>NC_136069.1:315390841-316709174 GCF_964261635.1 Lissotriton helveticus
CCCCCACCCTCACTCCCCCTCCCCCACCCCCTCCCCCTCACCCCCTCCCCCTCCCTCAACCCCTCACTCACCCCCTCAACCCCTTCCTCACCCTCACCTCTCACTCACCCACCCTCACCTCACCCTCACTCACCCCTCACTCACCCTCAACCCCTCACTCACCCTCATCCCCACCCTCACCCTCACTCACCCTCAACCCCTCACCCTCAACCCCTCACCCTCACCTCACTCACCCTCACCCTCCCCCCTCACCCTCCCCTCCCCTCTCCCCTCACCCCCTCACCCTCACCCCTCCCTCACCCTCACTCACCCTCACCCCTCACCCTCACTCACCCTCAACCCCTCACCCTCACTCACCCTCAACCCCTCACCCTCACCCTCACTCACCTCACTCACCCTCACCCTCACTCACCCTCACCCTCACTCACCCTCACCCTCACCCTCACCCCTCACCCTCACTCCCCTCACTCACCCTCACTCACCCTCACCCCTCACCCTCAACCCCTCACCCTCAACCCCTCACCCTCACCCTCACTCACCCTCACCCTCACTCACCCTCACACCCTCACCCTCACTCACCCTCACCCCTCACTCACCCTCACCCACCCTCACCCTCACCCCCTCACCCTCACTCACCCTCACCCACCCTCACTCACCCTCAACCCCTCACCCTCACTCACCCTCACCCCTCACCCTCACTCACCCTCAACCCCTCACTCAACTCACCCTCAACCCCTCACCCTCACTCACCCTCACCCCCTCACCCACTCACCCTCAACCCCTCACCCTCACTCACCCTCAACCCCTCACCCTCACTCACCCTCAACCCCTCACCCTCACCTCACCTCTCACCCTCACTCACCCTCACCCCTCACCCTCAACCCCTCACCCTCAACCCCTCACCCTCACCCTCACCCTCAACCCCTCACTCACCCTCACCCTCACCCCACCCCTCACCCTCACTCACCCCTCACCCTCACTCACCCTCACCACCCTCACCCACCCTCACTCACCCTCAACCCCTCACCCTCACCCTCACTCACCCTCAACCCCTCACCCTCAACCCCTCACCCTCACTCACCCTCAACCCCTCACCCTCACCCACCCTCACCCTCTCACCCCTCACTCACCTCACCCCTCACCCTCACTCACCCTCACCCTCCCTCACCCTCACCCTCACCCTCACTCACCCTCACCCACCCTCACCCTCTCAACCCCTCTCACCCTCAACCCCTCACTCCACCCTCAACCCCTCACCCTCAACCCCTCACTCACCCTCACCCTCAACCCCTCACCCTCACCCTCACTCACCCTCAACCCCTCACCCTCACTCACCCTCAACCCCTCACCCTCAACCCCTCACCCCTCAACCCCTCACCCTCAACCCCTCACCCTCACTCACCCTCAACCCCTCACTCACCCTCACCCTCACTCACCCTCACCCTCACCCTCACTCACCCTCACCCACCCTCAACCCCTCACCCTCAACCCCTCACTCACCCTCACTCACCCTCCCTCACCCTCAACCCCTCACCCTCACCCTCACTCACCCCCTCACTCTCACCCTCACTCTCACCCTCACTCACCCTCAACCCCTCACCCTCAACCCCTCACCCTCACTCACCCTAACCCTCACTCACCCTCACCCTCACTCACCCTCAACCCCTCACCCACCCTCACCCTCACTCACCCTCACCCTCACTCACCCTCACCCACCCTCACCCTCACTCACCCTCACCTCACCCACCCTCAACCCCTCACCCTCAACCCCTCACTCACCCTCACTCACCCTCCCTCACCCTCAACCCCTCACCCTCACCCTCCCTCACCCTCAACCCCTCACCCTCACTCACCCTCAACCCCTCACCCTCACTCATCCTCACCCTCCCTCACCCTCACCCTCACTCACCCTCAACCCCTCACCCCTCCCTCACCCTCACTCCCCTCACTCACCCTCACCCACCCTCACCCTCACCCACCCTCACTCGCCCTCAACCCCTCACTCACCCTCAACCCCTCACCCTCAACCCCTCACTCACCCCTCACTCTCACTCACCCTCAACCCTCACCCTCACCCCTCACCCTCAACCCCTCACCCTCATTCACCCTCAACCCCTCACCCTCACTCACCGTCACTCACCCTCAACCCCTCACCCTCAACCCCTCACCCTCAACCCCTCACCCTCACCCTCACTCACCCTCACTCACCCTCACCCTCACTCACCCTCACTCACCCTCACTCACCCTCACCCACCCTCACCCTCTCACCCTCACTCACCCTCACTCACCCTCACTCACCCTCACTCACCCTCACTCACCCTCACTCACCCTCACTCACCCTCACTCACCCTCTCAACCCCTCACTCACCCTCAACCCCTCACTCACCCTCAACCCCTCACCCACCCTCAACCCCTCACCCACCCTCAACCCCTCACCCACCCTCAACCCCTCACCCACCCTCAACCCCTCACTCACCCTCACCCTCACTCACCCTCACCCTCACCCTCCCTCACCCTCACTCACCCTCACTCGCCCTCAACCCCTCACCCTCACTCACCCTCAACCCCTCACTCACCCGCAACCCCTCACCCTCAACCCCTCACTCACCCTCACTCTCACTCACCCTCAACCCCTCACCCTCACCCTCACCCTCAATCCCTCACCCTCAACCCCTCACCCTCAACCCCTCACCCTCACCCACCCTCACTCGCCCTCAACCCCTCACTCACCCTCAACCCCTCACCCTCAACCCCTCACTCTCACTCACCCTCAACCCCTCACCCTCACTCACCCTCACCCTCAACCCCTCACCCTCACTCACCCTCACCCTCACCCTCAACCCCTCACCCTCAACCCCTCACCCTCAACCCCTCACCCTCAACCCCTCACCCTCAACCCCTACCCTCAACCCCTACCCTCAACCCCTCACCCTCACCCTCACTCACCCTCACCCTCACTCACCCTCACTCACCCTCACCCACCCTCACCCACCCTCACCCTCACCCACCCTCACCCTCACCCACCCTCACCCTCACCCTCTCACCCTCACCCACCCTCACCCACCCTCCACCCTCACCACCCTCACCCTCACCCTCTCACCCTCACTCACCCCTCACTCACCCTCACCCTCACTCACCCTCACTCACCCTCACTCACCCTCACTCACCTTCTCAACCCTCACTCACCCTCTCAACCCCTCCCACTCCCCCTCAACCCCTCACCCACCCTCAACCCCTCACCCACCCTCAACCCCTCACTCACCCTCACTCACCTCACCCCACCCTCACCCCTCCCTCACCCTCCACCCTCACCCTCACTCACCCTCACTCACCCTCACCCACCCTCACCACCCTCAACCCCTCCCTCACCCTCAACCCCTCATCACCCTCACACGCCCTCAACCCCTCCCTCACTCACCCTCAACCCCTCACTCACCCGCACCCCTCACCCTCAACCCCTCACCTCACCCTCACTCTCACTCACCCTCAACCTCCCCCCCTCACCCTCACCCCCTCACCCCCACCCCCCCTCACCCTCCCCACCCCTCACCCTCAACCCCTCACCTCACCCTCACCCTCCCTCCACTCACCCTCACCCCCTCACCCTCACTCACCCTCATCCTCACTCACCCTCAACCCCTCACCCTCACCCTCACTCACCCTCACCCTCACTCACCCTCAACCCCTCACCCTCTCACCCTCACTCACCCTCAACCCCTCACCCTCACTCACCCTCAACCCCTCACCCTCAACCCCTCACCCTCACTCACCCTCAACCCCTCACCCCCTCACCCTCACCTCCACTCACCCTCACAACACATATTGTGTTACAATAGGTGTCACAATTTGCGAAAGATAAAACTATTGGCATTGTAAATAACAAAGCTATTAATTTCGCTATTTTCAAAACAAGCACATAAATAAAAAATGTGTCCTTTACAATACCAATAGCTCAAACTTTCCTAATGCGAGACCTATTGCATTGCTGTGCTTCTCTCCCCCTGCTGCACTCTCCTGCTCTCTAGAGATGTGGCCTAACGACCAGAGCTGCCATCTAAGTGACGTAAATACAAAACATGTTGCATTCCAAATGCTATAGGTGTCACATTCGCGAAAGTTATAACTATTGGCATTGTAAATGACAAAGCCATCAATTTAGCAATTTTAAAAACCAACAAATAAATAAAATATGTCATTTACAAGACCAATAACTCCAACTTTTCTAATGCGAGACCTATTGCATTTTCAATGCTTGTTACTTTAGAGGTGGCCGCACACCTTTCTTTACACAGGCCGCATCTAAAGAAAGGGGCGTGGCCACCATTAAAGTGAAAGCGCGGCATAGGGCGCATTTAAAAAGAAAAAAAAAACATTCTGTCTGTCAACTTGACAAACAAATGCTACATTTGTTTTTTAAGCACCCCATACCGCGCGCTCCCTTTAATAGGGGTCACGCACATTTCTTTAGATGAGCCGCATCCAAGGAATAGGGCGTGGCTGCCATTAAAGTGCAAGCACAGCAAAAAAAAAAAAAAAAAATATTTGTGATGCAATAGGTCTCGCATTTGTGAGAGTTTCAGCTACTGGCATTGTAAATGACAATGCCTTTTATTTATTTGTTTTAAAAACAACACATAAATAAAAGGTGTTAGAAACCGGGAAGCGTGGTGCTGAGCGGGTAGGCCAAACTCGGAAGCATTGTGTAAAGCATCTGCACAGCACACTCAAAGGCGACACACTAGGCACACTACAAAAAGAGACCACACCAGGTTAGGTGAAATAAACAGCATATGTATTATGCAGAACACGTCATAAGGCAATCACAGTTGTAACACTGTGCCAACTGGCACGTGGTAGCCATATACATGGGGGGACTATTTACAGGGCAGGGCCAATCGGGCCGCTGCCAGAACCATCGCTAAGCACAAAGAATAAATGTAAGTACATTAGGAATAAGGGTGGGGAGGCTAGTATCTACCGGCACAATCATGCACTGAGCAACATCGCATTTGCATAAATCCCTTTAGCATGGGGCATAAACACATTAGGTCATGAATCACAGCACATTCAGCATAGCCACCTGAGATCAGGCGTGAATCTAGAATATCTGAGCACCTCATTAGGCATAAAACATGTGTCCTCATTAGACCTAAACATATGTATGTGGCATCTCAATAGGCATAAAAGCACCTCAGGCACAACAATAGTCATAAACCTCATCAGCAGCCTGGGGCATGAGACATTATGCGGAAAACCAACCTGGTAAGCCTTAGGGGAAAAGAAACCATTAGCATTATAAACGCATGCATTAGGCATAACACACGAGGCATGTCAATAGGCGCATGAGCATGAAGAATAAACCATCTTATGCATAATCTCAGCATCACATTGACCGGGAAACACATTATGCATGATAGTGGGCATAAAAACCTCATAAGGATAAGTGCAGTGTCATTAGGCATAAATCATGAGGCATCAAAACCTGACATTAAGCTTAGGCCCAGCATCACATTGACCGGGAAACACATTATGCATGCAGCGGGCATGAAAACCTCATAAGCATAAGTGCAGTGTCATTAGGCATAAATCATGAGGAATCAAAACCTGACATTAAGCTTAGGCCCAAAAACGGAAACAGGCATGAGTCATGAGCATGGAGCATAATCATTAGGCAGAACACCAACAGTATACGCGGGGGGGGAGGGGGGGAGAAAATCAGGCATCGACCTTAGGTTTTGAAACACATTACGCAATAGCATCAGCCTGCAGCCACCTTATGCAGTAAAATAGATGAGGCATAAATGCAATACCATTAGTGTAAAGACCCGTTAGGCATACATCATGGCATTAATCATCATCGAAAACAAGAGGCACCAATTCTGGGGTATAAACACCGTAAGCATGAATCTTTGCAGGTACATTAGGCATCATTAGGGCACTTCTCATTAGCATAAAAGCATGGACATCATGGCTGGATTACACTGCGTGTAGAAATGCATTAAGCCTCAAGTCAGAAGGGCGAACCTCATACATGCACACACATTGCAAAGATTGTCACCACTCCCTGGAAGTAGCTGTCTCTCAGGTGGGCAGTATAGATAAAATGCTCTCCTCATGCAAGAGTAAAGTTGCAGCGCTAAGTTCAGGAATGCAGGACTAAGAGTCCTGGGGGCTGGAAAACAGTTGTAGCACTTCACGAGGTGCTAGACAACAAGAAGAGCACAGTCAATGCGAATACAGCACTCTGGCAGCGCTGTGCTGCAGGACCCACGCACCCTCTTCTCCTGGGCAGGGGCTGAAGGTGGCGCTCACAAGGCGTTAGATGGCTCACAGTCCCAGGGTCCAACCCGAGGGAGTAGCGCCCACGTTCCTCACCTACTTGGAGTGCAGGCAACCAGAAGATAGCGCTCAGGAGGCGCTAGGAAAGTTCTAAGGGGCTTGGATACGCTGCAGCCCTCACAAGGCGCTACGCAGCAGGAAGAGCCCAGTCACTCCAAATAAAGCGCCCACGAGGTGCTAGGGGAACATGCAGAGGTTCTCCCTCACCAGACGTCAGCTGCAGGATTCACGCTCCTCCTCTCTTTGGGGATGAAGATATAGCGCTATGACAGCACCGCGCTGCAGCAGCTCCTCCTCTGGCAGTCAGGAAAGTAGTGCCTCCCAGGCGCTAGGGAGCTGGCGAGGATCCAGAGTCCCAGTCACCTCCTGGGAATACAGGCAAAGGTTAGCGCTCACGAAGTGCTAGGGCAGCAGATCAGGCAGGCCAGGCTGGGCAAGATCAGCAGAGAGTGGGCACTAATCAGTACAGGACAGCAGCTCCTAGAAGCAGTCCTCTCCCATAAAGTGGCACTCCTCCTGACATAGCAGTTTTCACTCCAGCAAAGGCTCTCACTGGCCCTGTGGACAGCAGAAGGGTACAGATGGGGCCAGCACACAGGCCCTTGCAGCGGTACCTCCTGGCAGAGTGTCCCCTCTTAATCAAGTCCACATTCAGTCTAACCACATGGAGGCACAGCCCCCCTTTATATTCACCCCTCACCCCACCTACCAGACAGGGCCAGAAGCTTCTAGAAGGCTCTCTGGTAGTTCCAGTCCCAACTGTCACTGTGGGGGAGGTGTAGAGCACCCTGCCTGCCAGGCTTCCCTCCAAAAGCTGGGGGTGCTGGGACACCGACAACTAGACCGCCAACCCACCTCAGGCAAGGCGGCACAAGTAGCCAGATATTGCGTCCATTTTAAAAGTAACATTTCTGCAATGGTGAAAAATATAGGTGCGTACACCATTGCAAAGCATTGATTATTTTTCTCTCACACCACACATAACATATACATTTCCTACCATTGGGGAGATATCCCCTAAAAGGGGGGGGGGGGTCCTAATATAAGCCTATGTAAGGCAGAAAGCACACACACTTTGCACTGCTAACCAGCGGCAAAGTGTCCAACATCCTGAACCCACCAATTCCATCACAGCGAAAGGGCTAGGGGAACGGCAAACAGTTTCGGGATGACCCTGAAAGCAGGGCTAAGTCCAACAAAAGGTATTGTTATTTACAATGCCAATAGCTCAAACACTCGTAATGCGAGACCTATTGCATTGCAAATGCTTGTTCAGAGAAGGGAACACGAATAGTAATGTTTTGACGGGAAACGAATGGATGTTTCCTTCCTCAATAATAATGTGGTAAATCTCTTTAACATTTAGCATAATGTACAGGGCTGATTCTATGTCACTTATGAGGAATGGACAGAAATATCCACGGTGAAACTGCACTGAAAACACGTTAAACAGTAAAAAAATATACTTTACTGTGTCAAATTAATGATGGACAAATGGCAGGGATCCTGGGAAGGCATGTCACAGAAAGGACAATATTCAAGGTATAAAGTCTTGCGGGTTAATAAACCCAGGTCATCTTGCAGAATGTAAACAAACAAAATTAAGGAGTACCACCACAGTAAAAAGTGTGGGGAGACACTGTGGTGGTACTCTTTAATTTTGTTTGTTTACTTCAAGGTCTGGGGGACCAGGAGTAGTACTCCCTCCACACCGTGGAAAACCTTTACTCTCTTCTTGTTTTTTCACATCTTGCAGAATGACCAGGAATAACCAGAGACTTGACAGGTTGAGAGATTTCACACTGTTGATACATTGTACATAAATTGTTCAATCGTGGACGAAGAGGGAGCAAAAAGCTGTACGTTATTAGAAAAAGACGTCCATTGACTACAATTATATGACACACTGATTCTAATTTATTAGTGTAAAGATAAAGCCAGCTGCTGTTAAACATAGAGCATACCAACTAGAAGTACATTTTTATCAAAAGATCAATGTTAAACTGAACAGGGAATCTTGGCCTCAACTCCACTCATTCACTTTTAAATGCGCTTCAAATGCAATAATAAAGTTTAATCTCCCTTTTACTAACATTATCAAACTGTAAATTAGTGATTGGAAAAAATGTACCATGCAAAGCTGTCAAGTGGCCCCATGATGTGTAACACTTTCTGGTAGTTTTAGCTTTTAGTTAATCTGACTTTGCATGTCAGGGCCCGTAGCCCAAAAAACCTAATAGTAAACTGTGGTATCCTGCATTTACATTGTAAGGCGTTTTACCACCCCTGCTCAGCCAGTGCCTGTGCTCTGACTTATTGGAATGTTGGAGTCTGATGATGCCTCGGAATGTTGGGACTGAGAGAGGCAGAGTGACAGTTGGTCATGGGCTGAGCAGCTGACAGGCAGCTCCTGGTGGGGCTCTGATCTAACACATATCTACATGATGTCCTTTACCCTACTACTTGTTATCTTTATGAATAAATAATCTTGAATTACTACCTTCCTACGTGGACCTTATTCACTACATATTTTGGTGATACTACAGAAACCTAACTACAAGTCTCAAAATTCAAACTGCAGTTGTCTGAAACATTTATGCTGAGAGGTAGGGAATATATTTTGCATGCTCAATATTCGTACTTCTCACTAAATGTAAGCATAATTGCACCTAAAACTTCGAGTCCTTCCAACCCAGCCCACATTTCTGTAAGCTATTAATTTATACGATCAATCAGAGTTTAGAGACCTAAAGTGGACTAAAAGCTGCTTCTCTCCCTCACCTCTCCAACCACATCATAAGGTTGATCAATTGCAACAACCTCTAGATAATCTGTAACTAAAAATTCCTCTAACTACCCAACCATACTTAACTTTAATCAGGCTGAATGAAAAGGTGTGGGAAATAAGTTTTATTACCATACATAGGGTAGCTGCTTACAAGCAATTCTTATTAGAGAATCACCAAAGTAGATAATTCAGGGGTGTGTGTGTGGGGGGAGTGTGTGTGTGTGTGGGGAGTGTGTGTGTGTGTGTGGAGTGTGTGTGGAGTGTGTGTGTGGAGTGTGTGTGTGGAGTGTGTGTGTGGAGTGTGTGTGTGTGTGGTGTGTGTGTGTGTGGTGTGTGTGTGTGTGTGGTGTGTGTGTGTGTGTGGTGTGTGTGTGTGTGTGTGGTGTGTGTGTGTGTGTGTGTGGAGTGTGTGGGGGGGTGTGGAGTATGTGTGTGTGTGGAGTGTGTGTGTGTGTGTGTGTGTGTGTTTGTGTGGTGTGTGTGTGTGTGTGTGTGTGTGTTTGTGTGGTGTGTGTTTGTGTGGAGTGTGTGTGTGTGTGTGGAGTGTGGAGTGTGTGTGTGTGTGTGTGGAGTGTGTGTGTGTGTGTGTGTGTGTGTGTGTGTGGAGTGTGTGTGTGGAGTGTGTGTGTGTGTGTGTGTGTGTGTGTGTGTGGAGTGTGTGTGTGTGTGTGTGTGTGTGTGGAGTGTGTGTGTGTGGAGTGTGTGTGTGTGGAGTGTGTGTGTGTGTGTGTGTGTGTGTGTGTGTGTGGAGTGTGTGTGTGTGTGGAGTGTGTGTGTGTGTGGAGTGTGTGCGTGTGTGGAGTGTGTGTGTGGAGGGTTTGTTTTTGACCCAATGGATGTGAAGAATAAAGTTGAAACACTCAAATATGAGTTACTGTAATAACTTTATAGGCACGTGGAGTAGAATCCTTGCAAAAGATTTTCAGCATTGTTAAGTTTGCTTGGGTTTTTAGAGTAGTTTGAAATGGATCTTTCCCATACCCTAGGAAGACATCAACAATCACTAAAATACAAGGACTAGTACTCAGTGGCCAAAATCTATGAATTAAAGGATAGGTTTCCACTTACCTCAAGTGAGAAAATGCATAACGTACGATCCAGTTATTTGGTGGGCTGAATGACAAAAGAGTGAAACCTTGACTTCCATGTTCTACACAATCGGATACTTGGGACGCTCTCATTTGCTGTATGGAATCTTTGAATGCATAGGAAGGATGAGAGACTAGTTGCTATTAAAGTACAGACTTTCATATGGACCAGCGATTGAGGTACGTTAGCCTGGAGGAAATGTTAGGGGAGCAGAGCTATATCTGGTATGGACAACATCACCCTACATCTGGAGGCAGAAACCACAATCTGGGAGTTCTGTCTCCAACCTCAGGCCTCATTCTCTGCGGATGAGCTGAATATTATCCGAGAGTCCTTCCCTAGCAATGAACTACCCATTTAATATTCTAAAAGGCAGGTTTTTCAAGAATGTGGTGCGCTAGTCCTCTTTGGGAGGGGGATGTATTATTCATTAAAGTCACAGGGTGATATTAAAAAAAAAATCCTCAACAAATAATTTGTCTTTTCTAAGTGGCAATAACTATTTCATTTGTCCCCATGTCAAAGTGTTCAACCTTTCATCTTAAATAGATTTAGAATACGGGATATCTATGTTTGCTTCTTTGAAGACGCAAAAACCCGCCCATTATGCATCCAAGATGCTGCTTCAATGGGATAGGGTATGGATGCGACAGACCAGGAGAAGAATAACAGCCTCTGTGCCCCGTGTCTAGAACGCACCACTAAATTATTACGTTCACAACAACTGAAGGAAACTAGACTTGCCCTCTTACTGTTGATCCTTGTCAGAACAGCATTCCCCCAGCGTAGCTCCCCATAAATCTGGTGTACTTTCTCCTTCCCTAACCTTTTGATTCGAGTGGATGTACATTCGATCTTGTACTTAACCTAAGTAATCGATATGACCTATTTCTTAAAAATAAAAAGTTCAGACATTGAAGCCACGTATGTCCCCACTCAATGGGTCAGAAAGACTAAATTAAACGTAATCTTAACCTTTTCTGCAGCCAATGTGAATTATCTGTAGTCACCATTTCTCACTCATGAAATGTGGCTATCTGATTATGTCTTTTCTGCGCCTACGGACAAAATATGTCAGCAGGCCCACGTGAATTGGGCCGTGGTAATCCAGCCGAAATACAATCCCTGCTTGCTCCGAGGGACGAATCCTTCTTCCCAGAGTCTAAATGGGACAACATTTTGGGCTAATCTAAATGAACATTTCTAGCCTCTGGTCATCTTTCTGATTTCCCTCTATAACATACCCGAACCTACCAAGCATCGCTCTTTTGTTGTGCATCATCCCCAAGTTACATATAGTTCATGACCTGTAAAACAAGAAACACCTAAAATACAGAGTTAGGGGATGAAAAGCAGACTCTTCAACAGTCCTCCTGCGCAAAGCCGCATTCTCATTCGAGTAGATTGAAGACCTGTACAACTACTAGATTTAACTTCTACCCTTCCCTTTAGTAGCCATGCCACGGGGCCCACCTGCCGGCCTCACAGAGTTACACACGCCAGATTGGGACCAAATGTACTAAACCTATGCCCAATATAATGGAAGTAATGATCAAAACAAGACGTAAACCCCATCCGATGGCGCGACGGCACATATTCATCTTTGGCGTGGTTAAGGCAATCTGCCAGCACATTCTAGCATCTGATCAAATAAAGAGCAGCATAGCTTTTCTAGATTTATTTTCGTCACAGATTCCTACGGGCAACGCTACACATACACACGAGCTGCAAATGCCTGTGGGACATTTATCTAGGACTATCTTTGTCAACAGACCCATCATAATAAGAGCAGTGCAGTTTTATGAGGCAACCCTTTGTTTTAAATGCTTAAGCAACATGCAAGAAGGTGCTACTGCTTTCAGACTACCGTCAGACGGCATACAAATACCTGGTAAGCACAAACGTTTGAATTTTAAATGAGTCGTGCTATAGATACAAGGTTTTCAAAAACAATTTTACACTCTGTGCTATGAATAGAGAGACCTTGACACCCATAAACGAGTGTCAGAAACGACCTCCCGCTCACTAAAGGCATAGAGCTGCTGAAGTGGGCGAGATAGACAAAGGAACAACACTCAGCAAAGCTTGAACAACGTCTTGTTACAAGTACCTTAAAAGGTCCCTGCGGCTCGTTTGTGATGGCATTTCCGTTAGCCAGCACTCACGAAAGGAGAGATTTGTTTTACTTCATGATACTGGAGCAGTCAGTTGACACTGAGCACCAACTGCGGCAAGTGCGTTTCTGCTAATATCCTAGGACCTCGATATACTGCGTTCCTACTAGAGAAATAATGTACTATCTCTGCATTCTTGCCTTTCCAAGAGTAGCATGGCTGACCTTGCTCAGGGGAGCAATACGTTTGGAACTCCGATACAACGTGGTACAGTAATCACTCAATAAACTCAATGTCTTGACAAAGCTGTGTTGAGGGAAGTTCACCTTTTCTGCATGGTCATCCCATATATTTCACCTTTTGGTGGACCTTATATTTATGCTGACTTTAGAACTCCGCGCACTTTGACCCCTGCTGACAAGTACTAAATTGCTTGTGCTCCTCCTTTGAACATGACGGAATTGACATATTACCAATTGGCATATTTAACTTGCCTACAATTACCTAGTATGTGATGAAGTGTCTGGGCCTAGTATTTAAATACCTCCAGTGGACTGTAGCACCTATTGTGTCATCCACTACAGTGGCAGTGGAAACATGGCTTCTGTCTGGCCTGTAGTTTATCTGTTGCAGTGCAAAAACTGCAATCCAACTAGTCAAAATAAACCCTTTTGAAAGGTGAAACTTTCCCTTTAAGTATTAATGTCACCCTTATGTCCCACAAGGCAGGGGTGCATGGTATCCAAAAGTAAGACATGTAGAAATGGAATGTTAACATGTCCATACAATGACTAGCACCCAAAAGCTATTTTCACTGTGGCAGGCCTAGCTGTCCTATGTTGAAAACCAGAGTACAGATTAAGATACTAATGCTGTATCTCAGGAATGGGACTAGATAGAAAAATAAACATCTATATTTAATAGTTATTAATCCAATTCAATGGTGGTGTCTGATTTTTAATAAATGTTAAGGAAAATATACTTTTAGGAAGTTACCTTATCTTTACCAGACGTTGCTAGAGACTAATGTGCATTTGGTCTCCAACTTCTCCCAGGCAGAGATAAGCATTGAATAGGTGTACAAAAAGGAGTGAAATGCCTCCCAGAAGCAAACAATAGGCTGACATGAATGGACAGCTGTGGCACTTCTGAACCTCTCAAAATATGCAGGGTGGAGACATTTTGACATTACTGTGTCCAATCCTGCTGGAGTGTTGAATCCTGTTTGACATGGCTGCTGTGTTTTACACAACATCATGGATGCGCTTAAGAAGAAAAAATGGGATGGCAAGTATTCTTGTGTATCCACTGTCTGGTAGCTGTTTGTCCTAACAAACATCTGTCTCTAGTTCACTGTGGATATGGTGGTTGTTTCTAAGTGGATTTTAAAGCTAGATGTTGGAGGACACTAAAATTACAATAGTACACTCCTCAGACACACTTCCCTTCCTCAGAGACAACGTTTAGGATGGTCATAGACGTTCACCATCTTGAAAAAGCTTAAAGTGAGTAGGGTTGGCCCCAGGAACTTTGTCCATTGGTTGGGGCATGCCCAGGAGTAAACCTCAACCACTAGCAAGTGCCAGCCATAAATGTAACACTTTCAGACACCCACTTCAGTACAATTTCCGGACCTGCGGAAGATCAGTAGTGGACCTGACCTGCTGTCTGTGATCTGACAGCAGCCCTGAAGGACTGAACCTGCTCCCTCTGGTACATAGGACAAAGAAGTAGACTTCAAGGACCATGAGGATGACCTCCTGGCTTGGCAGTTCGGACTAGACTGTTCCCATAGGGAGCAGGGTCAAAACTGATTTGCATATGGCTGGGTTCAAACTGGAATGGCATGGGGAGCAAAAGTACGATGGATTTAGGTCCCGACCTCTGTACTGGGTTGAATGTACGACATTGTTCTGCATTCTGTCCATCAATTGTTCTTTTTGCATTTGTCACCCCGAGTACGCCCAGATGTGGGTCCCATGCTCTCCATGCCACTGGAGGCAAGCTAGTCTGGCTGAACAGGGGTGAAACCCTGAAACCGGTCCTAGGATGCTTGTTTCCAGTCCAGGGAGGACCTGGCCTGGACGTTCAGACTGGACTGTTCCCATAGGGAACAGGGTCAAGACTAATTTGCATATGGCTGGGTTCAAACTGGAATGGCATGGGGAGCAAAAAAGCTATGGATTTAGGCCCAGATCTCTGTACTGGGGTGTATGTATGACATTGTTCTGCATTCTGTCATCAATGGTTCTTTTTGAAAAGGTCAAAAACAAGGCCTAGCTGAGGCAGGCGAAGCTGGATAAATATGCCAAACCACTGACACAACTGTCGCAGGGGAAAGAGGCTGGAGGGCAGGAAGGATGGATGGATGGAGAACTGCATCGGGGGACAGATGCTATTCTGCAAGCTATCAAATCCTCCCATCAAGCCCTGGAAATAAAAATCAGTGAATCTAGTGCGGAGGGCACACTACTCAGCCAGCACTTAAAGAACACCATAGTCAGGTGTTGGAGGCCGAAACACAAATCATGATACTGGAACACACAGTGCAAGACCTGAGCCAATTAGTCCTAAAGCAGAGGGGCATGTCCGTGAGCTGGTGGCCCGAGTTGAAGATGACTGTGGTTCTTGGGGCTCCCAAAGGGAGTGAAGAGATCCCCACCGGAGCACTGTCTAGAAGAGTGGTTGCAAACCTTCCACCCACAAGACCAGCACTTAAAATATTTCCT
This sequence comes from Lissotriton helveticus, assembly GCF_964261635.1. Lineage (NCBI taxonomy): Eukaryota > Metazoa > Chordata > Amphibia > Caudata > Salamandridae > Lissotriton > Lissotriton helveticus. Next base: position 315,405,901 of record NC_136069.1, read on the forward strand.
GATAGAGAGAGCGCACAGGGCACAAGGATAGAAGCCCCCCCGCACCCTCCGGGCAGGCCCGAGACAACGGTTTGCCCGATTCCTAAATTGTCGTGCTAGAGACTTGGTACTCTGTACTGTCCGAGGGGTGGGGGACGTCAATCACGAACCCACAAGGATCCTTATGATTCCCGACTTTACGAAATTGGTGCAACAGCAGTGGAAAACATTTGAACCAGTGAAGGAGAAACTGCCGGTCCTGGAAATAAAATATATATGATGCTTTAACTAGCCAAACTTTAGGTGATCATTCAGGGTAAACTCAATGTGTTTGACCATCCAGCCCAAGCGGGCAGTGGATAGAAGAACGACCGCCGTGGTGACCGGGGCCATCGGCAAACCACCTCCAGGGAGATCCTGGTCGTAGATGGAGGCTGGTGGGAACTGCCACAGTGGCGTAGGTCCCGAAGAGGCAGCTGAGGAGGGAAACAAAGGAGACAAACAGTATGCCCCCTATTGGTGATGCATTGCCTGCTGATAAGTGCATGGAGGCCAGTGAAAGGGCCTCGGACACCGAAGACTTCAGACTCTGAAGTCTAGGCAGCACCTCAGAGATGTGCTTCATACTGTGAAGTGCAACTGAGTGTGTGTTGTGGGAAGGAATGTCGAGAGGGCTGGATTTTCACTGAGGGAGGAAGGAGCTTGAGTGAGCTGCTCGAACGGTGTGGTGAGCAACAGACCTTTCCTAAGTTAGGGAAGTGGGTAGTTGAAACCCATGTCAGGGAAACGTGGGTGAGGAGACGGGTTGAGACTATTCAGTTTAGTTGTTCAGAGGGGGACACAGCATGACATGTGGTCACACAAGCACACCACCGGGCGAGATAGCAGATATGCCCAGCACACATTCAACACAATTTACACCTACAGAAATGACATCAGAGCAGGTGGATGGCCAATTCCCTGACCCACTGACCGTTCTTTCATGGGACATGAACGGGCTGGATTGTAAAACCAAGAGAGGGTTTGAAACAATGTATCCGTAGGCACTCCACCAATTTGGTACTCCTGCAGGAGACACACCTGCTGGGTAATGCCTGCAATTGTCTACATTGTGGTGAAACATGGTGCTGGCCCATGCAGGATACACATGGGGGATCGACATAGAATCTCCGATTGATCAGCTTGGGTTTCAAATACCTAGGCATTGAGATCAGAAAGGATCGTGAACGGTTTTTGGAGGGAGCCTAGAAAGGGTCCTGGGAAGCATCCGTAATGACACAGAAAGGTGGGACAAACTCCTGTTAACAATCATGGGTAGGACAGCCCTTTGCAAAATGATTACATTACCTAGACTGCTCTACATCCTTCAGAATACCTCATATTACATCCCCGATAAATACATCAACTTAGATCAAATGCTTCGTACCTCGCTTTGAGATGGGAGCACCCCAAGAATAGCTCTAAAAACGCTATACAGATCACTCTTTGATAAAGGATTGGTGCTCACCGATGTGAGAGCGTACTATAGGACTACCCAGTTGCAGTTAATTAATCAATGTGGCCACAGCCCCCAGAATAAACTAGAGTATAGGCTGAAGAGGGTGGCCATGGGAAGGGCAACCTGTATTCATTATAGGTATGTAAAATGGGACAGGAAGTGCTTACCTGAGCCGAACAGGATCACCCGGCCGGCCTGGGACAATGCCACGAATGCCGTTGGTTGAAGAGGGCGGCTCACTATGGCCATTGTGATGTGGAAGAGTGCACAACTGCCCTTAGTAGGCAAACTCACAGGCTTCCACAGATAGGAACAAACTGTGATAGAACCAATAGGTGATAGCCTTTCAGGAGGGTATTACAGCAAGAATAGGCCTTAGCAGACACTCAGTGGTACAAATATTTGCAATGGAAGCAATCCATGTGGAAGAACAAAGTACTGGAACTGGACCTTTCGGAATACAGCCCACTGGTGCCCTGGGTCCTTGGAGGCATGCTTGCATGAAAGGACGTATCCTATGCTAAACAACACACTGGACAACCTGGGGTCACTGAGGGGCAAATCTGAAGTTGATGTGGGATATCTGGAAGATGTAGATTGGGAGGAGACGTTGATACACCCCATTGAAGTTGACATCAAAGCCCGGTTGTGCCCGATTCAGTTTAATTTCCTCCACAGGTTATATTAGAACAGGTCCCGGCTACACACCATGGGGAGGGCAGAAAGTCACACATGCTATCAGAGCGGGGAGGAGGAAGGCACTTCTCTTCACACAATTTGAAGCGGGATGAAGTTGCGTGATTACTGGGGGACAATTGTAGCAGAGCTGGAAGCCGTGGTGCAGCCTGCTATTCCCAAAACCTGCCAACTGATCGGGTATACCCAATGATGCTGATCTTCCTAGAAAGCAAAAATAATCATTGCTAAGTTATGGGGTGGAGCTGACGCTCCCACAAGAGCTATGTAGCAAGTGGGAATGAACAGATACTTGGAAGTGGAAAGATAGTTTTAAAAAGACGTGGCTTACCAAGGAATTTTGAAAAAGTTAGGGGGCCATGGCCAGCCTACCAATGCCTGGAAAACAGCTCTGACAACCCCATGGGTGGAGACACCCACCATAACATCATTGCCCACTGACAGAGGGCAGGACAGATTGCGCAAGTAGAGGTCCTGGGGCAGACACATTTAGGGCCCCATTAGGATGGCGGGTGGATTGCCCCCGCCAGCCTGGCGGGGGCAATCCACCCGCCATCCTTGCTGCATAGATCCCCGCAATATTAACATGGCTGGGGGGTCCGCGGCGGACGGAAAGACGGTCCGCTGCTTTTCCGCCCCGGTCGCCTAGCGACCGGGGCGGAAAAGGGTTTATATGGTGGCAGTATCTATCAGACACAGTCAGCCATATTAGTATGGGCTTCTTCAGATGCCTTTCCGTGGCGGCAATGCCGCCACGGAAAGGCATGCGGAGTCTGCTTTCGGGGCCCGATGCGGGCCCACATGGACTCCGAGGGGGAGTGCACACGGGGGTTACCTGTGGTACCCCCCCAGCAGCTCTATGTACAGCATGGCCGGTACCGCGCGGTGTGCCATGCTGTGTATGGAAGTGCACAACATGCCTTCCTGCCATTGTGGCGGGCGGTGCCGAGTGCACCGCCCGCCACAATGGTAGGAATGCTGGATGCGCCCGCCACTGTGGCGGGCGCATCCTAATGCTGGCCACGGGACCCCCGCCCTTATGGCGGGCGGTCCCTTTCACCGCTAGGATGAGGGGCGGACAAAGTCTGCCCATCATCCTAATGACCCCCATTTAGTTCCATGTGCTGTGCAGGGCGGGAAAGGGAACTAGGGAAGCAAGGGTCTGGAATATGTATGCATTTGAACACTTACTATGTATATTCCCCACTGTTTGCATAAAATCAATAAAAAGTTTCCAACAAAAACAAAAAAGCCTACCACGTAGCGTAGCTGTCTGGTTGCGAAAGACATTTTAGTTACCAAGAAAATACAAGGGCTTGGAGTCCGCCCATTGCTTACTGTTTGGCTTTCCTGTCTCTCCCATGGATCAAAGCCTCATTACAACCCCTTTCGACTGGTGGGCATCTGTGCTTCACCTGCTTACTTTTCAAGCACTTATTTTTCCTTTTTGGTCAAGCGTTCCATGAGAGTGCATGCGTTTTCCCGCTGTCTACCACGTATACGTCATTTTTCCTTCGTGTTGCTCACTTTCGTCTGTGTGCTTCTCTCCAAACCCTCCATGTTGTGTTTATTCGTGTCCTCCCTGCTGTTTAATCGCCCTTGTGCTTCACCTCTACCCGCTCCACATTGCAATGTCGCCCATTGATTCTTCTCCTGACCTCGGCCCTCCATGTTGCTTCCATCTCCCTCTTCGAGACATCTATACATGCAGAGGCTGCAGCACCAGGAATTGTTTTATAGTCATTAACTTTGGTGTTTCCACACTGCTACGTCCTAAAAAGAGCCAGAAAGAAGAACTACAAAAATCTGTCAGTTTTACGAGTATGTTAGGCCCTGAATAAAGATAAACATATTCTACAAAATAGGCCATTATACTTATCCAGTCCTCTTTATATTTGCAATGCGGAAACTTCAATAAAATGCCCAATGTGTCTGGGATTTTCAAGTATTTCCGGCTGATAGTAAAGCAAGGCAAAATTAGGCAGTGGCTAAGGGCATTGAATTGTCCATAAAAGCAGTAAGTGTGGCTACATTCTCTAGTGAGGAAACGGTTATAGCCTTAGACAGTCAACAATCACTGCACTGATCAAGCAAACTCTTTGAATTCTACCAATGCAGACAATGCCTTCGCATGTAACAGAACGTCCCTGAAGTTCCAATAGTGGGGGGGGGGTGGGGTGGGGGGGGAGCTCAACAGTATGGACACACCAGTACTAAGAAGACTTAAGTGTTTTCTATTGCCATGGCTCATTTGAATATACACATATCCAAAGACCACTGGCCTTCTAGAGATCACCACTCCCTTCCACAGATGATTTGAAGGCCCTACTCATCTCATGTTTTAGAAGACAATAGCTGGTACGTACAACCCGGTAGGGTACTCGATAAGACCATAAAAATTAGGCGACAATGTTAAATAATGATTAAATGGAGACCTGAAATTGTGAGTTATGCTCCTGCTCCAACTACATTGCATACAGGAGTCTATTTTATGATATAATAGGAGAGGTACAAACTACTGCTGGCTAAGAATAATCCACATAAGCAGAGGACAATAATATCACCATTATTGGTAGTACAATTTCCAGACCACTTGTGATGGATTATTTAGTGCAAATGTTAAAGCAAATGTTTCACACCTAAAGAAGATATGCTTGAAGATTGTTTTGAAACTGTGTGCAAAAATACCTTGTAGTCAATTGTGAGTGCTCATTGAATCAGAAACAGAATATCTTAAACAGTATGTAGATGAAACCTTAGCTAAAGGGTTCATATGTTTAACAAGCCTTCAGGGGTGGGGTGAAGAGGTGAGTCTCTTAACAGTCACAAGATTGACACCAACAGTTGAACAATACTCATGACAGAAAATTCTCCACGACAAACCACAAAATAAAGGTGGCACAAGGGGACATCAACTGCAGGAAAGCCATTGTGACACTTGATGTACATTATGAAATGTCAAAGAAAGTCAGGTTTACAGTAGTCTAGTGATTTGAAGTGCACAAGATCAAAAAGTGGTGAAACAGCGTTTCTGTTTGCCCATCTATCTCAACCATTCCATTTCACTAATTTGTATCCAATCTACTTTCATAGACAATGAAGAAGGGAGTCTCGAAAAGGAAAGCAGTCTACTCGTAAAGAAAATATCAAACTCTGTAAGCAAGTTCTAAAATCTTAGGAGTAAACTTGAGAAATCGGAAAACGAGAAACTAGGCCTACAACAGAAACAATGTTTTAAACGAGCACTTGTTAGAATTCAAGATTCTTGTACATCCCGAAGAGAGTACAAAAAGTATTGATCACATCCATTATAGCACCCTCGTGCCAATGCAGAAGCATTTCCTTTTGCAGTGCTTTTTGACGATGATGTTCGTGCAGTGACAAAAAGGTTAAATAAGGTGTACCGGCAGACATCACACCTGCGCACATATGCATCAAGACACTACAGTGGCCAATCATGACAAATGCACAGGGTCATGATGGCTTGCCAATCTTGGAAAAGAAAATGCAGAGAAAAATATAAAAATTGCGGGCAAAAAAAACACCTTTTGAGAACGGAAGTGCCAGGCAGCAAATTACAGCAATCAAGCCCTCCAAGAAAGACGTACAAAAAACACACACACAAAAATGATGTGAATGAAAGGAACAGGGGAACAGAAGTCAAATGGATGGGAGGTGTGGAACTAAAAGGTAGGAGCCACTAAGCATCAAGAGCACCAAAATGGAAGGAAAAGAAATGAAGATGCTGAGTGGAGGGTAGGTCAAGCAAGACGGGAAGAGGCGGGGTGAGCAGTGGCTGAGCTGGGGGGACGCAGGCGGCGTAAGGGGGGAGCAGGGCACAAGGAGGGAGCAGGGCACAAGGAGAAAGCAAGAAAAAACAGCAACTCGTATGGAGTACTATCAGCAGAATAAAATAGTACGATGAATGTGAAAAGTGGAAGCTATGTTGCATGGGAGAGACAAACAACAAGAGCAAGGGCTGCCACTGAACAAGAAGCAAGCAAATGAGATTGACAATGAACCCAAGCAATGACAAGCAATAGGCTGACTCGAAGTACACTGGAAGTATTGAGATTGCCTACCATAGGTCTTTGACCTAAACATGCATTTGCAATGCAATAAGTCTCGCATTTACAAGAGTTTGAGCTATTGGCATTGTAAATGACAATGCCTTTCATTTATGTGTTGTTTTTAAAACGGATAATTAAAAAGCATTGTCATTTACAATGCCAATTGCTTAAACTCTCGCAAATATCAGACCTATTGCATTGCAATTGCGTTGGGCGCATGTCCTATAAAGATATTTTTTTAAACTGTTAAGAAAGAGAGTGTCCTGCCTGCAGTAAGCTATTTGAGAAAATAGTGCTCAGAGGCTGTAATTAATGCCTACCGAGTAATGAAACACAAAACATGGGATGTTACAAAATAAGAAAATGCGGTACTAAGGAGGGACTACTAAGCCTATTGACCAATGAAAAGCCACAGTTAACAGTGGACAATGATACAAGCCAACGAAAAATATGGGCGGAGAGTGGGCAAATCTTCATGTCCATAGCGGAATACAGCACGCCTCGCAGCGCATGCGTCACCCAAGCTCAGCCTAAAAAGGACATTGGAAATCAAGGGCTACGAGCAGACATGTTTGGAGGAGAACAGCCTTATTTAAACAGAAGTGGCAGTTTCAGGACCCAGGATAAAGAGCTATACTCATCGTACCAAGCACTGGTCGTGTGAAAACGGGTTTCTACTCAAATCTATGCTTGTGGTATTGAGTCAAGGAGAAACATGCGGTTTATGCTGGGAATGTCCTAAAAACATCCCCTTCTGGTCTGAAGTGGCGTAGTTTAAAGAAGAAATTATGTGGCTCTCTCTCCAAATGAAACCTCACCAAAATATTATCATGAGATCTTAGTAATCCGGCCTCTTTGAAACCTACATTGATAGCACTATTGTGCAGCTGCTAACAGAGTCAAGCTTGTTGCTTGGCTTGGTTTCCAAAGTGCAGCTAACACAAAATGACTATCTGGCTGAACTAGGGTCCTGATGTATCAAAGGGATGCACACATTTTGAGTCAATTGGGGAAATGCATTGATACATAAGCGCCTTGATGTTGAATATATTTGCACGTGTGCAGTAGTTTCATTCCCCCTAAGAGGTATCAGACGTACAACGATTTATAAACACAATTAATAATGGACTATCTCTACCCTGTTAAACTAATCATTCATTCAAGAAAGTGATTCAAGGGTAAAGTACTTATACTATTGTTTAAAGGTTATGGCAATAACTACATTGGAAATGTCAAACTTAGAATATTTACACGAAGGACACATATTGTTCCGGATTCAAACTCTTACCGTGCCTGCATTATTAATATGAACTAGGATTGAAGGATGGGAAGGAAGATGAATATAGTATTTTAAACGTGTTGACTTATTTGTAAGATCCTGAACTACACTTATCAGTGGCCTAGTGTTAATGCTCCCACCTGCAGCTAGGGTATTTTGTCTAAATACCTTTTACGCATCAATAACGTATCCTCCTTAGACAATCACAATGAAGGAATGCAGTGGTTATAAGGATGAACACCAATATAGAAAAGCCATTTCACTAATACACCGGATTTTATATAGAACATGTATTTGACCAACTACAGATACATATAAATAAAAAAAGCCCACGCATAAGCTTCATTTGCAAGTGCACAGCAAGGTCACGATATTGACAGCTGTCAGTAAAACATTAGTCCCTCGAAAATTCCACTCAACCAACGTTTGCACTGAAAAGCGAAAAAGGAGAACATTAATTTTCTCCTTGACTGCCTGAGCTGGTAAGTCTGGCCCTCTTCAACTAACCCTCTAAATTCAGCTCTGCTGCTTGAACTACGACCCCTTTACATCAAGCAGCACAGCTACTAAAGGACTCCCACAACTGCTGTACCTTCCTCAAGCTCTATTTCTCAAGAGTTCTGAAGCACCAATTCTACATGGGTTTCGCTCTTCTTCTTTATAAAATTTTAAAAACGAGACACTCTACAGGTCAATGGAGCTCACAAATATAATTCTGAGTTCTTTGAACAGCAATATACCCAGTGTGGTATTTAAGAGAGGAACACGGAATTGGAATTAGTGGACCTCTACACTTATATAAACATGATCAGTCCTCGTAGAATAGATCAACATACGATAAACAGCAGATCAACCTACAGCTTTAAGAGCGGGATGGATGAATTTTAACAATAGGTATGGCGACTTGTCATGTCTGACTCACAAAACGGCTCAGGGCAAGAAACTTCCAGACCTCACGTATTGGTCATGAACTTGGTCAACACATACAAATATGTATTGGGGTCAATTGTAAATACATACCATGATCCCCCTACCCTAGGATTAAGTACTTTCATTATAAAGGAAGCAATTCAATTGGAACTGGGCCGCCTTTCAACAATTTCACACATTTCAAAAATTGTTGTATGCGCCCTCTGGACCTTTAATATTATTGGGAAATTAGGATGTGTGCGTCAGGAGACATGTCAAGAGACATGCTTTACTACTTCTAGCTTGGCGGAAGCAGCTGCACAATACTCCAAACAAACTCAAGCGGAGTTCGCATCAGAGAAGGAAAGGCTGGCGGGATTATGTTACACATGAGAGGTTGTTATACACGATATGCGCAAGATACTCCGACCCACAGAATTTTACTACTTGTTAGTAACCTTTATATTAACATAAAAGTTTAACTAGAAAATAAGATTATTTCCAGCACAGGCATCATAGTTGAGAAACTTGGGGTAGTTATCGTACTTATAGGAGAGACACGTGTTGAAGAACATATATAAATATACTAATCTATTTGCTTCTGTTTCAAGAGAAACACATTCTCATTTCAGAACAAAAAGAAATAGATACATACAGCTACACCACATATATAATCTTTCTTGGTTATGATTTGATGCAGGACTTGCGAGGCAGTCTAATAAGATATCTATTATTGCCTTAAGATAGCCACTTTGTCATGCAGAGGTCAATATCTATCAGAAATAACAAGCCCATGTGGTAGTCTGCGATGTCAGTGTGTCCCCGTTTTGTTCCCTAGGACATTGTCCCTTCCATATTTCTACTAGTGGCCCTTAAATTCTCATTGACTGTGGCTATTGTAGGAGGTAGCAATAGGCAGAAGTTTGTACTACTGGCATTGGATCCAGAGTACAAGGTTAGTGCCTTCCGACAGATTGATTAGTCCAAGTTACCATCCAACCTGAGCATTGGAACCCGTGACTCCATTCTTTCCCAGATATACAATGCAGTAACTAAGCTACAGCAGGAGGCAAAGTTAATGAAGACAGAGTGAAGCTCTAGAGCCAGAGTGAATAGCAGTGAAATAAGCGATCGGTAACCGATTAAAGGAGAGAAAAAAAAAGAAGCTAGTTAAGTGTCCTTCCTGCCCACAGATTTCAAGCATGCATATTCCTGGGTACCAAATCTTCCCATGCAGACACCAAGTTAGTTTCCACATTTTTGTGCTATGGTGACTCCAATCATACCCTTGGGACTGCCAGAAAGGTTTTCTGGAGACCCAACGAAGGTTGGATTCTTTCTTAATTAACCAATGCCACATACACTTTTTATGTAAACCTACGATCTTCCCAAAACATCAAACTAAAGGAGCCTTTGTTTTATCTTACTTAATTAGGAATGCTGCACATTAGAGCATTTCATTCGTAGAGAGAAATAATAATTTGCTGTATAATTTGGGATCAATTGTCTGATAGGAAATTACACACTCTTTCTTTAGATGATGGGTTATTAACCTATGGCCATGAAGATCTATTAAGTCATATAAGTACATTCAATCACTTGGCAAAGAACGGTTGCCCAGAGGTGAAAAAAAATCCATATCCTAGCAAAGGCTACAAAGAGAACTGAAGGATAGCTTGGGACTAGTGGTAATTATCCTGCTAAATGTGAGGAGTGCTCAGATTCAGTGGTTTAGATGAGACATTTATATGAACACTCTTCATATACTAAAGCACTATCAATCATCCAATGGAAGTCAGAAACAACGGAAGTCTCAGAAAATTCAGAACCTATGAAATTAAGCAGTGAAAGAAGAACTATATCTAAACAAGAGAGAAAGGAGAGTGTCTATAGTGTGGAAGGTCAGTTCATTTGCAGAAAAATGCAAAAGGAAATCTAGATCATGTAAGATTCAGGAATCTGAATCTGCAATGGGACACAGAGACAGCAGCAAGTAGAAACTAGATTCCTCAACAATGAAAGGAGCTGCCTTGTTGAGTGAACAAACTAAGTCAGTTCCCAGTTGGGTAGTGAAGATCATGCAGCCAGCTATGGCTCACGTGAGAGTTTCCATGAAAATGATTTTGTCAGAAGATTACGATATATGGTGTCTTAGATTCAGGATCCTCAGAGAACTATACGGACATTATGTTTACTCAAATGTTCCAAACTCATGTAATTAAGAAAACGATTCCCAAGGAAGCAAAGGCAGTGGAAGATTCTGTTCTGTGCTTAGGTCCAGAGTAGTTTCATATACACTTGATTTCTAGGTTCTCCTTTGAAAACATCACAAAAGAATTCACTTTGATTTGGTAGGTCTTCAACAGATGAACGTAGTCTTGGGGAGGTCTTGGTTGACTTTACACAACGCTCCTACTGATTGGGCTACAAGAACAATAAAACTGAATTCAGATTATTGTCAGGTCAGGTATTTGATTACATTTATATCTTGATAAGTCTTTTTCAAATGCACTTGAAGGAATTGGTATATCACCAGTATTGCTTGTGCACTTTCCCAACCTCTTGTGATGGATAATTTAGTGATGAATTAGATTAGAAAAAAGCAAATGTTTCATACCCACAAAGAAGTTATTCTTGGAAGAATGATTTCGAGCCAGATTCACAAATAACTTGAAATCAATTGTATGTGCTCACTGAACTAGAAACAGGATATCTTAAGTAGTATGCGGATGAAAACCTAGCTAAAGGGTTCATAGGTTAAGTAAGATTTCAGCTCCCTGCTACTTCACATTAAAATGCACTGCCATCTCGATATCCCAGGTTGTATATTGCACATTAAGCTCAACTGTTCAAGTAAGCATAGCACGTTCTGAAATTGGCACACAAAGCGAGAATTGCTGATTTACTTAAGTCAGCCTCTTACCACAGCTTGATCTGTTACTGTTCAAGGCCATCTGACATTAGTACCACAAGAAGAACCAGGCATCTGGCAGTTAGTGTCCAACAACATTTTCAGTTTTATCATGTGTCCTGTCTTTTGCTTACTTTATTTTGAAAAATGTCATAAAGTAGAGCTAAAATGTATAGAATTTATCATATGTCCCAATTGATCAGATTTACTGATCCTGCCTGGTGCACACTATGCCTGGAAATGTCTTTGCTCTGAGACTGAAGAAAGCAAACACTGGACTGAACTTCACACGACGACCCCAGGCACCAGAGTTGATGGATTTTTCCAGGGGGACTGGGGAGGAGCCTAGCCAGACAGTGTAAGCATGGTTAACTAAATTGAGGTGAAGTCTAGCCGTGTTTATCATTTGTTGCTTTGCATATATCATCTCATATTGTGCAATCGACTGTATAAAGCTAGCGGGCTCTAAAGACTGCTGTGAGAACAAGTTGATGGGCCAGGACCTGAAACCCTTGCCCTTGAAGGATGGCTAAGTAAGCGAAAAAGGCCTTCTGTTCCAGCCTCAGCCTGTTGGCTAGCCCCTTCAGGAGCATAACCAAAGAAAGATGGAATGCAGGAGTATCTTTGGTTTTGAGTGTGCGATAGATTTCCTTTCTCCCTCCACTAGACTGGTTAGAGAAATAAATGGGGGACACTGTACCCTACTTTCTGTTTTCTTCCCACATCCCTTGATGGCATGAGCTAAAGCACAAGGCCAGCAGACACCTTGTTTTCACTGTATGCATGAAGTAGTAATTAGGGCAGCAGAAAACCCTAAGCATAACGACCCCCCCCCCCCTCCACTGAAAGAGACTCTTACCCAAGTTGTGTACCATCAGTATGGTAAAGTCACTTTTACATTTCTGAAACAGAGGGTGGGACTTTGTAACAAGGATGGCAAGATATTCTTTCCTGAGCAAGGCTACAGTCAATTTACACTGGTAGAGCAATTTGAAAGACCTTAAAAATAAGATAGATGCTGAGCACAATGGCGTGCATTCTTGAATGGGCAAGAGTGGGAGAAAACAAAAGTGAACTCAAATCCCAAGTCAGAAATATGCTAATCACCCAGGCAAAACTGGAGTACCACATAAGCTATATAAGGGACAGAATTAGGGCTTGTGCTTCTATTTCCCCGTCTCCTCCCTATTCCCCAGACCACTGGAGGAGGATTTACTGGACGTTCTCCTCATGCCAGCTTAGGAAGCAAGGGGAGCGCCCAGAAATAGGGCAGCACCAGGCAGTCCACCGGCAGATGGAGCACAAGGAGGTAACTTCCAAGTGAATGCTGCGAGCAACTCACAGTAGAGAACTAGAACGGGGGCGCAAGAATAGCTAGAAAAGACTCGGTTTCCACAACTGTGAAGCAGACTACTAACAAAAGTGTTTCTAGTCAAAGCTGTGCCACCATGAATATAGCCATATAATTGTCCAAACTGCCTAGGAACAGGATTCAAAAAGAAAGGGTGAAAGATCTCCCCTCACTCACTAGTGATTTTGACAACTAAGACACCACTTTAACATCTCCCTACACCCACCTTCCATGAATCCCTTCCGTGCGCGCGAAATTTCCATGCTGTGCAGGAGTTTTCATTAGTGGGCGGGATGCGGACGGCCGGGGCTGTCCTCCGCACACACCTACCGCGACTCATGACGACTCCAGGCCGTCGCGATCATACAAGGGGTTAAGGGACTATGCAGCTCCTGTGGGTAAAGTTAGTGTTCATGTCTTCTGGGCCCCTTATGATTTGAGGAGCATTAAGAAACAATCCAACCAAGTTCATGGACAAATTGAACAGTGTTTCTGAAGTGAACAGGCCCAACTGTGCTAATGAAAATCAATTATTGCATTTTACGGTGCCAAATGAAGGGCAAAATCAATTGCTTAATAAGTCGGGTGTCCAAGACAGGACTCCGGGAATGATTGGGCCCTAAACGTGGCAATGGATGCTTTATCAAATGCATTTGTGGAACTGTGCTTGGTGAAAACAAATTGAACCAACATTTTGAACTTTAAGCAAGATTAAGGAGAACACCAGCTGATTCTCCAGACAGACCTGAGGATGTATTTGGCGCTATTCAGGCATTATTGCCCGTCTTATATATATTACCTACTGATGTTCACCAGCAGGTATCAATTTCAATTTTTATTTATTATGTTTTGGCTCTCAAAAGAGGGCCACATAGAGTATACAAGATAAAAACAGAACAAATTCAAATACATTACAAAAAGAAAAAAAAAAAGAAAAAAAACAAGTTAAGTACAAAACTGACATGCAAAACGAATCTACGAGAAATCGGAAAGTCAAAACATCTCCAAAGACATGTTAATAAATGTTAATAAATAGCTAAAAAACCTTTAAAAAAGTTAAAAATATGGAAACAGAACATTTCATTAGGCGGGCAGTAAAGTGCATGAAGAAAGCCGTTCAAAGTGACGATGCCGAGACGAAGACATATAACTTTTAACCACCTGGAGCGCAATTTACGGAGCGCAGGGCAAATCAGTAAAACATGCATACAGTCCTGGGTGCTCAATTTACATAAGTTGCACAAAGCAGAGGAACCATACCATTTGGATAACAGTAGGTAGTTGTAAACATGTTTCCATAGGAAACACGTTTTTTTTACTTGCCTATATCTGAAGAGTCGTTTGCCGAATCTTCACAAAATGTTCCCAACAAAGTGTGTTGGTGATTCATGTTGCGCAAGGAAAGTTTCGGGGAGACACGTCAAATGGGGGCTAAGAAAAAGGGGTGTCAAAAAAGTGTATTCTCCCATATTAATTCCGATAGGAGCTTGAACATGACTAAAGCCCATACCACTGAACAGAATGACACCAAATTTAGCAGAAAGAAATTGGTTAAGCAGATTGTGCTTTTTGTTATTTGGTGTACATCCGTTCAGTAGATATTGAGAAATTTAGGAAAATACAGTTAGTGATACCTGTGGCAGCGACGACTTTGCGAAAATAATTCACTATTGTAGGGAAATGCAGAGCTCAGATTGGCTGCCAGCACTTCATCCAGGAACTGTTGGCAGCCATCTTGGGCCTCTGCTTCAGCTGAGTGCCACAAAAAAAGGAAAGGGAAATGTAAGAGGAGATAAAACAGGGTGTCTCCTCGCAAGCAAACTCAGAGCCCACGTCCAACGGTCTAAAATCACAGCCCTCTACAGCACACAAGGGGAAATGGTGGGAAACGACAACCGGATAGCGGAGGCCTTTCGGGACTTTTTTGCTTCTCTCTATAGCAAAGACTCGAATATCGACACCGACGGGGAGGCCTATCTCCGACAGGCGGCGACGACAGCTATCAATGCAACCGGAGCCGCAGCATTAGACGCGCCAATTAGGATCGAGGAAGTGATTGGCGCGATTTCCCGCCTTAAACCCTTAAAATTTAATAGGCCAGATTTCTTTTTGGCCGTTTTTTATAAAAAACTTTTTGCCCGCTCTGGACATAGATTTTAACCCGACTTTAGAATTCCTTACAAGGGCCTGGATCTATCCCTTCAGACATGCTGTAGGCAGACATAATTGTGTTGCCCAAACCGGGGAAAGACGTCACCCAGTGTGCCGCTTACAGGCCGATATCCCTACTCAAACTGGGCCTAAAACTTTTTACAGGGGTCCTCGCGGCCAGACTCGGACCACGACTACCTGGTATCATCGAACCAGATCAATCTGGTTTTATTCCAAACAGAAAATGCATCGACAACACTCAGTTATTCCCTTTGGAGGGGAACAGCACACAATCAGTTTGTACGCAGACAACATATTGGCAGCTCTAGACTCACCCAAGCGTTCAGTGCCGGCCTTCCTGCAGGAGCTAGAGGCTTTTGAGAGTGTGTCCGGCTTTAAAATAAATATGGGGGAAATCGATGCTCTTGCCTCTAGGTCTCAACAAAAATATGTCACGAGGCGTATCCCCGGAATATGGGGACCTTCAACCCCACGCTTCGATCCCATACCTGGGGATAGTCCTAGCCCCGTCTACTGAGCAGACGGTCACCCTGAATTACGCAAATCTCACCTCCCAAATACACAGAGATTTGCGAAGATGGCAGAAGCAACCCCTATCACTTCTTGGCCGCACCGCTGCTGTAAAGATGTCCATCTTACCCAAAATACTATACACCTTCGAAACCATTCCAGTCGGGCCACCCCGGGGAACCATTCGCAAGCAGCAAGAAGCAGTGCAACAATTTATATGAGCCGGGAAGCAGCCACAGATGCACAGAGACCTCACTTTGACATCCCGACGAAGGAGGGCTAGGGATTCCTAACATACTGAGATACTTTCAGGCGGCGCAACTCAGATACTTAGTAGAATGGAGTCGGCCCGAATCCGAGAAGAGGTGGCTCTTTCGGGATAGAGCCATGGCGCAGTTATCCCTCTGGAAGATACCCTTCTTAAGGCGATCCGATAGACCGACGTACCTCAACCAATCCCCAATTACCCGCACAGTGATGCGTGTATGGAATATGGTAGCGACTAAGAGGGGGCTCACCTCCTTTCCTCACCGCTCACACCACTATTCGACAAACCTGAATTTGTACCAGGGATGGAAAGGAGTGCGTTCCCGCAGTGGCGGACCTCAGAGTGCAAGTCCACGGGTCACCTATTTGACCTTGAAGGGTTCCTTAAATTAGCTGAGCTACCACAGCTATATGACATCACTGACCCGAAACTGTTCCAATACTTCCAAATTAGGCACTGGTTGATGCAGCCTGAGGTACGCCCAATGGTAGGTACAAAGTTGACGACCTACGAGAAACGGCTTATTACCAAGCAATCAGACCAAAAGCTGATTACTGAACTCTATAAGATGATCTGTCCTCCAGCTCCCCCACGGCACTCAGCCGGGCAGAAACACTTTGAGAGAGAGTTGGGGAGAGATCTCTCTGAAAGGGAATGGCAAGTCATACTACAGGGCAAACCACACCACCAGGAACACGGCGAGCAGGGAAGCAGCGGTCAAAGTAGCCACCTATTGGTACTTAACACCAGTAAGACTGAACAGAGATAATCCTGACCGTAGACAGACTTGCAGGAGGGGCTGTGACGAAGAGGGCACATTTGACCCATCTATTATGGGAGTGACGGGAAGTGACGGCATACTGGGCGGCAGTTCTTAACGACATCGACAAACAATTTGACACAAATACCTCGCTTCCCCACATACACACTCCTGGGGTTGCCCAACGCACTTACATTCCCACTGAATCAGTTAGGGGGAGACAGATGGGACTGGCAATGTGAGCGGCTGGTCAACACATCCTATATCTATGGGGTACACAGACTCGCCCCATGCATACGGGTTGGCTGCACAAGTTATGGTACATTACCGGAATGGAGCGTATACAAACCAACCTTACCCACTCCGAGGCCTCTTTTAACACTATATGGCACCCTTTACTGTTACTAGCACAAGAATTCAAAGAAATCACATGCCCGAAACATCTTCGCCTCACCGACATCCCACAACCAGGGGGAACCTCCGAAGGGTAGACACACTTCAGTCCTCACGTGTGCTAACCTAACACTGTATGACCAAGGCACACCGGTTCTTGGGAGGGGAACGGGGGTTTTTGTTATTCTGAGTTTGTATATTGCGTATCTAGCAAGGGCCTTTGCCCTGCTTGACAGTTCTGGACACTTGCGTCACTGACGAACTCTCGTTTTGGGGTGGCTGGGTTCGATCCGGGGAGGGGTAGGGCTTTAATCGATCGAAAACTGGACTGCATAGGGTCTGTAATGTGTCTCCTTAATTGCCTGAAACTCAATAAAACAAAGTTAAACAAAAAAAAAAAAAAAGAAGGAAAGGGGGCAGGGTAGGAATACCCTGACCCCAAGCCTTGGTTGTGGGGTCCCCCGCCATGGCAACGAAGCATATAGTTTTTAAAAATTGTCACAAATTTGCAATGAATGCGGCAAAAAAAATAATTTAAAAGACAACAAGCAAGGGCTCCTGTGCTTGTTTTAATTATGGCCCAAGGCGGGCCAGGTCCTGGGGGCATGCGCGATTAATATAAAAATGGAAGGGGGGCAGACAGGGTCCCCCCTCAAGGGCTTAAAAATGCCCTGGGGACCACCAAATCCCCAGGGATTCAGGATTAAATGGTTGGGGGGCCTCGCGACCCGAGGGGGGGGACCTCCACCCCCCTGGGGTTTTGAAAAAATGCATATGGGGGTGCCTGGACCCCCCATGGACCAGCACCACCTCCTATGGGCTTTCTTTTTTTCTTTAAAGAAGGAGGGGGGCCGTACAGCCCCCTCCTGGGACTGTACTGTACGGCCCAGGGGACCAGTACCTCCCTGGGGTAGCAATACAAAGTGGCCCTCCTCCTGGAGCCATACCTGACCCTAGAGGCCTCCACCCCCCACGCCCCCAAACGGCCGGCTCCTGTTATGTCCCTGATCTCACTTGCTGGAAGCGGAGGTTTGATCTATTGCCCTGCCCGCTGTCAAGCAGGCAGGGAAACAGACAAAGGGATTGCTTTCACAGACAGACAGCTGCAAGTTTAGCAGCTCCCTGTCTGTGAGAGCAATGCCAGCTCCCACAGGAGGTGGGGAGCAGACAGAGGCCGGGGGGGGGGAGGGGGGAATAAAATCAGGCTTCCCCTGCGGCCCCAAGGAAGGTGAAAAAGGAGCAGAAAGATGTATTATAAAAGGTCAGACATTAGCAGAGAGGCAGGATAAAGGTGAGAAACTACACACACCTATACAGCCACTCAGATACCCACTCACACACAGATACACATTCACAAGGCCATTCACATAATATATGTTAGATACACAGTCACAAGGCCATTCACATAATATATGTTAGAAATAGTATCACTCATTAGTTGTACACCTAGTATACAAATTTAACTTTTGTAGGAGCTTTATATATGTTTAACATAAAACTTAAACTCACTGGATAAAGTCATCAGTGATGTCATTTGAAATGTCATCAGTGATGTCACTAACTGTCATGAGTGATGTAATGTGTAAGGTCATAAGCAGTGCATTGAGGGGCGTCATTTATAGTTAGCTCATAACTAGAACTGCTGAATTTCACTGGTTTTGTGCGGGTGAAATGTGAGCCCAACTATAACGTCCCTGGAACCTTTGGTTTTTTCAATGAATTTTCAAGTTTGTTTAAATTCTATTTCCTAACAATAACATCCCTCTAACCTTTGGGTTTCAGTGAATCTATATTATATGAGTTAAGCCCAGATTCATACCACCACCAGCAACATATTACATCCCCATAGATGCAACAGCACCAAGTATCTGCAATAAACCTACCTTCTGAGCAGTCAGCCAACAGTGAAAAAATATATTAAGGATATTCCTTTATGTCCCCAACCAAAACGATCCCCCAACATAAGGCCTGCACGCCAGTAGAGCTCTCCCTAGTACCAGGGACATGGAGAACAACATTTTCCAAGCACCCTAGAGACCGTGAGATTACTTCCGGCCACAAGGACTTAAACATGAGACATCGAACACCCGGTTTGAAAGTGAGCGCCGGCAAAGCCGTTAAAGGAGGTGACAGGATCACGGCAGGTATCTAGTCAAGCACTCGGCACAGCAGTGCACTCTTGCACATCTGTCAGAGAGGGATATCCTTATCTGGCAAACTCTCTTACCCCGCCCACGCCCCGTCCAGAGACTGATTTAAAGTCCCACCATGAGCCTAAAAGTGAACAGCGCAAGCCACTTACAGCGCCGAAAGTAGGATAATGTAATAAGGGGGGGGGAAATCAATACATGTGCAATGTATTCCCTTGTCCCAACTGGCAGCAATACTGACAACCTAAAAGATCTTATATATTTGTAGAGACTGCCATGCACAGCGTGAACCCACACAGGTCCGCTGTGTTCGTCTCTACGCCAGGGCCCTCCATCAAGCCAAGCAAAAGGAGTGAGTATTCAGTTTGTCAAAACTAAGGTCCCCTTCCCCACCCACAGCTCCATGTGTTTAATAGGAATAGATAACTGGAAATAAACTTGTTCTCTTATGTCCCTTTTTAGGTCTCCCCTAGCGTCGCAGCGCATGCGCTGCTCGCTCTGCGAGATCTGTTGTTGTCAAGTCGATTTCGGGAGTGGAAGCTTCACCCATGCTTTTGATTGGTGTGTCATCCTTTATGGAAAACGCTGGCCTCCGATTGAAAGGGAGGCTTTTTGGGGACCGCCCGGTCTCATTTTGGCTCCGCCCATCCGGACTCGCACGTGTCCTTTAACTAGACTGTAAGCACGGTGTCTACTTTCTATGCGCATAATTCAAGGCACATCATTCTGGCAGGAGGTCAGCATTAACCCCTTCAGCAGAACCACCTTCCTCACCCCGTCAGTTTGGCCCAGGCGATTTGGCAACTGCTAATTCAATTTGCACTGCTCAGAGATGCTACAGTATAGGCTACCTCCTGATTGAAAAAGTTGCCCCAGTGAATTGAACCACCCGCAGTGTTCACTGTGGCCCATCAATCCACTCCACGAAATGGTTAATGCCTCTTTCCACCCCAGCTTCGTTCATGAATGTGCTGGTGTGATGTGAGGGATGCTTGGCCCCTGCTCCATGGATAGCCCCTCCCAAGCATTCTCTGTCCCTTTGTTCAGCTGCAAGTCCTCAGTGCAGGGCTTGGGTGGATGTTTTTCACTACCTGCAAAAGGCTCGCCTCTTGGGTGAATCTTGTATGTACAGATGATTTGAGAACTGTTCAGGGTCTGCCACACCCCAGCCCTAAACTGTGCCTTAAGGTGTTTATGAAAGAGGTGACTCCCTGTGGAAGCCCTTCAGTGACTAAGTGTCAGGCCTATAGAGAAGGTTAAAACATGTTGGAGTAATAAAAGTGTGTTTTGAGGGCACCCCCGCCCCCAAAGGCCAATAAAAGCAAAAGGACAGTAATCAAGGGGATCGAAGCCTTCCATACAACCATCTACAGGTGCAACACACAGCCCTAACCACATAGTACCCTCTTTTGTACTTGTAACAACAAAGAGGACACAGATGTATTCCCTTTGCTGAGATCATTTATGTTGGACACTTGTTTTTGTTAATATGGACATAGGTGAACTATATGAATATGTAATGAACATGTTTGTTTTGAGTGGTACGTCTTTTTTTTTTTTTGCAGAGTTTTATATAGCGCGAACTAGACCCGAACCGAATCAGGTATCAGAGCGCTTTACATATTTTCCAGTTACGTTACATGAGGACCCACTTTCATTTTAGGCACGGGGAGATTAAGTGATTTGCCCAGAATCACAGGAGGTTTTGGTGTCGTTACCGAGACTCGAACCCAGATCCCCAGGTCCGAGGTCGAGCGCCCTAGCTGTTAGGCCAACTCCTCTCCTCTGAGTGTAGTCAATTGTATTTTTTTTTAATAAACCAAAGCCACTACACAATTAATTAAGTTTATTGTGGACAGACTAAATGTTCACAAGAAAGTACACCTCGTCGCTAATGTTTATGTCTAAACTGTATTGTCTTGATTCAAATATATTCAGTATATGTTTTAGCACAGGTACATGTGTCATAAAACAACGGAGAATATTACTTACGTATTATTTTAAGGTGTCAATTTCAGTTCAGGTGTCAATTGGAGTTGTATTGGTCATTCGAGGTTTTTTTAACCTCAATATTTGGAAGTAAGAATTTTGCAAATTAATGTGATGAGCATTTTTGTCAGCAAACACTAACTGAATTTGCCATAAAGAAGTTGAATTTTTAATTAGCAGGCGAAAAACTACTCTATGTTTGCGGTTTTTAATATGAATAGAAACACTGAACTTTTGCGTATGATCGTATGGAATGATATTAATGTTTTTACTTACTAAAGTGACTCGAAAGTTAATAAACGTAAGGAAACAGGGCTGTCAGTTGTGCAGGATGCAAGTCCTGCACAAGCAATGGATCCACAATTACCCACTCACTGGGAACCAAGCACCCCATTGTAGAACTTGACTCACTCTGGTTAGCGATGCAGAGAAGTCAAAAGGCCTATTCAGAGGAGGTGGTAACTAATAATTCGCTGGCTTGTAATAAATAATAATAATAACAGCACTTAATAAATGATTGTCCAGTCTGTGCTTTTTCTTTACAAAAGAAAAAGTACATTAATTACACACACTACTTAATACTATGCAGTAATTTACTCATATGGAATAAGGCTGATAGAAATAACTTTGATGACCTAACATGTGACCCCTAAAATGGTCACAACCCCACAAATCACAGCATCCTTCTTCCGTAGAATATAGCACATTAACATAAAGGAGGGTGTCAGTTCTAAACAAACAGGCATTTAAGCTTTATAAATATTACCACAAGTAAAGGCCAGCATCACACGTTATACTGCTTTACTCCATCATCAACTTAAGTAACCATAATCCATCTGTAATCGTTATAATAATAAAGCATTAGAACCTTGTAATGAAGTTCCACTACACCAAAGTGCATATCAACAAAGTGACTTTACCACAGGTCTCCAAAACTATATAAGTAAAATACCTGTATAATCAGTTTCATTGATGGCAGTACACAATTATTGAGATGTCAATTGAACGTTTTTGATTCACCATTTTTGTTTAAAATTGCGGGCTAATATTGTGTCATTATTTTGTGTAACCGTGTACAAGGCATGGGTTACCACACTTTTGCCACCAAGTAGGATTTCAATACATGTGAATGTTTACACTGATGTTACCAGACTATGAACTTGTTACAATGTAGATTGTTTTCTATATTTTTAAGACCCTGAGAAGGTTGTGGGGTATGCCCCTTGACTATGAAACACGTGTTGGCTTTAAGGCTAAAAAAAGAAAGACGAGACCGACAGGCCAAAAATGTAAAAGATTAAATTGTAATGTTGAACATACATCTTTGTACTTTGACATGTAATATAGCATGTGCTCGAGGCTAGAATGCGATTTACACAGTGGTCTTTCATCACTAGATTTGGGGGGGATGGATGGATTCCCCTACCTTTTGGAGTACTTTAACTGAAATAGCATCAGTTTAGAAATAGGGGGGGAGGGGGTATTGTTAAGTGAGCGCCATATCCCTATTGGATCACCCCTCCGAGACTTAGATCTGGTGCGATATTGTATACAACAATGGGATAGTAGCCAACCCTTGCTTAATATTTACTGGCTTCATTGTCACTCCTATTTCCTGCCTTCTAATTGACCAGCTCATGCTGGCTTCACTTACTCTTCTTTTGGCTGGAGCATGGACCAAGTACTGATTGTCATCCTTCCACTAATAGCGCTGCGATTGAAGGTCTACTTTTATTTTTTCTTCTTCCCTGTTGAACCTTTTGTCATGTATAGCTATGTTGTATTATGCCACAACCACATCAAAGAAGCTGTTGTCTCCTTTGAAATGGATGTTTATTGTTATAACAGATATCTGCTGTTACATTGACAACAGATGTGATCTGCTTCCAAATGTAAATCCACCAAGACATGGACATAGGTGTAAATGCTTTATTTGTGTGATAGGATATTTTGCAAAATGTCAGTTTTTTTCATGCATGGGAAGAGTAACTGATTTGCACAGAATCACAGGGGTGTTGTGCAGAGACCTAATAAGAATTAGCAAAGCAAGCAGGTCTCACCTTTGAGATTATTGGCTTTTCCATTTCCTTTTTCACGTGCTGTCTAGCATAGCATGGGCATTGCCGACTTTTTCAATGATATGTAGCCATGCTGTATAGCACTGTGGCTGCTGTGCAGCATGGCTAAAAATACATCTTAAAAAAGAGCTGTTATACATCAAGCACGAAGGCACTTAAAAATACTTTTCAGAAAAAAACGCATTATCCCTGGGTGCATCATAGCGATTTTTTTTAGTTAGTTTTAGCCACATTGCAAAGCATCTGCGCTCTGTATAGCATGGCTGCAAAACATTACCAATAACTCTAATAGGCGAGACCTATCAATGTTTATTTTCACCCAGAACCTCACTGTGCCTCGGGCTAGGTTGGAGTTCTGTCACTACCTATATGGTTTAATCCTAATTACAAATATACTTTATGTACATAGCCCTCGCACCTCCTCTTACATCATACTGCTAGGCGTTGAGCCTCAAGACAACAGCCCCTCTATAGGCCAGTGCTTTAAATGGAATTGTTTAAGTGCTGTTGCTCTGTATCCACAGTACCTGTTTGCTTCTGGAACTCTCCCATTACATGCATTGTAGCAGTGGTGAGAAGTGCGGGTACTCTTCCATTCAAACTAAAGAAGTGCTGGTGCTCCGTATCGGACAGTACCTGCCCATTTAAAGCATTGCTCTTGTCTCTCATGCACAATACCAAAAAGCTTCCCACATTCTATCACTATAGATCTGTGCAGGCAAAACCGTGTATCAGTTACAATGTTACCCGATGTCTGTATACCCTTTTATTTTTCCCTTGTTTTTAACTCAAATGAGATGTTTATTTCTGCTTAAAATGCTTTTATGACCATATTGATCGAAATAAAGTTTGATTGATTATAAATGCAACACTCGCCACACACTTTCACAATAAATGCAACATTCCGCTAACAATGAACTCCCCAACAGGGTATACTGTCCGAAAATACTCTTCAGCGCCCCACAACTACGTATGAAAGGCTCTATAAATACTGCAATAGGACTACATTAACATCGGTTACTGTGCTACTCGCAAATACAAGCAGGGTGAATATCACCACAGGGACATGAGCGGAGATGATGGCGAAGCCAAAGGTATACTTGCTCTTGCAATGATGCAGTGCTGTTCTACATGACGCGCCGCGTATTAACACACAGTAGCAATGATGGCAAAGTGTCGTGTCACTGCGTCTGTCGGTCCCAACTTTTAAACCATAAAGAAGTTTGTCAGCCAGGACACAGTTTCGTTTCGCTATCATGTTCTATAACTGAGAGCGTGTTAGGTTAAAAAGTTAGGGCTGGCTGAAGTTGGTACAGCACTACTTAAAAACAAAGTATGGTTTGCCGCAGTGTTTTGCAGGGCCAGTGTGTGCACGGGGTTGTGCTTTGCAGCTTGTCTCCTCTTTGAGAAGTGCGAACCACTGGTTTCAGTAGAGTTGTGTCAGCCTCCTACCTGTGCCCGGACAGTGGCTCTCCTCCCCGGGCTCTCCCCGCCGCGGGCACTCGTGAGGCTGTACCAGGACACCCCCACGCCGAGCAGCACGCCCCCCACCACGGGGGCTTTCGGCCACAGAACTCTCCGGCTCCCTGGTCTTCCAAGGGTCGAGCCAAGCAAGCGGGCAACCCGGCCCCCACATACTCTCCAGCCTGCAGCTGCCATCTTCACGGAAGTACCGGCGATCTCGCGAGAGAGAAAGCGACAGTTGGTGATACCTCTCAGCTCGGGACAGGGCCGGCCCAGCTCCGCACCCGCCCCAAGCTCTGAACGCCGTCGGACGGCACGGACCGAGACAGGACGAGGCGACTGCGACGAAGCACTAGATGTCACAGCGCCTAGGGAACAGCCACCTCTTTCAATGTTCAGTTTAGGTAATTCTGCTTTAAACTTTCCCGGCTTTCAGTGGAAGAGTTCAGAATGCCACACCTACTTAGCGCGCCACACCTCCCAGTGTCTCACCACATGGACCAGCTAAAATCCACAAGCCTAACAATATATCTCCCAGCGACATACTTCGAGTGACACGTAAGAAAGTAGCTACAAAAATAAGAAACCATCCCCAGCCACTTTGAAATTACGTGCCAAATAACACTTTGCGAGCAGAAGAAGCAAGCCAACTTGGCACAGTCATTCGGAAGATTGCACCTCGTCTGAATTCTAACATATCCTTTTTCCATTCAATCTTTTGTTTGCTCATCGGTCTTTTTTTCAATTGCCATGTTGATTTTATTCCTTCTCCCAAACCTTTCTGCTCTTGTATGTACCTATTCACCATCTGCCGTTCATACGTTCACCCTTCTTTTCATTCATCTTTGTCTTTTTCATTCTTCCTGTTCATTCATTCCTCTCACTCTACCTCTATATTTTCTCTTCATCTTTCCATGTATCCTTCTCTATTCATCCGTCTTTCAACCCATCCACTATCCATCCATCTCTGCATTCATTCATCCATCCTTGCTTCATCCTTTTCTCCACCCTGTTCTCTCCACACCTCCACTCTCCCTTCGTTTCACTTCTACAGATGGTATTTAGGAGTTTCTTGCAGACCAGAGTATATGTTCTATTTCGAAGACGCCATACATCACTTAAATGTTTCATCGCCCAGTGACATACAACCTCCGGGTTAAGCTGCTAAAGTTGAGGTGGAGGTTGATGACTTCCCTGGTGACATGCCTGTACCGCCACCCTTTATAGTGAAGCAGCTAGCACACATATGCCCTGCATCCCAGTTTGACACGCCCAGACTGTCTCCAGGACAAACCATCTAAAGTGTGAGATCTCTCTGTGACACGCCTCCACTGCCACCGCTCATAGTAATACTCCACATATATCCACACATCCAAATGTTACAGCCACTGGGACCCTCTCCAGAGCCTCATTTCTGACATGAGACTTCACAATGATACCCACTCCTTGACACACCCACGCTGCCACTCTCTGCTGGCACAACATCCATTCTACGGTAACGCCTATTCCAGGGTTACAGTTCCACTCTTCCCCCCCACAGTGATTCTCACTTACACACCTCGAATGCCTACCTTACGTTCGAGGGTACAGCGCCGCATCTCTATTGCAAACCTGTGACTACTACTAGTACAATGGTTGTAGTGCCATACATACCAATACCAAACTTTTAAATGTCAATCTTGCAGGTGTAATTCATTAAGTCCCACATTTCTTGGTGTGATTACATCTTTATTAACACACTTCTCAATCCGGTGCTTGCAGTTCAACACCTCCAGTTTGACATCTCCAGTCACAATACTCCAATATCTCACTTCATTGTGCTACATTTTACAGAATCCTTTTCACAATTAAACCCCTTAATGCCATGTCTGTGCCTTATCTCCCCATCTCACACTTTCAGTAACAAATCTTCTTAGGCCACATTAATTTCACTGCATCTCCCAATTTGCTAACAGGACCACACCTCCTAATGTGAACATTGCATGAAATATCTGTTGTATGTGCCCATTCTAACTTACCATCCTTATCACCTATTGTGTAGGAAAGGCAAAATTGCCAATACTGAGATGTTTTTTTCTAAATTTCCTAGTCGTAACATGATACATTGCAAATATTGAAACCCCATCCAAAAAGGAATCTTTGATATTGGAACTTGAGAAGCTATGGAAAACATTTGGTTCGCACCTAGGTACATGCTAAATTCCTCACAGATTGTTTCAGCGCTAATATAATCCCAATTGATTTATAGGTATAAAACACCTGCATCATATTTGTAGATGATGACAAATTCAAAAACAATTTCAGCTTTGTCTTGAGCAAGTGCTGGATACATTGGATGGTCCTAAGTATTGAAACTGCATTAAAACATATCATAAAAATATATAAATTGAGGATTTAGCAACAAAACTCTTAGATGATCAATCCGTAACAAATCCAAAAGAATGGAGAAACTTGAAATTACCATAAAATAATGTAAACAGATCAATATTGCAAAAAAACTTCTAAACTTCAAAAATACTTTCAAAAGTACAGCAAAGACCATTTGTACCCTTATTAAAAAAATAATTATCCTACTACCCACCACAAGGAGATCGTTTTTCAAATCCACAACCAAAAAAGTTAACTTTTCTGACACAGGGTCCGACTCAGACATTGATACACAAAATCCAGTTTTCCAAGATTTTAGCTGCAGTGGTCAACCCAGCACCTTAACCGATCTTTTTAAGAGAGAGGCAATTGAGCATAATAACAACAACGACCAAGGGTGTGGGGTGGTTGCCGTGTTTGGTAAAAAGACCAGAACACCCCAGTTTTCTGACAGACGCGCAACCAATACTACAAATGGTAGCCATGCCTTTATCTGAAAACAGCATTATACCAATATTCACCCTCTCTGATTACTTTCTGAGTTCCATAGAAATTGAAGTACTGCGCAAGGGATTACCATATATCAAGTCAAGTCAAGTCAAAAAGGCTTTATTTCGACATATGAAAATATCTTAAAAAGCATACATACAATAAAATTCATTTCAATGCATTTAGAGATAAAAACCACAGATTTAGATGCACCCTGATAAAAAACATAATTAAACAATTTGTCTGAGTCTTTTTGACCGAATTCGCCATGCCCACCCAAGGTACTTCGAGGTGGCACATGCGTAAAAGGTACGAGTGTCTGAAAGAAGAATCCTTAAGGCCACGTTACAATGCCTAGTACCCAATGTGCGACACATGGGTTTTAACCATTTTGACCGTGGGACTTTGTATGCAGGACACTCAAATAAAAGGTGGGGGACGGATTCTTGGCGCTGTGGGCAGAAAGGACACCACGGAGCAGTCTGGTATGGGATTTTCCAATGACTAGTAAATTCCATTACGGGGAGGAGGCCAATTCTAAATTTAAAATACAGGGACCTATCCCAAGGTGCTGAGATTATGTCCAAATACAGTTCTCTAAAAGGAGTATCTTTAGACTCCATGAAATTTCTGGTCGACTTGCAAATCGAGGTGGAAGAATTCCTTCTATTTGTCACCCAGTTCCAATAAAGTTGTTTTATTATTGATTTGGGCGGGGCTGTCTGTTGGAACCATGCTTCTTCCAGCCCCAGGTTGGTGAGTAGTGCTTTAATGTCCGTTAGCCACTTTATTTTCGCCCAACCTGTCGATCTTAATATCTCCCGCAGTCCATCCGCATAACTTGAGAGTTCGGGGACTCTCCAGATGCGGGCCCACAGAAGCAAAGGGCGTAATTTTGCTAGATCTTCAATCGCCCGACAGCCCATATCCAATTGCAGTGGCAAGATGGGGACAGAGGGGCCAAGGGACATCAGGCTTCTCAAAAAGATGTTCTCAGCTCGAGTGAGGTCTTTCAAGTTCGACATTCCCCATAGTTCCGCCCCGTACAAAGCGGCACTTACTCCTCTAGCCACATAGATGTCCATTACTGCAGCTATGGGTTTGGTTGAAGCTGCTCTCTGCTCTTTCAGCAAGGTCCCGGTTACTCTTTTTAGGTTTAACAGCATTTTAGTCAAATGCTGGTCCCATTTCATAGTATCCATTAGCCTGACACCCAGATAATCGAAGGTCTTAGTCCTGTCCAGTGCCACAGAGCCCAATGTTGGCGGAGGGCCAAGCTTTTGCGGAGGGTTCAAAATGAGATACTTTGTTTTATCTGTGTTTATACAGAGTCCTCTTTGTTTACAAAAATCGTCAAAGCCCGAAAGAAGCTTTTGTAGGCCCATTGGCGATTTTGACAAGAGCAAAGTATCGTCCGCAAAAAGCAGGGTGGGAATAGAACGACCTGCCAGGCGAGGGGCATCTGCTGGTATCCTTGACAGGTGGTCCACCACCCCGTTGACATAGATTACCATATATGCCAGCACACAAAAATTATATTTTTTTAGATCTATCCACCTCAAATATTTCTTCTTTACACGGTACAACGAACAACATCTTGACATATCTAGGCTTCACTGCCCTTTCACTTTCTTTCCACCATCATCCTTTTTTTTCCAGTAGTTAAAATCACCTTTAATATGGCCATGAGTGGGGCCTCTAGAAGCACCAGCCTTTTTTTTTTTTTTAAACGATCTTTATTGGATTTTTTCAGCAATAATTAACACCCTTCCCCCCCCCGTCAGACAGGTACTCATATAATGATAGCATTTTTCATTTCCTATTGTAAACCACAAATGTATTTTAAGGCATCATACATTTAATGCTAGCATGTGAGACGAGAGCAACTTTATAGAACTTAACAGAAACACCAAATACAATTAAACAAGCAATCACTAAAAGCGTCAAGTTTTAGCTATGCTCTGAGCAGAGACCTGAGCCAAACTCCATTGTAACAATGGAGACCAAATGCTTAGTCCCCTAGTCCACCGTTGATTAGCCTTTCGTTTATAAATTGCAACCTCCAGGTTAGAGATAGCTAAGAGCCTAGCTAACCATTGTTGGAAGGACGGTACCGTTGGGTCTAGCCACGCAGAGGCTATGCATAAACGTAAAACCGCCATTGCAATAAAGATTAACTCGCGCCTGAGATACTAAGCGCCGCAGCAGCGTCTGTCCTATCTGGTTTTTAAAATTCACGCTCATGTTATTGTGCACTTGATTTTAAAGTTTGTTATTGAGACTGCTAAAAATCTGCTAAAATCGTTTTACCTCTGTGCAAAGTCTGTTCGTCCTCCATTGGGTCACCGCCCCGTTCCACCACGGCTTGTGCCGCTTGAGTGGAGGGCGTTTCCGACCTCTGGCCCGGACCCCAAGGGCGTCATTCTTCCGCCATAGGCGGGACCGGTGTCTATTTAGGTTGCATCACAAGCACACGCGCAGCGGACGCGCGCGGCGGGCCGCCGGCGGGTCGCCAAAGGCGAGCCCGTCTGCGCCCGTCCGTGCTGGTCCGTCGCCAGTCGTATGGACCCCTGGTTGTCAGGTTAGCGAATGGCCCCCTATGCCCGGGAGGAGCTGATTGCTATCGGAACACAAGCAAGCTGTACGGCTCACTTGTGGCACCCAGGCTCTCTTTGCGCACAATGCGATCAATGTGGCTTTAAGGCCACAGAGATTAGCCAGCTATCAGTATCAGCAACTGTGGCAGCTAAGTCTTCTACAAAGTTACGCTTAGCGAGTCTTAACTGTAGGTCATTAGTAAAACACCATGAGGACGTCCATGAGTTCCTCGTAGATCACTCCCCTGACCTCCTATTCCTGACAGAAACATGGTTAACCGATGACACCACGGCCATTTCCACCTTGGCGCTTTCCCCGGGTTACCTCATATGTCTCCAGAATAGACCTAAAGGTAGAGGAGGTGGTATAGCAGTGATCTTTAGAGATAACTACTCCTGTACCCTCAACCCTACAAATATAATAAACTGTGAAAGTGCGGTATTCAAGGTACGGGTCTCTGACACTTTTACCCTTACGGGGCTCCTGATCTACCGCCCTCCCGGTCCAGCCAGCGCTTTTCAAGATTCGCTTGTGGCGATTACCACTGCGCTGGCCTTACAGCCAGCAAACTTCAGTGTATTGGGGGACCTCAACCTCCATCTTGAGTGTCGGGAATCATCCACTATACTGAAGTTTCTGGGCGATATGGAGGCCTGCCAGCTCAACCAGTTGGTTGAGGGGCCTTCGCATCAGGCAGGCCATTTATTGGATCCGGTGTTTACGAACATTCAGGAAGCCTCTGTCTCCACCCCCGGTCCCTGAGCTGAACGGATCACTTTCCGGTCTTTATTTCAATTCAGATTCCAGTTAGAGGCAGGGAAAAGCCTCCACCTCTGCTGCGGAGGCGTCCCTGGAACAAGCTTGATAATGTAGCGTTCGAAGCTAGACTTCAAACCTCCTGCCCTACCTGGTCGAGCAACCTGGATAAGGCTGATACAGCTTATAGGGAGTGGATAGAAGAATCACTTGATCATTTCATTCCGATGAAATGCACCAGGCCCAGGCGAGGCCAAACTCACCCATGGTACTCGGAGGCCCTTACAATAAAGAAAAAACAATGTAAACAGCTGGAGCGTCTTTGGAGGAGGTCATACGACCATCTGGCCAAAACTAACTTTAGAGTAGCCACTAAAGCCTACCACAAACTCATAAAACTGTCAAAAGCCAAATATTATACAGATTTGATCAACTCCAGTACTAACCGCTCCAAAACCATCTTTGCCTTAGTAAAGGACTTGACCAAGACACCGGAGGGTTCTGGTAATCCTATTGTGTCTGATGTACAATGTGAAGAGTTGGCCTGTTTCTTTGTAGACAAAGTCAAAGGGATCTATAACTCTCTACTTTCAGATGGACCCATCGCAAATCCCAACCCTATGGGTCCCGTTGACCTACCTTTTTCACTACAATACCTACCACCTATTGAGCAAATTGAGATGGACTTCCCGATTAAAAGAATAAAGTCAGGTTCCCCTGAAGATCCTGTCAAGCCGGAATTGTTCAGACTATTCAAGGACCCCATTTTGCGGGAAGGACTGAAGTTAATCAACAACTCACTTCAGTCGGCCACCATTCCCTCATCTTGGAAACATGCTAAAGTTGTTCCCCTTTTAAAAAAACCTTCATTAGATTCCACCAGACTGGACAGCTTTAGACCCATCTCCTTGCTTCCCTATCTTTCCAAGGTGATGGAGGTTCATGTAAATTCCATTTTGACTACATATTTGGAGTCGAATGGAGTTCTGGATGAATCTCAGAATGGATTTCGTGCTAAACATAGCACGGAGTCTGCTCTGCTAGCTGTTACGGAACATCTGAGGGAGGGGCAGGACCAGGGTGAGACATCTGCCCTGGTCCTGCTGGATCTGAGTGCGGCCTTCGACACGGTCTCCCACAGGATCCTGCTTGCGAGACTGTGGGAGATCGGAGTCAGGGAGAGAGCCTTGGAATGGTTCGCGTCATTTTTATCGGACTGCTCCTTCCAAGTGCATGCCCCGCCGTACTCATCCAGCACACACCCCCTGGAGTGTGGAGTCCCGCAGGGCTCTGCGCTCAGCCCCACATTGTTTAATGTGTATGTCCGCCCCCTGGCCATGCTGGCCCGGGATCGCAACATCAAATTACAGTCATATGCGGATGACACACAACTCATTTTCACCTTTTCTAAGAACACAGGGGCCGACCAAGTTAAGTTCCAGGAAGACATCCTGGCTTATCGAATTGGTTGTCTCAGAACTATCTCCAGTTAAATTCCTCTAAGACGGAGATACTTCTTGTAGGTAAGGACACGCAGAAATGGGATGAACACTGGTGGCCCCCAACTTTGGGACCTCCCCCTGCCCCCAAAGAGGTTGTCAAAAACCTGGGTGTGATGTTGGATAACTCACTCTCTATGGAAACTCATGCTAAGAGAGTGGCAGGCACTTGTTATGGTCGCCTACGCTCTCTGAAACCTATCCTCGGATTTTTTGAGCCCTGTATACGTCAGATTATAATCCAGGCCTTAGTCCTATCCAATCTAGACTATTGCAATGTTCTCATGTTGGGTTCTAATCTGACGGTGATAAACAGGTTGCAGAGAGCTCAGAATGCCGCAGCTCGCATGCTACTTTCACTGCCAAAAAAATGCCATATCTCGCCTATTCTTCACCGGTTACACTGGCTACCGGTTAAACAACGCATCCAGTTCAAGAGCCTATGTTTAACCCATAAAATCTTATATAGCACTGGCCCCCAAACCCTGCAGGGACTCTGCTCCTTCTATGTCCCCACGCGTGCCCTTCGATCGGCTGATCTATCCTTGGCACGCATGATTAAGATCCGTAGGTGCAGAGCTGGTGGTCGCTCTTTTAGGTATCTGGCGCCGAAGTTGTGGAACTCGATTCCCTTCGAGGCTCGGGCCACTTCTAACCACTTGCTGTTCCAAAAACAAATTAAAACTTGGCTGTTCTCTTTCATTTAACTTCATTTCATCTGTTGTGCTGCTCTGTTCTTAGGTAGGTCCGCAGCGCTGGGACGCCCCATTGCTGGGGCAGCCATGCGCTATACAAGCAGATTTAACATAACATAACATTTAACATGGCCATTACCGGAATGATTCGTATCGGCGGCCCCTAGCAGAATGTTTTCACTGTATTGGACTATATTCCTTTCTAAGACACTAGTCAGAAATGTCTCTATTTCTCGTATTAACTTTGTTAGCCCACTACAAAAGGCAAAAATATGAACCGAGTTGGCTTTAAAGGCATTGCATCTAGGACAGCATGTTCCCTACCATTTCCCCATTTGGCAATTTTGTCTGGCGTGTAATAAAGTGAAAAGCAGGTTTTATTAAACTGGGTCTGTAGTTTAGTAGACATGAGGATGGATTGGGAGAGAGAATAGGCATGTTTAAATCCCTCAGCGGATATATCTACTGTGTCCTGCCATTTCTGGGATGTTTTCCCTAGATCATCTGGAAGCATTGCTATCAGAGAGGAGTAAACTCCTCCAATAGTGTGGGCCCTAGATTGAATGATTAGCTAAAAAAAAGCTGTCTCTCACTCCAAACTTTCCCTCTTAGTTTTCGTATAAGAAAATCCCTTATTTATAAGTATTTAAAGAAGTCTCGCCAGTACAGGGGGTACTCTGTTTTTAACATTTTAAAAGATTTGATCCAAGCTGGGGTGAAAAAACAACCTAATTGTGACAATCCGGATCTACTCCACTTAAGCAGGCAGTTATCTTTAAAGATGACTCCTGGAAATACAGGGTTATCTACTAGGGGTGTATAGTATGAAAATTGACCTAGCTTCAGCATTTTCCTCACCACCTTCCACACTTTATACCCGCTGTAGAGAGTTTTAAATGTAACTTTTTTATGGTAGCTATCATGCATATATCTCCAACGATAGCCTCTACATTTGCTCCCAAGCAGTAATTGAAAGATTGTTGGTGAATTGCCCCCCAACGGGTCCTCATCCTCCAAGTTTTGTTTGAGCTCGCTGCTGTATAGTACTACGGACGCCCAATAGGTCATCCTTAGGTTAGGGAGAGCTAGATCCGATCTATCTTTGGGGAGAGTAAGGAATTTATAAGCACACCAGGGTTGAGCATAGGCCCAAATAAAGCTGGCAAATGTACGTTCTATTGCCTTAAACCAATGGTTAGTGAATTCTAAACAGATTGATCTAAATAAGTACAAAATCTTTGGAAAGTACACCATTTTGATAGAGTTCACTCTGCCAATGATGGACAGATGGAGATTGTCAAGGCGATGTAGGTCTTTCTGGATTGAGCCTATCATTGGTTTTATGTTTATGTCTACCAAATTCTCCAAATTGGAGCAGATGGCCACCCCCAAATAAGTAGCTGACTCCACTACCCGGGGATCAATCATCCTGCTTGTTTTATTTAAAATAATTTGCGTCTTCCCTTGGTTGAGAGCATAACCGGAAACTAGCCCAAAGTTGGTAGCTTCCTCCTCAATATTGGGGATAGCTGTGCTAGGATCAGCGGTGGCAATAGCTACGTCATCGGCGTATGCCAGAGTTTTAGTTGGATCATTTTGGAGCAGAATTGGTAGTATATTCTCATTTCTCTCAAGTTTCTGAATAAAGGGGTCAATATATATGGCAAAGAGGAGTGGCGAGCAGGGACACGCCTGTCGAGTTCCACGGGATATTGTAAATTCTTTGGTGAAGCTTCCATTCACATATACCACTGCCCTAGGGTTAACATATAGTTTCTGTACTGCTTTAATAAAACACTCCTTAAACCCGACCTTGGCCATGGTAGCCCATAAAAATTGCTAGGAGACCCTATTGAACGCCTTCTCGGCGTCTAGAAGAATTAGCATCATAGGGTCTCCTGCCACCTCTGTACCATCGAATAAGGTAATCACTCTATGTATATGATTGATAGTAGACTTCCCGGGGACAAAGCCGTGTTGTCATCGCATAATCACCTTATGCACAATAGGAGTAACCCTATTTGCCAACATCTTGGAGTAAATTTTTTAGTCCACCTTAATGAGCGTGATAGTGCGGTAAGATCCTAGCTGTTCAGGGTTTTTTTTCTTTTTAGGGAATATTATTATTTTAGCCCTGGACCAGGAGCTAGGAGATTGACCACCGTCAAAAATGTGAATAAATAGTTCTAATATAATATCCTTAATTTGCTCTAAAAAGATTAGATAGAACTCAAAAGGGATGCTATCCAGTCCAGTGCCCTTCCCTTTCGATAGGTTTTGAATAATAGTTACAAGTTCCTCCAATTTGGGGGATTGTCCCAACATGCACTGATCCTCCTCATCCAATTTGTCATAGTCACCACTCTCTAGGTATTTTTCTATCTACGTTATATCCCCCCGTCCTTCCTCCGTATACAACAGTGGTTCCCAAACTTTTTTGACCTGTGGCTCCCTTGAAAAAATTGCCAGTTGACCGTGGCTCCCCACGGGGCGGTGTATGCTTGACCTCAGGAGTACTTCCAGTTTTCACCCTGAAGGGCAGTAGTATCCAGAGGTGCTCGGGCACTAGAGGGGTGCTAGATGTCGAGAGCTCAGGATACTGCCAAGCCAGAGAGGTGCCACCCTTGATGGTGGCCATGGCTGCTGAAATACTAGAGAAGAGAGATTCTGCTGTGCTGGATTAGGTGGGACCTCAGAGTGCTGAGGCTGTGTAGAGCAATGCAGCCTTAGGTGAGGGTTTTGGGTGCTGCAGTGCCTGAGAAGTACTGACCTGGGTGAGGGTTTGGGGTACTGCAGTGCTAGAGAGGACCCGGATAAGGTGATGATGAGGGTTGCTAAAGTGATATAGGGAGGTGCTGGCTTGGGTGAAAGTTCAGGGTGCTTCAGTGTCAGGGAGGTGCCGCACAAGATGATTTCTAGAGGACTGCAGCGCTAGAGAAGTGCTGGCCCGGTTGAGAGTTCAGGTGAGGATATAGCAGTGCGAGAGGTGCCAGCCCGAGTGGGTGTTTATCGGGGTGCTGCAGCGCTAGAGATGTTGAGGGTCCGGTTTTAGGTCTGGTTAGGTTGCTCCAGTGGTGGAGAGATGACGGCTGGGGTGAGAGCTAGGGGGGCCATAGCGTCAGTCAGACCAGGGCCGCACGGGACGAGGGATAGGAGTGCTGCAGCACCAGAGGCCCAGACAGAACCTGGGCGGGTGAGGGTTTGAAGTGCTGCAACGCCAGAGATGTGCTGAGTGGGTGAGGGCTCGGAGTGCTACAGAGCTAGGGCTGCTGTGCCTGTCTTCGTGTCAGTGCATGGAGGGGTAAAAGACGCTCCTGTTTTTCTCTGCTGTGGTAATCAGGATTCGGCCATCGCAAGTTACCCGCTGAATGGGGATTACAATTTACACAGAATAATCTCCTGTTGGTGTTTAGCCACCCCCCAGCATTTTTAAGCGCTAAAAATGGTGAAGTCTCTGGGTGAGAAATCGGATGAAAATGGAGAATTGCCATACAAATGTGTACGCCGCGATAATAGCAATTCCTGAAGTAAATCCCCATTTTTCAAGGTCAATGTTAAAATAACAGTATTTTCAAAAATTAAACATAATTATTTACAAACAACAATATAATTTTATTTGGGAGCGCAAATACCGAATCAACATCCTGGCCCTCCTCGTTTTATATATCATTTGTATGTTAAACATTCAAACAAAATAGGCATATGTCACCTTTGAGCTCAGCTTTTAGCGGAAGTTAACATACCAGGACCTGGTAGGACTGGTCGTGTTATGTTTACTTTTACCAGGTGAACCAGACAAAACTCTGCGCCTTTTAGCCCAAATAACAAGTACCTCTTAACAACAAATGTAGAGAAATATAAGAGTCTTATTATATGCTCAACATTTTGGATATTTTTGCAGTTAACCTATTTACCCCGTCACATTTTCATTTTTAATTTCTTTCCCC
Source organism: Lissotriton helveticus (assembly GCF_964261635.1). Classification (NCBI taxonomy): domain Eukaryota; kingdom Metazoa; phylum Chordata; class Amphibia; order Caudata; family Salamandridae; genus Lissotriton; species Lissotriton helveticus. The sequence goes on from NC_136069.1 coordinate 315,442,729, forward strand.
TAGAAAGCAGTAAATATGATTGCCTCTTGAAAAATACACGGTCTTGGTGATCACAAGTTTGTCTTTGCAGTAATTCAATCAAGTAACTTTTGAAGAGGGTCCCAAGAGGCACGGCAAAACAATAGCAAAAACAGCAATAACGCTCAACAGTGATCCTATGTATGCTGAGGCTATGTGAACACGTACGTGCAGAAGGCAGCCGTGCACTCTTGGGCCAAAACATGACTCCGGATTTTACAGGTGGCGCTTGTAACGCCCCAGTATGTTGCGCTGCAGCTGGGTGTATTTAAATAAGACTCACTTGCTGAAAGGCTGAGGAGAAAGTCAAGGCTGCCGGTATAAATAACAATGCCATGCAATTATCTTCGATTCATTGCTGAGCTCAGCAGAAACTAACAAAAAGGGGAGACCTATGCTTGAGTCTGATAATAATAGAACACTGGGCCATATCACGATTCCTGACGCCAGCTGACAGGTAGGGGGTCAAAAGACGCATCATTTTTAAACTGCTCACAACATGATTTCCAAAGACCTGCATGGCGCACCTGGCTGCCATTAACGGCGCACTGGGTAGCCGCGGCGCACAGTTTGGGAACCACGGGTATACAAAGTCTGGTACAATCTCTAAAAGCCCTCTCTAATAAGCTCTGGGTCAGATATAGAGCCTTCCACAGGATCGTGTATTTCACGAATCAGATTGGAGGTGGCTTGTTGACGCATACACACAGCTAGCTGATGGCCCACTAATTCATTAACTTCGTAGACCAATTCTTTCCTGGCAGCAGCTTTCCTCACTGCTTTCTCAGTGAAAATATTGGTAATGGTCGCCTTGGCAATTGCAATCTGATTTGGATTTTGGAGATTTCGTCAGTCGTATTGGCCCTCCTTGTAGCTTCTGACAGTTCTTCTTCTGACTGCCTGAGACTCTCTTGCAGGCCACCCATTGTCTCCCTCTCTACCATGTTGGCTCTCATTGAATACTGTATGGTCTCACCACGAATCCCAGTTTTCAGGGTGTCCCAAACTATATTGATCGAGGCGCTACCTGAGTTATAAGCTTAGAAATTGGGGATCCATTCTTTCATATGGGCACAGTATTTGTCATCCTCTAGAAGGATTTTTTCACAGGTCCAAGATATGGGCTCAGTTTTGGCCGGCATTACATTTAATGAGCTATCTAGGGGATTATGATCGGAGAGTATTCAGGGCAGCTTCTCTGTTTGGCATTTGGTTTTGAGGGAGTTAGACACAAACATAAAGTCAATTCTGGTGTGAGAAGAGTGTGGGTTAGAAAAAAAAGTATACCCTGGATCATTGGGTTTAGATATCTGCCAGCCATCTACTAATCTATGTGTGAGGCATAGATTTTTTACAGATTTGAATACTTGCGGCTTACGGCCTATGTATACCCATTCATCTTTGATCGACCAGTTAGTTGGGAGATTAATGTTAAAATCCCCACAGACCAATATCGGTAAGGGCCAGTGTGCGAGTTCATTGGAGATTACATCAAAAACAGCCGGGTCATCACTATTACTCCCATAGACTGTACATAATGTAAATTTATATCCCTTGTTGTACTGACATTCGGTAATAGCCCACCTACCAAAATTGTCGGTTTTAGATTGACTAAAGGTTAGTCTGTTACCTTTAGCTAAAATAGCAAACCCCCCGAACCCGAGCCCCCTGTGAAGTTGCGCAAACCAGCCTATACCCAAGTGAGTTCAGCAGCTGGCTCTAAGACCCCTCTACCCCGCAACATCGCTCGCTGGATGGACAATAACTTCCTTCGACTAAACGCTGGGAAAACCGAGGTCCTCTTTTTTCACCAATCCTCTCCATTGGACTCGAACCTTTGGTGGCCTCATGACCTAAGAATGCCCCCTTCCCACAAGAAATCAGTAAAAAACCTGGGGGTTAGATGGGGTTCTAACCTCTCCTTCCAAAACCAAGTCCAGACGGTGACTGCGGCATGCTTCTCAAAAATAAAATTAGGATGCTCAAAAAATGTATTAATTTCCTTCCCAGTAACACCAGGAAAACCATTGTCCAAGCACTAATAACTTCACGTGTAGATTATGCCAACAGTCTGTATATTGGACTTGCTTCTGGCCTCTGCCACCGGTTACAGACAGTCCAGAACGCTGCAGTCCGGCTGGTCTGTGGCATTTCTCTTCGAGAGCATATCACTCCTCACCGACGAAGGCTACATTGGTTGCCAGTTCAAAAAAGGGCAGAATTCAAAGCACTTACACTGGCACATCGTGCAATCAAGGGAAAGGGCTCCGTATATCTCTCTTCTTGTCTCCGCCCTTACAGCAATGCTAGATACCTCCGATCCAGCACAAAAAATCTGCTGTGTACCCCCAGATTTAAAAAAGTACGTTCTGGGGGAAAAACCTTCCAGGTATGTGCTTCCTCTCAATGGAATAAGCTCCCTAATTCCATTAGGCTTATTCAGGAGGAGTTGCCCTTTCGCAAGGCACTGAAAACATACCTCTTCTGCTAAATTCCCCATGAGTGAGATCCAGTACACACACAGAAGCGCCGGGACACCCCGTTGGGGTAGCTGTGCGCTATACAAAACACACTAAATAAATAAATATGTGCGTTTCTTGGAGGCACACAATGTCTGCCCCCCAAGCCCGTAATCCTAATGCTACTATTTGCCTTTTTTTAACGTTGTTTAGGCCACAGAAGTTTATGGATAGTATTTTTACAGCCAGATTCATGAAAGACAATTCGGCTTGCAAAGGGCCAGATTCGCAGAATCTGGCCCTTTGCGAGCGCAATTTTTGCATTTGGGATTCATCATCCCAAATGCAAAAATCGCTATTAGCGAAATCGCATATTTGCGAGAAATTGCATTTAAGGAATCTCTATTTGAGATTCCTTAAATGCAATTCATTAACCATTTTTAAATTGCAAATTCGCAATTTTTGGTCGCTATTTACCACGAAGTCTGACTTCGTGGTAAATAGCGAAAAAATAGAAAAAAGCACTTTAGTGCATTTTTTTCAATTGCATGTTACACACACACATGTCCTTTGGACATGTGTGTGCGCAACACCTTTGTAAATTTGCATTTCAGGGGTGCTCCTTTGGACACCCCTGGCACCCTTGAATTCGCATCCTTATTTGCGATTAGCTAATTGCTAATCGCAAATAAGGAATAACTCCCCATTCATTCCTTTAGGCCCATAGGAATGAATGGGGAGTTATTCCTTATTTGCGATTAGCAATTAGCTAATCGCAAATAAGGAAGCTGTAGGAATCGCAATAAATATTGCGATTCCTACATGAATCCCGTTTTGCGAGTCTGTAATAGCGATTCCTTATGAATCGCTATTAAAGACTCGCAAAGCGGGTCTTTGATGAATCTAGCTTTTAGTGCCCCCACGAGTTTAAGGAAGTTGAAACCGGAGCAGAGCAGAGCTTACCACCAATCCCAATGTTGCCTTCATTCTGCCTATACAAGTTTGTGATGCCTAAAGTGAATTTCTCCCTTTTTATGACCCATCCTGTCTGACCGCCCCACTTCCTCCCGACCTCCTCCACCCCCACCTTTCACCAATCTTGAAGTTTACCTGCCCCGCGCTGGGACAGGGAACTGACATCCGTCATTCACTCCCCCATGAGCCCGCTGAGCCACCTCCCCTGCGTACATATCTAACAACTCTAGTGAACCAGAAAAGAGAAGAAAAGATAAGAAGGAGGAAAATAAGTACCAAAGAAACCCTAGATGAGTCATCGCATCTGCATGCCTGCTCATGACTGCACATTGCAAACCTGATAATGCGTTTTAACATAGTAGAACAATAATCATTACTTATGTCCGGTGATTTCGTCTAGGTAGCTTTTGGCCTGAATCTCTGAAATAAAGCTTCGAGTTAACCCCTGAAAGATAACTTTAAGCCTTGCTGGATTTTGAAGGTACACTGTGGCCCCAAGTTTTTGGAAAGGATCAAATAGCTGTCTGAGTCTCCATCTGCACTCCACAGTGGCGTGCGCGAAATCTGGTCGAGAAAAGAATGATATACCTTCAAAAGAGAGTTTATTGGTGGTTCTGGCAAGGTCATTGAGGGCCTGGTAAAGCAGAAAGTTGCCAAAGAAAAGCAGCATAGCCCGTGGGTGTTGGTGGGAGGCCGGGCCCTTCTTACTATTAAAAATAGAGGAAACCTGCGAGCTCTCCGGACCTCCTTGTCCCAGTTCCAGTCCTGGAGTTCTGGAAACGCTCCCTTAAGAAAAGTTACCATAAATTTCCTTGGGTCATCCTTTTCAATCCCTTCTGGAATCCTCAGAAAGCGAAGATTATTCCACCTCTGCCGATTTTCTTGCTCCTCAGCCTTCCACATTAAGTCTTTAAGAATGCCCTCGCGTTCGTCATGCTGAGTTTTGAGCAAGGTAACATCATTTTCCAGTTGCTAAGTTCGCAGTTCCACCGAGGCATGCGATCAACAATTTCAGCGCACGTCTTCCCCACCTTGCGCACAGCACCTTGTAGTTTCTTTGCTGCCAGTCGCGACCTCGGGCTATCTGCCTTTGCTTCTGCTTGAAAACTCTTGATGAAATGTAGAATGTCTGCTAAAGCTGGTTCGTTGTTTTGACCACTCCCACTGCACACTTTGGGACAATCTGTCACAGCTTGGGACCACCCAGAGGTTACAGCAGGTTTAGAGAATGACGAGAGTGATGTGTCTTCATACTCCCATTTTAGGTCTGTATTATCATCTTTGTCGGACGTGTCCCAGTCATTGCCATGTGGGTCCTTATTCCCCTTTGTTTTAAGCTGTTTCTTTTTTGAGAGGCACTTATGCTTCATAGGGTCAGTATTAAAACCACTATACCATTTGGCGCCTTCCTCCCCGCTGGAGATAGAGATACTTATGTCTGAGAGTTCAGAATCCTCGGTGAGGGAATAAAATTTGTTCTAACAGTCCATAGTTTTGAGCGTATACTCCTGCTGAGAGGGGTTGCTAGCATGTATATGGGGGGGGGGGGGAGACGATCTCGCAGGCTCCCTCAGGATGGATTTGTGGTGGCTTACTTTGCTAGGGTCAGTGCTTGGGCTGCCACGGTGCTGCGTCATGCTACCCTCAGGGAGAAAAGAGAAGACAGTGGCTGTTGTTGATGTAGCACTGTCTGAAAACTGCGAGTCACTCACTGAAACATCCAGCAGGGGAGGGCTGGGCCCCCCTTGTTCATGCTCGCCTGATCGGGTCTCGCTATCTGTAACAGCAACGGCAGCATCAATAGAAGCGGGGCCCTTATCGTCCCTTGAAATGGCCCCAAAGCTTGTTGTTATTAGCGGTTGCTGTTTCCCTGTTACTCTTGCGGGGCCTTTTTTAATTGTGGCATAGTTTAGGGCGTCCAGTTCATTTGGCCTTTTCTCTGGGCATCCCGCTTTTTCCCCCTGCTCCCCCCTGCTTTTGCCTTGCCGCCTGGAATCTCCGGTTTCTTCTGCCGGGTAGCGGCTGGAAGAGTATTTCCTATCACAGGTGTATTTTTGGGTTTCCCCCCACGCGCCCCCTTCCCTGTCATTCTTACTTGTGAGTTACAGCCTGCATGGAGATGACACAGGGAAGGGCAGCGCGGCGAGAGGTTTCTCCAGCCGAAGGTACCAGGCTGGGTCCGATGACTCGTGTGTAGACGGCAGCGTGCGCAGCCTGCAGCAGCGCTGTGGGATTGATGCTGTGGAACGACGGATGAGGCTGCACGCGGCCCTGCGCAGATCCAGGATAGGTGATTCCCGTCCTCGCGGCGATGCGGCTGTTTGATCTAGAGGCTGCAGGTCAGGACAACGTGCACGTCCCTAGGGGGGTGTCTCAAGACCATTCCTCACGGTCCTCTCGCTCGACACTTGTTCAGAGGTAGCGCGATTGCTCCTATCGGGTTTCCCTATACGGCTCTACCGGTTCAGCATCGGTGAACTCAGTACGCGGGGAGATGCTCAGCGAAGCGACTCATTGGCGGTGTCAGTCGGCCGCCATCTTCCTTCCTCCAGAAGCACCAGCCTCTCTTTCCACCATCATCCTTAATGTCCGAAGAGATTCTAATTTTTGAAAATGCCATCCAAACAGAGCTAAAGATGATATTCTACAATCCTAAATATGTTACATTTCACCTATCCAAAGAAGAACCCAATGCTCTAGAATAGAGGTTCTCAACCTTGTAACATCTGTGGACCCCACTGAATCATTACTGGAACCCAGGGATCTCCACTGATAATTATTAGAAGCCAGGACCCCCGGCCTAAGCAATTTCTATAATTTGGACCCACAAAAGTACAAAAACAGTGTACACCAATGTAGGAAAGTCATCCTTTTTGCCCTGATCAGCCCAATTTATTTGACTGATGCTGGTGGTTACTGATTCTGAAAGTGCCCTGGGCTTTACCAACCAGACGAAGGGCCATTGCTCTGCCCTCTAACAGATATATGGTAATTGGTATAATTCTGAATGGCCAAGGTAACCTACCGGTAAGTCCCTAGGCCTAGTATATGGTAGGGCATGTAGGGTTAAAGACCTCAGTTGACTTAATGCACATAAGTTTGGACTGCTGTGGTGTTTGGTGTCATTTTAAAGCCAGGTCTGCCTTGCAGGCTGGTTTTAAAATAAAACTGTATCCGAATTTGTCCTTGGAATTAAAAGTACTTCTGAAGTCCCAAACTACCTTTTTATTACTTATAAGTCACCCCTAAGGTCTGTCCTAGGTGCCCCAAATGTAGGGTGTATTTTTATAAAAAGCAGGGACAATATCAAATATGTTTTATATGCCCTGGTAGGAAAAGCAACCAAAGCCGTCATTCCCTGTTATAGTGCTGCTAGCCCCATAGGGCAACATGGGAAGTTTGTATTAAACTTAATAGAGTCTATCTTTGCTTGGGAGCTAGCAAGCAATGTCATTCAAAATATCAAAAGAATGGTTACTATAAAACCAACAACTTGCCAAGTTGGAATTTATTATAACTATTACAGGAAAGTAGTTTAAGAACGTATTATACTGACATTACCTAGTCCTGTAGCAGCCTCTTCTGATTGGTCATCCTTTGACAGCCTGAGGCAAGCTGCTCTCTGAGTAGGTGTGAAGAGGTCTGCGGCTGAAACATTGCTGGCATTTGGTGGGAAGAGATTTGCTTCCTGGGGGAGCCAGGGAGAAGAAAGGGCTTGAATAAAAGCTGGACTTTAAAGGCAAGAGAGCAGTTGTCACAGGACCCAGGCCAGCCCCACTTCCTTGATCCCCAGCCAGATGGGAGCCCCCCTTATTAGATTAGGAGAGGGTCTGGAAGGGGAGTGTAGTGAGTTGTTAGCAACACCCCTGGGTTGGGTTACACAGACTCACACATCAATGAGAGAATTTCTCCATTTTGATTATTGGAGAAGAGTGCATTCTGGGCCACAAATATGCCACTCTTTGCAGGATGTGTTCTCAGCAGAGGGAGGTAACTTTACCCGTATTGGTTGCTTTGTCCCCGTCCCCCCTTGCCATCCCAAAATGGAGGATAAACATGGGAGAGCTGTATGTGTTCCTCAGAACTCTTACTGGAACAAATGAAAGACTACCCTGCTAGAACATTGGACTGCACCACAGAAGGCTTGCATGCAAAATGAGTGCACTTGCTGCACTCTCAAGGCTCCCCAAAGAAAAGAATGTGCCTGACTCAAATGGAAAGGAGTGGACTCCATGATCAGCAACAGGTCAAACAAAGCAGTAAGAAGTCACCTACAAGCCCAAAGAGAGGATCACCAGCGCTAACCATGTGCAGCTGGATTTTATCTGGACTGTGCAGGTGCATTGTAGGAGATGGAGTCCTAGACCCCAAGAGGCAATTCAGTCTCTGAACCATTGGTTGGTGCTCCTGGACACTTCTCTCCCGAAAGCAATCAACAAGGAACAAGATCTGAAAGTTTGGAAACTTTTTATAAAGTTTTGGAGAAAAGCTCCAGGAGGAGACCAACTCAATTTTGAGAGTCAAGTCGCCGTTGGTGAGTCGCGAATTGGCCCGACCGTGCTGGTTTGGTCTGCTGAAAGCTCCAGAGCTACTCGCTGTCGACATCGAAGACAAAGACTTCCACAGGCTCACAGAAGCATTGCACTGCAGTAGCCGCCGTCGTTGAATTGAACTTCAGATCTGAGAAACCTGAGGACCTGCCGATGAGCTTGTCAACGAAGGAAAAGCTCCAAGAAAAAGACCAAGTCCGAAGGTAAACTTTTGACCAGGGCCTTGCACTCAGCCTATGCCACCCGCGCACCATCACATTCGGCTTAAAACTTTGACTTTCTCCAATTCCAGTGTGACCAGATAGCTGCGAGTGGCGCTTTAAGCCTTTTGGCGCTAGAATGCCTAATTTTTAACTTAATCTTGAAAAATGAATATCCCCCATTCCCTACATTGAATTGTTGTCGTTTTGGTGTCATTTTAAAGATCAAAATATTCTCTAATTGTATAAATTTGTTTTGGATTTTTATTGTGCTGTGTCTTTTACATATTTACTGTTTTGGTGATATTAAATGCTTTACGCCTACCTGTCTCCTAAGTTAAGCATGACTGCTCATTTGGCCAGCTACCAAGGGTTGAGCAAAGATTTGTTTATTGAGACGTGACTGGACCTATTAGTGATTATGATATTATTACTAGCTGAAGGTGAATACCCCCACCAGCTAATCATCCACTTTCCTACATTTGGTGCGCAGTGGTGGGATGCAGAACTTGTGTTTGATAACAGCATTAGTATTTACTTTGGACAATTAAAAATCCTCTAAATTGACCTAGTGCAAACATTGTTAATTTTTAATTTGGACTAATATTAATTTTTTTTTCTCCTAGATTAATCTGGCCTCCATTTTTTCAAAAGTGTTTGTGACCCAAAACTAAGGGATACCACAGAACTTGATATAGCTAGCCTACCAGCACTCCAAGTCTCTTAGTGACCTTTTTAGGGCAAGGGGGTTACCAGCACCCTAAAAATCCTGGAAGGTAGTCTGATAAAGGCCCTAACAGCCCGGGAAGAGGCCCAGCTACAGGATCATGCCTCTGATACAGAGGAAGCTCCAGAGATAGAAGGACAGGTGGAGAAGGGGATCCACCAGAGATTAGCCAGATCTGCCCTTTAGGGAAAGAGAGTTTGAGGCACAGCTGGCTTATATAGCCACAGAAGCAGACAAGTTGGCCCTGGTCAAGAAGAAGTGAGCACTTGAGGAGAGGAGAACCACAACGGGTGTTAGAGAGGAAGATGATGGCAGCGAAGAGGCAACAGAAGACTACCCAAGGGGATTGTCCCTCAGTGCCAGGAGGGTGATGACTTAGACAAATGGCTTACAGCTATTGAGATGGCCCTCAAGATGAGGATAATAGGTTTTCAGTACTGGGGTTCACTCCTGGGAGTACTGATTTCAGTAGCGTGAAGAGATAGGCTCTTGACCTTAGACGAAGAGGAGGCTGAATCATATCCCATCATTTTTTTTTTTTAACAAACTTTATTCGGTTACATCTTATGCACTAGAATTATTGTTAGGCGGAAACAGTATTTGTACAATGGCGATTTATTTAGCATCGTTTACAGGTAGGAATATACAGTCTTAGGAGCCACTTCCCTTTTGGTGTCTCCGCCTCCGACAGTGCTCCTGTGGCCATCCGCCTGAACAACATTTCTAGGATATTAGTGAACAACATCTCTACATAGGGAGTCAATTCCTTATGTCTCCATGCTAGTCCTTACTCGTATCTATCCCAACAGTCAATAGGTTAACAAAACACCACCTACCTTCCCCCCCCTTTCAAGTTCTACCTATCCCCCTCCCACCATCGGACATATCGCTCTGCCCCGTATCTCTCTGAGTTGTGAATGATTCACTCCTGAATAATATCCCATCATGAAGCAGTGCTTGATCATAAGGATAGGTCTCACCCCATAGCAGTACAGGGTGAAGTTTAGGGACACCCAGAAAGCCAGTACCCAATCCTGTATTGACTTTGTAGAACTATCTGTCAAGGTACAAGAGGGCTGGATACAGGGTAACAAGGTAAGTACTTATGAGGAGCTGTACATTTTGTTCACATAGGAGCACATATCTTCCAACTGCCCTTCAGAGAAGTTTCACCATTATCTAGTTGACACTACGTTGTCTAGTACTCGGGAACTGAGTGAGACAGCAAATGAGTTCACACTAGGATGACCAAGAAGAACCATGTAGTGGTCAGAAGAAAGGACAGTTTCTTTCACAGGGGAAAGCCCCGGGTAACCAAGATAAACACAAAACAAGTCCTCAAAAGGTCTTCAAACACCAACTCAAGGAGGGAGTTCTCAGAGCCATTCCACTTACAAGAGGAAGGTATATCAGGGAAGGAATTATGACCTGACAAGTGCATGGTCTTAAAAAACACTGGTTGGCAGTTCAAGGGGATTGCAAGTGTAAGTGTGGTGGTGGAAGTTTGCCCAGAGATCAGGAAAGGGTATGCAGAGGTGACCTTAAGTTTCGTTGGTGGGGTGGAAGTTGCAATCCCGCAGCCTTACCTCCAAGCATGGAGAAGAACAGGCAAAGGCCTAAGAACAACGGGCCTGAGGTTCAGGCTCTGAGGGATACAGGAACCAATGTGACCATGGTGTTGGGCAAACTGGTTTCCCCAGGGCAGGTCTTACCTGGTATATTTCACCAGGTCACCCATGCAGACAACAGAGCCAGACTCCACCCCATGGCAATGGTGAGCTTGGAATGGGGAGGTGTGACTGGCCCAAAGAAGGTAGTTGTGTCTCCTGCCCTCCTAGTAGAGTGTCTACTGGGAAATGATCTTGAAGCTTCTGAGTGGTCAGGGGTGGTAAGGCAGGTCCATGCTCAGATGAACATCTGGCCTCAGAAGGAGGTACTCCACCCCTGCAAGATCTGTCTAACTTGGTAGAGTTGCAAGGAGCCAGTGGACCCTCCAGAGAGGAGCTGTGCTATGGATAAAGGGATTGTCCCACTCTTGAGGGCCTGAGACAGGGTGATATCAGTGGTTTCCACAGTCTGTTGGGAGGATGTAGTCCTCTATACTGAGGCCAGGGACCCCAAACCAGGGGCAACCAGGCGAGCGGCGGTCCCCACAGAAGTATAGAGTTCCCCTTAGCAGCTTGGCCGGACATTTGGGTCGGACCATGACCTTGAACAGGCTGATCAACCATTTCTATTGGCCCCTTATGTCTGGCAAGATAAAGACGTTTTGCAGGTCCTGTGTCACCTGTCAAGACAGGGGGCAAGCCAAAGGCTCCCTTAAGGCCACTGCCAGTGGTTGGGACTCCCTTTGAGAGGATGGGGTTTAGCATTTCTGGTTCGCTAGACCCACCAACGGCCTCTGAGAACAAATATATCTTGGTGGTAGTGGACCATGCCATCAATATCCCTCAAGATGGGCACTGCTCCCACAGTGGCTAGAGCCATACTTAGCATCTTCACCAGAGTGGGCTTTCCTAAGGAGGTGGTCTCAACACTTAGGTATATCTAGTTAGGGTTTGCATCGTAGGAGTACTCATGATTACCTCTATGTATCTAGATGCCCGCATAGATTCACTGTTTTAGCACCATGGTAGAATTCTACCTTTTATTTACCCTGTTGGTGCTTGTTATTGTACATATCTGTTGCTGCCTAATGGTTATTGCAGCACACATATTTTATACTAGAATGACGCTTGTTCAATAAATGCTTATTGAAAACGTCCCCATTGTTTATTCTGTGTATCGCTCTAAGAACAAGTGAGCACGAGTGACTGAGCGAAAAACACTGTACTGTTTCCACGATCCCTGAGGGGTCAGGGTGGTCATGTTCGATAGTTGCCCGAAACTATTCATTCCTTGGTAAGGTTGGGGGGGGTTATAGTGGCGCTGTGAGATAGCTCTTCTACAGACTAACATAATCTTTTGCCGTGTCTGGAATCAGTCTGGACACCCATCCCTTAGTTTATGTTGTCTAAACGCGCAGATCCTATATAGTTTTGTTGGGACTACACAACAGTTTTGTTTTTCTGAAAGTGGGTTTAGAACTGCTGTTCAAGCACTCGTACTCTTACATCTGGATGATGGTAATGCCCTGCTCCAAAACCTTCCCGAGTCCACACTGACATCCCTTAAGGGCATCCTACATGCCGAAGGATGTCTCACTCAGGTTTGAAGAAAAGTTATCACATCATCCCCATTCTGACTGAACTGTATTGGTACTGAAAGAACTGTATTGCCCCCGTGCTAGCCTACACCTTCTTCAAAACCAGCAGCATCATTTACAAAAGCATCCCAGCCAGCATCCCGCTTCTCTTGTCGAAAAGCTTAGGTGGGTCTCGGCACACAAACAGCAAGCCCATCATCAGACTGCAGACTAAGAAGTGTAAAAAAAAAAAATGGGATCAGGCCTTTTTCAGCTTTGCACTGTGGATCTTAAACAAGATCCCAGCATTAATCAGGACCATCCAAACATTACTCCAATTTAGCAGAGTATTGAAGACTTGCGTCTTCAAAGAATGCTACATCACAATGCATTATTCGTCTACAACCAAGTTACCTCTCCTATCACTTGTTGACTTTATGCTTTTGTTTGAGCCTACAACATTCCACTGCCTTTTGTCCATCTTCACGCTATAGTAATAATATATGTATACATACATACAAAAATCTTCAGATTTTTATGTGCAGTATATACTTTTGTCTCTCATGGAATGATTTAGAGTGTTACATTTTTTCATAATGGGAAAATAAAACGGCAAGTACTACACAAAATAATATACTGTTGAATGAAATATTTGCATCTTGGGGGGCTTGGCTTGCCGAGCTACGGAATGGCCGCTTGGTGAGCGTGCTCTGTAGGCCACGGATTAATCCTGGAGAAATCCGTATACTAGGGCGGAAGTGGTCCAGCCGGAGCACACCCTAAATGTTAAGCAGGACTTGCGGCATACAGCGGTGCTGAAATATCCCGCCTACCACCTCCTGTGGTGGAGATATAAGACCTGCGTAGTATGACCCGGGAGCCAGAGCCTGCCCTGACGACGTGAAGCCGGGGACTTGGGCTAATTGAGGCCGAGGCTTTGGCCATGCCATAGGCCCTGCCGGGCGACACTGCCAACAGTTGCTGATCGGCAGACCTCTCGGCAGAGGCATTGACTATAGAGAAGGTTCGGGCAGGACTGCAACGTTACCCCGCTGCGCGGAGCTGTGTCCTGTGGACGTGGTGGCGGCCATCGAGCGCTCCGGGCCGTGAGGGTGCCATCTTGTGCGGAGGTGAACCCGCGTCGGACCGGGAGTCAGCCCTATTCTGTGCACACCTCCCGGTATCATTGGCGGGGGATTGAGGCCCCGGACTGCTCCTAGTAAGACTCGGGGGGGGGGGGGTGCTTGTGGTACGTGACTGCCCCTTGGCAAGGCACCTGCATTGACATACAGCAGCGAGTAGGCAAGTTGAGGACGGCGGAGACTGCGTGGCAGTCCTGGGTGTGGGAGCACCATCCTAGGCGTGTGAGAGTTATTTTGTGAGCAATCACCACAATATCACCCCTGCAGAGTGGTGGAATGCACCGGGAGGCTACCAATGTGAGAGTGCCATAGTCCTACTTGGTAATTGGTGACGCTGCAACCGAAGTGATCCACTGAGGGAGGAAGCGCCTGTGCTCTACCTGCTTCCTAGTGAGGTGTTGGTTAGGGCCTTGGCTGGGTTCTGCGCTGCTGCTCCTGGCTGGGTGGCCCGTAGATCTGAGATAGTCAGGCGGACGTGTGGTGGTGTGGTGGTGTCGCGTGAGGCCGGCGCAGGGAGTGGTGGCTGGGCTGCTGCTGTGATACACATCTACATAGCCACTATGGGCAAGCAAGACGCCAAACAACCCAAGATAAACTTTGAGCAAAGAAGGACGACCCGGGTGACAGAATCCGAGCCGGAGATGGGTGCGGGCGGTCCTGTTGAAAATCAGTCGGAGGATCAGGGGGAGGACATCCACACGCTCATGCTGGAGATGCGCTCCTGCCTCTGTACCATCGACGCCAAACTGGACACGCTGACGACTCAAATGGAATCCGTCAAATCTCAGGTGGGAATCCATGAACATCTTCTAGACGTATTGGAAAACAGACAGACTGAATTCCATGAGTTTCAGGTAGAGAGGAAAGACCAGCTGTTGCAGATGGACAAACTGTTGGGTGTGATCCGTGCGAAGAATGAGGATTTGGAGGCGCGGTCGCACCGCAACAATCTACGCATTACTGGCATACTGGAGACTACGGCCATTGTTAAAATGGAGGCATTCGTGATGGACCTGCTTCGAGACCTTTTTGATGGCCACCTTTCTCCGGTCTTTGCTGTAGAGTGAGCGCACCGTGCCCTAGGACCCAAACCTCCGGTTGGGGCCACCCCTCGGGCGATATTGGCGAAAATCTTCAATCACCAGGATCGTGATGTTATTTTGAGGCAGGCACGTGTGATGGGAAACATAGCGCATAAACGGAACCAGATCTCCTTCTACCCAGACTTCGCACCGGCAGTCCAGGCGGCGAGACGTGAATTCCTACCTGCCAAAAAATCCTCATGCAGGCGCAAATCCGCTATTCACTACTATACCCTGCTAAATTGAAGGTGTCCCATGATGGATCATCTCATTTCTTCACCGACGCCTAGTCTGCACTAAAATTTGCAAAACACGTAGGGGGGAAGAAATTGCAACAAGGCCCTGGGCTGGAGTCATCTGCAGGCAATCAGCTAAGTGACAATGACTGAAGGCATCTGGGTTTTGTAAATGGGACATACGTACTTTGTGCTCTCCTACTATGTTGTATTTTGGCTTAGGGTATTTGAACCTGGTTTGCGGCCCCTTTCCCTTTGATATGGGCTGCACTCTGCGGGGAGCAGTGTATTATTCTGTACTCGCACTTCAATCGGGGAGGAAGACAGATTGGATGTTGGGGTAGGCTCTGTTTTATGCTCTGGAACTGAAAAATGTTGCTGCATTTTGGGAGGTATTCAGATGGGGTTGGTTTGGCGGAGTAGGTATGCAATGCAAATGCTTGGTGCTTAGGCACCGCTGTATTAATATTTAGTTTGGCTGTAGATCTACCTCCCTGTAGTCTCTTGTCTGCCCTGCCTAAGTGGGGTGAGTATGCCAGCACCTGCGCACCCCCATGAGAAAATTCCTGTCTGTCGCTCTATCACATGTTTGTTATTGGGGGGGGGGTGTATCTTTCAACCTGTTTGGGGAGGTTGGAGTGGGTGGTGGGATGGGTGATTTGTTTTGTGTTTTGATTATGTACCAGACCAAGGTTGTATCCATCGCACAGTCAAGACTATGGAGATGAAGTGGGAACCTAGCCACTACGACTGCTTATTAATTGCAATGTCACAACCACACTAAAAGCGTACGTTTTCTCACATGGAACATTAGAGGTTTGAACGATGGAAGAAAGGGCAGACTCGTACACGCCTACCTAGCTAGACATAATAGAGACATATGCCTACTGCAGGAGACCCACCTTAATGTGCAGCCGTCTCCGAAGCTCAAACACAACAAATGGGGACATGTTTTCTCCTCTATATACTCCAACTATGCTCGTGGGGTGGCGATATTGATTAAGCGGAGACTGGAATGGAGCAGCGGGAGGAACATATAGATCCAGAGGGCAGGGTCATTTTATTGTATGGGATGCTGGGTGGTGTAGACATTGTGCTGATAGCACTCTATGGCCTAAATGTGGACTCCCCTGCGTTCTTTCAGGACATCTGGGCTACGGTCAGTGCGACCGGGTGTAGTACGATTCTGTGGGGGGGTGGGGATTTCAATGCTGTGCTAGACGACGGACTGGACAGACACGGGACGGCACGAACATTGCATCCGGCTGCGAGTGCTGCTCTCCATACCATTATGGAGGATGGTGACTTGAGTGATGTTTGGAGACTGCGAAATCCCCTGGCTAGGGAGGGCACCTGTTTCTCAGAGCATCATAAAGCTTTGTCCCGGCTGGACTATTGACTGGCTTCTCACCAAGTGGCCAGTTGGTTCAAAGACGTGGCACACCTGCTGCACACTTTATCGGACCACGCCCCATGCTTTTTACGTCTGGATCTCCCTGGTTCAGTGCCCTGTGCGTTCTCTTGGAGGCTCCCCCCACATGCCCTATTAGACGAAGCTTTTAAAGAAGAAAAAGTTACAGATATAACCAAATATTTTGCAAATAGTATTGACTCGGTCGATACGGAAGCATCACTATGGGAGGCATTCAAGGTGGTCATTTGAGGCCAATGTATCGCACGTGAGGCCGGGGTGTTGAAGGCCATTAGGGGCGCGCTTGCTTCCCTGGAATCCCAAATTAAAGAACTTGAAGCACAATTCTATGCAACAAATAACCCCGACACTTTGGCTCTCCTCAAAACCAAATTATTGGACTATGCAGAGGAAGCACTGCACGAGGTAAAGTTCCTTGGGAAGCAGGATAGGTGTCCGGGGGGCATGCAGGCATTTATGGATTCCCTGGCGCTAGTCTGGTTTAACAATCACCACAGGGAATACATGGACATCCCATTCACAGTTGAAGATGTGGCTGCTGTTATAAAAGGCATGCCTCCAGACAAAGCAACCAGATCGGATGGCCTGACGACCGCATTCTATAAAGCGTATTCGGAGGAGCTGGTGCCTTGTCTACTGGCGGTGTATGAGGAGGCTCAGGAGTCAGGCGTATTGCCCCAAACTATGAGGGAAGCGATCATCATTACTTTGTTAAATCCAGACAAACCCGACTCAGAGTTAGATTCATACCGACCGCTGTCATTGATCAAGATGTCAAGATTCTAGTGAAACTGATAGCAAATAGATTGCAGCCACTGCTTCCCCTCATTGCCCTTCGGGACCAGTCAGGGTTCATTTTCGGACGGTCGACTTCTCATAACCTCCGTACAGTCCTCTCGGTAATACACTATTTACATCCAGATGTACAGGCCGCGGCAGTTTTCTCGTGTTTCTTGATGCCACTAAGACCTTCAATACACTGGAGTGGCCATACCTCTTTGCGATATTGGGTCGCATGGGGTTTAGTCCCCAGTTCACTGGCCTTATCCGATTATTATATACTCGGCCCTCTGCTCGGATAATGGTAAATGGGCTCCTGTCTGATCCCTTTCCAATCTCACGTGGTACGCGACAGGGGTGCCCCTTATCTCCCTTACTTTTCGCAGTGGCAATGGAGTCTCTAGCCGCACGAATAAGACAGGATCACACGGCCAGAGGAATTGGATTTTGTACCAGAAGCCTACTCATCTCACTGTACGCAGATGACGCCTCTTTATATATTACAGACCCTGAGATAAACTTAAATCCCCTGCTAAGAGAATTCATTACATTTGGAGGTCTGGCAGGTGTATCCATTAATTGGGCGAAGTCTGTCATATTCCCCCTGACAGATAACACGAGAGTCATGACTACTGAGTTTCTGCTAAAATGGGAAATGGAGAAGGTTAAATATTTGGGCATTTGGATCAGTTGTGATCTGCAGGAGCTATGGAGACTGAATTATGGTTGCGCTGTTGACTGGCTGGAGGGTAAGGTAGGAATATGGTCAAGACTACCGTTATCACTGGCCGGAAAGATTGCCCTGGCTAAAATGGTAATTCTACCTACATTTTTATATCTTTTTGTTACCTGCCTTTTTTTAAACACTCCGCTCCCTTTTGATATCGCTGGTATCGGCAGGCGGACAGGCCAGGGTGCTGTGGGAATTATCAACACTACCGCTGACGCAGGGGGGGTATGGGAGCCCCAGATATGAAGCTATACGCACTATGTGCGCAGGCACAGTATTTACACTACTGGGTTCCCCGTACACCGTTCCAGACGCATGTTTCAGTTGAAACTGATGCGGTTAAGCCTGTACCTATAAGGGTGGAGTTGTATAAGTCATATAGGAGACCAAGAGAGGACATTGACACTGCTGAAACACTACGCTGGACGTGGGATGGGCTGAGACGATGGGCGGATGCTAGTATACTGTACGCCCCCTCTATACCACTAGCGCAAAACCCAATGCTGCCCAGTGTCAAAGACGGGATAAGCAAAAAAATAGCTCAGAAACTGACAATACACACATTTGCAGACTTATACCCTAATAACACATTCAGGGAGCCCCCAGTCGAGACTGACGGTCGAAGTGTGTCGTTTGCTGACATGTTTCTTTATCATCAATTGCTCTCCGCATGCTATGCCTTGCCGTGATAAAGACTTCCCTACCCCCCGCCAACTCTCTCGGCCCTGGAAAACCTGCTGCGCTCCCCATCACCACGCAAACTAATTACACACCTTTATACGCGCATGCAGGCAGATGCTCCGGTGCTACGGCCCAGCGCGCTGTAGGAGTAGAAAGAAAAGGGGGGGCACTCGGCCCCCACGCACACATGGCTGGGCCCGGCCCCCCATTCCACCAGTGCTGGTTGGCTGCGCGTCCCGCCGGTTGCCCCGGAAGCAGTTTTGCGCTTCCGGGGCAAGGGGGCGGGATCGCGGCTTAGGGGGGGTTTTAGAGCCTGGGGAGCGCGGGAAGCGGCCTGTTTGTGCCCGCGCTCCCCAGGCTCGCTCCTCGCCCCCCTGTGGGGCCTTTATAGTCGGTCAACTATGCTGGCCTGTGGCGGTAAGGTCATAATCGGTCAGCAGCAATTTAAGGTCCTTAGGTGGGGGCGGCCCCATTCACGAAAGGGGTCGCCCAGGGGGAGGGGCCATTGGTCTCTCCCAGAACTTCAGGGGCAGGATATCCGCTTGCTTGGGTGCGGGGGAGGAGAGTCAACGCTTTCCTCAGGCTGATAGCCACCCCACACATACACTATGACGCTAAGGGCGCGAGTGTAAGGGCCCTCCTGTTATGGTTAAATGGAGTTCGAGGAGCGCACGAGGGTAAACGGGCCCTTGTCGCGCATGCGCATCTCGGACGTGAGAGCGTAGCTGGGTAAAAGGATCTGACACCGGTTAGCGACCTTGCCGTAGGACCAGAAATTATTAAAATGCATATTGATATCAGGATGTTAGATTTGGTTAGGAACCACGCTGTATTAGACATTTGTTAAGGTTAGCCCACCATACCTGTCTAAACTGGATGTAAATCTAATGTCTGAATTTTGCATTTAATAATTATGTAAATAATGTTATTTTATTACATTTTAATTTTGTTTCATATTTTTAATAAATACGGCCGGGGGGTCTCGAGACCCCCTGCCTTCCAAAGAATTCTGTTGTTGATCTGAATGTGTAACTGTAGTATGCACGTTAAAGGGGGGGGGGGGGTGGCCGGCAGTCACAGACCATGAGAAAAGGGGGGGCCACTCGGCCCCCACGCACACATGGCTGGGCCCGGCCCCCCATTCCACCAGTGCTGGTTGGCTGCGCGTCCCGCCGGTTGCCCCGGAAGCAGTTTTGCGCTTCCGGGGCAAGGGGGCGGGATCGCGGCTTAGGGGGGTTTAAGAGCCTGGGGAGCGCGGGAAGCGGCCTCTTTGTGCCCGCGCTCCCCAGGCTCGCTCCTCGCCCCGCTGTGGGGCCTTTAATTTTCCCCACCCTCCATCCCCTTATAGCAGAATTCTGGTGAGGACACTGGTAGGTATACGGTGTAACGCTATGCAATGTCAGGAGAATAAAGGTTTTTTCTTCCTTAGGCTCTTTTTCCCCGTGTACAGGCAATGTTAATATGTATATGTTTTCTGGGTGTGTTTTGCTGTTGCATTAACTCTTTTTCCTTAGGTCTTTTTTCCCTCTTAGATTAGTACTGTCGTATTTATTATGTGGGTCTGGCGGTAAGGTCATAATCGGTGAGCAGCAATTTAAGGTCCTTAGGTGGGGGCGGCCCCATTCACGAAAGGGGTCGCCCAGGGGGAGGGGCCATTGGTCTCTCCCAGAACTTCAGGGGCAGGATATCCGCTTGCTTGGGTGCGGGGGAGGAGAGTCAACGCTTTCCTCAGGCTGATAGCCACCCCACACATACACTATGACGCTAAGGGCGCGAGTGTAAGGGCCCTCCTGTTATGGTTAAATGGAGTTCGAGGAGCGCACGAGGGTAAACGGGCCCTTGTCGCGCATGCGCATCTCGGACGTGAGAGCGTAGCTGGGTAAAAGGATCTGACACCGGTTAGCGACCTTGCCGTAGGACCAGAAATTATTAAAATGCATATTGATATCAGGATGTTAGATTTGGTTAGGAACCACGCTGTATTAGACATTTGTTAAGGTTAGCCCACCATACCTGTCTAAACTGGATGTAAATCTAATGTCTGAATTTTGCATTTAATAATTATGTAAATAATGTTATTTTATTACATTTTAATTTTGTTTCATATTTTTAATAAATACGGCCGGGGGGTCTCGAGACCCCCTGCCTTCCAAAGAATTCTGTTGTTGATCTGAATGTGTAACTGTAGTATGCACGTTAAAGGGGGGGGGGGGGTGGCCGGCAGTCACAGACCATGAGAAAAGGGGGGGCCACTCGGCCCCCACGCACACATGGCTGGGCCCGGCCCCCCATTCCACCAGTGCTGGTTGGCTGCGCGTCCCGCCGGTTGCCCCGGAAGCAGTTTTGCGCTTCCGGGGCAAGGGGGCGGGATCGCGGCTTAGGGGGGTTTAAGAGCCTGGGGAGCGCGGGAAGCGGCCTCTTTGTGCCCGCGCTCCCCAGGCTCGCTCCTCGCCCCGCTGTGGGGCCTTTAATTTTCCCCACCCTCCATCCCCTTATAGCAGAATTCTGGTGAGGACACTGGTAGGTATACGGTGTAACGCTATGCAATGTCAGGAGAATAAAGGTTTTTTCTTCCTTAGGCTCTTTTTCCCCGTGTACAGGCAATGTTAATATGTATATGTTTTCTGGGTGTGTTTTGCTGTTGCATTAACTCTTTTTCCTTAGGTCTTTTTTCCCTCTTAGATTAGTACTGTCGTATTTATTATGTGGGTCTGGCGGTAAGGTCATAATCGGTGAGCAGCAATTTAAGGTCCTTAGGTGGGGGCGGCCCCATTCACGAAAGGGGTCGCCCAGGGGGAGGGGCCATTGGTCTCTCCCAGAACTTCAGGGGCAGGATATCCGCTTGCTTGGGTGCAGGGGAGGAGAGTCAACGCTTTCCTCAGGCTGGTAGCCACCCCACACATACACCATGACGCTAAGGGCGCGAGTGTAAGGGCCCTCCTGTTATGGTTAAATGGAGTTCGAGGAGCGCACGAGGGTAAACGGGCCCTTGTCGCGCATGCGCATCTCGGACGTGAGAGCGTAGCTGGGTAAAAGGATCTGACACCGGTTAGCGACCTTGCCGTAGGACCAGAAATTATTAAAATGCATATTGATATCAGGATGTTAGATTTGGTTAGGAACCACGCTGTATTAGACATTTGTTAAGGTTAGCCCACCATACCTGTCTAAACTGGATGTAAATCTAATGTCTGAATTTTGCATTTAATAATTATGTAAATAATGTTATTTTATTACATTTTAATTTTGTTTCATATTTTTAATAAATACGGCCGGGGGGTCTCGAGACCCCCTGCCTTCCAAAGAATTCTGTTGTTGATCTGAATGTGTAACTGTAGTGTGCACGTTAAAGGGGGGGGGGGTGGCCGGCAGTCACAGACCATGAGAAAAGGGGGGGCCACTCGGCCCCCACGCACACATGGCTGGGCCCGGCCCCCCATTCCACCAGTGCTGGTTGGCTGCGCGTCCCGCCGGTTGCCCCGGAAGCAGTTTTGCGCTTCCGGGGCAAGGGGGCGGGATCGCGGCTTAGGGGGGTTTAAGAGCCTGGGGAGCGCGGGAAGCGGCCTCTTTGTGCCCGCGCTCCCCAGGCTCGCTCCTCGCCCCGCTGTGGGGCCTTTAATTTTCCCCACCCTCCATCCCCTTATAGCAGAATTCTGGTGAGGACACTGGTAGGTATACGGTGTAACGCTATGCAATGTCAGGAGAATAAAGGTTTTTTCTTCCTTAGGCTCTTTTTCCCCGTGTACAGGCAATGTTAATATGTATATGTTTTCTGGGTGTGTTTTGCTGTTGCATTAACTCTTTTTCCTTAGGTCTTTTTTCCCTCTTAGATTAGTACTGTCGTATTTATTATGTGGGTCTGGCGGTAAGGTCATAATCGGTGAGCAGCAATTTAAGGTCCTTAGGTGGGGGCGGCCCCATTCACGAAAGGGGTCGCCCAGGGGGAGGGGCCATTGGTCTCTCCCAGAACTTCAGGGGCAGGATATCCGCTTGCTTGGGTGCAGGGGAGGAGAGTCAACGCTTTCCTCAGGCTGGTAGCCACCCCACACATACACCATGACGCTAAGGGCGCGAGTGTAAGGGCCCTCCTGTTATGGTTAAATGGAGTTCACGGAGCGCACGAGGGTAAACGGGCCCTTGTCGCGCATGCGTATCTCGGACGTGAGAGCGTAGCTGGGTTAAAGGATCTGACACCGGTTAGCGACCTTGCCGTAGGACCAGAAATTATTAAAATGCATATTGATATCAGGATGTTAGATTCGGTTAGGAACCACGCTGTATTAGACATTTGTTAAGGTTAGCCCACCATACCGGTCTAAACTGGATGTAAATCTAATGTCTGAATTTTGCATTTAATAATTATGTAAATAATGTTATTTTATTACATTTTTAATTTTGTTTAATATTTTTAATAAATACGGCCGGGGGGTCTCGAGACCCCCTGCCTTCCAAAGAATTCTGTTGTTGATCTGAATGTGTAACTGTAGTATGCACATTAATGGGGGGGGGGGGGTGGCCGGCAGTCACAGACCATGCGCTGAACTACCTGTTGCACTCACAGAAGAGCAATGGGAAAACTGCTGTCGTCAACTCACCGAGCTGTCCTCTTACTATAAGCTTAGATTGATCCATTTAAAATTCCTTCACATGTATTACAGGTCACCAATAGGATTACATTGTATGGGGCTTAGGGCGGATGAGTGTTGCTGGCGATGTGGGTATACTCCTGCCTCTTTCTTACACATGGCCTGCCCAGCCCTTGGCTCATTCTGGTCCACGGTATTCACATACATCAATCAGATTACGGGTTTGTCTCTGTCGCTGTCCCCTCTGCTGGCTCTGTTGGGATATGTTAAAGATACACCAGTGAAAAAACTTAAACCCCATGCACTTCTTTTATTGTTTGCTAAACGTCAGGTGGCCGTGCACTGGGGAGGGGAAGGGTACCCTTGGCTAAACATTGGATAAAAGATGTGACCTATGGCCAATCCCAACTGAGTGTCTTCTGGGAGTTAATGCCAGCCGCCTCGAGACCGCAAGACATTTGGGCACCATTTGTTGATTGGGCCAGAGAACGGGGTGGAGGTGATGGAACTGCCACGTCAAACGTAATTCCGGAGGAGAACCTGTCATAAATCAATACAGAAATCAGTTATGTCTGCTGTGGGGAGTGTTGGGTGGGGACTGGGATCAGTCCATATTCTTTTACACTTTCGAACCTCATGTAAGGTGTGAAAAGCCAAATGATCTGTCATGTGTCTGGGATGTACTGCTTCTTCAGAAGCCCGTTCTCGTTGTCATAATGTAAATTATGTGCTTAGACTGGATCCTAGCTAGCTACAAATGGTATATTGGTCTGTTGTAGTAAATGTATGGTATATTGTCTTTTCCTTTTTGCAAAATAAAAAAGTAAAATAAAATATTTGCATCTTGCTTCAGATAGCTCTGAAGTAGACTGTTTCATAAAAATCACACCCTTACTTTTAATTTCTGTTGAACAAAGTGTAAGCTTTCCTGTGTATGTTAAAGAAATTATAATTATGAAAGAACAGGAAAAGTAGTGTGTTGAAGCACATTAAGCACATTGTGGACTAAAGCATGCCATACTAGATCTTTCTATAAACAGAAAGAGCCTAATATAATATTTTTTTTTTCCTTTCAAACATAGACCACTGTATTCCAAATACCACGTGAATTCTTTGAAGCTACCATCACTTTCATCATCATCGTCCCAGAATGGTTATAAGTTGGGGCCTAGGTGAGCTGTCACTTTTCAGAATTGCAGCATAGGTTTCTGTTGTGGGTTTATCACATCTGTTTTTTCACAGGTTGCAGAATATTCAATTTAGAAACTGTTATCACTGCGAATAAACCCATTCAGATATTAATTTTCACACTGGGCTAGACTTTTTCTTATTGTAATTTTTAAAACAAACACGGGCAAAGCAAATAGGTCAGGCTTTAATACATGCATGTATGTGTAGAGCACAATCTTTCCTCGAGAGCAGTAGTAGCTGATCGGGGTATGGCCCTGGGAAAATACAATAATGACGGGAAATTTAGGGGAGCCTGAGTCCGAGGTAGTGCTCCTCGAAGAAAGAATGGTTTCTTACCTGTAATCCTAGTTCTCTCTCAGGTGAATCTCCATTGAAATCATAAGCACGGAGTAGTCCCGCCCACTTGCGGGGACCCCAAAGCAGTTCTTTCAAAGTCACATCAACTTTCCCTTACTTTCGAAAGGCCAGGAAACATATTTGACAGACGTTAAATTTTGCAGCCTTCAAAATAGGCTATATCGTCAATCGTTACTGAATTACTTTCAAATTTAGAAGAAAAAAAGGGTTGTACCCTTAAAAGTGACTCAAGCAAACGAAAAGTGACCTTTTAAAAACGTCCTTCACAAATGCTTTTTACTTCTTTTTAAAGTTTGATAAGGAGTAATACATAGCAATGTAGCCTGTGTAGGTTGCAGCATTGAAACAATGTAAATGGGACGCTGTGCCTTTAAGGCCTCTGTCCCATCATGCCCTGTAGGTGTCAGTTTACTTGGTTTTTTTGACAAGCGAATTAGCAGTATAGTGTTATACATATATTATCTCTTCCATCGGGGAGGATGGAGGGTTGCTTAAGATTTGATTGGAGACTCCAAAGAGAAAGAACTAGCATTACAGTTAAAAAAACACTCCTCTCTATGGAGATCTCCATTGATAATCATAAGCACTGAATAGATTAGCTAGCTTATCTCTCAAAAGTTCAGCGAAGGAAGAGATAAAAAAGGACAGTAGTAAAATTAGGCACACAAATTCTTTAGAGATGCTTGCCCTATTTGTGCATCAGCCGTAGCATCCAAATCAAAACCTTAGTATCTTGTAAAAGGTGTGAACTGATCTCCAAGTTGCAACCTTGCAAATCTCAGCGATTGGAATGTTCCTAAATAAACCAACTGATTTACCTCTTTTGGAGTGGACCCGGAGTCTACCAGATAGGGGTTTGTTTGCTCTTTGATAGCAAATGATTATGCAGTAGACAATCCAGCTAGATAAGGATTGTTTGAAAGCAGCATATCTTGTCTGTAGAGGGCCATAGTTTACAAAGAGTTGCTTTGATTTTATTAAAGATTTTGTCCTTCTAGATAAACCTTCAAAACCCTGCTATCATCAAGAGTGTGGAGGGACCTCTGCAGGACAAAAAGGTGAAGTAATAGTCTGATTGACATGGAAGTCGGAGACAACCTTAAGTAGTAATTTAGGATGGGTCCTCATCACTACCCTGTTGCTGTGAAATACTGTGTAAGGTTCATGTGAACCGAGAGCCTGTGTCTCGCTAACTCTGCAAGCTGAATTAATGGCTACCAAGAAGGAAGCCTTCCCAGACAGGTGTTGTAGAGATACCATATGAATGGGTTCGAAGGGAGGACCCATGAGGTGAGAGAGGACAATGTTTAACTCCCATGGAGGAGAACGTCTCCTGAGAGGAGGATATATCTTTTTAATTATTTCCATAAAATCTTTGACAACAGGCATTTTGAAAAAGGACGTTTGCGAAGGACATTTTCGAAAAGCTGTTATTGCTGCAAGATGCACTCTAATTGGGGAGAATTGCACTTTTGTTTCTGATGGAGAAGGTATGGAAGAACAGCCTCTTCCTGGCAAGTAAGAGAATTGCAATTGTTCTGAGAAAACTAGATGCAAAATCTCTTCCGTTTGACGGAATAGGAAGTCCTAGTTGATGGTCTCTTGGCTTCTCTCAGCACATCCATGCATTCTTGAGGAAGGTTTAGGTGACCATATTGTATGAGTTCAGGAGCCATTCAGCCAAGTACAGAAAACGAAGATTGGGATGTTGAATCTGGTCCCCGAACTTCGGAAAAAGATCAGCTCTGTACGGCAGCTTCCTGTGTGATCACTCCGAGAGGTGAAGAAGATCCTTGTACCACAACTGTTGTGGCCACCTTCTGGCTTTTGAGTTAAGAACTTGATGGTCACTGTTGGCAGTAGAGAAATTAGAGGAAAGGAGTAAAAAAATTGTCTGACCAGTCAATCAATTGAGCATTCCACAGTGCGCTCAGTTGGTAGAACCTTGAGGTGAAGGTTGGGCATTTTTTGTGTACTCCATCTGCAAAAAGATCTATTTGGTGAAAACCCCAATTGGAAAAGATGTTGTGAAGTACACCATCCTTTACAATCCATTTGTGATTTCTTGAATGACTCTGCTGAGAGTGTCTGCCTCAGCATTCTGGGCTCCCAGAAAATGGACTGCTGTAACCTTGATATCCCTGGAGATTCAAGATTGGTTGTGCTTACAGGGAGGTCTGGAGCTCGTCCCTTCCTGCTGGTTGAGATGATGCCTTGTTGTTGTATTGTCCATCTGAACAAGGAGAGAGTCTGTTCTAAACAGTGGGGGGAAAGCTTTCAGGGCTAGATGTACTGCCCTGAGATCCAGTAGCTACATTTTGTATTGTAGTTGCATTTACATAGCACTTAATACCCCTGACGAGGCGTTGAAGTGATTTTTTGGTGAGTGGTAAGACTGTTCCTTCAGAGACCACAGGCCTTGAATCTATAATGTTCCAAATGAGCATCCCAACCTCTTAAGAATGCATCCGTCTCTATGGTTTAGGCTGAAATGTCATGGTGAAAATTCATCCCTTTGAGGAGATTCTCTGAGCAGCCCCACCATTTGAGTGATTGTTCCCCTTGAGTGGTCAGTATCACTTTGTCTTCCCATCTACCCGAGATCTGATCCCATTGATCTTCCAGACATTGTTGGAGAGGCCGCATGAAGAGATGTGCATGCGTGACGAGGAAGATGCACAATGTCATTGAACCCAGGAGAAAAGAGACTTGTCTCACTGTTGGATGGGATGTTTTCGTCAGATTGTGATATATCTGAAGGATAGATAATCTTATCTTCTCTGAAGGAAACGCTTTTGTGTGTACGGTGTCTAGAATTGCAACCGGGTAATGCAGAGATTGAACAGGTGCTGAGTTGGATTTGTTGTGATTTACTTGCAGCCATAGTTCAATTGAGAGTTATGATGGTTACATGATAATGTAGGCTTGCTTGCTGATACCAAGATGCCTTGATTAGCCAGTTGTCTAGATATGAGTAGCAGAGATTTTAATTTTGCTTATGTGGGGTGCTACACCGCAATGCATTTGGAGAAATTTTGCTGTGCAGACTTGAGGCCGAATGAAAGGCCCTTGTATTGCTAGTGGTCTTTCCTAAAATTAATCTCAAGACTTTTCAATGTTCTAAGACTATTGGGATGTGAAAATAGGCAACTCACAGCTCTGCTGAGCATAGTCGATACCCTTGATGGAGTTAAGGTGGATCTCATAAGAGCCAGCGCCCGGAATGTTGCGCAATGGCAAAACATTCACCCCCATTCGGAATCAAGCATCCTAGGACCGGTTTCCGGCTATCAGCCGTCTTCAGCCAGGATAGCTTGACTCCAGTGGCTTAGTGAGCAAGGGACCCACGTCTGGGCATACCCTTCCCACATAGGGTGAACAGCAAAACACACAAGATGATGGACGGAATGTTGCACAATGGCAAAACATTCACCCCCATTCACAGATCTGGGTTTAATCCATCGTTATTTTGCTCACCAAGCCACCCCAGTTCATACATGGCAATATGCAAATCAGTCTTGACCTTGTGCCTCTTGAGAACAGTCCAGACCAAACTGCCAAGCCATGTCTTTCCTGGACCGGAATCAAGCGTCCTAGGACCGGTTTCTGGCTATCAGCCGTCTTCAGCCAGGATAGCTTGACTCCAGTGGCTTAGTGAGCAAGGGACCTACGTCTGGGCATACCCTTCCCACATAGGGTGAACAGCAAAACACACAAGATGATGGACGGAAGTTGCACAATGCCAAAACATTCACCCACATTCACAGATCTAGGTTTAATCCATCGTTATTCTGCTCACCAAGCCACCCCAGTTCAGACATGGCCATATGCAAATGAGTCTTGACCCTGTGCCTCATGGGAACAGTCCAGTCCGAACTGCCAAGCCATGTCATTCCTGGACCGGAATCAAGCATCCTGGGACCGGTTTCTGGCTATCAGCCATCTTCAGCCAGGATAGCTTGACTCCAGTTGCTTAGTGAGCGACCCACGTCTGGGCATACCCTTCCCACATAGGGTGAACAGCAAAACACACAAGATGATGGACGGAATGTTGCACAATGGCAAAACATTCATCCCCATTCACAGATCTGGGTTTAATCCATCGTTATTTTGCTCACCAAGCCACCCCAGTTCAGACATGGCCATATGCAAATCAGTCTTGACCCTGTGCCTCATGGGAACAGTGCAGACCGAACTGCCAAGCCATGTCTTTCCTGGACCGGAATCAAGCATCCTAGGACCGGTTTCTGGCTATCAGCCGTCTTCAGCCAGGATAGCTTGACTCCAGTGGCTTAGTGAGCAAGGGACCCACGTCTGGGCATACCCTTCCCACATAGGGTGAACAGCAAAACACACAAGATGATGGACGGAATGTTGCACAATGGCAAAACATTCACCCCCATTCACAGATCTGGGTTTAATCCATCGTTATTTTGCTCACCAAGCCACCCCAGTTCAGACATGGCCATATGCAAATAAGTCTTGACCCTGTGCCTCATGGGAACAGTCCAGACCGAACTGCTAAGCCATGTCTTTCCTGGACCGGAATCAAGCATCCTAGGACCGGTTTCTGGCTATCAGCCGTCTTCAGCCGGGCTGAACGATGGATTAAACCCAGATCTGTGAATGGGGGTGAATGTATTGCCAGGTTTTCCCCGAACAATAGCAGTCTATGACCTGGAAACCAGGCTGGGGCTTCATCCACCTGCATAATATCTACATACAAGGTTCATCCCATACTTAATCTTCAAACCCAACAATGGCTAATACAAGAAACAAGGGAAAAAGGAACCCTAGATACTTTTCTGCATAAATACAGCACCTCTTGCTAGTATTACTTAGAGGGAACCGAGACTTCCAGGCCGACACACTGACTAGAGACGCTTAGGCTCCTGCATGCGGACGCTCCACCTGACAGTGGTTTGACACAACCTTTGCGGGGTGTCCAACTCCAGACCCGGATGGGGTCCCACACTCTCTTGCTTCAAGTGATGGGGTTAGACTAAACTTAGAGGGATTCTTGGCTTCACACCTATTCAAATGCTAGATACACTTAGGTACATCTAGATAGGCATCGTAGGAGTACGCGCTTTCTTTTATCATGCATTTTATATCCATATATGTGTTCATGACTATTGTAAAATGGTAGAACTGTACTATCCTTTTATATTAACTGTACTGCTGATCATATATATCTGCTACTGTATAACGGTTGTTGCAGCACATCTATTTTACACTAGAAGAACAACTGTACAATAAATTCTTATTGTAACATGCCCAACTGTTTCTTCTGTGTAACTCTCTGAGACGAAGTAAGTGAGCACGAGTGACTGAGCGAAAGGTAGTACATTGTTTCCACGATCCTGAGGGATCAGGGTGTCATGTTCGAAGGTTGCCAGAAACTATTCTCTCCCCGATAAGAGGAGATTATGGGGGCACTGTGAGCTAGCTAATGCAAACAGGCTAACATTTTGGTAGGGGTGCTCAGAGTCAGTCTGCCACCAGACCCACAGTTTATGTTATCCAAACGCGCAGGTTATGCATGGGCAATATAGGAATTACACCACATTTGTTGCACCATGTGTCAAGGCTTCAGGTCCTCCTCGGAATCAGGCTGAAGATTAATGGGGTCCACCTCTCGACATTCCCAAGTCCGGATGGAATAAATCCTCTCGGACTAGTGAGATGGTCAAGTGAGGGAAGGAAAGGGTAGAAACAGCAGGGAGGGAGATCTAGAAATGAACAAAAAAATAAACAAGTATTATTGGGGGTACACACTACTCCATATCTACCAAGCAGTTTATGTGAGCCACACAATTTCTACTTTAGTATTCACAACTACCTGTAAAGGAAAAAAAGGTTGGCTGTAATGGAGAGGAAGATCAGAGAGTGGAAGGCACCGGGTTTAGCCCCAATCTAATGCAATGAAATAATGAGTTAGTTCATTTATATGTATTTAATACAAGAAAGCATTCTCATTCTAGAAATCTCCTCCACAACTTTTTGTACTCATACCTGTAAGAGACTCAGGCTTGTCCCTTACTAAACGATATCGGTTTAGCCCAGGATCCCCCCAACAGATCTCCCCTAGAAACAAAAGATAACACAAGGCTGGTTTACTGAGTGTTCCTAGGATGAGAACATCAATAAGAAACATACTGGATGGAATGACTCATGAGTTTAAAGTATGTCACACACTATTGCTTCATAATGCGAACTACTGCTTCATCCGAACCAACTGGTGGATAATACAATGTTTTTAAAGTTCAAAGTCTGTCCTCACAGTTACTCTCACAGTGAGGAGAAAGGCACTCCGCTGATTAATTCCAGGACACAAAAAAGATCTTTCTCCTGCAAGAGACCGCTAATGAAGAGCACGTCTCGCCAACAGGAGAAAGGAAGTAATGCCAAACTCGTCCTTCTCTCCGCACGAGACCGCCGTAGATTGCACGTCTCACCAACGGAGGGAAGGAATGGAAAGCTGACTGCCTCTACCTTCTCCCCGCAAGAGGCCACGTCGGAGTCGCGCGTCTCACCAACGGGACAAGGAAGGAAGGAAAAAAGGCTTGCAAGGCTCCATGTTAAAGTGAAGGGGTATAGACACAGGAGAAACAGAGTGGTGCCACAGCACCCTTACCGTCCGGACATTAGGTAAACAACACATGGCAGGAATAATCGGCGTCCTCGTCCGGGCGCCATCTTCCCATATACTCTGCCGATGACATACGCAAAAAGGCGTGTTGTCGTCAGTGCGTCGGTGGGCAACTTGCACATGGAATGATGGAAAATGTAGTTTTCCGGTCCCCGCGACGCTCAGATTCGCGCCGCGTCATCGTACCAGATGCGCCCTGACAGTACCTCCCCCTTTCGGAGAGCACTGACAGACACAAGGCTTGTCCAGGAACTTCCTGTGAAATGCAGCCACCAGCCGAGGCGTATGCACAGAGGAGGCGGGTTCCCAAGAATCCTCTTCGGACCCATAACCCTTCCATGACACCAAGTACCACAAACGATTACGGGAAATTTTGGAGTTCACAATTCCACGAACCTCATACTCCAAATTCTGATCCACCCACAAAGGAACAGGACGCTGCAGCACAGGACAGCGGGAAGGTTTCAACAGTGAAACATGGAAACAGGATGGATACGAAAATGCGAAGGTAAACGCAATTTCACTGCTACCTGCCCCACCATTTGCAACATTCTGTAAGGACCAATGAATTTAGGGTTAAAAAAACTATGTTTCTTGAATCGAATGTTGCGGGTGGAAAGCCAGACCAAGTCACCCTTTTTTTTATACCGGAGCAGTTCTCCTGTGCCTATCAGCCTGTCTTTTGTACCACCCCATGGCATGTGTAAGATGGTGAGAGGTGTCAAGCAATGTCTGTCTAATGTGTGTCAACCTCTGCTGCACTTCATGGAGTTTCAGGGAACGACTGGGAGAAACAAATGGAACAAAACGAGTGTGAAACCCATAGGAGCTGTAGAAGGTTGAATGGTGCGTGGAGCTATGAAGTGCATTATTATAGGCGATCTCTGCTATCCACAACCAATCCACCCATGCCTCTGTGTTAGTGTCTACATAGCATCGTAGGAATTGTTTGAAGGTTTGGTTCAACCTCTCCGTCTGACCATCAGTGTGCGGATGAAAACTGGTGGACAGAGCAGATGATATGTTCAACCTTGCACACCAAACTCTCCAAAACTTCGCAGTGAACTGAGATCCCCTGTCTGACACTATGGTACGAGGAAGCCCGTGTAACCTAACCACATGAACTAGTAACAGGTTAGCTAACGGCCCTGCAGTTGGAAGCCGTTTGCAGGCGATAAAGTATCCCATCTTTGTCAAATAGTCCACAACCACAATGATGACTGTATGCCCTTTATCCCTAGGTAACCCAACTATAAAGTCAACTGACCATTGTTCCCAGGGGTTGTCTGGAGTGGGCATGGGTTGTAAAAGGCCTTGCGTCTTTTGGTTATCTGTCTTCATCTGGGCACAAACGCCACACTCTTGCACCCAAAGAATTGTAGCCCGCGGAGAGACGGCCACCAGAACTGTCTGAGGGTGTTTGCAATGGTTTTTCGAACCCCACCATGTCCTGCACAGGGAAGAGTATGGCACCAGTGAAAAGTCTGTCTTCTAACCTCTTTGGTGGGTAATAACACCTGCTTTCCTCTCATGGGTACCCCCTGAAACATCTTCCATTCCGGATGGTGTTTGAGCCAGTCTCTCCAATAGAAGGTGCAGATTCCTTTCCTGATTTTGTGAAGGAAATCGTTGGTTTGAGTTATACACACCACCTGATCTGGCGAAATGATGGCCCGTGTAGGATTGGAGATGTCTTCCGTCTGGGTATCTTGTCTGGTCAAAGCATCCTCTTTCTTGTTATCTTTTCCGGGCCTGAAGGTGATGATGACGTTATATTCGGAGAAGAACATCATCCACCTGAGTTGTCGAGGAGTAAGCTGTCTAGCTGATTTCATAAACTGCAGGTTGCGTGATCAGTATAGACTGTGACAAGATGTTTGTCCCCCTGTATCCAATGTCTCCATTCGGAAAAGGCAATCTTGATAGCCATCAGTTCCTTTTCTGCGATGGTGTAGGTTTTCTCTGCACAATTCAATTTACGAGACATAAAGGCCACCGGGTGCATTTGTCCTGTAGTAGAATGTCTTTGTGATAAAACAGCCCCCACAGCTCCATCAGAAGCATCAGCTTCAATGATGAAGGGCAAGTCGGGGTTTGCATGTGCCAGAACTGGTGCAGAAGAAAAAGCTGTTTTCAAAGAATCAAAAGTATTCTGTGCTTCTTCGTCCCACTGGAAAGGAACATTTTCCCGCAACAAACGTGTGACAGGTGCTACCAGGGTGGAGAAATGGTGTATGAAGCGCCTGTAGAAATTAGCGAACCCCAAAAAGCATTGTGTATCCCTCACTGTTTTGGGGACGGGCCACACCGAAATGGCGGTGACCTTTCACTCTGCCATGATCTGACTAGCTGGGGTAAGCATTACTCCCAGAAATTCAACGGTCGTGACGTGGAATTCGCACTTACTTATTTTGCAAAAAAGGTGGTTCATTTGCAAGGCGTGCAGCACAATCCGAACATGATCCTGATGTTCTGTGGTAGTTGCAGAAAAAACAAGAATGTCGTCAATATACACGACCACAAATCTGTCGAGGTATTCTCTAAGAACATCATTTAAGAAGAATTTGAAGACCGCAGGGGCATTGCAGAGGCCGATGGGCATCACAAGTTAATAAAAAAACACCCTTATCTGGTCTTGAAGGCGGTCTTCCATCCGTCTCCGTCTCGCATTCGGACTAAGTGGTAGGCCCTTCGAAGATCGAGTTTAGTGTATATTGCGGCTCCCTTTACTTGTTCCAACAAAACCGAGACAAGGGGAAGAGGGTATTGATTCTTTACTGAGATGGCATTCAGTGCTCTGTAGTCGATGCATGTTTGGAGCTCCCCATTGGCCTTGGGAATAAAAAAAGAGGGGAAGCTGCAGGTGACCTTGAAGGATGAATAAACCCCAAAGAAAGGTACTTATCCAGATACTGTCTTAAGTGTTGGTTCTCGGGCTCGGTCAAGGCGTAAATTCTGCTGCACGGGACTACCGTTCCAGGTATGAGATCGATCTGGCAGTCGTACATCCGGTGCGGTGGCAATTCCTCAGCCATGCTATTGCTAAACACCTGAGCATATTCTTGGTAGCATTCCGGTATGGTCACCTCTTTTTCTGTGGCTGTGGCAATATGATATCGCCCGGATAAAACCTTGGATGGTTCAATATTGGGGTGTAGGCAATGAGTGGAACAATATTCTGACTCCATTTTCAATTTCAAGGAGGACCATTCCACCGTGGGATCATGCTGCTGAAGCTAGGGCGATCCCAGTATGGTACCATATTGAGGAGCATGAATGACGTTGAATGAAAGGAACTCGCAATGATTATCCTTGTACCATACTTCCAATTCCTTAGTGCGAAAACGAATAGGACCAAATTCCAATAGTTTACCATCCACAGCAAAGACTTCTTCCGGGAGGTCTTTCTTGATTAACTCAACTCCCAGTCGGAGGGCCTCGTCTTTATCCATGAAGCAACCCGTAGCCCCCAAATCCACCATCACATGGAACGGAATTTTGTTTTCTCCAACTACCATTTTCATTTCAATAAAGAAATGTTCAGACTTCGTATTAATGTCGTTATTGACTGAAGGGATTTCTTTTCTGCTTAAGGAGTGTCTTTCTTTCCTCCTTAAGCGAATTAGATTTCCGACGGTTGATCTGCCGTTATTACGGCAACTTGACCTCCCCTGGATCGAACACTCTTAGGTTTCACAGGGCATTCACGTAAAAAATGCCCTCTCTTTCCACAGTAGAGACAGAGCCCCTGTTTCCTCCGGTAATCACGTTCCTGGGGTGTAAGGGCGGCTCGGCCTGCCCCAATGTCCATGGGTTCCGTGGTGGCTGTTCTGTGCTCTATTGCTCTGGGTGACTCCACATGTAAGGATCCCTGTTCCCTTCTTTTATTATCGCCCTTGGGTTCCTTCAATCTGTGGTCCAAACGCAGCGTTAATTCAATGAGAGCTGTACAGGTCTTTGGCTGAGGATCCACTTGGGCTATGACATCGTTTAAGTCTTCTCTTAGGTCCTGGTAGAATATAGCGGCTTGTTTAGATTCTAGCCAATCTGTCTCTGCCACTAATCGCCGAAAGGTATTCAGATACACCAAGAGATCTTTACTCCCTTGTCTTAACTCGAGCAACTCCTTATCTGCCGAAAATGTTTCAGCTCTCCTATCAAAAGTCTTTTCAAATTCATCTTTAAATGTATCCCAATCATGGAGAAGGGGGTCATCTCTTCTTACAATGGGCACTGCCCACTGGGCAGCTTCTCCGCCTAAATATGATATTATAAAGGCTACCCTGGCCTGATTCGTAGCGAACATCTTGGGTTTGCAATGGAAATGAAGCATTACTTGTGTTAGGAACACTTGGACTTTGTGCATATCCCCATAATATCTTTCTGGAGGGGCCAATGGTATTTGAGAGGGGACCTCGACTACCACTGTACCAGGTTGGGGAAGAGAAAAGCCACCAGCATCAAAGGGATTTCTCTGCTAGGGATCTACTCTGGCCTGAAGCAGTGCAGTTTCATTACGGGAGGAAGCCAACTCATTTTGAACTAAAACAAGTGCGGTTAATACATCGTCTAGGGTTGCCATGTCAGCATCCACCTGATTGGGAGTAGAGAAAAAAACACGGGCCTATTATTCTGTCAATGATTCAGAAAAGGGGGTGGTGATGAACAGAGTGTCTGAATTAAGCAGACCACTCTCACCCAGTCCAAAGATCAGGGCTTGATCCATCACCGTTATTTAGCTCACTGCCCCATCCCAGCTCAGAACCTGGCTATATGCAAATTAGTCTGTCCCTGGCCCAGTGCATCATGGGAACAGGGCAGACCAAACTACCAAGCCAATTCTTCACCAGAAAGGATACAAGCTACCGGGGACCGGTTTCTGGCATTTCAGCCTCTTCGGCCCGGCTTGCTTGAATCCTGATGGAGCAGTGAGCAAGGGACTCATGTCTGAGTATACCCTGCCACACCTATAGTGGCCAAAAACGATTCAGAAAAGGGGGTGGTGATGAACAGAGTGTCTGAATTAAGCAGACCACTCTCACCCAGTCCAAAGATCAGGGCTTGATCCATCACCGTTATTTAGCTCACTGCGCCATCCCAGCTCAGAACCTGGCTATATGCAAATTAGTCTGTCCCTGGCCCAGTGCATCATGGAAACAGGGCAGACCAAACTACCAAGCCAATTCTTCACCAGAAAGGATTATTCTGTCAAGGCTCCAGGTTCTCCTCGGAATCACGCTATAGATTAATGGGGTCCACCTCTTGACATTCCCAAGTCCGGATGGAATAAATCCGCTCGGACTAGTGAGATGGTCAAGCGAGGGAAGGAAAGGGTAGGAACAGCAGGGAGGGGGATCTAGAAATGAACAAAGAAATAAACAAGTATTATTGGGGGTACACACTACTCAATATCTACCAAGCAGTTTATGTGAGCCACACCAGATCTATTTTAGTATTCACAACTACCTGCAAAGGAAAATTAGGTTGACTGTAATGAAGAGGAAGATCAGAGAGGGAAAGGCACTGGGTATAGCCCCAATCTAATGCAATGAAATAATGAGTTAGTTCATTTATATGTATATAACACAAGAAAGCATTCTCATTCTAGAAATATCCTCCACAACTTTTTGCACTCATACCTGTAACAGGCTCAGGCTTGTCCCTTACTAAACGATATCTGTTTAGCCCAGGATGCCCCCAACAGATCTCCCCTAGAAACAAAAGATAACACAAGGCTGGTTTACTGAGTGTTCCTCGGATGAGAACATCAATAAGAAACATACTGGATGGAATGTCTCATGAGTTTAAAGTATGTCATACACTATTGCTTCATAATGCGAACTACTGCTTCATCCGAACCAACTGGTGGATAATACAATGTTTTTTAAGTTCAAAGTTTGTCCTCACAGTTACTCTCACAGTGAGGAGAAAGGCACTCCACTGATTAATTCCAGGACACAAAAAGATCTTTCTCCCACAAGAGACCGCTAACGAAGAGCACGTCTCGCCAACAAGAGAAAGAAGGTAACGCCAAACTCGTCCTTCTCTCCACACACGACCGCCGTAGATTGCACGTCTCACCAACGGAGGGAAGGAATGGAAAGCTGACTGCCTCTACCTTCACCCCGCAAGAGACCGCTTCGGAGTCGCGCGTCTTACTAACGGGAGAAGGAAGGCAAGAAAAAAGGCTTGCAAGGTTCCAAGATACAGTGAAGGGGTACAGACACCGGAGAAACAGAGTGGTGCATCAGCACCCTTACCGTCCGGCCATTAGGTAAACAACACACGGCAGGAATAATCTGCGTCCTCGTCCGGGCGCCATCTTCCCATATACTCTGCTGATGACATATGCAAAAAGGCGTGTTTTCTTCAGTGCGTCGGTGGGCAACGTGCGCATGGAATGATGGGAAACGTAGTTTTCCAGTCCCTGTGACGCTCAGATGCACGCCGCGTCATCGTACCAGATGCACCCTGACACCATGTCTGGGGAAATTCGCACCTCAGAGGGGCTGTGTAGAACTGGGTTCCAAAGGGACCCCCAGCAGTGCAGGGCTTCACCTAAAATCTACGGGTCCACAGGAGTTTCTCTTACCAAAGAAGGGAGGCAGACTCTAGAGTGAGGAGGGAAACAAGATATTTTAATATACAGAGTATAACTCGAGTAATCGGACAGAGTCCCAGAGTCATCTAGGTGAGTCTACGGAGGCTGCTTCTTCTCCAGGGCATGCAGCAGTCTTTATAGGATGTGGAGTTCTCCTTATGAGGCCTGATGCGTCACTGTGTCTTGGGCTGTGGTGGGCCAAGGCTGCAAGGCAGATAACTAAGGGGCCTCTGACATTGTCCAGATAATGCAATCAACCGGGGGCGTGGCCTCTCAAGGGTGTAAGGCAGATGACTCAGGAGCCTCTGCAATATCCAGATAATGCAATCAGCTGGAGGTCGTTTCTTATGACGCACATGGAGCCACAGGCCGATTGTCCGCACATGTTGTTCTAGTCAACAGAGAGGGATGAGGGAAGACAAGGTGGGTGGGTGCAGCTCGTCTTCGTAATCTTGTCAACAGAGAGGGATGCGGGAAGTTAAGGTGGGTGCGTGCAGCTTGTCTTCGTGTGCAGTGGCCCACCTCAGGCAAGGGAGGGAGAGAGTTGACATGGCAAGGCTTCAGGGGTGAAAATTACAGCACAACAGCTGGTGGCAACAGTTTGGACTGTGCCCAGTTGACATGCAGGCCAGAGAACTCCCTGTATCAGACTATCTCGTATATAATCAGTGTCAGGTTATCGCAGGATGGCATCTGCATATAGGGAGATTAACAGGGGCCCAGTGTTGAACTGCAGTCCCCTGTGGATATGTCTTCTCTGTAGATGGCATACAAGGGGATCCATTGCTATAATGAAGAGCAACTGGGACAGCAGGTAGCCCTGTCTTGTCCCCCTTTTGAAAGCAAAGGAAGGGGACAGGGCCCAATTGGCTATAATTTGGGCGGTCGGTTGGGAGTATAAAACCATGACCAGTGAGGTGAAGCCTCGTGGGACCCCTAATTTACGGAGCGTATCATGTAGGAATGTCCATTCTAAGGAGTCGAATGCCTTCTCTGCATCCAAGAGCGCCACAGTAGCAGGCGTAGTTGGAGATACCTTATTGAGTACCGCAAAAAACTGTGCAAAGATTTAGGAACATACAGCAGTGTGGGACAAATCCTGATTAGGCAGGGGAAAGGATTTGGTCCATCAATACAGAAAGGCATGTAGTCAGTAATTTTGCTAGGATCGTATTATTGATATTAAATAAGGACAAGGGTCTGTATGAGCTATATAGATGTGGGTTCTTCCTGGTTTAAGTAGGAGTGTGATGACTGCTTCTCATAATGTGGTTAGAAGTGTACCTGTCTCGAGTGCCCCTAAGTATGTGACAAGAAGATAAGATGCCAGTATGTGCTTATAGGTCTTGTAAAAGGTCCCAGTATAGCATCCAGGGCATCTATGGCAAGGACTATTTCTTCAGCGGTGAAAGGCTGACTAAAGAATTGCTGGTGGACCATAGTCAACCATACCATAGCAATTTCAGCGAGGTATTGCACCAACTTGGGGGGGCGGGGGGATTCCCCATTATGGCACGAGGAATAGAGGTGGGTGTAGTAGCTGAATAATTCAGTCTGTATGACCACCATGTCAGTAGTACTGGTGCCATCCGCGTATTTCAGTTCCGAGATGTATGAGGTGGTTCTCGAAGGATGCAATAACCGAATCAGCGTGCAGACCGACCTCTCACTTCCCCCTCGTGATGCACCCGTGCGTATTTTCCCAGATCATTCCCCTTGTACATTCATGCAATTGAGAGCTAGTGTTTTGCTGCATAGCTTTTTTATCTAAGTCTGTAAGTTGAGTCTCAACACGGGCCAGACTCCGGCGTAAATCCTGCTATACCCAAGAATGTTTAGCTATGCAGACGCCCCTGATGTATTCCTTAAAGGACTCCCATCAGTTTGGTTGTGATGCAACCGAATCTGTGCTCATTTCGAAATATTCCTTGATCGCAGAGCGCAATTCAGTACCGAATAGTTCATCATACAGTGCCAAAGTCAGGGTGCGCCATTGTTGCTCAAGCCCTCCCCTAACTGAGATGAGGAGTTTCATCGGAACCGAGGAGTGATCCGAGAGGGTACGTGGGAGGTGCATGATGATAGTAAGCCATGGAGCTGCAGTGATAGAGATTAACCAATAATTGATGGATGTCCACGTGTTGTGAGGTGCGTAGTGATACTTGTACCTGGGGTGCCCGCATGTTTTAAGTGCCAAGGGTCAGTTAGCATGTAATTGTCGCAAATATCCAGGAGCACATGCAGAGACTGGGGCTTGCCAGTGAGAGCAGAAGCAGTGGTATCAAGCGTGGAGTCTAAGATTAAAATTGCCACCCAATATGATAATTTCAGTGTCAACAGGATTCATATGGGATTGTAGGGACTAGAAAATTCTGGGTTATCTGGGTTTGCTGCATAGACATTGGCAGGCAGAGTTTGTGGTTCTACCAGTGTACCCGCATCTAAGACAGATGTGCCCCCTTCATATGCATAGGTATCGTAGGATTGGAATGGGAGGTTTTTATGAATCAAAGTGCAGACCCCTCTGGAATATGTACTGTGGTTCGAAAAATTTCTGTGTGGTCCCCATAAGGCTGCAAATGTGTGTGCCGAGCCTGACGGTATATGCATCTCTTGTAAAAGGCAAACTATGCTCATTGCCTGTTCAAATACTCCAGGACTTGTTTGCCCTTACGGAGGTTATTAAGACCGCAGATGTTCCAAGATAAAAAGACTATATCAGCAATGCACTTCCTATTGTGGCGCATGTGCATCATCTATACATATGTCATCAGTATTGATAATAGGCATGAAGTGATCTGACTGCAATGAAAAAAGTAAATAACCACAAGTAACCAATCCAACTAATACCCTCCCCCACCCCCAGATGGCGAGAACAAGTCCGGTAAATCCAATATGCACCAATAAAACAATTACAAAAATGCCCAGGAACATCAGTGTGATGTCAACGTCCGGGGTGTGGCAACACCACAGCAGTTAGTCCTCAGTCCATGAGTTGTAAGTAATGGTCTAAATGGGAATGGGTGCATGCAACAGATCGTAGGCAGGCGCCACAGACATTGTGACCATCAAAGGCAGTAGGATACGAAGGTAGACTTTGGTGAAGGGTACATGCTGTATGTAGAGTTCATTCAACAAGGAGGCATCACAATCCGGTGGAAACAAGTCCATACTGGCAGAAACCTGGGAATCGGGCAGGAAGTGCTCCTGTGTATTACGCAGAGAGGAAGGATTTTCTTTGTGGTGTTGTTAACAGAATGCCAAACCGTCCGCTGGAGTGTCAAAGAAGCGCGCCTTACCATTTACATCCTCTCGAAGTCTGGCTGGATAGAGCATTCCGTAGTGGAGGCCCATTTTGCAGAGAGTGCATCCTTTGCATCTGAGAGCTTGCGTCTAGCATCCTGGACCAAAATAGTGAAGTCTGGGAAGAGGGAGATCACCGCCCCTGGTATTGAACTGGGCCCAACCCTCGCACCAGCATCAATGCCGAGTCGTCGTCCCTAAAATTAAGGATCTGCGAGATGATCAGGCGAGCCAGGGCACCTGGCACGGGTTGGGGTCTCAGGGAGTGCTGCGCATGCTCCACCACAAAGGTGGTTGTGAAGTTCTCACACCCCAACAGCTTCGAGAGCAGGCGTTCAACAAAGAGGTCCATGCGACCAGTATCCGTGGTTTCCGCAATACCTAGGATACGTATGTTATTGCATATTCCCCTAGCTTCCAGGTCTTAATTTTTAGTTGTGATTGTTTTAAGTCTAGATTCCAATTTCTCTAAGTGTTTGTCTGTGCTAGCTACCCCATTGTCCAGTCCAAAAATTCGTTCTTCCGCCCCCTCCAGTTGCTTATGCTGCCGCTCTAACTGCTCCGTCCATTCGGTCCAGGCGGGTTGTGAGGGGTGTGAAATCATGCATCAATTGCCTGGAAGCCAGCCAAAAGCACCACCATGATGGCATCCACGTGTGCCAGTTTGAGAAAGGGGGGGACCCCTATATATTACCAGTACACTTGCTATACAAAGGGAAAACTAGATATTTTGAGAACGGTCTATAGCCAAGTGGAAGTGCAGGGATTACAAACAATATGTAAACCACTACAATTCTTTTGTAGTCATGACATCCAATACTATATAAACTCACCACCCATTGGATTATTGATTTATTTAGTTTATTATTGAAAAGGTTGATATAGTTATTTTATCTTTTTGTAACACTTTTTATCTTTTTTTAATTTTTTGTATATACATTTCTAATGTGACTGATTTACAATTCATAGACATATAAATTTAAAAACACATTGACAGACAGACAATAAGCATTAGACATGACAGATGATGGAGGCAATGCGGCAGGGTAGTTCACAACGCGCGTTTCGGCCAAATGACCTTCCTCAGGTGAACGTCTATTGCACTAAAATATTAAAAAACAGTATGGGTGAGAGCCAGAAAATTAAATACACTAAATACAGACAAAGGATTTCATTATATACAGTGAGCGAAAACAAAACACCATTTTATGTACACTATGTAGAGAGACCAATTAAAAAACGGTCAGCACATGCAATGCATTTGATTATATACAATGAACATACACGAGATCGTGTATTATGTACAGCATACAGAAGACACACTTCATCCAATATCATTATTATGGTTGTTTCAGCACATCGGCAACGCCTATGTCAATTGTCATTATGTTTGTTATTAGAAAGTGTGATAAGGAAAATCTCTGTCACATATTTTCTACAACGAAGTTGATAAACTTGAAGGTAGTAGGCAACACACTAGAAATCTAAAACGATGTTTTCCCTTTTATAATTTTAAAATTACAAGTCATTGCAATTCACATTTCAATCTATTCCGTTTTATGGAGTACAAAAACAAGTGCCTACTAGAAAACAAAGGGAATAGTAATCAAATTTCACATTTCAATCTATTCAGTTCTATGAAACACAGAATTTACTCAACCACTTTCATTCACAGTTTAACAGGCTAGGTCATCGTATTAAAGATTTTTGCACAGAACCTTAAATCATAAGCGGTGATTAAATATACTAAAATCCAAAAGGAAAACTAAATGTGATGGACAGACATGCATAGGTAATGTACATACTATAATTGATTTTATACTTACAAAGAACCAGGTATCCAGACCGTGTAGCGGCAGAGAAAGAGACAAAGAAAAAGAGAAGAAAAAAGGGTAAAACAGTGGAAGGGCTGCCCGATGTCAACCCAGTATTTTTCAGACGAAACTGATAAAAAAGAAGAAAAAATGAATGAATAGATCAATGAATATAATAAACACATAATATCATGCTTAGTGATAATGAAGAAAACACAATATCTAATGATGAAATACGTGCGATTATAGGCACATAAATGCAGTGCATAACTAGTAGTTTCTAGAAGAACCGAGTGATATACAGGATCTTAAAAATGTGTAAATGCGTTATGCCCACCTCTAACTATCTTTCAACTGAGAAACGTAGTGCGGCGATGACCACTTACCTAATCTGTATTATGATTTAACGTGATGGTCGAAGCTGTGATGTAATAATTATAATACCTAGATGTGGAAAAGAATAATAATCATAAACAGCACTGTAAGGTATATAAGTAAAATACTACTGCCTATAAACGAATAAGAAATGCAAAAATATTACTTATACGATAAACAGCCGAAAATGGGCCTCCCAAATCGGTCACTATTCTATACGTTATATCACGCGTTCAACGTGCTGCCTTATTGACTTCTTAGTCCTATCTACTTATTAGGCTCTATTTTTTATCTGCCATATGTAGTCACTATCCTAGAGCTTACATAGTGCTCCATCTCTGAGATCCGCAGTCCTGTTTCTATGGTCGTGTCCTTGTGAGTATCATTACTCGCAGTCCTTCCTTGATCTTTACTACCTTCTCTTTTCGAAATCCACCTATATAAAGATGGCGGATGGCGACGTGCTACCGTTTGCATCCAGCCGTCCACCATCCTGTAAGCCCATGTGGATTTTCACATATATCGAGAGCCATACCCGAGCTTCTTTTCGACCTTTAAGGTAAGCGATTGCACTTAGGAATGGTCTTGTGTCTTAAAGTTGTTCACACGACCATATGAAGGCTATGCAAAGTATATACCACACAGATTATGTAGTAGGTCTACTATCTCCAATTCTCCTATTATTCTATTAACTTGCCCTAAATCAGGTCGCATAGGTTACACTTGATATCATTTCATGTGATAAAATACAACTAATCAATTTTTGTCTTTTCAGAATATCGACTATGAAACACTTGAACTCTGACTCTCAGTTTCCAGTTAACTATACTGCTTAGGTAGTACATTTTTTTCTGTGTTTTACAATTCCGGATTATCATATATGCTATCGCTGATAGTCTGTTCTTTTTCTTTAGTTCTAGATCTCAAG
Organism: Lissotriton helveticus; assembly: GCF_964261635.1. Taxonomy (NCBI): domain Eukaryota; kingdom Metazoa; phylum Chordata; class Amphibia; order Caudata; family Salamandridae; genus Lissotriton; species Lissotriton helveticus. Next base: position 315,486,732 of record NC_136069.1, read on the forward strand.
ACTTCCATGAATATTTTATATATCAGCAGTTGTATCGCTTGCTTTTGTAGAAAGATTCTTTTATAAAGAAACTGTTTAAACATCACGGGATACCTATTGAGCCCGGATTTAAGGTAAATTAGGGCCCTATCAATCTCTCTACTGCTGCATCCATTTGGGATTTCACGCTCCTATAGTTGAAAGATAGTTAGAGGTGGGCATAACGCATTTACACATTTTTAAGATCCTGTATATCACTCGGTTCTTCTAGAAACTACCAGTTATGTACTGCATGTATGTGCCTATAATCGCACGTATTTCATCATTAGTTATTGTGTTTTCTTCATTATCACTAAGCATGATATTATGTGTTTATTATATTCATTGATCTATTCATTCATTTTTTCTTCTTTTTTATCAGTTTCGTCTGAAAAATACTGGGTTGACATCGGGCAGCCCTTCTACTGTTTTACCCTTTTTTCTTCTCTTTTTCTTTGTCTCTTTCTCTGCCGCTACACGGTTTGGATACCTGGTTCTTTGTAAGTATAAAATCAATTATAGTATGTACATTACCTATGCATGTCTGTCCATCACATTTAGTTTTCCTTTTGGATTTTAGTATATTTAATCACCGCTTATGATTTAAGGTTCTGTCCAAAAATCTTTAATACGATGACCTAGCCTGTTAAACTGTGAATGAAAGTGGTTGAGTAAATTCTGTGTTTGCTAGAACTGAATAGATTGAAATGTGAAATTTGATTACTATTCCCTTTGTTTTCTAGTAGGCACTTGTTTTTGTACTCCATAAAACGGAATAGATTGAAATGTGAATTGCAATGACTTGTAATTTGAAAATTATAAAAGGGAAAAAATTGTTTTAGATTTCTAGTGTGTTGCCTACTATCTTCAAGTTTATCAACTTCGTTGTAGAAAATATGTGACAGAGATTTTCCTTATCACACTTTCTAATAACAAAGATAATGACAATTGACATAGGCGTTGCCGATGTGCTGAAACAACCATAATAATGATATTGGATGAAGTGTGTCTTCTGTATGCTGTACATAAGACACGGTCTCGTGTATGTTCATTGTACATAATCAAATGCATTGCATGTGCTGACCGTTTTTTAATTGGTCTCTCTACATAGTGTACATAAAATGGTGTTTTGTTTTCGTTCACTGTATATAATGAAATCCTTTGTCTGTATTTAGTGTATATAATTTTCTGGCTCTCACCCATACTGTTTTTTAATATTTTAGTGCAATAGACGATCACCTGAGGAAGGCCATTTGGCCGAAACGCGCGTTGTGAACTACCCTGCCGCATTGCCTCCATCATCTGTCATGTCTAATGCTTATTGTCTGTCTGTCAATGTGTTTTTAAATTTATATGTCTATGAATTGTAAATCAGTCACATTAGAAATGTATATACAAAAAATGAAAAAAGATAAAAAGTGTTACAAAAAGATAAAATAACTATATCAACCTTTTCAATAATAAACTAACTAAATCAATAACCCAATGGGTGGTGAGTTTATATAGTATTGGATGTCATCACTACAAAAGAATTGTAGTGGTTTACATATTGTTTGTAATTCCTGCACTTCCACTTAGCTATAGACCGGCATCCACGTGTGCCAACTGTTCAGGTGCAGGTCCATCTTTTGCAACGCCCTCCGTAGTCGGTGGCATATCGGGGGTGTCAGTATGTTTATTCTTTTCAAATTTCAATTTTTGCTGCTTAGGGTCACCGCAAACCGTTGCAGTGGCCAAGGCAAGGTCGTATATGCATATATAGTAGTAGGATGGATATATGTCATCTTGTTATGAAAATGACCCCAAATATATGCAGGCCAGAGCCCGCGCTGAGGAGTGTGTATAAAGAAGGGTACAGAGGGCGAGATGCACCAGCATTCATCAAAGTTCTAAGGAGTGTAAACAGAACAAGGACTGAAGGGGAAGCTGCATGTCAGTGCGGAGGGACCCCCAAGCCTCAGTGGGGGGAGAGCAAGTGTCCTGCAGTCAGCCCTCCAGTAGGTGAGTGTGCAGTTCAGCAGATCCAAAGCAGGGACTGAAGTGGCATTCTCAAGGTACCAGGACCGAGGCCTCAATGTAGCCTAGAGGCCCATCAGGGAACAGTTCTGCATAGCTTGTTCTGCTAGCGAGGCCTTCTGAATGCTATCAGCAACTTTCATATTCCCCATGCAGGGATCTCCCACACCACATCATCCTACCAGTTCATGGCTGCTTTCATGCTGTAGTCTCTGGTTGCCACCCCAATCAAGATCCTGAGCGGAAGTCCTCCAACATCCAGTCCAGGCGGATCAGAGTCCTCGGCGTGACATGCAGCGATCTCGCCCGCTTGTCTGACAGCTCTGCGCGAAGGTTGGTGTAGGCCAAGAGGGGTGGTCAGGTGGTGATCTGCATCGCTTGGAACATACTGCGCGGCCCATCAGCCACATGCCTCAGGCTCACCCGCAACCCCTGTCGCCTCTGAGGGTGGTGGCAGAAAATGTTGCCTCATCGCAATGGGCTCTAGAAAGACATCATTCTGACCCCCCTCAGCCGGCGGGTCACAGTAGATTAGAGTTTGTGTGTGTGACGGTGAAGGCACTTCGGTTGGCGTTTATCGCCCATCCTTAAGCTTGGTAGAGCTGGGTCCACCGGAGCTTCAGCGATGCGCAGCCATTTCAGTCGCTGGTGTTGCCAAGTCAGACTCAAATAGAAGCCTGCAAGCTTTAATGCGGGAAAGCCAAACTGCCACCTTATTTAAGTAAGATGAATGACGTCTCGACGTTGAACCATGTCTTTATGTCGGAGTCCTCAACGTTGTACGGTGTCTTGACATCGAAGTTGCTCTCGGCGTCGATGGTGCTCCCCTCCTCGATGTCTTAAGTATTCTGAACATCGACCCAGCAATTGATGGCAAGCAAGTAGGTGCGGTACCTCTTCACATCATTGAGGTCCCCTAGGTCGTATGGACGCAATGTCTTTCTCCAGATTTTCACTTTTCGGCCCTCCCTCTGCAGGAGGCCTCAGAGTGTGACTTTGTGGCACTGTTAGAGGGTACATTGTCTCCTCACCCTTCAGACGTATCACTGATGTGAAGAGATACTGCACCTACTTGCTTGCCATCAAGAGCTGGATCAATGTTGAGAACACTTAAGACATCGAGGAGGGGAGCACCATTGACAACAAAAGGAACTTTGATGTCAAGACACCATACAACTTCGAGGACTCTGACGTCAAGATATGGTTCGATGTAGAGACATCATTCATCTTCCTTAAATAAGAACTAAACACATGGTTCTTTAATAATTAGGCTCCCTCCTCAGGTGTAGACAGCACCAAGACACCCCAGGGTATAGGTGTGCTTAACAAATTGTTGTAACATTAACACTAGGGGGCTTGGCCACCCGCCGAACATGGAGGACGTCTTCTAGAAGAGCTCCGGGTCCGGGCTGCATAGTCGTGTTCAAATAGCCCTTTCCCCACACCATCCGGAACCCAACGATAGCTGCACCGGGTCCGCACAGTGGTGCCCACAGACGGGGCTGATCCCGGCGCCGCATAAACCGACAGGAGCAGAGCTGCGGGAGACGTGGCCTTGGCATTGCTGATGCAGGGAAAACCAACACCGAGGAAGAGTCTGTGAGACCTGACGCCACACACACATGGGCAGACGCCCGGCTACCTTGCATTGGCTTGGGAATTTGCGATCACCATACCCAGGTGTAAGGTACTACCCCAGCCACTGACAATAAAGGTGTTGCCTGCGAAGAACATTCCCACCCCTTCTCCCAAGAGCAATCAAACTCCTGTATTTGGTATACCAAAGCAGAATACGCACTGCCACCAGCGCATGGGCGCCTCGAGGTGTTGACACAGAAAGTAGACGCTCGGGCCAGTGACCTGGTGTATAATACGGCGGTGCCCTGGGCTAGCGACAAAGCAACAGAGGCGTGTTTGAAATCTGAAGTAAGTCCCCACATTGAGATGACGCCGGGAGGGGGCTAAGCAGTGGAACATTGTGTGGAGGTGTGGCGACCCTACTACCCTGACGAGAGTCATACATACGCAACGCTCCGGACCATAATCTTTCACTGAGCGGACTACAGCGTTCACACCCTACTACCCAAAATCAATGTAGCCATAGTTTTATCAAATTCCTCGTCAACCGTTGATCTGGGGCGCCAAAGAGAGAACCTAGAGGAAGCTGCTTCAAAGTCCGCCCAAACCCCGGAGGACCCGAAGCTCACCACTACTTTGCTGTCGTTCAGTTGCGTGCCGCCTACTAATGAGGAAGGCCCAATGAATAAACTGGACTTAATTCTACAAGAAGTCAGGGAATCCAGGAAGGCAATTGAGCAACAAGTCAGCGCCCTTACGACCGGTCTCACATTGCTCTGTAGTGTAGCTCCTATTTTCCCAATTGGCTCTGCGCATTGGAATAATACCTACAGCAGTAAAGGCCTAGACCAGACGTTAACTAGGTCTACTACTGTCGATACTAGACTTAATTTTTGGGTTTGCCAGCGTAGCTCAGAGTTCGCTAGAAACTTTCTCGAATGTTCAAGGAGGAATTAACTTCCCTGATTAGACAAGAAGGGATTTAGTTTCTGACAACCATAGAACATGACAACTTTGCTCTCCCCAATCAAGAGTCAATCTCGAGAGTCGTGTGAGCACAAGGCAATTATTTTACTCAGTCAGTACGTGCATTCTTAGTCTCATCAGATTGTAGAGAAAAGGAAGAGACGGGCGTGTTCAATAAAAAGGTGTTATTTATTGATCAGTCTCTTTTCTCATACATGAGAAATGGATCGATATTATTGCAATACTTATAGTTAAGTAAAGTGCATACATTAAAAGCAATAGTATAAAATAATACTGTAAAAACATTGATATGGTTTCTGAGCCATATGATGTTTAAAATGATTAAAATATATTTACATACACATATACATTTGACTAAACGTACTCAACTGGTGTTTCTAAATACGCCTACCCCGTGTACCTGACCTAAGTCTAATACGTGGGCGGGAATAGAAAGTTACAGTTTAAGTTAAGTTTGTTTTTGCCAAGTGAATAACTAAAGAATTCTCTGTGAGGGGTTATTCAGTTCTGTACCTGGAAGTTAGGATGAATGAGGAATGGTATCTCTTTCTCTGCTCTCGATATTCCAGGCTGCCTGCGAGGGCTGCCCAGAAACGCCGGTGCTGGGTCTCTCGGCTTGAGATAGCAGCGCGTCTCTCAGCGCGTCAGGAGGGCGGGGCTGCTGCCAGCGGGGTCTGCTTCTGCTCTCGGCTTCGGCAAGTGTGGCTGCTCCGTCTTGTCACCACGCGTGTGTTTGCATAGGGCAAGATCGGCAATATTTATACCTTAAAGGTGCCGAGATTGACGTAAGGATGGACATAGATACGTCAATAAAGATGTCATACGACTTGCTCGTTAGCACATTCTTTACTAAAGTTCTCTGTGAAATCAAAACAATGGCCGCACGGATTTTCCAGGTTGTCATTGGTTTGATTTGTTATGAGAACGTCGTATGCCTTATCAGGGGCTGGAGGAATGTCGCTTGTCTAATTAGATCTCAAGCGTTATGACCTAATCAGATAACACGTTCCTGTGCCGTAGTGTGACTGCGTCAGATAACGGTATCTGCATCATGGGGGCTGTTCTTGCCTCATGGGCTGACTGTTAGTTAACTTGATAGTTAGTTTAACCAGAATAGGGTCAGGAATAGGGGGATCGATTCAGAACCTATAGGAATACATGACACCCACTCCACGCTAACTATGGACATATTTACTAATCTATGCATAGTATAACATAGTACAACATACTATAGAGTATAGTGTATACCTTACCACCCCAAAATACATAAATGCATTTTGAAATTTTCAAATATACTGAAAAATTGCAGTCATATATATTGTATGCACTTAAGCTATGAATTAAATGCAAAAGTAAACACGCATTTGTATGCATTATTGCTAATTTGGTATTTGAAAAATACACATGAAATGGCTCTTAATATAGCTATACAGAAAGGAAGTTCGAGACCATCTCATCACATAATAAAATATTTGTGAACATCCCAGCGGGCAACTAAAGTTTTATAAAGTATCTAAAAATAGAAATCTTAGTTCTCTAGGAATAGTTTCTTACTTTAAGCAGAAGATAAGTGTCCCGAAAAATTTGTGAAAAATAATTTGGGGCTGCTAAAAAATTGTTGTCCGTGAACTGGTGGGAAGAATTGTTCATGTGACTTTATTTTTAAAGTTGAAGGCCGAATTCAGGGAACGCCGTGTGCGAGCTTGCTCAAAAGTCTCTATTTCTGTTCTGGAGAGAACATCATATCATTCAGGCTTTCGAAAAAACTGTCAACAGCTTCATGGGAAAGTTCCACTAAGTCGGAAATAGGGGTAACCATGCATTCGTGCGCATGATTGTCTGCATTGACATTCTGATTCGCATTGCTGACAGAAGGTCGTACCTGTTCGATGCTGCTTTCATCTTGAACTTCACTACTCTTCAATCGCAGTGGTGAAGATTCCAGGAATGCCGTCATCAGGATTGGCAGCCTTTGAGGGCAGCACAAAGCGTGAACCTTGGTAGGAACCAACAGTGTATCTGCATCCACTGGCGCATCCGATTGTAGCGTCAGACAGGTGTCTAACACGCATTCTTCTCCGCATAGCAGACACCTTAGTACAGGTAAAACACACCTTTGCCACATTGGTCGAAATGATAGAAACCAAGTCATGTTTAGGTCTCTAAGCCGGGAGAGTCCCAGGATTTTTGATATCCGGTCCCGGTATCCAATGGCTAGGATCGTATCTTCCATTGTCGCGAGAGTTTGATCTGTGACATGGGTTGCCCTAACGAAAAATAAGGACTAAGAATAGGATTCCTGCAATTAGTCCCAGGATCAGGGGAAGTCCGCCAAAAATCGAATGGACGAAATCTGGAAAAATACCCAGTATGGCTTTGAATGGTGTTAATGCCATCGAAAATACTGTCTTAAATACCCCTGAGATCCCATTGGTATCAGAAATATTTAAGATTTCGCTCAGGATTTCCGCGAAATGTACGGGGGAATTAGTTGATAATAATGTATGTATCTCTGCAGTCGTCCTTGCGACTTGTAGATCATACGTTTCTTTTGATGACGTGAGCCTTGTAGGCGTCTGAAGAAGCACTGTTTTCATTCTGCTTAAAGTATCTATTCGAATAGAAGTAATTTTCAAACTGGGCCATGCCCTTGCCTCCCTGTCTGGAAAGGAGCTGGGGAATAAAGAACGTCCACAGCACTTGACCTTCGCCGTCGTAGTGACTAGATAAGGAGTCCCGGGCATAAGACTACAACATCTGCGGTCTACAATAAGAATGTAACTCCCATTATAGAGTCTTTGAAAGAATGGTTCTATTTCAGTTGCAGGTGCGCCTTGCTGGTGACATGAAAGGTTGTATGAATTCCCTTCACAGGCTCCGTGCAAACTAATACAGTTACACAGAAGCGTGCCGCTTAGTGACATAGCACAATTGTTGCCACTAAGAAACACTTTCTGTCCTTTATTACTGACACATGCATGTGAATAGGGCAGGTTCCAAGTTGTTTTAAGGTACCCCTTTCCCAATTTCTCGTACATGCCAGCCTGTATATATTTTTGGCAGTATTGAAACCTGAAGGTTGAGATTGGAATATTTATGATTCCGTGGATTATCCATTCACTGACAGGTCGTTCTGACATTGTCATTGGTAATCTTTCTAGTTTTTCAATGCTCAAGATTGTATAATCAGCACCCTTTTGCGCCATACCGATTTGTCTATCAGTAAGGTTAAAGATTTGGAATAGTGACGTTGTGTTGATTAAACGCCAAGGCACATAGCCTGAACGCAGATTTTGTAACGTCCAGCCAAGCTGTACAATGGAACGCAATTGTGACTGACCATGTTGTAATAACAGTAAGTCTTGCGATAATATATCGATTGCTGAAGACACAATGCTGTCCAATGAAAAAATTCTGGAGGACAGACTCATTAACCCATTGTCCACTACAGATAGTGATTTTTCCAAATTAATACGGTCAATTTCCCGTATTCTTTCTGCTGTCTCAATTTGAGTAACCTTCCAGGCCTCATTGTATGCTGCATATACAGAGGCTGCTATGAAACGCTTTTGACGCTGTTTGCGTGGTCCCATTATGAAATCACGCAAGTCAGCACCATCAGTAAGTAAAGTTAGGTGTTGCTTAATTTCAGGCAGTGTGGAAGTTTGTAGCCATTGAAGGCATAATTTGCCCACACTGTAGGTTGTTATTATCCCTGGGTGATGTCTTTGGGGATATCTAGGGTCTGGCCTGGTCATTTTGAAACCCTGTGTTTTATTCAGGAATCTATCTTGACAGTTATTTGTATCTGTGGGCCAGATCAACCATTGTTTCCAATCAGGATGTGTTCTGTTTTGGTTTAATATATGGTTTACGTCTATCTCTTCATCTGTATCAGAGCTATTGCTAAACATTGTTGGCTTTGGAATAGACGGTTTATTTAAATCTTTGATTTTGGCTAAGCCAAGACAGGAGGTTTGTTGAACAGTGTCATTTAAAAATATCATTTGTTCTGGGATCATGCAGGCTCTAAACAAAGCTTCTATACCCTGTACTTGCCATTCTTTTGTACCCCAAACACTTTTCAAATCAACATTTTTGTCCCAATAATCAAATCCAAATGTATTCATTTTTTCAAAGAATGAATCTGAATATATCAATTTTGTGTTGGTTATCATGGTTTTCATCCCTGTCTTGTTTGACAATTTAAAATAAAATGTTTCAGCATTACTTATGTTAAAACCTGAAAAATATGAATATTTGTCGTAAACGGTTCTTGAGCTTCCTTTTGGAGGTGTAGCACAATGTTCCCATTGATTGTAATTCAAAACATTTCTAGGTTGTGCAGATTTATGTAAAAAATGGTTACCATAGTGGTTATAGCAATACATACTGTCATAATTTGTAGAACCTTGCAAATAATCATGTTTTGTAAATTTAGCAGACATTACTAAGTCAGACATCATGTTGTTAATACTTTCGAAGTCCCAATCATCAGCAAATGAGTTTGGTTTTGCAAAGTCACTCAAGGAGATCTTGATTTGGTGTGGATATTTCAGGATCTCGACCGGACCATAAATTTCATAGTCAGTGTTGTCCCAGGCTACCCCACCAGGTATAGGATTGGCTGTGAAGTTGGCTGAAGAAAGTTCTCTTTTCTCGACGTGTGAAGATGTGTGTGGTTTGAGGACCAAGTTGATGTTCTGACTTGCTGTGTCCATTTTAGCATATTTTCCCTCAATGAAGCGTCCCAAAGTAAATACCATGATGAGCCAAAGTATGAGGATAAATGCACCAAAACCCACCCAAAATTCAATCCATGGAGAAACCAGATATGTTTCTTTCAGATGTTTCAAAAGTTCCTTAGCTTTGTCTTTAAAGGATTTTGATGATGGCTGTGTCTTTGATTCACTGAAGCCGTCAGAGGAATCATCGAAGTTGATGAAGTAACCGGATGCAGTTCTGTCAATTGTTCCAATTGGTTCAGGATTTCTGTTTTTTGCATTTTCACTTGGTACTTCAGTATAGATTGGTGTGTCTCTGCTAAATGTCTTTATTTGGGTTTTAAGAGGTCTGAGTTCTATTGCATTGTTGCATAGTCCTTCTTGTTCTTCTTTAGGCGTTTCGAATGTGATGAGCCTTTTTGTTAGGACCTCTGTGCTGGTAGCAAACCTTGGTGTTCTGCTACTTATTGGGAGTCCACTTGGCCTACTGTTTGTTATCGGCCACATGTTGTGGTTTTACCAGGTCGATGGATACAACTCGGTTCTCCTTTTTACCAGCAAGTGGCGGTAGTACAACTGATCTTGTCCCGTTGACAGACAAGACAGGAACTGCTTTTCTGTAGGAAGGCCCAAATTCCTTCTTTACCGCGATCTTTTCCCTGACTAGATCCCCGACTTTTGGAATCCAGACAGGTCTTGCTGGGACAGGTGGTGATTCTTCAGTGGTCGTTGGCTGTTGTTTCAACTGTATGTTGCTCAGGTCTTTTCTTGTTTTGTTTAAGTCCTGCAAAATAGCCAAACGGTCTTTGACATCAAAGCTTTTTTCTTTAACCACTGAAGTCTGACTATCAAGGTCAGAGATCAACATCCTAGTTCCAAATAATAATTTGTACGGACTGAATCCCTTCAGAGAATTTCTTGGCAAGTTATTTAGACTACGTTGGACACTTATTAGATGTTTGACCCACCCAGCTCCCGAACCTAATACCTTTGCCGTTATAGATTGCTTTATGTCACGGTTTTTTCTTTCAACAATTCCGTTCCCCTCAGGGTGAAATGGACAAGAGTACTGCAATTACACGCCCATGCTGACCATGGCCTCCTTATAAGCCCGAGAGCTAAAAGCAGGACCATTGTCCGAATGCAGCATGCCAATTGCGTATGTGCCGATAAAGACTCGCAAATCTTTTATAACAGTTCTGGCGTCAGCCGTTCGCTGGGGCCACATCCATATGAATCTCGTGCATGAGTCCACTGCGACCAAGATATATTTATAGTTACCATCCCTTTGTAAGGGACCGCAGTGGTCTAGATAAACACAGGCTAATGGTTTATCCGAGATTAGAAGGGGCGTCTGCGCTGGACGTCTCACCGTTGATACTTTCATTTTTTGACATATTTCACATGCTAGAACATAGTTCCTCGTTTGTCTTCTCATTTGTGGCCACCAGTATCTCTGTTTTAATAATGATACTGTGGCTGAGACGCCAGCATGGATAGAAGCAAGCCCTTCGTGTGCCGCTATTATTAGTCCTAACCTATGTTCCATGTTTGGAATTGCCCTATCCCCCACTCCAGGGATTTGAGCAAAAGGAACATTGTTTGCATCAGTTATGTATGAGTATTTTACTGGAAAGCCTTTAGGGAGTGGTTCTATCGAATCCTTTTCTGAAGCGCTGACAGCTTGTAATATTTCACTGTCTATTTTTGTTTTTGACCTGGTGACGGCAGCTACGGAAGCCGTTTGCACAGCTGCCTTCGCGGCCTCATCAGCCAATGAATTCCCTGCAACGTGAACGCCATCACGTTGATGACTCAGTGTATGTATCACATGAGTCTTTGGTAGTTCTTTTTGTAAAAGAGCTACTTGTTCCCAGAGCATTTTATGCTTGATTGTGCCACCTTTCGCATCCTTGAAACCGTTCTGAAGCCAGATCTGCAAGTATTCATTATAAGACTGAACGCAATAATACGAATCGCACACTATGAGTGTGGGGAATTCTCGATCGGTATTTTCAAGCGCCATCTTGAATGCTAGTAGTTCAGCTCGCTGAGCTGTACAATCTCCTAGGGATTGTGTTTTAGTGAGGGTTGGTTTAAATTTCCCTTCGTGCCAACGACCTTTAACAATCGCGCACGCAGCACTGTAAGCTTGTTTACCCCCTACTGCGGGTTGTGCTGATCCGTCTGTATATATTATACAGCCGTAGTGATCTAGAGGCAGAATTTCGGTTGGCGGAGGACATTCAAATTCATATTGGAGAAATTCTTGTGTTTTTAAGTAAGGATCAAATTCGTACACCACGTCTGTTGCAGCAAGAGAGTTAGCCCATTGTATCCATCTTGGATGGAGTGCTTTAGCATTTGGAATGCTTGCCTTTGTTACCGCCTCTAAGGCTGGTATTGGTGTCACGATTACTATTCGTTTACCTTTTGCCAGGGCTCGTTCTTTTGCTATAGCTGTCTGTGTTGCTGTAAGAATTTTTTCCGTTGGCCTAAATTTCATTTCAGCCTTAGTGTACAAGTGTGATTTGAATGCAATTGGTACCTTTTCTCCTTCATTAGAAGTCAGGTATGTGAATCCGCATCTCCCTGGGATGACTCGAATCACAAGATTGCGTGTGTTATCACGTGTTTCTAATTTTGTTTTAATTAGCATGTCTGTTTGTAAGGATCTCAAAATTTCTGTGTGTGTTTGAGTCCAATTGGATCTTTTAAAGTCTGGTTTAATTAGATCATAAAGGGGTTTGACCCTTTCTGCGTAATTTGCAATGTATGTTCTTCCGAAATTTAGGAAACCTAGAATTGACTGTAGGTTTTTTAGTGTTTTAGGAGCTTGGATTACGGCACATTTCTCTAGGAAATTGTCAGCCAAGCTTTTGCCTTCACTTGATAACTCATATCCTAAGAATAGGACCGTCAGATGGGCAATTCTGGACTTTTTAAAGTTGAATTTGTAACCCTCTGCAGCGAACCCAAGTATTATGGTGTTCACCCTTTTCAAGTGAGTCTCCAAGTCATCATCTGTTAAGTAAATGTCATCGACATAAGATAATGCTTCATCATCATATAGTTGTAGTAATTCTGTTACTCTCGCTGAGAATACCCCCGGGCTGTTCTTGTACCCCTGGGCTAACCGACAGAATTGCTTTTGAGTGCCATTTACTGAGAATGCAGTTAAATATCTGCTCTCTGGTGCTATGTTTTGACAAAAGAATCCATTGGAGATGTCCAAGGTTGTTTTGTATTTTTTGCGCACTATGTTATTCATTAGTGCAGCACTGTGTGAGTTTTGCACTGCAAAGGTTTTGCAACATGTGTTAAGGTGTCGGTAATCCAAAACTAGACGATATGAATTGTCTGGTTTGGAGACCGGAAACAAAGGATTGTTCATTTGTGAGGTGCAAGTTTCAATCACCCCCTGGTATTCTAGCTGATCTAGTATTTCATTTACCTGTTTTTTAGCTTCTTGCTTAATTGGGTACTGCCTTTGTGCAGTAGGTTGTGATTTTAACTGGATTTTGTGAGGAGGGGAGTCCTCATCCCATCCTACATGATTTTTATATAAAGCAGGTGCTAAGGCCACTGCCCACTTTCTAGCAAGTGTGTATTTTTTATGAATCGGGATATGATTCGAGAAGGCAGGCATAATTACTTCTTCACCATGAGGGCACTCCCTGACAAACTCTGGTGGCCAGTCTTTTTCAGCTAGAAGGATGTCATAACCCTTTGAGAGGTTATCCCAAAATAGTCCCCTTATTTTCCTAGTCTTATCTCCCTCTATACGTAATGTTATCTCGTATATCTTGGCTTGCTAACTCTGGTGTCTGCAGTTTCCACTTGAAGGTATTCATTCGTGTCTACTGTCTCCAGATGATTCATAAGGACTTTGCGAGCTATGCTCACCTCTGCTGCGCTGTCTAGCATTGTCTGAGCCCATTCTCCGTTTTTCAGTTGTGTCCTCAGTATTCTCGGCATTTTTAACTACCTTGATACTGGCTACCTTCTTTTTTGGAAATTGTAATTTCTTTTTTAGCTGAGCAGGTTCCTTGTCTTTGGACTTGGCGTGCTCTTCTGATCGTCCTCTTCTTTCCGATTTCTGCGAGGAAGTCTGAAAAGATTGAGAGGGACGTGTATCAATGTCTTGATATCTATCAGGTTTTTTAATATTATCCCTATTTCTAAGGTTATATCTATTCCCAGAGGGGTCACTCTGCGGTGACCTCTGTCTTTGGTTTGGAGATTTCTCTCTTCGCCTGGGAGACCTCCCTCGGGACTGGAATTTCTTTTCTTTAGGATTGGATTGTTTGTTTCCATCCCAGTTCTTTTTTGGTGAATTATTATTAAAAAATATTTTTTCTGGACTTGTAGTCAGTTGCGGTTTTACTGGTATTCCACCTAGACTATCTCTGCCTAGTTCTTCATAGGATTTTTCTATGATTCTGGCAATTTCAGCTGGTTGGTCTGCTATATCTGTCTCTTTTAACCTCTGGCGGATCGCCACGTTTGCTGCTTCACCTTTTATGTTGGCTAATAATATAGCCGAGACCTGCTTGAAGTCTTTTAGTAATTTCATACCAAGGGTTAAAGCAGGTTCTGGACCGTATTCATCTTGAATTTGTTTTAGCACATCTGGTATTACCGAAATGGATGGAACACCGTGCGTTTTTGTGTAGATGGAAGCAAAGACTGTACCCCAAGTGTCACAGTCCTCAATGTGTGGTGCGATTCCCATTGGGAGACATATAGTCAGAATCCTGTGTTTTTCTAATGGGGTGGTGTCAGGAAACACCGCCTCTATTTGGGTGATTTTCTGTGCCAACCAGAATGGTATCTGTTCCCGTTTAGCTGGAACTTTACCTAGGCAGGATTGGATGTTCTGTGGTGTAATTTTATTTGTGTTCCCCTGGTGAGGGGTCAGCTGTGGAAGTTTAATCGCTGGCTGAATTGTTGAAGTCCGCATTACATACTGAACTAATTGTCTATGAATTTTTAGTAGTTGTTTTAGCTGTATTAACAGCTCTGCTGCAGGCATTCTTTCGATGTCTGGATATGGTGTGTATCCGGCTAAGACCGGCCACGTTGCTCCTGGTCTTCCTAAAGGACCGAGCCTTGTAATGTGATTGTTATGTATTAGGGCGCCATCAAATAAGAGCAAATGCTCTTGGAATTTGAGTGGTACTTCCACCTCCTCGAAAGGAGTGTAAATGTCGGGTGGAACCTCTATTTTGTAATAGTGGAAGTACTTTGTTACAGCATTTGCTGCTGGAAAATGTATCCATGAATAGTATACCTCTGTCTGCCGATATTCGTGTGCCTCGATTACGAATATGACTGTGCCACCTCTAGGTGTCAGTCCATTTTCTATAAGTTTTAAGGTTATAGATCTCCTTTTAATGACCGGAATGAGTGTTATATTCGGGTCTGCTGCTTGCATGGTAGCATCAGCATCTGCGAGTTCAGTTGCTAATCTAACTGTTTCTCTTTCATCATCACTCTCTGCCATTTTACAGACAGGATGGTATTATGTTTGTTTGCAGATCAGGTTTCTTTATGGAAACAGAGATTAGATGCACAATATTTTGGAACAGTGTATCCTTCAACGTTGACTATACCAAGAACCATACATAGGAGTTCCCTCCTGCGAGGTTTTGGAGGATATTACCTTTCACCCACTCCAGACGTCTTTGGAGTATAATGGGAAAAGGGGTCTGAGTGAGAAAGCACGACTGAGTTACTCTAAATGTCTTACGTTAGTTTTATCGCCCTTTCCAAACGCGTTGGGCGCCATGTAGTGTAGCTCCTATTTTCCCAATAGGCTCTGCGCATTGGAATAATACCTACAGCAGTAAAGGCCTAGACCAGACGTTAACTAGGTCTACTACTGTCGATACTAGACTTAATTTTTGGGTTTGCCAGCGTAGCTCAGAGTTCGCTAGAAACTTTCTCGAATGTTCAAGGAGGAATTAACTTCCCTGATTAGACAAGAAGGGATTTAGTTTCTGACAACCATAGAACATGACAACTTTGCTCTCCCCTAATCAAGAGTCAATCTCGAGAGTCGTGTGAGCACAAGGCAATTATTTTACTCAGTCAGTACGTGCATTCTTAGTCTCATCAGATTGTAGAGAAAAGGAAGAGACGGGCGTGTTCAATAAAAAGGTGTTATTTATTGATCAGTCTCTTTTCTCATACATGAGAAATGGATCGATATTATTGCAATACTTATAGTTAAGTAAAGTGCATACATTAAAAGCAATAGTATGTTCAAGGAGGAATTAACTTCCCTGATTAGACAAGAAGGGATTTAGTTTCTGACAACCATAGAACATGACAACTTTGCTCTCCCCAATCAAGAGTCAATCTCGAGAGTCGTGTGAGCACAAGGCAATTATTTTACTCAGTCAGTACGTGCATTCTTAGTCTCATCAGATTGTAGAGAAAAGGAAGAGACGGGCGTGTTCAATAAAAAGGTGTTATTTATTGATCAGTCTCTTTTCTCATACATGAGAAATGGATCGATATTATTGCAATACTTATAGTTAAGTAAAGTGCATACATTAAAAGCAATAGTATAAAATAATACTGTAAAAACATTGATATGGTTTCTGAGCCATATGATGTTTAAAATGATTAAAATATATTTACATACACATATACATTTGACTAAACGTACTCAACTGGTGTTTCTAAATACGCCTACCCCGTGTACCTGACCTAAGTCTAATACGTGGGCGGGAATAGAAAGTTACAGTTTAAGTTAAGTTTGTTTTTGCCAAGTGAATAACTAAAGAATTCTCTGTGAGGGGTTATTCAGTTCTGTACCTGGAAGTTAGGATGAATGAGGAATGGTATCTCTTTCTCTGCTCTCGATATTCCAGGCTGCCTGCGAGGGCTGCCCAGAAACGCCGGTGCTGGGTCTCTCGGCTTGAGATAGCAGCGCGTCTCTCAGCGCGTCAGGAGGGCGGGGCTGCTGCCAGCGGGGTCTGCTTCTGCTCTCGGCTTCGGCAAGTGTGGCTGCTCCGTCTTGTCACCACGCGTGTGTTTGCATAGGGCAAGATCGGCAATATTTATACCTTAAAGGTGCCGAGATTGACGTAAGGATGGACATAGATACGTCAATAAAGATGTCATACGACTTGCTCGTTAGCACATTCTTTACTAAAGTTCTCTGTGAAATCAAAACAATGGCCGCACGGATTTTCCAGGTTGTCATAGGTTTGATTTGTTATGAGAACGTCGTATGCCTTATCAGGGGCTGGAGGAATGTCGCTTGTCTAATTAGATCTCAAGCGTTATGACCTAATCAGATAACACGTTCCTGTGCCGTAGTGTGACTGCGTCAGATAACGGTATCTGCATCATGGGGGCTGTTCTTGCCTCATGGGCTGACTGTTAGTTAACTTGATAGTTAGTTTAACCAGAATAGGGTCAGGAATAGGGGGATCGATTCAGAACCTATAGGAATACATGACAGCTCAAGGCAGATCATGCCAAGCTGGCAGACAAGGTGAAGACTTATGCCCTTGCGGAGATGTCCCCACAGCATAAACAGCACTCAACACATCTTCAACAATTACAAAAACAAGTCACCAGCCTCCTAGACTGTGTCAAAGACGCAGAAGGGAAAGCGAGACGGAACAATATTCGTGTCATAGACCTGCCAGAAAGAAGCGAGGGACCTGATGCGGCTCGATACATGGAGCAATGGCTTAAAGCAACATCACCTCGGAAGGAATCTCAGACCAATTCTGCGTTGAAAGACCGCACAGGATACCTACTGGCCGGCCAAAGCCAGGCGTCCCTCCTCGGCACCTCATAGTCAAGATGTTGAACTACTGAGATCGGGAGACTTTACTCCAGAAGGCAAGAGACCTTACACAGATTAGATTTGAGAACTGTTGAATATGTGTGTGACCTGTTCTTAGGACACCCCCGCGCCGCAGGGCCCCCAGCTGTGTGTGTGCCCCCTCGTGTGCCCTAGCTGCTGCTCGCAGCCTCGTTCCGCCGTCTGTTGTATTTTGTGCTTGTGTTTAAACTGCCCCAAGCTGTTTAGATCTATTTAGCCTTATTTAGCGTCCAACTGCTGTATTCTGTGCTTGTGCTTGTGTTTAAACTTGTTCCCGCTGTCCGCTTCCCGCCGCCGCCGTTCTCGCGGCCACGCCCACCCTTCCGTGTCCTCCCCGCTCCCGCCTCCCAGCTGCTCCTCCCTCCCACTTGTCCATCAATGGCGACCGCGCGGCGCAGGTGAGTGTGAACTGTTCTCAGGACACCCCCGCGCCGCACGGCCCCCAGCTGTGTGTTTGCCCCCTCGTGTGCCCTAGCTGCTGCTCGCAGCCTCGTTCCGCCGTCTGTTGTATTTTGTGCTTGTGTTTAAACTGCCCCCAAGCTGTTTAGATCTATTTAGCCTTATTTAGCGTCCAACTGCTGTAATCTGTGCTTGTGCTTGTGTTTAAACTTGTTCCCGCTTCCCGCCGCCGCCGTTCTCGCGGCCACGCCCCCCTTCCGTCTCCTCCCCGCTCCCGCCTCCCAGCTGCTCCTCCCTCCCACTTGTCCATAAATGGCGACCGCGCGGCGCAGGTGAGTGTGACCTGTTCTCAGGACACCCCCGCGCCGCACGGCCCCAGCTGTGTGTGTGCCCCCTCGTGTGCCCTAGCTGCTGCTCTCAGCCTCGTTCCGCCATCTGTTGTATTTTGTGCTTGTGTTTAAACTGCCCCCAAGCTGTTTAGATCTATTTAGCCTTATTTAGCGTCCAACTGCTGTATTCTGTGCTTGTGCTTGTGTTTAAACTTGTTCCCGCTGTCCGCTTCCTGCCGCCACCGTTCTCGCGGCCACGCCCCCCTTCCGTGTCCTCCCCGCTCCCGCCTCCCAGCTGCTCCTCCCTCCCACTTAGCCATAAATGGCGACCGCACGGATGCGCAGCAGGCACGCCGATTGTGCGCCGAAGGCGCGTCAAAGGTAAGCCCGTCTGCGCCCGTCCGCGCCTGGACCGCGCCCAGCGCCAGGACGCCAGGACCCCTGGACCCCGCAGATGCCTGCCCACACAACGGACCTACGCCGCCGCCACCCTCATCGCACTCAAACCCGACCGAACAAGAGCCTGCCACCGAGCCACCCCGAGGTGCACCCACGGACCCTTCACCTGCCAAGCCTGCAAGTTCACCTGCCTCCGGACCTGCACCACAGCCACCAAGCCGAGCACCAACAACAGCCACCTCAAGTGCATCCTGCTCAACACCCGCTCCATCCACAGACACGCCATCGAACTCTGGAACCTACTCGACACCACCTCACCAGACGTCACCTTTCTCACTGAAACCTGGATGAACGCCTCCTCCGCACCCGACATCGCCATCGCCATACCAGACGGATACAAGATCACCCGGAGAGACCGCGTCAACCAGACTGGAGGAGGCATCTCCATCGTACACAAGAACACCATCCGCATCACGACCAACTCCAACGACACCTTCGCCGCCGCCGAGCACCTCCACTTCCAGATACACACCGACCCAAAGACGACCCTCAGAGGCACCCTCGTCTACAGACCCCCGGGACCACATACACAATTCTGCGAAGACATCACGGACTTCATCAGCCCGCAAGCCCTCCGCTCCGCTGCCTACATCCTCCTAGGGGACCTCAACTTCCACCTGGAGAACAACAAGGACCGCAACACCTCCGCCCTACTGGACAACCTCGCAAACTTTGGACTCAAGCAACTGGTCAACACCCCCACCCACTACGCCGGCCACACGCTTGATCCAGTCTTCTCATCCAGCAAGCACATCACCTTCAGCCACTCCACAGGACTTCACTGGACCAAAAACAGCTGCGTCCACTTCAGCTTCAGAAGAACCACGACCCACCACCACCCGCAACAGGTTCCTCACAGGAGCTGGAGCAAGATCACCGCCGAGCAGCTCACCACATCACTCAGCCAGAACCCACCAGCCAGCACAACGGACCCCACCGAAGCAGCACGCAACTTCACGAAGTGGCTGTCCGACTGCGCTGACGACCTCGCGCCACGAAAGAACCCTACCAGCAGACCCAGAAGCAAGAAAGCCTCCTGGTTCACCGACGAACTCAAGGACTCCAAGAAAAACTGCTGCACCCTCGAGAAAGCCTGGCTCCTCGAACAGACCACAGACAACATGACCGCCCTCAAAGACGCCACCCGCAAGCACCACCAGCTCATCCGCACTACCAAGAAGAAATCACTGAAGGAACGACTGGACAACAGCGCCCACGACAGCAAGGAACTCTTCAGCATCGTCAAGGATTTCTCCAACCCCAGCACCGGCAACAACGACATCACTCCTTCACAAGACCTCTGCGACTCTCTCGCCTCGTTCTTCCACCGCAAAATCGCGGACATCCACAACAGCTTCAGCGCACCATCAACGCACCCAACCGTCGAACCACCGCCCTCCACCGCCACCCTCCGCACCTGGACCACAGTGACCACCAAAGACACAGCCCGCACGATGAACACCATCCACTCCGGATCTCCGACCGACCCCTGCCCCCAGCACGTCTACAACAAGGCCAACTCCATCATCACACCCCAACTTCGGGACGTCATCAACACCTCCTTCAACACCGCCACCTTCCCGGAGAGCTGGAAACATGGCGAGCTCAACGCCTTACTGAAGAAACCAACAGCTGACCCCACCGACCTCAAGAACTTCCGCCCCATCTCGCTCCTACCTTTTCCTGCCAAAGTCATCGAGAAGACCGTCAACAGACAGCTTGCAGCCTTCCTCGAGACGAACGGATCCCTCGACCCCTCACAGTCTGGCTTCCGAGCCAACCACAGCACCGAGACCGCCCTCATCGCAGCCACCGACGACATCAGAACCCTGCTCGACAACGGGGAAACAGCGGCCCTCATCCTCCTGGACCTCTCTGCAGCGTTCGACACCGTCTGCCACCGCACCCTAGTTCAACGCCTCAGCAACATCGGTATTCAAGAGAAGGCACTGGAGTGGATCATCTCGTTCCTCACCGGAAGAACACAGAGAGTCCGCCTCCCCCCGTTCCGATCCAAGGCCACCGAAGTCATCTGCGGCGTTCCGCAAGGATCATCACTCAGCCCCACCCTCTTCAACATCTACATGAGACCTCTTGCAGCCATCGCACACCAGCACAACCTCAACATCATCTCCTACGCCGACGACATCCAACTGATCCTCTCCCTCACCAGAGACCCCGCCACCGCCAGAACGTGCCTACACGAAGGGATGAAAGACGTTGCCGAGTGGATGAAGAACAGCCGCCTGAAACTGAACTCAGACAAGACGGAAGTCCTCGTCCTGGGACCATCGCCCTCCGCCTGGGACGACTCCTAGTGGCCCCCCGCGCTGGGCACCACTCCCAAGCCGACAGACCACGCAGGCAACCTGGGCTTCATTCTGGACTCCTCCCTCTCGATGACCAGACAAGTCAACGCCGTCTCCTCATCATGCTTCAACACCCTACGCATGCTCCGCAAGATCTTCCGTTGGATCCCGACAGAAACCAGAAAGACGGTCACCCAGGCACTTGTCACCAGCCGACTGGACTACGGAAACACCCTCTACGCCGGAACCACAGCCAAGCTACAGAAAAGACTCCAACGCATCCAGAACGCCTCCGCCCGACTCATCCTGGACATCCCCCGACGCAGCCACATCTCCAGCCACCTGAAGGACCTGCACTGGCTCCCCGTCAGCAAGAGGATCACGTTCAGGCTCCTCACCCACGCACACAAATCTCTGCACGACCTGGGCCCCAAGTACCTCAACGACCGCCTGACCTTCTACACGCCCACCCGCCAGCTACGTTCGACAAGCCTCGCCCTTGCCGCCGTACCACGCTTCCGAAGAGCCACCGCTGGTGGCAGAGCCTTCTCCTACCTGGCGGCCAAGACATGGAACTCCCTCCCCATCCATCTTCGGCTGACCCAGGACCATCTCACCTTCAGGAGACAACTAAAGACCTGGCTGTTGGAGCAGTATCGGACCCCCCCCCCCAGGCGCCTTGAGACCCTACCGGGTGAGTAGTGCGCTATACAAGTGGTATGATTGATTGATTGATTGATTGAATATCTTTGTACCCGGACTATACTCTTCTAGTGCAACGACAAAGATCCTCTTTCATAGCTGTCAAGAAGAATTGCAAGACCTGCAGCTGAAATGTGCACTGTTATTCCCGGCATGATTAAAAATAATATATGAGCAAAAAACATATTTCTTCGAGAGCTCGGAGGACGTGGAGGAATGGTTAGAGGTGATGGAACAGTCTAAATTAATGGGAGCCACCTCCCAAAGCTCAGTTAGTAGTTCAAGATGCGTTGGGGATGGAGGCCGCCACCGAGTCGAAAACACTAACAGTAAGATGCAGCCACCAAATCCGACGCCACAACAACTGAACCAGAGCAAGAAACAGGCACTCGAGACGGCCTCTGCCTTTAGAGACAATTCACACACTGTGGATACAGACTCCTCAGACGACAACACAAACAGATCAGATTCTGACGGCAGCATGGCCCTGTTCTCTACTGTGATGCCACAGACGGCAGATGGTTCATTCGATTAAGAAATAATAGACACAGCTGGCTCTGATGCAAGGACTTGATGTAGTTCACATATCCTTTTTCTTTGAAACTTGAAATAGCGTAACTCTGTATTATCTCTAGCCCCGGGCTCCCTTAGAGCTCAAACGTATGCAGTAGTGTCAGCATGAGCGGCGCTGGTGATGACCCTCTATTTGCAAAAATATCAATATAGGACTAGCTAGGTTGTGTTAGTGAGACTCAGGAGGTACATCTGTTGGCAAACCCTCAGGTTTGGTCATGAAGCCCTCACACACCAACCTAGTTGGTGTCATGCTTCATCATCGGGCCCACCACAGTGACACCGAATGTGTCCCGGGTGTGCTGCGACTCCAGATTACTGAGGAGCTGGTATGCTTGCTGAGTGTGCAGTGATAGTGAGAATGAACGTGAAAGGTTAAAAGCTATACAGGTGGTCCCAGTTCCCGAGGGTGAAAGGTAAATTTTAATACCTGGGCCCCTGTTAGCAAGATAAAAAGGCTGTGGACGATGTGGAGTGTATTAAGAGCTCCTACGTCCTTGTGGTCTACATGTTTCAGCCAGGCCTTTTGATTAAAACTGGCTTTCCTCAGGACCAATGAGTATGTGTGGGTGACAATAAACTATATTAAGTGACAATGTGTGGTAAAAAGTGTCACACTCGCTAAGGTGCTGTACGTGTAAGAGGGGGATTCCCTCTACTTTACTATACATAGAACATAAAGACAATACAGACATACAAGGGAGAACCAGTGAGAATGGTATTTACCAAAACACAACATATGGCCGACTTCTAGTGTTCGTGAGCGACCTAGAGCGGCAGGTAACGTGGCCATGAGCGTTTGCCATGGCTGAAGTGAAAATATGGCGGTAAAGTTTTAAACGCAGTGGCGGTGGTGGGCTACACAGCGAAACAAGCATAGCGTGAGGTACAGGTAAGTATGGTACATAATTCCTCACACTTGCTACTTGCTGTTAAAGCCTCATGGGTCACTTGGCAGGGAGGGAAAGAAGACCCTAAACGTTGTAAAAGGTCAGAGTTAGGATGGTACCTGTTGAGAGAAAATGCTGCTTACCCAGAGCGTCGTGTAGAGATCACTCGTTTACTCACGGTATTTCCGATCAGCGTGCTCCTGCGACCTATCGTCCTGCTCCAGTGTCCCGAGTGAACTTTGCTTGGCTCAGGCAAGGGCTTAAATAGCTGGTTCAATTGGTAGCACCTGGAAAAGGGAACAGGGTGCGGTCGCGCTGGCTCTAAGTGCGCGTGTGCAGGGAGAGAGTGGCACTCGCGTTGTGCATGCGCGGTGATCAGTTCCAGCGCATGCGTGTGCTACAGAGCTATACACATTCGCGCATGCGCGTAGGAGATGTGTAGAGGAAAGTGACTTGGGACCAATGTGTAGTGGCCCATTAGGGGTAAGAAGACGATAGAAAACAGTGGTAGCGACATGTGCGCACTAGCGCATGCGCAACCGAAGGGTAATGGCCCATTAGGGACATGGGATGATTAAAAAGCAACAGTTAGCGAATTTAAAAGCATAGAGGCAAATACAGAGTTGGGACAGACCACGAGTCTGAGCGCAGACAGGGATACAGACTATGAACAGACAAGGAATGTTTATCTGGCTAAGGCATTCCACGGAATGGAATCATTGAGCCCCTCTATATGGGTAGAAAGGCGGTAAATCCAGCGTTGTTCTTTGGAGAGTAGTGTTTTCTCATCGCAACTGGATGGTGCAAATTGTTCAATGACTGTCCAGGTGAAGTCATTTGGGGTATGATTTTGGGTGATGAAGTGTTGGGTCAGCTTGCTGATGTTTTTGCCACAGCGCATAGTACTTCTGTGTTCAGTCATCCTGGTTCTGACCTTCCTGGTAGTCATACCGATGTATTTCAAACCACAACGACAGGTGATCAAGTATATTAAGTTGGATGAGTTACAGTTGGTAAATTGTCGTTGTGTCCAGGTTTTTCCATTTTCCAAAGATAGTGTTTTGGAAGGGGTAGTCAGGTGGCAGACGCTGCAATTGTAACACGGTTGGTGGCCTGTTATCTCTGGTAGACCCCACGCATTCAAAATTGTCTGGCCTGTTTGTTGTTTCTTTCTGGGTCTCGTGGATACCAGTTGGTCTTTCAAATTCTGTGCTCTTTTGTATGCAAACCGGGGGGGGATCCCAGTTCCTGGTGCCTGAATTGATGATCTTCCAATTCTTGCGGATTATGTTGGAAACCTGGTTCGAGGCGGTATTGTAGGTGGTAACACATGTCATGATGGGTGTTTCTTGTGGTTTGACAAATGTTTCAAGAAGAGCCTCTCTGTTCTGGTTGCGTGCTCTTTTGCAGGATCTAGAAATGATTCTAGATGGGTAACCTCGGTCCTCCAGCTTGTGGACCAAAGCTTTTGACTGGTGTTTGAAATCGTGGAGGTTGCTGCAGTTCCGGCGTATGCGCAGAAATTGCCCAAATGGCAAATTCTCCCTCAGGGGTCTGGGGTGGAAACTGTCAAAGCGCAACAAAGAGTTCCTGGATGTTGGTTTGTAGTGAGTGGTTGTTGTTAGGCCTCCCTGATCAGGTCTTATATTGAGGTCCAGAAAAGCTAGTTCTGTTGGGCTGCTGCTGCAGGTGAACTTGAGAAACGGGTCAAGATTGTTGATCCAAGTGAGGAAGTCTTTTAGTGTCTCCTCATTGCCCTCCCAGACAATGAAAATGTCGTCGATATATCGACGCCAAATTGTTATGTTGGCTGAGTAGGGGTTCGTGGGGGCTTCGATGTTAGTCTGTTCAAAATGGTGGACGTATAGCCCCGCCACGCTGGGCGCAAAGACACTCCCCATCGAGGTGCCATTGGTTTGTAGGAAGAATGTGTCCTCATATTCGAAGTAATTCTCTTTCAAAGCTAATGAGGCGCAATCCAGGATGAAGTGACGAGGGGTGCGATGTTGCCAATCAATCTCCATCAGGACATCGTGGAGTACCTTCAGTGTGGCATCTTGGGGGAGGCTCGTATACAGGCTCTCAATATCCAGTCCGACCAGGAGATGTTTATCTGGGTCGAAACTGACATCTCTGATGATGTTGAGGAGATGTTTTGTGTCCTGGATGTAGGATCGAGTTTTCTGAACTAACGGGTTGAGGTAGTGATCACAGAACCGTGATAGCGGTTCTAGAAGGGATTTGATGCCTGACACTATGGGTCTGCCCGGAGGTGGGGTGACCCCTTTGTGCACTTTGGGCATGATGTAAAAATAGGGTACTTTTGCGTCACGTGTATTGAGATATTCAGCTTCTTGCTTCGAGATGTAATCAGCGTCAGACGCCTCTTGCACTAGTTCTGTGATCTTTTTCCCAAAGTGCACAAAGGGGTCACCCCACCTCCGGGCAGACCCATAGTGTCAGGCATCAAATCCCTTCTAGAACCGCTATCACGGTTCTGTGATCACTACCTCAACCCGTTAGTTCAGAAAACTCGATCCTACATCCAGGACACAAAACATCTCCTCAACATCATCAGAGATGTCAGTTTCGACCCAGATAAACATCTCCTGGTCGGACTGGATATTGAGAGCCTGTATACGAGCCTCCCCCAAGATGCCACACTGAAGGTACTCCACGATGTCCTGATGGAGATTGATTGGCAACATCGCACCCCTCGTCACTTCATCCTGGATTGCGCCTCATTAGCTTTGAAAGAGAATTACTTCGAATATGAGGACACATTCTTCCTACAAACCAATGGCACCTCGATGGGGAGTGTCTTTGCGCCCAGCGTGGCGGGGCTATACGTCCACCATTTTGAACAGACTAACATCGAAGCCCCCACGAACCCCTACTCAGCCAACATAACAATTTGGCGTCGATATATCGACGACATTTTCATTGTCTGGGAGGGCAATGAGGAGACACTAAAAGACTTCCTCACTTGGATCAACAATCTTGACCCGTTTTTCAAGTTCACCTGCACCAGCAGCCCAACAGAACTAGCTTTTCTGGACCTCAATATAAGACCTGATCAGGGAGGCCTAACAACAACCACTCACTACAAACCAACATCCAGGAACTCTTTGTTGCGCTTTGACAGTTTCCACCCCAGACCCCTGAGGGAGAATTTGCCATTTGGGCAATTTCTGCGCATACGCCGGAACTGCAGCAACCTCCACGATTTCAAACACCAGTCAAAAGCTTTGGTCCACAAGCTGGAGGACCGAGGTTACCCATCTAGAATCATTTCTAGATCCTGCAAAAGAGCACGCAACCAGAACAGAGAGGCTCTTCTTGAAACATTTGTCAAACCACAAGAAACACCCATCATGACATGTGTTACCACCTACAATACCGCCTCGAACCAGGTTTCCAACATAATCCGCAAGAATTGGAAGATCATCAATTCAGGCACCAGGAACTGGGATCCCCCCCGGTTTGCATACAAAAGAGCACAGAATTTGAAAGACCAACTGGTATCCACGAGACCCAGAAAGAAACAACAAACAGGCCAGACAATTTTGAATGCGTGGGGTCTACCAGAGATAACAGGCCACCAACCGTGTTACAATTGCAGCGTCTGCCACCTGACTACCCCTTCCAAAACACTATCTTTGGAAAATGGAAAAACCTGGACACAACGACAATTTACCAACTGTAACTCATCCAACTTAATATACTTGATCACCTGTCGTTGTGGTTTGAAATACATCGGTATGACTACCAGGAAGGTCAGAACCAGGATGACTGAACACAGAAGTACTATGCGCTGTGGCAAAAACATCAGCAAGCTGACCCAACACTTCATCACCCAAAATCATACCCCAAATGACTTCACCTGGACAGTCATTGAACAATTTGCACCATCCAGTTGCGATGAGAAAACACTACTCTCCAAAGAACAACGCTGGATTTACCGCCTTTCTACCCATATAGAGGGGCTCAATGATTCCATTCCGTGGAATGCCTTAGCCAGATAAACATTCCTTGTCTGTTCATAGTCTGTATCCCTGTCTGCGCTCAGACTCGTGGTCTGTCCCAACTCTGTATTTGCCTCTATGCTTTTAAATTCGCTAACTGTTGCTTTTTAATCATCCCATGTCCCTAATGGGCCATTACCCTTCGGTTGCGCATGCGCTAGTGCGCACATGTCGCTACCACTGTTTTCTATCGTCTTCTTACCCCTAATGGGCCACTACACATTGGTCCCAAGTCACTTTCCTCTACACATCTCCTACGCGCATGCGCGAATGTGTATAGCTCTGTAGCACACGCATGCGCTGGAACTGATCACCGCGCATGCACAACGCGAGTGCCACTCTCTCCCTGCACACGCGCACTTAGAGCCAGCGCGACCGCACCCTGTTCCCTTTTCCAGGTGCTACCAATTGAACCAGCTATTTAAGCCCTTGCCTGAGCCAAGCAAAGTTCACTCGGGACACTGGAGCAGGACGATAGGTCGCAGGAGCACGCTGATCGGAAATACCGTGAGTAAACGAGTGATCTCTACACGACGCTCTGGGTAAGCAGCATTTTCTCTCAACAGGTACCATCCTAACTCTGACCTTTTACAACGTTTAGGGTCTTCTTTCCCTCCCTGCCAAGTGACCCATGAGGCTTTAACAGCAAGTAGCAAGTGTGAGGAATTATGTACCATACTTACCTGTACCTCACGCTATGCTTGTTTCGCTGTGTAGCCCACCACCGCCACTGCGTTTAAAACTTTACCGCCATATTTTCACTTCAGCCATGGCAAACGCTCATGGCCACGTTATCTGCCGCTCTAGGTCGCTCACGAACACTAGAAGTCGGCCATATGTTGTGTTTTGGTAAATACCATTCTCACTGGTTCTCCCTTGTATGTCTGTATTGTCTTTATGTTCTATGTATAGTAAAGTAGAGGGAATCCCCCTCTTACACGTACAGCACCTTAGCGAGTGCGACACTTTTTACCACACATTGTCACTTAATATAGTTTATTGTCACCCACACATACTCATTGGTCCTGAGGAAAGCCAGTTTTAATCAAAAGGCCTGGCTGAAACATGTAGACCACAAGGACGTAGGAGCTCTTAATACACTCCACATCGTCCACAGCCTTTTTATCTTGCTAACAGGGGCCCAGGTATTAAAATTTACCTTTCACCCTCGGGAACTGGGACCACCTGTATAGCTTTTAACCTTTCACGTTCATTCTCACTATCACTGCACACTCAGCAAGCATACCAGCTCCTCAGTAATCTGGAGTCGCAGCACACCCGGGACACATTCGGTGTCACTGTGGTGGGCCCGATGATGAAGCATGACACCAACTAGGTTGGTGTGTGAGGGCTTCATGACCAAACCTGAGGGTTTGCCAACAGATGTACCTCCTGAGTCTCACTAACACAACCTAGCTAGTCCTATATTGATATTTCTACATATAATCAGGGGACCCGGACTAGCTTACCTAGTCCTCTCTCTCCCTTTTGATTTGCCTCTATTTGCAAACTCATTTCATGCACATATCACAGTTTTACAGGTTATGTTGGGTTGTTTGGACGGAGTAGTTCCTTAACCGGGCCAAGTATTGGGTGTTACGGGGAGGGTGTTGGTTCTGGAGTGACCAATGGTTTTGAAACAGTGGCTCCCATTCACCACATGCACAGCGGGGCTCATCCCTACATTGCGATGCATACGCCTAATACCTATAACTTAATTATATGGAACATTCGAGGCCTAGGATCCGTACAAAAAAGACATAGGGTGCATGCGCAGTTACTTAGACGCAAGGCACAAATAGTATACCTGCAGAAATCTCACATCACAGATCAAGAAGCAGTGAAACTCCGCAAGAAATTGAGAGGCCAGATCTTCTCCACCAATTACTCTGGATTTGCAAGAGGAGTCACAGTGTGGATCAGACATGGGGTACCCTTCACGGCATTAGAACAAAGAGTGGACAAACAGGGTAGATACATTCTTATACCGGGGACGTTAGATGGTCAACATGTGGTCCTTGGCAATATCTATGCCCTAAACTTTGACCAGGATAAATTCTTGTCTAACTTTAATTTGGCACTTTCGGGTTGGGAGATGCATCCCTAGATCATAGGAGGGGACTGCAATACAGTAATCGCTCTCACCCCCATTGCATGGAATGCAAGTGACTAAACAGGCAAAGGCTCTATGCGAGTGGACAGGCGGTTGGGCCCTATGCGACGTGTGGAGAATGCGCCACCCAACGGACAGAGAATATTCCTACTATTCCCCAGTCCACCTACTGCACACTAGAATCGATAGACTCTACTGCTCCTAAACAATGGCAATGCAAGTGACACACGCCACCTATTTGGCTAAGACTTTCTCAGACCATAACCCATTGGAAATAACTGTGAATTGGGGTAGACTCCCACTCCAGTACCCACCTGGAGACTGTGGCCACAAACGCTAGAAGACGCAGTATTCCGCACCACTATAGCTGGCACAATCACACAATACTTCTCAGAGAATAACAACACCGCATCCACCGTCTTGATCGAATGGGACGCCTTTAAGGCAGTTATACGGGGCAAGGCAATTGGTGCTATAGTGGACGCCAGACAGGAGGTGCACAAAAACCTCATAGACACAGAGAATAAAATGAATACATTGGAACAAGAAGCCACGCATGACACTGACAAACAGGCCCCATTGCAAGAAATATGTATCCAACATGCAGAACTATTAGAGTTCCTTAGAGTCGTAGACCACCATAGGTACACACAAATATGCCACACAGAAGCGGACAAATCCGGGACACTACTGGCCAAATTACTACTGGATGACCCCCCTACCACCATCATTAATGAAGTCATCACTCCCACGGGCGTTACAGTTACTACCCAACATGACATAAACAATGACTTTTGGCACTGCTACACCGCATTATATAGTAAACCCGATATATCAGAAAGTTCTAACATTGACGCATTCCTGTCTGCCCTACCATATCCACAATTGACTGCAGAAGCCCGGACAGAGCTAATAGGCCCCATTAAAAAATTCTGAAATCAAAATTGCAATAAAAGGATTCCCGCGCAACAAAACTCCTGGGCTTCTTTTATCTCATTCCTAACCCGGTCCTCCCTGGCTTTCATTGCTAACATCTTCCTGCTACCTTCCCCAAATTCGTATTTCGCAAGCCGGCTTGCCTCCCATCTCTGTTTCACTAACCCCTCTAAATAATCAGATAAAATGCTCTTTGCTTCTGTCAACTTACTTTGCAGACGCTCTATTACCGAGGCTTGAGAAGGTTCCCTTTCTGCTATTTCACACTGAATCTGGCTAATATTTTGTTCAAGTTCCCTTATTTTACTCATCTCCATTTTGTGCTTATAAGCAGCTAAATTAATTAGTTTCCCCTGCAGAAACGCTTTAAAAGCATCCCATACAATATGTGGTGGGGCTGTACCAACGTTCTGCTGAAAGAAAACCAATGTTTCCTATTTAAAAGATTTTACTATCCCTGGGGCTCGCAATAAGGTTCTATCTAAAGTCCACCTGGTCTGTGCAGGCGGGATTTTAACTGATATCACCAAATAGACAGCTGATCAGATAAATGTAAAGGTCGATTGGTTATCTTAAGGGAGTTGTTGTTAACTTTCTGGTCTATAAAAAAAGAATCGATTCTAGATGATTGGGCCAATTTTTTATTTTGAAAAGTGTACCCTCTCTCCTGTCCTGCTTTAAGTCTCAAATTTCTACCAATGCTACATTTTTTATCAGAATATGGGCAAACTCCCTCATTTTGGGGAGTTTACTGCTGGCCTAGAGGTTTATTTATCTAGGGCCGGGTCCAGCAGGATATTAAAATCTCCCCAAAAATAATATGATATTTTGTCTCAAGAAGGTGTTGATATAATTCCTTAAGAGATGCAGGATCATCTTTGGACTGTAGTAGGACACAAAGGCATATCCTTTATTATGAATTTTAGCAAAACTTATCGCCCATCTACCCCCAGAGTCCACCTTCGAGCCCTCTATCCTAAACTGGGCCAATTTTTTGTATATAACTGCCACTCCCATCACATTACAAGACTGGTTAGTACACACCAGATGTGAAACTCATCTATTCCTCTTTAAGATTTCTGGCTGCTTTTTGTGGTGTAGATAGGTCTCTTGCACTAAGATGATATCAGCATCGTAGAGCTTAAGAAATTCCAAAATTCTCCTTCGCCTGGAAAGCCATTTACATTCCAGGACATTATGTTTAGAATATTGGCCATATTCTTTGGTTATTCCTTCCCACGCTCTATACAGTGCCAACCTTCAAGCTCTTCTCTCGCTCCTAAAAACCTGTCTCTTTCCTCTAATGAGGGCCATATATTTTTTTTCCGTATCTGCTCCCCACCCTGTGAACAAATAAACAAAACAGCGCAAAAATGCCTGCGTGCCCTCCCTACCTCCCACCCACCCTAGGGAACCCTCCCTGTGTCTTTCCTGGGTATTTCAACATGCCCTATTTGAGCTCTTGCCTCCACCTTATACAGTAAGTTAAAACATGTTTAGGATTCTTTATTCGACTTGATTTTGGCAATTAAGTTCTCTACCTCCACCCCTTCTCTCATATTGTACATTCTGTTGTTCCACATCACTCTGAGGGTTGCTGGGAATTTTAACTGTGCGGTTGCCCCTAGGGTCTTCAAATCTTGAATGAACTTCCCTAATTCCCATTGGTGAGTTTGCGTGGCTTTTGAAATGTCTGACCTAATCGTAAAGGACCAGTCTTGTTTTTTAAACTGCTTCCCCCTAAGGGCCGTAGAGAGGATTAGCTCTTTGGTTGTATAAGTTTTGAAATTGATCAGAATTGTTCTAGATTTCCCCTTTTCCGGAATTTTCCTAAACGGGACCCGATGTATCCTCTGGATGTCATTTTGTAGATCTAGTTTTACGTTTCTGGGAAGAATTCTGCAAATAAATCTATTACAAAATTCCTAGAACCCTTAGGTTATTCCTTCTGCAGTTGTTTTCCAGCACCTCAATTTGATCCATCAGCTCCTTCTCTCCTGCTTTCAATGTAGTTATTTCCTTTTGATTTATTTTAACTTCCTCTTGCAGAGATCCCAGAGAGGACTCCATGACAAGAAGTCTTTCCGTGATATCTGCCATCCTCCAAGCCCTCACCAGCTGCTTGTATTTTGGCCTGGTTTTGCTCTGATACTGCAAACTTTTCTTTAATGTCAGATGATAAATAAATATCTATGGCTGATGACTCTTGACCATTAGCACTTACATTTTGAGCTTCTATACACTGGCCCTTCTTCTTTAAAGCTTCAACATTCGGAAGCGCATCTCTTGTTTCTGATGTTATTTGGGATGTTGAGGCCCCACTACCCTCAACGAGGATATTAGAGGCATCCTCCCTCAACAGAGGGGAGAAACAATTTTATAGAAGTATTACAGGATTTATTTCCTCAATAGTATCTGGAGATTCCATTATGGGAGTTTTGGTCTGATTTAATTGCGACTCCTCCGTATTCTTAATCTTGAAATATGATCTTAAAGAAGGGGTGATCATAAGTCCCTCTCCCAAGAGGTTTGTGACTGGTACTATTGTCTTTGCAACCCTTTTCGTAGTTTTGCGGGTGCTATTAAGTGAGATATTCTGGACTTGTCCGCCACCCAGGGTCGTGACCTCTAGTGGAGCTTTTGTGCTGGTACCTGGGTTCTGAAACCCCCCGTTACTTTGTAATTCCCCTTCACCAAATTTTGTGTTCCTTAATGTGTACCTGTTTTTTTCAACTGTTTTAGAATTAGCAGGAATTTCAGCATTCAGCTTATTTTCTTCTAAATCAGCTGCTGTTTGTCCTTTTTTAAGTGGTTTAGCTGTCAAGCCAGTCTTTTGCTAAATACAGGCGACTTTACTTTCCTGCTTGTATGCAATATCTGTAATTTCTTTTTGGGGTCATAGAGGATATCCAAGTTCTCTTTCCTCCCTCCCAAAGCGTTGGCAAAAGTTCAGGGAATAGGCCTGCTGGGTGAAAGCAGGTGCTGACTCTGCCTCCAACACCCAGGAAGCTGATCCGAACTGCCGCACTCCGGACGCACCGGAGCTCGGGAGTCGCGAAGAGGCAGAGAGAACCAGTGTTTGGCCCTCCACCTCCCCTGCAGCAGCGCCTCCGGGGTCACAGGCCACCGCGTTCTGACTCAGTCTGGGAACACGGTGAGGATGGTGAAAACAGACGACGGAAAGACCGCGCGACGTGAGGGAGAGGTAAAGAGCCACGATTCCCCTTTAGTTAAGCAGCATTTCGGGCGGAGGCTTCAGAGCTCGCGGCCAGCGTGTTCAGCAGGCCGCCATTTTCCCCAAGAGATAAAAGAAAGGAACAAGGAAGGAACCAAATGTACGGAATCTGAGATAATAGGAGAAGTTTTCGCAAACTTCTTACGAGATTTATACACTGATGATGCTGA
The DNA here is from genome assembly GCF_964261635.1 of Lissotriton helveticus. Lineage (NCBI taxonomy): Eukaryota > Metazoa > Chordata > Amphibia > Caudata > Salamandridae > Lissotriton > Lissotriton helveticus. The sequence continues at coordinate 315,520,044 of NC_136069.1, forward strand.
AGGGACATTAGCAGAAATAGGTTATTGGTTAAAGCAGGATAATCTTCCCTTCCTAGACACGATTCGGCAGGCAGCACTTAATCAAGAAATCTCAAGGGAAGAAATAGGGGGAGCTATCAAGAAATTAAAGAACGGAAAAGCCGCGGGACCTGATAGTCTACAGAATTAAGTATACAAAATCTTGGAAATGGAAATCATCCCGTTCTTTAAAGAAATGCTTAACTCTATTTATTTAAGTCAGACGCAGATTCCTGCCACTTGGAGCGAAGCAGTATTTACTTTAATTCTTAAGCCGGACAAGGACGCAAAAAAAATGTGAATCCTATAGGCCTATCGCTCCTAAACGCAGATGACAAAATATACTCACAGATTTTGGCCAGACGATTAGATAACATTTCCGGAGATATAATAGGCATAAATCAAAAGGAGTTTATGAAAGGAAGACAGCTCTTAGACCTTACACAACATCTGGTCTGTGCAATAGATATTGCCTCAGTAACAGGGACTCCCCTGACTATTATCATGGTCAATGCTGCTAAGGCATTCGACAGAGTGAGTTGGCCCTATCTATATGAGGTGCTTAAACAAAATGGCTTGGGAGGAAACTTCCTTCAAGCTATTCAAGGTATATATGCTTCCCCCACAGCAAACTTTTTCGTGAATCTCGGGCTATTTAATCAATGAAGACAAGACTGAGACTATGTCATGGAACAATCCCATCCCTGACCACCTTAGACATTTAGATAGGACTGAGTTCAGATATCTAGGCGTGCGAGTATCAAAAGATCTGGATCACATGGCATGGGTAAACTTCAATCGACTTATGCACGAAACTAAAAAGCTTTTGAAAATCTGGGAACTCCTGCCACTTTCTTTCCTAGGAAGAGCAAATGTAATCAAAATGACAATCCTCCTCAAATTTACATTTATGTTTAACACTCTCCCTCTATTTTTCAAGCCTACCTGGTTTAAAAATCTTCACGGGCAACTTAGCAGTTTTTTATGGAAGAATAAGTGTGTGAGAATAACCTGGAAAAAACGTAGGAAGAAAAAGCTGGAGGGAGGCATAGCACTCCCTGCTTTTCAACTGTATTATTGGGCTTTCTTCTTGAAAAACTCTAGACGATTATTGATGACTCCTAAGGATATGACAATGAGATATAGATCTATAATAAGAAATCTAGGAGAAGGAGGCAAAAGTTTTTTATTTTGCCCATGTTAAATTCTTTAAAAAAATTTAATTTAAAACACTAATAGCAGCCTGTAAAGTTTGGATCCGGGTGAAAAAAACTCTAGGGATTCCTTACTAAAGTGCTATGGCTCCAATCTGGAACTTCCCAGGAACACCACCATATATGATAGATAGTTAAGCTCTGCCTTTGGTAAATGCAGGTCTTTTAAGATGGGGCCAATTAATGGAGGAAGGCACGATATTAACATGGCCCAAGCTAAGCCAGAAAACGGATTTTAAGTTATCTAGATTTAAGTATTACCAGATGGTCAGCTGGTCATTATCGCAGCCAAGCCTTGGGATGGAGTCAGAGGCAGAAAAAAACTTACTAAAAACACAAAACTACAAGAAGGAGGTCTCCAAATTTTACTGGGTACTAGCTCAGGGAGATGATAATGCTGGGACCTTAGCCACAGAAATTTGGAAGCTGGACATGCCGGGCTGTGATATCCAAAACCTATGGCAAATATCAGCTGCTACACTTTGGGCCTCAGTAACTTCGGCTCCACTTAGGAGCAGAAGATGCTGTCCAAAATGCCAATTGGAAAATGCAGACGATTTACATCTCTTTTCGCACTGTCCAGTCATTCAGATCTTCTGGCAAGAAGTGGGTAATGTATTAGCAAAAATGCTGGGCTGCAATTTTGATGTAAGCCTTGCCTTGGTTATATTTTGGGTGGATAAAAACAACTGGAGGAAAAACATCAGATCTCTGTTATTTGTCTTAATGATAATAGCGCGCAGGGAAATCTGTGTGAAACGAGTCTCTGAACTTTACCCTACATGTGTGGGCTGGATAAACTTTGTAAGACATATAGCGAGGCTAGACTGCCAACTGGGGTCAGCTAAGAAAGAAAAAATCTGGGCCCCCTTTGCTTCTCTTGATTCTGGCTACTCGCATGTAGGACATCGTTTTTTTGTTGTTGTTGCCCAAGGATTAAGTCCAGCTGAATGGGTTGACGAGATCAGTGGTGGATACCATCAGTTTCTATATCGACTGTGAGTGGAAAGGGCCTTAGCATAGATCTTAGAAGGTACCTGGCGACCAAATGTCACAGACCTTCAGGAGGATCTCACTTATAGCCTTTGTCAAATATGAGGACTAAAAAAAAATTTTTTTAAAATCCTTAGCTGGATGGACTACCGGGCTAATTGTATGACACATATACGGAAGCCCTGGTCCCTCAACTGGAAACCCTATATAATAAAGCACTGCAGTTGGGAAGCTTACCCCTTTCCACAGTGCAGGCACTGGTGGTCTCATTCCCAAAACCAGGTAGAGAACCCACAGATATGTCAGAATACCGCCCACTGTCTTTACTAGCGACGGAGTATAAAATACTCAGCAAGGTACTAGCAAACAGGCTGCTGCCAAATGTAAATAAACTTCTACATACGGACCAAATTGGTCTCCTTCCAGGCCGTAGCACATCACTAAATATCAGGCGCCTACATCACTTAAAAGTCGACTGTCCAGAACATCATGAATATGTAGGATATACAGCATTGGATCTGCGGCAGGCGTTTGACACGCGAAGATGGGACTATATGTTTAAGGCACTAGGGAAGTTTGGTATGCCTGCAGAATACCTCAAATGGCTAGGTTTACTATACAAAGCCCCTACTGCTCAAAGCCGCACGGGGGACACATCTCCGCCGAATACTTGATATTCGGCGGGATACACAGCAGGGATGCCCGCTGTCCCCACTCTTATTCATTCTTTCGCTAGAACCCTTAGCACTTAAAATACGTACAGAGGCACATCAACTAGGTCTACAGATTGGGCCACAATGCACTTATTCTCCTTTGTGGATGATATCATACTCTATGTACGAGATGTCCAGGATACCCTGGATTCTATCCCTGATATCTTTTGGAGATTTGAGCAGATATCCGGTTTGGCTATCAGCGCAATGAAGTCACATGCCTTTCTCTTTCGGGAGGGGGCACATCCTATGGAAATCGCGTTTGGGTCCTCTGCACTCCCAGTAGCGCAACACACGTTCAAGTACTTGGGTATGCAAATATACCGGGCGCACACATATATGCTAGAGGGGAACTTTAATAAAGCGATCAGATCCATATGCTTGAGGATCTCCTTCTGGATTACACTATTGCTCTTGGTTATAGGTCGGGAGGCCATATCCAAAATGGTGGTTCTCCCACGTCTGCTGTATTATTTTGCCAATCTGCCTATTTTAATACCACATACCACCTTTAAACTCGTGAATACAATGCTTACAGATCTTATATGGGGGACAGGCAGACGCAGAATAAGCCTTAAAAAGCTACAACTCAGATCTGACAGAGGAGCCCTGGGAATCCCTGGCCTTAAAGCATACTACTATGCGTGCCAACACCAGTGGCTATCTTATTGGACTGTGGGTCGTAACTTACACGAAATAGGATACACTACACAAGAGATGGAACAGGGTACCCTCCATACGCTGTTATTACCTCATAGCAAAACCCCGCAAAATCTGCCGCCACTACTACACATAGCAATACAGTGCTGGAAAGCGACACTACAATACACGCCCCTGCACCCTCCATACACCAGTAATATTCCGCTACTGAGGATTCCATTGGCTACCCGACAAATAACAAAGCGTAGAATCACAGACCGGCTTGAAGAGGGGATCAGCATGGTGAATGATTTATTCAATAACGTGATACTCATGGACCACGATAACTTTGTGAGGGAAACGGGCGCCCAACCACTTATATTAATTACATGCCGCAATACTGCATTATGTAAAAAGACACTGGGCCCCTCAATGGCAGGAACCCCCTGCACATGAGTTAGTCAAGGCTTTATACTACATGGACAGAGGAAGACATCTCATCGGGTGGCTTTGTGTGGGAATACTTGCACCTGCGGCGATAGAACTCACTGCACTACGAAACACTTGGGTGGACGATATAGGGCGGGGCTGTAGGACAAAGAATGGGATATTATAATAGAATACCCAAAGAAAGTATCCAGAAATGCAAAATAAAAATGTATACAGACCATGCTACTTCATCAAGCTTACCTCGCCCCCAAGCGATTAAACCGGATGTTCCCACACACACAACATAATTGCCCTAGATGCCAATCGGACAAAGCCGATTTATTACACATGTTGTTGACGTGCCCTCGTATACGAGGGTTCTGGGATTCTATCAGACAACATACACGGGCTGTCACACAGGGAACTAGGAAATACTGTAGAGGAATGTATTTTGGGGCTACACAAAAGATTGTCTAAACACAAAGTACTAAATAGATTCACAAGCCTGGCCCTGGTACTAGCAAAACGAGCCATCACTATGCGTTGGAAATCAATGAAGCTGCCCACGGAATATAATTGGCACAGTGATCTTATTCGATGGGGCAGTGCCGAAAGCGCTGCAACGCAAAGGAAGCCAGAGGTGTACGTAAAATCGCAATAGCCTTGGAGTGGGACACCATGCTGGAAGCCTTTAAAAACCTTGATTTGGACCGTAGTATGAATAACTCCGACTCACAATTGCAATAACTGGAAAGTCTTTTTTTTCTTTTTGGGAAAGCAATTTTATTAATTCAAAGAAATAAACAATGGGCATTTATAAAGCATTCCATACATACAGAGATTGTGGCAAATCAAGGAATCCAATACATTGGCACATTTACTAAAGCAATACAGTTGTGGCAATCCGTCAGTCCTCCACCCTCCCCGGACCCCCTTCCCCCTCCCCTCTACTCGGAGTCGCTATCGCTATCCAGCTGCGGTGGTTCGCATATGAACCCTCTATATTCATTCCAGGCCCCCCAAATCTTGGCCAATTTTCGCGGACATTTCCGATTCAGATATACTGCCCTTTCCGCCACCATCGCAGAGTCTAAGTCTGAACACCATTCCCTGAGTGCTGGCATCAAAGGGGATCCCCAGAATCTGGCTATATTCCTTTTAGCATACATGATACTTAACGTGGTCCAGTCCTGCATGGCCCAATTGAGATCGTTTGGTTCCCAAATGTTTAACAAGCAACAGCGCAGTTCCGGGACCAGTGAGTCTTTCACCACTTGTGATATAGTCCGCATAAACTGAGCCCAATAGCCGGCAACCTGAGGGCACTCCCAGATGGTATGAAAGAATGTCCCCTCCTCCCCGCATCCCCGCAAACAATACTTATGTCTGGCTTTCCCTATCTTATGAAGAGTAACTCTAGTGTAATACACACAGTGCACAATTTTTAACTTTATTAATCGGAGCCTAGATGGAATAGCAACTTCCCGCGGTGAGGAGAGTGCAGTCTGCCAGTCCGACTCATCAAACTCACCCACCTTCGCAGCCCAGGCCGCCCGTAGCTTCAAAGTGGGATCAGGCAGGTTATTAACGAGTTTACGATAAACAAAGGAGGTTGCTTTTTTGGGCATATGTTCCGTGAGAAGCCTATCTTCTAATGGGGTGGATTCCGGTAACTCATCACCGGGTTGGACCAGTGACTTCAGGGCGTGGCTAATCTGCAAATATCGGAATCGCTCCATGTGCGCTATGTCATATTGTTCCACAAGTTGTTCGAAGGAGAGGACGGCACCTCGTCTCCAAAGGTCTCCGACCGTAGAGATACCAATCAAGTCCCAGGCCTCAAAGCCCTTACTGTTGCATAGACAGCCTAGTTGACGCGATGACCAGAGTGGCGTCATTTGCGTAAGCTTCTCTTTACACTGAAGGCGAGCCGAGGCCAAATACCACAACCTCACCGTATGGGCCGTAGGGCCAAGCAAGGTCGAGGCACTTTTTGTGTCGTAGAGTGTGGCCAGCACACCACCGCTACCGAGGTCATATCTGTCCGCTTTATACGCTGGCTCGGTCTGTGGAGTGTGCAGCCATTGGTTTATGATCTTTAACTGGGCCGCCCAATAATATAGTTTAATATCAGGGAGCGCTATGCCTCCATCAAACCAACCCCTAACCAGTTTTGTTCTGGAAATGCGTGCTGGTTTGTCCCCCCACAGGAGACCCGAGACTAGTGCGTTTATAGACGTGAAATACTTAAGAGGCACAAGGAATGCAGTATTCTCAGGGATATAAAGCAGCCGGGGCAAAGTCATCATTTTAAATAACGCCGCTTTCCCCAGAAGGGTCAGTGGTAAGGTGTGCCAATTTTTAACATCACTACGAAAGCGCTCATTAGGAGGCGCCAAATTATGCTGAAAGAAGGCCTCTTGGTTAGGCGTCACCCAGACCACCAGATATTTAAAGGGACCGTTAGTGATCATCAATTGACAGCCGGCTGGAAGCCACGGTGGAGGTCCTTTAAGGACGAATAAAACAGACTTGGACCAGTTAATAGTGTACCCTGAGGCCCGCTCAAAGATTTCACAGATGTTAAGGAGAACTATAAATCGAGCATCTGGGCAGGGTCAAGTAGAGAAGGATATCATCAGCATATAATGATATGCGGTCCTCCCACGTCTCGGTCCAGCTGAGTCCTCTAATCATGGGGTCCCACCGTATCCATGCTGCCAGAGGCTCATGGATCAGGACAAACAGCAGGGGCGATAGAGGCCACCCCTGACGCGTGCCTCGACCGAGTTGGAAATCCCTGGAGATATGGCCATTAGCCACTACATGCGCTAGGGGTTTGGTATAAAGTAGCTTCACCCATGCACAGAATTTAGGGCCGAAGCCGAGATGCCGAAAAACCGCAAAAAGGTAAGGCCATTCAACCATATCAAAAGCCATTCGGGCATCCAGTGAAAGGATCACTGCAGGTTCCGATAAAGTAGGTATCTGTGCCATCACTGCATGGACGCGTCGCAAATTGAGAGCGGTATTTCTGTGCGGCATGAACCCGGATTGGTCTGGGTGGATCAGCGTCTCTAAATGTGGGGTCAGCCGATTAGCAATCATTTTAGCCAATATCTTCGCTTCCGCATTCAGTAAGGAGATTGGACGATAGGATGTGCACATGTCCGGAGGCTTGTCAGGCTTCGGAATAGCAATTATTGTAGCTGTCGGCTGTTCTCGTGGCAATTCCCCCTTACTTAAGCTATCTAAAAACATCTTCAGAAGGTGCGGAGCCGTTAGGTCAGATACTCGCTTATAAAATACATTAGGTATCCCATTGGGACCCATGGCTTTACCCGATTGTAGAGTGAACCGCAGCAAGGACCTCATCTTTTGTGAACTCGGATTCCAGGAGCGAGGCCTCGCCCTCCGATAAGGAAGGCATTTTTATATCCTTGATATAGGTTTGCGCTTCTTCTGTGGACATGTGGGAGGCGGGGGTATAGACTTTTTCGTAAAAGTCAGCTAGGGTATCTATGATATCCGCCGGAGTGGTGACCACCACACCCGCCTTATCCCCCACTTCATAAATAGTGTGCTGCGTGCGTTGGAGCCGGTGTCTAACCCGTTTCCGCTGATATTCAGTGAACTCAGCCTGCTTGAGGCGCAGTTGTTGCGCAGCCTCCTCAGTAGGGTCGTCCTCGTGTTGCGACTGCAGCACGGCCAGGTCAGTTTCGATCGCCTGTAGGGCGGCATTCGCAGCCCGCCTGTGACCCGTTATCGAGGCAATCGCCTGTCCCCTTAGCACTGTTTTATACGCCTCCCATAGAACCGCCGGTGAGGAAACTGAGTCCGTATTCTCGTGAAAGTAGTGCTGTAATCAACTCTTTCCTAATCTGCGGGTTCTGTAAATAGCCAGGGGAAATTGGAAAAATACGTCTCCGAGCTTTAAGGTAAAAGGTATAGGTCATAGAAACCAGGGAGTGATCAGAAATGCCTCTCGGGCCAATCAGCACCTCTGTCAAATGGGGTAGACTGTCAGCGGAAAGGAAAAAGTAATCAATGCGGGAAAGACTATTGTGAACCCCTGAGTAAAAAGTGTACCCGCGGCTCCCAGGATGTTTGAACCTCCACCCATCCGTGAGGCCCAGTGCATCTATAAAACCAGCAAGCGGGACTTACCCGCCCCCGGCGTCCTGCAGGGGTGCCGGTCCAACTCATCACTTAAAACTGCGTTGAAATTGTCCCCTATTATGAGCTCTCCCTCAGGCAGTGTCAGTAAGAAAGCACTAAGGGCGGGAAGCGCGACAGCATGAAGGGCCGGTGGAACATATACTGATACCACATTTAATTTCCTCCCTTCACACAGACAGGATACTGCAGCAAATTGACCTTGCTTGTCCTTCCAGACCTGTTGAACAATTAGAGGGAAGCGTTTGCGTACCAGTATGCCCACCCCCCTGGAGCCAGTTGAAAACTCTGAGTGCACTACCATTGTGTACCCCCAGCGGTCCATAGCTTTACAGGTCGACCCCACCAGATGCGTCTCCTGAAGCAATACAAGAGCCGGGGCCGTGCGGCGTACATACTGTAGTACCAATCCCCGTTTAATTTTATCCCCCAGACCGTGCACGTTCCAAATAAGTAAGGTCATAGGAGACACCGGGGTCATCAGTGGGGTGCTAACATCTGCTTCAGTGCCCATCAATTCCGCGTCTTTCGTCATAATCAAGGCCTCCCTGTGAACCCATCTCTGCAGCATGTACCTTAGCAAGTAGAACTTTGAAATGCAGCCCAAAACTCAAACAAGGAACAAAACTCAATAATTCCCCCCCTTCGCCACTACGGCCACAGTGTATGCAATGTCATAGCAAACAATACTACCACCCCTCCTTTCCAATGAAACATCCCCCTTACTCCCCTCCGCCCCCCTCCCTGCTCCCCTGCCTGTGGACCTCGAACTGCCCACCCCCCAACGTGGCAGAGTGTCTGTGCTCCCCCCAACCATGCTAGACGCGCAGAGGTTAAGCGAGCCCCTCACCTTGTGGCAGTCTACAGTGTCTACAATAAAGTACAGCCTTCAGTCTTAAATACAACCCTTAGATAAGTATCATGAAATGTCCAGACAAGTCGCAAATCTGGCATATTACAAACCCGAAATTTCCAAACTCAGGCAACTTCTTATAGGCACTCCCCGCTGGTTCCCCCCCACCATACCCTCCCGCACAGTACTTGTGAATGTCACCATGGACCTGTCCAACAATAGGCGGTGAATATTACTCAGTCCTGCTCGGCCAGGCCACTAGCTTCCATCTCGGCCTCCGTCGCCAGGGTGTCCGGCCCTCCACCGTTCCTCCGGTCTGCCCTGTTGCGTCGTGCGCCATTCGCGTCGTCGACCTTTGTCCATCCCTCCTGCCACTCCCAGGTTGCATCAGGTGAGTCAAAAAACCATGGTTTACTGTCCCATTCAACTCTTAATTTGGCCGAAAAAAGCATTGCATATTTGATGTCACTGCTGCGGAGTTTCTGCTTGACTGCTTGGAAGCTGCGTCTCTGGGCATGGACCCGCGCCGTAAAATCAGGGAAGAAGGAAACCTCGTAGTTGTCAATCTTCAGCGGGGGGCCCGCTCTGGAGGCCTGCAAGATATTATCCCTGTCCCGGAAATTAAAAACCCTTGCAATCAGGGGTCCAGGCTTGGGTCGCTCGCCTGGCACCCTATGAGCTTGTTCAATGGAAAAATAGGCAGAGAGCGCCTTGGGCTTTAGATGTTTCGGGATCAGCTCCTCCACATAGAGGTCTTCGGCAGACCCTTCTGTTTTCCGGAACACCATGGATTCTTATGTTATTCCGGCGGACCCTCCCTTCATAGTCATCCAGTTGTTGCGCCATTCGAGTCTGTTTCTTTTCCATGTCGGACATTTGCCGTTGCAGTTCGGAAGTGTCCTCTTGTAGCGCCGTTGTCACCACCTTGAGCTCCCTCACTTTCTCATTCATTTGTTTAAAGTACGCACGGAGCAGGGAAACTTCCACCGTGACTGAGTCCATTGAGGTACGCATTCCCCCTATGGCCGCCAGGACGCTGTGTAGCGTAGATTCCTTAGCTGGGGTGGACAACGTTTCTGTGCCTTCTTTGTCCGCTCTCGGCGAGTCGCTTTTATCTCTGCCCTTGTTCCACGCAAATTTGGACAGTTGTGCCTGTGGGCTACTCCTCGAACCTTTACTCCCCGTCGCCATTCTTCTCGTCGACATGGGAGGCGAGCCGGGGATGCGTGCAATGATAGTAGCTGTGACTCTCCTGTATCCTCCACTTGGTCTGAAAACCGTCTGGTGGGGTTTGGATTCACCCCAACAGGCCTCCGGGGAACTCAGCCCTGGGCTCGGGCACCTCAGAGCCGGGCCGTGCCCACCAGCAGCAGGCGACCTCAAAAGCTGCGTCAGCGGTATGCAGCAATGAAGTCAGGTACCACAGTCCAAGCCGCAGGCACACGCCAGGGCCCACCGTACGACACTCCGTCCCAGAGTCAGCAAGACTGGGGGGACGCCCGCAGGCAGCCCCGCGGTGAAGTAATGAGGCCGAAAGTGCCTCGTCGCAGTCCACTCTCTTCTGGGGGGTGAGTGGGGATACAAGCCGCTCCTCAGCCGGCCCACAAGCGCCACAGAAGAGGGGCAGTATGCACCTGGCCCCCACCTCCAACAAGGACGCAGCCGAAAGACCAACCCCGGGTGGCAGCCGCTAGTGCAGTAGAGGCGGACTCACCCCGTTTGCCGAGTGAACCTCGGCAACGCCTCAGAGAACACTGAGGCCATCTGTGGTTCCGCAGGAGTCGCGGGGGCCCGTGTAGCAGGGCCGCCACCAGTCAGCGCTGCCCCAGGCCCCGCAGCGTTGCACCGTCCGCCAGCAGGGTCGGGATCCCACCGGCTTCGCAATGTCAGGTGCCGGCTGCTGCCAGGCCCCGAAGCCGGGGTCTCGATTACTGCCCAGCCCCCGGGCCGACACCTTCACACACCTCGGAGTCAGGAACCAGAAGAGGCCAGTCCCGGCCATCCTCCATCGCTTCACCTCCGCTTCCAGGGGTCCGGACTGCGAGGAATCAATAATTGGCAGGAGGGGGGGCTCCGTTGGGAGCAGTCCACGTCTCCGCTCAGCACTCCGGAGCCGCCATCTTGCGTACCTCGGCACCAAGACCGTCCGGGTGCGCGCTCAATACTTCCAGGGGGTTAGCGGCCCCACAAGCTTCGCACCGGAGCCACCATGAATGTGCCAGGTATCGAAATCGGGCACTCTGGTTCGATTTTATCCGGGTTTGCAGGCTGTACAAGGATGTTAGGCCACAGGCCAGGCAGAGCTCGCTCAGGCTGCGGCCATAACTCTCGGCCGCTAGCCACGCCCCCGGAAAGTCTTTTTTGAAAGATATGCACATGTACTGTAAATCTGGCTTAACATGCAACGTTCTTGTTTTTTCAAACAATGACATTGGTTTTATGTGGTGATGGTTTTGAGCTGTGACTAAACAATTACAAATATGTGTTTCTCCAGGACTGGCGGGAGGGGATGAGGAGGGTTACGTTGGGAACCGGCTATGGTACATTAAGTTACGCTGTTGTTACACTGGTTCAGATACGGAACAAGCTGATGTAGGCTGTTGATTGTCTCAGTAGCCGGATTGTTAACATGATTAAAACCAAATTTGAAATGTGATTGTATGCTAAAGTATCTCAATCTGGGATATTGCTACCTGTATTTAGTTCCTCTTTCTTGTGCCAAAAAATGTACCTATTCAAAAACAACAGTTGATGGACAGAATGCAGAACAATGTCATACATTCACCCCAGTACAGGGACCTGGGCCTAAATCCATCGTTTTTTTGCTCACCATGCCATTCCAGTTAGAACCCAGCCATATGCAAATCAGTCTTGAACCTGTGCCCCATGGGAACAGTCTAGCCCGAAATGCCAAGCCAGGTCCTCCCTGGACTGGAAACAAGCATCCAAGGACCGGTTTCGTGCTTTCAGCCCTCATCAGCCTGGATAGCTTGATTCCAGTGGCATGGAGAGCACGGGACTCACGTCTGAGCATACCGGTCCCACTCGGGGTGACAAATTCAAAAACAGCAGTTGATGGACAGAATGCAGAACAATGTCATACATTCACCCCAGTACAGAGATCCGGGCCTAAATCCATTGTTTTTTTGCTCACCATGACATTCCAGTTTGAACCCAGCCATATGCAAATCAGTCTTGACCCTGTGCCCCATGGGAACAGTCTAGCCCAAACTGCCAAGCCAGGTCTTCCCTGGACTGGAAACAAGCATCCAAGGACCGGTTTCGGGCTTTCAGCCCTCATCAGCCTGGATAGCTTGATTCCAGTGGCATGGAGAGCACGGGACTCACGTCTGAGCATACCAGTCCCACTCGGGGTGACAAATGCAAACACAACAGTTGATGGAGAGAATGCAGAACAATGTCATACATTCACCCCAGTACAGAGATCTGGGCCGTAATCCATCGTTTTTATGCTCACCATGCCATTCCAGTTTGAACCCAGCCATATGCAAATCAGTCTTGACCCTGTGCCCCATGGGAACAGTCTAGCCCGAACTGCCAAGCCAGGTCCTCCCCTGGACTGGAAACAAGCATCCAAGGACCGGTTTCGAGCTTTCAACCCTCATCAGCCTGGATAGCTTGATTCCAGTGGCATGGAGGGCACGGGACTGACGTCTGAGCATACCCGTCCCACTCGGGGTAACAAATGTAAAAACAACAGTTGATGGACAGAATGCAGAACAATGACATACATTGACCCCAGTACAGAGATCTAGGCCTAAATCCATTGTTCTTTTGCTCACCATGCCATTTCAGTTTGAACCCAGCCATATGCAAATCAGTCTTGATCCTGTGCTCCATGGGAACAGTCTAGCTCGGACCGGTCCTAGGAAGCTTGTTTCCGGTCCAGGGAAGGCATGGCTTGGCAGTTCGGGCTGGACTTCTCCCATGAGGCACAGGGTCAGACTGATTTGCATATGGCCATGTCTGAACTGGGGTGGCAGAGTGGGCTAAAGAACGGTGATGGATTAAACCCATATCTTTTGACTGGGTGTGAGTGTTTGATTGGTTCAGATGCTCCGTCCATCACCACCCCCTTTTGTACCGCTTTGTTCGCCATAAGTTGGCAGGGTATGCTCAGACGTGAGTCCCTTGCTCACTAAGCCACTGGATTCAAGCAAGCCTGGCTGAAGACGGCTGAAATGCCAGAAACCGTGCCTAGGAAGCTTGTTTCCGGTCCAGGGAAGGCATGACTTGGCAGTTCGGAGTGTACTGTTCCCATGAGGCACAGGGTCAGACTGATTTGCATATGGCCATGTCTGAACTGGGGTGGCAGAGTGGGCTAAAGAACGTGATGGATTAAACCCAGATCTTTTGACTGGGTGTGAGTGTTTGATTGGTTCAGATGCTCCGTCCATCACCACCCCCGTTTGTACCGCTTTGTTCGCCATAAGTTGGCAGGGTATGCTCAGACGTGAGTCCCTTGCTCATTTTGCCACTGGATTCAAGCAAGTCTGGCTGAAGACGGCTGAAATGCCAGAAACCGGTCCTAGGAAGCTTGTTTCCGGTCCGGGGAAGGCATGGCTTGGCAGTTCGGGCTGGACTGTTCCCATGAGGCACAGGGTCAGACTGATTTGCATATGGCCATGTCTGAACTGGGGTGGCAGAGTGGGCTAAAGAACGTGATGGATTAAACCCAGATCTTTTGACTGGGTGTGAGTGTTTGATTGGTTCAGATGCTCCGTCCATCACCACCCCCTTTTGTAACAAAATGTACCTAAGCACTGTGCCTGTTTAAAGGAAAATTAATAAAAATTTGTTTAAAAAAAAACATTAACGCTAGTCCGGGAACCTTGCTGTCTGAGGTGCTTCACTTGGCCATGGAGGTGAATCTTCTCTCTCTCCATCAAAGTGGTCCTGGAGATGGTCTTGCAGTGGCAGCATATCTTTGGGTCATGGGAGGTGGCAAATATAAAGAAACAGATCCTGTCTGCTTTTGCCATTTTTCTGACACACTCTCGGCAGTTTGCATAGAGAGATGCCATTTTGTGAAAAATTAGATACATTTCCTGTCAGAAAATTTTCTAAAAATACTCTACGTCTTAAAGGACGTCGAGTGAATCAGCTTTAAAAAGCATAAGATGAAAATTATTGAGGGAAAAAACTTTAAAAGAAGGCAGAGCTCTGCTCCAGGATTCTGTCAGCAGGAGCTGAAAAAAGAACTGAGTAAACTGCCACCTACCGTGCATGATGGGACACTGATTGTCAGGAGGCCCTTAAAAGTTCAGTGTCCTATTTACATTGTTTCAGTGCTGCAGCCTAAAAGGCTACATTGCTATGCACTACTGCTTTTTTTTTTAAAAGTGTGGAGGATTTTTTAAAAGATCACCTTTCATTTTGTCGAAGTGACTTTTAAGGGTATGAAGCTTTTTTCCTTCTAAATATTTAAGTACTTCAATAAAGATTGGCAGTACAGCCTGTGTTTAAGGCAGAACAATTGAATATGTATGTCATGTATACTTCCTGCCATTTCCGAAATAAGGCAAAGTAGATGTGACTTTGAAAGAACTGCTCCTGGGTCCCAGCACGTGGGCGGGGCTATTCAATGCTTATGATTATCAATGGAGCTCCCCTGAGAGAGAAGTATCTTTTCACCTTTTTTTCTGAATTGAAGGAGTGATGGTGCTGATCTGCTAGGAACAGTAATACTTTTCTGGATCCTGGGAGCATGAAAGGTGAGGGCTTGCCTTCTGTTTGTTGTCCTTCTTGCAGTGTTTTGTGTTCAGTAATATTCAGGCTCCTGACCTGTCTGTGTTTTGTAAATGTGGCTAGTTTGTTTTCAAGGGACCCTGGTGTCTTATTGTTGTATCTATAAGTGATGCAGCAGGTCTTGAAGATGGCCCTTGCTGGAAGGATAAGGCAGTGTAGATATTTAATATACTAGTACCTGTAAATGTAAACATGCCCTAATGCTGTTTGTGTGTGTTAGAAGTTGAGAGTGTGGATTATGCACACCTGTTTCTTCAACGATTAGTGTTAAGACTTAACTGAATAAAACTATGTTGCGTGCTATGTTTGACATATGACTGCCTGACATGTGTACTAAAGAACACAAAGTGGCCAGGTCCCTTGTGGGCAACCTGGGCTCAAACGTGCACAGCTGGGGGGTTAAATACAACAATATACAAGTTTATATCATGAATAACACAATGAAACAAATGTTTTCTGTTGTTTTCAACATACAATTTACTGCTCATTGCATGAAACCAATGATCATATACAAGATTTAAAATTGCTGCACATGCTAAAAGCCCAGCATCCGTGCGTAGTGTCAGTGTAGCATGCAAAAACCTCCCTTAGGTGTGAAATCTACCCTGTGTGACAGGTCAATCTACTGAAGAGTCCTTAAACCCAGACTTTCCAGAAATCTGTTCAACATATTTACCGAAAAATACCCTCTATAACAAGAAC
The DNA here is from genome assembly GCF_964261635.1 of Lissotriton helveticus. Classification (NCBI taxonomy): domain Eukaryota; kingdom Metazoa; phylum Chordata; class Amphibia; order Caudata; family Salamandridae; genus Lissotriton; species Lissotriton helveticus. The sequence continues at coordinate 315,535,550 of NC_136069.1, forward strand.
TCACTTACTGGTGAACTTCAGTGGAAAACCCCTCTCCTGAATGGTTAAAAATCCTGAGAAGCAATAAAAAACAAGCTCAAACCTACAATCTACTTCAAACAACCTACTGATGCAGTCTGAGTTTACCCACTGCTTTGCCAATTCCTACCTTAATGATAGGCCTCAAACAAGGTTTCTCAAAGATTGGCTTGCGGTGACCACGTGAGCTGCACATAGTAACAAAAAACAAAGCACTCGAATTAACCACTATTCCACTTCAAGTCCATAAAACGTCTCCCTCTGTTAAAAGTGCCTCACCAATAGGCTTATCGTGCTCTTCTTTTGCTGCTAAGGCCGCCTGTCGGCATCTGTGTTCACTGTGTGATAAACAACATTACGTCACCATTGATGTTATATTTATTTAATCGAATTACTGCGTTCACTGAAAGGCTAAAAAACGTACCCAAGCAGGGTATCCAGTCTATTCTTACAGACACGCTGTCCGCTGCTCCACAGGACCACACTACCGGCAATTTCAGCAAGCTACGGAACTACAGGGAGATTCTTTTATTCTCGCTTGCTCTTGCTAGAGATCACAACGATATCAGCGCCACCTTTGAATATGCAATGGATGCATATATACTTACAAATTCCATGTCTAAGAAAGTCATTAAAGGTAATGTGCTCCCAATCTTTCAGCAGGACGCAGACTCAGTGCAGATACTCGTGTGGGTGTGCATTTTCATCCAATGTTCCAAAATTGTCAACAAGCAAAATCCTCCCGAATTAAAATGAGGGCCATTTTTAAAAGGACAAAGATGATATCTACAATGATTGTCATCCATTTATGCTGAACTGTACTGTTGCAATTTACTAAGCATGTCTGAGATAACTAAGTTACCATCTGCAGTTGTGAAGGATACCACGACTGATAAATACTCATGTAGGTGTACATATTTAATGCAATATTCTGGACTTGTGAAGAAACAAGGTCTTCCCAAATGAATGTATGCGCCATCTTAAAACGAACGAGCATTATACAGGGGTGTGGAATTTAATAAAATATCTACTTGTCCATGGGGCAGGTTGCTCCATAAATCTACTTGTCCTGTAAAGAAATCCACTTGTCCCTTTGGTGCCATGTAGTGCGGTGACTTTATGGCAGTAATCTCATTATATAAGAGCTCTGATATAGTCTCTCTGATTAGGCCAGGGCTCATATCATAGTAGTGTTTGAATACTTGCAATCCCCTAATGTTCCCATGTGTCGCAGATCTACATACAGGGGCTTAAGGTAGTGATAAGCAATAGTTCCAGGGTTAGAATGCCCTTTTGAGTTTGTGCAAACCTACTAACTTGCTTGTTTTACGGGTTTTCAACAACTCTTTAATCTTTTACCATACTGAGAATGTTGGAAATGTACTCCTGACAATGGCAAACATAAATATTCTTCCAGAGTTGGGAAAAAGTGATGGAGGGAAAGTGAGTTTGCAAACTCTCAGATTTTCGCATGAGCAGATCTACACATGCATATTTGCTCATGCTAAAATGCAGTTTTCAAGTATTTTTTAGGAGTACTATTTCTTTTCCTACTTCTGTAAATTCTTGGGAATTCACGAAAGCCTTATAGCTTCACTTAATGCAAGGACATATACCATGGGTGCACTTTTTAGACTTTCATTAATAATTGGGCCCCTAATTTTGTCTGGCATTGATCATGACCTTTTGCATTTATTAAAATTCTGTCTCTCTCTCTGTATTGGCTGACTTCACTGTGAGTGGCAGCATTCTGCTCTTGAACAAGGAGCATATTGGCACACAAAGCAGTTTTGGTCAGTGCCAGTAACCACTGTGGCAGTGTGTGCTTTTTGAAACCAAAAGCAATTTTTGCTTTTGCCAATGTTTGTTATAATGATGAAGGCCCAGCAGCTCCCACACAAATAATGTTTTAATAGAAACCATTGCAAAACAAGTCGCACATTGACAAAACTGAAAAGCTGACCACCAATTTCAGACCTACTGGCTTTGCCAATGCTTGTTTATTTTTGTTTCCCATAATTTTATTGAAACTGGTTACATTGATTTTCCATTATGAATATTTTTGGGAAATACTAGCATGCATCAACACATGTTACTAAATGATGCTGCAAAGAAATGGTACCTGATATTTTACAGTAGTTTAGCTAAATGTTTTTTTCTGCTTTTTTTTATGAACATTTTATTTTGAAAGCAAAAAATCATCAATCTTGCTTTCAAGCTTCTGCAAATATTTGCATCAAATCAGAGAGCATTCGCCTCATATTGCTAAACTTTGAAAACAAGTGTACATATTTTTATTCTGGAACCTCTGTCAGAGCAGTCAGAGATTACAACATTCACTTCTAGCGCTCACCCTACTAATAAAGGCTTTCAATTAATGAACATAAAAACAAGTTTGAACAGCGTTAACATATGGACAAAAATATTACCTTAACTGCAGATAGTGCCCTTCCCTGATCCATGATGTGGTACTGTAATCTGGCAGCCACAGAGTTTGTGCTGCAGGTTGTTGGGCCTACTTGTCCCAAGGACAAAATACACGCGAAAACTTGTTGCCCTTGACCCCAAACAATATGTCCTGGGCTTCGGGCTATAGGAATTCCACATCCCTCATTATAACTACAGTAATAGTCACCCGTCGATGCTGAACTGTTGGCACGGTTACAATCTACTCAACGTCAACTAAGTTACCATCTGCGGTTGTGAAGGATACCACGATTGATAAAGACTCATGTAGGTGTACCTATTTAATGCAATTTTCTGGAACTGTGAACAAACAAGGTCTTCCCAGATGAATTTAAGCACCATCTTAAAACGAACGAGCATTATATATAGAGTGATAGTCACCCGTCGATGCTGAACTGTTGGCACTGTTACAATCTAATCAGTGTCAACAAGAAGGCATGATTACAATCGCTCGCTTTGATAAGATAAAAGGCAATCACGATCACACAGATTATGGAGGATAAAACGACTACTGCTAATGCATCATCATATGGTGCAAACCATGTATTAACACGATGAAATCAACATGCCTCAGTGCCTTCAGCATTATCTTTGCTCATTTTCAAAAATCTAATAATTTCATATCAATCCATTCTTTCTTAAAAACATTTGAAGATCCCCTGTGGCTGTGATATGTCTGATAATAAAAAGTGAATGAACGATACAATGTAAACCTGATGATGTAAATGATCATGGAATGTACGTGAATGAAAATGATGTAATGTGAAATTCATAAAAAGCATGACATGTCCAATTTGGCACTAAGCCCCGACGGCATCAACTGATTTAATACATTTCCTTTTGTAAAAGTAATTTCGAGTTGTCTGTTCCGTCGCGAAAAGGTATGTGTTCAATGATTTGGAATTTTATTTGTGCAATGGCGTGACGAGCTTCTAATCAACATTTCGTCAGTACAGTGACCAGATTGGAAGAAAAAATGTTGAATAGAGGGACGTTGTTTGTTCCCACATATACTGGCACCAAGTTGGAAAATGAAATAGCTTTCTTTAAATGTATGCGCATATTGAGATTCAACAGCTTCTACACTAACATAGCGCCCTCCATTTCAGCAACCATAGAGCCCAAATTCAAACCCAAAAGCACATTTGTTGCTCCAGTGGCTCTTAAAACCCTAGACACATTCGAGACTCTTGTAAAGAAAGATTTAGAAAAAATTAATTATTCTAGAGCAGATAAAAAGAAAACAAGCATTTACAATGCAACGGTTTCGCCTTTGGAAAAGTTAAGGCTATTGGCAATGTAAAGGACAATGCCATTTATTTATCTGTTTTCAAAACCAACACATAAATACAAATTTTGTCATTTACAATGCCAATAGCTCAAACTTTTCCAAAGGCGAAACCGTTGCATTGTAAATGCTTGTTTTTGTTTTGCTCACTGAGTTAACATGGAGAGTGCTGAAAGCAAAGGCCTTGCCCCTCGATAGGCCTCAAGCTGCTATTCACTGATGCGGCCTAACAAGGCACTATATGCCCGTGGTTGCTTTTATTTCCATTCAGAGGGGGCGTAGTCTCGCAGTTCGTGACTGAGTATGCACCTTTTAGAAAAAAATGATGACAAAGTGTCCAGTGGAAGGGAAGGATTGCAGAAATGCCTTGGGCGAGGAGAAGCTCCAAGGGTGTGAGATCTCTGTGAGGGAAGGAAGAGTAACAAAGCACATTGGTAAACCTAAGGCGGCCAACAATCTTTGTATAGGGAAGAGGCGGCACCAGTACTGTAAACGAGTTCGAATATTGACTCCAGCAGTGGATGTGTTAGGGGAGGGGTGCTATTCTTAAGGATATGAAAGGGATGTCTAGGGGTGAAGATCAGTCACAGGCTGCTGGTGAACTGCAGAGGCAAAAGGCACTTCAGGGGCTCGTTGTGTGAGCCTGGGCAAATTGCTTATTTTCCATATGCTTAATTAAATGCAACTTTCAAAATTAAGAGTGCTTAAAGAAGGTAAATGCCCATATAAGGCACTTTGTACAAGAGTGAATAAACCGGAATACGTGTTTATTCCGTGACGTGTTGCTACCTCAGTTGCATGGCACATGTGACCTTACACAAAAGTGTCCCCATTACCACAGCAAATGGTCTCTATGTACAAAGATTATAAATGTAAGAGGCTGAGACGGCTATTTGTGAAATGAAGTATAGGTGCCCTGCGCAGTCTACACAGATCCCTGCACCAGGCGCGTGAACCCACTGGGCTGCCACCCCTCCCTCCAGAGCAGATTCGGGGCAGCATGAATCAGAACGGTAAGTACATATAAAAAAAACTGAACAGCAAGAACTAATGCTGCTTATAAAATAGAAACGCGCTTTTGCGCTGTGGGTAGTAACAATAAAGCAATCAGGGGCCAGTGTTTTGCTACCACACGGAGGCCGTTCTCTTCTCAATAACCCTTCTAAATTCAACCCAACGAAAGAGAGAAGTTGGGGAGGCTGATTCAATCCCCTTTACACTGTCACTCAGGGAAAATCAGTGCACATGTTTTCAGCAAAATTATGTTCATTGATTAGTGAGAATCGCATAATACTTGCATGCACGCAATTTCACGTTGAACACTGAATGAGTGCACGTGTATGCGCGTGCATTCTCTGTGCGTACGTTTTACACATTTCTTCACAGCACAGTGTTATTTTTTTCAAGACAGTTCTCAAAATTAACAATTTAACAGACCAGCACATCGTTCTACGAAGTAAACAGTGGGAAATATATACTCTAACCGAGACAGTGGCTGAAGCCGGACCCCAATACACAAACGTCCACCAGGCATGCGTAGGAGAGCCGGCCACTGAGCATGCATACCAAAGGTATGCCCACAACAGCGCCCCTCCCCCACACAGCGAGTTCCATCCTCTCAGAGCCCTCCTAGGAGATCACAGGTGACACGGGCTCGTCAGAGCAATGAGAGGAGGGGACACGTCAGTCCTCCGTTCTCTGGCTCCATGGTGGAGTTGCGTTGCATTATTACAACTCTCATGACATGCAAATTGGCGGGGGGGGGGGCTTTTCTGCGTAGTGTTTACACACAACGCAATTCTCCGTTTATAGACCAGTTGGGCCGCCTACCCATTCGAGGTTACTAAACATTCGTAGTACAGGCTTCCAGAAGTGTAGATGGGGGGAGGTGTGGGGGGATGAAAAGGATGGCATGCAGCAGCGCGGACTTAAAGCACCGCAGCCAGGGAAGAAGGGGCGGGTGAGCAGCGAGTAACTGCGATGCACCAGCACCCCCTCTCGCCCTGTCGGTGGGCTCCCCAGGCTGCAGGTGGGCAGGAGAGGGGGCAGGGAAGCTTCCGCTCTTCGCCCTGTGGTACCCTTCCCAATTCCCTCCTCACGACCTTTTCCCTGCAGGGGTTTCCCGTAGTACCACCTATCATGATGATATACACATATGAGTCAGAAGGAGGAGGGGCGGGGGAGGTGGTAAGCAGGCCTCTATCGAAAGGTGACACGAACCAATATCTCTTTGGAAGAAATGGGTGTCACGCCCCCCTCCCCCACTGGAAGGAACGAGGGACAGGAATGCACGGAAAGGAAAAAGATGGGAGAGCTGATGGACAAGCATGCGTGCCAAGGATGGAATGGGCAAGCCCCCCCCCGCTCCCCCCCAGGGAGGGATATCTGGCAGCATCCTTACTTTCCAGGTGCCAAGAAGAGCTGGTACTTCTCGGTGAAGCTGCCGGTGGTCGCCATGCCGAGTCCCCCGGGTAGGTGATGCCGCCTGGAGTGAGGCTGGTGTGTACCTGGCACGGAGCTAGGCGGAAATGGCACAGGCGCCAGCCGGTGCGGGCTGCTCCTCTGCCCGCTCGTGCCCCCTGGAGCGCGGCACCTTCCTGCTGCCGCTCCCCCTGCCTTCTCCTCTCACTCCTGCTTTGAAATTCACGCAGTTTTTGCCCATTGTTTTTATCCCTGGTGTAATCTGAATGCTCAACGCGAACCGGATGAATAAGGTAAGACCAATCACCAGGGGTCCGCACCTCGAAGCAGGAAGCGAGCAAGAAACAAGCCCTGTCGGGTGAAACGCGTTGGTGAAGGGGGAATGGCATTGAAATAGATCGTCAATCTTAAGATCCGTGGAGTGCGTGTTTTTCTTGGCGTTTTTGGTGAAGGGAGTGGAGAATAGTGTTTGTGAAACGGTAGTGCGCGAGAAAAAATTTGTGATAGGGCTTGTGCGTACCAAAGCATGTAATGAAATGACAAATGAACACGTGCGTAAAAGATAAAGATACCAGTGCGTTGCAGGAAATGCACCAACATGCTCAAAAAAGTGCTCGTGGGAACGCGCAGAGGGAGTAACATGCTGGAATACAGAAATGCAAGCTAAAACAGGAAAGAAAAATTGGAGTCGGTGTCTACTAAAGATGAACCCAAAACATTCCCGAATACATGCCGTGTAATTCATGATAGGAAAACAGTGAACAATAGGGAAGCTTGTGATAGCCAAGTGCCCCGGAAAACCAAGAAGGCTTATGGTCCAACTTACCGAATAAATGCGTGCGCCATTAACCAAGTTCCGAAGCGGACAAACGCCATAGGGACGATGCGGAAGTAAAGAGTGGCTTGAGCGCATGCGTGAAATATCCCCGATAGGTGTTATAGAAGAGGGACTATGGAGAGTAGTCCTGCTGTGTGATCACAGAAAACGGACTGAAAAAAGAGTGTGAGGGATCGGACGAATCCAGGGACAGTGAAGTGAGTGAAGTACTAGAAGTGTCTGAGTGATCGAAAAAAATGACTGGGTGATCGAATAAATAAAGATACGTATAAAAATGGGTGAAAAAAAGAAGGAGAAAAGAAATGAAATAATGAACTGGTCAAAAAAGGTTGCAGGATGCACAGAGAGGAAACACGATGAAATGTACGACGTGGTGGAAAAGAAAATGTGCCGAGAAAGGGTGAACAAGTCAGGTCCCGGGCCGGCCAGCCAATCACAGCGCGGCCCGGGAATGACGTCACGGGGGTGTCCCGGGCCGGCAGCCAATCGCAGCGCGGCCCGGGACAAAGGGGCGGGGCTTAAAAAAAGCACCAGAAACGCCCCCGAATCGCGTTTTCGTGAGAAAGCGCGATTGACAGCCTCTGCCTCCCAATGGCTAGCCTCCATTTATGGAGCTAGCCAATTGGAAACAGAGGCTGTCCTAACCTCACTATTAGAAACAACAGATTTCGATCTGGGAGTGGCTTCGCCCCTCGCCAGGTTACGAAACCTAAAAACTTAGTCGAGCGGAGTACAGCACATTGCGCAATCTAGCAAACAAGTCTTCTATTGGTTTTCAAAAAGCAGACAAAGGCGGGGCTTTGGTGATGATGGATTGTGAATTCTATGAACACAAAGTATATGCCCATGTGAATGATACTAACATCTACGCTAAACTTGAGCATGATTCCACCATTGTAATAAGCAATCTTTTGGAAACTATTTTAAAAAAAGCTGTTGTTCTACTAAGGATTGATGAAATGACAAGACAATTTCTGACTACACTTTTTCCCAGATGTCCGAAAAATGTATATGCTTCCGAAAGTACACAAGAGCATGACAGATCCTCCTTGTAGGCCGATAGTCTCAGGGTGTGGATCACTATTTGAAAATCTTGGACGATTCATCGATGCCCATTTACAATCATTTGTAAAAAATTGGGATATATATATTCAAGATACAAATGATTTTTTAAGAAGCATACATTCAATAACAGTGGAAGTGAGTGGAAATTGGTTTCTGTGCACAATTGATGTGGTTTCGTTATATACCTCTATTCCTCATGCACTTGGGATTAAGGCAGTTGAATGGGAGTTACTCAGACAGACCACCAGTGATAACCAGAGTTGTTTTGTAATTGAACTCCTTGAGTTCTGTCTGCACAACAGTTATTTTCAATGGAATAATGAATTCTTCTTACAACTAATTGGCACTTCTATAGGTTTTCCAGGAGCCCCAGTCTATGGCAACACTTTTATGGCGAAATTTGAGTCTGATCGCATTTTTAATAAACATACTTGGAAGGAAGGACTGATATTTTTCAAACCCAGAGGAAATGTTGATAGAGAACATCAGAATGTGGAATACGATTGATGCAAGAATTCAATTTACCAGTACTATCAAGAAAAGTGGCATCGCTTTTTTAGATACGTGGATCGAAATAGATTGTAATAAAATGTCCAAAAAAGTATACAAAAACGAAACAATTCCCTTCAATTCTCGAGTTTGCACCCACCATCGTTAATTAAGAACCTTCCATATTTGCAATTTTTGAGGATCAAACGTATCACCACAAACACCAACATCTGTTTGGAAACCATGCTGATGCAAAAGAAAAACTATGTGGCAAGAGGATATCCAGAAGCATTACTGGAATCACAATTACAGCGGGCTAATTTGAGTCGAAGAACAGATCTGTTAATGAAGCATCCCAAGAAAACCACTGACAGAATTGTGTTTGTTTCTAAATTTTCGACAGTCACGACACAGATGAAACAAATTATCCACAAACATTGGGAGCTGTTGAAAGAATAATCAGAATTCAAGGGTTTGTTCAGCAATAAACCATTATTCGCTTTCACGCGAGCATGTAACTTTAAGGTCAATAAAGGGGCCACTAAATCCGGTATGACAAAATGCGGGAACTGCATCCACTGAACAATGCCATCATGGGAGACACGTTGTTACATCTAAGAACTGGAGAACAAATTAGGATCACGCAAGCTTTTGACTGCAATTCGACACGCACAATTTATTCCATCAAATGTCCACGTGGCTTATTATACATTGGAAAGACCGAGAGAAAAATGAAAACGCGTTTGACAGAACACAAGAGCCGGATTAGAAACAAAAGCACTACCTCAACTTTGACCCTTCATTGAGAAGAAGCTCGTCACACCATTGCACAAATAAAATTCCAAATCGTTGAACACATACCTTTTCACGACGGAACAGACAACTCCAAATTACTTTTACGAAAGGAAATTTATTGGATGAAAAAAATAAATACGTTTCTGCCGTCGGGGCTTAATGACAAATTGGACATGTCATGCTTCTTATGAATTTCACATTACATAATTTTTATTCACATACATTCCATGATCATTTACATCATCAGGTTTACATTGTGTCGTTCATGCACTTTTTATTATCACACATATCACAGCCACAGGGGACCTTCAAATGTTTTTAAGATAGAATGGATTGGTATGAAATGATTAGATTTTTGAAAATGAGCAAAGATAATGCTGAAGGCACTGAGGCATGTTGATTTCATCGTGTTAACACATGGCTTGCACCATATGATGACGCATTAGTAGTAGTTGTTTTACCCTCCATAATCTGTGTGATCGTGATTGCCCTTTATCTTATCAACAAGAGTGATTGTAATCATGCCTTCTTGTTGACACTGATTAGATTGTAACAGTGCCAACAGTTCAGCATCGACCGGTGACTATCACTCTATATATAATGCTCGTTCGTTTTAAGATGGTGCTTAAATTCATCTGGGAAGACCTTGTTTGTTCACAGTTCCAGAATATTGCATTAAATAGGTACACCTACATGAGTCTTTATCAATCGTGGTATCCTTCACAACCGCAGATGGTAACGTAGTTATCTTGGGCACGCTCAGTAAATTGCAACAGTACAGTTCAGCATAGATGGATGACAATCATTGTAGATCTCATGTTTGTCCGTTTAAACATGGCGCTCATTTTAATTCAGGAGGTTTTTGCTTGATGACAAGTATAGAACATTGGATGAAAATGCACACCCACACGAGTATCTACACTGAGTCTGCGTCCTGCTGAAAGATTAGGAGCACATTACCTTTAATCACTTTCTTAGACACAGAATTTTTAAGTACATATGCATTCATTGCATATTCAAAGATGGCGCTCACGTCGTGGCGATCTTTTCGAGAGCAAGCGAGCGTAAAAGAATCTCTCTGTAGTTCCGTAGCTTGCTGAACTTGCCGGTAGTGTGGTCCTGTGGGGCAGCGGAGAGCATGTCTGTAAGAATAGACTGGATACCCTTCTTGGGTAAGTTTTGTAGCCTTTCAGTGAACGCAGTAATTCGATTATATAAATCAGGCATCGAAGGTGGCGTAATGGTGTTTGTCACACAGTGCGCAGAGATGCCGACAGGCGGCCCTAGCAGCAAAAGAAGAGCACGATAACCCTATTGGTAAGGCACTTTTAACAGAGGGAGACGTTTTATGGACCTGAAGCGGTATAGTGGTTAATTCGAGTGCTTTTTTTTTGTTACTATGTGCAGCTCCCTTGGTCACCGCAAGTCCATCTTTGAGAAACCTTGTTTGAGGAGTATCATTAAGGTAGGAATTGGCAAAGCAGTGGGTAAACTCAGACTGCATCAGTAGGTTGTTTGAAGTAGATTGTAGGTTTCAGCTTGTTTTTTTATTGCTTGTCAGGATTTTTAACCATTCAGGTGAGTGGTTTTCCACTGAAGTTCACCAGTAAGTGAGTTCTTGTTATACAGGGTATTTTTCGGTAAATTTGTTGAACAGATTTCTGGAAAGTCTGGGTTTAAGGACTCTTCACTAGATTGACCTGTCACACAGGGTAGATTTCACACATAAGGGAGGTTTTTTGCATGCTACACTGACACTACGCACGGATGCTGAAGGCTCATTGTTGTTGTCTCTGTCCCCCTGTGCCCGCCCCGCTCCCCGCTTCCTGCTGCCGTCCTAGCGGCCACGCCCCCTTTTTGTTCTGTGCCCTCCCTGCTCCCGCCTCCCAGCTGCTCCTCCCTCCCTCCCACTTGGCCATAAATGGCGACCGCGCGGCGCAGGTGAGTGTGACCTGCTCTCAGGACACCCTCTCGCCGCACGGCCACCAGCTGTTTGTGTGCCCCCTTGCCTCGCTGCTGCCCGCAGCCCCGCTGTGACTGCCTCTCTGTTCCCTGCCTTTCCGCCGCATTTTGCGTGCGTGTGCTTTGCTGATTACTGTATTTAACCTTTTTTTCGTTCTGTAACTGCTATTTATTTTCTGTTTATCGTCACGTCCCCTGCACGCTGTTGTGAAGGCTCATTGTTGTTTTCTCTGTCCCCCTGTGCCCTCCCCGCTTCCCGCCGCCGTCCTAGCGGCCACGCCCCCTTTTTGTTCTGTGCCCTCCCTGCTCCTGCCTCCCAGCTGCTCCTCCCTCCCTCCCACTTCGCCATAAATGGCGACCGCGCGTACGCGCAGCGGGCGCGCCGATTGTGCGCCAAAGGTAAGCCTGTCTGCGCTGGACCGCGCCCAGCGCCAGGACCCCTGGCCCCCACCGACGCAAGACGACCCGACAGACCTACGACGCCGCCACCCTCAACGCACTCCATGCCGGCGGAACCCCGCCTGCTGCCGGGCCGCCCCGAAGCGCTTCCACGGGCCCTTCACCTGCACAACCTGCAAGTTCACCTGCCTCCGACCATGCACCGCGCCCGCAAAGCCAAGCTCCAGCAACTACCTCAAGTGCATCCTGCTCAACACCCGCTCCGTCCACAAACACGCCGTCGAACTCTGGAACCTGCTCGACACAACATCTCCAGACGTTGCCTTCCTCACTGAAACATGGATGAACGCCTCCTCAGCCCCCGACATCGCCATCGCCATCCCGGATGGATACAAGATCATCAGGAAGGACCGCATCAACCAGACCGGAGGAGGCATCGCCATCGTCCACAAGAACACCATCCGCATCACGACCGACGCCGAGAACACCTACACCGCCGCCGAACACCTCCACTTCCAGATTCACACCGACCCAAAGACGACCCTCAGAGGCACCCTCATCTACAGACCACCGGGACCACGCGCACAATTCAGCGAAGACATCACGGACTTCATCAGCCCACACGCCCTCCCCTCTGCCGAATACATCCTCCTAGGGGACCTCAACTTCCACCTGGAGAACAACGACGACAACAACACCGTCACCCTGCTGGACAACCTCGCCAACCTCGGACTCAAGCAGCTGGTCAACACCCCCACCCACTACACCAGCCACACGCTCGACCCCGTCTTCTCATCCAGCAAGCACATCGCCTTCAGCCACTCCACCGGACTTCACTGGACCGACCACTGCTGCGTCCACTTCAGCTTCAGAAAAACCACCACCCGCAACAGGTTCCTCACAGAAGCTGGAGCAAGATCACCGCCGACCAGCTCACCGCCTCCCTTAGCCAGAACCCACCCATCAGCACACCGGACCCCAACGAAGCAGCCCGCAACTTCACGCAGTGACTGACCGCCTGCGCAGACGACCTCGCACCACTGAAGAACCCTCCCAGCAAACCCAGAAGCAAGAAGCCCCCCTGGTTCACCGACGAACTCAAGGACTCCGAGAAGACCTGCCGCACCCTCGAGAAAGCCTGGCTCCTCGACCGGACCACTGACAACATGACCGCCCTCAAACACGCGACCCGCAAGCACCACCAGCTCATCCGCACCACCAAGAAGAAATCTCTGAAGGATCGACTGGACAACAACGCCCACGACAGCAAGGAACTCTTCAGCATCGTCAAGGAGTTCTCCAACCCCAGCACCGGCAACAACGACATCACCCCTTCACAAGATCTCTGCGACTCCCTCGCCTCGTTCTTCCACCGTAAGATTGCCGACATCCACAACAGCTTCGGCACACCATCCTCGCACCCAACCGTCGAACCAACGCACCCCACCGCCATCCTCCGCACCTGGACCGCAGTGACCACCGAAGACACAGCCCGCACGATGAACACCATCCACTCCGGATCTCCGACTGACCCCTGCCCCACCACGTCTTCAACAAGGCCGAATCCACCATCGGACCCCAACTCTGAGACGTCATCAACACCTCCTTTGACACCGCCACCTTCCCGGAGAGCTGGAAGCATGCCAAGCTCAGCGCCCTACTGAAGAAACCAACAGCGGACCCCACCGACCTCAAGAACTTCCGCCCCATCTCGCTCCTCCCTTTTCCTGCCAAAGTCAGCGAGAAGATCGCCAACAGACAGCTTGCCGCCTTCCTCGAGACGAATGGATCCCTCGACCCCTCGCAGTCCGGTTTCAGAGCCAACCACAGCACCGAGACCGCCCTCATCGCAGCCACCGACGACATCCGAGCCCTTCTCGACAATGGGGAAACAGCGGCACTCATCCTCCAGGACCTCTCTGCTGCGTTCGACACTGTCTGCCACCGCACCCTAGTCCAATGCCTCAGCAACACCGGCATCCAAGAGAAGGCATTGAAGTGGATCATCTCGTTCCTCGTTGGAAGAACACAGAGAGTCCGCCTCCCCCCGTTTCGTTCCGAGGCCACCGAAGTCATCTGCGGCGTCCCGCAAGGATCATCACTCAGCCCCATCCTCTTCAACGTCTACATGAGACCCCTCGCAGCCATCGCACGCAAACACAACCTCAACATCATCTCCTATGCCGACGACACCCATCTGATCCTCTCCCTCACCAGAGACCCCGACACCGCCAGAACCAGCCTCCACAAAGGGATGAAAGACGTCGCCGAGTGGATGAAGAACAGCCGCTTGAAACTGAACTCAGACAAGACAGAAGTCCTCATCCTTGGGCCATCACCCACCGCCTGGGACAACTCCTGGTGGCCCCCAGCCCTGGCCACCGTCCCCAAGCCGACAGACCACGCACGCAACCTGTGCTTCATCCTGGACTCCTCCCTCTCGATGACCAGACAAGTCAACGCCGTCTCCTCTTCATGCTTTCACACCCTCCGCATGCTCCGCAAGATCTTCCGATGGATCCCAACCGAAACCAGGAAGACGGTCACCCAGGCCCTCGTCACCAGCCGGCTGGACTACGGAAACACCCTCTACGCCGGAACCACAGCCAAGCTGCAGAAAAGACTACAACGCATCCAGAACGCCTCCGCCCGACTCATCCTGGACATCCCTCGACGCAGCCACATCTCCGGCCACCTGAGGAACCTGCACTGGCTCCCCGTCAACAAGAGGATCACGTTCAGGCTCCTCACCCACGCACACAAGTCTCTCCACAACCTGGGCCCCAAGTACCTCAACGACCGCCTGACCTTCCACACGCGCACCCGCCAGCTACGATCCGCTAGCCTCGCCCTCGCCGCCGTACCACGCATCCGAAGAGCCACCGCCGGAGGCAGATCCTTCTCCTACCTGGCGGCCAAGACATGGAACTCCTTCCCCATCCACCTTCGGCTGACCCAGGACCACCTCGCCTTCAGGAGACAACTCAAGACCTGGCTGTTCGAGCAAGCGCCTTGAGACCCTTCCGGGTGAGTAGCGCGCTATACAAGTGTTATGATTGATTGATTGATTGATGCTGGGCTTTTGGCATGTGCAGCAATTTTAAATCCTGTATATGATCATTGGTTTCAAATATAAAGTGAGTGAAAAACACTATGATTGATGACAATGGCTCCATTACTGTGTATCTAAATGATTACATTGTTATATACATTTCAGATTCGCCCCTGACGAAGGGACAGAAGGTCCCGAAATGCACTGGGCTGGATTTTCTTAGGGATTTTTTATTGTTTTTCAAGAATTTTATGTACATTTCATAATTCTAATGATCAGCTGAAGTGATCGGTTAAATGAAGTGAACTCAGAAAAGGGGTGAAACATCATGCAATGAGCAGTAAATTGTATGTTGAAAAATGTGCTTCATTGTGTTATTCATAGTATAAACTTGTATATTGTTGTATCTAACCCCCCAGCTGTGCACATTTGAGCCCAGGTTGTCCACAAGGGACCTGGCCACTTTTTGTTGTTTGTGTGTGTTAGTCACACCTATTGGCTTTGCAAGTGTTTGCTCTGATATGGGCCCATGACTACATTATAAGACCATTTGGTACCCAAAGAAGGAATAAGGGATGAAGGATTAAAAGTCAAAGGTTCATGTAGTGGCATATATGTCTGAACACTGGTGGTGTCCTGTGGGTAGAAGGATGCAGGCCTTCCAGGGTACGCTAAACCAGAGCTTTTTCTGTCTTCTATTTCGCAAACAATATGTACTTGAATAGGGGCTTTTACAAAGCACTTGCACATTTTCTGAATCCAAACCATCCTCAAGTTGGTATCCTCAGGCATAGAAATGAGAGGAAAAGGTAGACTTAAAACTCACTCCTATACAAACCAAAATGTATTCAGATTTAGAAGAGTGCACTGCTCCTTCTGAGTAAAGCAAAGCTTTACCTACCCCTTTGTAAACTAGGACTGGTAATTGGTAATCTGTTTGTACTATAACAATATGATTTGTTATTAAACACAGGAAATGTATTAAAATCACATCTTAGAAATATGGGTAGGGCATGTCACAATTCTAGGGAAATGAATTTGTTGCTGTAATTTCTCTGTGATTGAGGCATATAGGAGTCTCAGAAAACATCATCCCTTGAACTGCTGTGCAAAAGATCAAAAATGTTAAATAGCCCCTTGAAGGAATTTATATCATTGTTGGTTGTTGTAACTTTTTATTTGTCCAGTCATAAAGCTGGGTGAATGTTTGCTCAATGGGCCTGAGAATTTACAGGGCAATTCTGGGAAATTATGAAATGATACACTTTGTTTACCATATCTTTTTTCACAAAATGTGTAGTCTATAAATTCCCCAAATGTTAATGAGTACTGCATTTGGCACAAGTGACATTGAAATAACCTAGAAAAACTGTCAGTTGGCAGTCTATGCTCGGGCACTTTGAACAATGACAATGATAGGCGTGGTGTACACTATTAAATCAGGGCAATCACAGACCATATACAGGCTGGGTAGGACTGTCATATTTTTTCTTTATTTGTTGTACAACGTATTTAAGATTTGCTTTTCCTCCCAATGCATCCATTGTCATTTACCAAGTCATAGTAAAGCACCAGTAATTTATTTCTAGAAGTAAAGTGAGGAGACGTGATGACACAAGGAAAATATTCATCTATGTTTTAGATAAAAATAACCAATTGGCGAAAAAGTTCCGAAGTCACTGGTGAGGAATGATGGCGCTCACCATTAAGAAGGGCTCCTCCACTAGCCCCAATATCAGTGCAGCTTCTTCCGATGAAAACAGACAGAAACATTCATTTTGAAGTAGAGTTGACGTTTGATGTATCCATACAGAAGGTAAAATCATTGGCAGACCCGGGAACTTCTCGAAATGTTACTGATAGCCAATTTGTGTGGACACATAATATTTCTTTGAAGGACTCTAAACCAGAGTTCTTGAAAGCTGTAGACAATACTGAATTAATGTCGGAGTAGTTATGCTAAATCTGAACAATTGTAAATAGGAAATGACTGCTCTGTCAATTACTGCAAACTGATTGCATCTCTTATGCTGAAGTGACAACCTCAAAATCATGCATTTTGCTATCTGCCTTTCTCCAGTTGTAATCTGTGTTTACCACCTTACACCTGTGTCAGCACCCAGAGAGTTTTAAACTTGATCGATGACCGAGCAGGGGCTGATGCAGCACTGAATTTCAATAGGGGAAGATTTTTGCTGAAGCAACGTGGCCAGCATCCACAGTTTCAATGTCTACTACATGGCTAACCACAACCAGCAAAATACTCCTCTACCTACAATGATATTCTGTTCTTTGTGCTTTGACAGCAGTCAGGAAAGACAAAAATCGATTGACTTCACTTAACAGGTTTTTGGTGGTTATGTATGAGTAAATAGAGGGATACATGAATCCTGTTTGACTTGTCTACTGTAAAAGTCTCTTCTGAAAACCCTGGCGTGTTAGTCAATCAGTCAATATTTCTTTATTCGATTTTTTTTTTGGGATAATCAAGTTTATTGATTTTACATAACAAACCATAAAATACATTGGCAGCGAAGTCAAGCCCACTATAGGAGTACGATACACCTATGAGAGAGACGGCAGAGTCTTGTAAATCGTTCGGTAGGTTAAAAAGGAAAACTTGCATATTGTTATTGATATACAGGAAACACACACCCCCTAAGGCAATAGGTTAAACCATTTACCCCAAATCTTGCCAAAAAGCTCGGGCCGACCCGGGCCACAAAAAGGGGTTCCTCTTCCACACCAATCCACCCCGTCTCCATTTCCGCACAGTAGGGGGCTTGGCCTAAGACCAGAGTGCCACTATATCTCGCTTCGCCACTGCCACCGCTGTTCAAGGAAGCGCGTATTGGTCCGTGAACCATCGAGGCCATCAAACACACCCAGGACCAGACTTATTGAGTCATGGGTAACTGTCCACCCCAGGGTCTGTTTGAGTTCCCATTCCACTACCGCCCAGAATGGTGCAAGGACAGGGCATTGCCAGATCATGTGGTAGAAGTCCGCAGGGATGTGATCGCAGCGCGTACAGGTCGGGGAGGGCCGCAGGCGGGCGTTGTGAAGGCGTGCAGGAGTGAGGTATGCCATGTGTAGGTAGTAGAGTTGGACTAGGCGCAACTTGGAAGAGGTTGTCAGGGTCTTGGGGGCCATGAGGGCGTCTCTCCAATCCGCATTGTCTAGGGGGCCCAGCCAACCCTCCCATCGGGCACGTAACAAGTCTAGTGATGCAGGGCCATTGTTCGCGAGGGAACTGTAGATCCGCAACACCTCCCCACCTTACCCAGGTTCCCCATCATCACTTGCGCCTCGAGGAGACTAAATTCAGGGAAGGAGGTGGGAGACGGAATATGCACTCGAAGGGCATGCCTGAGCTGAATGTATTTATAAAATTGGGAGGAGTGGAGGGAATAGCGTTGCTGTAAGCCTGCAAAGGATCTGATGTTGTCCCCAACCCAGACGTCCCCAAGAAGCAAGATCCCGATTTGGTCCCATTGACGGAAGTCTCGGAGAGACGAGGCCTCCCGCAGCCAAACACCACACCACGAGGGCGTCTCCCTGGTAAGTTTCCAGACCCATTTCGTGTGGCGCAGGACTGTACGCCAGGCCAAAAGAACTGTCCGGGTGATGGGGGGGAGGTCCTGCGGTATGCGGGCCCCATACAAGTAGGCCTGGAGCTGCAGGAAGTCCAACGATCGGAGCTCTACCTGATACGCCGGGTCGGACCAGCCGCCCGCAAACAAGTCATGAATCACAATGAGTCTAAGTAGTAAAGGTGCAGGTTGGTTACCCCCATTTCCCCGTCGTAAGGAAGTACGCGGCAATGTGCCAGGGACAATCTTGGTCTTCTGCCCCCTCCCCCCCCCATAGAAATCGGGTGATGATACTGTCAAGCTCACAAAACCAGCTCCCCGGGAGGTGGAAGGTAATGTTCTGTAAGATGTATAAAAAACGGGGGAGAACTATCATTTTAAAAAGGGCACTTCTGCCAAGGGGGTTAAGAGGGAGGGATTGCCATCTCCTGAGGTCCGCCTTAGCCTTGGAAACCAGGGGTGTGATATTCAGGACCCATTCGAGCTCTGGGAGCTGGGCGACCCAAATCCCCAAGTACTTGAATGACTGCCTACGAAGGGTAATGGTCGTTTGCCAGTCGAAGCAAGCACGGGACGGGTTTAGGGGAACCAGAGTGGACTTCGTCGGGTGAGCCGGAGGCACGAGTCCCGTTCAAAGGCAGAGAGGGCGTCCAAGCACCGTGGACCGGAGCTCTCGGGGTCCGCCAGGAAGAGGAGGACATCGTCGGCGTAGAGGGCGACCTTGTCGACCTTAAAAAGGTGCCAGGTCCATCCTCGGATGAGGGGATCCTGACATATGAGAGAGGCCAGGGGCTCTATTGCTAACGCGAATAAGAGCGGCAAGAGCGGACAACCCTGGCGAGTGCCCCTCTGAATGGGGAACGTCTCCGAGAGCACACCATTAATTAAGACCCTCGCCTTAGGACTGGAGTATGGGACACGGATAAGGCGGCGAAACGGAAGGCCGAAGCCCATCATCTCCAGCACGTCCTCCAAATAACTAACCCCAGCCCACCGTATCAAATGCATTCTCAAAGTCAATGAGAAGCAAGGCCAGATACAGGGTGAGATGGCGGCGGGCAAGGGCGAGGTGGAGGCGGCGTATGCAGTGCCGGGTACCCCGGGCAGGTATGAAACCGCATTGGTCTGGGTGGATCAAATCGCGCAGGTGGGGCCGGAGTCATTGAGCCACAGCAGTGACAAAGATTTTCACCTCGTGTTGATGAGGGAAATGGGGCTGTAATCCGCACATGCCAGGGAGGCTGGCTGTGTCTTTGGGAGAACCACAATAGCGGGCACGTCCGTCTCTCGGGGAAAGGACCCCACCTCCACCACATGTTTAAAAAGTTCCAACAAGTATGGGACCAATATGTCACGATAGGCCGCGTAGTATTCTTGGGGGTAGCCATCCGGACCTGTGTCTGGTGCAGGAGTGAAATGGCCCTGTGTATCTCTTCTAGGGTGAGGGGGAGATCCAAAGTCTCCGAGACCGTCTGGGAAAGGCGGGCCAGCTGGGTCCCTGTTTCCGACAGCAGGGCAGCCAGGGAGGCTTCGGGAGGTCGGGCTGCGTAAAGGTTAGCGTAATGGCCTGCAAAGGCTTGGGCAATAGCCCGAGAAGTGACGTGGTGGGTGCCGGTCATATCGCGGACCTCTGGAATGATTCGGTTGGCTTTTGGGTAGGACACTAGGTTATGTATCAATTTGCCATTTTTATCACCCCAGCCATATACGCGCGCCACGGACGAGCGCCATAGCATTTTCGCGGATTCCAGCGAGATCTGGCAGATCTCTTCATAGAGCACTGCAAGCTGCCGGGCGGAGTCAGCGCTTTCAGCATGAGCCTGGGCTGCCTCTAACTGTGCAGCATGGGCCTCCAGCTGTACAAGGCGGGCCGTCTGCGCCGTGCGCGTCGCATGGACCAAACCTCTAGCCGCCCCTCATAGAGTGGCCTTGCCGGCCTCCCACAATGTACCGGGCGAAGAGACCGATCCCATATTAATCAAAAAATATTGCCTCAGTTCCTGCCCGAGGGATTCAATGAAGTCTGCGTCCTGCAGAAATGAAGCGTTCATCCGCCATGTCGTACGAACGCCATCAGGGGAATTCCCGAGGTGGAGGGAGACAGGAGAGTAGTCTGAAATGCCTCCGGGCAAAATGGTAGCCCCGGACATCAACTGATAGTCGGCAGCTGGCAACAGGAGCAGGTCGATACGAGAGTGAGTATGGTGGGCTGCCGAAGTATGAGTATACTGTGCCTGACGTGGGTTCCACACCCTCCAAGCATCGCAGACACCCAGGGTGGAGGACCAGTCAGAAAGGCGCTTAGCAGAGGCAAGACGGGAAGCCGAGGGAGCTCCTGTCGTGTCGTGGAAAGGTTGCAGAACAGCATTGAGGCCACCTCCGATGACCGACAGACCCTGAGAAAAGGCAGAAACTACGAGTGTGAGATGCCGAAGGGCTGAGGGCGTTGTGGCGGGAGGGATGTATACACACAAGAGATTACAAGGATGCCCTTCGATCTTGCCAGTCAGGGCCACATAGCGGCCTTGCGTGTCCGTCTCAGCCTGCGCCAAAGTAAAGAGAAGACCCTTTCGTAGCAATATGTCCACCCCCCGGGAACCCTGTGTGAAACTAGAATGCCAGACCCTGTTGAACCCATAGCGGGCGAGGAAGGTGCATTGAGTGCCTATAATGTGTGTTTTCTGTAGAAAAAGGATATCATTTGCCTGGCGCTGAGCGCTGCGAAGAAAATCGGTTTGCTTTATGCGGTCTAATAGGCCATTGACATTCCACAACAGAACGTGGAGGGGTCTATGTAAGGTGGACATCATCCTAGTGGGTAATGTGTGTAAGGAACAGTGCAAGCGGACCTGGGTCCCAGGGAAGGTAACAACCCACAACCGGGGACTAGGAGTGAAGTTCATGCGGTCTGTTAAGTCTCCTTTCGTCGCCGGTGACGTGTGCATAAAAGGCTACCATGGAAAACAAAAAACAGCGGCCCGTAGGTGGTCAAAAATAACAAACAATTGGGAGACAACGGTCTACCCCCCTCCCTCGCCCCCCAACGCCAGCCACACTACACTTCTGAAAATTAAGCATCTGTCGCCCTGAAAAGGAAACACCCTAAAACAACAGCACAAGGAGTCTGAGTGCTAAGCTAGAACGATTAGCAGAACATGAACGTGGCAGGGAAGGCCCCAAGAAGCAATTACAACAGTTCTGAGTATTAAGCTAAACGAATAATCAAGCATAGTCTTGGCGAAGGTGGACCCCTCCATGTAGACGGATGTATTAAGGTTATCTGCTGCAAGTAGCAATTTGCTGACCCCGTCCGCTGGGTCTCAAAAGTCAGTCATCATCATTGTCTACAGATCTGTGAAGCACAGGGCTCTTGGACAGGTCGGAGTCGGGCACGGAGGGCCGCACCGCTGCGGAAGGGTCTGGGACCCAGCCCAAGTCAATCAGGGATCCAGTCAGGCTAGGAGGTCCAGAGATCCGAGGAGGTGCAGAGGGAGAGAGATTATGGGTCCCCCCTCGCCGATCATTCTTCATGCTTGAGCGAGTGCGGCGTCTCTGGGGTTTGGGAGGGGGTGGCTGGGGTTGTGTTGGGCAGCCCCGGGCGGGGTGGGGGGAGGTAGGGCGAGTACTAAGGGTGCGTTCCCCCGTGAGCCAGGTCCAGGCCTCTTGGGGGATATCAAAGAAGAAGGTTTTATTCTGAGGCGGGCCGGGAAGAGAAGACCATACCGGAGACCCAGACCACGGAGTTTCTGTTTGACGTCGTCGTAGGTGCGCCGTTGGGCCTGCAGCTCCGTTGTAAAGTCCGGGAAAAGCTTCATTTTGTTGTTTTGAAAAGTCAATGGGCCCTGCAACCATGCCGCCTTGAGGATAGCGTCCCTGTCACGGAAATTGAAGAACCTCATGATGATAGGCCGGGGAGGGGCCCCGGGTGGAGGTCTAGGGGCTAGGGAGTGTTGGGTGCGATCTACAGCGAACCAAGGAGAGAGGGACTCCTTGGGCATCCAGGATCTCACCCTGGTCTCCATGAATGTGTCCGCCCGACCCTGCTCGGCCCCCTCAGGAAATCCTATAAGGCGCAGGTTGTTTCTTCGTGACCTATTTTCGGCATCTTCAGCACTGCGGTGAAGTTCTGAGGCCTGAGTTTGAAGCCGGGCCACCTGGGTCTTAAGTTGGCCTATATCGTCTACTGCCGTGGAGATGCGTGACTCTGCCTCAGAAATCCGGGTCGTGGCGTTGCAGAGGTCCTGACGAATGAGGGCTACGTCCACCCTCACTTCACCAATCTTGCTTTCCACTGAGGACTGTGAGGTTCCGATTGCCTGAAGGATGATGGACAGGTCCCCGCCAGCGGGAGCGAATGAAGCAGACCCCACCCCCCCTCAGTGTCCCGGTCACTGGTGGTGTAGCGGACCATCTTGGTCTGGGTTGGTGGTGCGGTTGTCTGCGTAGTGTGGACTCTACCCCTCCCCACTGACGATGGGAGTTCCCACTGCTGATCAAGCGGGGAGGACAGGACAGTGATCCAGCTGCGAGAAGAGTCCAGCACCCAGACCGTCGATACTCAGGCCCGGGCACCGAGACCAGGCCCTGGAGGTAATCATGACGAATCAGAGGGCAGCCAACCCCTCCCTTCCGATGCGACAGTCGACTGTAGGGTGGCACCACTCCCTCCCCCGCTTCAGAAAGCCGGGTAGAGGGCCCAGAAAGGCGACACTCCACCTCACGGCGCCGTCGGCCAACCAATTGTGTTGAGGTCTCCATACGCCTGGTCTGGTGATGCTCGGCGGAGGCGGTGAAAGGATAGGTAACGGGCCACTAGCACCGGGTCATCAGTAGAAGCCAGGGTCGGCCATATGTGGGCTGGTATGTGGAGGCCGATGACTAGGCCCCCGTGCCCGACCCCCCGCAAGGCCAGGATCTGCCCTACATCTAGGAGTATAGTCCGGGGCAGATGGGGGTAGCGAGGGGGAGCCAAGGTGCATGGAGGACTCTATCACAGGAACGAGTCGGCGTGGGTAGGAGAGGTCAGGCAGATCCAATTCACCCCACGGGTCGGCAGACACAGGGTGGCACCCCCAGAGGAGAAGACTGGCGTGAGGGTGAGGGGTGATAACAGCAGGGGATGAAGGGGGGGCGGGAGCGCTGATTGCACCACACAGACCGCCACCCGACACGGTGGCCGATCTCCGACCCCACTCACCGGCAGTCTGAAGTTGGAGGCCACAAACGAGGTCCAGATGCCACCAAGGGGCAGCCGCCCCAGCGGCAGAGAGGAGGCCGCCGCACTCACGTCCGGTGTGGCAGGAGGTGATGGTGTGGTGTGGGTTCTGGGCGGCCTTGGCATCCCCACCGGGGGAGGCCACAACAAAGAGCCGCCCGGAGTATAAATCCACAGCCCCGGAAAGCTTAAGGAGGACTCAAAGGATGCACCGCACTACCAAATCCAGCAGGTGGCAGCGCCAGGGGCCGGGATGGCGGGCCCGGGAAGGCTCCCCCCCAACCGGCCCACCGGAGGGAGCAACCGGAATCAGGCCAAGGAGGAAGCTCCAAAGAGGCCGGGAGAGAGCGCGATTATTAATCAATAATCATAAAAGTACAAGCTAAAAACCTTTGACAATACAGCTTTCAGCATAAAAACAGCTTTAAATATATATAGAATCATAAAAAGGATACAAATGACATCTAACTTTATCCTTACAAACTACAATGTATAAAGAGCATCATACTTTGGTAAAAAAGGGTTAGACATGCATAGCACCATTCGTTTTTAAGGCACATTTTATGAAAGACACTGCGGCTATTATAACAGTTGGATCTAATAATAGTTGTAAGTGCAAAAGACTTTAAAATAGGTGACAAATATCTTTTTTGCTGGAAGTACTACGTTGGACAGAATAATAATACCAGATGGACCAGAGTTTGTAGGGAAGTTCCATCACATGGGCACCTTTATCAAACTCTACCCTGAGACTTAAAACCCCCCAGATTAGGGGTAGGGATGTCCCATGGGAAGGGAGGATTTGAGGGACCCCTGTAGTCACACTTGCCTGAAGATGCGTCCCTCATGATGCCCCTACGATCTGGGGAAGCGATGGGGACAGATCATAGGAGTATCACGAAGGATCCATCTTGAGGCAAGTGTGACTATAGGGGCCCCTCAAATCCTCCCTTCCCATGGGACATCCCTACCTCTAGTCTAGGGAAGTCTCAGAGTAGAGTTTGATAAAGGTCAACCTACTTAAGTGGATTCATCTTAGTCTCTTTGAGACTAGATAGGAGCCCATGCTATCACATCCTGATGAATGCCATGGATTCTCCTGCCACGATGGCAGAAACATGTTGGCGACACTGAATATTAAGCAAATTCTACTCAATTAAAATGTTCATGTAGCATTTGGATCGATTTTTAATATCACTCACTCACTTTCCTAGCACGTGCCCCCACTTAGTTGTAGAATGCCTCCCTGTCTCTAGGGGAAGGCCCGCTCTTTATCAAACGCGTTTTTTAGAGAGCGAGAACTGCCTATGATGAAGCATGACACCTGGTGGTGTGTGAGGACAGTCCTTACATGTTTTTTAAGATGCCCTACACCGCAAAGGTAATTGGCATTGTGTACCTCTACCTTCTTTAAGAATCAGACATCTAGCCAGTGTAGTTTCTTGTTGTGTGTTACATGTCACTTGGAGGCCAGCTTACTCTCACAGCCTCGTAGCCTCTTGTTCCCTCCCCTTTTTTAATATTAGGGTTATTGTGCATATAAGTCATTAATCTATCCCATGATTCTTCCTTATGTTTTTTCTTCCTAAGTTGTGCCTTGTTCTTTCCTGTATAACATCAGGTTTACTTATTGGCCTAGTGTTAAGAATCTCCTGTAGCCTCTAATTTTCTACCCAGATTTCGTTTGCTTCACTGGGGCGGAGAGGCTCTTCATGATCTATTTAATGGATTTAGTGAGGCTCTCAAAGGCTTCCAAGGCCTCATCTGAAGGAGATTCAATCTTAAGCAATGGGTTCATAAGCAGGTCCATATTAGTAAGTACTAGGGACTTTAATAACTTGGGGGTCTGTGTAATATGCTACCTAATTCTGCATCCCTTATCTTCAGTTTCCAACCCAATTAAACCTGGGTTACTGTTTCTTGCTACACCCGAGGGTATTGATAGTTCAAATACTATGGGGTTGTGATCACTATTACTGGTGGATATGACGTCACCTGATCTAACCCAATCTCCCATTGACCTTGTTAAAAAATATAGTCAATGGTCGTCTCCTTGCCCCACCCTATAAAGGTAGGCTTGCCACTAAAGTCATGTTTTACAAGCGAACCTAAGCCTATGAGATCAGTGAGACCTAAGGCTCTTATCAACCGCATGCCTCTATCATCCGCATCAGCTGAATGGCTATATTGCAAAAGGATTTTCATCTAAATTAAGTTGGCCCATCTTGGCATTTAAATCTCTCCCTAATACCAAGTTAAAGCTCTGCAACCATTGAAGGGCCCTAGTTTTTAAAGTGTGCAGTACCTTGAATAACGCAGAGATTTGGCAGCCCCAAGTTTACCACTGTGTTGTAAAAGTTAGAAAAGAAAAAGAAAAATCTGAGTTGTCACCACCCATATCACCTGAATCCCACTGTGCTTGACGGGGATGACTATGGTTTTGAATGAGTTTGTTATGCGAATCAGGATAATAAGCCACCTTGTGCTTTCCGTCCACCCCCACCTATTGCAGGGATGTGGAATGATTCATATCCATCCACAAAAAAGGGTTCACATACCCAAGCTTCTTGAAGTAAGATCACGTCATATGAATTAACCAGGTTTAGCCATTCCAGGTCCGTCACTGTTGTGGCAGCTCCTGCAACGTTCCAACAAAGAAACTTCAAAGTTGAGGGCCTATTTTCGAGTGATTCAGGATTATTGTTCTTATTTATTAAGGCTCTGGTTAATGCCAATTCCCCCTTGTTACTTTAGTTTTGGAGAGCCTGATTTCCATGTAGTCAATCATTTCTGTCCAGTCCTGTCAGTGGGAGATATCGGTTGGCAGTAGGAATTAAAAAAGTATTCTCAGTGTTTCTCTGGTAGGTCTGGGTGTGAATGTTTGTCGGCCTCAAACGACCATTGAAAAAACATAGGGGTTTGAGGCTGATTCCCTCATCTGTCAACCGCTGAGAATGGGAACTAAGGATTAACCTCTTTGCCAGTGAAGGATCTCAACAATTGACTACAATACAATCCTCTTTTCGCTGTTTTCTTCCCGGTCCCACCCATCCTACCCTTCTGGCAAACATAATATCCTTTTGCAGTCTTACGTTAAAACAAGGATTTTTGCAAAACCAATGGCAAACTTTATTGTATAGCTGCATAGTCGATTCCTTAGAAGATAACACGGGGACCCCAGTCATTACTACTACATATAGGCCACATTCAGGAGGGAGGTTTAGTGTAGGCAAGTTATCCTTCTTGTGTGAGTGGAAACCAGAACCGTCCTTGTCGTTCCTATTACTCCATGTTTCATTGGCTAAGCCCCCTTCTACCGGGATTGGATCCCTATTTGTCAGCCGGGCAGGCTTTAGAGCTGACCCTGGAGCATTATGAACCTCTCCCCTCCGTACCAGAGTTCTTGAATTGGTGTTTGGGAAGGACTTAGCCTCTTCCACTATAGCCCTAGCATAACTGACCTCAGATCCATTCTCGGCTATATTAGTACATCGAGCACCCAAGGTTGGATCTATTTTAGAGGTTAAAACATTCACCATTAGTTCTATCTTATGCATCTTCTCATACAAAGGAG
Source organism: Lissotriton helveticus (assembly GCF_964261635.1). NCBI lineage: Eukaryota > Metazoa > Chordata > Amphibia > Caudata > Salamandridae > Lissotriton > Lissotriton helveticus. Next base: position 315,562,725 of record NC_136069.1, read on the forward strand.
CAATATATTTATCTATTATTTGTTTAAGGTTATCGTTATTCAGGTCCTAGTTGGTATAGTCCATACCCTTGTCCACCTCAGTGCCAGCGGCCTTAGGTAGCTCCCTTTTCCTGGCACCCCTTGTGCTTGGCTTTGCTATTATTGGGTGTTTATTTTTAAATTTCCTTTTGACCACTGGTGCACACACACTATCTTCTGATCGTTCTGCCCCACCAATAGTTATCCAATCAGCTTCAGATACGTCAGTTACAAAGGGGGAGATTATCAACGTCGCAGTAGATACACAATTGTTGTTCTGTTTGTCTGTGAGCTGTTTAGGTAGCTCAGGTAGACCTCCTCCATCCCCCAAACTCAAACATCATTCAGCTATGTCTGTTTCTTTTGATAATTCCCTCACCACTCTTGCCAGGTAATAGTCCAGAATGGCTGTACACTGGGGCTTAGTGCGGGATCCCCTTCCCTTACCCATTTGCTGTTTTCTTTAGCTGGATCCTTATGAAGTAAAGAAGAAAACCACAAGGTGTAGCCCAGCCACAAGGTGTTGCTCTTCCGGGTGCAGATGGCCCGGTCTTAGCCCAAGCATGTCCCGTGAAGCGGGAGCCCCAGACAAAAAACAACGCACCTCCAGGTGCGGGCTGAGTGGCGTCATCAGCGGTGGCTGCCGTAAGCATCCCTGGGGCTTGTGGTCCTGCCCCCACAAACACTAGTGCAACTGGCCTACCGCTAAGCGGGAGCCCCAGACAAAGAAATACACGCCACTCCGGGCGTGCGTTGAGTGGCGTCGGCGGCTGCTGCAAGCGTCCCCGGGGCTTGTGACCCTGCCCCCACCAACAATAGTGCAATGGGCCTCCCGTGAAGCGGGAGCCCCTAGCAAAGAAATACTCGCCTCCGGGCTTGGGCTGAGTGGCGGTGACGGCTGCTGCAAGCGTCCATGGAGCTTTTGGTCCTGCCCCCACCAACACTAGTGTAATGGGCCTCCCGCAAAGCAGGAGCTCCAGGCAAAGAAATAGGCACCTCCAGGCGCGGGCTGAGTGATGTATTAATCATACTGCTTCCTATTTTTAAAGTATTTTAGCATAGTCTTACAATTGTTTTTCACTGCTGTTCTTATTTTCCTTATATTAAACATCTTCTCAAACATGGATTATAACAGAACTTTGGTTCTGTGTTAAAATTAGCATACACATTTTGAGAAGAAGTTCATTTTCTTGAATTTTGGTGAGTAAATGAGGGTCCTAGTTTGCCTCAAATTTTGGAAAACTGTATTATGAAAATATTTTTCTGACTGGCATTAAGATAATTAAAAAACTTTATGGACTGAGACTGAATTTGAGCACATTATTTTAACAACACTCCTCGGTAGAGAGTCCACTAATTTATCATGTACAGACAGCTTTTCACACTATTCCTGCGGTATTACTATCATATCATTTGTTATAAATGAAGGATATTGTAACGCAGCTTAAAAGGATCCATCATTATGTGGCAAAGGATCTTGTTTAAGCAAAAGAGGAATAGATAGAATACTTACACCTGATTACCAGATTGAAATGCATATTGGTTGATTATTAATTTTTGGGGTGCATGTAAATTGAAACTTTCATGTGTTAGCCCTTTTAAGATCCTAAAAGTTATTTTACTTTTGGGTAGGAGGTTATTAATTCCTAGTCAATGGAAGCATAATCCATGTGTCCTTCTTCCTTCTCATTCTATGTGTCATGTATGAACATGTTTAGGGCTAGGAAAGGAGTGGAAATAGTAACCCGATGGTTGTCAGAAGTTTCAGATAATGGATATTAGTATTTGTATGTCGGAGTTGTTTTTGTTACTTTATTAACTGGGAAAGCTATGGCCCAGAGTATCATTCTTGATGCAGATAATTAATTTAAGGGTATTTCACTCCCATTTTTATGAGATACCTTGAGCTCCTGCCTTTCAGGGTGGGAGGGTTGTGGCACGTAAGCTAAGATGGCAGATGTTTAAATGCCATGCTCTTCTGTTGATAAGTGGAGACACCTAGGAGGACCAGACTGGTCAATGATGAGATTTGAGACTGTATTTTATTTTATTTTATTTTTATATAATGCGATTTTATATAGCGCGAACATTACCCGAAGGTGTCAGAGCGCTTTACAAAAGAACCAGTTGCGATACATAAGGACTTAGGATTACATGAGTTACATAAAAGATACAACCAGAAAAATTGCAAATGTACAAGTTGTAAAGTCACACAAGGAAGAGATACAAACAGAGAAAATTGCAAATGTACAAGTTGTAAAGTCACTCAAGGAAATGGATAAACTCTAAGAATCACATAGGAATGGTAGTGAGTACAAGGATCTACTACATACACTAGTGGTTAGAGTTATCTCTATATACATGTATATACAAATAGTGGATTTGCTCAGGATTAAATTTTACTAGCTGTTAGGCTGGACAAGTATATATCACATATTTACAGAGTTAACGGGGAAATAAAAAAATCAAAAGGGGTAGAGAGCGGTAGGTGGGGGAGAAGAGTCGGAGGCTGAGATTGGTGAGAGGAGAGAGGGGGACCTGAGGGGGAGAAAGAGATAAGGCAGTCCAGCAAAAGAGAAATGACTGAAGGTCGGCAGGATGGAATCCAATGGACCAAAGGAAAGGACAAGAATCCACAAAATGTCGGACACAGGTTGTGGGCTTCGATGGAAACCATCTCAAGATGGCAAGATGCACCCAGGTCAGGACCCAAAAACCATGAGAGCAGAGTTCCATTAAGTGGGGTTGGAAGGGGGACGCAGTGACAGCACCAAGGGAGGGCAGTAGATGTCTGCTGTTTGCATGCACAGGTACAGTTCACAAGGGCATCAGGCTGACGACCTGTGTAACAAGGAGAGCTGAGAACTGGAGCAAGACTTAGAATAGGTAAGGACCACGGAGACCGAAATAGAAGAGTGTCCCACACGTTGCCTGCCCCGCTGGGAACAGTGACGAATTCAGGCCAAAATCCATGAACGAGGAGGGAAGCCGGAGCAACCGTTAAACAGAAAGCGCTGCGAGGAGCACTCCTCCATCTTGTGCTCAGCAAGCACGCATCTGACCCGGAGAGTTCAAGGCTGGTGGGTGGACAGGTCATCGAAGCCCCCCACCGTCAATACCAGAACATCTGGGGGAACACCAGGGTGATTAGCATTGCCCCCGCTCACCGTCTACCATCCCGCGGTGCGTGACAGCGGACAGTGGAGACCCCATGCATCCAGCACTGCGCTCACCCCTCAAGAAGCACATCGCCATCCGCCAACTCCGCTCCAATCTTCCACACAGCGAGTGGCTAGGCGAGGCTTGTTGAAGTGCTTGGAGTCTCCGAGACTGCCCGCGCTCAACGTGGATAGTGTGGGGAGGGGCCGGAAGCCGCAGGCAGTGGATCAGCCTCGGCAGCAGTGATGGCAGGTTCATGAGGTCGTCCAATACATCTTTTTGAAGAGCTAATAGGGACACAGATAGAGACAGGAAGCATTTCCTTTATGAGGACGTATAATGAAGAAATGCCTGTCTAACAAAAGTCAAACCATATTATGTCAACAATTCCTTCAAATAAGAAAACAAAACTCAGTATATTTATCAAGGCACTTTTGTCTAATCTTCAAAATGAATGGTCAATGCACAAAAATTCATTAGAATTATCAACTTTTGTTATTTCATATTAATACAGGTAAAATTACAATACAAGCCACAGCACAATGCAATAATACATCATAATCAACAACTGGCGTGAGGGGAGAGAGAGATAGAAAAGATACATATTACAATTTTCAATATCCAATTTAAGATTTTCATATAAACCTATAGTCAATGAAACTAAATCACAACGGGCAAGAGTCAGAAAATAGCTAACCTCCTCAAGCTGTAAGATATTAGCCTGTGCAACTTCACCAGCCGATGAATTGCAGAAGAAATTCAGGAAAGTTCAGTTTAGGAAAGATCAGAGTTCGGACCAACAGCATGTCACTCCAAAGATTTTCAAGGAAAATAGCAAGCCTTCGTCCTTTTCCCACATGGTAGTTATACCTCAAATTGTTCACAATTCCAGTACGCTAAAGTAACTTCTTCACAGTTTTACACAATTTCATTAGTTAGGGTCCATGGTGTGATTGTGGTATGATCATTCTCCTGTCCAAAACCATTCTGGAATACTTTGGTTTATTGTCCATGATTTACACTATCTCGTTACCTCGGAAATAGTAAGTCATACTTGTATCCCTTAATGTCCACGGGCTCGTATCCGAGTTAGCGTGTAACAAAGTTAACACAATATTTCAATGAAAGAAATACTCTAACCATAAAAGAGAAATTCTAGTGATAAACACCTGTTACTAAAGCAGATAGATCAGCATTTTAGAAATAATGAAGGACAAAATACATTCTTTCAGACCTGCAATAGAAACAAGCATTTGCGATGCAATAGGTCTCGCATTAGTGAGAGTTTAAGCTATTGGTATTGTAAATGACAATGCCTTTTATTTATGTTTTTAAAACCAAAACATAAATAAAAGGCATTGTCATTTACAATGCCAATAGCTCAAAGTCATGTAAAGGTGAGACCTATTGCATTGCAGATGCTTGTTCTTTTGATCCCATAAGTTTGTCTACAGCTGTGTTTCAAGTCAGACCTAATAAAAAAGTAGTTATTCAACATCAGAACTGTTAGTGATACATTTTTGGGGTGTGGAATGAGAAGAAATTGTCATAGGTATAGGAAGAGCCCCTCTTGGAACTGATAGTCACACAATGGGGGGAAAATTAGCCGGGTCCAGAAAATAAAAGGCTAGCACCTATTTTCTCATCTTTTATTATTTCAACAATGCAGATCTTTGTCACTATTTATGTTAATTTCTGGAAGACCATTTCTAGGTACACCATGTAAGAGTTAAACCATTTTAGGAAAACTGGGGAATTCTTGAGCTTATTTTGGGATGTTAGGGTCACAAGATATGTATCCAAGACTTTTATAACTCTTTGATGTGGATTTGTGGTGATTAGAACATGTGGTTGATTTTGAGTGAGGCATTTTTGAGATTTTGAGTTGTTAAAACCCGTTCTGGATTTTGTGTCATTGGTACAGTTTCAGTGCAAACTACAAGCATTTGAAATACTTTTTTAAAGCTTAGAGTCATTTCAAGGAGATTTCTAGTGCCATCTGCACTTTTAGGAAGGTTTGGGAGCATTTGTGCCATTTCGTGGAGATTTGTAGTAAAGTGAGATATTTCCAAATGGCCATTATAGCGCTCCCTGTAGTTGCAGATAATGTTTTGAAAAGATTCCAGAATAATTTAATTAATTAATGAAGATTCAAGGAAATGTGTGCAACTCTTGGGAGATGTGTATATACTGGGTCAGTTTCAGGCGAATTCGGACAAGTCAAGCAATATGTGAGGCTGTAGGTTATTTCGCTCATAAGTGTAACGTTTGTGGTCATTTAAACTAGTTCTTGTGAGATTTTGGCCCAATTACTGTGAGATTTAGGAATTTTACGTCATTTGATGCGGACTTAAGGCCTTTCAGCAATTTACAAGAAATCTGGGGTTGATTCAAACCATAGTGAGGAGATTTAGAATTGATGACAGCTTTATTGGTGACATTGGGTTACTAGTGGGAGTTCTCATTTTACACACTTTAGTGGCCCTGATTCCAAGCTGGTTGGAGGAGGAGTATGTGGTATTTATCAAACGTGATACAATCTAGCTCCCTCAGGATATATAGGGTGCAGTAAATAGCACCTGGTCCTAGTTTTGGAGGAATAACATGAAGATGTTGGAGCTTGCTGCACCAAAATTCGCATGCCACAGTAAAAACTGTGTTTTGGTACTTTGTTAAATTCCAGCAGGTTTGAGCTTCCCGAAATGTAAAGAACTGTGAGGAATTTAAGACACTCGATAATTACTGGGCACTTTAAATAACTCAGAACTCAGAACTCCGGCCAACTTGAAATCAGTGCATTGGTAGGAGGGTAGTGAGGGATTATTGTGATGAGTACCGAACAGGCAGATGTGCTGCAGTCGCAATCCTTTTTTAAAATAAATAATAGGTGAGGGGTACAATGAGATTTTGGATGGTATTATTAATCGATCAGGGAGAGTCCTTGCACTTCACGAAGGCTTGTCCTGCTGGTGGGCGAACTCCAAGGGGTTCAAGAAAACTATTCTGCAACAAGGCTGTGAGCACTCTTTCAAATTTAGCATCAAGTATCCTCAACACTATTCCCCCACCATCCTTGTCCCCCAGTATTCTCCTTCTCTTTCCTGCACCCCCTTGTTCTCTGGACTAGGATCCAGCTTGCGCACTACAGGCTCCGAGGGAGCGCGTGGGCTGGAGCGAGGAGAGGGGTGGGTGTTAGCTGGATGCAGAGTGCTACGGTCAAGGTGGGGAGGCGGGGCGAGGGGTGAGGGGATAGCTGTACTCCGTCCTCCTGGGCATGGAGGAAGGGATAGCTGGGCAAAACAAGCATTTGCAATGCAATAGGTCTCCAATTTACGCAAGACCTAATGCATTGCAAATGATTGGCAACTTGGCATCTCGGACAACGGGAGAAAGTGCGGGTGGGAGAAGGCACTGACATTTGGGAGGGCGGGGGGAGAACGCATGGACAACGGGAGGGCGGGTGGGGGAGGTTGGGGGAAGGAGGAGAGGAGAAGGCACGGACAAAGCTGTGTACTGCTACGTGTGCACGAAGGAAATAGTACATACCACGTGTAACACCCAAGTAAAGGGGCCAGTAGCCATGGGAGCATACAAATGACGACATGGCTGTATTAAGGAAGGACTAACAAGCCTCATAATGAATCAGAAGCCATCATTTACAAAGAACTAACACACAGGCCAATAAAAAAATAAGAGCGGGAGTGTGCAAAGCTTCTCTATGTACTCTACTACCACAGCTCTTCGCAGAGCAGCGCTTGCGCGCTGGCTCACGCTCAACCTAAAAATACACTAACAGGCTTTAGGCCTACATGAAGAAACCCCAAAATCTTAATTTTCTAAAGAATAAACTCACTATTATTACATTTGTCCAAGAATATAGAGAATACATAAGAAACGATATAAGAAAACATCTTTTTCATTAGTCTTATAAACCTAGTCAGATTACAATTTATAAACATATAAGCAATAATTTTTAGGTCGAGCCTAGAGCAGCGCATGCGCTGCTCTAGTAAAACAACCTCTTGGAATCGCTCTGGACTTTTCACAAGCTCGTTCGTGTGAAAAGGCCTAAGGCTAGCAGTTACGAGCAGCAGCGCACGTGTGTAATCTGTCAGATTTCACACGCACGCGCAGCTGCTTTCACTGGCCTTGGGACTGGCTTCGTCCATGAATGAACGGACATGTTATGGTATTTTGGATGGTACCTTTATTCTGGAACTTTTCGATAATGCTGAGTTGCTCACACCGCCTCACATAGGATCTGCAGCATCTTGGTGCATCTCGGACATCCCTGTTGCACTTTTCAAGCACTTGGCACTTTAACTGCGTGGCTCCCCACCCTTATCACACCAACACTGCAACAGCCTAATGACCGCGATGCCCCCTACACGGAAATAAGTCAACAAAGTAGTCGTTGAACATTTCACTTGAGTGAATTTTAAACTTTCAGTTCACATCTGAGTGCATTTTACGATCGAGCTAAGATCCTTAGCGAGCCCCTGTGACCCACGCCGCATTGCACCTTTCAAGCACTTGGTGCTTTAACTGGCTGGTATCACACATCCGTGCTCCGCCGCTGCAGCTGTTTGATGGCCGCTGCGTCCACTTTTCTGACGTTCAGTCAGTTATGAGCGCAGTTACCATGCACCCCGATTTCATGTGAGTGCACCCCAGACTTGAACTATAGCCCCTATGTAGATTTCGCACATCCCTGGTTTCACTCTTTAAGAATTGGTCTTCTTGTGTCATGGTGCTGCGCTGTTACAGGCCTTTCACTGCTGTGGCACAGTGGAAATCGGTAATTATTGGAATGCATAATCAGCTGGCAGAAGAGCCTCTTCCATAGTTTCGGACATCTTGCACATTTTTTAAGAGATTTGATTGAATGTGTCTTAAAAGCTCAAATTGGCTTGACTCCGGCTTATTACTGTTGTGAACGTATCTAGGACCCTATTTAAATATTCCCGATTCATGCCCTTATGTGGTTATAACAAATCATGTCCTTATAAAGGCATAAGAATCATATCCATATTTAGTCATAGCCAATGCAGTCCAAATACGGCAAGTCTACTCCCATAGACTCCTAGAAAGTACAACGCGTTCTTTAAACAAACCAAGCCTCCAGCAGCCCGGGAATTCCCCCTGCTTTTGTTTTGATTTGTCCAAGAACTCCTGGAGTCCAGAAAGAACTGTAAGTTCTTAGTGACGTCTTATGCCCAACCTTACGTCAAACTCTGCACCTTCCAGGTATAAATATACCAGCGTTTGCCTTAAGCAAACACACAGTGGTTTTGAAGCAGATCGGCTATCTACTTACCCGAAGCCCAGCTGTACCGAGAGCCGAAGGAAGCTGACCCTCCCATTGACGCACTGAGAGAGATGCTGTCTTTTCTCCTGCTGAGAAATCCAGCTCCAGTGTTTCCAGTCACCCTTGCGGGTTGCTGGGAGATCGAGTCCTGAGAAAGAGATACAAGACCTCCTTCATTCTATAACCAAGGTACGGAGCTGATTAGATCTTTAGAGAATTCTTGATTCAGATTCTTGGCAAAAACTTACTTAAATTAAACTGCAGCTCACTTACTCCTTCCCACATACTAGGCTTAGGTTAGGTACACCAGGGTAGGCGTATCTTAGAAGCACCAGTTGAGTACGTTTAGTCAATGATTTTATGTATGTATATATTTTATCCGTTTTAAGTATCTTATGGCTTAGAAACCATATAAATGCTTTTACAGTATTATTTCATAATACTCCTTTTACTGTACGCACTTTACTTCATGACAAGTATTGCAATTATGGCAATTCACTTCTCTTGCACGAGAAAGAAGACTGCTCAATAAATAACAACTTTTATTGAAAACGCCCACTCTCTATTTCTCTGCACTCCTGGTGAAACTAAGCATGCACGATTGACTGAGTGAAATAGTTGTCTATTGTTTTCTGCGACTCTGGAGATATACTCCTTATTCTGGGGGGAGCAAAGTTGTCATGTTTATGCGGTTGTCAGAAACTAATCCCTTCTTGTCTATTCAGGAAAGTTAACTCCTTCCTGTTCACTCGAGAAAGTTTCTAGTGACCTCTGAGCTAGCTGGCATACCTAATTAAGTCTAACATATTCAGTAGAGACCTAGATGACCTCAGTCCTACGTCTAAACTTTCGTTTATGTCATTCCAATGTGCAGAGCCTATTGGGAATATAGGAACTACACTACATGGCTCCCAACGTTTGGTAAGGCGATAATCTAACGCTAGATACTAGAGTAACTCAGTCGTGCTTTTCACACAGACCTCTTTTTCCCGTAAAAACTCCAATAGACGTCTGGAGTGGGTAAAAGGTTAATATCCGCCAGAACTTAGTAGGAAGAGATTCCTATGAATTAGTTTTTGGTTTAGTCAACGTCAAAGGATACAGTGTTCCAAAATATTGTGCACCTAATCTTTGTTTCCTTGAAACTTGCTCTGCAACAAAAACTTTCTGTCAGAAGAAATGCCGGAAGGAGATGAAGAAAGACATGCTTTGGCAGCTCAACTTTTAGCGGATGACACAAGTCTCCAAAATGAAGACCCGAATGTTATAATCATTCCGGTAAATGTAAGAAAAACTATAACTATTAAACTTATAGAAAATGGACTATCATCAAGAGGTGGTACAGTCATATTTGTGGTAGAGGCCTATGAATATCGGCAGACAGAGGTATTCTATTCATGGATACATTTTCCTGAAGCAAATCCAATAACACACGATTTCCACTATTACAAAATAGAGGAATCTCCAACGGAATACGCCCCTTTCGAGGGTGTTGAAATTCCACTAACATACCAAGAGCACCTGCTCTGGTTTAATGGTGCCCTAAAACATCAAAATCACATTACCAGGCTCGGTCCACTAGGTAGACCAGGAGCCACATGGCCGGTTCTAGCCAGCTACACACCACATCCCGACATTGGAAAAATGTCAAGCAAAGAACTTTTAGTTAAACTAAAAGAATTAACAAAGGCATATAGAGAATTAGTTCAATTGGCAATTGACGGTACAACCTGCCATCAGAAATTAAAAGAAACAGATATAGCAGAACAACCTTTTGAACTTGCCAGAATCATAGAAAAATCCTATGAAGAACTAGGTAGAGATAGTTTGGGTGGGAAACCACTAAAACCACAACTAACTGAAAATCCTGAAAAAACCTTTATCAAGAATAATCTCAACACTCCAAAAAAGAGGTGGGAGGGTAATAAACAAACCACTCCCAGAGAAAAACAATTTCAGTCCAGAGGAAGGTCTCCTCAACGGTGAGATAGATCTCCAGAACGTGGAGGCAAGTCTCCCCACAGGGAGCCCTCTGAGAAAAGATACAACCTTAGAGATAGGGATAAATTGAGAAAACCTGACAGATATCAAGATATTGATACACGACCCTCTCGATCTTTTCAGACTTCCTCACAGAAATCGGAAAGAAGAGGATGGTCAGAACACAAGGAAGAGCACGTCAAGTCCAAAAACAAGGAACCTGCTCATCAAAGTAAAAAATTACAATTTCCAAGAAAGAAGGTAGCTAGTATTAAAATAAAACATGCCGAGGATTCTGACGACACAACTGAAAAACGGAGAATGGGCCCAGACAATGCTAGACAGCGCAGCAGAAGTGACCATAGCTCGCAAGATCCTGATGAATCTTCTCGAGACAGTGGACACGGATGAACACATTCAAGTGGAAACTGCAGACACCAGAGTTAGCATACCCCATAAATTATATGAAATAACCTTACGTATAGAGGGGAACAAAACTAGGAAAATAAAGGGTCTCTTTTGGGATAACCTTTCGAAAGGCTATGATATCCTTGTAGCAGAAAAAGACTGGCCACCAGAGTTTGTCAGGGAGTGCCCACATGGCGAAGAAATGATTATGCCTGCCTTCTCAAATCAAATTCCAATTCATAAAAAATACACATTTGCAAGAAAATGGGCAGTAGCCCAAGCCCCTACATTATATAAAAATCATGTAGGATGGGATGAGGATTCTCCTCACCACAAAATCCAGTTAAAAAATCAACCGACTGCACAAACGCAGTATCCTGTTAAGCAAGAAGCTAACAAAACAAGTCAGGGAGATCTTAGATCAACTTGAATATCAGGGGGTGATTGAAACATGCACCTCGCAAATGAACAATCCTTTGTTTCCTGTCTCCAAGCCAGACGATTTATATCGTCTAGTTTTGGACTACAGACACCTAAACTCTTGTTGCAAAACATTTGCAGTACAAAACTCACATAGTGCAGCACTAATGAATATTATCATGCGCTAAAAATATACAACAACATTAGATATCTCAAATGGTTTCTTTTGTCAAAAACATTGCACCTGAAAGTAGGTATTTGACCGCTTTCTCAACAATGGGGCCCCAAAAACAATTCTGTCGACTCCCACAGGGATTCAAGAATAGCCCAGGATTATTTTCAGCAAGGGTAACAGAGTTACTACAAATGTATGATGATGAGGCATTATCTTATGTTGATGACATCTATCTTACAGACGACGACCTGGAGACACACTTGAAAAGAGTGAACACCATAATACTTGGGTTCGCAGCTGAAGGGTACAAATTCAACTTTAAAAAGTCACGAATTGCCCATCTAACTGTCCTGTTTTTGGGATATAAATTATCAAGTGAAGCCAAAAGCCTAGCAGACAACTTCTTAGAGAAGTGTGCAGTACTCCAAGCTCCAAAAACGCTGAAAAACTTAAAATAAATTCTAGGTTTCCTGAATTTCGGAAGAACATACATTCTAAATTACGCAGAGAGGTTTAAACCTCTCTATGAATTAATAAAACCTGATTTCAAACCAATTAATTGGACTTTTTTGAAATTTTAAGATCATTACAAACAGACATGTTAACTAAAACAAAACTGCAAACACGCGCAAATGAACGCAACCTTGTAATCCGAGTCATCCCAGGAAGATGCGGATTCACGTACCTGACCTCTAATGAGGGAGAAACGGTACCAATAGCTTATAAATCACACTTGTACACACAAGCTGAAATGAAATTCAATTCTACTGAATAAATTCTGACTGCGGTTCAAACTGCTGTAGCAAAAGAAAGAGCCCTAGCCCAAGGCAAGAGCATATCTGTATTAACAGCAGTATCAGCCCTTGAGGCAGTAACAAGACCACGCATTCCAAATGCTGTGGCATTAGATCCAAAATGGATACAATGGGAAAATTCTCTTGCTGCAACAGACGTGAAACACGCATTTGATCCGAAAATGAAAAAACTAGAAGATCTAGACTACGAACATGAATATCCTCTGTCAATCGAAATTCTGCCTCTCGAACACTAAACCTGTGTATTCTACACGGACAGATTAGCACAACACTACGTTGTGTTAAAACAAGTTTATAATGCAGCGTGCGCGATTATTAAAGGTCGCTGGCGCTTAGGCAAATTCAGACCGTTGGTCACTAAAACGGAATCACTCAGATACTGTACAGCTCAGCGAGTTGAAATAAGATCTTTAAAGATGGCGCTTGAAAATGCCGATCGCGAATTACCCACACTAATAGTGTGCGATTCGCATTATTGCGTCCAGTCTTACAATAATTACATGCAGACATGGATCAAAAACGGTTACAAAGATGAGACTGGTGCCACAATAAAGCATAAAAAACTCTGGGAACAGGTAGTTCTTTTGCAGAAAGAACTACAAAAGACTCACGTGATACATACACTGAGTAATCAACGTGATGGCATTGAGGAAAATGAAATTTTGCCTGACTAAGATGCCCCCTACGTATACCCTATGTTACATGTGTGTGCATGTCATCCATGCATATTTCCTTGTAGTGGCCTGAATCACTAGGCCTCTGCATTCATGTCCTGCATTAAGGTGCCTGTCATCAAGTTTCCCAAAAGTTAAGCTAACATGAAGGCCCATGTATTTTACATTGTGCACTTTTAAATAAATATCGTACTGAACCCTTTTTGTGGTTCAGATTGAACCACCAGTCCCTGAATTAATGTTTTCATGACTCCTGACACACTGAAAGCCGCAAGAAGCCCAGTAAGGCCTGCCAAGACAGTATTATGAATAACAGTTATCTGTTTGCTTTACAGAATCACATTTGAGTCTGGTGAAGAAGGTACACAGAACCCATCTGCATAGATAGGGCCCAGCCATTCTGTCTCTGTTTAAGTGGATTACAGTGCTTGCATCCATAGAAAGCTCATGCAACGAACGAATAAATATGCCCTTTCTGTCATTTAGTGACGAGCAACCTTTGCTTCAGATAATACATCCCCTGACTCAAGATATCAGTTAGTACTAGATGTGCTGGTCGCCTTGACACAAGAGATCTCTTCTAGACTGAAAGTCAGCTCTCCTCCCAGTTACACGTCAATTGCACGTCATGCTCATGTTGCACACAAGTAGGACAAAGTTCGAGCTGGTCATGCAAACTCCTCCTCTAAGTACCCACCCACCTATGACACCTACCTATCACCTACCTATGACTCATCGAAGTACACACCCTCATGTACGCCCACATGCTCTTATCTCTTTCTTTCTTGCTCTGCCTGGAGCGCTCCGCCCTATGTACAAGGAGTAAAATGTATATATTCTGTTCATTGTTATTAAATGTTAGAAGACCCTTCCTGAACCTCTGTGGTGATGGAACTGATTCTCCCTTTGACTCGAGTTATTGGAATAAAGCCCATTTTAACTTGGACACCACGGATCCTGTCTCTCATTTGATGCATGATACTTTGTTAATGCCTAGAAATTCTGCCAGGGTAATATTTTATTTACCACATTAATGTGGCGCCCGAATAGGGCCTATCCCTTTCCCCACGCGCCGGTGACGCAGGTACAGCTCTTGCCCCCTTCTACAGCCGTGACGGACTTCAAAGTGCGCACCAGCAGGACTTCCTGCTTACTCCCTCAGGCCCACGGAGGAGACGGACTGCGACCAGGCGTCCACACGAGGCGGTGAGGATCGCGGATCGTCTCAACCAGAGCCCAACCCGTGAGAGAGCAAGGTCCGAGGTCTCCAGAGGTCCACCTGTTCCAAGGCGCATGCGTAGAAGTTCGAGGCCTTCAAGTTTCAAGTCCTGCTTCCCGGTGAGTACCACTATGGGGAATGCATCAAGTTTCAAGACGGGTCCACTGTAAAAGGTGGAAACGGTCAAGACGGGTCCACTGTAAAAGGTGGAAACGGTCAAGATGGGTCCACTGTAAAAGGTGGAAACGGTCAAGACGTGTCTCATTTCTGAGACCGGTATGGTTGTACTGTATTCCAGTGCACAAAGTTTATTGTTTTCAAGTACATGTTTTATTCCATGTATCAGGTTAGACTGTGTCTGTTTTAGTGTTATAATGTTTCTTGTATGAATGATTGTTGAATGTTTCAGTCTATTCTTGTGTATTGTGTTTCCATTGTTTCAACATGCCACTGTTTTTGAAATTACGTCAGATAGGGACCAGAAAAGGTATACTAGAAGAGTCAGTTAACATCCCGCCTAGAGTCACACCTGGTCATTATATGTATAATAAGCATGGATTAGACGCTATCTTGTTTTTAGATTTATGGGTAAACTGCACGAAGGATCTAGAGGAGAAATATGGATGGCCTGTCTCAGGAACATGGAACATGGGATTCAGAATGCATTATGGGAGTAGAGGAAGCGCTATGGAAGAGGAAGTCAAGACCCTCTCAGAAAGATGCCATTGAGTTATTGCGCAAAGAGTCACATAGGAAAACAGAACAGATTGATAGAGAAAGAAATGCTGTCATTACTGGTATTTATCCCGTCCTGTCAGAAGAACTAGCTAAAGTGACCACCTCAAAAAGACCCAGTAGGTCGTGAAGGCAACCACCTGTACCCTTTAAAGTATGTAGAAATAAGTTTACTGTGGAGTTCCTTGCAAATAGCTCCTTGTAAATATGGTTAGGAAGAGCATGTCATTATTATGACTTGTTGAGTTTCTTGTGAATATGGCTTGTGAATAGCGCCATGTGGTTATGTTTTGTGCAGAGTATGTTGTCATTACGTTAGTCAGGAGAGAGCTGGATCTCTTTCAAGTGCTTAGAGAAAATGTTTTGAAGATGTGCGTACGTGTTATGTGATAACGTGGAGAGATGAGTTCATGACTTTCCCATGTACTGCAGTCATTGGGGAATGATTGTGCTTCAGCTGCCAAAGAGTTATTATCTTATATTGGGAAGGCCGTATTTGTTTTAACATGCTGTTTAACAAGGTGTTGAGGGATTTTGGCGTTTTTTGGTGTTTGCGGGGGGCGTGTTTTTGAGCGGAAATTCGTACCCGTTCCAGTGGAGGGATTTGGTTGCTTTTTAGTGAGGATTTAGGGAATCGCTTGGACTACTGTGATGCCAAATTTGAAAGGGATCTGAGCTGTGGAAGTGGTGGAAAAGGCATGTTTTGTGCGGAGGTGCGATTTGCCATGTTATCCAATGGGCGTATTTCTGAACATTGAGATAAAGGTTTCTTTGACTTTTTCATTCTGGGTCTGCCTATGTGCTTTGTCAGTTTGCAGATTGAATGGTAAAATCTTGCATGGAGAGTAAAGAAGTGTATTTGTAAAGGGTTTGCCTTGGAACACTTGATTTAATGTGTTTGACTCAGAGGTCGGTAGTTGTAAATAAACCAGTCGGATTGAGATAAAGGGTTTTGCACGGAGAGTGCTTTAATGTTTTCACGGTTGAGAAGAAAATATAAATCAGACCCTTCATAGAATGCGTTTTTAATTAGTGTAATAAAACCGTGTGTTTTTTAAATAGGAATGTTTCTGCAAAATATAAATTATTATTTTTCCCAATGCAAGCTGCCCTTTAGAAAAGCGTAGTGACAGTTAATGCACTCAATCAGAAAACATGGCTTTTGAAAAATGATAAATCTGGCCCTTTTAATAGGAAGAATAGAAGAGCTTGCACATTTGATTATGAAAATGTTGGTTATGCAATGCAGAATTATGGGGTTTCACATTTTAATTTCAAAAAGGAAAATGTAATGTGCTTGCATGCATTGTTGTTCTGTTTATTTTTCCCTTGCAGCTAGTAGCAGTACAGAATTATTTTAAAATACTAGCATGTCACTTAGTTACAAAAAAAAGATATGTCTTTATTAATTTGCTTTTTGCCACGTTTTAAATTTGCTTCAGTTAAGTTAGAGAATGTTGGTTAGCACTGTGCCCTGGGTACAGATATGTTTTGAATTACAGAGAATGTGTTTTTCGACCTTGAGGCTAGGCCCTATCTTCTTGAGGTGGCCTGGCTCCCGGGGAATGATGTTTTGTAAAGGGAGGGCTTTTTCCCTCTTGCCGTGCCTGTCTTGTTGTTATTGGCCATACTCCAATTCTTTTCCGCGGACATTTATTGGCTGCTCTCCAGCTAAGTCAGGCTTCCTTCGCAAGCAGAAAAAAAACAAAAACTTGCCGTGCCACGGAGAAAATGTTTATGTAACTGACTGACACTAGCTTCCTTGGCAGACGCTTGACTCTTTCAATGAGCTCAGCGTTGGCAGCGACCCAATTTCAGAGAAGCAGAGAAGAGTGAGAGGCTTGTCTCCTATTTGTTATGTTTGACACTGAGCCAGCTCCTGGCTCTGAGGGGAGGGGTAGGTGAGCAAGGAGTGAGTTCGTAGCGAAGTTACCTCCCCAGCCCCTCTGACTTGTGTACAAAAAGTTGCTCTTCCTTACAGCCAGCACTGAAAGCTTCATTGACTTCAGATAAAGTCACGCTTGCAAATGAATAGTTCTTCCCTCAGTAGTGTAAACAGAATAATTGGCAGGAGTCTTGTTCTTGCAATGAGTTCAGCCCATTTTAACTTGGACACCACGGATCCTGTCTCTCATTTGATGCATGATACTTTGTTAATGCCTAGAAATTCTGCCAGGGTAATATTTTATTTACCACAGCATTCACGTTGCGGGGAATTCATTGGCTAACAGAGCCACAGCGGCAGCGGTCAAACCGGCTACCGTAGCTACAAAAAAGCATACTAAAAAACAAATAGACGGTGAAACGCTACTAGCAGTAAAAGCCTCAATGAAAGGCAACTATGCGGCGTTACCTCTAAATTATCTACTCGGAAATAAATACATAATTGATGAGAACTCCGTTCCTTTTGCTCAAATCCCTGGAGTGGGGGATAGAGTAATACCAAAAACGAACCGGAGAGCTTACTTGATTCAAGAAGCACACATGGGAATGGGTCTGCGGCACCAAGAGATCTTGAAATCTCTAATAGAATTACAATCACAATACTGGTGGCCGGGGATGAGCGTGCAAATTTATAACTTTGCAATGGATTGTCAGAACTGCAATAGAAATCGCAGTTGTGGACCGACCAGACAATTGCCAGGACACCTTTATTAGAAAGCATTAGGCTATCTATACGCAGAAATCCAGACGGAGAAATGCGATCCCATAATTATTAAGACGAGATTCATTTAGATGTGGCCCCAGCGCTCGGCTGACGCCAAAACTGTTATAAAAGATTTGCGAGTCTTTATCGGCACATACCCAATTGGCATGCTACATTCTGACCAGGGTCCTGCGTTTAGCTCTCGAGCTTACAAGGAGGCCATGACCAGCATGGGCATTGCATTGCGGTACTCTAGTCCATTCCATCCCGGGGGAAATGCGGTAGTGGGGAGAAAAAAACGTGACATAAAGCAATCTATAACAGCAAGGGTATTAGGTGCGGGTGATGGGTGGGTCAAACATCTAACAAGTGTCCAACATAGTCTTAATAATCTGCCAAGAAATTCTCTAGGAGGTATCACTCCATACGAACTTTTGTTCGGTATTAGAATGATCATCCAGGATCTAGATTGTCCGACTTCAGTGGTGAAACAAAAAACCTTTGATATCAAAGATCGTTTGGCTGTTTTACAGGACTTAAATGAAACAAGAAGAAGTCTAAGTAACACAGAGCTAAAGCCAACGGCCACTGAAGAAAAACCACCTGTCCCAGCAAGACCTGTCTGGATTCCAAAGATTGGGGATCTAGTCAGAGAAAAGATCGCGGTGAAGAAGGAATTTGGGCCTTCTTACAGAAAAGCAGTACCTGTCTTAGCTGTCAGCAGAACAAGATCAGTAGTACTACCGCCCCTTGCTGGTAAAAAGGAGAACAGAGTTGTATCAATCGACCTGGTAAAACCACAATCATGTGACCAATAATAAGTATTAGGCCCAGTGGACTCCCAAGAAGTAGCAGAAGACCAAACCTTGCTACAATCCAAGAGGTTCAAACTGAGAGACTAATCACTTTTGATAAACCTGCAGTGAACAAAGAAGGACTATGCAACAAAGCCATGGAACTTGTGCCTCTTGAAACCCAAATTGCAACAGTTCGTCAAGAAACACCAGTCTACAATGATGTAGCCTCTGAACATACATATCCAAAGATTAATCAAAATCCGGAAGCAATTCCAACAATTGACAGACTGCATCTGGCTACTTCATCAATTTCGATGACTTTTCTGATGATCCAAGTGTACATGAAGAAACGCCAGCAACAAAAACTTTTAAACAAAAAATGACTGAACTCTTTCATCAACTCAAAGAAACATATCTGACTTCACCATGGATTGAATTATGGATTGTGTTAGGTGTACTTTTCCTCCTTCTGTGGCTCATCTTGATTTTAAGTTTGGGTAGATTTATTGATGGAAAACATAGTACAATGGACACAGCAAGTCAGAACATCAACTTGCTCCTAAAGCCTCACAGATCTTCTCACATTGAAAAAAGAGAACTGTCATCAGTGAACATCACAGCCAATCTTATACCGGGTGGTGTAGCATGGGACACAACGGATTACGAAATCTATGGCCCGACTGAGCTCTTCAAATATCCACACCAGTTCAAGGTTTCCTTAAGTGACTTTGTGACACTAAGTACTTTCTCTGATGATTGGGACTTTGAAAATATTAATAATATGATGTCAGATTTACAAATGTCAGCAAAATTCACAGAACATGATTATTTGCAGGGTTCATCAAACTATGAAGAAATGTACTGTTTTAATCATTATGGTCATCACTATTTGCATAAATCTGCTAATCCTAGAAATGTTTTTACTTATACCCAATGGGAACATTGTCCTACACCGCCAAAAGGCAGTTCGAAAATATTTTATGAGAAATTTCCATACTTCTCAGGTTTTAACAACACTGATCCAGAAACGTTTTATTTCAAAATGTTAAATAAGACAGGAATGAAAAACATGTTGACAAATACTAAATTGATTTATTCTGAAACATTTCATGAAAAAATGTCTACATTTGGTTTTGAATTTTGGAAAAACAACATTGAGACAAACACCATCTGGGGTACAAAAGACTGGCAGGTACAAGGTCTAGAATCATTATTTAGAGCCTGCATGATCCCAGAACAGATAATATTCCTGAATGACACCATTCAACAAACAACCTGTCTTGGCTTAGACAAGATAAAAGACTTAAACAAACCGTCTATTCCAAAGCCCATACCTGATAGTAATAGCACTACAGATGTGGAGATAGACGTATCCCATATTTTAGACCAAAACAGAACAAATCCTGATTGGAAAAAATGGTTGATCTGGCCCCCAGACACTAATAACTGTCAAGATAGATTCCTGAACAAAACAAAGGGGTTCAAACAGACCAGGCCAGACACAAGATATTCCCAGAGACAACATCCAGGGATAGTTACAACATACAGTGTAGGAAAACTATGCCTCGAATGGCTACAGAAATCTACACTGCAAGAAATTAAGCAACACTTAACTTTACTTAAAGAAGGTGCTGACTTGCGAGATTTCATATTGGGACCTCTCAAACAGCGTCAGAAACGTTTCATATACGCCGGTATATACGCTGCTTACAACGAAGCTTGGAAAGTAATGCAAATTGAAACTGCTGAAAAAATACGAGAAATTGATCGTTTTAATTTGGAAAAATCACTGTCTGTAGTGGACAATGGGTTAACAACTCTGTCCTCCAGAATTTATTCCCTGGACAGCATTGTATCATCTGCTATTTATATAATAGAGCAGGACTTGCTAATCTTACAACATGGCCAGTCCCAATTACGTTCTATTGTACAGCTAGGCTGGACGTTACAAAATCTGCGTTCAGGCTACGTGCCATGGCGTCTAATCAACATAACGTCATTATTTTCTATCCTTAACCTTACTGATAAACAAATCAGTTTGGCACAAAAAGGAGCAGACTATACGATACTGAGCATTGAAAAACTTGAGAGATTATCATTGACAATGTAAGAGAGACCTGTCATTGAATGGATAATACATGGTACAATTACAATTCCGATAACAACTTTTCAGTTTCAATATTGCCAAAAGTATATACCAGCAGGCCTGTATGAAAGGTTGGGTAATAGATACATCAAGTCAACCTGGAATTTACCTTATACACATAAATGTTATAGTGAAGGGAAAAAAGAAGTATTTCTTAGTGGCAACAACTGTAAAAATTCACTAAGCGGTACACTTCTGTGTCAAGGTATTAACTTTCATGGAGCCTGCGAAGGTTCATCAAATAACCTTTCATGTCACCTGCACGGCACCCCTGCAACACAGATAGAGCCTTTTTTCAGAAAGCTTTCCAACGGCAGCTATGTTATAATAAGTGACCACAGCTGTTGTGGCATGGTGCCAGGATTAGCCTATCTCTTGAGCGTTACTTCCAGGGTCATTTGCTGTATGCAAGTATTGTATCCAAACAGCAAACCAGACAAGGAGGCAGCAATATGGCCTTCTCTGAATATCTCTTCTATTCGAATTGATACTTTAAGCAGAATGAAGTCTATTCTTTTACAGACAACTGTGCCTTTAACCTCATCCAAAGAGACGTATGATCTGCAAGTTGCAAGGACAGCGGCAGAGATACATACCCTATTATCAACAAATTGCCCCATGCATTTCGTAGAAATGTTAAGCCAAATCTTAACCATGTCTGATACCAGTGGCATTGCACATGTATTTAAGACAATTTTTTTCGGGACTTTTAGCACCCTTGAAGCAGTCCTGAATATCTTCCCGAATTTTGTGCATTCTGCATTCGGCGGCCTGCCTCTTCTTTTGGGACTCGTAGCAGGAATTTTATTTTTGTTCCTTCTGCTCCGATATGGCAAGTCAAGCCACAGACAAAACTCAGGCTACAATGGAAGAAACGATCGTGGCTATAAGATACCGAGAACGGATCACTAATGTCCTCAGCTTTGCCCGGCTAAGAGATCTGAGTACTACCTGGTTTCTTTCATTCAGACCAATCTGGCAAGATTGCATCTTACCTGTGCTTCGATGTCTGCTATGCGGAGAAGAATGTGTGTTGGACGTCTGTCTTACGCTACCATCAGCAGTACCTATGGATATCGATACTTTGGTTCGGTAACGGCTCATGCAACGTGTTGTCCCCAGCGGCTACCTATTCTGATGACGGCATTCGTTGAGACTTCACCATTACGATTAGGTGTCGGTGAAGTACGAGATGAAGGCAGCACCACACAGGTACAACCTTCTGTGAGCATTGATGATCCAGACATCGATGATGGCAATGATTCTCACATATGCACTATTTCAGCTTTTTCAAACTTAGTCGATACTTTCACCTACTGTTGTAGACCAATTTTTCTCCAGCCTGTCTGATTTGATGTTCTCTCCTAACAACGAGAATAACTTTTGCAACAACGAGCACACAGCGTTCCCTGAACTCTGAATTCGGTCTTCAATTTTTGATAAACAACACTACTGAAAACAATTGGAACTATTTTTTCCCCTGAAAGCGAAATTATTTTTCCATTTCCAAAATATTTACCTTTTTTCTGGCACATGGTACTCTGCTTGAAGTAGAACTATTCTTAGAGAACAGAACTTCTATTTTTAGAAACTCTAGAGCCAATACTTTCTTAGTCTTTAGCACATGTACAGTATTGTATAAATATGTGATGAAATGGTCTCGACCTTCTTTTCTGTATTAAGAGCCATTTCATAAATGTAATTTTCGCAATTCATTCAGCCAATATTTATGTATGCTTTATCTGAATGATACCACTGCCTGAAAAACGTACAGTCCAAATCCTCATTTTCGTGTATACACCATATACCATTTCAAATGTTATTTATGTATTTTGGGGTGGGTTGGAAAACACATGCATCGTTATATGTTTAGTATTGCTTAATATTTAGTAATGGACATTATACGTAGAGTGGGTGTTGTGAACGTATCTAGGACCCTATTTAAATATTCCCGATTCATGCCCTTATGTGGTTATAACAAATGATGTCCTTATAAAGGCATAAGAATCATATCCATATTTAGTCATAGCCAATGCTGTCCAAATACGGCAAGGCTGCTCCCATAGACTCCTAGAAAGTACAACGCGTTCTTTAAACAAACCAAGCCTCGAGCAGCCCGGGAATTCCCCCTGCTTTTGTTTTGATTTGTCCAAGAACTCCTGGAGTCCAGAAAGAACTGTAAGTTCTTAGTGACGTCTTATGTCAAACCTTACGTCAAAATCGGCACCTTCCAGGTATAAATATACCAGCGTTTGCCTTAAGCAAACACACAGTGGTTTTGAAGCAGATCGGCTATCTACTTACCCGAAGCCCAGCTGTTACGAGAGCCAAAGGAAGCTGACCCTCCCATTGACGCACTGAGAGAGACACTGTCTTTTTTCCTGCCGAGAAAAATCCAGCTCCAGTGTTTCCAGTCACCCTTGTGGGTTGCTGGGAGATCGAGTCCTGAGAAAGAGATACAAGACCTCCTTCATTCTATAACCAAGGTACGGAGCTGATTAGATCCTTAGAGAATTCTTGATTCAGATTCTTGGCAAAAACTAACTTAACTTAAACTGCAGCTCACTTACTCCTTCCCACGTACTAGGTTTAGGTTAGGTACACCGGGGTAGGCGTATCTTAGAAGCACCAGTTGAGTACGTTTAGTCAATGATTTTATGTATGTATATATTTTACCCGTTTCAAGTATCTTATGGCTTAGAAACCATATAAATGCTTTTACAGTATTATTTCATAATACTCCTTTTACTGTACGCACTTTACTTCATGACAAGTATTGCAATTATGGCAATTCACTTCTCTTGCACGAGAAAGAGGACTGCTCAATAAATAACAACTTTTATTGAAAACGCCCGTCTTTCTATTTCTCTGCACTCCTGGTGAAACTAAGCATGCACGATTGACTGAGTGAAATAGTTGTCTATTGTTTTCCGCGACTCTGGAGATATACTCCTTATTCTGGGGGGAGCAAAGTTGTCATGTTTATGCGGTTGTCAGAAACTAATCCCTTCTTGTCTATTCAGGAAAGTTAACTCCTTCCTGTTCACTCGAGAAAGTTTCTAGTGACCTCTGAGCTAGCTGGCATACCTAATTAAGTCTAACATATTCAGTAGAGACCTAGATGACCTCAGTCCTACGTCTAAACTATCGTTTGTTATTCCAATGCGCAGAGCCTATTGGGAATATAGGAACTACACTACATTACTTATTGTTTTAACCCCTTTTTATTAGGTCGCAACACTAAAAGAGGCATGACAAGTAGATGCCTTTGGCAAATCAGAAGGCTAAATGCACGAGTGGAGAGGCAAGCAGCGAATAGCAAGAAAATAACATACTGTAAGCCCACTGAGTAATTACAGGAGGTCTCAAAGAGACAGTTCATGCGCTGCCGTGCTCGACCTAAAAATGAATGTGTCTATTTATAACGCAAGGTGGGATTTCTTATACACAAGCTTTGCAGACTATCATTTCCTTTCCTAGTGCTGGACGTTCAGATGCTACAATAATATAGGAAGACTCCTATATTTAAGCTTGCGCCGCCTCTGATTTATAGTATTTGTTTGGCTAAACTAATCTGCCCCGGGTCGCTGCTTTTTGCGCTCACAGACATTTAAGGGTTTGTGCCAAGCATATGATGGTGTCTTGCCATTTTGGCAGGTAAACCTATTTATCTTCCTGTTTGGTGTTCTTGTTCAATCTGTATATTCAATCTATGTTTGTTTTTAAAATCCCAATGTCTATTATTTTACCCATGTATTGGACGATTTTAAATGTATTTATTTTCCAGAGTAATTGACTTAAAATATGGCTGTGTTTTAACTGTAGAAGATACCCGGGGTAATTGTCTTTCTAGGCTTCACCCAAAAACCATCATGCATAAAAGAAATACGGACGGGATAACTTGGGATGGTCCTCAAAAACTTGGGGGCAGAGCTTAATGGCAAACGGAAAGGGCATACAATCATGTTTCTGCCTGTCAGTGCCCCGGATGTCTGCCCCTTTGTCTAACGCTCTCTGTCCCATAAAACAATATTTCAAACTCAGTTTGCCCCTCAAACTCACTTTTTCTGTTTCATGCATAGTCCATTTAAACCTGCGTCCTTCGCTGTACCCAAAACTCTCTGCTCTCTTCTTTAAACTCCCTCTCCCTCACCTGCACGCTACCCTCGCCTATATTCCCACTCAAAACTCTGTCCATCTCTTTCTTCAAGTTTCTCGTCTCCCTCACTCATCTCTGCTTATCTCTTTTAAACTAACTGCTATCCTCCAAACTCTCTGTTGGTCTCTATCTATGTTATCCCATTGTCCCCCACTTTCTGTCCTTCTGCAAAACTCTCTCCTTCTGTCACACTGTCCTTAAAGTCTACCCAAACTGTGTTAGCTTTTTATTCAACACAGCTGGTCTCCCCATTTCATGCCCATACCCTAAATATGCTGAATCGCTAAATACGTATAAGGTCCCAAAGGCGTGACCGGTTGCATTGCAAATGCTTGTTATATAGATTTTTATGTTCAGGGAAAAACTATAAGCAAGATTAATTTTTTACTTCAAGCATTTTCATAATCATATTTCAATATTACAATTTGCAGTTTACTACTTTTTCACATCAATATTTTCTTAGTACATCGCCTAGTCTGATTATAATTTATAAAAATATAAGCAATCATTTTTATATAGATTTTATATTCATGGAAAAACTATAAGCAAGAATCATTTTTACTTTAAGCATTTTCATAATCATATTTCTATATTACGATTTGCATTTTACTATTTTTTCTTCAATATTTTCTTAGTACATTTATAAGTTTCTCTCTCATGACATAAATGTCTCTATTTCACCAGTTTCCAACCCTCCTGCATGCTTTTATGATGCAAATTAAAAAAAAAAAACTTTCACATGTTGTGTCACTCCTGTAAGCTTTTACCATGCAGTCAAATGCTTTCATGCGTTTTCACAAGACCACACTGTCAGTCATGTTTATTAGACGTATATTAGTTTACACTTGATGAGCAGAATTGATCAAGCAAAATCATTTTCAAATAATCATGCTCCATCAATCCCCCATCTGATGCCAAATCAAGCCATTTCACCATATAATCTGATTACAATCTGATTATGTTAGAATGCTCTTGTTTTCATATGTTTAAGTTTAACACCCTCTACACCCCCATAATAAGCACCTTTTTTGTCCTCCAACTCAATTTTGTTCCCTTTTCTCTTTCTAGCCCTTCGTTTTGTCCCTTTTGTTTTGCCCATACAACATCTGTATAACAGTATTACGATTAATATGCCAATACCAATAGCAATTATTGGTATTAGTGTTTGTCCTACTAAGCTGTTACTTAGTCCTGCTAACCCGTTTCTCACCGAGGAAAAACCCTTACCAAGTTTTTCCCATGCACCAGCAACTTTTAGTTCTGTTAAATCACTACGCAAATGAGTAATGTTACTAATATATCCCTCCAAATCTCTACTTTTGTCAGAGATATAAGTTCAACATTGTTGAATTTTCAGCATACTACAGACTCCGCCCTCTTTTGCCAGTAATACATCAAGAGCAAGTCTATTTTGCAAAACCACTGATCTAATAGCAAGCATTTCAGTATCAATTACTAAGAACCCGCCAGCAGTATCCGTTGATAATCGAACAACCACTGTAGACAATTTTCTAATTTTATGTGAGTCTTAATACACCAAAGATATCACCCACAGTTTCCGCAGCACTTACTCCCCTTTTACTCCGTGTTAGTTTCCTTTCATTGGTTCCATGATTTTCATTCACATGTTATATTTTTGGAAAGACAATACCCATATAACAACAACCATACCAATGTTGAGGTAATCTATAATAAGCATTTTTACCACACACATAGTATACTCTAGTATAAACTTGATCAGTACCACCTCTTAATCCCCAAACCCCTGTAATTAGGAAGCTATGTTTTATAATCACCCTCCCTATGAGTGAATGGAGGTATGTTAGTTGTCTGTTCTACAGCTTTTCTCTTAAACTCTTGTCTTCGATCCTCTACAGTATTCATACACTCTGTTTCTACATGGTGTAAACTACATGTCAGATTATTTCTATGTGCATATACAGTAGCTATAGGCTTAGTGGTATGAAAGAAATCTCCCACATATTCAGTGTTCTTTGCACTGCTCACTATATTCATATTCTTCTTAATAGTAACTTCTGAGAAAACTAAATCATAATTTGAATAATAGTATTGAAACTGCTCCTTGCCATAGAACAAACTTGTTAGTACACCACATGAAATTCCATATGTTAAAGGAAGATGGTGATAAGTCACCCCTTCTGACACAGACTACGGTAATTGTATGCACACATAACAATCTCTTGCATACATAGTATTGACATACTCATACAAAAGTTTAGTAAAAACATTTACCAAAAAGTAATTCACAGATTTATCTTGGTGTAAGGCATTTCCTGTTAGTTCTTTAATATCTATTTCTGCATCCTCTTTAAGGACTCTTGCTACCTCCTTTATTGTATTTACATAATCATTAGTGAGATTAACAGGAAACATAAAATAAGGCACTTATAGTACTAACACCAACTAAACAAACAATATTACAAGAGTACATATAAAGCAAGCGTTTCAACACTTTCGCCTATTTCAACTTAGATTTTGATTACCAGTCTCTGATTTATCCATTTTATATATTGCAAAAAAGAAAAAAAATATTCAAAAATGAATTGTAAAGAAAAATTATTCAATATGTTTAGATCAGCAAGGTAAATATTCAATCTATTTAGATTAGCAAGGTTTGTGTATCACACACTTTCTGAGCTTCAGGTCACGGGCATATTTTCAAATCTCTCCTTTTTTTGCACTCTTTTTTCTTATGCACAGTTCATTTAGGGTGGCTCATATGATGAGTTGTCTTTGGAACAGAACACAATGAATTTTTTCCCCCAATCATTTATGGCAGCCAAATACGTTCATTCAGATGCTGTGTATTTTTGACTCAGAACTTGTGCTCTTTTTGTTCTGCGTACTGTGTTTTCTTCTTCGTCTGTATCACTTTCTTCAGATTGGCTATAGACTTTAACCACAGTTGCTGGAATCTTTCTCCTCAACGTAATTTTCAACTGCTTAGCTCCTCCTGGCCATTTATCACCTTTTCACACTCGTTTTCCAGTTACACTGTCTATTTCACTTGACTCAAAACTCCGCTTAGCTGATGACCTTTTCTCCTTATCTCCGTCACTTTCAGGGACCAACTCTCTTTCAGTTTCGACAGTGACAATGTTACGAGACCCAGGAGCTTGTGCCCACTCTACTAGATTCTCAGTCTGTTCAGGCTCTCTTTGTTCTCTTTGTTCACTTTCAACCGACTCTGTGCTTTCAAGTGGACATGGGACTCGACGAGTTTGGGCAGCATGCACCCAGTTAGGCAAACCACCACATTTAACTGCTGTTGTTGTCACAAGAATCACTTGATATGGCCCACGGCAATGAGGTTCCAAACAAGATTTCTCACCTGTTTCTTCACGAGCACCCAATCACCGGGGCTCAAATAGCGTGCCTGCTTTTGTTGGACAGTAGTTTTGCTGTCTCCAACCTGGTGAGACACAGAACGCACTACGTCAGCCAATCCTTTACAAAAATCGAGCACTAAATCATCAGATATGTTTACGAGCTGATTTGCTGGGACTGTTGGCTGTCTCAAAACCCTCCCCATTACGACTTCATGTGGGTACAGTCTAGTTCTTTTGTCTGGGAGACTTCTCCAACTCATCAATACCAATGGTAATTCATCAGGCCATTTCAGTGTTGCGGATGCACAAACCTTAGGAAATAGTGATTTTATTGTGCCATTAATTTGCTCGACCACGCCAGATGCCTCAGGTCGATAAGCACAATGCAATTTTTGCTCAATTTGTAAGGCTACACAAATCATTCGGACCTCTTCATTATTGAAGTGTGTCCTCTATCTGATTCTAACAAGACTGGAAATCCAAATCTAGGAATGATCTCTCTAAGCAGCAATTTAGCAACATTTAAGGTGTTATTATGTCTTGTTGGGTATGCTTCTACTCACCGTGAAAACAGACACACAATTACCAAGACATGTTTGAATCCATTGCAAGGAGGCATGTCTATGAAGTCTAATTGCATGCCTGTAAATGGACCTGCTGCTTTTCCAATTGGGCCCAAACTAACAACTGTTTTTCTCCATGGGTTTTGATGGTGACATGTCACACATCTTTGACACAGACTCTCTGCAATGACTCTAAATTTTGGATTGAATCATGACTGTTTGAAAAGCCTAATCATAGCATCTCTTCCTAGATGTGTTGGACCATGGCAAACTCTCGTCATTTGTGATAATAAACTATCTGGCAATGCAGGTCTCCTATCAGTGTAAACCCACACTTCATCATCTGCTCTGCTTGTACATCCTGCTTTGATCCACCCTTCTTTTTCTGCTTCAGTAACTGCATCTTGTAATTCTCTAATTTCCTCCCGTGTTTCAACAGTTGAAAACATTAATCCGCATTCTGTTTAATCAGATTGTTCTTTTAAATGTTCCCCATTGATTGTAAATAAATTTTGAGTTCAAAAGCGCACAATTTCGTCAGTATATCTGTTGCCAACGGTGACATACCAACGTACACAAAAATCACCTGCCTATACGTGATAATTACAAGAAGGCCCTAAGAAAAGGGTCACAAAATTATGCACCAAGCGCCAGAGCTGACAATTACATATATTCAATATTCCAACACCCAAGTTAATTTAACAAAGTTATTTTTCTTTTTTATTGTCATAATATCAAACATGATTGTCTGACTTCACAAAATACATAGCTAGACAATTAAATACTCAACAATATATATATATATATATATATATATATATATATATATATATATATATATATATATATTCACTGAAAAAACCATAGGTTTCACACCAGTTATAGTTAGCTGGAAATTTTACTCGCATAAAACCATTGAAATTCCCACGTTATAGTTAGTTGGACTCACTATAACTTGCGCGTGCAATGCACTGCTGACGTCACATATTACATCACTCATGACATGGTCAGTGACATCAGTGAATGTGTGTGTGTGTTTAAGGTGTGTGTGTGGGAGGATTTTTTGTGTGTATGAGGTGTGTGTGTGGTGTGTGTGTGTGGGGAGTATGTTAGAGGTGTGTGTATGTGTTGGGAGGGGGATGAGGTGTATGTGTAGGAGTAAGGTAAATAATTAAGAAAAAGAGAATGAGTGAAGAAGCAAAGGAAGGGAATAGAGGGTAAGTGAAGTAAAGAATAGGGATTGAAAGAAGTTGAATATGAGAGGGAAAATAGAGAAAGGGGAGTAAACATGTAGAATAAGAATAAGTAAGGGAAGCAGAGTAAAGACACAGGAGTGAGGTTGATTGAGAAAATGTTAGTGAGCTTAAAGCAAAGGGTGATGACAAACTACATTTTTTTAGTCATACTGACCATATAATAAATGTAACTTTAATTAATTTTTTTACTACAGTTTGTATCTGTGAAAGAGAGAAGAAAAAATAAGTTATAATTAATGAAATATGTATTTTAAATTAAAAGATACAAATGAAGAGGTTAAAAATCATAACACTCTATTTAGAAATAAAGTAAGAGTGAAGGACACAGAAAGGGAAATAAAGTAAGGTAGAAGGACAAAAAGAGAGAAAAAGAAATAGAAGGAGAGCAAATTACAAAGAGTAAGGCATATAGATTCACTGACAAAGAGAGAGAGAAGAACAGAGAAATGAACTGAAGGTAAGAAAGATACTAAAACAATGTGAGTTAGCAAAACTAAATCAGGAAACAGAAGTAAGTAAAAAGATAATGACTGAGACAGAAAACAGTCTAATTAAGGATGCATTTAGAAGAATGCGGAATAGAAGATAACTGAGAGTAAGTGAAGAACAGTCATAGAGTGAAATGATGAAGGGAGAGAGGATAATATACAACGATTGAGGGAAATGGACTGAGGAAGTTAGTAGGCAGACACACTAGAGAAAAACTGAGTGAGGTGGAGTACAATGAGTGAGAAAAGGAAATGAGTATGAGAGCAAAAAAAGGAAAGAGAGGAGAAGACGACTAAAATAGTGGTACTGAAAGAAAATAATTTGGGGATGAAAGTAAAGAGAAGGACATTGAAAGAAAGGAAATGAGGGATAGTAATGGAACCAGAGTAAAAGAAATGGGATGAAAAACGATGAGAGAGGAGCAGTGAAGTTATTGTAAAAGAAGTGATAGAAGGTAGATAAACACAACTGAACATAACACAAGGAGAGTGAGGCACTGAGGACATAGAAGTAGTGAACAAAAAATAGAGAGAAGAGGTCAAAAGTAAGGAGCAAACAAAGATAAGCGAGGGAGAGTGGGTGATTTATAGTGATAGAGTGCAATAATACTGCTGAGTGAGTAAACAGGAATTACTAAAAGAGCAAAGGAGGAAAATACGGAAAAGGGAAGTAAAGCAGAGAGACTGAAAGCTGAAAAGGTATGCAAGGGAGAGAGGGGATGCACACAGTTGAAATGAGAATGAGGGGTTGTCAAAGAAGTGGAGTAAAGGAACGGGGGTTTCAGAGAATGAGAGAAAGACATAAGTGAGTAAAAAGAGCGGAAAGAGGATGGAAAAAGGAAAGTGAGTGTCAGAGAATGGGAATACAATTTAATTTACACAATCCAAAGTATAAAATAACTTGTACAACATGTTACATAGTTTATTTTTGCTGTTCTCAGAATATATTGAATTTCACTTAAAACAGTGAGTTCAAATTACTCATCATATGACAGCGGGAAAAAAAACAATCTAAAAGATTGTGTTTTAAAAAAAACCTTAGATACTGACAAATGACAAATGTACAATAATCTTCGATTGACTTACTTTTCCTTGAGGCCAAATAGTATATCATGGAGGTCCTTTTCTCGTTGCAAAGTACTTTGCTGTTCAGTAAAAAATCCATTTAATCGACTTTCTACAAGAAAAGCTCCAAGAACATCTGAAATATTTTCATTATTTTCATATACTCCTTTGTTTCAGTCATGACTCTTTACTCATTCCTGTACCTTTCCTTTTGGCCAAATAGTGTCAGATGTATGAGTATATTTTCAAAGTAATTCAAAGAAACTCTGAAATGACCTTTTTTCCAACGTTCTGAAAGAAAGGCTCTACAACATTTTCACAATATTTAAGTATTTGTAAAAGCATCTCTGACTCACTCATGTTCATTATTAGCGCCTTGAGACCCTCCCGGGTGAGTAGTGCGCTGTACAAAAATGGCATGATTGATTGATAATTTTGTATAATACTAATATCACTTACTATGAGATCCACTTACAGTACCTATATGACAAGTCAATTTTTTATATTACCTGGATCACTTTTACTCAGAATATATTTTTAAACAGCAAAATAACCTTTATTAACTGCTCCCGTCTTCATAGGCCAATTACCTTTACCTAAATTTTGGTAGTAAAAACACTAGGTATGAATTTTTAAAGCCAAAAGGCAAATGTTGTTTGAAAGTCAAATGAGTGTCGTTACATTGGGTCCAACCTTTACAACTTTTTAAATAGCATGTGTAATGCCCTGATGTTGTAGAAGGACCATCATGAAAAATAATAGCTGCAGTTGCAAAGGTTCTTCCTGATATCGATAACTGTGAAGCCACGACATTTTTAATAGAAGTTGTCAATTTAGTTCCATCAGGTCTACATCGTTGGAACATTAAAATGACATACTGACCATAATTTTGTAGAAATAATGTGGACAGCATTGTAGACTTACATTGGGGACACACCATATTGTGATCCGCTGCTTTAACTAGATTATTAAAAGGCACTGATTTGCAGGCTGGTGAAGTCAAATATTTAAATCTTTCAGTGTCTATTCTAGTAGTACTTGATAAAGTACAGTTGTCGCAGTCATGCTGCCACTGATAAGAAAGGCTAAAAAGATTTTTAATATCTACACCTTCATCTTCCAATACATCAAACATATACATTAAAAATTCCTGACAATCCTGCTGAATATTCTGTGAAAATTGATTTTGACCAGTAGATATGTCTAGAAGATTTCGAATTTCTAAAACACTTTCTATTTTTGCTCTATCACTGGTACATTTCTCAAACACGGAATTCAACAAACAACATAATCTTTGATCCTGATTTTCAACAATCTGTTCTTGTATATTTTGAAGAAAAAAAACAACATTAAGCACTACATTAGCATAGCAGTTGACACCAGAACTGTTTTCAAACTGAAATCCAACAACATCTTCAACAGAATCTTTTTTCCTTCTGCTTACAATTACAGTTTCGTGTACTTTTTGTCTTTTTGCTACTACCTCACTGCAATTACTCTCATTTCTTCTTTTTCGGCCTACCACACGTTTTTCAATCAGAGGATATTGAGGCAAATGTGAAGCATACTCTCTTCTTAACCTATTGTATTCTTTAACACAATGTAGATCTGCACAAATCTTTGTTTCATCACACTCAATCAAGTACAATCCTGATAAAGTTCTGACTCGTGATAATGCCACATATGCCATACCCTCTTTAAACACATAACTTCCAATGTTCACCAAAGCGCTATCTACACTTAAACCTTGTGACTTATGAATTGTCACCGCATATGCCAAACAAATAGGAAACTGTTTTCGCCGAACATATAAGTCTTTCAC
The DNA here is from genome assembly GCF_964261635.1 of Lissotriton helveticus. Classification (NCBI taxonomy): domain Eukaryota; kingdom Metazoa; phylum Chordata; class Amphibia; order Caudata; family Salamandridae; genus Lissotriton; species Lissotriton helveticus. The sequence continues at coordinate 315,595,929 of NC_136069.1, forward strand.
GAGCAAAAATCTAGCTGAACAACGACAAATTTGTTCTATTTCATCAATGCCATCAAATTTAATTTTTAAAATTTCAATTGCATCTCTATTTTTGTAATTAACAAAACCAACAACATGACCCATTGCTCCATTTACCAGACCTCTTTCAACATTTAAATTCCTTCTCAAAATGATACGACAATTTAAACACACATTGAGTCTTTTCAAAACCAGCAGTTTTAGATATAGTCTTCTCTAATGAATCCAATTTTGATTTCAAATTTTCAGACATAATAATTGTTGCTCCCAATATGCTCTATTTTATCTGTAGCTTCCAGTTTCACTATCTCTTCATTTTCTAACTGTAACATTTTGTTGTTGAACATGGAACATTCTTTCAGAGTTGGCATCAAACATATGCCAGATTTCTTCTCGTTAATTTTCTTAAAAATATTCTCTGGAAGAATGTTTTCATTTGGGTACAAATTTGAAATTAATCGTCCATGTAAAGCTTCTTTCCCTTGCTGACTTAGTTTTCCGATTCTTACATCTTGTAAAATATTTTTATAATCTTCATCCTTCGCCTGCTGCATATTTTGAAGCAGTTCTGCATATTTGAAGTTGAACCATATATTAACGTTTCCAATACTTCCTAAGCACTTCCTGGTATCTTCATGCGTGAGCATTTTGAACACAGGTTGTCCTTTCACTGGAGTCAACTGCAGTAGATCTCCAAAAACAATAATGTGTTTTCCTCCAAATAAGACATCATAGTCTGTTCTAAGAATTTCTTGCATTCTCAAATGCACAAAAGCAAGCATTATATTTGACACCATGCTTACTTCATCAATGATAAGAAGTTTCATTTTCTTCAGGACTCTCGAAACTTCGGAACACGCATCTCCAGATAGCTTGTGGTACTCCAATTTGTTATCATGCTCCACTGGCAGCATCAGTAAACGATGTAAAGTAATCCCTTTAATGTGATGTGTAGCCAGCCCAGTTGGAGCGGTAACAACACAAGACAGCGGTGATTCAGTCCTTTTCTGCAGATAAGTTGCAATTGCTTTAATCAGAAAACTTTTTCCAGTTCCCGCTTCTCCACTCACGTACAGTTGGACAGGCTTAAATGATGTACATGAGCAATCTTTCTTCTCATGACTGAATCCATGTTCAATCTGTTCTGTGACTTCGTCATATATCTGTTTCTGCTCAAGGTTTAGTTGTTTCACCAAATCTTCTAAGTTAACTACATCATCTTGAGCTTGTTCCATAGCTCTTTCCACCTCATCCATGGCAGTGGCAGCTTCATTTTGTATAATTGGTCCTCCAAGTGGATCCTGACTCAATGAAGCAGAACTCTGACTGTCTTGAGAACTGTCTCTAGCAATCTCTGCAGCAATTGTGGCTTCTTGCTCTATTTCTTCGTTCAACATTTGCAGATAATTTGGAAAAACAGGGCATTCTATGGTATCCTTGATTGCATTAAAAGAATCTTCGTAACACAGAAAATCTCCAAGTAGTTCCTCTTCTGTACGCCATGGCTTAAAGAGTTGCAAAAGAGCTAAATAGTAAAATTCCCTTTTCTCTGGATTTTCGCAACTCAATTTTCGATGATTAATCAAATGGCCTTTTTTCTGTCTCACTAGACATCCTTCACACCCAATGATAGCATATATTCCATTGTTGATATCTTCTCTGATGGTTCTCTTATAAATATAGTTTTGCAGAACTTCATACAAACAACTGTTCTCAAGATGACTACTTCTATTTGGATAGTATGTATCCAACATGTTTGTCTTCAAAATATCTGTACTTTCTGGTTCTTTCTCCGCCAAATACTCTATTTCTTGTACAGATTTCAAAACTCGGTTTCGTGTTGCAGCAAGACCTAGACTCACCCAAATGATGGTTCTAGATTTGGAATAGAGACTTGCTGACGACAATCGATCAGAACATTCATATGCTCCAATTTCTCGATGCGACAACATCTTCAGACTGTAACTGTATAATTTCTTGCTTAGACTCTTTTCATGTGAAATGTCCTCCCACATTTCCTTCAGTTCTGTCTTTTCTTTTTTGTGATGTAAGACGTCACATATCGAGCCACAGCAATGGAGTTGTCAGCAACGAACTGAATATACATGTTAGCATTCCACATGGACAAAATCACTGGGTTGTAGTCGTTGATGTACTTGGACTCTTCGTTTCTTTTTAAATTGTGTGTATTTTTTGGTGATTTCCTCGTCACAGTATGTCGCAGAGAAGACATCAAATTATTTACTCTTCCTTTAGAAATCACTGGTCGTGGAAAGCCGAAACGACATTTTGTGTAGAACTTGTCCTTGTTTCTGAATTTTCGACGACAGTTCTTTCTACAACGATGGGATTGAAAGCGTAAAACTTGTTGCCTTAAACTGTTTTCCTCTGTCGTTTTCGGAACAGCACATGTTGAATACTCTTCAATGAAACTCATCACTGTTTCATCCGAATCTGTTCCAAATTTGGGTGCATCTTTAATCCACAACAACATATGTATGTGAGGAGCACCTCTCGCTTGATACTCCTTTCTCCAAAAGAAATCCAAAACCTCTCCAAGGGGAGGATTTTTTTTGTTGGTAATAAAAGACATCATAGCTTCAAATCTATGATTGAAATATCTGCATACATTCACTGGATCCAAAGAACACAGCTCTCCAGGTGTTTTGAATTCTATATTTTGTATATTTGCATTTGCCTCTCGTAGAAATTGAAGTAAGTCGTCCCATGCATACTCGGCACAGCTAAGAGTGAGGAACCATGTCGAAGTTCCTAAGTTTCTTAGCATACATTTCAATTCCCCATGACGACGGTACCAATACTCAATTGTACCACGCTGACATGCCATGAGATTGATTAGATGAGATTCCAAAATATTATCTTGCAGATTCACTTTCTCCATAAAGTCCCTCGCCGAAACATTTTGCAGATGTGCTCCACTTTTCAGTATATGGTTTACTGCATAAGAAAGCCCAGACAAGTCACTTTCATACAGTAGATGAAACAAATAGGGAATGCATTGACGAAACCTTGGATCTTCAGCATATAATCTTTCAGTTCGATATTCAGATGCAGGAATTTGAAGTGGACGATCATCATATCGTCCACCTCGACCTCTTGGAAATAGCTGTGGAAAACAACGAGCTTCCAAACTTTCTTCCCATACACTAATGGGACTTCCTTTTGCTGCTTTCATTTGAAACAATTCAATTGCATTCCCCATTACTTCTTTGGAATGCAAAGGATGAACAGTATAATGTTCATATATTTCTTCACTTCTAGACACATCAACTTTTTCAATTTGGCCGCCTGAACAATCACTGTCTTCATCTGCATCTGTTTCCTCTGCTGCAACACATACATCTTTGTAATACTCATTGTTTTTGACTAAGTACAACGTTGCCTTTTTGACTTTCCTAACATCCACTAAATCTTGCCAGATTTTCTTACTCTTTGTCGGAACCCCATTAACTAGAATAACTAAAGGTTCCTCTTCTACTTTTTCTATACCAATTGTATCACAATTTTTTTTTCAGATCAAGAGGCAAATAAACAATTCTTCCCTTTAATCCTCCCTGCAAATCTGTAGGAGGCAATTTCCCTATCTTAGGCTCCATGCGAACAATTGCCTGAAAAGGATGGACACATTGAATCAAAATAGACTCATATGTATTTAAATCCATCAATTCATGGGGAATGTCTACCAACTCCAGATTATTATGAACACCTCTAGCAGGCATTCTGTTTTGATTTAATTTATCATAACAATATTTACAAATACGCTGATCAGAACTCAAATCAAAACAATCCTCCATTCACAAATAAGTTGCAAAATCCTTCCACTCATAATTATTCATCTTTTCACTTTTTACGTATAAATCAACTAATCTAGTTTGATGCTTATAATGACTTCGTCGACAACACACAAGTAAAATTCGGCCTTTCACTTGATTTCACCTTAAACCTGGTAATTTCCTGCTCAAACTTTTCTGTACTTGAAATCTGTACATTGTCTTCCACATTACCTTGAATTGCTGTGTCAATTTCTACACTATCCTCTTTTTCACCAAAATAACAAATCTCAATTTCTTCACAAATCTTCTTCACATCTAATTCAGTTCCATGCAAAAGAGCACTGTTTAACTGTTTAAGCTTAAGTGCTGGACTTTTTGCATAATATAACATTCTCACTAATTTCCTCATTTTGGTATGATGCACTGCTAACATCCTAAAATGATGAAAAACACTCTGACAGACTTTTCTAGAAAGACAAGCCAGTGAATGCCCTTGCAAACCTGTGTTTTCTCTCACTCTGCAAGGATCTAAGTCTTGCAACAACTTCACTTTCTGCTTTAGACTTTTCTTACTATATGTACGTAAGAAATTACAAAACAAATCAATTGATTCCTGTCGCACACTACAAATACGACTACACTTCCAAGTGTACACTGGACCCTTAGTACGTCTCCCTAAAACTTCATCAGTTAACACCTCTTCTGGTTCTCTAGGCACAAGTTTCTCTTTTTCAATCGGACAACCGTCTTTCACTTCATACGCTCGACCACTGGTGTCAACTGCATGCACTAAATCATTCTCCTGGAAGTAACTCTCCTCATTAAAAAATGGCTCAGAACTTGAACTGTGCATCCATTCTCCAGAAAAAACTTTTCAAAAATTAGTCCGATTAATTACTCTTTTCCATCTACTGTTTGATTTGAAAACATCAATTGTCTTGTTAAGTGTCCTAATTCTATTGATTATTAAAATAAATAATTTTTTCTTAACTTCAAAAGCCTGATCAACAATCTTCTCTACACTTTTCTTTTTCTTATAAAAAGCAGCTCTCTGTTTACCTTTCCTAATGTTTTTTAGCAAATTTAAAACCACCCTATTGCAAAACATTCGTTTACGAATGTCTCTAAACTGATTCTGCCTTCTATTCCTATACATATTATTCTCTCCTGCTCCAGTTGTAGGATTCTTTGAGGTTCTCTCCTTCCTTTTCAAATTTACTCTCTCATTCTCTTTTTCTACATGCTGTCCAACAATATTTTTTGAAGTACATATGTTCCGTATAAAAGACTTAGTTCTCTTACCAGGAGCTTGGTTCCTGTTTTTTGAAGTATTTGTTGTGGAAGAGTGCTGTAATTCCGTTGCTGTTTTTGTTTTTTGGCGGTTATGTTGTTTTCTTCTCCTTTCCCTTGAGGGAATTTTTGCTTACTCTTGAAATCTTGATTTCAATCTGTGTTAAAAAAAAATAGCACATTATAGACCACTATTACCAAACAACAAAGCAATGACAAAATGCAAACGATCTATTCAGGGTTACAGATCAGGTGAGGATTCTCCAGGGGTGCACAAAAGGTGAGGCCTGTATTGAAGAGTATAGTGGAAGACAGCTCTGTCCACAGGTACAAAGAAGATGGGACCTGTGTCTAAGAGTCCAGTAGGGAATAGACTTCATAAAGTCTAGTCCACTGCACTCTTATACACATGCTTCACCACCTATGCTTCCCGGGAAAGGCCTCTCTCCCACTACAGTCTTGATCATAAACCTCACCTCCTCTGTCCCTCTGCACATGTGTCTAACCTCATCTGCACAATGTACTTCCTAATCTCAGGTAACACAGATGACATAATTGTGAAAAGGTCAAATTTTTTTATGTAATCATGCAACACTATTTATTCTTTATCAAAAATGTAGAATTCATTGATTAGTCCCAAAATCGATTTTATTTTTCAATAACATTTTAGAAACACAGTGCAGGTCCTACTATTTAAACTTTCTCAAAAATGTAAAACTCATTAATTTGCAGCAAAAATATTTTAGTAGTGTAATGAAAAGCTTATACATATGACCTTTTCATTGTTTTTCAAATGTTATTCTAAAAAAAAATTATAAGGCCTAAGCAGGAGTACTCATGTGATGAAGCCTGTCCAGGGAAGCACAAAACGTGAGGCTTGTGTCCAAGAGTGCAGTGGACAGGACTAAACTGGAGTATTGTGCAAGAAAAAAAAAAGAATCTCATTTATGAGGCCCTGCGTCAGTTTTGTGCTACTGATGCGTCACTTTTTGTGACGCATTGGCGGCATAAAACATGTTCCTTGTTGCACCATATTTAAAAAGTGACGCATGTAGGTAGATGCGTCATTTTTTAAATCTTCACCACATTATACCTCTGTCAAGTGTAATGTACACAGAGGGGTAATTTCTCCGCAAAAAGCCTCGTAATAATGACGCAGTGAAATCTATGAGATTTCACTGCGTCACCTTTAGGACACTGTTACATCAAAATCTTGCACCTGCCTCACAGCAGGGATAAGACTGAGGCAAACACTTTCACATGGAGCTTTCCACATGTGATAGGATTCTGACACCTAAGCAGGAGTGCAGATGAGATGAAGACTGTCCAGGGGAGCACAAAAGGTGAGGCTTGTGTCCAAGAGTGCAGTGGACAGGACTAAACTGGAGTAGTGTGCAAAAAAAAATCTCATTTATGAGGCCCTGCGTCAGTTTTGCACTGCTGATGCGTCACTTTTTGTGACGCATCGGCGGCATAAAACATGTACCTTTTTGCGCCATATTTAAAAAGTGACGCATGTAGGTAGATGCGTCACTTTTTAAACCTCTGCGCCACATTATACTAAAAAATGTAAAAGCCATTCATTTTCCCCAAAATCGTTTTTGACATCACATTTAGGAAACACAGCACAGGTCCTATGTACAAGCATCTGCCTCACAGCAGGGATAAGACTGAGGCAAACGCTTTCACATGGAGCTTTCCCATGTGATAGGATTCTGACACCTAAGCAGGAGTGCAGATGAGATGAAGACTGTCCAGGGGAGCACAAAAAGTGAGGCTTGTGTCCAAGAGTGCAGTGGACAGGACTAAACTGGAGTAGTGTGCAAAAAAAAAAGAACCTCATTTATGAGGCCCTGCGTCAGTTTTGCACTGCTGATGCGTCACTTTTTGTGACGCATCAGCGGCATAAAACATGTACCTTTTTGCGCCATATTTAAGAAGTGACGCATGTAGGTAGATGCGTCACTTTTTAAACCTCTGCGCCACATTATACTCAAAAATGTAAAAGCCATTCATTTTACCCAAAATCGTTTTTGACATCACATTTAGGAAACACAGCACAGGTCCTATGTACAAGCATTCCATCTCATTACTGAAACCTCACTATTTTACAAAATACAATTCCTCTATGCAAACAAACTCAATATGCTTCCTACACTGAGTTAACACAGGTAACATCATTGTAAAGAGTCAAATTTATTTCTTTAAACATGCACACATTCTTTATTCCTTCTAAAAAATGTAAAAGCCATTCATTTTTCCCAAAATCGTTTTTGACATCACATTTAAGAAACACAGCACAGGTCCTATGTACAAGCATTCCATGTCACTACTAAAACTTCACAATTTTACAAAATACAATTCCTCTATGCAGTAAAAACTTTTTAACAAGCATTATCAAAAAGCATGACACAAAGCAACATTAAAAAAACACAATTTGCTTCCAAATCTTCTCCATAGAGTATACAAGTCTCTATGTATATTAAATGAATCGTAACTCACCTTTACAAATGCTCTAGGAGATTCAGAACAGTGTCAGATACACACGCCAATATTTCTTTAGCAGAGCAAAAGGTATGTTCTCCAGGCACTGCAACCATTAATGGAACAGAAAACCTCTGTTTCTACACACATATTGCTCATGATAACCAATCAAAACTCTTCCCTCTGTATTTTCAAACCAACACCCTTCCCCCCCTCAGCCCTTTCTACCTGTTACCATAGCAACTCCCTCCTCACTGAGCTCTCAGGTTTAAAAGTTTATTCTACAATGTTGCAAATCACCTCAGCAAGGATGTTTGACCTGCGAATACACCAGCTTATCTGGTGCAATATTTCTTTAAATTACTTTTTTTAACCATTCAAATTACTTCTTACACAGAACACAACCATGCACCCTAACTTTCAGTTTTCAACTATCTCAATCTACCAATCATTGCTTGTGATTCAAGAGCACTGAAACTCCACAGTTTTTTTTGCAAACTCCTACTGTTCCAACTGCCATTTTATTCCTACACTTCATCTGACTGCACCAGAACCTCCTCTACCATGTATTCTGTCTGGATTATTGGACATAGCTATATCCACTGGGCTCAAAGGTATGCAGCTACCAGAAATTTTCACAACCTTGATTTACCAAATGTGAACATTAAATGGATTGGCCAGAGAGGATTGAGATGTCACCAATTGATACCATTGGTGAAAACCTTTTTGCATTTGCCACACCCTAACCTCATAATTCTGCACTGTGGGGGAAATGACTTAGGCACTTTGACTGGGGTAGGTCTGGAAATGCTTTTAAAGGACACCTTTGAACAATTGATGCCACTTTTTCCTCAAACTGCCTTGGTATTTTCCAATATATGCCAAAGGCAGAAATGGAACTGGTCCAACCAATTTTGTCCACAATTTGAGAAAGCACGGAAACATGTGAATAAATCTGTTTCTGCTTACATGAGAGACTATGGAATGGGTTCAATATACGACAACAACTTGCGTTACAACATGCAAGATATCTACAGAGGAGATGGTGTGCACTTTTCAGATGAGGGGAATAGAATATTCCTCCTGAATTTAAGACTGTGCATTGGTACCTACTTGTAGGTATCTAAATCAGCCACAGAACCCAAAAGCTCTTTTCAGAGCTACCCTACCTCTGATCACTCCAAATGATTATCTTTTTCTAACTTTTTTCACTATTTTTCACCAAAGTACGCTCCCCGGTACGCTTCCCGGTGCGCGTACCGGGCTCCCCCGCGAAAATGTAAAAAGTTTTTTTTTTTTTTTTGGTCTATATGGGCCTCCTAACACCCCCTCAGAAAACCTAGGGGGTCAGGGAGTGCCTACCGTGCCCCCTTATACCCATTCCCAACGTTGTTTGTCCTCCATTTTCTGTCTCAAATCTACCGAAACACAAAATGGAGGACTCCCGTAGCGCTGCCGGTACGCGTACCGGGGCGCGCACCGGGAAGCGCTCCCAAAAAATGTGAAAAGTTAATTTACATAAAAACCACTGGAGACACTTTAACCAAATATAGAATAGCTCACACTACATACCAATCCCTACCATTTCCCCAAATTTGGTGGAATTCCATTGAGCCATTTAGCCTGTAGACCTCTCTAAATATCCTGAGGTAAATTACTTCACAAAAACACATCTGAAGTGTTAGGATTGACAACCAATTAAGATGTTACTTTCATTTTCTACTATTATTTCATGACATTTGATTGGTTATGTACCTGAATATATATAAAGAAAGAGAGGGAAACACAGCCATTTTGACTACTACTTCCTGAAGTACATTTCAAGAGCATTTTCACTGACAACTTCAACTGCTTTCTCAAAGGTAAGTTATTATTTTGAAAACTGAAGTATGTTGTGCACTTTAAGTTAATTTGGAAAACTTTTTCTGATAGTTATATACTATCCCTCTGTAATAGTTATAGATTGAGATAGACTTCTCTATTATAATTATGGATGGAGTTAGGCTAGTTTTGTATAATTATGAATTTACTTAGGCTTCATCACATACACTTTTTTATGTTTCTACTTCCAGTCTGATACCATACACTGCCCAAAGATAAATTCACTGTTAAAAAATCCAAACTACCTGTCTGAACTTAAACCCAACAGTGCCCTATCCCTACTGATATATTTATTTTGTATGCAAATTACAGCACGAAAATGGAAGGAGAGCAAAACATTTCCTTTGAAATTGTTCTGGAGAGCAACAATGAAGAAATTATTGTACCCAATGATAACTTGGAATTCATGGATGAATCACGGGACTATGAACTACTTCAATGTGTAGAATCAGTAGATTTGCTGATTCAAAATGAGGACATTTCTGACAGTCAAATATTAGAAGTTCTATCAAATTTTGAAAAAGAATCTGAAAAATTAATTTATATTTAATAATTCTAAAATAGTTTGAGACATTATTCATTTTTATATGTAATTCTTAAACTAGTACCAAATTGATTATAATGTAAAGTCAGACTTATAGTATACTGTGCAACTTTTTTATGTTACATAGTAATTTTGCTCATAGATACTTCCTTTCTCCCAATATATTATCTCCAATGTGTATTTGACATCTCTTTTTCATCTCCTGCCTCCATGTTGTTTCTGCTTTCCTGACAGACTATGATATGGATTTCATATACCACAATAACTTCTGTAACAACATGCAAATTATCTACAGAGGAAACGGTGTACATTAAATTTAAGACTCAGCATTGGTACCTACATGTTGGTACTTAAAACACCCAAACAACACAACAACTCTATTCAGAGCTACCCTACCTCTAAGCACTTTAAATTATTATTTTAGTGTTTCACTGAGTTTTCCCCATGTGTGGGGCGGGGAGGTGTGTGTGGGGGATGTGTGGGGTGTGTCTGTGAGGTGTGTGTGTGTGTCTGAGGGGGGATGAGGTGTATAGGTGTGTGTAGGTGTGTGGGGTATGTGGGTGTGGGTGGGGATGTGGGTGTCTAAGGTGTGTGTGTGGGTGTGTGGGGTGTTTGGGTGTAGGTGGGGGTGTGGGTGTGTGAGGTGTGTGTGGGGTGTGTGTGGGTGTGGGGGGTGTGTGTGTAGGATGTGTGTGTATGTGTGGGTGTGTCTGTGAGGTGTGCGTGTGTGTGTGTGGGGGGGAGGTGTGTGTGTGGGATGTGTGAGGTGTGTCTGTGAGGTATCTGTGTGTGCGTGTTTTGGGGGGTGAGGTGTGTGTGTGTGTGTGGGAGGTGTGGGTGTGGATGTGTAAGGTGTCGGTGTGGTGGTGTGGGGTGTTTGGGTGTGGGTGGAGGTGTGCGTGTGTGAGGTGTGTGTGGGGAGTATGTGGGTGTGGGGTTGTGTGCGTGTGGGTGTGTGTGGGGCGTACTTGTAGGTACCTAAAACAGCCACAGAACCCAAAAGCTCTTTTCAGAGCTACCCTACCTCTGATCACTCAAAATGATTATTTTATTATTTATTATTATGATTATATAATTTTTTTCACTATTTTTCCCCATGGTACGCTCCCCGGTGCGCGTACCGGGCGCTCCCCCCGCGAAAATCGAAAAAAAACTAATTTTTTTTTTGTCCCGCGGGACCCTTTTGTGGCCCCCACATCAAACCTAGGGGGTCAGGGGGGGTGTACCCTGCCCCCTTTTGGTCATTTCCCCTTTTGTTTTTTGCCACTTCTTGTGTCTCGATCCCACCGAGACACAAGATGGCGGCCGCTGCGGACTGTTTCAAATGTTTACAGACATGTGCGCGTACCGGGGCGCTGCCATAGATATATAAAAAATTTTGAACCTAAATTACTCAAAATCCTCTGGAGCACATATCTTGAGACATAGCAAAGGCACATCGGGCTACCAGTCCCTACAATTTTGCCAAGTTTGGTGAAAATCCATTCAGCCGTTCGAGCTAAAAGTGCGACCAACCGCCCTATGGAAATTAACATGGGGAAAACACGTTTTCGGACCCCCCTTTTATCTCGGCCCCCACTTGACGAATCCCCCCCAAACTTTCAGAGAAGGAGCGGAGCGCCGCGAGGCAAAGTTGCTGAAACATTCAGGCAGATTCCTCAACCGGCGCCAAAGTTATTCTCAATAGAATGTTGCGATTTCCCTATGTAAATCAATCCTAACTATAACTACCTACTGGCGACCGCCAGTAGGTAATATATATATATACACAATGTCCCACACATCACATTCAAAACTATCAGTCATACTGGCATGCATTAAAATTGACATATACATTCATTCTTCAAAACAACCACAGTTCCAAGGCATCACAAATCAATCAAGGTGGTAAAGCTGCCACATGATGTTCAGATGGAAGTTTCTCGTACTTTAAACCCTTTGCATGTCTTGTCCCTCTACATGCTCATTTCAAGCCCTCATCACAGGTTCTTAGTTTTGCTCTTTTAAACTATTAACGCAATGTGTTTAGTGCTTAGAAAAACACTGGTGTATTTTTTCTCTCATTGTCTTTATTATGTTTCTTGATTCCTTTGGTGCACTCCATTCCACTTTTTAGACTGTTTTGCCTTTTTATCTTGAAAAATCTAAAAATGAATACAGGTTGCCACTGGGGCTGTCTTTTGTCACATTGTGGCATTGAATAAATATACATGTTGTTTATATAATTATACAAATATATATGTAGATGATACATTTCCCTGTGATTTTAGGTGTGCCTGTTTGTCCCACACCATTTTTCCATCCCGGCCCTGATGAAGGTGTCGCCCTGGCATGGACTATGCACCGAAACGCGCGTTGGCGTTTAACTCTTCTCGTGTCCTTGGATTGTGTTTTCATTTACCACTGGAACGATACCCGAGAAACTTCCATCTGAACATCATGAGGCAGTCGTACCACCTTGATTGAACATACAGTTGTTCCGGGGAAGGGCCTACAGATCCTTGAGTATCTTCACTAACTCCAACTGACCCTCCTGATATTGATGTCACTCTTTTCTCAATTTGCAACATTTTCCTTGGATCTCTATACGTACCTCTTTTTGGTGTTTCAACAGATTTTTCTGAAATAGAATTTAATGGTTCTAACCCATCTCCCATATCTGCACTTGCATTTACTCATTTATTCTCAATTAATCCTTGATTCACTACATTCATCCTATGAATTTCCCTTGTATTTCTATCTGGTATTGTTAAAGCATGTACTCTAGAAACTCCTTGTCCATTATTGTATAATGGAGTAATAGGACCCAGAGGTGTGGAATCTAATAAAATACCTACTTGTCCATGGAGCGGGTTGCTTCATAAATCTACTTGTCCTGTAACAAAATCTACTTGTCCCTTTGGTGTCATGTAGTGTGGTGACAAATTATGGCAGCCATCTCATTATATAAGAGCTCTGATATAGCCTCTCTGATTATGCCAGGGCTCATACCTTAGTAGTGTTTGAATACTTGCAGTCCCCTTATGTTGCCATGTTTCACCAGATCTACATACCGGGGCTGAAAGTAGTTTTAAGCAATAGTCCCAGAGTTAGAATGCCCGTTTGAGTCTGAGCAAACCTACTAACTTGCATGTTATCAGGGTTTTTAACATGTCTTCTCTAATCTTTTCTCATAATGAGAAATGTTGGAAATTTACTCCTGACAATGGCAGACGTAAACCTTCTTCCAGAGTTGGGAAAAAATTGGTTGGAGGGAAAGTGAACTTGCAAACACTCAGATTTCACATGCGCAAATCAACACATGCATTTTTGCTCATGCTAAAATGCCATTCACAGATATTTGCTAGGTGTACTATTTCTTGTCCTACTTCTGTACATTTTTTGGGAATTCACGAAAGCCGTATAGCTGCACTTAATGCAAGGGCATATACCATGGGTGCACTTTTGGGACATTCTTTAATAATTGGGCCCCTAATTTGGTCTAGCGTTGACCATGAACCTTTGCAATTATTAAAATTCTGTCTCTCTCTCTCTCTCTGTATAGGCTGGCTTCACTGTGAATGACAGCATTCTGCTCTTTCACATGTAGCATATCGACGCACAAAGTAGTTTTCTTCAGAGCCAATAACTACTGTGGCAGTGAGTGCTTTATGAGACCAAAAATAATTGTTGGTTTTACCAATGTTTGTTATAATGGTGAGGGCCAGGCAGCTCCCACACCAATAAGGTGTTACAAAAACCATGCCAAAACAATTCACACATTGACAAAACAAAAAACCTGACCACCAATTTCAGACCTATTGGCTTTGCCAGTGCTTGTTTATTGTTGTATCCCATAATTTTATTGAAACTGGTTACACTGATTTTCCATTATGAATATTTTTGGGAAATACTTGCATGCATCAACACAGTTTACTAAATGATGCTGCAAAGAAATGGTACGTGAAATTTTACACTAGTTTAGCAAAATGTTTTTTTCCTGCTTTCATTTTTTTAGGAACATTTTATTTTGAAAGCAAAGAATCATCAATCTTGCTTTTAAGCTTCTGCAAATATTTGCATCAAATCAGAGAGCATTCTGGGAGCATTATACATAGCCTCATATTGCTAAACTTTGAAAACGTGTACACATTTTTATACTGGAAACACTGTCAGTAGTGCAGTCAGAGCTTACAACATTTACTTGGAGCACTCATCCTAATAATAAAGGCTTTCAATTAATAAACCACAAATACAAGTTTGAACACCCTTAATGTATGGACAAAAATATTACCTTAACTGCAAACAGTGCCCTTCCCTGATCCATATTGTGGTACTGCAAACTGGCAGCCAAAGGGTTTGTGCTGCAGGGGGTTCAGCCTACTTTTCCCAAGGACAAAATACTCATGAAAACATTTTGCCATTGACCCCAAACAATATATCCTGGGCGTCAGGCTGTATGAATTCCACATCCCTGGACCAATTGTCACTGGGACTAACAAAGCATCTGCATTCATTGGTGTAATTATTCTTAACAACTCCTCACTGACTGGAATCTGATTCTGTCTTGCTGGTGTTTTTTCTTTTGCCGTTTCTTCAAGTACTATTGGAGCACTTAGGAAGGAACCTGACTCCACTTGATTTTGTCCTTCATGATAAGTGGCGGTCTATTCATCAATAATTCATTTAAAAAAAATCATCATCTATATCGTCAACGCCTTCAATGAATTCAGTATTTTTAGATTTTAGTTCCTCAACATTCTTCTTTTTCTCCTTACATTTTTCGCCCTCATTATTGTCAGGTACCATTACTGTAAACATTTGCGTTCCTTTAGCTATATCTCTTCTCCACATTTTCTTCTGAGCATCCCACTTTGCTTCTGAATATCTACTCGCAGTATTCTTACATCTTGTCTGACACCTTTCTCTTTCTCTTTTGTAGGCCTCATGTTCTCACTCTTCAAGAGCTTCATAGTGCATAGGTCTAGGATTAAGTCTCAAGCTATTCATTTGATTCCTTAAATGTTCTAAAATTCTAGGATTGAATGTCCCATTTTCTGGAAATGTTAAATTACCATCTCGCTCAGTATATTAGTATGAGATAACCCCTTTCTAATGACATAAATGAAGCAGGGGTCCCTTAAGGAGCCCCAGGAATTCATTCTCTAATTTGAATCGGCTCATCTTTACTAAATAAAGTTTTCAACAATGTAAAAAAAGTCATGATTTTATATGCTAACAGTTAAAACTATACTAGAGAAATCTTCAACAATTCTTTTCCGTGTTATGAATCTCTGCTACCAATCGAAATTATTCACGCTGTCCAATCCCAGCGTGACTCACACCAACCAACCAGTACCAGCGCGGCTTTCCTGGTGACGAATTCTCATCTACCGACCAATACCAGAGCTGCACCTAGTGACGTCAGCTAAACTCCTGCTACTGGCCCTCCCTTTACAAAATCAGCATCAGCACCTTTACGAAGTCTCTAACAAAACAAAACAACATGAAAACAACTTGTCTGCTCAACTAAATGAAAACAATTGAACGATATACTCTGAGATTCTTTTACATCCAGCAAAATCTCGACCAGCAGGATTTTACCCTCACTTGAATGAAACTTCTTAAGATTCTTCTAGATGTGCTTTCTGAAGCAACCTCAAAAATCTTCACCTGGCAAGACCATTGCTCAGTTCTGCATCAACAGCAGACAACACACTTAGTGTATGCCACACTAAAACGGCCCTTAAGCTTATCCCGGGATAAGGCCAACGTTGGTCCTGTTACTTCCATTAAGGTCAACGACGGACCACAACATAGAACTTAAGGTATGAATTTATAGTCAGTTAATGTCTCTTAATTCCGTCTCCTCATTATCTACCATATTTAGTCAAAACTAACCATCCAATAACGCTCCCAGAAAACGTATCCAGCGGAAGCGGTGCTGAATTTTGTATATATCCAATATACCATAAACATAAATCATTTACTATAACCAAGAGTTTGAGCCATAGAAACTCTACAACTACTCATAGTTCATGAGGTCCTCCAATAGATATTTTTGAAGAGCTAATAGGGACTCAAATAATTAGAGATGGAACAGAGTCTGGGGTGGTGCAATGAGCTAAAAAACAGTGTTGGATCTAGCCCTGATCTCTTGACTGGGTGAGAGTATTCTGCTTAATTCAGAGACTCTGTCCATCACCACCCCTTGTTGTAAATATTTTTGTCCACCCTAAGCGTGGAAGGGTATACTCAGATGTGAGTCCCTTGCTCATTGCACCATCAGGATTCAAGCAAGCCGGGCCGAAGATGGCTGAAATGCCAGAAACCGGTCCCCGGAAGCTTGTTTCCTTCCCAGTGTAAGAATTGGCTTTTGTAGTCTGGTCTGCCCTGTTCCCATGATGCACTGGGCCAGGGACAGACTAATTTGCATACAGCCAGGTTCTGAAACTGGGATGGTGCAATGAGCTAAAAAACGGTGTTGGATCTAGCCCTGATCTCTTGACTGGGTGAGAGTATTCTGCTTAATTCAGAGACTCTGTCCATCACCACCCCTTGTTGTAAATATGTGATTGTGGTATGATCATTCTCCAGTCCAAAACCATTTTGGAATACTTTGGTTTATTTTCCATGTTACACTATCTCGTTACCTCAGAAATAGGAAGTCATACTTGTATCCCTTCATCTCCACACGCTCGCTGCCGAGTTAGCTTGCAACAAAGTTAACACAATATTTCAATGAAAGAAATACTCTAACTGTAGAAGAGGAAATTCTAGTGATAAACACCTGTAACTGAAGCAAATACATCAGCATTCTAGAAATAATGAAGGACAATATACATTCTTTTAGGCCTACAATAAAAAAAATAAACTAACAGGTTTTAGGCCTACATGAAGAAACCCCCAAATCATAATTTTCTAAAGAATAAACTCATTATTATTAAATTCGTCTAAGAATATAGAGAGTACATAAGAAACTGTGGAACGATATAAGAAAACATCTTTGTCATTAGTTTTATAAACCTAGTCTGATTTGAATTTATAAAAATATAAGCAACCATTTTTATATAGATTTTATATTCAGGGAAAAACTATAAGCAAGAATCATTTTTACTTTAAGCATTTTCATAATCATATTTCTATATTACGATTTGCATTTTACTATTTTTTCTTCAATATTTTCTTAGTACATTTATAATTTCTCTCTCATGACATAAATGTCTCTATTTCACCAGTTTCCAAACCTCCTGCCTGCTTTTATGAAGCAAGTTTTTAAAAACAGTTTCACGTGTTGTGTCACTCCTTAATGCTTATACTATGCAGTCAAATGCTCTCATGTGTTTTCACAAGATCACACTTTTAGTCATGTTTATTAAATGTATATTAGTTCACACTTGGTGAGCGGGCTTGATCAAACAAAATCATTTTCAAATAACCATGCTCCATTACCTAATGTAGCGGCCACTGGGTGGGAAGAACGTCACTGCCCCTCCTCTCTGACTTTCTATGTTACCCTGGAGCGCTAAAGGGACCGACGTGGTAGGTGGGGCTGCGCAGGGGCCTGCTGCACGGAGGAGACAGCCTACAACTTTAAACTTTAAATTAACCACCTTCTGCAAGAAGTGCTGAGGCCTCGTCCATCAGGAGAACCCCTGAGGAAAAATACACTGGCACAGACATATGATTGGAGCAATGGAGCACCACCGTAAGCGGACCCACAGCCTGGGTAATAGGTGAACAGGACAAAACCTATCTGGACTGCCAAAGATCATATATGCCATCCCCTTGGGATACTTAACACAACCCCTAGCCTCATCAGAAGGCGCCTCACAGCGCTTTCTGCCATTTGAAATGGCTGACCAGCTGAACTCTGTATTGTAAGAGCTGAAACGCTCACATGCTTGCTTGGAGAGTAAATTTGACTCTGTGACAGCGGAAATTAATCTTCTCCTTGATTATCGCAGGAAAGTTGCTGATCAGGTGATGCAGACTGAAAGCTCATCAGAGACTTGCATTTTCTAATTGAAAGATTCCCAAAAGATGCACCTCCCCTCCCACAGAGGTGCCCTGGGCTCGATGCCAGCTGAGCTCCTGCATTACTAACAGCGAGATGCGATTCTACAAGAGAGTTTTAGCAAACAAAAAGTAACTGTGGGTCAATTAATCAATCTGTCTACTAGCTATGCGTCTAACATCAGGGTAGTGAGAATGGAAACAAATGTTTGAAAAAAGTGACAAAAAGTCAACAGGTTACTTTCCAGATGTGAAAAATACCCATCAGTTATCGACCGATACCGCCCTAGTCATCATGTGGGACCCTTCACACCAGGAAGGGTGAGCGTTACAACCACTTGTCAATGTGATATAGGAATGGGCGCCCCAATGGGCTATAAGTATACTGGTATATAGTGATAACTGTAAAGCAGTGCGTGAATATTCGTGAAAGTGAAAAAGTGTACAAAAAGGTCTAAAATTGGAGAGGGAAGAGGAAAATACATTTTAATATGTACCTCTCAACTTCCAAATGAATAAAACCGGTGCGATAATAAAGTCGTTTTAACAAATAGCTACTGTATATGGTTAGAGGTCAACATGTTTCTGCAGTCTAGTGGACCCTAGTAGGTGTCCGCTGCTTCATCAGGACCAAAAGTCGCTACTACTAAGTAAGTGGTGAATAAACAAATATTTAATAAGGTATCACCTGGGTATAGTTCAAGTTCAAGTTCAGAGATTTGTATAGCGCACTACTCACCCAGAGGGTCTCAAGGCGCTTGAGGGAGGGTGGGTATCCTAGGTGTAGTCATTCTCCTAGCTGGTGACATTAATCCAGATTGACAAAGTAGTCGAGTCAGACACATAGAAAGAAAAACAGAACACAAACAAACAATCATTAGCATTTAGGCGCGAACTATGTTGAATATTGCCAATGCAGGGTGATAAATAATCATTTATAACACCCGTCGTGTCATATACATGTACACCAATATTCCATTTTGGACTGGTCCTCTCACTTACCTATTTGGTAGGAGAGAAAGGCTCCACCTCACCTGACTATGGCGCAGGTAAACAGAGCACCGCTCTAATAAGAAAATACAAAACGAGAGAGTCACAAGAACTGGTCAGTGAACACTGACTACACAGACCCACTCACTCAGGGGAGTACCCCTAGGACAGACCTTTTTAGGAAGATGTAAATCCAATGCACGCCCCTCTCGCACATATAAAGGTTCTGGGCAGTTTTCAAAATTGTCGTTTCCCACTACTACATAAGGAACGATTAGGCATTAACTCTGAATGTTACAGGCGATCTTACTCTGTTATTTCAGTCGTTCAAAACATCATTATCTCTTTGCTACCCTGGTCAGTCGGGTAACAGTGGCCCATTACGTGTATGTGATCGTATATTTCGTTATTCTTTTGTCCAATTTATGAGCCCTATAAATATTTCAATCTACCTTTGGAACAAATGCTCACGAGCAAGACACCGCCTCTTAGAATGTAGTGAGCAGTCCCCCCGTTAGTTTTTTCAGCTAGTTTTGATTGCGGGCATTCCCCCACTGGTTGCTGACATTACTGCAAACGTGCTCTTAAGCTGAGAAATCAACTTGGCAGTCATATACTATCTCGGAGGCACCCCCTGCGCTGCTCCTCTTTGTTCTAGCGCTCGGCGGCAACAAATCGCAGATAGCCAAATGGGTTCACCGTGACTGCATCAACTCCTGCACTCACCTGGCCGTCGGTACTCCGGGCGTCCCTCTGGGCTGTCTCGGGGAGGTACCTGATCGGCAACAACCCTCCATGTTTTATCAGAATTACAGTGACGAAATAGCGTGGTGACGTCACACTCGTCATTGGCGTGAATGATCCCAGGTATTATGGGAAATGTAGTTTATTTGTATTCCGCTAATAAAATTATGTTTTTGTAATGATTAGAAAAGCCCTGTGTTTGTTATTTATTCATGTTGTCTAAATTCATTCCCGGCTGATGCCAAAATAGAGAAAAAGCCAGAGTAGAAGAAAAAATAAATATACCCTCTGTATACTGTTGTGATGTCTGCAAAGACATTCGTATATAGTGCCTTATCGTTACGATGAGAGCAAATTGGATATTAAGATCTCTGTGCTGGCCCAATAATGTTCCTCTGTACTTAGTTGGCTGATGTCCACCAAATGGCTAATAGGGAAGTACATTAAATACAAACACAATTCTGTAGACCCAAGAGATTGTCAGTGTAGGTTACGGCTAGACAGTAGGGAATGTCATTCAAGTTGTCATGGAAAAAATCAGATTGAGAAATGGCTGCACTCTGCAAAAATGGAAGAAGAATAAGGTCTGAATCAGGGGGCTTACACCATATATACCTTATTTATAAGAGTGTAACTGCCCCAAGACTATGTCACGTAGATCCCCACGCGAAAGTCTCTATAACGACATCCAAGGAATGTCTTCATTCAGACCCTCTTTATCTGTGTTCAACTAGTATATCCATTTGTGCTCTTTATTAAATAGATATTTGCTCGCATCAGCTACCTGTGTCTGAATCAGGGGCTGCTCAATAACTGTCCTAACAAAATCGGTAGGAGCATGGCCAACCTCTAGGAAGTGGTTCGTCAGGCGGGTTGCCTGTTTCTGGCATCTGATGGTACTTTTGTGCTCGGAAATCCGGGTTTTTATCTTCCTGGTTGTCATGCCTACGTATTTGAGATGGCACAGACAAGTTATTAGGTATATCAAGTTTTGACTATTGCAGTTAGTGAAACGTCTCTGCTGCCAGGGGCGATCATTCCCAATGACAACCAGGAAGATAAAAACCCGGATTTCCGAGCACAAAATGAACCACTTCCTAGAGGTTGGCCATGCCTGGTGTGAAGGGTCCCACATGATGACTAGGGCAGTATCGGTCGATAAGTGATAGGTATTTTTCACAGCTGGAAAGTATCCTGTTGACTTCTTGTCACTTTTTTCAAATATTTGTTTCCATTCTCACTACCCTGATGTTAGGCGCATAGCTAGTAGACAGATTGATTAATTGACCCACAGTTACTTTTTGTTTGGTAAAACTGTCTTGTTTGGGGGTTGTAGCTGTGAAAGGTCGTTAAACATCCCCTTGGACCCTCCCATCACTGTTGTGTTTAGATTCTACAAGAGACCCAGAGAGATGGCCCGATGGTGTTGGACAACCAAGGTGTGATGTTCCTTCCAGACTGCACTATAGAAGTGCAATAACAACTAGCATTTTTTGCTGGGGTAAAGCACAAGCTGCAAGGCTTTGGTCTCTTAAGCGTTTCTATTCCCAGCTAAACTGAGGATCACTTCCCAGATCAGATCAAATTTTTATGAGAATCCTGCTGCTGTGTGGGACTGGGCAGAACAGTATGCTAGCACGCTGGAGTTGGGAGCCCTCGGAATTGCCTGGGAGTTGGGAGCAGACGCCCCACAGGCACCCACAAAAGAATTATTGACACCACCTGTGAGTGACTGCACAATGCAGTGCAGTCCTGTCTAGAACTTAGGCAGAAGACAGACAATGGTCGGCGCTCAAGTTTAAGTCATGTTCCTCAAAAGCATTCCTTCGTATGGCTCAGACCTGGCAAACTCTGCCAGCAACACTGACTCCGCCTCCTACCAACTGTCAGTACTCGACATGGGAGGACACCCTGATGGCAGATGAACTGCTATAGCGCGTTGAAGCAATCTGCTAAAGCTACCTCTGACATTATAACATACATTAAGAAGTTACCATACTTTAACTAGGCTATCATAT
This sequence comes from Lissotriton helveticus, assembly GCF_964261635.1. Taxonomy (NCBI): domain Eukaryota; kingdom Metazoa; phylum Chordata; class Amphibia; order Caudata; family Salamandridae; genus Lissotriton; species Lissotriton helveticus. The sequence goes on from NC_136069.1 coordinate 315,617,687, forward strand.
ACCACTAGCCTGTATTCTCACATGCTCATTTCTCATGTCTCCATATTAGTTAAGGAAGATAATGGACTCTCTTGGGATGGCTATAGGACTATCATTTCTGAGTTATACAATGTTGTATCACACATTCAGGGCTTTCATTGGGCCGGGTCCTGCCTGTGCTGAGCACCGGCAGTTTTTAAAAGGGGGCCACTAAACGGGTTCCTATTGTGCTCTGTTTTATGCCCAGGCACAGGCGGTCCGTTTTTTTCTGTACTGTAGTGACAGAAGGCACATCGATGTGCGTGTGCTCACACTGATCACTTCTTACTTGTGGAGAAGTTACAGCATGAAGTCATGCCAGGTGAGCGTTGTAGGGGGAAGGGAAATTCTTTAAAGAGAGTCATTTTCTCTCTGGATTTCCCTTCTTCTTTTAAAACGCAGGAGCAGCAACATCGTGGTGGTGTCACCAGGGCTGTGAGTGAAAGCTGTTTCAATATTATATGAATGATCTAAACTTGATATGTCCAATAAGGGGGCCCTGGTTACGATACTTAACTTCTGGCAACGCTCTGGACATATTGCTTCTAAAGTTTACAAATTTCTGTTTGATCCCCCTTTACCAGCAGAGTCACTTATTTGCACAAAGTGGGCCAAACATTTTGATAAAGAGGTTTTTGAGCATATTACAACTGACTCATGGCACACTAATGGTAAACTGTTTTAAGCCGCGCCCTTAATTACATCGGCCACACCCCTTTTTAGAGACCCCCCACTATTTTCATCCAACTTAAAGCCCTGCAAGACCAAAATGTACAGAAAGGCCTCTCCCCACTTCCCAATACCAAGTCAGAGCCAAATGCAGCACCGGAGTCACACAAAATATGTTTAATAACTTAGTATTAGAAAATACAGGCTCGTAAATCAGGACATACATTTTACATAATCTAACAAGGAGAGGGGAAAACAGATTCCAAAGTAATGCTGGTGCATCATCGTGCATCAAAAACGACCAATCTCTTTGTTCGTTTCTTGTACATTATTCTGTAGCCACACTCTCTGCATCGTATGGGGTCTCTGGCTTTAATTTCATTTTCGGTGTGACACTCTGTTCAGTTCCTGGCAAGGCTGTTCTTCTGTGTGACAGCTCCCACTGTAAGATTGTTTTATGGTGATATTCATTCAGGGGCAAACATCATCAGAACCGATGGAAAATACTTCCGGGTCCTCATTCCTATCGCTAGATTTAACTCCACGCAACTGGGGCGTCATTTCACCAGCCTGCTTAGCTTTTTAAAGCTTGATACAAAATATCAATTAAGCCAATCCTTAACATTCAATAATTGCGTATAGCAAATTGCGATTAAGGAATGGCTTCCCATTCATTCCTGTGGGCCTCATTCACAATTTATGAGTACCAAATAGGTACTCGCAAATTGCGCATGCAATTTGCATGGGTGATAGGGGGCACCCTGATGCACCCCAATACAGGTAAGTGTGCACATACAGGCCTTAAGGGCATGTCTGTGTGCCTTGGGCGCCACATGGCACTTAAAAAAATGCAAAAAAGAGAATTTTTCTGAGGATTCGCAAATTACCACCAACTTGAAGTTGGTGGTAATTTGCAAATCCTTGAAGCAGAGTCTCTATTTATCCATGCCTCCTGCATAACATTTCGCAAATCGTAAATTGTGATTCCCTAAATGCATTCTCAAAATAAGTAATCACAAATTTTGCGATTACCTATTTTGCGAATTTGCATTTGGGTTGATGCAGCTCAAATGCCAAAATACCAGTCGCAAAGGGGGCGATTCTGCGAATTGGCCCGTTTGCGACCGGTATTTTGGTTGATACATGTGCCCCAAGATTACTGACTACTTTGACATAAATCAGAGCACTTCCTCCTCCATTCCTGTGGAATGGTAGGTGTTTAAAGTGTCAGTTAGACACTACTGTATTGGAGCTATAGTAGACGACCTGAGCATGCTAGAAGCACAGCTAAAAGCAACCGAGGAGTCCCTACTCTCCCTAGAGGGTGACCAAGCCTCACACACTGACTTACATCACCCTCTCTCCGCTGCTCGCACCAAACATGCTGCGCTCCTAGAGCACCTGCATTATATTGATTACAGAAGCTACAGTCAGTTCACAAGTAATGTTATGTTATTTTAATTTATAACGTGCGCAAATCAAACTCGGAGGGGTATCTTGGCACAGCAAGTTGAAGCAGACAAGCCCTTTTGCTTTGTAGGCCTTGCTGATCCGACAAGAGTCAACACAACATCCTATCACTTCCTTCAAAGAACCACATAACACGCTTCTCCAATCACAACCCGACATGCACAAAGCCTTCACATGCTATTACCTATCAATGCCTACTTTCCCCCTTTCCCAACCTTCCAAGATATAACTGCTTACCTCGAAGGCGTCCAACTTCTGCTGATCCCTCAAGAGCTGCTACAGGAACTAGATGCCCAGACATGGGTCCCGGGCTCAATGTGCCACTGGATTCAAGCTATCCTGGCTGATGAGGGGTGAAACCCCAAAACTGGCCCTAGGATGCTTTTTTCCAGTCCAGGGAGGACCTGGCTTGGCTGTTCGGCCTGGACTATTCCCATGAGGCACAGGGTCAAAACTGATTTGCATATGGCTAGATTTAAACTGGGGTGGCATGGTGAGCAAAAGAATGATGGAATTAAGCCAGATCTCTTTACCGGGGGTGAATGTTTTGATTTGTTCTGCATTCCGTCCATCAATTGTGTGTCTTTTGCTTTCTCATTCTAAGTGTGCCAGGTATGCTCAGACGTAGGTCCCGGGCTCACTGTGCCACTGGATTGAAGCTATCCTGGCTGATGAGGGGTAAAACCCTGAAACCAGTACTAGGATGCTTGTTTCCGGTCCAGGGAGGACCTGGTTTGGCAGTTCGGACTGGACTGTTCCTATGAGGCACAGGGTCAAGACTGATTTGCATATGGCCAGGCCTAAACTGGGGTGGCATGGTGAGCAAAAGAATGATGGATTTAACCCAGATCGCTTGACTTGGGGTGAATGTTTTGATTTGCTCTGCATTCGATCCATCAATTGTGTGTCTTTTACTTTCTCGCCCTAAGTGCGCCGGGCATGCCCAGATGTGGGTCTGTGGGTTCATTGTGCCACTGGATTCAAGGTATCCTGGCTGATGAGGGGTGAAACTCCAAAACCGGTCCTAGGATGCTTGTTTCTGATCCAAGAGGGAGGCTGAAAGGTTGTGGTTTTTTTTTTTGGGGGGGGGGTCATTGGTATGCCCATTTTGGGCAGTCTCCACCTCTACATATAAAAAAATAACAATCCCTGGTGCCTATTGGGCTCCTCCGCCTCGCCCCCCCCCCCGGCGCAGATCAGTGCCTATCGCCTCCATCTGCCTCCTGGGGGCAGAAAGACTGGGACTTTTTTTGGGGAGGGGAGTGTCATGTAGTTCCTATAAACCTATATAGGATCTGGGCGTTTAGACCATATACACTGTGAGATTGGTGTCCAGACTGATTCCAGTCACCCCCAACGGGTATGTTCACCTGTATACTAGCTAGCTCACAGTGCCACTGTAAACTCCTCTCAAGGAGAGAATAGATCTTGGCAACTATTGAACATGACAACCCTGTTGCATCACTGATTGTGGAAACAGTGTAATGATTTTTCGCTCAGTCACTCGTGCTCACTTTGTCTCAGAGAGAAACACAGAATAAACGGTGGGGACATTTTCAATAAGTATTTATTGAACCAGTGTTATATCAGTGTAAAATAAGTGTGCTGAAACAACCATAAGACAGAAACAGATCTAACTGATTACAAACACCAACAGAGTAAATGGATGGTAGATTCCTACCATAGTGCCAAGAACAATGGGTATATGTGAGCATATAGATACATGACAATAGTATTGCGTACTCCTACGATGCAACCCTAACCAGATGTACCTAAGTGTACCTAGCATGCATGTAGGTGTAGAGCCAAGAATCACCCCTAGGCTGAAGCCAACCCCATTAACTGAAGTGAGAGACTGTGGGAACCCGTCTTGCTCTTGAGATGGACACCCGCGAGGGATGTCCGACCACTGCGAGCTGGAGTGTCTCCATGCCTACTAACCAACAATATTCTTATCCGCAGTAACAAATCAAACCAGTGCATCTACACCAATATCCAGCATTGCTGTTTGGGGCGAATGACTCCACTGGGGCTAATGCCTCCACCCTACTGAACAGCATGAAATCAACCTACTGCATGCTCTCAGATATCCCCTATCCTACCCTATAGTTTCATAAAATCACTTATGTTTATGTTGTTGTTCACTGCATTTATGCTTCAAGAAATTACCATCGCGGAATAAGTGTTTCTGACTCTAACTTGACCATCTCTAGCATATAGCAGTGGGTTGAAGTGTCCTGCATCCCTCACAGCCGATGTATAAAAAGAACACATACCATGATTGTACCAAGTACATGCCTTGTGAAATGCTTGTATCCCTAATTGTTTTTGGGCTTTTTTTAAGTTTTATACAGTGCGAACTCGACCCGAAGGTTTCAGAGCTCTTTACATGAGCACATGTTGCGTTTCAGACGGACGCTGTTTTAAAACGTGAAGTCAAACAAAGAAAAGCCAATAAAAAGAAAACGAGATGCTGCCCTTTCATAATGGAGTATGTAGGGCACTGGGGATACAGATGCATATGAATACCTAACTAAATCCTGCCTTGAGGTTAAAATAACAGATAATAGTGGTGGTGGTGATCATATAGCACGGTATCTGTTATGACATTTGTGTATATCAAAAGTGAAGGCTTGTTTATTGTAAAATTTCAACAGTAAGGAAGCATAGACTGCGTCCTGATATCAAGCTGCATGGGTGTATTCATATTTAAGACTGTAGAACAGGTCTGCATGAACAGTTGTACATTGAGAGACTTCGGTATTTACCATTGTTGAAGCTGTGCATCTCTGAGAAGCTAGTCCGCAATGCTGAGCTTAAGTCATGGATATACAGCTGTAGGAAATTCCATTTGCTTATGCCCCGATTACGAGGTTTTGCGGTCCATGGATCACCAGACTTATGGGGCGCGGTGGTGGTGGTCTCCCAGCACCCTATTACGATATGGGCGGTGGACCAGCCACAGCTGCCAGGGAACCATCGTTCCCTGGCAGTGTTGTGGCGATCAGGAGTCAGTTATATGCTTGGCAGGGCTGCCGCAGTCCCACCAAGCATATTACAAGTTTCCTCTCTGCCACTGTTTTCATGGCGGTGGAACTGACATGAAAATAATGGCGGAGAGGAAATGGTGTGCCGCCCTGTGGATGCACACAGGGAGGCCACCACATTTGCCCTCCAGTGTGCATGCACACCAATTCCTGCACGGCATGGATTTTTCCAGTCCATGCCGTGCATGAACTGTTTTTGCCGTTCTCATTGCGGTGCCCATTTTCAGGGCACCGCCGTGGGAACATCAAAAACAAAGCGCGCCAGACAGGAGGAAACTCCGAATCTGGTTTGCGGTCCAGCTATGGCGGTGCAGCAGTGGGGTGGACCTGCTGTCGACCTGCCAAAGTTGTTATCGGACCCTTAGTGTTTTTCCCTATCCAATGTAATTTTCATCCTTTGGAATTCTGACCATGGATGTGGATTTACGCCATCTAACCGGACAGCCACATATGCTGGGCTAAAATTGTGTGTCTTTGTTCTCCCAGCACACCCCTTGCTACTGTGGGCGCTGTCTGGCTCCGTTTCTGGGGATCAAGATAGTCATGGACAAGAAAACTAAATTACTAATTAGCCCGTTGTAATACAGTGTTAAATATGCAGACTGCACTGTCTGTTGAATCTCTGTCACTTACGGATTTATGGGTGCTTTTCCTCACAATTCAAAGTGAATTTTATGCAACCTAGAAAGCTTTACTGACACCTGAAAGCCCTTCTGAAGCACCATGTGTAAGAAAGATACGTACAAATCAATGTAAATGTATTTTAATTTTGATTTCAGGAACAGTGGCAGTGATTGAGAAAATCAAAACTGCAATCAAATTTGAGTTCTTTATTTTAGTTTTAGTAGTTGTAAGATTTGGAATATCATGCGCTTGAGCCAGTTTATACAAATTAACTAAATATTCCCACTTGAGAATAGAAAGCCCCTACCTGGTCTCTCTACTTTTGTCATCTCTGCTCAACTTTTAATGACCTTGCCGCAGTCAAGTGTCAGCTCAGATTAATAAAATAAAAAAATAAGTCACACTGGACAGACAAAAGACACATAGCTTGCTCCTTCGCTTATTTGGTAGTGAATATCATTGCAGCCACTCATTACTTTTCAAGAAGGTCTTCACTCTACTTGCACTGTGTTAGCTACTGTTGAGGGCATCCTGGGATATTACTGAAAAGTACCGAAGAAGCCAGCCTCTGATATCATTCTGCATTAAAATATTGTTTTACATGACATTTTCCTGATTTGTAGAATAAACGTTCCACATTTGCAAGGTATAATAGACTGAAATAAAGGAGGAACATCCACCTAAGCACTCGGAACACTTTGTGGATAGCTGCTTCACCTTGTCCTGCTCTGAACTTTTCTTCCCCCTAGCCACGTTTATCCTATGGACCATCTTGATTTTGTACTGCTGCACATCTCAAGGATCCAAAAAGCGTCTGTGTCAGAATGTGACGATGTTTACTTAGACAAATCTCTACAACTAATCCAACTCAAAGAGCAAGGAGGCTAGCCTCACTTGATGCCTTTAGCAAATCTGCCTTTTCTACATGGCCACCCCAGACTTCTCACCTTTTTAATAGCCCTTTTTTGGGGTGTTTTTTTTTAACTCTGTGCACTTTCCCTCTGCTAAACAAGAGTAAAGTATCTGTGCTTCCCGTTTAAACACAATTAAATTGTCTTACCCCTGATAAACACCTTTATTTGCCTTTACGTTCCTAGTTTATGGTGTAGAAAATGCACACACGGCCTGGAAGTTAAATTACACCTGTGGGTGCAGCACCTAAGTTTCCCTACATAGGGTAGGCCTGTAAAACACGGCCTCAGGCCTACCACATGTAGCCTGACTGTAGCAACCTAAAAACCTGCTGTCAAACTCCTCCTCCTCCGGAAGTACAAGTTCACTCCCCTTTTCCACAACAGGATTCTCTAAGTGTTCATTCTTCTCCTCATGTTGTTCCTGTGCAACAGTTGTGTCCTCTGAAGAGGAAGTAGAGAGAGTAGAAGGTGAAATTCATCAGGATGAATGGGACTCCTAAATTATTCCCCCACCGGCATCTCCATCTCCTCCTCAAACGGATTCACCTCTGTAAAATATAGGAGGGTTCATAATCTCCCGGAGAGAGCAACCAGGCGGTTTGAACTACCAATGCCCGTGAATCAACAGGACTGTTTCCTGTATGACTTCAAACAACCTTATAGGAAATCGGTACGGTCTAGAAGGCGAGTGGTCCGCCTTAGAAATAATAGATTGCGCTATGCATGTTGCGTCCACTGGTTTCCGGCAACTAGCTGGAGCAGCTGTCCTGAGGTGTCAAGGTTGGTGAAAGTCATCTCATTCAGGCCTGAGGTACAAACAAATTTTTTAGTTTTACCTTATAACGGAGAAGAGTTATTTGGCAGCCACATTGATGAAGCTTTGCAAGCGATTAAAAAAGACACAGATACAGCTAAGTCTTTTTTTTTTTAAATATTTTTTTTTTTTTTTGTGGCAGAGGCATAAAACATACAAGGACGAAACAAAATATAAAATATTTCTTTACAAATACAGTCATTTAGATCCAATTGTCAATAGGGGACCATAACTTCCGGGCAAAAATCTTCTTTTTCTGTCCCTTCAATTTATAAACTGCTTTGTCCATTCTGTAAACATTCAGCAACTTTCCCAGCCATTGTTCAAATGTTGGTGGATCTATATCCAGCCATCTAGAAGTAATGCAAAAACGATATACGGACATTCCAATAAACAGAAAGTATTCTTGATCAGCAGATAGATTCTCAGAAGGAAAATAAATACCAAAAATAATCACAGAAGGACAGAGCTTGATATTAACATTGAGCAAATTAGTCAAAAACTTTTCGATCTTATCTATATATACCACCAATTTAGAACAACTGTAGAACATATGACATGAATCCGCTGCTAGAGTTCCACAGCGACTACAATTAATACCTTTTTAAGCTTTCCATTTGGCCAACTTAGCAGGTGTATAATAAAGGTCTAAAGTAGACATATAATGTTGGCTTTTAAGAGAGCTATTGATTAGTATTTTATTACTCATCTCAAAAGCTCTTACCAGGTCTATCCCTTCTATACACAATTTTCTTTGCCATTTCTGGGTTTGATGATCGAGATCATCATGCAGCCTATTAACCATTAACTGGTAAATTATGCCAATACGGTTATCCTTCTTACAGCTCTCTAAAATATCGATAGTCTCCATAGCATCACTATATAACAGGTTTTTTTTTCCCAAAAAACTGCGGATCTGTAAATATTTGAAAAATTCATTCCTGGAAAGGCCAAATGTCTCTTGAAGTTCAGAAAAGGACATAAAAACCCCATTTTGATACAGTTGCCCGATTGAATGGATCTGTTTCATATGCCATCGATATATAGCTATATCTTGAAAAATCTCTGATAGTGAAATATTACGGAAAATAGGTGTGTAAAAATTAAGTTTTGGAGTTATCCGTAGAGTCTTATTAATTTGTCTCCAAACTAAGAAAGCAGAAAGAAACACCTTAAATTTTGTTTTTTTGTAGTAGCTGGGTTCCATGAATTTCAATAAACATTGACGCGCATGAGCGCCCAAAAGCATTTCAAAGATGGAAGGTGCCATAGAGGATTCGGTAATATGATCATGAAATAGTAGGACCCTGATTGCTTTAAGAGTGATAGCCCAGTAGTACATTCTAAAGTTCGGAAATCCCAGCCCAGCACATTCTTGCGGAAGAGTACACCACTTTAAAGATCTTCTTGAGCGACGGTACCCCCACAAAAACCTGGACAACATCCTGTTTATTTTGTTAAAAAGAGACATTGAAAAGAATAAAGGAATAGTGCGAAAAAAATAAAGAAATTTTGGAAAAATCATCATCTTGATGACATTGGTTCGTCCATATAAAGATAAATGTAAATTATTTAACCTTTCTAAAGTTCTATTGGTGGATATGAGTAAAGGATCCAAATTTAGTCCAACAATGTCATCAATTTTAGGAGATATAATTACACCAAGATATGTACCAGTAGAATTTAATGGTATATCAGTGGGTTTACCAGCTTCAGAGTGTATGATCTGGGTTTTTGAAATATTAAGCTTGTATCCGGAGAATTTACCATACTCACTAGCTAGATCAATTATTTTAGGTAGCGCAGAAGAAGCATCGGAGGTTACAATGGCCACATCGTCTGCATACGCTAAAACTTTATGGTCAACCTCATGAAGTCGGACTGATGGGATGCCAGGTTCCATAATTAATCTATTCAGGTAGGGTTCTAAGTAGAGAGCAAATAGGAGCGGGGAACAAGGGCAACCTTGTCTGGTCCCTCTAGTGATTAAAAAAGGTCTAGAATTGTCAGTGCCTAGTCTTATTACACCCTTGGGATTAGAATAAAGTGATTGTACAGCTTTAATAAAATGTGATGGGAAGCCCTTCCATTCTAATACAGACCAAAGGAATCCCCAGTCTACTCTATCAAACGCTTTTTCAGCATCGAGTAGAATCACCCCAACTGGGGATTCCTTCGCTTGAGCCCAATCCAATAATGTAATAACGCGTTTGACATGATCTGTAGTATCCCTATGTCTAATGAAACCATGTTGGATGTGAGAAACCAAGCCAGCCATTACATTATTTAATCTATTTGCAAGGATTTTAGAGTAGATCTTACTATCTGCGGTGATAAGAGAAATAGGACGATAGGAACCTAATTCTTTTGGGTCCTTATTCTTTTTTATAAAAACAACTATAGTAGCAGTAGACCAAGAGTCAGGAGATTTACCTTGAAAAGCTAAATTGAAAATTTTTAATAGCTCTGGTTTCAGCATGTGTCTAAATGTGCGATAAAATTCAAGAGGTATCTGGTCGGGCCCCATAGCTTTACCTGCCGCGAGACTCAAAATGGCTTTTTCAATCTCATCCCAGCTTATTGGCCTTGTAAATGAATCTGTCTCTTCGGGACATAATGAAAGTTGGTTATCAGAATGAAGATAATTTGCGGGATTAAGAGTCTTATCAACTTCATTATTGAGGTCGTTATACAATGTCTTGTAGAAATCATGGAATGACTCTAATATTTCTTCCCTACGTTCGTGAAAAACACCATTCATATCTTTAACACCCTGTATTTCGTTAATGGAAGATTTTTGTCGTAGGCGTTGTGCTAAGATTTTTCCGGTACGCTCACTGTATTCATAGCGTTCAGTTTTATATTGCTTGAATTTTGCTGCTACTTCATCAGCAATATGAATACGCAGACCAGATCGTTCAGTAACTAGACGTAGTTGTGCATCCTCTATGCCTATGTTATTTTTGCATGCAGTAGATAAGTCCATCTCGGCTATCCTAATCTTGTTTAACCTCTCCTTAAAATCTGTTTGGATTTTTTTCCTCTTATAATTTGCAAAACTAATTGTCTCTCCCCGTACAATAGATTTAAAAGAATCCCACACTACTTGTGGAGAGGCCGTATCATTGTTTATTAGAAAATAGTCTTTAATAGTTGTGACCATAAATTGAAGATAGTTTTCATCTAATAACAGATTTCTCTGGAATGACCAGGATCTAGTTGGGTTTTGACAATCAGTGGGAAACTGAATCTCAGCAATCATAGGGTTATGATCTGAGATAACTTGAGGTAATATTTCGATACGGATTTTCTCCAAAAACAAAGAAGATACGAAAAAATAATCTAGGCGGACAAATTTCCGATGGGGAATAGAGAAAAAAGTATATCCTGGGTCTTTATAATAGAATTTGTGCCAGACATCAGTTAGCCCATTATTTAACACCAAATCTCTGAGTGCTCTATAAGTTCTAATCTTACGACCCAAGTATCTCCTCCCTGATTTGATATTCCAGTCAGCTGACATATGAATATTTAAGTCCCCACATACTATTATTGGTTGTGTCCAAGTAGCTAGCTCTGCAATCATAGTGTTGAATACTTCAGCATCATCCAGATTGGGGCCATACATACAGCAAATAGTAAATTTACAACTTCCAATTATTATTTCAGCAAGCCCCCATCTGCCCCATTTATCAGCTGATGTTTTCAGGCACTTCCCAACTCCCTTTCGCATACAAATTGCAACGCCTCTTTTTATGCCCATTTGTTTAGACACAAGCAAGACATCCAATCCCAAATTATCCAAGAGAGAACGCTTATCCCATGAAATATAAGTCTCCTGAATACATAATAAATCAATATATAAAGTCTGGAGCATTGAACGAAACATACCGATCTTTTTTAAGTCATTAAGACCATTAATATTAATTGTACATATTTTCACCTTTTTATCCATATTGAGAATAGTGATAAGGAAAAGGAATGTTAGTAATCATCAACAGTATATACTCTTCAATATTAACAAATGAATGCCTTGTTTTCATCCTTGTATTAAGCACCTCTGCCTTACACCCCCACCACCAACCCTTACCCATACCCACCCCCACCCTTTTTCACAGAACCCCTCCCCCCACCCTCCCCACTATAGGAGGCACAGGAACTAACAGTTCCTGAAACGTATGGGTGCCGCGTCCCTGGCCCATAGCGTCCTGACGAAGAGAAAAGAGAAGAGAGAAGGAAAAAAAAAAGAAAAAGAAATGGAGAAAAGAAGAGAAAAGAGAGAAGAGGAATAGATGAAATAGATGGAATAGAAAAGAACACAGCGGTCCTGCATATTAAGTAGTTGTTAAACAATGTAAATTACGAGGCTTATAGTTTTACTGTCTTTACAGTCTGAATATAACAAACTACGCATTAGTCCTTTCAAAAAAATATTCTTCCTGATTATTCAGATAGAGTCCAAATATTCCTTGGCTTTGATTGTAGAGATAAAATATTTTACTTGGCCTTTGAATATAGTCTTTAATTTTGCAGGACCTTGGAGAAACACTGCTACTTCTTTCTTTTGAAAATCAGGGATCAGTTGCCTCAATTGCCATCGTTGAGCCACAGTAGCTTGGCAATAATCTGGTCGCACAAAAAACTGACAGCCCAGTCCATCCACTTTCTTATCCGGTCTTGCGTTTACGTAGATGGCTTCGCGGGCAAGAAAGTTATTGAATGACACCAGAATGGCCCTGGGATAATTTTCTTGGCCTTGTCGCGGTTTCCTCACAGTGAAGGGAAATCTGTGTGCACGCTGTATTTCCCGTGCCCAATCCCACTCAGTCATCTCGGGAAAAGCGTCATTTAATAGATTAATGATGAACCTCCTCGGGTCAGACCCTTCTTTATTTTCAGGGACCCCCAAAAAACGCAGGTTACTTCTGCGGGCCTGATTTTCCAAATTAGCTAGCTTATCGGATAGGTCTTCCTTTTGGGCTTTAAAGTCACCCACTTCCTGTCTTTGGGTCATACATTCTTCTTCTAGGACGGATATCCTAGCCTCTGCCTCGGTGACCCTGTCAGCAGTCTCTGAGCATATCTTGATTGCACGTCGAACTGCATTTTTGACTTTAGCACAAGTCATCTGCGTGCGTTGGTTTTCAGCTTTACTTTCTGCCCTGTGATTCATCATGGTGTCGAAGATTGTTTTTAGTGTAATCTCTTCACTATTATCATGTGGCGGAGCCGGGTCAGATACAGAATTATAATTAGACCCAGGAGTATCGGTGGCAGTAGTAGTGATAGATGCTGGATTAGGGGATAGAGAATTCGCTCCGCTTGGCGGATTGGGAGCGGTCTCTTTACTCATCGCACGTAGAGATCTCTTCTTCCTCAGCCTCTTCTTGATGATAGTGGCCGTGTTAGTATTATCAGGGCTCATGCTAACCTCGCCATCAGAAGATAGGCTCTCACCGCTAAAGTCTGCCCGATCTTTATTTAATCCAGTTGCTTCATCAGATGAAAGTTCTGACAGGGAGTAGAAGTTTTCGGGAAGCTCCTGATTAGACTGCTGTGCGATAGTTTTTTTTCCGCTCTGTTGGTCAGTCGCTGATTGTACTGATAGCGAGGGAAGAGAACATGCACGATTGATTATAGTTCCGCCAGAAACTACACCTCCCATAATGCCCTTCCTCAAAGGATCAGTCGCCATGAGATTTACGGGATTATTTTGACTATCAACAGTTGTAGAAGGTTGAATAAGCGGTTGAGTGACAATCATATCAGTGTTTTGATTGCTACTGTCAATTGTTTTCTTTTTGGCAGCATGTTTCACAAACAGATCAGGCAATGTTTGTAGTGCTGTACTCTTCGAGCTCGAGGCTTCAGTAGGCTTCAAAGCAGCCCCCTTGTTAAAGTTCTTACCCTGTTTTGTAGCAGTTTTACCAGGAGTCAGCGGTGGTGCTTCTGCCATCTCGATCTCCTCGTTATCCGGCTCCTCTCCTCTCAGATCACTTCCAACACCGTCTCTCTTATTGCTACGAGTACTAACAGAGGGTGGTAACGGCGTCCTCTTTTTCATCCGTGAGCCGCCTCTACCAGGGAAAACGCTACTCTGTGACCAGAACAAACAGAGTGTAGCGCGCCACAGCGGGGACCGCCGATTAAACTCGAAAAAGTTCAGCAACATTCGTGAACTCCGTCACAAAGATATTTTGTATCCAGTTGTATCCAATTGTTGCCACAGTGTAATACTGTAGCACGGTTAGCGCGGTTAGCGCGGTTAGCTCTGCTCTGCTCCGCTAGTGCTAGCTGCAAAACGCTCTCCTCGGCAGCAGACCTGGAAATGATCAACACCTGGTTAACGCCTCCGAATAACTCCGTCCAGTACAGGGTGGAAACAAGCGTAGAACAGAAACTCCCACAACAGCCACAGGCAGCCGACCGGCATCAGTCAACGCGGTCAGGTAAGACGGAATCGTCTATTGTAGCGAAAAATATATTCGCAATTAGTGTAGTGCAACAAGAGTACTAGATAATCGCATGACCAACATTCACAGGGTTTTCACAGTGATTATCGTGGCGAAAAAACAGAGTTTTCCTTCTCCTTCACTCCCGGACGCCAGGAACCAGGGAGCCGGCTGTTTACACAGCCTTCCTCACGGCAGCCATCTTGCCTCTACAGCTAAGTCTTTAGGTACTTTGCGGTACAAGAAAATGCCTTATCCTGTCGCCTGAGGAACGGGTCACAAATCCTACAGAGGAGGCTGCCAACAGTTCTGCTACCCAGCCTATTCTTCCTCCGCTCAGCAATACAGGCCTCAATTTTCTCACCACCAACCACCTTTGGCGGCTTACAACAAGTCCTCCTTCAGATGAAATCAGGACGCCAAGGCCAGGACTCCCATCTGTCGGCCTCCGCTCCGCCCATTCCACCCTCGGTGGGCAGCAAAATATGCCTTTGTTTTCAACAGTAGAAGGAAATGACATGGGATCAATGGGTTCTACATCTAATTCAATTTGGCCACTCTCTAGAATTTATAAAGATTCCTCCACCAACCCCTCTGCTTCGTTTTCAAAAACACTTACAACTTTTAAACATGGAGGTTACCACCATGTTGTGGAAAGGGGCAATGGAACGAGTTCCCCTCAATCAAAGATGAAGAAGTTTCTACTGCCGTTTCTTCCTGATTTGCAAGAAGTCAAGGAAGTGGAAACCGATTTTGGGTTCAAGAAACTTAAACAACTTCCTCAAAAAACTATTGTTCCTCATGATCTATATTCAGGATGTGTTACATCTCCTCAACGGAAATGATTACATGATGTCTCTGAATCTCCAGAACGCATATTTTCATATACCCACACACCGAAAACACAAGACTTTTTCAGGATCACGGTGGGCGGCAGGCACTATCAGTTCCGTGTACTACCTTTTGGACTAAATTTGCCTCCTCGCATCTTAACAAAGTGCCTAGCGCCAGTTTCAGCATATCTGAGACAAAAACATCATATACATTTTCCTTACCTCGACGACTGGCTTATCAAGACCCCACTTACAAAGCAGCAAGGACTTCTACCAAAGCCTGTTTACAACTTTTCAAGAGATTAGGCCTCCCTTTAAATGTGGAAAAGTAGATTCTGCAACCATCCCGTCAGCTAGTTTTTCAAGGTGCCATGCTTGACACCGTCCAAAACAAGGCGTATCCCACATTGGAAAGGTGACAAAGACTAATGTGATCAAAATGGATGCCTCTCTAGAAGGCCGGGGTGCATTCCTACAAGACTTGCAAGTCAGCACAAAATGGCCACCCTCTCATCGAGATCTTTATATCAATCTTTTCGAGTTGAAAGCAGTTTTTCTGGCACTCCAAACGTTCCTGCCGAGAATACAAAAAGCTTCGGTGCTGGTCAGAACAGACAATACCACGACAATGCACCACCTGAACAAACAAGGAAGAACAAGATCTCTCCTGCTCTCTTTTTTTTAAACTCTTTATTAGTGACTGCACACTGAGAGTACATACATCTCGGATCAGGAGCATATCACAGTCATCTTATCTTTTCCCTAACACACATCTGTAAACTGCTGTAATGCCTCATGTACATAAAGTCTCTCAATGAAATACAGCTATGAGGCCAAGGAAATTAAAAGAAATATCTACTATTACACCAATGTCAATTACTCTCCTTGATGCTACATGTATGAATCACTGCAGACCAGAGCAGTATGAATATTAAAACATTAAACTTCCCCCCCCAACAGTCCCTCCTCCCTTAACCCACCCCCTCCTGGTCGCATCAGACTGGATCTGACAATACACTTCGGGCGCATCTTCAACAATCAATAGGCTGCCACTATAGGATACCATTGTACGTACACCTTCTTGTGGAGGGGGTCAATCCCTCGACCAGCTTCTTCTACTCTGAACAGACTATTGAGAACCATCTATGTGAGGGACAAGTGAATCTATTCCCTCCAGCTTCAATACCATCTCATCCCACTCCGTCGCTATGGGTTGTTTCCTATGTCCTCTCTCTTCCTCTCTCCTTAAGGCTGCCCCCTCGGCTCGACTCCACTGTACTAGGTCCGATCGCCACGTGGAACTCCTGGGGGGTTTCCATCTCATCGTGAGGCATCTAATCGCCAAAACCAGGGCTACGTCCAGGAATTTCAGTTTGACTTTCAGTGCTTTAGATCTCTTACGCATTCCCACTAGACAATACAGGGTGTCCATCGGAATAGACATTTGAGTGATCGTATGGAGCGTCTGACATACCTCAACCCAAGAACCCGACAATCGAGGACAGGTCCACAACATGTGAATGAAGTCGGCTTCATCACTGTGGCAGCGTGGGCAGGAGTGTGGGGAGTCAGGGAACATACGGTGTATTCGTGTGGGCGTTAGGTACGCTCTGTGGAGCACCATTGTCTGGATAAACCTGAATTTGGCATTATGAGAGACTCTCCTTGGGTGTTCTAATAACAACTGCCACGTATTATCGGACAACTCTGAGCCATGATCCTGTGCCCAGGTCGCCCTAAGGGTCGTAAGTGGCACTGCAGCGTGTTCTCTGATCCCGGTGTAAAGCCAACGTACCAAATGACCCCCTTTGCCTATATAATACAACAGGTAAACCAATTTGTGTTGCGTGGGTTTTGTTCTTTGAGGTGCCCATGTGCTTTTAATATAATGTGAAACCGCGGCAAACAATAAATATAATCTTGGTGGGGCCCCCGTGATCTGTAGAAAAGTTTCATGATCCAATAGTGTGTCATCCCCAAAAAAGGCCCCTACGTCTTCCACCCCGTTGTCCGCCCAAGTTCGCAGCGCGTTGCTTGTAAGTCTGCCTTGCGGTGTCGGAATACCTAGCAATGGGATGTTCGCCACGTAAGGGGGTACCGTGGACGTATAGGATAATGCTTTCTTTTTTCAGCATGTTAATGCTGTGTATAAGAGGGGAGAGCAATTCGGGCGGATCCGAGTTTTTGGCAGGAATAAAGAGTGGAGTTCTCCACGGTCTAGGCGCACCCTCGTAAAGGCAATCTCGTGCAGGTTCTTACCCGCAGTCCAATACGATAGCCATTGCAGTTGGCTGGCGTAATAATAGCCTCTAAAGTCCGGCACTCCAAGCCCTCCCAGCCTGATTCCCAGTTGAAGTTTCCGCAGACTAATACGTCGCCGCCCAGTGCCCCAGATCAGGTTAATCAGGAGAGTGTTGATGGAATTAAAAATGTGTTGAGGGTGAATCACAGGTATGTTTACAAAATAATATAATAGGCGGGGGAGCATAATCATTTTCGAAAGACCGATTCTACTAATTATAGACAGTGGCAGTGAAATCCAGAATCCCACGCTACCACGGAGTCGTGTAATCGCCCTCCTAATGTTCCCATCAATTTGATCATCAGTCTTTCTATATATTTGTATACCCAAATATTTAAAGGACACAGGGGCCACCGGAATCAAATATGTTCCAAAAGGGATATGTAGGGGTCGCAATCTTTCTGTTGAGTTGCAACGAAGATCACTTCAGACGTTTCCTATTGAAGGCGCAAACTCCCAGCTCCCTCAAGGATCAACCAACACAATCAGGAAAGAAACGAAACCCTGACTATGTTAACTAGTCCCCAAGGGAAAGGGGAAGTGGAGAGAGAAACAAACAACAAAACAATTTGCTTCCTGCTGATGTCTCTCTTGGTAGTGTTCCTGGCCGTTGTTAATTCTTGCGCAAACTGGACTCACGTAATCCTGTTGTACAATAAATAAATTAACAATTCTATTTCTTTTAACAATCCTTTTACAAAATGTTTTTAAGCACCTCAAAATACTGACCATTAAAATTAACAGCCTTTGTTCACACTTGCTGGGACTTGAGTCAAACGTTGCTGATTAACTTTTCTGTCTCCTTAAATAAAGTTTTAATAATTCAATAAACATTTAAGTAACTTGAAAGTTAGTAGGTTAATCTTATTAGATTAATTCAACTCCTAACTCATGCATTTATTCATATCTGTAGGTCCCAGTCTTCATCTACTCAATTGGGAGTCTGTAGTTTTAAAGAAAGCAGAAAGAGACAAACTGCATCCTACTCCTTAAATTACTTGCTCATTAATAGTTTGGGATTTAACTCCCAGTTAACACTTTTAACTTATCTAATCTTTAAACATTTAAGCCTAAAATCCTCCTTTAGAATTTATCAAATAACCTGAACAGACTAAACCATTTGTATTTACCAAGACTTGTTTGTTTTCTGTCTTCAGTCCTTTAACCTAGATTTAAATCGGTCAATCGATTTTAAATGGTTCGTAAGTAAAATGCACTCCTGCGCTGTCTCAGGAAGATAATTACTTCGGTTTAAAAGTTCATAAATCTTACTGTCCTTTTCAAGACGAACTCGGGTCGGGTGAGAAAGAAAGCTCCGATTAAATGAAACGTCGCGTAAGGAATGCAGCCTCTGTTGTCTGCGCGCGTTTCACCTCACAAGTCCTCGAACACTTCTTCTTGACAAAACTGAGGTTATTTATGGGAATAATATTAAATCAGGGTAACAGGTTATCTGTCGCGGGACTGCTTAAAAGTCTCGAACAATTTGAAAGGGAAAAGAAAGGGTTTTCTGGTTTTCAAGGTCTCGGACGGCTCGGTAACTGAAGCGCTCCTCGTCACGTCAACAACAGACAAAGCGCAGAGCCGTTAACAAGAATTTCTTTTATTGCCTCCGCCCACGAGAAGCTGCGCGTGTTAGTCTCTTAGCTATCTCACGCTGAGACACTATCAACATGTTTCCAAGCAACAAACAAACAAGCATTGGCTGAGGCAAATCATCGCAAATCAACAATTACATTGCACAATGAACAGAAATGGCTCTAGTTTCCAATTTATAACTAATAACAGAGAATTACAAAGTTGTTTCTTTATTTTAACAATAATCAACTAGAAACTTAGCGAGCCAATGTACCTCAGGATTACGTGGGCAGACCAGTTGCTATGGGAACACCCCTAACAGTTCTCCCCCCCAAAGCTCGTCTCACAGGTCTAGGTTTGTCTGGATGTAAAGCATGGAAGGACCTAATGAGTCTAGGGGCATGAACATTCTTTTCAGGTTCCCAAGATCGCTCCGAAGGATCATACCCTTTCCAATCAACTAAATAGAACAAAGTTCCTCTCACTCTTTTTGAATCTAGAATGGCTTTAACCTCATACTCTATATGATCACCAATAATCACTGGAGGAGGTGGATTATCAGGTCGAGTGGAGGGTTCAACGAGTTTCAAAAGGGACACATGAAATACAGGGTGTATGGCATAATCATCAGGTAATTTTAATTTCACAGACACTGGATTCAGAATTTTCTCTACTTCAAAGGGACCTAAAATTCTTGGTTTTAACTTTCTAGGACCTTCTAACTGAATATTTCTTGTGGATAACCAAACCAACTGACCCTTCTGATATAAAGGCGAAGGTTTTCGATGAGAATCTGCAGTTCTCTTCATAGTTTCTTTACTCTTAATCCACTGTTTTCTAACCTTTTCCTGAATGTCTAACAGAGATGTTAACCTATCTGAGACTGCAGGCATAGTTTGTTACTCGTCTGGTAGAAGAATAGGAAGAGATCTAGGGTGTTGTCCAGTAAGAAAATAAAATGGAGAACAACCTAAAGCTGAATGTGTAGTGTTATTATAAGAAAATTCAGCCCAAGGTAAGACTTCATCCCAATGACTTGATGAAGTTGCGAAAAGACAACGTAAACCTTGTTCTACATGTTGATTAACCTTTTCTGTTTGACCATCTGTCTGCGGATGAAAAGAAGAAGACAAGGCCAACTCGATACCAAGTTGTTTACTAAGCTGTGACCAAAACTTTGATACAAATTGAGGACCCCTATCTGAAATTATCTTGGTGGGTAAACTGTGAAGCTTGACAATGGTAGATAGAAGTACTGTACTAAATTCTGCTGCGGTTGGAATTTTTTGCAAAGGAATAAAATGTCCCATCTTAGATAACAAATCCACCACTACCAGGACTGTTGTATACCCATTGGATTTAGGGAGATCCGTAATAAAATCTAAACTGATTGTATGCCAAGGCTGCGGGGGTATTGCCATAGGTTGAAGTAAACCCATTGGAGCTGAATGTAAGGCCTTCTGACGAGAACAAACTGGACAAGCTTTAACAAACTGCTCAATAGCAGGAATCATTTTGTTCCATCAAAAGTGACGCTGGCACAACTCCAAGGTCTTGTTAATTCCTGGATGTGCAGCAATTGCCAAATCATGATTCCATTGCATCACCTTATTTTGTAAATCTCTTGTGGGAATGAACAATTTATGATTATGAAAGAAAAGACCCTCTCTAATTGAATTTCCTTCCTTAGAAAACCATTCTTGAGTAGAACAAATCTTTAATTCTTCCTTAATTAAATCTAAGAAACTTTCTGAATTGATTTCAGCTGCTATTTTCTCTTTTGGAAGAATACTTGGTGGTTCTTTATGCAAATTGGAATTTCTTTCACAAACTAATCGCAAGAGTGTGTCAGACAACAACTGCTTGTTTCCTGGACGATAAGTGATTAAAAAATCAAATTCACTAAAAAATTGTAACCACCTCATTTGTCTAGGAGTGAAAGCCTTCACTGTAGAATAAAATTGCAGGTTCTTGTGGTCTGAGTATACTGTGATTGTATGTTTTGCCCCTAGGAGATGATGTCTCCATTCCTGAAACACATCTTTAATAGCTAAAAGTTCTCGTTCAGCAATGGTATAATTCTGTTCAGCTATCAATAACTTCCTTGAATAAAAAGCTATCGGATGAAAATGACTATTTTCAGGATCTTTCTGAAGCAAAACACCTCCTATAGCAGTTTGCGAAGCATCTGCTTCCACATAAAAAGGTCTATCAGGATCTGGATGAACCAAAATAGGTGCGGTGGTAAAACCCTTTTTCAACAAAGAAAAAGCTAGATTCGCCTCCTCCTTCCAAGAAATTGTTTTCCCTTTTTTTAACAACTGAGTGATCTGTGTAACTATTTCAGAAAATTTAGAAATAAAACGTCGATAAAAATTGGCAAACCCTAAAATCCTTTGAGTGTCTTTTATGGATGTTGGAATTGGCCAAGTTAAAATTGCTTCTACCTTCTTGGGATCCATATGAATATCCTCAGGAGACAAACAATAACCCAGAAATTCCACCTTGGTGGCATAGAATACACATTTTTCTAATTTTGCAAATAAAGAATGATCCCTCAATCTCTGTAGAACTGACTGAACATGCTGCACATGCTCTTCGGTATTCTTAGAATAGATCAAAATGTCATCGATATATACTTTACAACAAACATCCAACAAATCGTGTAACACCTCATTGATAAAATATTGAAAAGCTGCGGGAGCATTACAAAGACCAAACGGCATGACTGTATACTCAAAAAGACCAAACTTCGTGCGAAAAGCTGTCTTCCACTCATCGCTTTCTTTAACACGGATCAAATGGTATGCTCCCCTGAGATCCAGTTTGGTGTAAATACTGGAGCCTTTAATTTGATTGAGTAACACTGAAATTAAAGGCAAAGGGTACCTATTTTTGATGGTTGCTTTGTTTACTGCGCGATAATCAATGCACGCCCTCAAATCCCCCGTTTTCTTCGCAACGAAGAAAAGTGGCGACGAGACGGGCGAGGTTGAATGACGGATGAAACCTAGATCTAAAAGTTCATCCAAATATTTCCTTAAGTAGTCATTCTCAGGTTCTGTCAAAGCATAAACTCTACTACAAGGTAAAACAGCTCCAGGAACTAAGTCAATCGGACAATCATAGACTCAATGAGGTGGAAGTTTGGTAGCTTCAACAGGGTCAAAAACTTTTGCAAAATTCTGATACTCTTTTGGTAGACAACTAATTTCAGTTTTCAGAGTTGCACAAAAAAGCGGCATAACTGGATCCTTAATTTCCTGATAACAATGTAATTTACAATAAGAGGATTCCAAGGTAACAGTTCTCCTAATCCAATCAATTTTAGGATTATGTAACTCCAGCCAAGGAATTCCTAAAATAACTCCAAAGGTAGGTGTGTCAATTAAATCAAAGATTGTTTTCTCTGTGTGACCATTGTCAGTTACAATTGTCAGTGGCTCTGTATTAAAACGAATTAGACCTGAAGTTAAAACTAATCCATCAACGGCTCTTACCGGCTCTGGTTCTTTCTTAGGAATAAATTTCCAATTTAGTTTTCGAGCTAATTCCAAATCGAAAAAATTCCCTGTGGCTCCTGAATCTAAAAGTACTGGAATACTATGCCTTTGTAAAGTGGTTAAAATAAAAACCATCCGAATTGTAAAATGTTTAGGAATGAGTGAGGTTACATTAGTAGCATACTGAGAGATCTTGGAAAAAGAATCACTCGAAGAAACAATCTCAACTTTCTTCGAGATTCCTAGTTTTCCGACTGTGTTTGAGAAATGGTCTCTATCACCAAGGCCTTCTTTTTAATTGGTTTTACTGTACAATCTCTATAGCGAAATGCCCTGACTTACGTCAAGGAACTAAGGACCTTATTTCTTATATTGCCACTTTCAATAGACTTCTAACTGAGACTCATTGGCCTGAGGAGAAACGAATATCTTTGTTTTATAGAGGTCTCAAAGACGACCTGAAGGATTCCCTTGCACATATTGTCAATTTGCCAGATGATTTTAAGGAATTTCAAGATCTAGTGGTAAAGTTGGATCATAGATTAGGAGAACGGAGGAATGAGAAACCGAGAAGTGATTTTAGAAATCCTCAACATAGAGTAGATACGAAAGAGTTTGATGAGAAGCATTCTTTGGTTGATAAAACTCAAATAGGTGGAATCAGGGGACCCTTGACTCCAGAAGAAAAAGAACGTAGACGTAAGGGTAATCTATGTTTGTATTGCGGTAAACTCAGAAGCTCATTATCTGATGCTTGAATAAACGTGTGTTTTGCAAATAATTTGGACATGGCTAATTTAAAATCTTGTAAATTGTGAAGCAAAGGATCATTATTATCAACCAATGGCATAGCCCAGTCTGCAGCCACCCCTCCAAGGCAAGAAATTATGAAAGCTATCTTGGCTGAATTAGTGTTAAAAACCTGAGGTTTACACATAAAATGCAATTGACATTGACTAATGAAAGTAGTGTACCTACTACTATCTCCAGAAAATCTTTCTGGATTTGCTAAAGGAACTGGTGTTGGTGTAACGACTTAGACTTGAACAGGTTGACAACTAGACTGATCTCTTAGGGTGGGAGACTGATGAGAGGTTGTTCCAAACTTAGTTGGAGTAAGGATTGGTTTTCTCTCCTCAGTTGGATCTCTCCAAACCGAAAAATCCGCCCTAGTTTCATCTAACTCTTGACGAAGCGATTGATTCTCCAAACGCATTTTCTCCATTTCCAAATTCAACTTCTGCACTAACTGAGTCAACTGAGGAACATCCATGAGGGTGAATTAACGAATTCAAGAGGGAACGATTTTCAGTTTTTTAAGGCTTCGTCTTCTGTTGAGTTGCAACGAAGATCACTTCAGACGTTTCCTCTTGAAGACGCAAACTCCCAGCTCCCTCAAGGATCAACCAACACAATCAGGAAAGAAACGAAACCCTGACTATGTTAACTAGTCTCCAAGGGAAAGGGGAAGTGGAGAGAGAAACAAACAACAAAACAATTTGCTTCCTGCTGATGTCTCTCTTGGTAGTGTTCCTGGCCGTTGTTAATTCTTGCGTAAACTGGACTCACGTAATCCTGTTGTACAATAAATAAATTAACAATTCTATTTCTTTTAACAATCCTTTTACAAAATGTTTTTAAGCACCTCAAAATACTGACCATTAAAATTAACAGCCTTTGTTCACACTTGCTGGGACTTGAGTCAAACGTTGCTGATTAACTTTTCTGACTCCTTAAATAAAGTTTTAATAATTCAATAAACATTTAAGTAACTTGAAAGTTAGTAGGTTAATCTTATTAGATTAATTCAACTCCTAACTCATGCATTTATTCATACCTGTAGGTCCCAGTCTTCATCTACTCAATTGGGAGTCTGTAGTTTTAAAGAAAGCAGAAAGAGGCAAACTGCATCCTACTCCTTAAATTACTTGCTCATTAATAGTTTGGGATTTAACTCCCAGTTAACACTTTTAACTTATCTAATCTTTAAACATTTAAGCCTAAAATCCTCCTTTAGAATTTATCAAATAACCTGAACAGACTAAACCATTTGTATTTACCAAGACTTGTTTGTTTTCTGTCTTCAGTCCTTTAACCTAGATTTAAATCGGTCAAGCGATTTTAAACGGTTCGTAAGTAAAATGCACTCCTGCGCTGTCTCAGGAAGATAATTACTTCGGTTTAAAAGTTCATAAATCTTACTGTCCTTTTCAAGACGAACTCGGATCGGGTGAGAAAGGAAGCTCCAATTAAATGAAACGTCGCGTAAGGAATGCAGCCTCTGTCGTCTGCGCGCGTTTCACCTCACAAGTCCTCGAACACTTCTTCTTGACAAAACTGAGGTTATTTATGGGAATAATATTAAATCAGGGTAACAGGTTATCTGTCGCAGGACTGCTTAAAAGTCTCAAACAATTTGAAAGGGAAAAGAAAGGGTTTTCTGGTTTTCAAGGTCTCGGACGTTTCGGTAACTGAAGCGCTCCTCGTCACGTCAACAACAGACGAAGCGCAGAGCCGTTAACAAGAATTTCTTTTATAGCCTCCGCCCACGAGAAGCTGCGCGTGTCAGTCTCTTAGCTACCTCACGCTGAGACACTATCAACATGTCTCCAAGCAACAAACAAACAAGCATTGGCTGAGGCAAATCATGGCAAATAAACAATTACATTGCACAATGAACAGAAATGGCTCTAGTTTCCAATTTATAACTAATAACAGAGAATTACAAAGTTGTTTCTTTATTTTAACAATAATCAACTAGAAACTTAGCGAGCCAATGTGCCTCAGGATTATGTGGGCAGACCTGTTGCTATGGGAACACCCCTAACACTTTCTTGAAAGAAGAATCCAACCGATTTGTCGGGATTAATCGTCAGACCCGATAATGCCTCGAAATTGCTGGAAGACGTTGCAGATTGCCGTGTGGTTCTCTTCCAAATCACTGAAATATAACAATATGTCATCTGCGTAGATGGATATCAGATGGTATACCCCTCCTACCGGAATACCTGACTAGGTGGGCACAAAAGGCATGATTTATTTCCGTTTGCGTGCAAACCAAGGCACCCTTCGGGTCACGTATTTGAGTGATAGTCGGTGGATCTGGCTGGTCACGCACCAGTCTGGCCAATAACGCACTGGACTTGTCCGCTTCCGTCTGTTGACGACGTAGTATTCCCTATAATCTATCGTCCGTAGTGTTTCTAGAACCTCTGCGTGGTCAATGTATCCTAACTGTAGGTCCCCCTTCTTTCCCGTATCTACGCTAGCTTCCCGTTCTAGGGTTTTTAATCGAGCCTCCACTTCACAGAGTTTCTTGTGGATCTCCCGCCTAGCTCCCACCACCTGTCCTATGGCTACACCCCTGATCACGACTTTCATAGCATCCCAGACCACCCGATTTGAGGAAGCAGAATCCCAATTTAGTCTAAAATAGTCAGCGAGGGCATCAGACAAGGTTCTGCGAGAAGGGGGATCTTCCAAAAGAGAAGGGTTGAGTCTCCAGGTGGGAACCGGGGTCGGCACTCTACCCCAGTGAAGTGTAAGGGACAAGGGTCTATGGTCTGAAAAAGTTTTCACCAAATAGTCTGACTTCTCCACCTTAGTGATCAGTGATCTGGAGCATAGGAACCGGTCAATTATGGTGTGTAAGTTATTCAGTGGTGAATAGAATGAGTATTCTTTATGTGTGGGTTATAACTCCCGCCATGTATCAGATAATCCCCAAACCACAACCCAGGAAGCAAAAAAATCAGTCAACTTAGCAACTCCAGCAGCCTGAAGGGGGGGTGGTGACCTGTCCATGTCTAAATCCAAGACCGCATTCCAATCCCCTCCCAACACCCAAGGTATCTCCACCCAGTCCAATAGCGCCGAGCCCAACTTATGCAGAAACTTATCCAGGTCAAAATTGGGCGCGTACACACTTCCCAAGACTATCAAACTCCCATCTAGTGTACCTTTTACTAAGATGTACCTGCCTTGGTCATCCACTCTCCTTTTCACCTCTACAAACGCTACACCATGTCGGACCCATATAGTCGCACCCCGGGAAAAGGCAGAGTAGGATGTGGAGTAGATCGAGCCTCTCCATTTCTTCCTCACTTTCTGTGATTCTGCATTAGTGAGATGAGATTCTTGTATAAAGGCTATCTGTGTATGATTGCGAAGGTGGTATGAGTAGATTCGATGACGTTTTTGTACTGCCCCTAAACCTCGTACATTCCAGGTGAGTAGTTGGTACTTCCCCATGATCTCAGCCATGTGCATCAACTATCTCGTGTAAGAGTAACCATTGCCCTGTGTTAGCACCTACTTCCATTGGCGACCAGGAGTCCCTATTCCCCAAAACCAACTCTAAAACACAACCAAACTCGGCACAACAGTTAAACATTGCTGGGCCCAACAATAGAATAATCAACATTTCAATCCAATACATGGTGCATACGCCATTGGGGGAAGGGGGGGGGGGGGTGGCTATCCTTTAGCACCATTGATGTAGTATTCCAGTCTAGCTCCGCCTGCTCGACAGCAGGTCAGCCCGGGGTACAAGGATGTACACTATCCAGTGGTGAGAGAATGGGGGAGGGGTCCTAGAATGATTAAGTGGCCATATAGAAAGCAAGATGTAACTGTACATATCAGCGTTGTCCCACAGCACAAAAGAACACAGTTCTAGGTGTACGGTTCCCCGCATCCCACCCATAGATAACTTAACTTACAGTGCATCGTACCAATGTCACACAAAAGAACACAAATCATTTTGACTAGTAACAGAGAAAGGATACCACTGCTGTTGTCTTCTTGTGTCCAGTTCAAGCTGAGTCTCCAATGTTCCTAATTATCTATAAGATCATCAGCAGCTCTAGGCGTAACAGTGGGGAATAAGACAACGCTGTGGTCCGAATCAGATTGCACCATACTGTCTTCTGAGTCGGTTCCGATCTTATCTGTCTCCTCTCGGAAGGCCCCCACCGCTGCCAGCGCCCCCAGTTGGTCTTTTTTCTGTTGTTGTCGCGATGGGTCAGGCCGTCCGCCCCTTCCACCGAACTCGAGGGATCCTCTCACCACCTGACTCAGGTCGTCCTGCAGCATCCGATCCGACTGTCCACGGGCAGATTCTAGGCCATCTTCCAAGTCCATCACGTCTAGCCATTCTTCGACATCTGAAGGGCTTTCAAAAAAGTGTGTTTTTTGGTCGTGGATCACCTTCAAGCGTGCTGGGAATAAGAGAGCATACTTCAGACCGGCCTTCTGCAGTCTTCTTTTCATCAGTTGGAATGACGAACGCTGCTTTTGAACCATAGCAGTATAATCCGGATACAGGGATGTTCTGTGGTTTTCAAATTGAATGATAGATTTCTCACGAGCCTTTTGTAATAAGAGATCCCGATCCCTGTAATTAAGAATCCTCACTATCAGCGGTCAGGGCGGCCGGCCAGGCCAAGGTCGTCCGGACGGGATCCTGTGTGCTAGATCTCTCCTTCTCTCTCAGGAAGCTCAACTTATCTGGCACTGGGCGATTCAGCACAAAGTGTCTATAAAAGCAGAGTATGTTCCAGGAAGGCAGAATATCATAGCGGACGCGTTGAGCAGACTGAAAATGACATGCCACGAGTGGGAGTCAAATCAACTCACTCTCGACAGCATTTTCTTCCGGTGGGGCAAGCCGAACATAGACCTGTTCGCAACACCAGACAGCGCGAAATTCCGGTACTTCGCAAGTTGGCGTCCCCATCAGGGTTCATGAGGGAATGCCTTTTCAATTGCTTGGTCCGGCGTATTTGCTTACACTTTTCCTCCCATGAGTACTAAAAAAGTTAAAGACACTACCTTGCAAGATCATACTAATATCCCCAGCTTGGTAACAGCCTCCGATCCATCTCAAACCATTTCCATCCCTATTGACGATGAACCAGTGACAGGTATGTCATCCAAATCCAAGTTCTCTGAAATTATCAGCCTGGCTCCTGAGTCCCAAGAATTTCAACATTAAAGGATCCCGCAGTAATATAGACATGTGCTTGTTGGGGCATGTGAAGATAGCACTAACAAGACTTATTTGCTCAAATGGAAGAGATTCTGAATTTGTTGGGAATCATCTAAAGTCCATCCTCTCCATGCATCTCCAGAGAAATTTTTGCCTTATCTCCTACATTTGGCTCGCTCCGGCTCAATTAAAGTGCATTTAGCTGCCATTTCCAGTTTCCGGAGAACGGAGAATGTTCCATCTTTATGGTCCAGCAGGCTGGTCAAACAGTTTCTCAAAAGCCTGTTTAGAATGATTCCTCCCGTTCGGGTCCCTCCTCTGGCATGGCAGCTGAATACGGTGCTGGCCCAATTAATGAAACACCGTTTTGGACCTATTCACAGAGCGGATTTAAAGTTCCTATCCTGGAAGATCACTCTCCTCCTGGCTCTTACTTCAGCGAGAAGGGTTAGTGAACTCTACGCGTTTACTACCCAGGCACCTTTCCTACAATTCAAACATGACAGAGTTGTTCTACGGACAAACCCTAAGTTCATCCCTAAGGTTCCGTCGGACTTTGATCTCAATGAACCAAACCTTTTGAAATAATTTTTTCCAACTCCACAAACTTCAGCTGAGCGTGCTTTGCTCTCTCTGGATGGCTAACGGTGCCTCAAGTTTTACCTGAACAGAACAGAAACCCTTTTACAAGTCAAATCAGTTTTTTATAGCGTACACTGCATCTAAAAAAGGTTTCCCTCTCACTAAACAGAGCATTTCAAGATGGATATCGAGTGCCATTGTTTTCTGTCATCAACAAACGGGCCAACCTTTGACGTCAAAGGTCCATGCTCATTTCACCAGAGCCATATCCACGTCTGCGGTGCTGATTGCAGGTGTGTCCCTTCCAGAAATCGTCAGAGCAGCGACTTGGAGAACGCCGCATACATTCACCTAACAGTACTGCCTCGACTCTGAGGTTAGGCGAGATGCGACAGTGGGACAAGCGGTTCTCAGACATCTCTTTTAATAAATGTGCCTCCTTTTTTCTCTTTCCTTCCCACCATCCTCCACTATCATATATTTTCAGTGATTTATTTTTTCCGTATTTATATGTTAAATGAAATGTACGTATCTATATTTGTATGTACAGAAATTATTTGCATATATATATACATATATATCAATCAATCAGGAAATTTGTAGAGCGCACTACTCACCCGCGAGGGTCTCAAGGCGCAAGGGGGAGGTGGGTGCTACTACTGCTCGAATAGCCAGGTCTTGAGTAGCCTCCTGAAGGTTAGTAGGTCTTGGGTCTGCTGTAGGAGGATGGGGAGGGTGTTCCAGGTCTTGGCGGTGAGGTAGGAGATTTATCTGCCGCCAGAAGTCACTCTTCGGATGCGGGGAACAGTAGCGAGGGCGCGGACGGCAGTATGGAGCTGGCGGTTGGGGGTGTAGAAGGTGAGTCGTCTGTTGAGGTATGCTGGTCCAGTGTTGTGGAGTGCTATGTGTGCATGGGTGAGGAGCTTGAAGGTGATCTTGTTGACGGGCAGCCAGTGCAGGTCTCTGAGGTGGGGTGTGATGTGGCTGTGTCGAATGATGTCGAGAAACAGGCGGGCAGAGGCTTTCTGTATGCGTTGCTCTAGTTTCAGCAGTTTGGCCGGGGCTCCCGCATAGGGGGCGTTTCCGTAGTCCAGCCTGCTGCTGACTAGGGCCTGAGTGACCGTGCTTCTTGTGTCCGTGGGGATCCACCTGTAGATCTTGCGGAGGGTGTTGAAGCAGGAGGATGAGATGGCATTGACTTGCTTGGTCATGGAGAGCGTTGAGTCAAGGATGAACCCCAGGTTGCGTCTGTGGTCAGTGGGTGTCGGTTCTGCTCCCAGGGCGGTCGGCCACCAGGAGTCATCCCAGGCTGTGGGGTTGGAGCCGAGGATGAGGCTCTCCGTTTTGTCCGAGTTCAGCTTCAGACGGCTGTTCTTCATCCATTCGGCGACGGCTTCATTCCTTCGTGGAGGTTGGTTTTGGCGGTGAGGGGGTCCTTGGTGAGGGAGAGGATGAGCTGTGTGTCGACGTAGGAGATGATGTTGAGGTTGTGCAGTCTGTCGACATGGGCGAGTGGGGCCATGTAAATGTTGAACAGTGTTGGGCTGAGAGATGATCCTTGGGGAACGCGGCAGATGATCTTGGAGGTTTCGGAACAGAAAGGGGGGAGGTGGACGCTCTGGGTCCAGGGCCTTCTCTTGGATCCCGGCGTCGTGTAGGCGTGTTTGTAGTGTACGGTGGCAGACCGTGTCGAAGGAGGCTGACAGGTCCAGGAGAATGAGGGCCGCGGTTTCGCCGTTGTCCAGCAGGGCCCTGATGTCATTGGTAGCGGCGATGAGGGCAGTTTTGGTGCTGTGGTTGCTGCGGAACCTGGACTGGGACGGGTCCAGGATGTTGTTCTTCTCGAGGTAGCGGGTCAACTGTTTGGCGGTTTTCTCGATGACCTTCGCCGGGAACGGGAGCAGGGAGATGGGCCGGAAGTTCTTGAGGTCCCTCGGATCTGCCTTGGGTTTCTTGAGCAAGGTGTTGATTTCGGCGTGCTTTCAGCTCTCCGAGAAGGTCGCGGTCTCGAAGGAGATGTTGATGCCCTTGCGGAAATGGGGTGCAATGGTGGCGCTGGCTTTGTTGAAGATGTTGTGTGTGCACGGGTCTGTGGGGGAGCCGGATTGGATGGTGTTCATGATTTTGATGGTGTCGTCGTCTTTGATGTTATTCCAGGTGAGCAGGGGGTTGCTCTGGGTGGTGGCCATGGGGTCTGAGGTGTCGTTGGCTGTTGGGGTGGTCTGGTTGTCGAAGCTGTCTGCGATCTTGCGATGGAAGAAGGTGGCAAGAGAGTTGCACAGGTCTTGCAATGGTGGGATGTCGTTGGTGTTGGAGCTGGGGTTGGAGAGTTCCTTCACAATGTTGAAGAGCTCTTTGCTTTTGTGTGCGTTGTTGTTGAGGCGGTCCTTTTGGGGGATCTGATGAGGTGATGGTGTTGGCGCATGGCGTTCTTGGGGGCTGCGTTGTTCTCTGGTGTCTGTTCGCTCTGCCATTTCTCCTCTAGTTTTCGACAGGTTTGTTTGGAGGTCTGGAGGTCCGCGGAGAACCAGCTGGCATTCTTGTTGGTGCGTCTGTTGGAGGGTTTCTTGATCGGGGTGAGAATGTTGGCGCAGTCGTCGATCTAATACCTGAGGTTGCTAGCGGCGGGGTCGGTGAGGGCGGCGGGTGGGCCTCAGGCGAGGGTGGTGTTTAGCTAGTCTTTAGGGTGATTTTGCTCCAGCTGCAGCGGGGGATCTGTTGGGTGCGGTGGTACGTGGTGGATTTCCGGAAGGTGAAGTGGATGCAGTGATGGTCGGTCCAGTGGAGTTCGGTGGTGTGGCTGAAGGAGACGTGGGAGCTTGCGGAGAAGATGGGGTCAAGTGTGTGGCGGGCGGAGTGGGTTGGCGTTGTAATGAGCTGTCCGAGTCCAAGGTTAACGAGGTTGTCAATCAGGGTGGTGGAGTCGGAGTCGTTGTTGTTCTCGAGGTGGAATTTCAGGTCTCTGAGGGGGATGTAGTCTGTGGAGGTGAGGGTGTGCGTGCTGACGAAATCTGCAATGGAGTCGCTGAACTGAGGCCGGGGTCCGGGGGGGTCTGTAGATCAGAGTTCCTCTGAGGGTGGTATTTGGATCAGTGTGGATCTGGAAGTGCAGGTGTTCAGTGGTGCTGAGGGTGTCGTCAGAGCTGGTCGAGACCTTGAGGGTGGACTAGTGGATGATGGTGATTCCACCTCCTACTCCGTTGGTGCCGTCTCTGCGGGTGGTCTTGTAGCCGTCCAGGATGGCTATGGCGATGTCGGGTGCCGAGGAGTCGTTCATCCAGGTCTCTGTCAGGAAAGCGACGTCCGGGGAGGATGTTTCGAGCAGGTTCCAGAGTTCGACGGC
Source organism: Lissotriton helveticus (assembly GCF_964261635.1). Taxonomy (NCBI): domain Eukaryota; kingdom Metazoa; phylum Chordata; class Amphibia; order Caudata; family Salamandridae; genus Lissotriton; species Lissotriton helveticus. The sequence continues at coordinate 315,649,825 of NC_136069.1, forward strand.
GTGTTTGTGTGCAGAGCGGGTGTTCAGTAGTATGCATCTGAGGTGGTTGCAACCTGTCCTGGTGATCGGGTTGGTGGCACGGAGACTGGTGAAGCTGCAGCTCGAGCATGAGAAGGGTCCTTTGGTGCGCTTTGGGGCGGCCAGGAAGCAGGTGTTGAGTGCGTGGAGGGTGCTGGCGTCGTAGCGGCGGTGGTCGTCGTGGTGGTAGCGGGGACCAGGGTGTCTGGTGCTGGACGCGGTCCAGGCGCAGACGGGCTTGCCTTAGGCGCGCCAGGGGTGCAGCCGCCCAGCGGCCGCCATGATAAGGGGAGGTGGGAGGGAGGACCAGCTGGGAGGCGAGAGCGGGGCGGCAGGGGGCGAGCAGTGGGGCGAGCAGTGGGGCGAGCAGTGGGGCAGGGACGCAGTGGCGGGAAAAACGGGAGCGGAGAGGGCAGAAAAGATGGAAAAGGGCACAGAAATAAAGAGCACACAGCAATGGGCCAGAGAGAGCAAAAGGGCAACAATGGGGACAGGTTCAGATACACAGCAGTGGCACAAAGAGGAAGAGGGCAACAACGGGGCACAGGTTCTAAATTACACAATAATGTGGCACAAAGAGGAAGAGGGCAACAACGGGGCACAGATAGAAAGGGCAACAGTGGGCCACCAGGGGGCACAGAGAAGGCAGCAGTAATAGACAAGACGACTGAGGCAGGTGGCCTCGAGCTTACGGCGTTTGGCGGTGGCAGCGCTCACAGGGACACAGGTGGTGCTGTGCCGCATGGGGATACGACCTGCCTGTGAATATCTATCTATATTTATATTTATACATACTAATTTATTAGGTAGTGATGTTGCACCTGTATTTTTTCTTTATATGTGCAGGAACGAGTAGAAATAAGACTGTTCTGTACTCACCTACTCTTCTAGTGTGCCATAGAATTGGCGGTACAGGGGAAGGACCCCTTCTACTAGTGCCTGCAGCTCCTCTGGAGTGAAGGGAGGGTCCCTCTGCCCTTTACACACTGTCATGGCAACTCCCAGAGATGGCAAACAGCAGCTACAGATGAGGAGGTAAACTTAGCAGCAGTGTCTTAAGGCAAGTGGGAAATGTTAGCAACAGAAACTTTTAAATACAATACACAGGCGGTCTTTACTGTAGACAGCCATGTACATTGGACCGTAGCTGCTGCATTTTACAACTTTCTCTGATGACTGTGACCACGATGGTAGGACACTCATACCGTGCGGTTCAAATCACTGTACGAACGCCGATTGGGCTATTCTGTTAGCAAATTCATGCATCACCTTAGGCGGTCCTCTATGTCGGACATTGTGAGCTCTATCAATGTGTCTTCATTCCAATGGCGGCTCCACTGCAATGGCGAAGGAGCATCTTCCCACTGCTTGGCTCAGAGCCAGTAAATGAAAAATAAAACAATGTCATCATTTTATTTGTCATTTTCCGGCTCTGAGCCAGCTTGTGAAGGGAGGGATGGGGCATTGGGAGGAGGAGCGCTGCGTGCACTCCACTCCCTAAGTGTGCATATGTGTTTTAACGGGCCGTCTCAGGCTGACCAAAACATGCATGCACACTTAGGTTTTCTCCAGCCCAGCTGCCTTGAGCAGCTGGGCTGGAGAAACCCCACATACTCCCTGCCTGCTCAGATCAATTCCCGGGCTGTTCTCACGTGAGCAATATCTGGAGGAATGTCACAACCTATGTTTAGTCGTTTCCTATGTGATGTACTTGCAGCCATGGTGATACACATGGACAGCTATATCCAGATCCCAAGGCAATATGATCTGGTCAATGTGAAGGGAGGCTTTTATGGATTGTGTCGCCTTCTACATGTGATTGGATAAATAGATGGCACACATATCTGCTCGGTGGCATCACACAGCAATGAACAGGTGTATCAGGACAGGAAGCACTCCCATTCTATCAATGTGCAACCGGTTTGCTTAGCTGATTTATATATATCACATGTCTGTGCCAGACTCCCAGGTTCTGGCCATGACTCCTTCGTACTGCGTAACAGCACCGTACCCCAACTGATGTCACGACTACTACATGAAAGGGCCTGGCTTGTTGGTGAGTATGACATGTCCAACCTTTGTTCGTGTATGACGTCATGTTACAAGTAAATGTGTTACACATTTATTGCACTTCTGTCTGTCTTCCACCCTAGGAGACTCAGCATATCCCAGCCGCCCATGGTTATTAACACCGCTGAGGAATCCAATAACGCCAGGGGAAGTCTGCTTCATTGAAGAACACGGCAGCCAGTGGAGTGTACCTTGGGCTCCTGAAGACCAGATTTAGACGTCTGGACAGGACTGGAGGGCCCTCCTCTGCTCTCACCCGGGAAGGTGTGTCAGATCTCCTTTGCATGCTGTATGCTCCACAACCTTGCACTGAGACACAACATCCCACTCATAGAAGAAGAAGGAAACCAGCAGGTGCCACCGGATTAGGATCCAGAAAGGACTCATGATAATGACAGTGGTGAAGAGGGAGAAGTTGACATGCGTCAAATGGTCACTAACAACTTCTTCTCATGAGTGTAAGTATGATGTGTGTACTAATTACATAGCCAGTTACAGTGACTGCAGTTGTGATAATGTGAGGTGATTGTTGCTGGCTTGCTGTTTGGTATGTACAGATGTGGAACAATCAGTGCACAGCATGTTTGTGGAGGTAGCTCTTGACACATGTTGACATTATAGTTGTTTATTTGTGTAGTTGATATTTGTACATCTACTGTGTACTCCAGAACTGGACTGTGTTTTACGAAAGTGTATGGCTTCCTTGCTAATCTCTATGTATTGGTCTGTTGTAGGTACTTTCACCATGTCATCTCCAATTGGTTATGAACAATACTAAGGGTTGTGGAATGCACACCTATTTGCACTTTCTCAACTTTAGTTTATCTGAACATACTCCAATGTGCATGCAGCTAGTCACAGTGTCATGCCCAAAAGACACTGAAATGGTTAATAACATTGAAAAATGGGACGTATCTCCGACCCAGACCAAACACACAGCGAAATATGCCTCATTGGCAATGATTAATTCCTTTTAAAGCACTTTGACTGGTTTCATTCATCCTTGTCCTCATCTTTTTGAATTTAACTCGCTTAATTTGTTGTGCCCACTTGACATCGTGCGCCTTTTTCCACGTTTCTAGTGTTCTGCCTGTGCCACTCCCGGCCCACTGAAAGAACATGACTGATGCGAAGTGTCGTAAAACGCAGTGTTTTATTAAATAAAACCCAATGCATTTCGGGCATGAAGTGCCCTTCTTCGGGGGTCACTTTAAATGAACAATAAACATAACATCCCATCAGAATACATCATACTGCATCATGAAGTTGTCTCACTCAATCTAATGTTAACTTTAACCCACAATAACATCTCTTTATGAAGCAATTTTATCTTTGCCTACGCAGCACCCTCCATAATTAATCTCTCTGCCTCTCCCCGTTTTAAATTAATGCTTTTCACTCCAATAATAGCTCCACCTCCCTCTCCTTGTTCAACTAATGGTGATCGGTCATGGCAGTGAATCTGCGTATTATACTTCTATTTATCACTGTATTCCTTAGCTCTCCCAGTGCCTAACATATTAACTAACATTTTGCTATGCACGATATTAGCTGAACACTTTATTGACACTCGTGGTTATACACGTACCTGCCAGAGACAGTTTAAAAACCGCCCGTTCTCCTCTGCATTCTCAGAAAGCATTATGCCTCCCACAATCCCTTGCGTTTTTAAACTCCTCCCGATCCCTCAACTGCTTGAAATCTCCCTCATCAAGGTGAACTACAAAAATGGTTGTGCGCTAGATACTCCAAATCTTATAATGCAGTGTAATCAATATAAACTTAGTGTCACAGACGTAATGACGTGTTGATGGTTTCAATATTTCCACTATGCCAGGCTTCAAAGTTCATTTCCTTTGTGATTTCACACTAGCTCAAAAACGAAACTGATGTTTCAAATGAAGTGTGGGGAACTGGATTTCCATCTTTATCATAGTCCGTTTTTTGTTTTTTAAAGTTTTGGAAAACCTTTATTGGTGGTTGAGAGTATTAACACAGCTCCATGCCTACAACCAAGACGTGGCCGGCAGCGCTTAAGTAGATATCAAACATTAGTCCTGAAAAAGCTCCGCTCAGTGCAAATTAACACAGCAAGCCGCCTACAACCGCATCGGGCCGGCCGCGTTGAAAGGATTATCTGATAGTCATAACTTGGAGCATACTTCGACAATCGTTATCCAGCGCAGTATATCATCTGTACAATCATCACATGGCAGAGATACCCACAGGCACGTTCAAATGAAAAAACACTTTTTGCGTAAAGGAATGTCAAGGAGCCTGCACATCTAGCCCCCCACTCCAGGACCTCCCTAGTTTGTGGCATCAACATCATTGAAACAACATTCCCAGGTGCAAGCATTCCGTGGTCCGAATTGCGTGCCAGTAATACACAATTGACTACCCTGTTTCCCGTGGATAGGCGTCCTCCGTGGAGTGCGACAACAAGTAAGACGTAAGTGGGGACCATATATCCCTGGGCCGGGAGTTACTTGGTAAAAGTTCAGCATAAAGGGCAGACTGCTCCTGGCAATATACCATATCATTCAGCCAATCCTTAAATTTGGGAGCCCTGCCCCTGCCCCACCTACAGGCTGTCCGTCGTTTGGCCATCAGTAATGCTAGCGCTGTATATCGCCTATATGCCAGTGGAACTCTTTTGACATAGCTCAGCAAAGCAATCAAAGGTCTGGCCTCTATGGGTATAATGATCATCTGACGGAGCGCCTGGAAGATGTGACCCCAGTATTCGTGTATGGTTGGGCAGCCCCAGGACAAATGTAAAAAATCGGCTTGCGGAGCATGACACCTATCGCATAGGTCTGTATCACGCAGGTGATGTCTGTGCATACTGGCCGGAGTATGATACAACCTGTGTAGGTATTTGCAGTGTATGATTCTAAGCCGGCTACTGGCTGATATCCGTTCAGTTTGGAAGCAGCAATATTCCCATTGCTCCTCTGTTATTGCAGCTCCCAATTCTGCCTCCCATTTGGATCGTGATGGGGAGTCGTCTACATTATGTTGAGTGTGTATGACACGGTAAATTAGCGATACCAATCGCCTAGGTGAGGTCTGTTGCAACAATACCTGCAAGGGCGGGAGCAATGGAGGTTCTGCGGGGAAGTCCCCATGTAACGCCTTCATACCCTGCTTGAGGCGAATATATAAGAAGCTGTCTAAGGGAGTGTGCTGTACGTCCTGACACACACTTCCAGAGTCCCCAAATTTACCATTCTCATATAGACTCCCCCATGATGTTAGGGATGTATGCGTCTGCAGCTTATGAAAGATGGCTTCTTGTAACAGGGGCATGTCTGGATGATAAGCCAAGGAGAGCAGTGGCAAATATAATAAAGGGAGATAAAAGAGTTGCTTAAGTCTTTGCCACGCCGTGATCGTGGCATGGACAGTCTGTGTGCGATCGCGAGCGTTCAAAACCATATTTATGGCCCCTCTATCGGAATGGGGTGTAACAGCCAGTGTTCAGCTGCAAGTTGCGGCATGTATCTGGGCTGTTTAATCCAATAATACAGGTAGTGTGCCTGGGCGCTAATGTAGAAAAGCTCAAAATCTGGGATGCCAAACCCACCCGACTCGTAATGCCTGATAAGTACCGACCATTTTAGTCTGGCTCGCTTGCCCCCCCATACCAATCGGATCAGCTCGGACTTAAGGGATGAACAAAAATGCCTCCCCGGAGAGTATGGAATGTTTAAAAACAAGTATAGTAGCTGGGGCAATATCACCATCTTGATCAGTGATGCCCTGCCTGCCATAGAAAGCGGGAGCGTTATCCATCGGTCCACCTTATCAGTGATACGAGACAGCGCCACCCCGTAGTTGAGTTTCATAAGCTCTTCTTTGTTCCTAGTAATTCCAATCCCTAAATAACGCAGCTCCTCCTCGCACCATTCCAGTGGATAGTCCAAGGGGAACCATGCCACTGCGTCTGTTAGTGGGAAAAGACAAGACTTTCCCCGATTGATCTGGACCCCGGACAGGCGGCCGAATACAATGAATTGTCTCAGTAGGGTGTTTAAGTTATACTGTGGGTCCCGCACGTAGAGCGTAATGTCATCAGCATACATAGAAATCAGTATTTGTCTCATGTTGCATTGCAGTGCCACATCGTTGTGGTGCTGACGCAGCCGTGCCGCCAATGGTTCCGTCGCCAGGGCGAACAGCAGCGGGGACAATGGGCACCCTTGACGTGTACCCCTAGTGATCAGGAATGTCTGGGACCGCTGGCTATTGATTAGTACCTTAGCTCCGGGCCGATGATACAAGAGGCGTATCCAAGATAAGAACAGGGGTGGGAAGCCTATTCGCGTCATTATACCGAAAATATATCTCCATTCAACTGAATCGAAGGCCTTTGTTGCGTTTAAAAAAAACGCAGCCAGTGGCAATTCAGGGGCAACATTGTTCATCAGTGTAAAAAGAGTTCTCAGATTATGGGAGGTAGATCTGCCCGGGACAAACCCCGACTGGTCCGGCAATATCAGATGTTCCAGCAAAAGACTCGGTTAGCGATGAGTTTAGCCAAGATCTTAGTATCACAATTAAGAAGGGAAAGTGGCCGATATGAGCCACATAAGTGGGCTGGTTTGTCTGGTTTCAACAATGAAATAATGAGTGCCTCCCTCATGGAGGGGGGGGAAGAGTGCCTACATCTAATGACTCCTCATATACTACCCGAAGGATGGGGGCCAGGACATCTATGTAAGCTTTATAAAACTCAACAGGTATGCCATCCATTCCTGTGGCTTTGCCGGATTGGAGGCCCATTATGGCCTCGCGCATTTCGTCCAGTTCGAACGGTGTGCATAGGAATTCCCGATGCATGTCGCTTAGCCAGCCAAGAGCTACGTCCCCTAGGTATTCATCTAGATCTAGTTCTTGGGAGCCAGAAGTGGTGTATAGGGCTTCATAATGGCTAGTGAAGCCGTCAAGGATACTTGCAGTGTCGCAGCAACGCGACCCATCTGACCTCTCCATTTCTATCACGTAGGCAGAGTATCGTGGTTTCCGGATTACGTCTGCTAAAGTTTTACCATGGCGTTCCCCCTCGCCATAGCGGTGAGCTTGCCAGTGTTTCCCCCGAAAGCGTGTTTCTCTCTGTGCCTCTTCTAAGTATTCATTAAGTTTGGACCTAAATTTTTCTTGTGTCTCACAATCCGGCGCGCGGGACAATTGAGCCTCCAATGCTTGCAACTCGCGTTTTAGCCTAGTAAGTGTAGCAAGCATGTCTTTCAGTACTCCCGACTCTTTTGAAATGCAGAACCCCCTGATGGTGACCTTAAAGGCTTCCCATATCGTCTCCACGCTTTGCACCGACCCTTTGTTTCGCCTAAAGAAGTCCTGCACCTCCTCACGCATCTCTTCGCAGAATACTGTATCAGAAAGCATGCGTGTATTGAGCCGCCACGCGCTGCGCGGTGGACTAAAATCTGCGTATGAAAAAGCAAGCCAAACAGGGGCATGATCAGAGTAAGTCCTAGCCAGGTGTCACGCTGCACAGATTGCGGGGCCCAGCCCCCGGGACACAAGCCAAAGGTCTAGTCGCGCCCATGTGGCAGCGTAAGCTGTGAAGTGCGTACCTTCCCTGCCCGAGGGGTGCAGGTGCCTCCACGCATCCAACAAATGATTTTCAGCAATGATGTCTGCGAGCGTGGAGCTTGCCTTAGTGCGATGGTGCGGGGCGGGATGCGATCTCTCCAGAGCCGGAGCATATGTTACATTAAAATCACCTCCCCATATGATGTGATTAGATCCGACCTGTCGCACCGCCTCCCACAAGGAAGAGAAAAAATCTGGAGTATCTACATTGGATCCATAGCAACATACCAGTGTAACCGATTCTAGGCCTAGACGCCCCCACACCATGCTGTACCGTCCCTGGTCATCGTAGCCGATCCCACCATGTCAAACGGCACTTGTTTCTTGATTAATAAGGCCGTGCCCCTAGCATAGGTGGAATATGAGGAGAAAACCCTGTGCATGGCCCATCGGGATGCGAATGTGGTAGGTTGAAGAGGCGAGAAGTGCGTCTCTTGGAGCATCGCTATGTGAGTATGGTGCCTGTCTATTTTTTATTTTATTTTATATTCTTCTATAGCGCATGAATAGACCCCCGGAGGGGTATCTCCGCGCTTTGCCAGTGAATAAGTCCTCAGATGTTAATTGGGGAGGAAAATGGAGCATTTAGAGAGAGAGATCAGTTACTGGGAAATAGATATGTTTTCAAGACCTTACGAAAGGTCAGATGATTGGTTAGAATCCTTATCTCAAGAGGCAGAGAATTCCAGAGCTTTGGTCCAAGGTGGGCCAGGGCTCGCCCCCCTTGTCTGGCCTTTTTTATTCTGGGCACCTGCAGAAGCTGTTGGTTCAGTGAGCGCAAGATGCGCCCAGGGGCATAAGGTAGGAAGATGTTGGCCAGATATTTAGGGCCTTTACCTATCACACTCTTGTGAATTGTGCATAGGGTCTTAAAGTGCACTCGTTTCTTCACTGGTAACCAATGAAGTTTGGTTAGCAGGGGAAGGGAGGGAGTCCTGGGAGGGGCGTTGAGGAAAAGTAAATTTTGCCATGTTCTGTGTCCCTACGTGTCATCCATCATATGTTATGTGTGCATGATTAAATATGCATATGTATTCCCCATGTTCGATTCAAGACACAATTATAGTTGTGTCCACCTCTAATATGCCAGCTTCTAGTCCTCGTGAATACTACGAATATCAGGCCTATGTAAAGTTACGTTGCCACGTTTCTCAGTGTGCACGTTATTTCATTGTAAAGTCCCCGTTTCTAGGCCTCAAAAGGGCCCGGACATCAGATTCAGCTCCTGTCTCCTAAAGCCTCGCTGAGGAGCGATACAGCCCCCACCTGTATCCTCGACCCTTCACTTACTTCCTGCCTCACAGTGCCCGGTTCAGCCTGGCTCTGCCTCTGAGTCTGCCAAAAGTATGTTATAGTTCCAGTTATCAGTTCAGTCCTCCTTCTCTGCATTCCTAAGCTACTGAACCGCATCAATAGTTTCCGTCATTGTCTAGCCTTCACGTCTCCACGTTAGAGAAATACTGCATTTAATGGTCATTTAATATTCTTCATCACGCACTACATGTAGAATAATGCATGGTCCAGTCTTAGAATCAAGTTAGCCTTTCCCCTCCTGACTTATAGTTTATATCAACATGTTCTCTAAACATCAGATACTAGATACTGTTTAGGTACATGTCGCCCTGACTCTCCAGACTTCAGTCTCTGCTCCTAGCACAGAGTTCATAGCCCCCAGCTTCTCCTAGTGATACGTCATTGCTAGTTTGCGCGCACCATTAGGTTAGAGGTCCCGGCTCCTCAGGTAGCCCCCTCCATGGTTTCCGCCCCATTCATGACATATTCTGTTACGTTTGCATCACATGTCTATGTATACGCCCTGTTACACCTCTTTTCACCCTTATCTTTCGCGACTGCTACGCGTCACACCTTCTGCTCCACCCACTGCTACGCCTACTGCAATGTAATGCTATGTGTTTGCGTTATGTATATATGCTAATGCACTGTTATTAAAAGAAGTCATCCGTTCCCCTTGTCCCGATCCTGACACCAGCAGCGCTGCTGGGCCCTGCCATCCTATTCCTATGCAGGTTGTCCTGTTCCTGTCCTTTATGCTGTAATAAACCTGCGAAACTCCTACTACCTCGAATTTTGACTCTTATTTATTGAGCTATCTGTTATTCATTTATACATTCAAAAATAGGGTATTATTTATTTATTTACCACATAATGGCGCCCGAATAGGGACTTGCCCTTTCCCCACGCGTCGGTGAAGCCACGCCGACCCCCTGACCCTCTGCAGTCGTGACGGAACTCTTCTGCGCACCGGCAGATATTTCTGCTCCAAGTATCCCTCAGGCCCACGGAGGAGGCGGTCCAGCATCCAAACGAGACGGTGGAGGAACGCGGCGAGTCCCGACCAGAGCCCAAGCCGAGAGTCCAAGGTCCGAGGTATCCGGAGGCCCACCCGTAACTGAAGTCCGAAGTTCGTCGTCCGTCGTCGTAGCAGTCCAGTCCAGTCCGAGGCCTTCCGTTCTTGCTGCCCGGTGAGTACCGTTACTGGGGTGGTATCTAGACAGGGTCAATTTAATTGACTCTGGTCCGTGGGTTGGTGGTACACAGACCCACAAACGAAGTATCCACTTCGGTGGATGCGGGTCCTGACGTGTCTCTTTATGAGACCGGTAAGTTTCGTACTGTTTCAGCAGTGCATCTAGTTCCTGTTCTAGTCAGTTCTGTTCTCGAGAAAATTCATGTATTCTGTGTTCCGTATTCCAGGTAGTACTCTGTTCGAACTGTTATTTTTAAATGTTCTTCATGTATTTTAATGTCGTGGTATGAATGGGGAATAAGTATCGTGTTCATTGTGTATTGTATTGTGTCTAGATTATAGTTCAGTCATGCCGCTCTTTTCGAAATTACGTCAGTTAAAAACCAGAAAGGGTCTGCTGGAAGCAGCAGTTCCAGTTCCGCCTAGGGACAGTCCAGGTCATTTCATGTATCAGAAACATGGCATAAGCGCCGTACTGTATCTAGATTTATGGGTAGAGTATACCAAACAGTTAGAAGAAAAGTATAGATGGCCCGTATCGGGTACATGGGATGCCGAATGCATCATGCGAGTAGAAGAAGCATTATGGAAAAAGAAAGCCAGACAGTCACAGAAAGATGCCATCGAGTTATGGCGCAAAGAAGCTCATAAAAGAACTGAAAAGGAAATCAGAAAGTCAGAATTAAGTAGAGAATCCTTAGAACGAGCACAAGAAAAAGAACTAATCGAGATAGGTGAACAAGTCAAAGCCGAACAGTCAGACAGACAGAGGCATGCCCTTATTAGGGGTATGTATCCTCTCTTTGCCGAGGGCTTGCCAAAAGCGACCCCAGAGGCATCCAGTAATTTCCCGCCACCATTAGTTCCGACCAAGCTACGTCACAAACAGACCGCAGCTGATATTTTTATTTCGTCCTATTTGGATGACACAATCCCAGAATATGCAAATCCTGTTCGCGCTCCGCCAGTCCCTGTAAATCAGGCACTTCCCGCTCCTCCAGACACCGGAGTACCTGTTACGGTACCCCCGGTCCAGCCCGCCATACAAGTCCAGCCTGCATTTCCATTTCCCACTCTGCCAGGACGAAGAGCCTCAGTAGACGACTCTAGTTTAGGGGCCGCAGGGGGAGGTACTCCTCAAACCCCGCCGCCACACAAGCGTTTAACGACAGCCGAATTACATGCACAAGCGTCACAGCGTACGCCCAGACATCAGACTGTAGCAGAAATAAGAAAATCCCTTGCCGAATGCGGCTATGATCCAGTCCCAGGCGAGGATAATATGGTTTTATATTCATTCCGCGTAAGAAAGGTGGCCGAGTATCTAGTCACCTTACCGAATATGAAAGAAGATCTAGACAGAATATATCGTTTCATCCGTACAGGGGATGATCCAGAAAGCATTAGCGAGGCCATGTCTCAAAGGAAAGCCGAGATCCAGCTCATGATATTAAAGTTTCTGATTAACTGTCTAATAAGAGAACAAGATTACCCGTCTAAAGATCAAGCCGAAATGAGAACCCTGACAAGGTGGAGTGATAATATAGCCGAGGGTAAGCACAAGACCGTCGGTGCTATGGAGAGTATGTACAAGAAAATCCGTAGAGAAATAATAAAGATACACGAACAACGTAAAGCAGCACAAGTAAGCGAGAAAGAAAGTAATTCTGATACTGAAGAGATAGACGACGAGAATCCCGCCAGAATAGCGTATGTAGGAAAATCTAGATTTCCAGATCGCCATTTACGCCTAGAACACAAGTCTATTTTTCATTCTCCAGCACCAGAACAAGGTTCACTAGAACAAGTGTTTCAAGCTACCGATCACATTCTGAAATCACGAATCGGTTACAGTGAGTTAAGTACCATGCATGAACAAGAACTAGCCCGATCAGCAGTCCGATGGATTACTGATTCTATCACTTTTCCAGACGAAATAGTGGCACAAATGTTTCTGAAAATGCCCCCAGCCGAACAACGACTGGTGGGTATGTATATGATTCAGCACCTCATTACTTTGTATGAGGGTCAACACTCTGATCCAGGTCCGTTACATGATGTCCTGAACGAGTTACTCCAGTATAGATGGAAAGGTTTAGGTACCGACTTAATTAGTGTCATTCTAGAACAGCGTCACAAATATAGAACGTTTCTGAACCCGCATTTTGTTTATGTCTCACCCCCAGAAAGTAAACCATTTTACATGGAGAGACAGAATCCGTTACGAGAAGTCCACCCAGTCAGAGGAACGGGTGGCGAACTAGAACGAGTGTTTGTTTACACTCCGATTACAAAGATGGAACTCCTCGAGATGAAGAAATTAATTCCCTGTCATGACAAAGATCCAGCAGGGTTCCATAGAGAATTAAAAGACATGCTCCGTATGGGAGAATACACGTATCCAGATATAATTAAAATGTTAAAGGTTCTGCTGCCCGCAGGGGTGTATGAAAAGCTCAAGGAAAAAGAATGGGAGGTGGGAGAGAAAAAGATCGATTGGGCAGTTCTAGAAGCTGAAGACAAGGCACGAGTACCAGGTACCGGTCTTGGAGCGAAATGTAAAGAATTACCAGAATTATTAATACAAGTTTTACCCAGATTATTGACAACTAGAAAAGAAGACTGGGATGCAATCTCAGCCTGTAAACAGAAACAAGACGAAGATATTAGTGATTTTTATTCTAGATTTGAAAAATGTTTTAGCATCAACAGTGGCCTCAAGACAAGTAGTGAGTCATACCCTCACCTTTTTGTTACTAAATTAGTCGAGAATTCAAGCCCACAAATTAAAAATCGAGTTTTGAAAGTCGAAAGTACCTGGCAAGCTAATACCCCGTCCCAGATGTTGCAGATGCTTCAATACCACCAGAATAGAATCAGAGAAGAACAAGAACACGAAAGAAAACGTATGAAAGACACGAAGATGAAAGTACTAGTTGCACAATCTGTTCCTCAAGACAGTCAGAAGAGGGGTCCGAATCAAGCCAGTCATCCTGCAGCTCCCGTTAAAGGGAACTGCAATTATTGTAAACAGCCAGGTCATTTTATAAATGAGTGTGCAGTTCTGAAACACAACATAGCTACTGGTAAGACTAAAGAAAGACCACGTCCGCCTAGACAAGAACAAGTTTCACAGATTCCTCAGCCACAGAATGCACCACAGACAGTTACAGCACCGCAGCCTATTGCTGCAACACAGCACGTCACACAGCAGATGTACCAGTATGCACAGTCTGAGTATCCAGAGTACCAGCAGTATTCATGAAACAGCCTAGAGAGGGAGGTAGGCTTGCCTCTCATCGAGATACCTGTAGATCAAGAAGGTCCCTATGTTCACAGTCAAGTATTAGGGAAAGACAGAAAGTTTTTGATTGATACAGGGGCAAGTAGGACCACAATTAGTCACGCCGAAGTTCCAGGGGCTCCGCTCTCAGGCTCAAGAAATGTTTCCCTTGGATTTTCAGGAAAACCTATCGTAAATGAGATTTCAAAGCCAGTTACTCTAGAAGTAGGTCCATTGTCCCGCACTACTGATCTGTTACTTACTAAGTCATGTCCAGAAAATCTATTAGGCATTAAAACACTGAAAGAGTTAGGTGCAGTTATATGCTGTTCCCCAGAGGGAATACGATTGTTCCTACGTGACTTTAAGGGTCACTATGTATTACGAGATTTTGATTCAAGACTGTCTAATGTCCCGCAGCACTTATGGGCGCAAGGTCCAACTGATGTAGGTTACATGCAAATCACACCCTATCGTGTGACTCTCAAGCCAGGTGTAGTGTTACCACGAATCAGACAGTACAGATTGCCACCTGAGGCTGTAGCAGCCTTATCCAAAATTATTGACGAGCTCATGGCTCAAGGAGTGGTTGTAGAAACTGACTCCAATGTATGTAATTCTCCGATCATTCCAGTCATGAAACGTACTGATCCAAATGCACCCCCAGTATATCGATTAGTGATTGACCTACGAGAGCTTAATAAATGTATTATTCCGCAGTACCCAGTTGTCCCAGACATCTCTTCCCTATTAACGGCCATTGATTCCGAAGCGACGTTCTTCACTGTCATAGACCTCAAGAACGCGTTTTTCAGTGTCCCTATTCATCCAGACAGCCAGTTCCTTTTCGGATTTTGTTTAAATGGAAGGAGCTATATGTTCACACGCGCTCCTCAAGGTTTCACAGAAAGCCCTAGCATTTACAGTCAAGCACTCAAGAGACAACTAGACAACATTCACATGCCAACTGACACTGCCCTGCTCCAGTATGTCGATGATCTACTGATCACAGCCCGTTCTGAACGTGCTTGCGAGCAAGCATCCCTTACAGTCTTGTATTTCCTAGCCGAGATGGGGCACAAGGTGTCCCCTTCTAAGCTTCAATTCTGTGTCCAGCAAGTGGTCTACTTAGGACACTTACTGTCCAAGAGGGGTAGGCAGTTGACACCAGACCGTATCCAGTTAATAGCGAGTCTTCCTCAGCCCAAGACCCAGAAGGAGGTACGTGCTTTTATTGGCCTTACTTCTTACTGCAGACAATGGATTCCCCAGTATGCATTTCTAGCCAAGCCACTGATACAGTTAACGACACAGGAGGCAGCCGTACCGACTGTCCTCCCTTGGACATCTGAACATACACTTAGTTTCAATGAGTTAAAGAAAGCTCTATGCCAAGCTCCAGTTCTAGCGACACCGAACTACAGTAAGTCTTTTACACTTTTCGTAACTGAACGGGAAGGTACAGCATTATCTGTTCTCACACAAGATCAAGCAGGACAATACAAGCCCTGTGCTTATTTTTCGAGCACATTAGATCCTGTAGCCCAGGCGCTGCCTGCGTGCCTCAAGTCAGTTGCAGCCACAGCACTAGCTATCAGACAAAGTGATTCCATAGTCTTAGGACACTCCTTGACAGTACAAGTTCCACATTCCGTGGAAGTTCTTTTAAACCGAACACAAACTCAGCACTTGACAATTGCACGTTTAACAGGTTATGAATTGACACTGTTCCAGCCACACATAGAAATCAGACGCTGCAACGTTTTAAATCCTGCTACACTGTTATCATCAGTTAATTCAAATCCAGCCACACATGATTGCGTGGAAGTAGTTAACATTACGACAAAGCCAAGACAAGATCTGACAGATACTCCGTTACCAGACCCCGACCTGACACTTTATGTGGATGGTTCATGTATGAGAACAAGTACAGGAGAACTAGTCGCCGCATATGCAGTGACTACTGACACTGAAGTTATTGAAACACACCGTATTGATACCCTATCCGCTCAAGCAGCAGAGCTAGTTGCTCTGACACAAGCCTGCATACGCGCCAAGAACTTGAAAGTTAATGTTTACACAGATTCACGCTACGCATTTGGAGTTGTACACGACTTCGGAGTGCTCTGGCAGGAGAGAGGTTTCATGACTTCTCATGGAACCAAGATTCAGCATGGTCTCCTTATTCAAGCTCTGTTAGATGCCATACATTTACCGACATCTATCGCTATCATGAAGTGCAAAGCACATACGAAAGTTACTGACACCATTTCTCAAGGTAACGATCTAGCAGATCGCACAGCCAAGCTCACAGCACAGACTCCAGACATTCCAGTTAATCAGACACACACTCCAGATCCGATTACATGCATGACAGTTAAGGACCCTACACAAGATGTCATAGATATCCAGTTACATGCTACTCCCGAAGAAATCAAGAAATGGTCCGAACAAGGAGGGGTCAAGACAGATCAAGGATGGTTAACAAAGGGTAGAGCCACATGGTTTCTCCCCGACTCTATGGTTCAAGTCATTATTAATACCGCACATAGTCCAGCACATTTAGGAGAAAAAGCTATGTTAGACAGTATCCAGAACATTTGGTTCAACAAGCATTTACGAGCTGCAGCCAAGCAGAAAGTCCGTACCTGTATGATATGTTGTCAGTTTAATCCAGGTAAAAGTGTCCCGGTGGAACAAGGTGGATTCCAGCCCCCTGACCACCCTTTTGAAGTCCTCCAGATGGATTATATTCAGATGGAGCGATGTCGAGGTTTCAAGTATGTCCTTGTACTTGTATGCGCTTTGTCCAGGTGGACGGAGGCATATCCAGTCCCAGATTACACAGCCGCGACCACTGCCAAGCAGTTGGTTCGTGAGTTCTTCCCCCGTTATGGACTCCCTAGAGTCGTATATTCTGACAACGGCCAGCCATTCTCATCTGAATTAATGAAGCATGTTTCCCTGTTGTTAGGGTACCAGTGGAAGTTTCATTGTGTACGCCATCCTGAAGCAGCCGGTCTCGTAGAGAGACATAACCAGACTCTGAAAATCCGTATCGCCAAAGTGTGTAAAGAGAAAGGTGTGGACTGGCTGGTAGCTCTACCAGTTGCTTTATTTTATATGCGCATGGTCGCACATTCCAGATCAGGTCTGTCCCCGTACGAGGTCGTATTCGGCCGCCCCCCTAACATGTGGGGTACTCCTAGACCCCGAAGTATTACCGATGTTTCAAGTAATATGCTGACAGATTACCTAGCTTCCTTGATGTCTGCCCTCAACTCATGTCGTTCACAGGTTGCCGCCGCATTTCCAGACAATACCGAGGTGGCACCGCATGAAATCGTTCCAGGATCCATGGTATTGGTGAGGAATTTCGACAGATCAAGTCCGCTGGAGCCTCGCTGGAAAGAGCCCCGACAGGTCCTCCTCACCACCCGTACAGCCGTGAAGTTGGAAGGTCGCAAAGGCTGGGTGCACCTTTCTCATGTAAAACAATTTAATGGACTGAAACCCGTCTTAAAGAACATTTCCCAGGATTTGAAGGATTGCCAAAATATTGTTCTCAAGGACTGTCCCGCAAAAGACATTGCTACAAACCCTCCCCTGTTAGAGAAAACTCCGCAACAGGAGTATAAGTTAAAACTCCGGTCTAGTAAAATAAGTCAGTCAGTTTGATTGTCTAAGTCCTCCCCTAGGTGAAACGGTTAGACTGTTTCTGACATGTATAAAATAGACCCCCATAGTGAGAGAGTTAGTCAAAACTCAATTCGATGTATCGTTTTTCTATGTTTCATATTGTTTCTCAGCATTATGATTTCCTGCACCAGTTATGCATTTTTCTTGTATTTCCCAGTTCTTCATGTAAATAAGTCTGCTAATGCTACAGTAGAGCACACGTTTAGTGATCTACCTCCCCATGAACTCTCTTACCGCCTCGCTATGCGAAATAACTCATTCATCCGCATGTTACATTACTCACACCAGTCCAGCAATGCCACTAATTGTTGGGTGTGTGGTCGACTCCCCCCTTTCCAGACACCGAAGGGAGTTCTGCCACTTTTTCCTTATCCATTCTCACATAATGGTTCGTGTGGAGCATGGTCCACGTTAACGTCATCCTCAACAGATATGTCTTTTCTTAACAGTACATGTTTTCCAGACAAGCAAGGTCTTCCCCACAGAACAGGGTTAGATCTAGAAAATGAAGTGTATAATTTAGGTAATTATTCTTCGAATTTCATGGTCTTGAATGTTCAGTCTGATACTACTCCAGACTTACCTGCTATTTCAATACTACCAGTCAAAGGCGAATTATGTGTCCGAAATTATGGTTCTGTACATGTAGGACATAGTGATTGTACTACTATTGTCAAGTATAGTGACAGTGGGAAATCTATCTTCAAAGCTTCACGTCATTCTTATTTTATTTGTGGTCAAACTGCATATGTTCGTCTGCCCCTCGATTGGGAGGGAACCTGTTACATTGCCTTCCTACTGCCACCAGTTTTCCTAGCCCCACCTGATTATCATAGAAACACACATCTAGTACACGTTAGACATAGAAGGGAGTCCCCAATTGTCGATTATACTGAAACTGCTCTAGAACAGTATACAGATTTCAACAGAGGTTTCTTTTTCTTTATAGGACCTATCCAGAATAGTAAGCTAATCCGTAGGTTAACCAGAACCCTTGAAGCAGTAGTCAATGAGACTGCCTCTGCTCTAGGTAACTTAACCGAAGAGCAATCTGCTATGAGATTTGTCGTTTTACAGAATCGTCTCGTCCTTGACGTCATACTGGCCGATAGGGGCGGGGCCTGTAGAGTCATCGGATCTAGTTGCTGCATTTTCATTCCAAATAACGCGCCGTCTGTTTATTCAGCTATAACCAGACTCCATAAAATTGCCCATCTGTTACACCAAGATCCAGGCACCTGGACATGGTCCGGTTGGTTCTGGAATATAATTTCCGCATGGGGATGGAAAATATTGTCCTTCCTAGGTATTGCAGTAGCGATCATATTCAGCTGCTGTCTCTGTATACAATGTGGCCCTGCGATTTGCGGCATTTGTGCTACCTCTTGTATTCCTAGTCCCAAGCCCCGTTCTAAATCCCGTTCCAAGAAAATTCGAGACGAGCAAATGATACTGTATGAAATGATAGACGGTATCATGAAAATTGATGTTTCCTGATGGAAACGTAGTGACAAGGAGGGAATGTGGAAAAGTAAATTTTGCCATGTTCTGTGTCCCTACGTGTCATCCATCATATGTTATGTGTGCATGATTAAATATGCATATGTATTCCCCATGTTCGATTCAAGACACAATTATAGTTGTGTCCACCTCTAATATGCCAGTTTCTAGTCCTCGTGAATACTACGAATATCAGGCCTATGTAAAGTTACGTTGCCACGTTTCTCAGTGTGCACGTTATTTCATTGTAAAGTCCCCGTTTCTAGGCCTCAAAAGGGCCCGGACATCAGATTCAGCTCCTGTCTCCTAAAGCCTCGCTGAGGAGCGATACAGCCCCCACCTGTATCCTCGACCCTTCACTTACTTCCTGCCTCACAGTGCCCGGTTCAGCCTGGCTCTGCCTCTGAGTCTGCCAAAAGTATGTTATAGTTCCAGTTATCAGTTCAGTCCTCCTTCTCTGCATTCCTAAGCTACTGAACCGCATCAATAGTTTCCGTCATTGTCTAGCCTTCACGTCTCCATGTTAGAGAAATACTGCATTTAATGGTCATTTAATATTCTTCATCACGCACTACATGTAGAATAATGCATGGTCCAGTCTTAGAATCAAGTTAGCCTTTCCCCTCCTGACTTATAGTTTATATCAACATGTTCTCTAAACATCAGATACTAGATACTGTTTAGGTACATGTCGCCCTGACTCTCCAGACTTCAGTCTCTGCTCCTAGCACAGAGTTCATAGCCCCCAGCTTCTCCTAGTGATACGTCATTGCTAGTTTGCGCGCACCATTAGGTTAGAGGTCCCGGCTCCTCAGGTAGCCCCCTCCATGGTTTCCGCCCCATTCATGACATATTCTGTTACGTTTGCATCACATGTCTATGTATACGCCCTGTTACACCTCTTTTCACCCTTATCTTTCGCGACTGCTACGCGTCACACCTTCTGCTCCACCCACTGCTACGCCTACTGCAATATAATGCTATGTGTTTGCGTTATGTATATATGCTAATGCACTGTTATTAAAAGAAGTCATCCGTTCCCCTTGTCCCGATCCTGACACCAGCAGCGCTGCTGGGCCCTGCCATCCTATTCCTATGCAGGTTGTCCTGTTCCTGTCCTTTATGCTGTAATAAACCTGCGAAACTCCTACTACCTCGAATTTTGACTCTTATTTATTGAGCTATCTGTTATTCATTTATACATTCAAAAATAGGGTATTATTTATTTATTTACCACAGTATTTTGGATTACTTGCAGTTTTTTTAACTGCCCTTCATTTGCTCCCAAAAGAAGGCCGTTGCAGTAATCTACTCTGCTGATAATTAATGCCTGCACTAGAGTTTTTCTATGGCAGTCTGGCAGGTAGGGAAACACTCTCCTTAACATGCCGATGGCTCGAAAACAGGTGCTTGCCACCTGGTTTACGTGGTCCTTGTAGGTAAGTGTTTGATCTATTAACACTCCTAAGTTTCTCACTGTGTTTTTGGGGCTAGGAACGGGGCCTAATTCCAGGGGCCACCAGTCCGGTGTCCAGTGCGTTATTGCTTGCCCAAACAACATGACCTCCGTTTTTCCTATATTGCATTGGAGGCAATTTGCTGACATCCAAGCAGATATTGCTCTCATTCCCTCTGCGAAAGATTTTTTTATCGCAGGTGTCAGATCTTTAAAGGGGAAGAGGAGTTGGGTGTCGTCAGCGTATGACACTGGTGTAAACCCAAATGATCTTGCTAGGTTGGCTAGGGGAGCCACATACACGTTGAAAAGTGTAGGGCTTAAGCAAGAGCCCTGTGGCACTCCCTTATTGAGCTCCCTATGGATGGATTTGTGGGAGCCCAGCCTAACCTCTTGAGAGCGTCCTGACAGAAAGCTTTCCATCCATGCCAATGCCGTACCCTCCAAACCTACGTCTTTTAGTCGCTCAAGAAGCACTTTGTGAGACACCGTATCAAAAGCGGCGGAGAGATCCAACAGCACCAGAATCATGGAATTGCCCCCATCCAGTGCCATTCTGATGTTATTGGTCACTGTTTGGAGGGCAGATTCGGTGCTGTGGTTTGGCCTGAACCCAGATTGAGAATAGTCCAGGCCCTCCATCGCTTCTAGATGTTGTGACAGATAGGTGTTCACATGCTTCTCAGCTATCTTACTGATGTATGGCAAGAGTGAAATGGGACGCAGGTTGGAAAGGTCGGTCCATGGGGAAGCAGCTTTCTTGCGTATTGGGTTTACTACCGCCCTCTTCCACTCTGCTGGGACTTGTCCTTTCGTAAGAGATGTATTAATGACAACCTGTATGAAGGGGCCCAGGAGAGGGAGCAGGGGAGGAACCATCTTAGCTGGGAGAAGGTCATTTGGAGACCCTGATTTAATGTGGGTAGTGAGGTGAGGGAGATCTGCACTTTCAATAAGGGGGAAGTGTGATATAGGACTTCCACTGTCTTTGTCTTTGGGCAGGTCTAGAGGTATAATCCTGCTAGCACCATTCGTGCTGTTATTGGCAGCCACTATTTTCTCGTATATAATATCAATTTTACTCTCAAAAAAGGACGATATATCGTCACATAAAGTCTGTGAGAACTCCTCTGAGCTTTCACATGCAGCAGGGTTTACAAAGTTTTGGAGAATTTTGAAAAGCTCCTTGGGACAGTTTGTGGCTTCTTCTAATTGTTGCAGAAGACGATTTTTCCTAGCCTGTCTGATGTTTTTAGGACTCGCCCTGCGATTGCAGGCCAAAGGCCTGCTGTCGCAGAGCGAGTCTTTTGTAATCATTTCAGGCTTTTGACTTTCAAGGAGTAGGCAGAGCGGACAAGAGGCTGTTACGCGCACGCAGCCGGCCGCAATGGGATCAGGTCGCGCGCTCACCCTCTCCTGTCTCTTCTTTCTCTCCTTGGAAGCCTCATACATAAACACACACAGCCACAGCCCCTGCTTTTCGCACAAGCACAAACACAGAGACACACACACGGGCACACGAGCGCACATACACACACACATGCACACATACAGACACCCCCCCCCCGCCTCCACCCCCCCAAGGGTGAGATGTCCCCCCCCTCTTTCCTCGCACTCACCTGAGAGGTCGGCGCGGGCCCTGTCGAGCAGCAGGAGGCAGGCGGTGAGCAGCAGCGGCGGCTCCATGGCGCTCGGTCCGTCCGTCTGTCTGACTGCCGGCGCGTGCCCCCTTTCGGCCTCCTATACAGATGCGTAAGAGAATAAGGATCAGTGCGTCCCTCCTACGCACTGAGCGAGCGCGTGCCCGCCCGCCACAGAAAGAGAGCGCGGCTTTTCTTTATTACCTTTTCTGTATTCGATTTTTCGTTTTCATTAAGGTTCCGCTCAATTCACACTTGTTTGCTGATCCTTATAACATTTACTTGATTCGTGCTCTGTGCAACTTTTTTCAGGGATTTAATTCCCCCTTTCCGAGCAGCTTTCTATTGTGCCAGAACAATCGTGAGACCAGGTCTATACTTTCTGTCCTGCAGCGCGTCGATACTGTCCTACAATTATGATCTAGATTTAGGCCTGCATTTTGTCTAATCAAAATCCCAGCTTGGGTTCGTTTTATTGTACTGGTTGTTTTTTGATAATAGTGCTGCCTGCCCTATGTGAAATGCTCCATTAGCTATTTTTAGGGTTAGAAACACCAGGGTCGGACTGGGGCAAAAAATAGGCCAGGGTACCAAAATAAAATATCCCCCATTGGTGTAGCATCTAGCTAAAATATGGTAATATTAGGAAAACCCACAGTAAAAAAACAAGCATTGGCATAGCCAATAGGTCTCGCTTTTGGGACCTTATAAGTATTTAGTTATGTAGCACAATATCCTTGGTGCAACAACATAAACTGTTGCATGGCTAAACACTTATAAGGTCCCAAAGGCGAGACCTATTGGCTATGCCAATGCTTGTTATAGTACTGGGATTGAACATGATGAAAGACCGCTCTTGTTTCCTTGGTCTTATGTTTCCTCCATTTTTTTTCGGCTTGCCTACATTTTTGTTTTTCCTCCCTTAACTCCTTAGTGTACCAACTTTCTTGTTTGGAGGCAGGGTGTTCTTTATATAGTTTTAAGGGGGCCAAGGTGTCGATGGCTTGTTTGATTGAGCCTGTAAGCTTAGCCAATGCTGCATCTACTGTATCTTCTACTGATATGGTGGGTATTACCCACGTTTCCTGTAGATTGCTTAGGGAAATTTTGTGCCATTGACGGCGCCAGGAAGGAAGGGAGGGTCCTTTATTTGTCGATCTTTTGGGAGTTGAGAGTGTAAATTCTAGAAGAAAGTGGTCTGTCCATAATATCTCTCTGGCTGGAAGACAAATGACCTTAGGACCATTAGAGAGAACAAGGTCTAACGTGTGGCCACCATTATGCGTGGGTCCAGTGTTTTTGATCTCTAGACCTACGTTTAGCAGGTCAGTGGTTAGGGTATGAGATTCAGGTAAAGTTGGTAAATCTACATGAATGTTGAAGTCTCCAAGAAGAATGAAGTCTTCATTTGATTTGAGTTGGGGGGCTAATAGTTCTTGGAGAAGGAGAGAAAAATCAGGGTTTGGTCCTGGTGGGCGGTAAACAAGGGCTCCTTTCCAGAAAGTGTGGCTAGGAAGGGCAATTTTAAAAAACATAACTTCTAATTGCAGACTTTGATATTGTGAGAATATGGTGACCTTTAAATCATCCTTATGTATGATTGCTAGGCCACCGCCTGTCTTCCCTTCTCTGTCAAGGTGTTTCAATTTGTATCCGGTTGGGATCCCTATTGTTACAGCTGTGATGGTGTGGGGTTTCATCCAAGTTTCAGTGAGGAAACATATGTCTGGTTGGATAGAGTTAACCAGGTCCCATACCTCATGCTGGTGTTTAGGCAGGGATCTTACATTTAGGAGGAAAGCCTTCAGCCCGGTAACAAGGGCTCCTACCTTGGGCGGGGCGTTGTTACCAAGTAATCGATGATGACATTGGAAACATGAGAATGCTCCCTCTACGGTGTGCCATGGTATTTTAGAACTACATGCTGTGTATGGTTTTAAGTCTAGTAGAGCCTGAGTGGTATAGGTAATACGATGTGGACACATACCTGAACGTAAGAAGATAATGAGAGCAGTGTCCCTGGCCCCTAGGTACGCCAATATCTGCCTTTTCTTTCTGGGGTCTCCCACTCCCCGGACATTCCATGTGAGAACATATAACTGCACACCCGTGCTACTAGCCATGGAGATTGTGTAATCGACAATGCCAACCATGTGGCACTGTGCCAACTGTTCGTGTGTCGCGCGGAAGCTGATAGTGTAAGTAGTATGCACTGCGCTCCAAGCAGCCTGAGTAACATCATGCACTTCCCTGTCTCAAAAGTGCTTGTAGAAACCATAATGCAAACTCTCAACGTCTCGTACACCTTCCCAATCCCTCCCCCCTCCCACTGAAGCAACCCCAACATGCCAGCATGATATACCCACCCAGCCCACCCATCCCATTCTTCCAAACAACAAAGAAAAACATCCCTCACCATAACTAGTGGTGGGGTATTGGGGGGGAATTCCCTGTGGGGGTACATCCAGGCGGTAACACATCTCACCCCTTGCCCTCAGGGCCAGGTGCAGCATGCTGCAACCCCAACGAGCGTACAGGGGGGCCCGGCGAGTCAGTATCCAGCTCCCCAGGGGACGCCCGCTCACATTATTATACAATTCAAATAGCATTAGACCCAGCTTATATAGCTGCACTCGCAGTCACCAAGAAACAACGGTAGAGCAATCGCAGTTCAAGACGCATTACTGTTCTTCCCCCTGTGCGCCTTCCATCTGCAGCTGCTGGTCTTCCGCTTTTCCGTCGTCAGGGCGAGCTGTGTGCCTGAGGTGCTTAAGGAACTCATCTACCTGTTGTGGCTTTGTAAAGAAGCGTTGCCGACCCTGATGTGTGACACGCAGTCGCGCTGGGTAGAGGAGAGCATAGTCAATTTGGGCCTTGCGCAGCTTTGCTTTGACATCCAGGAATTTACGCCGTTCCTCTTGGACCATTGGTGTGAAATCTGGAAACATAGTGAAAGTATTACCCTCATAAGACAGCGACTGCTTGCCACGTGCTGCTCGCAGCGCCACATCTCGGTCCCTATAATTTAGGAGTCTAGCAATTATAGGCCGCAGAGCAGTTCCTGGTTTGGGCCTAGGGCCTAAAGATCTATGCGCCCGTTCAACAATAAATTGTGGGGAGAAGGCCTCCTTCCCCACCGCAGCCAACAGCATTTTTTCCGACATACTCCTCCATGCGCCCGGTGTTGGTCGACTCCAGAATCCCTAAAATGCGTATATTGTTACGGCGGCTTCTCGCTTCCAAATCTTCGTTCTTGGATGCTATGACTCATAGTGGGTTATCCATTCTGGACAGTGGCGAGGTGTGTCTGGCGGTCACATCATCCGAGTCCGATATACGACGCTCCGCTTCCGTTATGCGCTCCTCGTGGACATCCATTTTGTGGACTATGGCATCCATTCTAGAGGACATCCTGTCCACCTTGTCTGCGATTGTGGCGAAGCCCTGGCCGACCTCCCGCAAAATATCCTGGATCTCGGGGGGCTGTTCCGCTGGAGCCCCAAGTGGCCCATTGCTGCCCATTTGTGTGGATGGCTCTTGCCCCGTCCTGGTGAGCCGTTTGGGAGACTCGAGTTTGGGCTGGCAAGCATCCGACTTGCCCATGGCGGCGTCTGGGTGAGCCCGATGGATAACCCCCGATGCAGGGGGACGGCGGCCTCGCAGTGGGGGTAGTAGGGCGTAGAGGCGCTTGATGCCACACAAACCTACTCCTTTGCAGCGGTACGCAGTCTGTTTCCAGCAATGGTGGCACGGTGCTGTGGCGGCAACACTCCCTGTCCTAAGTGCATTCAGAGGGCCCTATCACGTTGTGGTTCGCCGTTGCGGGAGGCCCCTTAGCAATCGGGACTCTTGTGGGGACTGCAGGGGGGGGGGCAGGTCGCACGACGGAGAGTCCTCTTCCCTGGGGGGGGACTTCCTTCGGTTGAATGCAGCAGGCGGGTCCGTATCGTAGTGAGAACCCACCACTGGTCGGGTAGAATATGGGCAAGCTGATGCCTGTGCTCCGCCTCAGCCCCCAGTAGGATGTCAGTCACAAGCCGCCGATAATGGCCCCCACAGCGCTTCGCAGGTGTTCAAATCTCGGCAGTGGGAAGGGCGGGGGGTGGAAGGGGGAAGACCAGGCGTTGAAGGGCCCCGGGCCCGCAACAGTGATCCCCCCCGCTTACCGCCAATCCAGCATGTCTCCTCCGGTTCTCCACCGCCCCCCGAGGGGGGGCCCGCAGATAAAGCCGCAGCGGCCACAACCACGGGGGCCAAGGTGCGATGAGCCGCGCTACCTTCCGGCGCCAAGGCCTGCATTCACGTGGGGCACCGTGGGCTCGCGCAGTCCTCAGAGCCGTCAGCCACGCAGGGCAGGCTCCATAGGCAGACTCCGCTGGAAAATGCCAGGCGGATTGCAGGCGCGGCGTGTCACCTTGCAGGCTGAGGTTCGGCCAGGTGAGGCTAGTTGGGCACGTCTCTCAATCGCTGGTGGCAGAAATCCCCGGGGGTGCCAATTAGCAGGATAATTTTAGGATTTAATTTGCCGGGTGGCGAGAGCTTCACGGAGTGTCAGCCATTCGCCAGTGCGCCACCTAGCACCCCCCATCTTTATCATAGTCCTTTAATTCAGCGGGTGCAATCCCACGATCTGGGCAGTCACTTACATGAACAATACAGGGGGTTGTGGAACGCACTCCTATTTGCACTTCTCAACTTTAGTTTATCTGAACGTACTCCAATGTGCGTGCAGCTTGGTCACAGCGTCATGCCCAAAAGGCACTGAAATGGTTAACAACATTGAAAAATGGGACGTATCTCCGACCCAGACAAAACACACAGCGAACTATGCCTCGTTGGCAATGATTAATTCCTTTTAAACCACTTTGACTCGTTTCATTCATCCTTGTCCTCATGTTTTTTTAATTTAACTTGCTTAATTTGTTGTGCCCACTTGACATCGTGCGCCTTTTTCCACGTTTCTAATGTTCTGCCTGTGCCACTCCGGGCCTCCTGAAAGAACATGACTGATGCGAAGTGTCGTAAAAGGCAGTGTTTTATTAAATAAAACCCAATGCATTTCGGGCATGAAGTGCCCTTCTTCGGGGGTCACTTTAAATGAACAATAAACATAACATCCCATCAGAATACATCATACTGCATCATCAAGTTGTCTCACTCAATCTAATGTTAACTTTAACCCACAATAACATCTCTTTGTGAAGAAATTGTATCTTTGCCTGCGCAGCACCCTCCATAATTATATTATTATAGTTCAACTAGGAGAGGGATGTGGAGCTATTATTGGAGTGAAAAGCATTAATTGAAAACGGGGAGAGGCAGAAAGTATAATTATTTCAATTCATGTAATTTGTAGCTCTATTTTTGTAATAGATATTTGAGCCAAAAACAGTAAATAGCCACAATTTTGATAAAATTGATTTAAATCATATCATCAGACTTAACTTTATATCTTGCTTTAGCCAACATATAATAAACCCCTTCGGTGCTCATGACGAGCTCAGCTCGTCATGGCATATACCTCTCAGGTTCTCATGACGAGCTGAGCTCGTCATGACCACACCCGTTTTTATTACGGCCCAGCACTGCAGGGGAATCGCTCCAGCAGCCATGAGGTTAATGTGCTTTTGTGTTAGCCACCTAATGCGGAATCGTACTTATGTGGATGGCCCATCCATTCGAGCCTTAATTCCTATTCCGCATTTCTATTCGTTGTATCAGAGCACGCAATCGTATTACGTGTTCTGATTGGCTCCCTAGTCTGTATTTTCGAGCCAACACTCGCAATAAAGTTATGTGTAAGCCAATTACAATTTTGACCAAGTGGGCCACAATCACATTCAAATATTGCATATTACATAACTTATACTGTGGCTGTGCATAATGCCCAAGTGGGCTATCTTAAAAGCATACTTCAAGGAGCAAAGAATGGCCATACATGGCTCAATGTGAAGTTAAATATCCATTAGTTCTTCAATTTCATAGGGACTTGACATAATGTTCATCCATCAATTAGGTCCAATGGTTGGGAAAAAAAAGAAGAGAACAAGTGCACCAATCTGTAAAAACAAGTTATTAACATCTATAAAAAACAGACTACTATACAGAATGATATCAAATGTCATTAGTCATATAAATGAATGGCTAGTTCTTCACTCATATTCAACCCTTTGGGGGTTAGGGTGTCCAAATCAATAATGTATCGGGACTCCAGCTTTCCCAAAGACAATTCCTGGTTTCTCCCTCTTATACCCAGGGATACGGAGTCAATAACAACCATACGTACAAGTTTATCATCTTGCATGTGATTTTCATGAAAATGGCGAGCTATCGGGTATTGTCTGTTGTTATTGCGAATTGCCCGCAGGTGTCCAACACCCGTTTCTTGGCCTCATGTTTCGTGTTGGCGATGTAACATTTGTCACAGGGACAAATTTAGACATAAACATTATAGGGTGTATTGCAGGTAAGTTTCTTTCTGATAACAAACTCTCTTTTCGTGTTTGGTACTGTTAATGTTTTACAGTCAGTACTATTCTTGCATGCTTTGCAATTATTGCAGCATTTAAAACCTGATGTTTCTGCTACCGCCCCTCTGTCTTTTTTGGTAACATGATTATGACTGAATTCATCCCTCAAAGATCTCCCTTTCTTGAAAGTGATCTGTGGATTGTTACTTAAAGTATGTTTAAGATGGTGATCGGTCATTAGGACGTGCCAATGTTTTTTCAATATTTTCCTGACCTCACTTGCTTGCCCTGAGAAAGTGGTAATGAACCTGATACTGTCTGTTCCATCTCCCTCCTTTCTCGGATGTAATAATTCATTACGTGTTTTCATTTCAACTCTGAAGATAGCTTCAGTAACAGTCTTTTTACTATACCCTCTGTCTAAAAACCTTTGACACATGATAGATTTCTCATTTAACTAAACTGCAAGCAGCCTGGGTATCAAAGTGTTTCCTAATACCAGAGGAACTTGTGGCATATATATATATATATATATATATATATATATATATATATATATATATATATATATATATATATATATATATATATATATATCCTCGCTCTCTGCCCCAAGGTACGCGGCACTCTTTTCGGCGGGTGCAGTCCAAGCGCGTCGGAACCTCGCGCTCTCTATATTCAAGCTCAATCCCTCCCGGTCCCGGGTGGGAAATAAAGACTGCACACACGGGAATGTTCAATTCAAAAAGCAACTTTACTCGCACAGACGCGTTTCGGAAGCCACACTTCCTTCCTCAATGTTGTTACTTCGCAACGCGCGCTGAGGCGCCATTTTATTTCATTTCAAATGCACACACCGGTTAGTATGGGACATAGAGAGAGGACAGGCATGTGAGCGCCATGTTGCTAGTACATGTGAATAAACAATAACATAGCACTTAATTAATGTTATCACCACAATGTTTCTATGGCAGTTTTAAGGTTGGAACGAACATTTGTGAATTAAAAACCAACGTTCCTTTCAATACGATCTTGCCGTGGATCGGCATATGAACTCTCTTATGTTGTAGCGCAAAGGCAGGGGATAAAATCTCGCCGTGGATCGGCCTATGGCAACCACCCAGGTTGCCTATACAGTCCCAAAGCCCAATGCAATAAAAATGTCCCAAAGACACCCTGTGTTGTTCTTTGCACAAATAAAGTTACATAGTACTATATAGTTAACAAAAATCCTGCAAAATCCGATCTCCAAAAAAAAAAAAAAAAAACTTTCCTTAATTAATCATTACATTCATTTGGTAGATTATTCTAATCAATCTATCCAATGCTAGAGCATCATCATTTGAGGTAGGAAGTTCATAGCAAATAACAAAATCATTTTGGGTTTTCATCTGTATTCATGCATATATGTTAACCTATTCAAGATTGGTGGCTACACCCTATTACTAATTCATTGTCGTTCAACCGCCTACGTGTACTGTTAGCTCCTCTCCACAGTTTAATCCCCCAGGGGCCTTGGTCTGACAATCTATAATATGTCGGGACTCCAGTCTACGAAGTTTTTGTAGCTTATCCCCTCCCCTGATATTTTCGGGAATTGCGTCCAAGCAGTAATATTGCAAGAGACTTCTGTCGCTGTTATGTTTAATAGAGAAGTGTCTCGCGACGGGATATGTAAAGTCTCTGTTGGCTATTGCCCGCATATGCTCCAGGATACGCAATTTTACAGGGTTGATGGTGCTCCCTATGTACTTGAGCCCACATGGGCATTTTAGGCAGTAGACTGCGTATGGCGTGGTGCAGGTTAGGAACTGATTAATTTTCTTTTTCTGTCTGCACCCTGTGATCTCATATGTGTAAACCCTTTTGCTACTGGCACAAGCCTTGCAGCGTCCACAAGGGAAGAAGCCCTTGGCATCTTTCAACTTTCCTGTTTTCGTGGGAGCGGTAGACATGTGGCTATGTACCAGACTGTCCCGTAATGACCGCGCCCTTTTAAAAGTGATTAGGGGATTATTGGGCACATCACTCCCTATGATATTATCACTCTTCAGAATGTGCCAGTGTCTCTTCAGAATTGCTCTGAGTTGTTGGCAATCTTGGGAGTAGGGGGTGATCATTCTGAATTTCCCTGTGTCAGTCGTGGGTTTGGACTTTTTAATGAAGATGGTGTTTCTCGATGGTATCCTAACCCTTTCTAGAGTGTTCTGTAGCAATTTTTTACTGTACCCCCTGGCCTGAAATCTCTCATTACTCTCCTTTGCAGCAAGCTCAAAATCTTCATTGGTTGAACAATTGCGCTTCAGCCTTAATAGCTTGCCATAGGGTATGCTTTTGATAAGTTTTTGGGGATGATTGCTTGACGCATGTAGCGTGCTATTCCCTGCCGTAGGTTTTCTATAAAGGGAGGTTTTGATCTTATTGTCTGTTACCTCCACTTTTAAATCCAGGTACACAGCCTCACTCGTGCTAACCTTGCCAGTGAAGATCAGGTTACAGTCATTCTCATTCAACACTGCAATGTATTGTTGAGCTGTTTCAACCGAGCCATTCCACACTATGCAAAGATCGTCGATGTAACGATACCATGAGACTATAGAGTTAGACCATTTCTCCTTCCCCGGGGCCCAGGCCTCCTGCTCCTCCCACCAGCCGAGGAATAAATTTGCGTAGCTGGGGGCGAAGCAGGAACCCATGGCTGTGCCGGAGAGCTGTCTAAATAGGACATCCTGAAACAAAAAGATGTTATTATGGAGACAGAATGCAATTAACTCCATCAGCATGCTATTGTGTTTGGCGTATTTCAAAGATCTCTTCCCTAAAAAGTAATCAATCGCCTTCATCCCTTGTGCATGCTCAATGCTCGTGTAGAGGCTCGTGATGTCAAGTGTCAGTAGGCAATACCCTGGGTGCCAGTCAATAGATTCGATTTTTTCAATGAAATCGGCAGTGTCACGAATGTATGATTTTAGTCCCAAAACCATTTCAAACAAAAAATGGTCTAAGAATTTAGAGAGATTCTCGGTGAGGCTGCCCATAGATGAAATAATAGGGCGCCCCGGTGGCTTGTCCATCCTCTTATGTACTTTGGGTAAGTAATAGAAGGTGGGGGTAATTGGATGTGTTGTTTTAAGAAAAAAGTATTCTTCAGTCTCAAGCATCTGTTTATCACGCCATTTTTTAAGTAATTTGTGTAACTCATCAATACTTGATTGGTATCGTTGTTTGGTGGTTAGTTCATAGCAGGTCTCGTCTTGCAATTGGCGCATGGCTTCCTGGATGTACTCCTCCCGTGACAATATGACCACGTTACCACCCTTGTCTGAGGGTTTGCAGACTATGGAAGTATCCGCGGCCAATGTTTTCAATGCTGTCCGTTGTTTTTCGGTCAGATTGTTTCTTCGTCCAGATGTTTTTTTATGCATGCGCATGTTCCTTAGATCCTTGATCACCAGTCCCGAAAAAGTGTCTATCATATCCGTTTGTGTTGGAGGTACAAACTTCGATTTGAATTTGAGACCACTATTCCCCTTGCTTTTCCGACCACCTCTTCTGGTTTTCCTTCGTTTTCCGGGGGTTTGTTCATTCGGATCAGTTGGAACTCTTGTTGAAAAGGGGTACTTTTGGTGTGTTTCGGGGTACGTCTGGTTTCGTCTTCTGATTGTTCTCCCTCTGTAACATCAGACTCAGATGTTTCCACATTTGTTGGTGCAGCCGCACCAGCCGCTTTGTTCTTGCTAATCAAATCCTTCCTCGTTTGATCATACTTTTTGGCAAACGTAAGGACTCGCCCCATGGCGTAGTCTCTTTTGTCCCTGTCAAATTTTTCTTGTTTTCGTGTGTGGATTTTCACCTCGTATTTTTCCAGTCGTTTCTTCATCTGGGCCCTCAGCTGTTCCTGCTGTTCCTTGTCTTCATTGAGTGCTAGTTCCGTCTCCAAGGTTTCAATTTCCTGGAGGACCTTGTCCCTGTCGCTCCAGGCAAATTGTACCAGGATTTCTAGCATCCCTTCGCAGGATTTGGTGGTGTGTGCTGCCCATGTCTCCAGGAGCAGAGGGTCCGGGTTCTCATAGGCGGGAATTGTAAATATCCGCAGACCCCTTGGCACTCTTTTTACTTCTATATACCCCTGAAGTGATGTGCCTTCCCACCACTTACGGAGTTCACGCTCATATAGTTTCTCGATTGAGCTTGAATATAGAGAGCGCGAGGCTCCGACGCGCTTGGACTGCACCCGCCGAAAAGAGTGCCGCGTACCTTGGGGCAGAGAGCGAGGATTTGATTCACGCAGAGCACCGCCACCACCCGTGCGGAGAAATCCTAAGAGGAGCACATAATTGGAAGTATCACAACCGGATTACGGACAGAAAGTACTCGGCGAGACCCGACAGAAATAGGGTAAGCCGGGATATATACTGCTCGTATTTGTTGATTGAACTTTGAACTGGGCTCCACGGAAACGGGCGGTTGGTTTTGGCGAGGGAATCGAGACTAACATCAAAACAGAGCAACAACAAGGGCAACCCGGGAGCGGGGGGCCCGACGGCAAATTAAATCATGTTTAATATCTCGCAACGTCTCGCGATTTGGCGACAGGAATGTTTAAAAACAAAAATCCTGATGTCACCACCCCAGCCGTGATAAAACCAATCGAAGCACCCAGCATATTAGTCACGCAATATGGGAAACTCGAGAAACTATATGAGCGTGAACTCCGTAAGTGGTGGGAAGGCACATCACTACAGGGGTATATAGAAGTAAAAAGAGTGCCAAGGGGTCTGTGGATATTTACAATTCCCGCCTATGAGAACCCGGACCCTCTGCTCCTGGAGACTACTAGAAATCCTGGTACAATTTGCCTGGAGCGACAGGGACAAGGTCCTCCAGGAAATTGAAACCTTGGAGACGGAACTAGCACTCAATGAAGACAAGGAACAGTAGGAACAGCTGAGGGCCCAGATGAAGAAACGACTGGAAAAATACGAGGTGAAAATCCGCACACGAAAACAAGAAACATTTGACAGGGACGAAAGAGACTGCGCCATGGGGCGAGTCCTTACGTTTGCCAAAAAGTATGATCAAACGAGAAAGGATTTGATTAGCAAGAACAAAGCGGCTGGTGCGGCTGCACCAACAAATGTGGAAACATCTGAGTCTGATGTTACAGAGGGAGAACAATCAGAAGACGAAACCAGACGTACCCCGAAACACACCAAAAGTACCCCTTTTCAACAAGAGTTCCAACTGATCCGAATGAACTGGTTGAGGGGAGGGAAGAACAAACCCCCGGAAAACGAAGGAAAACCAGAAGAGGTGGTCGGAAAAGCAAGGGGAAGAGGGAAAGCGGTGGATGCGGAGGCTCCAGCGCGCAAAGCGAGGGGCAAAAGGGGAGCGAGATGGTAGGATCTGAGGGACATACAGATCATCTTACCATCATTAACCTATCTGCAAGAACTCTTTCGTCCGAAGAAGAATCAGTACTCAAACTGGGATTAACCTTCTGCCCTAACAACAATCTCGAGTACACCCAGACCAGAATCGATCTATTTCAGTTCATTAGAATGCTCCGTCTACACAAGTACTTTAAAACTAAACCAACTTCAGATGAAGCGAAAATGATCCGATCTCGTTTTAAAGACACAGATCTCCTGAAGGTCAGTGATCTGACATCCCTGGAACTGCTGGAAGAACTACGACATGAAAGTGCGGCAGCAGTGATGTCAACACCGACAGAAGTCTTGACTCAGAGATTGAGGGCAGTCGAGGTGGAACAGGAGGCTCCGAATAGTGGTCTCAAACTCAAATCGAAGTTTGTACCTCCAACACAAACGGATATGATAGACACTTTTTCGGAACTGGTGATCAAGGATCTAAGGAACATGCGCATGCATAAAAAACCATCTGGACGAAGAAACAATCTGACCGAAAAACAACGGACAGCATTGAAAACATTGGCCGCGGATACTTCCATAGTCTGCAAACCCTCAGACAAGGGTGGTAACGTGGTCATATTGTCACGGGAGGAGTACATCCAGGAAGCCATGCGCCAATTGCAAGACGAGACCTGCTATGAACTTACCACCAAACAACGATACCAATCAAGTATTGATGAGTTACACGAATTACTTAAAAAATGGCGCGATAAACAGATGCTTGAGACTGAAGAATACTTTTTTCTCAAAACAACACATCCAATTACCCCCACCTTCTATTACTTACCCAAAGTACATAAGAGGATGGACAAGCCACCGGGGCGCCCTATTATTTCATCTATGGGCAGCCTCACCGAGAATCTCTCTAAATTCTTAGACCATTTTTAGTTTGAAATGGTTTTGGGACTAAAATCATACATTCGTGACACTGCCGATTTCATTGAAAAAATCGAATCTATTGACTGGCACCCAGGGTATTGCCTACTGACACTTGACATCACGAGCCTCTACACGAGCATTGAGCATGCACAAGGGACGAAGGCGATTGATTACTTTTTAGGGAAGAGATCTTTGAAATACGCCAAACACAATAGCATGCTGATGGAGTTAATTGCATTCTGTCTCCATAATAACATCTTTTTGTTTCAGGATGTCCTATTTAGACAGCTCTCCGGCACAGCCATGGGTTCGTGCTTTGCCCCCAGCTACGCGAATTTATTCGTCGGCTGGTGGGAGGAGCAGGAGGCCTGGGCCCCGGGGAAGGAGAAATGGTCTAACTCTATCGTCTCATGGTATCGTTACATCGACGATCTTTGCATAGTGTGGAATGGCTCGGTTGAAACAGCTCAACAATACATTGCAGTGTTGAATGAGAATGACTGTAACCTGATCTTCACTGGCCAGGTTAGCACGGGTGAGGCAGTGTACCTGGATTTAAAAGTGGAGGTAACAGATAATAAGATCAAAACCTCCCTTTATAGAAAACCTACGGCAGGGGATAGCACGCTACATGCGTCAAGCAATCATCCCCAAAAACTTATCAAAAGCATACCCTATGGCGAGCTATTAAGGCTGAAGCGCAATTGTTCAACCAATGAAGATTTTGAGCTTGCTGCAAAGGAGAGTAATGAGAGATTTGAGGCCAGGGGTACAGTAAAAAATTGCTACAGAACACTCTAGAAAGGGTTAGGATACCATCGAGAAACACCCTCTTCATTAAAAAAGTCCATACCCACGACTGACACAGGGAAATTCAGAATGATCACCCCCTACTCCCAAGATTGCCAACAACTCAGAGCAATTCTGAAGAGACACTGGCACATTCTGAAGAGTGATCATATCATAGGGAGTGATGTGCCCCATAATCCCCTAATCACTTTTAAAAGGGCGCGGTCATTACGGGACAGTCTGGTACATAGCCACATGTCTCCCGCTCCCACGAAAACAGGAAAGTTGAAAGATGCCAAGGGCTTCT
Organism: Lissotriton helveticus; assembly: GCF_964261635.1. Classification (NCBI taxonomy): domain Eukaryota; kingdom Metazoa; phylum Chordata; class Amphibia; order Caudata; family Salamandridae; genus Lissotriton; species Lissotriton helveticus. Next base: position 315,685,475 of record NC_136069.1, read on the forward strand.
TCCGTTGTGGACGCTGCAATGCTTGTGCCAGTAGCAAAAGGGTTTACACATATGAGATCACAGGGTGCAGACAGAAAAAGAAAATTAATCAGTTCCTAACCTGCACCACGCCATACGCAGTCTACTGCCTAAAATGCCCATGTGGTCTCAAGTACATAGGGAGCACCATCAACCCTGTAAAATTGCGTATCCTGGAGCATATCCGGGCAATAGCCAACAGAGACTTTACATATCCCGTCGCGAGACACTTCTCTATTAAACATAACAGCGACAGAAGTCTCTTGCAATATTACTGCTTGGACGCAATTCCCGAAAATATCAGGGGAGGGGATAAGCTACAAAAACTTCGTAGACTGGAGTCCCGACATATTATAGATTGTCAGTCCAAGGCCCCTGGGGGATTAAACTGTGGAGAGGAGCTAACAGTACACGTAGGCGGTTGAACGACAATTAATTAGTAATAGGGTGTAGCCACCAATCTTGAATAGGTTAACATATATGCATGAATACAGATGAAAACCCAAAATGATTTTGTTATTTGCTATGAACTTCCTACCTCAAATGATGATGCTCTAGCATTGGATAGATTGATTAGATTAATCTACCAAATGAATGTAATGATTAATTAAGGAAAGTTTTCTTTTTTTTTTTTTGAGATCGGATTTTGCAGGATTTTTGTTAACTATATAGTACTATGTAACTTTATTTGTGCAAAGAACAACACAGGGTGTCTTTGGGACATTTTGATTGCATTGAGCTTCGGGGACTGTATAGGCAACCTGGGTGGTTGCCATAGGCCGATCCACGGCGAGATTTTATCCCCTGCCTTTGTGCTACAACATAAGAGAGTTCATATGCCGATCCACGGCGAGATCGTATTGAAAGGAACGTTGGTTTTTAATTCACAACTGTTCGTTCCAACCTTAAAACTGCCATAGAAACATTGTGGTGATAACATTAACTAAGTGCTATGTTAATGTTTATTCACATGTACTAGCAATATGGCGCTCACGTGCCTGTCCTCTCTCTATGTCCCATACTAACCGGTGTGTGCATTTGAAATGAAATAAAATGGCGACTCGGCGCGCGTTGCGAAGTAACAACATTGAGGAAGGAAGCGTGGCTTCCGAAACGCGTCTGTGCGAGTAAAGTTGCTTTTTGAATTGAAGATTCCCGTGTCTGCAGTCTTTATTTCCCGACCGGGAGGGATTGAGCTTGAATATATATATATATATATATATATATATATATATATATATATATCTCCTACTGGCAATAGCCAGTAGGTATATATAGTTAGGATTGTTTTCCATAGGGAAATCGCAACATTCTATTGGGAATAACTTTGGCGCCGGTTGAGGAATCTTCCTGAAATTATCCTTAACTTTGCCTCGCGGAGCTCCGGTCCTTCTCTGAAAGTTTGGGGGGGATTCGTCAAGCGGGGGCCGAGATAAAAGGGGGGTCCCAAAACGTGTTTTCCCCATGTTAATTTCCATAGGGCGGTTGGACTCACTTTTAGCCCGAACGGCTGAATGGTTTTCCACCAAACTTGGCAAAATTGTAGGGACTGGTAGCCCGATGTGCCTTTGCTATGTCTCAAGATATGTGCTCCAGTGGTTTTTACGAAAATTAACTTTGAAAAAATATATATTGGCCTACATTGGGCTATATATATATGTTAGAGCCCAAATGTAGCCCAAAGATGGCCACCAGAGACAAAAAAAAACAAATGTAGCCCAAATATCAGCCAGATGTAGCCCAACTATAGCCCAATGACAGAATGTCCCAGAGTGTTCTAAAGAACAACTAGAGCGCTAACAGTCTTACTTATGACAAAAGTATGGCACACCTGAAGTCATCTTGATTGGAATAAAGTGTTAACACTTAAAACATTTAATTTGCAAAGGAACAAAATGAGGGGGTTCATTTTGCCATAGAAATTATGATTAGTGCTGAAGAAAGAAAAATTAGGGCACATTTTGAGTAACTTCTCAAATCCTCTTATATTTCATTAAAAAAATTCTGATACGCAGTCTCCCAAGATGGCCACCAGAGACAAAAGAGCCTGTGCTTAAAAACTCTGTTAGCAAAGCAGGCATTTGAGATTTAAAAAACGTTTTAATATATAAAAACGTTATCCGCTAATAGAATTAGCATTTAAAAAACCTTGCGAATTCAATGAAAAAACCATAGGTTTCAGGCCTTATATAGTTAGGAATTAGCATTTAAAAAACCTTGCGAATTTACTGAAAAAAACATAGGTTTTAGGCCTTATATAGTTAGGAATTAGCATTTAAAAAACCTTTGAAATTCACTGAAAAAACCATAGGTTTCAGGCCTTATATAGTTAGGAATTAGCATTTAAAAAAACCTTGCAAATTCACTGAAAAAACCATAGGTTTCAGGCCTTATATAGTTAGGAATTAGCATTTAAAAAACCTTTGAAATTCACTGAAAAAACCATAGGTTTCAGGCCTTATATAGTTAGGAATTAGCATTTAAAAAACCTTGCAAATTCACAGAAAAAACCATAGGTTTCAGGAGTTATATAGTTAGGAATTAGCTTTTAAAAAACCTTTGAAATTCACTCAAAACACTATAAGTTTTAGTGGTGTTATAGTTAGCTGGACATTTTACTCATACAAAACCATTGAAATTGCTCCTATATAGTTAGTTGTACTAACTATATTTCACGCACCCGCAATCCACTGCTGAGGATGTCACATATTAGATCATTCATGACATGGTCAGTGACATCACTGATGACATCTCAAATGACATCACTGATGACATCACTGATGACATCATCCACGTGACAATCACATACACCTTTTCATACACTATTACAATTTTTCATCACTCTTTGTAAAATACAGAGTATCATATTTAAATCCATTGTCACAGCAATACAAATATCTAAAAATCCACTCAGTGATTCATAGATGTATACACACATCTAATCACTTACCTATGGATTCACTCATACATGCTGTCAATGAACAATAGAACACTATCAAAAATACTTATACATCTATATCGACATTAAACAACAGCACGCATCCTATTCACATATGAAGTCATCCTACTCACTGTTGCAAACAATGGATCATACTTACATATTTACTTAGCAAAACACTTATACAAACACCACTTCTTCTATTCATTTAGATAGTAAGTCATACTTAGTGAATTATAAAATCATTATTACAAGTATACAGTTATCCATACAGTCACTCACACAATCATTGTGTCTTATGTATACTTATTTATATGCAACAACTGACACATACACTGCCTTTTATTTTTCTAGTTTGTTGGACCTGTACCATTGAGAAATATATTTGCTCATCACCACACCCATAAAGATATTCACTCACCCAAACAACTGTTAGAACATGTAGTTTTAACTTCATATATCTACTGAATCAACTATTCACACATCTTTGGACAGTCACACACCCCCCCACCGAACCACACACACTTTCACACTCCCATACAAATACTCAGTTAACTAATCAATAACTAATATAGACTTTCACATAGCTAGTAACCAACTGTAGAATCAGTTTACACAACAACTGACAAAGTGATACAGATATTCACACAGTTTAGTCACTATCCACTATATTTAGTGAGACATTATAAATTGGTCAAGTAAACAGTCAATTACACTGCTACTAAATCCTCCATCCAAATATTTATTTATTTATATCCACTTATTCTTCAATGCAAATTGCTATATATATAATGCATATTTAAATAACGAAGCAAACCACATTCACTGGATGATGTCATCAGTGATGTCATCAGTGATGTCATTTGAGATGTCATCAGTGATGTCACTGACCATGTCATGAATGATCTAATATGTGACATCCTCAGCAGTGGATTGCGGGTGCACGAAATATAGTTAGTACAACTAACTATATAGGAGCAATTTCAATGGTTTTGTATGAGTAAAATGTCCAGCTAACTATAACACCACTAAAACTTATAGTTTTTTGAGTGAATTTCAAAGGTTTTTTAAAAGCTAATTCCTAACTATATAACTCCTGCAACCTATGGTTTATTCAGTGAATTATATATATATATATATATATATGAACAGAAACTCCTGACCGCCAAAAGTAGCGGCTGCAGCAGGCGTAGACCTCACTCCAAGAATAGGTGCTTGTATTTGATCTAGCAAACACCAAAAAGCCACATCACACACTTCTGTGCCAGCAATCCATTTTAATTCAGCAAAGTGAAAAGAGCTAGTGCCCTCCCTGACGCGTTTCGCTCCGCAGGCGGAGCTTGATCACATGACGCGTCAGGAGTAGGCAGTGCATTAAATTGAAATTAAAAGCCCAAGCGCCTAAAGAAACAGGACGCACGGGTTGCAACAAAGCAAATGGTCAACAAGTTCATAATGAAACCAAAAAGTTCAAAACATTGATGTTTGGTAGATGAACAAAAAAAGACACAATTAGAGCATAGTGCTCTAATAGCAAGTAGGGATATCGTCACTTCAACAAGCCAGCAGATCAACTTGGGGCAGATAAATCAACAGAAATCAATTGATTGTATGAATCTCATCTAAGTTAATAAATATCCACCAAAAAAATAAAATAAATACAATGGATCCTGAGTTTCAACAATACAAACATGGTTTTAAGTATAGCAAGAACTCTGGAAATCTAATGCTAATGCATAGAAACATTTTAAGAACAGAGAGATTGACATGTCATACTCCCCAAGTTGGCTGTCAGCATCCCTATCACTGATACATTATGTGTCTCAATGTGAACCAAATGCCATTGTGCTAAAGTGCAAGTGCTTAAAAATATTTCATGATCTAAATGAAAAATTAACAGGCTACAGAAAACTCAATTAGAGAACCTACAAATAAGAACCAGAAGGAAACAATTTCTCAGTGTGTTCTCAAATTTGAGAATAGTAATCAGCAGCACCAAAATACAAGGGAAACATATCGCATAAGGGAAAAAGAACTACACAGTTATTGGTCAGGGCTAAAGCTATATTGATCAAGGAAACAACTCAAACAATTCACAGAAAATGATGCAATTCATCAAAAGCATTTAAACCTGCAGGGGCTCGAGTATCAAGCAACAGTATAAAATAAGCTTCCTTTTGGCGAAGCAATTTTTCTCGATCTCCACCTCTGCCCGGATTAGCCACTGAGCAAAGTAGGGTATATGTGAGATCTTTTAGTTTCTTATCATGCACCGATTTAAAATGGCGCGCCACTGGATAGTTCATGTCAGAGTTAACTATGGCACGAATGTGCTGCAGAATGCGCTGGTTTGCTGGTAATTTAGTACTTCCAATATAAGACAATAGACAGGTGCAGGTCAGCTGGTAAACTACATAGTCACTGCGACATGTCAGATGTTCACGTATTGGAATCAGCCTATCGTTAAAAGCCGAAGCATAGTGTGTACCGTTAACTGCAAAAGTGCAAGCACGACAGGAGGTGCACCTGAAAAAACCTGGTTTGTTCAGCCAATTTGTTTTAGGTGAAAGTTCAGGTTGAGACCTATCAAGTGAATCTTTCATAGATGGAGCCCTCCTGAAGGTAATAGCTGGTGATTTAGGTAGAAATGGTGCTAAAATCACATCAGTTAATACAATTGGCCATTCTGATCTGATAATATTGCTTATCTTGGATGTTTGAGAACTATAAGTGGTGATAAAACGAACAGAGCCCTGTTCGTTAGATCCAATGATCTCTTTATTTCTGGAGATTAAGAGTTCCTCACGAGGGCGAGCAAGTACCTTAGTCAAAGCCTGATCTAGAATGGCTTTACTGTAACCTCGTTTGAGGAATCTTGTCCTGGATTCCATTAAGCATTTATCGAGTACCTCAGGACTACTGCAAATACGTTTGATTCGTATGAATTCCCCCAAAGGAATGCTATTGATGGTGTGTGGTGGATGAGCACTGCGGGCATGCAAGATGGAATTGCCCGCAGTGCTCTTCCTGTGAAGTTTCGTATGTATGGTACCATGGTCAATATAAACTTGGACATCCAAGAATTCTGCAGAATCAGATGTTATGTTCGCAGTAAACTTTAAATTCCTGTCATTGACATTAATCTCATCGACAAAAGAAGCCGCTTGTTCTTTGGTGCCCCGCCAGACGATAAAAATGTCGTCAATGAAACGCCAATAGTGCATTAGATGGGGAAGCCAGTGTGCGTGGGTGACACCCAGGACATGCCTCTCCCACCAGCCAACATGAAGACATGAGTAGCTGGGGGAGAAGCATGAACCCATCGCCACCCCGCGTTCTTGATGGAAAAAGTCCTTTCCAAATTGAAAGTAATTATTGAAAAGGCATAGGCGTATCATTTCCAGCAGCATGAGGTTGTGATCTCTTAATGCTGCCTCTCGTCCATCTAGGAAATATTTAACTGCTTCTAAGCCCTGGAAATGGTTGATGCTGGTGTAAAGTGCCTCAATATCCATCACCAGGAAACAGAAATCAGGACCCCAAGTGACATGACCAACCTTAACCAAAAAATCTGTAGTGTCTTTCAAGAAGGAAGGAAGAGAAAACATATGTGATTGAAGAAAAAAATCTACGTACTTTGAAATGTTTTCGTTCATGCTGCCCTGGGCGGAAATGATAGGCCGACCAGGGACAGGAGAAGTACATTTGTGAATTTTGGGTAACAAATAAAAAAGTGGAGTGATGGGATGTGACACATTCAAGAACTTAAATTCATCTTTTGTTAATAAGCCAGTTCTATACCAGAGATTAATAGCTTTTCTGGTGGTTTCATGGCTTTTGAGCATCACAAATTTAGTGGATTTGGTATAACAAAGAGGGTCACACAGCTGTCGGGATGCTTCTGCAATATAATCAGACTGGGCCCACAACACCGTGTTCCCCCCTTTGTCCGCACTCTTCACTACAACCTGATTGTTACCTTGGATTTTTTTCACTAGTTTATTGTATTGGACGTTATTAAAATCAACTTGTTCCCTCTTCTTTAGTACCGATCTATTGAGTGTCTTCAGTTCACTGATAATCCTATCACTGAAGACGTCCAATGCATCTTTGGGCATCAAGGGCAGGAATGTGGATTTACCACGAAAAGTAGTAGGAGGGGAACAGTTCACTTTGATGGTCTGACTCACTGTGACATCAGTTTGTGAGTTGTCTTCATTCGCTAAAGACAACAATGTTTGCAGACCTTGCAAATGACGAACCTGTAAGGATTCCTCATTTGTTGTTACTGTCTCACTTTCAATATGCGTAATTGGAATTTCTGGATGTATCAAGAAATATTTTTGCAATTTGATTTTTCTTATAAATTTAAAAACATCAATACGCGCTTGTACATATGAAAAATCATTCAGTGGACAGTAAGAGAGTCCTAAAGAGAGGAGTTGTTCTTCCGCCCTGGACAAAGTTAAGTCTGTTAAATTAATCACAGTATTGTCTTGTTCATTGGTCAATTGTTCCAATTTTTGCGAGTTCTGCCTCGCCCTCCACCTCTTCCTGGCCCTCCGTTTCCTGCAGCGGCGTTTTTGACTGCCACTTTGTCTGCTTGGGGAGGAATGTTCCGTGAGCGCAGAGAGTACCTCCGGTCCTCGCTGACAAAATTTAATTCGTCAGCCATGGAGAAATTGGTCAAATCAATTGTAGTTGCATCAGCATGTGGTAAACTATCTTCGGAACCGCTGAAAGAGGCTACTGATAGATTATCCTCATTCCTCACCACTGGGCCAATAGCAGTCCCTTGATCAGAAGTTGTAGGCGTTTTATGTTGGACGGACATGGCTTTGCGTTTATATGAGTCGTATTTTCGTGAGAAAGTAAAAATACGACCTGTCGCGTAGTCCTCTTTGTCTCTTGCAAACTTGCTGATTTTCCTTTCTTGGATTGTTTGCTCCAGCTTAACAAGTCTCTGATCAATTTCTTTACGTGTATTTGCTATCAAATCAGTGTCACCGGTTGCTTCCAAAAGTTCATTAACCTTTGCAATTTCCACTAATAATGTTTCTCTATCAGAGTGGGCAAATTCAGTCAAAATTTGTAGCATATTTCTCGATGATTGAAGGCTATTCTCTGCCCATCTCTGAAGCATTTTGGGGTCCGGGTTTTCGTAAGTGGGAACAATCATTACTCTCAAACCCCGGGGCACTCGATTTACCTCCAAGTATTTGTCCAATGATTTCTTCTCCCACCACTTGGACAGTTCACTACGCAGTAGCTTCTCCAGGGTTTTTAATAGTTCCTTGGTGCTGTTGTTACTATTTACAGTTCGTTTTTCTTGAGTATTTGTGGAAGTCACAGTAGGTAGGTTTTCATACAGAGCCTCCGCTGCCATTTCCCTACTCCTGAGAGCGTCGGTGGAACACATATTGCAATTAGTGTAAACGGCCAAATATGCCGTTGGATTGCTGATGTGGCTACTGAATAGTCACGAAAGTTCTAATGGAGTTATTAACCCAAACCTGCTTAACCTTATTAATCAGATTGGCGCGCACACACAGTACCTTGCCAGATTCAGCTCCGAGACGCCGCAAGAAGCCAGCCGATTCCTTGAGCTTCGAAAACCACCTCCGGGTCAGGAAATCTGGATAGCGACGGCCAATTCAGTAGAAAGGTTGCAGGGGGCACGGTATACAGTACTCAAAGAGTCCAATTGAAGAACGCCGAGGCGTTTCAGTTTGCACAACACGCCGTGCCTCGAAACGATGGGCGGGTCCACGAAACCGGAAGCAAACCAATCCCGGTAATAGAAATGAACAGAAACTCCTGACCGCCAAAAGTAGCGGCTGCAGCAGGCGTAGACCTCACTCCAAGAATAGGTGCTTGTATTTGATCTAGCAAACACCAAAAAGCCACATCACACACTTCTGTGCCAGCAATCCATTTTAATTCAGCAAAGTGAAAAGAGCTAGTGCCCTCCCTGACGCGTTTCGCTCCGCAGGCGGAGCTTGATCACATGACGCGTCAGGAGTAGGCAGTGCATTAAATTGAAATTAAAAGCCCAAGCGCCTAAAGAAACAGGACGCACGGGTTGCAACAAAGCAAATGGTCAACAAGTTCATAATGAAACCAAAAAGTTCAAAACATTGATGTTTGGTAGATGAACAAAAAAGACACAATTGGAGCATAGTGCTCTAATAGCAAGTAGGGATATCGTCACTTCAACAAGCCAGCAGATCAACTTGGGGCAGATAAATCAACAGAAATCAATTGATTGTATGAATCTCATCTAAGTTAATAAATATCCACCAAAAAAATAAAATAAATACAATGGATCCTGAGTTTCAACAATACAAACATGGTTTTAAGTATAGCAAGAACTCTGGAAATCTAATGCTAATGCATAGAAACATTTTAAGAACAGATAGATTGACATGTCATACTCCCCAAGTTGGCTGTCAGCATCCCTATCACTGATACATTATGTGTCTCAATGTGAACCAAATGCCATTGTGCTAAAGTGCAAGTGCTTAAAAATATTTCAAGATCTAAATGAAAAATTAACAGGCTACAGAAAACTCAATTAGAGAACCTACAAATAAGAACCAGAAGGAAACAATTTCTCAGTGTGTTCTCAAATTTGAGAATAGTAATCAGCAGCACCAAAATACAAGGGAAACATATCGCATAAGGGAAAAAGAACTACACAGTTATTGGTCAGGGCTAAAGCTATATTGATCAAGGAAACAACTCAAACAATTCACAGAAAATGATGCAATTCATCAAAAGCATTTAAACCTGCAGGGGCTCGAGTATCAAGCAACAGTATAAAATAAGCTTCCTTTTGGCGAAGCAATTTTTCTCGATCTCCACCTCTGCCCGGATTAGCCACTGAGCAAAGTAGGGTATATGTGAGATCTTTTAGTTTCTTATCATGCACCGATTTAAAATGGCGCGCCACTGGATAGTTCATGTCAGAGTTAACTATGGCACGAATGTGCTGCAGAATGCGCTGGTTTGCTGGTAATTTAGTACTTCCAATATAAGACAATAGACAGGTGCAGGTCAGCTGGTAAACTACATAGTCACTGCGACATGTCAGATGTTCACGTATTGGAATCAGCCTATCGTTAAAAGCCGAAGCATAGTGTGTACCGTTAACTGCAAAAGTGCAAGCACGACAGGAGGTGCACCTGAAAAAACCTGGTTTGTTCAGCCAATTTGTTTTAGGTGAAAGTTCAGGTTGAGACCTATCAAGTGAATCTTTCATAGATGGAGCCCTCCTGAAGGTAATAGCTGGTGATTTAGGTAGAAATGGTGCTAAAATCACATCAGTTAATACAATTGGCCATTCTGATCTGATAATATTGCTTATCTTGGATGTTTGAGAACTATAAGTGGTGATAAAACGAACAGAGCCCTGTTCGTTAGATCCAATGATCTCTTTATTTCTGGAGATTAAGAGTTCCTCACGAGGGCGAGCAAGTACCTTAGTCAAAGCCTGATCTAGAATGGCTTTACTGTAACCTCGTTTGAGGAATCTTGTCCTGGATTCCATTAAGCATTTATCGAGTACCTCAGGACTACTGCAAATACGTTTGATTCGTATGAATTGTGTCTTATGTATACTTATTTATATGCAACAACTGACACATACACTGCCTTTTATTTTTCTAGTTTGTTGGACCTGTACCATTGAGAAATATATTTGCTCATCACCACACCCATAAAGATATTCACTCACCCAAACAACTGTTAGAACATGTAGTTTTAACTTCATATATCTACTGAATCAACTATTCACACATCTTTGGACAGTCACACACCCCCCCACCGAACCACACACACTTTCACACTCCCATACAAATACTCAGTTAACTAATCAATAACTAATATAGACTTTCACATAGCTAGTAACCAACTGTAGAATCAGTTTACACAACAACTGACAAAGTGATACAGATATTCACACAGTTTAGTCACTATCCACTATATTTAGTGAGACATTATAAATTGGTCAAGTAAACAGTCAATTACACTGCTACTAAATCCTCCATCCAAATATTTATTTATTTATATCCACTTATTCTTCAATGCAAATTGCTATATATATAATGCATATTTAAATAACGAAGCAAACCACATTCACTGGATGATGTCATCAGTGATGTCATCAGTGATGTCATTTGAGATGTCATCAGTGATGTCACTGACCATGTCATGAATGATCTAATATGTGACATCCTCAGCAGTGGATTGCGGGTGCACGAAATATAGTTAGTACAACTAACTATATAGGAGCAATTTCAATGGTTTTGTATGAGTAAAATGTCCAGCTAACTATAACACCACTAAAACTTATAGTTTTTTGAGTGAATTTCAAAGGTTTTTTAAAAGCTATTCCTAACTATATAACTCCTGCAACCTATGGTTTATTCAGTGAATTATATATATATATATATATATATATATATATACATATATATATATATATATATATATATATATGAACAGAAACTCCTGACCGCCAAAAGTAGCGGCTGCAATATCCCATTGATGAATTTATTTAATCTCTCAAGAAGCTTTTAATTAACTGCAAGTGCGGGATTTTGCATGGTGAGATCAAATAATAATGTATGTGACTAATGAGAATGTCCTTGAAAGGTTATGGGTTCAACAGGATGCGCAACATAGTGAAGTTATTGGAATAGCACATGAAGCAAAAATATCAACTAAATGTGCTAAAGATGCTTTGAAAGGCTCTAAAAGTGAGTCAAAGGAGATAATGAGAAGAGTGACATCTAAACAAAATTACATACTGAAAACTCTCAAAGTCCTAATGTAAAATAATATTAGAGATGGGGCAGTTGAAAACATAGATACTGGGTGTGGTCAGGATATGGTTGGAGACATTTTTTTCATAGATAAATATTGACCTAGATATGTAGCCCCCCCTGAGACCAATTCATCCGTCTATTAGGTTTGTCTCTCTGATATCTTTCTTCTCTTCCTTTCTTTTCGCTACCTTCCTTTGCTCCTGACCTATACTTTGTCTTTTTTCTTATTCTTCTTCCCCCTCCTGTTCCAAGATTCTCATAGTCTATAAAAAGAGATTTAGCTATACTGCATTATATTTGTTTAATAACATACTACAACCTGTACTGATGACTGTTACGAACCATGTGTTTCTTTACCAGACCATATAATATTATATTTTATGATTATAATAACGGTTATTCTGAAAGTTTAAAAAAGTATGCTGCTGCAGTATAAAAGGGTACTATGCTAAGGTACGCAGAAAAAGTCGTATGAATACAACCAACTTAGTCAGAGAGACATTTGGTTCTAATTCAGATTCAGGGGTTTCAGAAGAAGAAAGTACTAAAGGTTTGAAATAATGTGTGTTGAGTGTTATTGATACAGAGTCCCAGGGAAGGGTGAGTATTCTTACCAAGGATTCAATAAATAAACCTGTATGTGAGATTAAATTGAGTGTGGTTCAAATTTGAATGTTGGCAGATTCAAGTTCCCTGTACACCGAGCACTAGAGGGAGCGCAATCAAGATAGCCGCACCCGTGTGAGGCTCTGGAGGCCTGGGAACAATTGTCCGACAATATCCTGCTCCTGCAACATGATCAACCAACAGAACACGTAAATCCAGCGCCGGATTTCATCCTGAATTGAATGAAGCGACCAGAAGTCACTATACCTCGCTAGTCGACGAATTTCGCTCTGAGCTGAAGGAAGTGGTGCTAGTCTCCGTCACTGTGATAAAGAGGAGCAGACCTCTCCCTTGCCTGCAGACCCTGAGACGTGGTGAAAGCGACCGGTACACCCGCTGCAGTATGTGCAGGCGGAGGCACGTCCTGTGAGAGGAAGGGCAACTGTTCCCTCCCTGGGTGCTGGAGGCGAGCATCCCTGCTGGTCTAAGCAGGCCCGACCTGACTGGGATGCAGGTACATGCAGCGGCGCCGCTAGAAGGCCGTAAGGGGGAAAACAAGAAGTATATGCGCCTGCATCCGGAGTCCAAACTCAAATAACAAAGCCATAAGACGGGGAGGAGGCATACCCCTGCAACAAAAGTGATTAAGAAAGCGGCGAGGAGCGGAAGAGTCTTGTTGAGGCCTACTGGCGGACTTGCGAGAGGCCCTGCTGAGCTGAGAAGGCCCAACCTGCACTGGGTGCAGATACGCACAGCGACAACACCAAAAGAGTGACTATGCCGCCACAGGCCGCAGTGCACAGGAGAAGGCATACACACCAGCAACGAAGGAGAGGCCACAAGCAGAGGTAAAGGGATATCCCTGCAACGAGAGTACGCGCGAAGGTGGCGGTAGGGCCTAGCTGAGACCCGCTTGTTGACTGGGGCCTGCTGAGAGCCCAGAGAGAGGAGATCAGATATCCATGCTGCCTGATCGCACCGAAAGGGAATAGTGTCTCGTACCGCCGCTGACGGCAGACCCCAGTGGGCCCTGAAACTGAGACCGAGAGAACTGCCATGAGGCCTCCGCCCTCACATGATTGCCCATACAGATAGAGGCCCCTCAGCGCCACAGAAGGCAACAAAAACTGTGGCGAAAGCACTGGCTGAGGACAAACTCCTGATGCAGTAGCGCTGTGTGCTGGGCGAGACTATGATTTGCTACCCCTCCCTCACTCACGAGGAGGCCCAATACGGAAGAGACTCATTAACTACCCAAGGCTATTCTGAAGAACGCAGAGCACGTGTGAAATCGCAATAGGAACACTAGAGACACAGGTGGGTCCCCTTGGATATCACACTGTTGGAGTGCTCCAGCGACGGGATTTCAGAACTGTACATCCACCCAAAACAGTCAAAACTACCTTTCGAAGCCCCCAGGACGCCGAGACATGAGTGCGAATCCAAGCAACTGCCCGCAGGACAGCATACTGATGCCATGCAACCTGAAGAGGATGACTTAAAACCCTTTTTGTCACCATGAAACACAGTTTCACTTCCATAGAATCCAAAATGGACACTATGTGCAACCAAATTGATTTTATGGCCCAAAAACTAGAAAAAAACAATCATATCGAGGAGACAGATCACAGAATCTCAGATCTGGAGGATGTAGTGACCTCTAAGGAAAAGCAGTTGGCACAAATGGACAAGCTACTAAAGGTAATAGAGGCCAAGAATGAAGACCTCAAGTTGCGCTCCAGACTCAACAACATCCGAGTTCTGGGAGTACCGGAGAGTGCCAATACCGGCAAAATGGAGGAATATCTTGAGAAGATGCTGGGAGGCCTCTTTGGCCAAGAGGCTTTTTCGGCCCAGCTGGTGGTGGTGGAGAGCGCACCGATCTCTGGGCCCCAGACCCCCCAGGGATGCCAGCCAGACCTATTATTGCAAAACTTCTTAATTACAGACATCAGGATCCGGCTCTAAGATTGGCGAGAACGAAATCACCTTTAATCTAGGACTGCCACACTGTTGCTCTATAGGACTACCTACAAAAACTGAAGACGCAGAAATCGAACCACGAAACTGATGATCCAGAGGCCCGTCATCCTCCCAGCTCTCTGATAATGACTGACTGTGTCTAAAGAGAGACATGCCGTGAGTAATAGAATCCGGCGCTGAAGGATGAGAGCGTGGCATTTACTAAATTGATCAAAGACTAAATGAGTTTTGCATGGTTGTAGAACAAAATAATATAATATACATGATTGACTAGCATTACTATTGGAAATGAGTGAGCATGTTTTCCTGAATCCCGGGCACCCCGCTCCCTCTGTCCCACGGACCGCAGAGAGGGGATAGCGGGTAGACATGCCCTCAGATGCTACCCCACAGTGTGAGCCCCTAGTTATAGTAACGGTTTCTCTACCTCCCCTCCTTATACATATTGTTGCTGAACCCCAGGAGACAGTCGAACCTTGACCCTTATTATTTATGTTCTTCCCCCTCCTCCCTCCCGAGGAACAGAGCCCACTCCCCCTCCCCTTCCTCTTATCCTTCAATTCCCCCTACCCTACCTTTCCCTCCTACCCCTCCCTCCTAATAAATCCTGAGCTCCTTCTACCCTCTCGTTATTTTCCTTTCCTCATCTCTTCACTGCTCTCTTTCCTTCCCCTTCCCTACCCTCACTGGTTTACATAGGTTGGCATATTGCTGCAGAAGTTCAGTTGTTAACAAAAATGTTTTTGAGTGCTTACCTTTTTGGTAATGCGGGTGGGAATGGCTTTCACGACAAGTTAGGAATGTAGATGTGGGAGGGTGGTGGAAAACGGAAAGGTATTTGTTCAAGCACCCTGCAGCATAACACAATATTTGTCATAGAGTTCCCACATAGTGGACAACATGAACGTACAGACTCACTGCGTAACACTACCAGGCCCGTCCGTAGTGTGAAAGACAGCGATATACGCATATCTCCTAGACAGAGGACACACGACAAGACACTTTGACAAGATGAAGAACTCAGGTGCACCCCCGATATGTTTATTCACTTGGAATATTAGAGGGCTGGGATACCCACGAAAAGAGCAGGCAAATAACAGCATACCTAGATAGACACTCAATCAGATTGCGATGCTCCAGTAAACTCATATAGACCCTAAGCGACTGCAGAGTTTTGCTGCCAGATGGGCAGGATACAGCTGCTTTGCATCCTACTCCACCCACTCACGAGGCACAACCATACTGGTCCATGAAAACACTCCGTGTATAACCGCGGGCATGCTATCGGACGCATAGGGCCGTTTTAGCCTGACGTGGGGAGCGCTTGCCTCCCATTCAGTGACTCTAGTCAGTTGTTATGACCCTAACACTGATGCCCCTATGTTCTTTGCCACATTATGGGGGGAAATTGTAGATATCGGATCCGCACATGTATTATGGAGGGGGATTTAAATATTACCTTAGATCCGACACTAGATAGGTCCAAACTACAGCCACACCACTATACCCGATCCCAGCGCCAAGTGGGTAACATCATGAGGGACTGGGGTCTGTTGGACGCCTGGAGACATTTGCACCCGGGGAGAAGAGAAGGCACATGTCACACGGCAGCGCACAAGACTTGGTTGCATATAGATCACTTGGTAGTCACTAGGGGACTTAGTACATGGTTAACCAGGATGGAACATTTAGCACGCACCTACTCTGACCATTCCCCTGTAGTCATGAGTATATCGCCACCAACGACGCATACCACCTATATAAACAGCCACCTGAACCCTACCATGTCTTGGACACGGTATTCCGAGCTGAAATGGATCAAGAAATAAGGAATTTTTTCAACAAAATCTGGGATCAGTTGAGCGTGTGACAACGTTGTGGGAGGCGTTTAAGGTAACTGTTGGAAGAATAAGTATTGCCAAGGAAGGTGGGGTGCTTAGAGACCTGCGGCAAACGCTCACCCGACTAGAGAAAGAACTCAAACTAATCAAGCCGACATAACCTGCTCGCCATCCCCACAGAAATACATCAAGCTCAGGGACAAGATAACTGAATATCAGGAAGAATCAGATAGAGAGTGTCGATTCCGAAGGAGATATTTTAAAGCCCGCTGCTACGGGGATGGGGAGAGGACTAGCCGAGCAAATACGAAAGCCCAGATTCTCGAGTTATGTGCTCGAGATAAAGACCCCAGAGGGTGAGAGTGCTAAAAATACATCAGATATTTTACCAACATTTCAAACCTTCTACGCCACATTATACACGTCGGCACGACAACAGTCGATATCCCTACAACAATATCTAGAGCCAGTTGCTCTGGGGTGGCTGGGGGACTCGCAGAGAGAATTCCTATCAGCTGAGGTCGGTCTGGATGAAATCAGAGCCACCATAATGCAGCTTCGCTCGGGGAAGGGTTCCTGGACCTGATGGCCTACCCATCGACTTTTATAAAACATATATAGAGCACTTAGCCCCAATAATTACAAAACTCCTTTGCCTAGACAGTGCAGGATGGCCAAGAGGTAGCAAAGTAAATTTTATAGTCCACCTTACATATCACAGATTCTGTTGTATATGCCAGGGTCATGAGGGTTGTTTTCAGGCACCACATTTTGATGCATGCCATTGGGTTTTTGAGAGACATCCAAGCCTGGCCTATTGCATGCTCTTTGATAGAGCTAGATTGTTTGAAAGCAGGTGAGGCACTTAAGGGCTTTAAGTACAACAGAGCTGTAGCTTCTTCTGTGTGGTTTATCTACCCCTCCCCCACTCCCCAATTGTATCAGTACTCTAGAACGTTTTTGAGGCTACTAGAGGGGCATTGCTTGTCATCTTGGGCAACCTTATCAGCCTGTTCAGCAGCTATTCACCTTTTTTGTGGCTCCAGGGGTAGTGGCAGAAGAAGGGGTCTGCAGCATTTGGCCCACTCTTATACCAGCAATGCCCCCAGACCTCTTTAATACCCCATCTGTTGACCATTTAATTTAGTGCTCACTTACATTGGACCAAGGGGCACTCCAGACTGTTCCCTTCCTAGATATATTCCTCTTTTTTTCACCAAAACTTTGGATGATCGTGAAGGTATATCAAGAGAAGTATTGATGTGGCTAACATGTGGTAGTGTAACAAGCGGGGCAGAGAGGGGTCTAATTCCCTCCCTGGAGGATCTGAGCCTATGGCAGTGGCAGGTACTGCATGGGATTTCCCCACCGTCTACAACCTTTCTGAGATCCCTCAACATCAGGGCATACGAACTCAGCAGACATCATCTTGCCAACCACAAGTGTCATGTGCACCAGGAATTGGATCAGGGTAGTTTCACTCATTAGGGTATTCCTTCAAAAGGCCTTTTTGCTGCCACCAGAAATACACATTGTCCACCCTTCTGTGCTCTAGACTTTCCTCCTCAGGTGTCTCTACGCTATGCGTCTGCCTTGATGAGACTCCTGCAGTGCTTAATTGGTAAATAATTGAGTACAGGTACCTAAAGCTCTGCTCAGAAGCCCACGGCTGGTGCAGTTAAGTTATCAGTGTGCTGAATACAAAAGCTGTGTAGTCTTCAGGTCACCTCATGCCTCTTTAATTCACTGCTAGACACTCCCTGTCCCTTTATCTCACAATTGAGTGTTCCAGCTTTCTTACAATTATTCTGTATTTTTCTTCATCCCTCTTTACACTTTGTGTGTTTTTCCCTCTCTTGCTATCGGTAAATGTCTGATGCGGAAAAATAAGTCTCAGTCTCCCAAAATAAATGCAGTTTAGCCCCACTAGCAATCACCAGTTCACATTAAGCACAGGACTCCTGTTTCCCATCTCTGCTATTCATCTTGCAGGTCCTAAAGATCTGGGTCCTAAAGAAAGTCAGGCAGGACTGAGCACAGATCATTTGAATTGCTCCTGACTGGGTTTAGAGGGTTTGGGATTACGAAGTCATGAAGAGCATATGCCCTCCACTTCAACTGCCTCATCGAGAGAACCTGCTGCCCTAGGTGCAAGGCAGGTTGTGTTTTGTCCCAAACCTCCACAATCCACACCTCCATGAAGATTGAGCTGAACTAACTAAGAACTTTTGAAACCCCTTCAGAAGTAGTGGATGTCAATCTGGCTGCTCACCGCCCATCCACAAAGTCTGTGTATTCAGGCCGTTGGGCTAAATTGGTCACCTAGAAGTAAGACAGAAAAGCAAATCAACCTGCTATAGGCAAAACTGTTGTTTGTCTTGTCCTTGGCCTGTGCACTGTTAATTACTTAGGGACCCTCTCGTCCTTTCTTGGTTTGCATTATTCTCCTCTCTATTCAAGTCACCTATGTGATATGTTTTCTAAAAGGGCTTTCACATGTGCTTCTTCCTGCCATTTGTATTATTTTGCAGTTGGACTTCAATTGTGTTCTAGCTTTTTTGCTGTGGGCTCCTTTTGAACCTCTTCACAGTTGTATTCTGAGACTCTTAACTGTGAAGACTGTGTTTCTCAATGTAATCTTGGCTGCATCGTCATGCCATTGAGCTACAAGATTTGTCAGTCCACCTTCAATATAGTTCCTTTTTCCCCACACAAGCTGGTGTTTCAGACCTGTGCATACTTTCTTCCGAAAGGGATGTCACCTTTTCATGTGGGCTGTCTATCACGTTTCCTGTGTTCATCTTTCTGCCACATCCTTTTAAGCTCTAAGGAGGAGAGGCTCCACCAGTTAGATCTTAAGGGGATACATAGACAGGATAAGGAGTAACGGGTGAATAATCAACCCTTTGTTGGATTCTCTGTGCAAAGAAGGAAAAAGGGAAAATTGGTCTAGAGACTGACATTACCTTGAGGGGTTGTCCTTCACAACAAACTGTGTTATGCCTTGACCTACACGGAACTTCCAGAGGGCTTTAGGGTATATTCCACCAGGGCCAAAGCTGCGACCACATACTTTGTTCGCTGTGTTCCAGCTTTGGACATCTGTTAGACCTGGCCTCGTGGCGTGGTTCCCCCCGATCCTCAGCGCCCCGACAGTTATCCTTGTGTAGCAGAAACCCCTGGTCGTCCCGTCCCCTGTCCGCCCCATTCCCTACAGGACCCTACCAAATGGACGACCATCCCGCATCCCGCCACCTATCCTCCCGGTACCGGGCACCCGGAACCCGCATCATCCCAGAGGGCCCCCGGTAGCCATCACCCTTCCCGAGATCCCTGACTCCATAGCCCCCTACATAACCCCGGCCCCAGCGAATCTTAGGCGTCAGATGCACCATGCCCGGCTGGGGGGTGGAAGGTTCCCTCTGAGGGAGATAGGACCAAAGAATTTCAGTTACACCTCTGGCCTTCCCTGGGAGACTGGTTTCCCTCACACCTCTGGCCTCCCCCTGGTGGCTGGTTTCGATCACACCTCTGGCCTCCCCGAGAGCTGGCTCAAGGCCCCGAGAGGCGTCTAGAAATCCCTTGACGGATCTTCAAAGGATCAAAGAGCCAGCTGGCAGGAAACCCCGACGATCAGCCCTGAGGCATCAGATCCCCACCTGCGAGGGTCTGGACTTCAAAGGGGAACCGGAATATAACAAGACCCACCCGAGAACTAGCGGGCAGTTGAATCCTGGAGAAGAGAGCCCTGCGGACCTGGTCGCGGCTCAGTCATTTTTGAGAAGAAGATCGATACTGGAACTTTGTAACTTGTGCGAGCCCTGCTGACGATGTCGCGGCTCATCCTTTTGGAAAAGGACATTCGTGGAACATATTGAGCCCTGCTGACGTGGTCGCGGCTCCCCAAGAACTCACAGACACTCCGTTCTCTCCGGATCGAGCCCTGCAGACTTTGTCGTGGCTCGAGGAG
This sequence comes from Lissotriton helveticus, assembly GCF_964261635.1. NCBI lineage: Eukaryota > Metazoa > Chordata > Amphibia > Caudata > Salamandridae > Lissotriton > Lissotriton helveticus. Next base: position 315,705,659 of record NC_136069.1, read on the forward strand.
TACTCTGGTCCGACTGGACCATCGACGCTACCTGTACGACCTGCCTCGAGAAGAAGTGAGTGGAGCAGCAGTACGGCCCCCATCTACCGTATCCCCCGGCTCGAGGATTGAGAGCTGTGCGCAGGGTACGCACGCACTGGTCCCAATACTGTGACTGTCCCGCATCCCTATTCCTCACAAACCGAGACTCTTTACGATCTCTAGATCGCCTTGTAAATACGTGCTCGTTACCTCATTTCTACTGTTTGATAAAGAACCTTGTATACTGAACTCTACGGTGTGGTGTCCATTTATAAGTGTGGTGGAAGCTCAGTGTGTACGATCCGAGATACGAAGTCCTCCCCTGCGAGGGCCTCCCGCCAGTGCTCGGCAGCGTTCCTAGGAGAGGTGGGTCATATGGTGGTCGGGAGAGCCTATCCTGTCCCCCTGGGATCGCCCCTTCTTACATTGGTGGCAAGCAACGGGATCCGAGCCGACATCTACAGATCGCACAGTAAACGACTGACACACTACCTAAACGAAGACTCAAGAACAGTAGAAGAAAAAGAGCAACCATGAGTCCCACTGGAACAAGCGAGAAGCCCACATTCCAACAGGACCGTCTAGAGGAGTACACCCACAAAGATCTAAAACAATTCTGTAAGGACTTTTCCCATCGCTACCACTGGTTTAAGCACCAAAGAAGACTTCCAGAAAGCCCTGAAAGCCTGGGTAGAGTCCGGGGCCCCTCTTCCCCCATCGGAAGGAGACGGCGTTGAGGAGGGGCTGCAGAATGAAACCAGGGCCCGAGAAGAAGAGAGAACCGACTCCCTAACACGGAATAGCAACACGGAGAGGGTTCTGCCCCCAGAGGAGCTGACGGACCGGGAAAGAAACCGAGCCCACGAGCTAGAACTAGCTAGACTCAAGATCGAAGGAGAACTCAAGTTGGCCGAAAAAAAGTTGGCAGTCGAACAATTGCAGGTACAAGGAGAATTGGAGGAAAAGAAGCTCCAGAGAGAGCATGAGGTAAAGAAACTTCAACTAGAACATGAGCGCAGCCTTAAAGAAATCGAGCTCAAAGCAAGGAGCGACGAGACCAGACCCCCGGGTAACAGAGAGACCCCTTCCCCGGTGGAGGCCAAAGTCCACATCCCCAAGGATGTAGTGAAGGAGTGCTACAAGGGAGACGACATCCAGCAATGGTTCAAAGCCTACGAAATAGCCATGACCTCCCACCGGGTACCCCAGAAGGATTGGGGGGCCGGATTGTGGGGGCGATTCCTTAGTGAGGGGAGAGACACCATGCTGGACCTACCCTCCACCGTACTGAATTCGCAGGAACACATGAAAGAAGCCCTGCTAGCCAGATATGGGCTGACTCCTGAGATGTACCGGCAGCGGTTCAGAGACTGCAAAAAGATCCCTGGCACCACATGGGTGAAGTACGTCAATTTCTACAGCCGAGCCTTGGAAGGGTGGATCAAGGGCAGCAAGGTCACCACCGTTGAAGGACTGTTTGACTTTATAGTCTGGGAACAACTGTCCGCAAACTGCTTTGTAGAGCTACGCCAGCATCTCCTAGACAGCAAATTGACAGACCCTCGGAAGCTCGCTGTCGAGGCAGATCGCTGGGTGAACACCCGGGTCCCCGGGGGCCCGTGGGAGACTATGGCCGAAATGGGCAGGGATATTCCTGCCAGAGAGAGGGGGGGAGGGCAAGGTAGACAACGAGAATTCCAGTCAGGGCCCCAGCGAAGCCCCCCCTGGAACCAGTCCCAAAACTTCCTGTCTTCCCCCATGTCCAGCGCAGGGCCCCCCTCAGGTAGGCAGGGACCCCGATCCAACATCGCTTGCTACAGGTGCCAACAACCTGGTCATTACGCTAGTGACCCCCAGTGTCCCCTGAACAAGAAACCCTTTGCTGCAGGCCCCCCACACGTCAGATAGCACGGTGGCCCTAGAGGAGGAGGAGGTAGAGACAGAGGAGTGGGAGCCAGCAGCAATGTCCTTGGTCTCCCTCGGGGATAGAGAAATGGTTCCGGGAGCCCCCCAACACCGAGAAATACCGACAGCAGGTGACGATCAATGGACACTGCATAGGGGCCCTCCACGACACGGGGGCGAGCATTACAGCGGTACGCTGTCACCTGGTCACCGAAGACCAGATTATACTACACGCCTCCTGCCGGGTTGTCTCCGCCGACAATTCCATCCGCACCTGCAAGATAGCTCAGGTCCCTTTTGAGTGGGGGGGAGTCTCTGGTGACTTGCGGGTAGCTGTCCGCACCGACATGCCGGTGGACTGTTTAATGAGCAACGACCTGGAGAGCTCCCCGTGGAAGCAGGTGGAGCGGAAGACTCACCTAGAGATGGTGGGCATGCCCAAATGGGCATGCGTGAACACGCGATCCATGACCGCCAGAATGACCACCCCCGGGGGGGGTGGAACCAGAGACCACCAGCCAGGCCTCCGACCACCGTGAGGTGAGCGAGCGACCCGAGGTCCTCGGACTACCCCCAGGAGACGAAGTTGACCCCGACGCCGGTCCCCTAGGCCCTACTGTCGGACAGATCCAGGACTTGGGCGACCTACCTGAGTTAGCCCGGTGGCGCCAGGAAGGTGGGCCCTCCCGAGAGGAGTTCTGCTTGGAACAGACCTCCTGCCCTTCTCTCGTTGGTACACGACAGCAGGCCGCTGCCCAGGCCGCCGGTGACCAGTCCGGATCCCATTGAGTTTACTGGGAAAAGGGCCTCTTGTATAGCGAACAGAAGTCCGCCGAGCTAGGGTCAGCCCAGGTGCTGGTGGTACCCCTACGTTTCCGCGACTTCTTCCTGAACCTGGCCCATGATGTACCCCTGGCGGGACACCTGGGACAGTATAAGACCTATCACCGGCTGGTCACCCATTTTTATTGGCCCCGCATGCGCGCCGATGTGGATACCCACTGCAAGTTCTGCCCCACGTGCCAGGCCAGCGGGAAGAGCGGAGGGTAGCGCAAGGCTCCCCTCCAACCATTCCCCGTCGTAAGTACCCACTTTGAACGGGTGGGAATAAACATTGTGGGACCCCCGGACTGCCCTGGGTCATAGATTCATCCTAGTCCTGGTGGACCATGCACCCGGTACCCCAAAGCCGTTCCCCTCCGGACGGTGACGGCTCCCGTAGTGGGGCGGGCCCTGATGGGGATCTTCTCCCGGGTGGGATTCCCACGAGAAGTTGTGAGCGACCGAGGGACAAACTTTATCTCCAAGTACATGAAGTCCCTGTGGCAACAATGTGGGGTGACGTACAAATTAACCACCCCGTACCACCCCCAAGGTAACGGCCTGGTTGAGCGATTCAACCGGACCCTCAAGGGAATTATCATGGGTCTCGAAGAGCCCCTGAGGCGCAAGTGGGACATCCTCCTACCCTGCCTCCTGTTCGCCTACCGGGAAGTCCCCCAGAAGTCCTTGGGGTTCAGCCCCTTCGAGCTGCTCTACGGACACCCCGTCCGGGGACCCCTCAGCCTGGTCAAGGAGGGCTGGGAGGCGGCGCCCGGGACCCTCCCTCAGATGTGTTTCGATACAATCTGACTCTCCGGAATCAGACTCGGAAATTCACTGAACTTGCGGAGTCAAACCTCGAGGCGAGCAAAGAAGAAATGAAATGTTGGTATGATCAGAATGCCACTCTGGTCGAGTTCCAACCGGGCCAACAGGTGTGGGTTATGGCCCCGGTGGAACCTTGCGCCCTCCAGGACAAGTGGACTGGGCCCTTCAAAGTGGTGGAACGCAAGAGCCAAGTCACCTACCTGGTAGATATGCAATCCCCAAGGAACCCTTTGCGGGTCCTCCACGTGAACCGCCTCAAACCCCACTTCGTGCGGTCTGAGTTGGGTTTGCTCCTAGCCACCGACAACGGAGCGGAAGAGGACACGGAGCCTCTACCCGATCTCCTGTGTGCAAAGGAAAAAGATGGCTCCGTAGAGGGAGTGAGTCTCTCCTCCTCCCTCACCCCCGAGCAACGCGAAGATTGTCACCAGTTATTGGAACAATTCTCAGACCCTTTCTCTCTCGTCCCCGGCGTCACCAGTTGGTGCGTCCATGATGTGGACACCGGGGACAGCCCTCCGGTACTGCACAGAGCCTACCGCGTCCCTGACAGAGTCCGGGCCTGCATCAAGGCCGAAGTCTCCAAAATGTTAGCCCTAGGAGTGGTTGAGTCCTCTGACAGCCCCTGGACCAGCCCCGTGGTTCTGGTCCCGAAGGCGGCAGCCCCCGGCGCCGTTCCCGACCTGAGGTTCTGTGTGGACTACCGCGGGCTCAACGCAGTCACCCGAACCGACGCACACCCTATTCCCCGTGCAGATGAGCTCATTGACCGCCTGGGATCTGCCCACTACCTCAGCACCTTCGACCTGACCTGCGGTTACTGGCAAATCGCACTCACGGAGGGGGAAAGGAGAGATCCGCCTTTTCCACCCCCGATGGACACTATCACTTCGGGGTGATGCCCTTTGGAATGAAAAATGCCCCCGCCACCTTCCAGAGGCTGGTTAACCAGGTACTGGCTGGGCTGGAGGGATTCAGCACCGCCTATCTCGACGATATCGCGGAGTTCAGCTCCCACTGGACCGAACACCTACAACACCTCTGGGAGGTGTTGATGGCCCGACGTCGAGTGGGCCTTACCATCAAAGCCAGTAAATGTCAGATTGGACAAGGATCAGTGGTCTACCTAGGACACCAGGTCGGGAGCGGCCGAGTAGCCCCCCTCCAACCCAAGATCGATGCGATCGTGGCCTGGGAGGCCCCTACGACCCAGACGGAAGTGAGGGCTTTCCTGGGGCTCACTGGTTACTATCGAAAGTTCATCCAAGGTTACGGCAGCATCGTAGTCCCCCTCACAGAATTAACCTCCAAGAAGCAGCCGAAGAAAGTTAGCTGGACCCCCGCATGCCAGAAGGCGTTCGAATCATTGAAGACAGCCATGTGCACTGCCCCAGTACTCCAGGCACCCGAGTACTCCCGAGAGTTTGTGGTCCAAACGGACGCCTCCGAGCATGGCATCAGAGCCGTCCTATCCCAGTTAAATGAGAAGGGCCTAGATCAGCCAGTTGCATTCATTAGCCGGAAGTTACTCCCCCGAGAGCAGAGATTGAGCACCATCGAACGGGAGGCCTTCGCGGTGGTTTGGGCCCTGAAGAAGCTGAGGCCCTACCTGTTCGGTACTCACTTCCGGGTCCAAACCGACCATCGGCCCCTCCGGTGGCTAATGCAGATAAGTGGAGAGAACCCCAAGCTGCTACGCTGGTCCATTTCCCTCCAGAGGATGGACTTCACCGTAGAACACCACTTTGGTACTGACCACGCCAACGCGGACGGCCTGTCCAGGTTTTTCCGCTTCAGTGAAGAGAACCCCCAAGGGGATGGTTAGTTCTCCCTGCCTTTCAGCTGGGGGGTGACGCGTGTGGGACCTGGCCTCATGGCGTGGTTCCCCCTGATCCTCAGCGCCCCGACAGTTATCCTTGTGTAGCAGAAACCCCTGTCCCCTGTCCGCCCCGTTCCCTACAGGACCCTACCAAATGGACGACCATCCCCGCATCCCGCCACCTATCCTCCCAGTACCGGGCACCCGGAACCCTCATCATCCCAGAGGGCCCCCGGTAGCCATCACCCTTCCCGAGATCCCTGACTCCATAGCCCCCTGCATGACCCCGGCCCCAGCGAAACTTAGGCGTCAGATGCACCATGCCCGGCTGGGGGGTGGAAGGTTCCCTCTGAGGGAGATAGGACCAAAGGGTTTCAATTACACCTCCGGCCTCCCCTGGGAGACTGGTTTCCCTCACACCTCTGGCCTCCCCCTGGTGACTGGTTTCGATCACACCTCTGGCCTCCCCGAGAGCTGGCTCCAGGCCCCGAGAGGCGTCTGGAAATCCCTGGACGGATCTTCAAAGGATCAAAGAGCCAGCCGGCAGGAAACCCCGACGATCAGCCCCGAGGCATCAGATCCCCACCTGCGAGGGTCCGGACTTCAAAGGGGAACCGGACTATAACAAGACCCTCCCGAGAACTAGCGGGCAGTTGAATCCTGGAAAAGAGAGCCTTGCGGACCTGGTCGCGGCTCAGTCATTTTTTAGAAGAAGATCGATACTGGAACTTTGTAACTTGTGCGAGCCCTGCTGACGTGGTCGCGGCTCCCCAAGAACTCACAGACACTCCGTTCACTCCGGATCGAGCCCTGCTGACTTTGTCGCGGCTCGAGAGTACTATGGTCCGGCTGGACCATCGCCGCTACCTGTAAGACCTGGCTCGAGAAGAAGTGAGTGGAGCAGCAGTATGGCCCATATCTACCGTATCCCCCGGCTCGAGGATTGAGAGCTGTGCACAGGGTACACTCGTACTGGTCCCAATACTGTGACTGTCCCGCATCCCTATTCCTCACAAACCGAGACTCTTTAAGATCTCTAGATCGCCTTTTAAATACGTGCTTGTTACCTCATTTCTACTGTTTGATAAAGAACCTTGTATACTGAACTCTAAGGTGTGGTGTCCGTTTATAAGTGTGGTGGAAGCTCAGTGTGTACGATCCGAGACTCGAAGTCCTCCCCTGCGAGGGCCTCCCGCCAGTGCTCGGCAGCATTCCTAGGAGAGGTGGGTCACAGGGTGGTCAGGAGAGCCTATCCTGTCCCCCTGGGATCGCCCCTTCTAACCGCATCTGTAAGGCAGTCATGTGGGCATCCATCCATACTTTTTGCACCAGGCACTATGATCTCAATTCTCAAGTCCACAGACAGGGGCATTGTTCTATTTTGGGCCCTTAGGACTTCCAGGTGTAAAGTCCAATTCTCAGACCCACCGCCTGTGACGGGGCATTATTTTGGTATCACTTCACAAGATGAGGAATCTGTGGGTAGAAGTATCGATCAAAAGAGTATGTTACTTATCTTTGGTAATGCTCTTGCTAGTCTCCTCGAGACTGCAGGTATCTTTTGTACCGGTATCTCACCGCCCACCATCTTTTCCATTCTGCGGATCTACCTACCATTTGGGAATTAATAGGGTTTCAAGTTAAATTTGCACACGCATGTTCATGTGAAACTGTCTGCAAAGCTTTGTGGCTGAGGGTCTGAAAAGAATAATCACATTATCAAGCAGGGCTTGCGCCAGTATGTGTTTCCATGTCATCATGTCTGAAGCCCATATGGTATTTCAACAGAGATGGATGGGGCCACCTGCTGGTGTGCAGGAGCTATTGGAAGAGTTCCCACAAACAGTCGGGCTTTTGTGGAGATTCACAGTGTGAGGAATCTGAGGTTAGATAGAGCATTCACCAGCAAGAGCATTAAAGAAAGTAAGTAATTTCTCCTGAACATGTTTTCCACTTTGCATCATTTACAGGATATCTCCAGCATTATTAGTATTTAAAATGAGCATTTATTATTAGTAGTTAAAACAATAATTTTGCGTGCTGATTATTATTACCATTTAACCTCCCAGTAGTAGTAGTAGCATTTATTGTATAGTTATTTAAAACTATAACAAAAAGACATAAAATCATTAGTATCAGACTAAATGAAACACTTCATCTTCAGAGACTTGTTAACAATATAATCAACGATAGTCCATTCTTCAAGTAACCTATACAGTACCCTTATTAAAATACCAAGTGCCTCGTTCTAACCCAATCCGAATGGGTCATCTCTAGCATAAAAGTAGTTCATCATCTCATTGTCACTAAAATTCGTATACAATATTAAATATTCCTAAAACAAAGTCAGGAGTATATACACAGATCTAATTTATAATAACACGAGCCAAATTAAAATAATGCTCAAGTCCTTTACTGCAGGACCGGTGAGGCAAATCAATCTGGAATGACGAAGTGCTTATTGCCTTCTAGTCTTGCCTATTCTAGAGCTACCAGTTCTTCTTTTGGGAGCCATACATCACAAGAGTTCCGTGTAAAAAGGATTAAAACTCACCACTGGGCCCCATCTGTCCTAGGTGTCCACTGCCCCCCAGATCGGCTCTTAATTACTCTCCTACAAAACCGATAAATTAGTTGCAGACATTATTTCAGAGGAAAAGCTATCACCCGGGTGTCAAACAGTAATTTATTTAAAACATTCACAAATTTAGCTCATCTCCCCAGCCACCCGGGTGAGCTGCTGCTAAAGCAAAAGGCTGATGCCTGTGCATAAAAACGACCTCCGCCTGCCCAAAAAATTGGTTTTAGCAATAGTCTCCTTTGTTGATCTAGGGCAGAGCAACAGCATAGCAAATGTAACCATGATTCCAGATAATTGTTGCATAGCCTACACTTAAAGTCACCCACGCCGCCAGCCCAACGCGTGTTTAAATCTCTTATTGGTAACGCAAGTACTCTCTTATAAGGGATTTGGTCCCGAGTATTTGCGTTAATGAGATATGAAAAATATTTTTGTGGCTTCCTAACATGATAGGAATCCATTAGGGGCTAAGCCCATCCTAGACTCTCCATGGACCGTAAATCCTTTTCCCAGGAAGACTCTTTCCTTTGCTTGTTAATAGCTGTCTTCCATGCCTGGTAAGGGATGGCACCATACCCCAGAGCGGACTCCTCAATCTTGAATAACAGAATTGCCTCATTAAGTTGACTAGACCATTGATGGAATTTTTTGTACATGCTCTAATGTGACATTGCACTAACGCATCGTCCATCACGTCAGGATAGGCAAGATGCCCATACTGCAATGCTGGGAGTAAGTTTGCCTTTATAACTCTCAAAATGAGTGAAGCAGAAGAGCTACTTAATAAATGATTCAGTTGGCCAATTCCATAAGTAATAGCTGCTGCTTTCTTATTAAGATCTTTAACTTGGGCTAAAGCAGAACCAGTTTCACTAAACCACATGCCCAGATATTTATAGCACCTTGCTGTGGTAATGATCTGACCTCCCAACTGCTGGGTTGTCAGTTTCTTCCAACAGTAACTCCCGAATATCAGGACTTTAGTGTTGGACTGATTTACCAATAAATGGTTTGCCTTATTTCATCTACCCAAAGCGTTTAAATCCCTTTGCAAACCTGACTTGGTGTGATCCATGACCACAATATCATTGGTGTATTGGATTCTTTTTAAATCGTACTGAGCTTAGATTAGGGGGGACCAATCTACAGCCAACCAGTGCTTTCCCTAAATCCGCCATGTACAGATTAAACAACATGGGTGCCAAAACACAACCCTGTTTTAGCCCTCGATTCATATTTACTTTCTGTGTTGTTGCGCTTGTTTTCACATGAACCCATGTTCTGTATAAAGTGATATGATGGCTCTTAGCAAGTTTGATGGTATACCCCACCCCGCAAGCTTCTTCCAGAGGATAGCCCTATCTACTCTTTCAAAGGCTGCGCTGTAATCTATAAAACCTATAACCAAAGAGGATTTTGGCCCAAGGGAACAAGAAGCAGGCAGGGCCCTAATAATTGCAAAAAACAGATTATGCTTGGTTCTCAACTTTTTTTGGGAAGAGCGTTTATAATTTATGCTCATTAGTCAAACACATTTCTTTATGTTTGTACCTCTTTTTTATTTAGAACATTTTTGTTGTTATTATTTTTGTTTTTCATTGAACTATTCTTTGTGAAAAGGAAAATAGGCCCAAAATTTACATATATTCTAAAAAACACTTAAGACAAATCTATTTACATTCAAACACAAATTGTACATATTACATCACAATACACATAATTATATACAAAAACACATTAAACCAATTGTGACCATCAATGTGACTCATACATTTAAAAAAATCAATCTCATAGTTTTTCTAGAAAATCTATATATCACCATCAGAGCATATATTTAATAAACAAATATTTCATCAATTTAGGACAAAATCCCTTTTCTTTCTTCTATGCTCTTTCTGATATGCCCTTTGACGCGTTTTGAATCTTAGGTTATGGTTACCTAGAATCTCATCAGGGCTCTCTGAATTTCTGTATGAGATGTAAAAATAAAGAATGTTTTAAATGAAATAAAAGGGGATTTTTTTAATCTGCCCACTTGTCGACTACCTCTCAAATCTATGTTATTGGTACCTTATAAGATGATGGTACTCTTCATCAGTTATGTCTCAATATTTTTTATGTCTGCGAATCTCTTTCTAGGCTGGGGTTTTTCTGTCAAAAAGACACAGGCATTACATCTCAGTGATATTTCCAGAAGACGCTTATTTCTATTAAAATAAATGAACATATCATACCTTATGGACTCCCTTGCTCGTTGTTATCTTAGTTATAATTCTGGCAAAAATAAGCAAATGTCGTTTCCTTTAATTCTGGTATTCAAGCATCTCCATTAATCAATGGAAAAGCTATTTGTAATATCCATTGTGCAACACAAAATCACAGTTTTTGGGTCTCGCTGGCAATGCATCCTGCAAGGATGCATGTGTCCAGCTGGAGACGTATAGCGATCAGTCTGGGGGGAAGGAGGACAAGAGGGTGTACAAGCTTTTTCTCTCCTGGATTCGTGTGCGCGAACGCGCACGTCGCGTCCCGCGCCGTACACATGCGCGCGCAGACAGACACTCGCTCACACACACACCCCCTCCCCCACAGTCACACACACGCACTCCAAGACACATACACACGCACGCACGCACACACACATACACAGCCCGCGCCCCCCCCGCGCGCGCGCACACACATGCTCCCCCCGCAGCTCAGCAACCCACTCACCGGCTTCCTTCGTGCGGCGGCTCTCCTCAGCTGCAGGGCCCGGCAGCAGGACTCTTCTTCCCTCCTTCGGCACCGGGGCGCAGGGTAGGCTCCTGCCTGCTCCGGTGCTCCAAACAATCGCGGCTCTTCCGTGGGAGGCGGGGTAGGCTCCCGCCCTCCTACTTACTGTTTCCTGTTGTCGCACCGGCCTGCCTGACTTCCTGGTCGCAGGCCGGCAGAGTGACGAGGATGTTTGATTTGCGGTATTTATTTATTTATGCATTTTTATATAGCGCGGACTTTACCCGAAGGCGGTATTTATTTATTTATGTATTTATGCATTTTTATATAGCGCGGACTTTACCCGAAGGCGGTATTTATTTATTTATGTATTTATGCATTTTTATATAGCGCGGACTTTACCCGAAGGCGTCAGAGCGCTTCACATTAGGAACAGAAATGAAACATAATGAGAAACATTACAACAGAACAGGTTGCAAAAACAAACGTTACTTACATAAGGTAATAGTGACAATTGTGAGCAAATAAAATACATGAGGTAGTAAAAACTATGAGCAACCAAAAATACATGAGGTAGTAAAGGTAATAGTGACAATCGTGAGCAAACAAAATACTTGAGTAAACATTGTGAGCAACCAGAATACATGGGTAGTAAAGGTAATAGTGACAATCGTGAGCAAACAAAATACTTGAGTAAAAATTGTGAGCAACCAAAATACATGAGGTAGTCAAAAGTGCACAAGAGGAAATGAAAGTGACAAGTGTGCAGTTATAAGAGAAAACAGAGTATAATTAGAGGTATAGTCCTGCAATAAGTGCTAGACACTCAGGCTCAGGAACAAGCGTTACATGGGCAAGGTGGCACTTGTGCAAGTATCAAAGGCAAAGACATGTGAGAGGTAGCAGCCATGTGTTGCAAGGGCAGAGTGGTGTGTGCATGTTACAAAAGGGCACCGAACACCAGTACATGGAAAATACTGCAAAAAGGCAGACCCTCCAATCACAGGCATACACTGGGAAAGCACTTCCATGGTCATGGAAAGTAGAAATTATCAGTAGTGGGAAGTCTTCCTCACAAATAGCAAGAGGACGTGAATTACTTTTGGAGGTGTCTCTGGAGGAGGAGAACTTTGAGGTCCCTTTTGAAGGCCTGGGAGGAGGCGGTGGTCCGGAGCTTTTTTTTGTCCTCTCGCGGTTTGTAAATACAAAACATATTGCATTACAAATGCTATAGGTATCACATTTGCGAAAGTTATAACTATTGGCATTGTAAATGACGAAGCTATTAATTTCGCTATTTAAAAAAAAAGAAACATAAATAAAAACTTTGCCATTTACAATACCAATAGCTCAAACTTTCCTAATGCGAGACCTATTGCATTGCAAATGCTTGTTCTCTATTTGTCTCAATTCCGAAAAATTCTTTTTAAACAAAAATGAATATTACCTGAATTTTGTTCTTGTTGTCAGAATGGTCAAAAAGCAGACTGTGTCCTGCTTACGAACGTGCGTCTGAAGACGGCATTCGAGTTTCTGTAACTAAACAGAAAACGGGCATTTAGCGGAAGAAGCCTAGCTACTTTGTTTGAAGAGGTTAAACACATATTTAGCTAAAGCGCGTACCTCGATCTTTACCAGAGTCGGGTCACGCCGCCCTCACTCGCTTTGCCAGTTATAGATTACTGTTTCCTACAATGAATATAAGATATTTAAAGTTATTCATCTCAAGTTTACCCAGTTTTAAAGTTATGCGCCCAGATTAAAGAGATTCCGCCTGATTCATCAAGCTAAATTGCACTCGCAAAGGGCAAGATTCTCAGAATCTTGCCTTTTGCGAGTGCAATTTTTGCATTTGGGATTCATCATCCCAAATGCAAAATTCGCTATTTAAGAATTCGCACATTTGCGAAGAATTGAATTTAAGGAATCTCTATTTGAGATTCCTTAAATGCAATTCATGAAGCATTTTAAAATTGTGAAAATGCAATTCTGGGCCGCTATTTACCGAGAGGTCAGACCTCTCGGTAAATAGCAAAAACTTAGAAAAATGCATTTTTCTAAGTTGCATGTTACACACACACATGTCCTTTGGACATGTGTGTGCGCAACACCAATGTAGATTACATTTCAGGGGTGCTACAGGGTGTCCTTTGGACACCCCTGCACCCTTGAAATCGCATCCTTATTTGCGATTAGCTAATTGCTAATCGCAAATAAGGAATAACTCCCCATGCATTCCTATGGGCCTGTAGGCCCATAGGAATGCATGGGGAGTTATTCCTTATTAGCGATTAGCAATTAGCTAATCGCAAATAAGGAACATGTAGGAATCGCAATATTTATTGCAATTCCTACATGAATCCCGTTTTGCAAGTCCTTAATAGCGATTCGTTATGAATCGCTATTAGGGGCTCGCAAAACGGGAGAATGATGAATCAGGCTGTTTGTGTCCTCACCTCCTAGTTACGTTCTCTATCGCTTGACCACCTCGCAATGTCGTGGCATACATTTTGCGGGGAGGGATTTGCTTTCCTTATGGTCTCATCAACCGCTATCATTGGTCAGCGTTTCGCATTGCATCCTAGGATATGTAGTGTATGTTGCTTTGTGTCTTATTTCCTTCTCACCTTTATATTCCATCATTAAACCTTACTATGTTTTATATTATAAAGACATTGACCTGTGCTCGAACTGTATTTTTGTTTTGAATTAACGCCGATCTCTTGTAAAGTATCGCCTCGCTTTACATTATCGAGTGGTATTTCTAATATTCTGAATCTCAAAACTTTTGCCTTTTTAATTTTTCTCAATGTAGTCAATCCAGTGAAATACATGCCTTCAAGCATTAAGATGTTTTTATCACACTGTATTGACTAGTTGCAGCAATTTCAGTACAAAAGGGAGTTTCTATTCATATATTCAAGGATCACTTCAAAGTCTTGTAATTTCTGACATACTATTTAATCCAGTCAATGCACTATTAAATTTGAGTATTAAATAAGGCATTGGCAGGGGCGTGAGACAAGGATGCGTGTTGGCATCCCTGCTTTTTATCATATATATCAATGGGCTGAATACCTCTCTGAAAATGGCTACTAAAGATGTCCCATGTGTTAATAAAGTGCCAATCTTCTCTACGTAGACAATGCGGTTCTCATAGGCCGTACCCCAAATTCTTTGCGTCTTCTTGTCTAAAACTTTAATAATTATATGAAAGAGCTAGACCTTCGAGTAAATTTTAAAAATTCCTTTCTTATGAGTAGTGGCCCTGGTAAGCGCGAATTAGGAACGATCACAATAGATGGTCAAAAACTGACCTCGGTGAAATCATTTGTTTACTTAGGGTTGGCCTTTGCTGCAAACGGCTCCTGGAGTGAGCACTTAGCTCACGCCAGGAGCAAGTTCTCAAAGGCCACCAACTCAATCTTAAGCTTACCCCGCCCTAAGACCACGTGTGCTCTTTTAGCAGTACAAAAAATATATAAACTACAAAGCGCCCCGGTGGCAACATATGGTGCAGAGATTTGGGGAACTGATAATTGCTCAGCAATCCAGCAAGAAGAGAATAGGTTCTGCAGGAAATTCCTGAACACCCCAATCTCAACCCCTCAATACATATGTCACAAGGAGCTCAATATTAATTTTATGACTGATTTTATTCGAGCACGGCCAGCACTTATTTGGGTATCAGTGTGGGAAAATGAAGCAGCACTTCTAACACAACAGATTATTTAGGATTGTCTACAGTGTGTCAAAGGCCTAGAAATCCCATGGCTAAGCGGTGTCCTTGTAAGTTTGCGAAGTATAAACAAAGAAAGTCTTTTCCTGGAACCATATCAGCCGAATAAGTCCCTAAAAAAGAACTTCAGAACGCTCTGTATTCACTATACAACAACGAGCGGCTGGTATTGGAGTCCAGGAAAACTCTTGTGCGAAACTATATGGCCATAGAACAGCATTGATACCCGCTTGGCATGTACTTGACTTTACCAATGAGCAACTGGGAAAGGAGCATCCTGTTACGTCTAAGAGCAGGCACAATCCGATGTGTACTCTGTTTCCCACTGGGCTATAGTAAAAATTGTAATAAAATGTTGTGCCCTTGTGACGATAGGAGCGAGCAAACCACTATGCATTTTATATTTTTCTGTAAATACTATCTTAAATATTCTAAACAGTTGCTTTACCCATTTTTTAATAAACTAAGACCAATTACCCTGGAGGAAGCATATCGCCGTATGCTAGACTTAGACTATGTTGAATTGATTTTCCGTACTGGCAATTTTCTTAAAACTGCAATAAGGGCGCTTAGGTCTATGATGGCCTCTTGATATTTATGTAATTTGTAAACTGTTTTAATCAATTAGTTGTATATATCAATATGATGATCGCTCTTGCACTAGCCACTTAGGATATATGTATATGAAAATTGTACCTTTTCTTTTTAAATTATGACGTATTTATATTCGTGCACTAGCTATTTTGGATATACGTACATGGAATTTTTCTTTTTTATCTTTTCAATCATTGTGATATATTTATATTCTGTGCTTTTATGGCTACTATTGTATCCGAATAAAGTTGAACTGAACTGAACTGAGTATTAAATATGCTTCTTTCTGGAGCTGTACTCTTTCGATATCTGTCTGACGCTTTGTTGTACTAATGTTGGCTAGCACTGTCCATTTGACGTCAATCTCCGTAAGTTTTCTTTCATAAAAGTGTTCGACCATTGGGGCGTTAGGGATTTTCTTTTTTAGCCCGGACCTGTGTTGTGTAATCTTTACGTTAATCTGTTGGTTGGTTTTACCTATATATAATTTTGGGCAGGGACAAGTTATGGCGTATACTACATTCTTGGTCTTACAATTTGTAAAACCTGAATGTTTCCACACCACTCCTTCATGATTGAATTCAATGCCTTCGATCGTATTGGTACATGCCACACAATTGTCGCATCTATGATGGCCTTCTACTGGCTTCAAGTTCCATTGGTAAATTACATTGCTTTTAGGGACAGGCACGGAAACATCCGCTCTCACTATTTGCTGGCCTATGCTCTGGCTTTTTCTCATTGCAAAAATTGGTTTGGGGAAGGGACACACAAGGTTCTCAAGGAGATGCCAATTTTTCATTATAATTTGTTTACATTTATTGGTGTCTGGTCCAAAAGTTGTTACACACACCAATGTATCTAGTGCCTTTCTCTTTAATGTGTAGCAAAGCCTCTCTTGGTGTAAATTTAGCTCTTTTGTAGGAGTGTTTCAATAATTTTTTAGGGTAAAATTCCATGGCGTGCTTTTCAAATCATTTGTCTCGGTGCAATTTCTCCTTTTCCTAAGGAGTTGACCGTATGGAAGATTTTCCTTCAAGCTCCTAGAGTGGGCCCTCTTATGGTGTAGGATTGTATTTTTATCTGTCTCTTTTTTATAGAGGGTTGTTTTTAACTGGTTACCTACACTTTTGACTTCAACATCAAGGAAGGTCATTTTGGTTTTGCTCCATTGAATGGAGAACTTGATGTCCTCATATCTATTGTTGAGCCACTCATGGAACATTACTAACTCCATCTGGCTCCCCTGCCACAGGAGCCAGATGTCGTCAATGTAAGGTACCCATTGCTTGATGTTATCTCTGAAGGAGTTGTTGTTTCCCACAAATCTTTCTTCGTATTGTGCCATTTAGAGCACTGCCATTTCCGGTGCATAAGGATATCCCATGGCAGTACCCTTTACCTGGATGAAGAATTGGTCATTGAATTTAAAGTCATTTTTTTTTTAGAGCTATTTCTACCAATTTGATGATAAATGAAGTTGGTACCCTGTGTGGACGTTCTCTGTTATTTAAATACAACTCCATTACTTCCAGTGCCTTGTCTTGGGGAATCTGTGTGTACTATGATGTCACATCTAATGTTACCATCATTTGTGTATCTTCATCAAAAGACATGCCTTCTACTCTATTGAGAAAATCAGTAGTGTCTCTCAGGTACGAATATACATCTTTTAGGAATGGTTTCAAGAACCAGTCGACATACTTCGAAATGGGCTCTAGTGCAGAGTCACAACCTGAGACGATCGGTCGTCCCGGGGGTTCCTCCAAATTTTTGTGAATCTTCGGCAAAAAATATAAATTAGGGGTTCGTGGAAATTTCTTAACCAGGAATTCATATTCCTTTGGGCCCAAGAATCCCTCTTCTAAGCCTAGTTGTAAATTTTCATGAATTAGATTTTGTATTGACTTTACTGGGTCTTCATTAACCTGTTGATACCATGTTTCATTATTTACCTGTTTTTTGCCTTCCTTAAGATGCATGTCGCGGGGCCAGACAACTACAGCCCCGCTCTTGTCAGCCTGTTTAATGATTACTTAGCTGTCTGATTTCAAGTTTTGGATTCCTGCTTGTTGGTTTTTGCTGATGTTCCTTGGAACAAATTTTTTATTTTTTTCGAGTTTACTTATTGATGACATTAATGCTTGTTCAAATGCAATGATCTGCTTTGGATTGTTTTGCATTGGAACAAAGTTGGATTTGTTCCTCAGTCCAGTAACCTCTCTATTTGCAGGTAGTTCTTGATTTGCAAAAAAAGCTTTTAATCTGATCTTCCTGCAAAATTCTATGGCTTCCACCTTAAGTTTAGTGTAATCCATTCGTTTGCACGGCACAAACTTCAATCCCAAGTTTAAAACCGATTCCTCATCTTTGGAAAGTACCTTTGTGGATAAATTCACTACAGTTGATGTTTCTAAGATTTGTAGAACCGGTTCCTCGTCCCCATTTCCCATGACGGTTTGAATCGTGTTTTTTGTTGCTGGCCCTTGTCTAAAAAAGACACTTGTTTTTTAGAATTATTCCCCCTAGATTCAGACCCAGAGGACTCTGAAGATGAAGTTTCAGAGAAGGTTGAAAATCGATTTCTTGACCTTCCCTAATAGCTAATAAGAGCTTTACGTGATTCTAATAAGGTGTAATAGTCGTCCTTCAAAAAGGGATACACTATCTATATTGAATGTTTTTAGAATCTTTATCGAATTTAGCACTCTTGTTGTTAATTGTAATATCCTTGAACACCTGAATATCCTTCTTGATTTTGTCTAAAATACCCTTTGCCTCTGTCACTGATTGATTTGCTCTAATAGCTTGTGTAAGTTCTTCCAGTTCTTTCTTACAGATCCTTTGTGCCGTCTCTATCGTATGCACCATGAGATCACGGCTGCACTTTGTGTTAATATAACTGAATCCCTTCTTATAATCTGCGTCTTCTGTAAATATCACAGGTATATTCTTCACCTGGAGTCCCCAAGGAATAGTACCTGCTTTTAAATGTTGAAAGAGAAAATATCCGTGGAGCTCTGTTCTAATATGCTTCTTATGAAGGTTTATTCATTTCTCAGTTTCATTCTGCTGTTTCGCAGATGAACTGAGTGAGATAGTGGAAAAGGGAGCAGAAGCAATTAAACCTTGAATATCCTCCGTGAATGACAAGGTTTCCTTTTCAGAAATTATTTGCAGGATGGACCTTGGCCTACCTGAACAATTATTTTAAATTCAATTCAATAAACTGCGAGCAGGTATTAGCCTACAAACTCCCAACTGTCGCGGGTAATCACCCGCTCAACAATCTATATCCAAAGGAGTTTGGCCCAAGGGAACAAGAAGCAGGCAGGGCCCTAATAATTGCAAAAAACAGATTATGCCTGGTTCTCAAATTTTTTTTGGGAAGAGCGTTTATAATTTATGCTCGTTAGTCAAACACATTTCTTTATGTTTGTACCTCTTTTTTATTTAGAACATTTTTGTTGTTATTATTTTTGATTTTCATTGAACTATTCTAAAAACACTTAAGACAAAGCTATTTACATTCAAACACAAATTGTACATATTACATCACAATACACATAATTATATACAAAAACACATTAAACCAATTGTGACCATCAATGTGACTCATACATTAGAAAAATCAATCTCATAGTTTTTCAAGAAAATCTATATATCACCATCAGAGCATATCTATATATATAAAAACGAATGTATGTCTGTCTGTCTGTCTGTTTGTCCTTTATGCATTACTAGCAGCCTGTCCCGACGTTGTCCGGGAATGAATTGCTGCCGGCCAGTAGTATATTGTTTTGTAGGATTTCGTTTTGATAGCATTTCTTATCTGTGACAGGCCTGCGAAACGCTCCGATTCA
This sequence comes from Lissotriton helveticus, assembly GCF_964261635.1. Lineage (NCBI taxonomy): Eukaryota > Metazoa > Chordata > Amphibia > Caudata > Salamandridae > Lissotriton > Lissotriton helveticus. The sequence goes on from NC_136069.1 coordinate 315,724,543, forward strand.
CAGTGCACAGCTGATGCCCTTAAGAGTGCGCGTTCAGTAGTGTGTGAACTCGAGTTTCCCTACTTTATTTTTCCTTGCAATATTATATAGCGCGAACTCGACAACATGGCATGAGCACAATTTACATTACAGAAGAACACATTCATTTGTGGTAGGCACGGGGAGACAAAGCGATTTGCCTGGAATCACAGGATGTTGTGCTGATGCCGAGATTCGAACGTAGCTCCCCAGCTCTAAAGTTCGCAATTCTAGAACTTGTGGCGGGAGGTGTGTCTAAAAGTGTATGTCGTTGCTGGCCATCAACGAGAGAGACCTGTGCATTTTTCAAATCAGTGGTGAAAAAATATGAGTATGTTGCTGGAGATGTGGGCCGCGGTGCCATCAATGTACTTACCGGGGGAGGGTAAACACCCATTATTACGTAACTTTCTTTCCGCATACCATCACTCCGCATACTTTCATTACCAAAGTACCATTTATTTATTTATTTTTCACATTTTTAGAGCGCACTGTTACCCGGAGGTGTCCTGGCACTAACTGGCTGACAAAAGTGCGTGAGAGCTAGAGGATTAGTGAGTAAAAAGCCAAGTTTTTAGAGCTCTTCTAAATGATAGGTCAGGTATCTGTCTGAGGTTTAGCGGCAGTGCCTTCCATGCATTCGCAGCGCCCAAGGAAAAGCTCCTACCCCCCCAACGAGCTTTCCTGACTCTTGGGGCTACCACCAGCCCCTGCTCGGCTGATCTGAGGGATCGTACCGGTCTGTACCTGTGGAAGAGCAAAGTCATACAGTGGGGGCCAAGGCCATTTAGTGCCTTGAAGACCACACACAGTGATTTAAAGATTATTCTTTTGCGAACTGGTAGCCAATGTAGCTTCACCAGGTCCAGTGCAGCCGAGACGCGTTTGGGTGTGCCGGTGATCAAACGGGCAGCTGCGTTCTGCAGGATCTGGAGTTTGTTTAGGATTCCCTGTTGCGAATTCAGCAGCAGGCTGTTGCAGTAGTCCAACCGGGACATCACCAAACCTGTGACCACTGTCTTCTTATGCTCGTCCGCTAGAACCGGCATGAATTTCCGGATGGTTTTAAGCACGAAGTGGGTAGTTGAGGAAAGGACATTAACTTGAGGCCTGAAGGATAGAGCGTCATCCATCAGTACCCCCAGGTTTTTTACCTTTGTGACCGGTACTGGGGGAATCCCCATTTCCTCTCGCCACCAACGTGGGGGCCAGAAGTTGTCTCTGGAACCGAACAGCATAACTTCGGATTTTGCTGAATTCAATTTGAGGCAGTTTTCCGCCATCCAGTTGCTAACCTCTCGTAAGCAGCCTCTGAACCTATCTGCAGTGCCGTCAGTTTCTCCCGGTAGCAGTGATACCACTATCTGTGTGTCATCTGCGTATGATGTTACATTGAAGCCAAAAGATCTAATAACTGGCGCCAGGGTAGAAACGTACACATTAAAAAGAGTTGGACTCAGGGAGGATCCCTGAGGCACTCCGCAGGGGAGCACAAAAGGGTCGGATTCAAAGGTCCCTAGAGCAACTTTCTGAGTCCTGCCGGAGAGGAAGGCATGCAAGATTTTAAGTGCCTTTCCTTGGATCCCACAGGCCCTCAGCCGGTCCACCAATAACTTGTGGTGGACTGTGTCAAAGGCCGCAGACAGGTCCAACAGGATCAGGGCCGCTCTGCCCCCTGCATCCATCACCGTTCTTATGTTCTCTACTGATTTAATCAACGCGGATTCGGTACTATGCCCTGCTGTGACGGATCTAGACGTTGGCCTGTCACCAGGAAGGCACTCAGCTGTGTATTTAAAATACCTTCCATGATTTTCGCTGGGATGGGTAATCTGGCAATAGGCCGAAAGTTATTCAGATCTAGGTTGGGTTTCTTGAGTAATGGTAGTATGGAAGCTTGTTTCCATCGTAAGGGAAATTCCCCATTGTCTAGCATAGCATTGAATAATGGGGTAAGACTTGCGGCCATGGATGCGGGGGCTAATTTGGCCACCGAGGCTGGGCAGGGGTCCGCCGGAGAGCCTGATTTTATCCTAAGTAATCTGGTCTCGACCTCATCCTCTTTGATGGTGGTGAAGTTACAAAGCGTCACTTTGTGACTATTTATTACAGGGTCAGTTTCTGGGGTTACGATCTTAACTTGCTTGTCTAGCGGGAGGAAGATCTTTTCCACCTTTTCCCGGAAGAACTTGGCCAGGTCTTCGCATAATTCACCGCTTGGGGGAATCTCCGCTGGTTTGGGGGCCACCAGGGATGATACTGCCAGAAATAGTTCCTTGGGGGAGTTACTTGTTTCCTTGATGCGTTTAGAAAAATAGGCGTATTTTGCCTTTTGGATCGTGTGCTTATACACTCTCAGCTCGGCGTTAAGTAGTTTTCTGTCCTCCTCTCTGTAATTTTTACGCCAAGATCTTTCAAGTTTTTTGCAGAGTATTTTGTGGTCCCTAATTTGCTCCGAGAACCAGGGGGCTGTAGGGCTTGAGCGTGTAGAGTGGTATGTTTTTGGGGGAGCTAAGTGTAGGCAAGCTGCTTCTAGTCAGTTTGTATAATTGGTGGCAGCTTCCTCCACCACCCCCGGGGGAGGCACCATAGAGGTTCTTAGCAGATTCTCCAGTGTCTTCCCGTCAATGCTTCTCCACTTCCTGATTACTCTGGGCGGGTTTTTGACTTTATTCGGTCTGAAAGGGGGAGCTAGGTTAATATCAAAATGGATCGCCGCATGGTCTGACCAGGAGACCTGGCGAACATCAGTCATCTCTAGGTAGGGATGGTTTGAAAAAATTCTGTCTAGGGTATGCCCTGCCCTATGGGTCGAGCCCCTGACCAATTGATTTAGTTCTAGCCCACGCAACAGTTCAATAAGATCCAGAGTATCTGGGTCCGGTGGAAATTAAAATCACCTAGCAGAGTGAAAATGTTAGCGCATACCGCATCTTCTAACAGGTTAGTGAGCCCTGTAAGAAAAAGGGGTTTGGGTCCAGGGGGCCTGTACAAGAGACAGCCTTTGAGGGTTTGATGGTTAGACAACGTGAAGTTAAAGTCGAGAGCTTCAAATAGGTCGGTGGTGCTGGGCTGGAAGGAGCCTCTAACCGATTTATGATAAATTATGGCCAGCCCTCCGCCTCTCCTTTTTTCTCTGTTTTTGACATGGCACTCATAATCCGAGGGGGTGGCTTTAACAATGTCTGGGCCTGAGGAGGCGTCTAACCAGGATTCCGTTATGAAAGCTATCTTCACTTCGGTTTCCTGTATTAGATCCGCCAGTTCTATGCTGTGTTTCACCAGCGATCTGGTGTTGAGTAGCAGGCATTTCACAGTGGGTTGTTTCCTCCTCTCCAGGGGTTCTGATGAGCCCGTGGTAAGCGTGCTGGTATGCCATAGAAGGTCGGGAAGAGTCTGCTTACAACTTGTGCAGAAATGGGGAAAGGTCCGCAAGTCATCCCTCATTTCTAATGAAATGCAGTCCGGAGTCTTACCGAGGCCGCGAAGGGCCAACAGCGCATTACGATTATAAGAAAGACCAGGCGCGGTTCTCAATAGTTGCGGACCAGGGGATATGGCGCTAGGCGCGGACGGGCGCAGACGGGCTCTCCTTTGGCGCGCCACCGGCGCGCCCGCTGTGCTTCCTAGAAAAGGGTGTCATTTTATGCGAGTAGGGGCGGGAGGGGCAGAGCACTAGTCTGCTCGCCCAGCTCCTCACTCAAGATGGCGGGACCCACGGGGGGAATTGGCTCCGGTTTGAGACCACCGTGAGTAGTCTGTCAATATTAAAACACCATGTGCAAAATCGCTATTAAAATCAGCAGCAGTTATGTGGAGCTTTAAAAGAAATAGGATCAACAATAGCAGCAATATCGCAGTCTCAAGCTTCTAGAACCGGCTTCCGCCTCAGGACCGTGCAGTCACACCACACATGACTCCGCAATGCCAGAATGCTCAGATGTGAGTCCCTTGCTCACTGCACCATCAGGATTCAAGCAAGCCGGGCCGAAGACGGCTGTAATGCCAGAAACCGGTCCCCGGAAGCTTGTTTCCTTACCAGTAAAGAATTGGCTTGGTAGTTTGATCTGCCCTGTTCCCATGATGCACTGGGCCAGGGACAGACTAATTTGCATGTAGCCAGGTTCTGCACTGGGATGGTGCAGTGAGCTAAAAAACGGTGATGGATCAAGCCCTGATCTTTTGACTGGGTAGGAGTGTTCTGCTTAATTCAGATACTCTGTCCATCACCACCCCCCTTTTTGAATCATTATAACCAAAGGCATTACATTTTATATGCTTTTACCACGCATACATTTACAACGAAATTCGTTGTAAATGCATGAATGGTAAAAGCATGTTTTTTTAAAATGTTTGGATAAGGTAAGTATGGGTATAGGGGTATATGTTTTGGGGTACTGAGGTATATGTTTTGGGGTGTTTGGGTATTTTAAGGGTTCAGATATAGTTTTGGGTTATGGGGTACAGGGGTAGTTTTAGGGTTTAGGGATAGGTATGGGTTTTGGGGTACAGGGGTATTTTTAGGGTTCAGGGCTAGGTTTGAGTTTTGGGGTATAGGGGTATTTTTAGGGTTCAGGGGTAGGTTTGGGGTACAGGGGTATTTTAAGGGTTCAGGGCTAGGTTTGGGTTTTGGGGTACAGGGTTATTTTTATGGTTCGGGGCTAGGTTTGGGTTTTGGGGTACAGGGGTATTTTTAGGGTTCAGGAGTAGGTTTGGGTTTTGGGTACAGGGGTATTTTAAGGGTTCAGGGCTAGGTTTGGATTTTGGGGTACAGGGGTATTTTAGGGTTCAGGGGTAGGTTTGGGTTTTGGGGTACAGGGTATTTTTAGGGTTCAGGGCTAGGTTTGGGTTTTAGGGTTCAGGGGTAGCTTTGGGTTTTGAGGTACAGGGGTATTTATATGGTTCAGGGCTAGGTTTGGGTTTTGGGGTACAGGGGTATTTTTAGCGTTTAGGGATAGGTTTGGGTTTTGGGGTACAGGGTATATTTATAGGGTTAAGATGGGTTAGTGTTTAAGGGTGTTGGGGTATTTTAAGGAGTATGGGTGGGTTATGATTATGGGGTGCAGGGGTATTTAAAGGGAGCAGGGTGGACACCTGGAGCTGGAATGTACAGAACCCAGAAAGAAAAAACAATGAAATATTGGGCACAACACTCGCTTTTTTTCCCGTAATCCCGTGCCCCGCACACGCCCACAGCACACGATATGAGACAAGGCATGAAGGGCGGAACGTACCACACGCCCCCAGCATTTGTCACGCCCACAGCACAACGCAGACACGCCCACAAGGGACTACTTTGCTGGCACGGTTCTTTTACCTTTTAAATATATATGGTGGGCGTCTGCATAGCCTATGTCCTTCTGCTGCAACTGCCCTTTCCAACGCTGTATTGGGTGTTGTGATTGGTGCTGTCGTTCCTGAGATTACCCGCCTCAAAGGTTTGGGTTCTCTCTTTATTATATTAGTATGGACTACACCATTCATCCGATCTCCATGGAACTTTGGGAAGTTGTTGAGTACACTCCCGCGTAGGTTTCTGGCATAATTTTTTTAAAAATATCGGCACCCCAGGGCCCTCATAATCTTTCGAATACTGATGTACGCACCAGACGAAAAAACATCAAATCGTGTATCCACAAGCACTCGAATTAATAAATAGAATTAAAACACCATTCATCCGATCGCCATGAAACTTTGGGAAGTTGAGTACACTCCCGGGAAGGTTTCTGGCATAAATGTTTTTTTAAATATCGGCCCCCCCAGGGCCCTCATAATCTTTCGAATACTGATGTATGCACAAGACTGAAAAACAAAAAATCGTGTATCCACAAGCACTCGAATAAATAAGTAGAATTAAAACAGCATTCATCCGATCGCCAGGAAACTTTGGGAAGTTGTTGAGTACACTCCCGCGAAGGTTTCTGGCATAATTTTATTTTAAATATCGGCCCCCCAGGGCCCTCATAATCTTTCGAATACTGATGTACGCACGAGACGGAAAAACAAAAAATCGTGTATCCACAAGCACTCGAATAAATAAATAGAATTAAAACGACACTTTGAAATTGTCCCGGGGGCTCCGGGATGGGAGGGGTCTCGACCACAGGTCCGGAACTGACTAGGGGAGTCTGGGTGAACAGAAACACGGGTGCCTTCAATAAGGGTTTCAGAGACGGCTTTATTGGAATGTAAGTCTTTTTCATCGGTACAGGGGCTATGACTCTGCAAAAGGATGTAGGGTTCAAATTAAGATAGCTTTCTCCAGCTGGGTCGGGGTCCGGGCGATCTTTGTCCTGGAGGGTACGTCTCTCCGCTCCTTGATCCTCTCCGGTACCAAAAAAAGAAAGGAAACTCGGGTCATACACAAGAATCACTCTGGGTTCGCTTGTAAGGGCCGGGAGTGAGGGATTACCACCAGTGAGAAGTGCACGGTTTGAAACGGACGTGCTAGGAGTGCTCGTGTTCAGGCAGGTGTTGTCTTACAGGGCTGTACAGCACACTATTTACACTGGGGGCTGCCACCTCCGCCCAACCCAACCCGCGACCCGGCCCCGTACCTCTTGAAGCCACGCCCCTCCCGTGGGAGCGTGGCGGGGCGAAGCGTCCAACCGTGGGCCTCCTGGCTTGTCATTCTCGGTCCTCAGGATACCGCCTTCCGTCCTCTTCGTTCAGCACCGCCACCAGGGAATCACCGTCCGTCCTCTCCACGTTGCCTTTTGACGTCACTCCGCTCGCGAGGGGCGGGGTCTCGGCCCTTGAGTCCGTTTCCTTAAAGGAGCCGAACTTAGTATCCTCATCCGGCCATCCTGACTCGGGTTCCTCGTTCCACGTACCAGGTGGGAGCTGTGGGGAAAACGTGCAAGGTGAGAGGGGGGTGGCGGACCACCAGTCCATGGGGATAGACACTTCCTGTCCGCCTGACCCGTTACAGAAATGTTTTCCATATTAAAATGAATACGTTTCAATAAAAATGACACAATGTGAATTGAATGTTATCATAACTAGTTTCCTTGAATTTCCTTTCTTCGGAGATCGCAGCAACGCGCGACGGGTAAGCTAGTATGCTCTGATGGTGATATATAGATTTTCTTGAAAAACTATGAGATTGATTTTTCAAATGTATGAGTCACATTGATCGTCACAATTGGTTTAATGTGTTTTTGTATATAATTATGTTTATTGTGATGTAATATGTACGATTTGTGTTTGAATGTGAATAGATTTGTCTTAAGTGTTTTTAGAACATATGTAAATTTTGCACCTATTTTCCTTTTCACAAAGAATAGTTCAATGAAAACAAAAATAATAACAAAAATGTTCTAAACAAAAAAGAGGTACAAACATAAAGGAATGTGTTTGACTAATGAGCATAAATTATAAACGCTCTTCCCCAAAAAAAGTTGAGAACCAGGCATAATCTGTTTTTTGCAAGTAATCTATAAAACATCGCAGGAGAGGTAGTCTGTTTGTGGAAATCGCAGAAATTGCCGATAGCATAAGCTGAAGCCATTTTAGTTGTGGCATCCATTTTGTTAAGCCATGTGATTCTGCCATCTTCAGTGTTGCGTGCCTTTCTATTCTGCTTGAGTCATCAGCTTTAGTTAACTCCTTCTATTCTAAGCCAGAGCAATGTATGAGCTCAGAAAGACCTGTAGTTGCTAGAATGCACCTGTTTTAGAATGTAACTGTCCGGCTATTTCAACTGATGTAAACAGTTATGTCTCCCCTCCCACTTTGCTGACCAAGTGATATCTGTCTGACCATGTTAGTCGATAGCTACTCCTGTGTATGCTTCTGCCTTCTATTTGAGTCTCCATACTTACTGTGCAACAAACTGGGTATAAAAGACCCTTGGTTTCTGTATTCCTTGTACTACCTCATACAGTGCCTGAGGGTGTTGTATTGATGTAGTTCCACTCATGAGTGATTAATAAACTTGTTATTTGATATTCCAGCTTCTGTGCCAATCTCTATTTTGTTGGGGTAAGGCCCAGTGGACAGATAAGGGTAAACCCCTGCACCGGTGGGCCCCTAAAAAGGCTAATTTCCACAAATTGGCGCCCAACGGTCTTGATGGAAGACAGGAATCTACTGAGGAGGTACCCTGCATGAGCAGACCCTTTGTCTTTGCAGACCAACGTGTTGTTCTGGTTTTCCTTATCTGACCCTCTGGGTGGTGGCCGTTCCCGACTGAGATCTCTTTTGGCGTAGGTATTGCAGTGACCATTAGGTCAACCCAGAGCATGGCAAGTAGAGGTTAAAGACATTGGTTTGGTAAGGTCGCTGAAGCGACACTCTTGTTTTGGATTTGCTTGGCCAAGATTCTGGTGTTGTTTGTTTGTGTGTTGCAATAAACAAAGGCAGGTAATGAGGAGATGTTTATCTCTACTTTTGATACGCTTGAAATAAATACTATTTGATTATAATATATTTTATTATGATAATTTTGGGGCATGCCTGCTTCTAACACTCTTTGTAGAATGTGTTGCTGTCTTGAAGGTACCAATATGGATCTAGAAAGTAGTCAGCCGGCTCCCCTTGAGGGTACACCTAATAGGTTTATGTATATTAAATATGGTATTTCTTCCATAATGTATAGTACACCCTGTAATGTGCGTAATATATGAAAAAGGATCCTGATCTACGATGTCCAGTAAATGGGTCATTTGATTTTAAGAAGATTCAGTATGTTGAGCAGTGTCTGTTTCAGAGAAAGAGCAGACAAGATATCTTTGATTGTGTACGAATGTGGGAGAAAGAGGTGAATGAGAGTGTGAGGAGAGAAGAAGCTATAGCAGAAAAAGAACAGCGCAAGACAATTTACCAGAAAGCCTTTGAATTGAAAAATAAAGAGATGAAGTAAATAAAAGAGAAAGAAGAAAGGGAGCGTCATTTAGGGGTAACTGGCCAGTACCCTATTAGGTGCCCCATTAAACCCATACTTAATAAACCTCAAAATGATTCTATTTTGTTAGATAGACCTCCGCCCCGTATAAATTCCCTAGCGCCCTTGAGAATGGAAGGTTCTGATGATGAGCATTTTGCTTCAGATGAAAAATATGACGATAAGCAAATTGGGTGAAAAACTCGCTCTACTTTAACCGCTGAGCATAAGACCACCCTTAGATCTGCTGCTCGTAAAGCAGCTCGTGGGAGTGCCTCCACCCCAGACCTCATAGCAATGATTCAGCAATGGTCAGATTTAGACCAGTTCTATTTTTTAGAAACGTTTACTTGGGAGTAATACTCAGTTTTAGAAAACATCCTGGTGCTCTAGCGCCCTCTGATATAAATTCTGATTATAAACAGTTAAGTGATGGCACCTTTCTTTCTTCACAGGTGTCCGATCTAATTAGGCGAGTGGTTAAATTGCACGTTGAGACATTCCGTTTACGGGAAGAGAAAAAGGCAGCTGATAAAGCTACAGCTGAGCAAACAGTTCATTCTCTGGCGCAACAAGAAGGAGTTACAGGGACAGATACAGACAATAGTAATCCTGTACTTGCTGTGAAACCGTTGCGTGAAGCTGCACCTTTGTATGTTCCTCCAAAGGGAGCAGGAACAAGTGACGATAAGACTTCTGATAATGCGAAGGGATATTTTATTTATAATTGGGTCTATACCCCTTCGAGTAGAGCAGACGTTATGGCTCTTAAAGCTGCTTTGCCTGATCCGCGCAAAAATCCCGCCGCTTTTGATGAAGAAGTAGAAGGAGCTATTAGTTCTTGCACTATGACATTGCCTGATATTGACATGTTCTTTTGACTTATATTTTGCCTCCTGATGTGTGGAGATCAATTCGGAAGGTAGATGATAATGTAGCCTATGGTGATACTTGGGTGCATTTAGAGGAAATAGATGCTGATAGAGAGCCTGCGCAGACACCACAACAGGTGATATTAGATCTTTCCAAAGCTATTGTAACAAAGTTGAAAATTGGACAACATTAGCATCTTGTAAGCAGAAAGCGGATGACTCAGTTTCTGATTTCTTTACACGATTTGAAGAGGCATTCCATGACTTTAGTGGGCAGTCATTGACAGATGACCTGGGTAAGCATCTGTTCCTTGACAAATTTGTCACTAATATGTTGCCAGAAATAGCTAGTCGCCTAAAGGCCAGTGACAGTTCATGAACTACGTATTCCCCGTCTCCCTTTTGATAAAAAGGTTAAGGATTTAAAAACGAAAGTTATGTTGGCTCAAGTCTATGGTCCATCATTTAGAGGTAGTGCTAGAGGTGGACGTGCGATGTATCGCCCTGGTGTACCCCCTTTCCCTCGAGCAACTTTGTCTTCTGATCAGTGTGCGTATTGTAAGGAGATTGGACATTGGCGTTTTGAATGCCCCCATTTGCGAGGTCAGTAGTATCAGCGGGGCAGAGGAAGTATGAGAGGCCACCCAGGGAATGCGGGAAATTGGGGAGGCATAGATAATCTTACCAGATTTGAGGCAGGTGAAAACAGCCCAACTTCATTTAATACCTTTGACAGACGAAACAAATACCAACTATCTGATTACTTGACTGATGGCCCTAAGGATTCTGATTATGCATGGGAATGCCTAGAATGGGGTAAGGAACCGGTTGAGGTCCCAGTAGATCAGAGAGGTCCCTATGTCGATGCAAACGTCTTGGGTTCTACTGATCGCTTTCTGGTTGATACAGGAGCTACCTGTAGTACTCTGTCTAAACAATTGGTTCCTCGGGCTCCCCTGTCTTGCACAATGATAACATCGATAGGATTCGATGGTACACCTTCCCTTAGCCCACTGTCACAGCCGCTTGCATTAAGTCTTGGTTAATTCACTGCAGCATGCCCATTTCTGCTTTCCTCAAACACACCGGATAATATTGTGAGTATCGATATGCTCAAACATTTTCGTGCTACAATATGTTGTTTCCCAGAAGGTGTGCGTGTTATTTTAAATGACAACTATCCGATGGTTGAGAGGTCTTGTCTCATTAAAGAGGATGTTGCTCTGGCATCGTTACCTAGCACTTTGTGGGCTACATCAGATACTGATGTGGGACAAATGGTTATCCAACCAGTACATATTCAAGTGAAGGAAGGTGCTTCATTGCCTCGATTGTCCCAATATAAAATCTCTCGAGAAGGTGAAGAAGCATTGATACACATTGTGTAAGATTTGATTTGAGTGGGGTTGTGGAAGAAGTCCCCTACAATACCGGTAATAGCCCTATTCTTCCCATTTTGAAAAAGGACACTGATACTAAGGTTTATAGATTGATTATTGACCTGCGAGAGGTCAACAAGATAGTAGTACCTCAATATCCAGTAGTCTCTGACATCACATCACTTCTTACTATGGTTCCTCCTATTGCAACTACATTCAGTGTGATCGATTTGAAGAATGCTTTCTTCTCGATACCTATTCATTCTAACAGCCGTTACTTGTTCGGCTTCACTTTGAATAATCGATCTTTCAGATTCTGTAGAGCTCCTCAAGGGTATACAGAGAGTCCTAGCATTTATAGCCAGGCAATGAAAAGACAGCTTTATTCTTTCCCTGTACCGAAAGGGGTGGCTCTTATTCAATATGTCGATGACATCTTGTTGGCAGCTGATACCCCTGAACAGTTTGAAGAAGGAACACTGTTGTTGTTATCATTTCTTGCATCTCATCATCACAAGGTCTCTCAGAAGAAATTGCAGTATTGTAGACAGCAGGTAACCTACTTAGGTCACCTCCTGTCTAAGGAGGGACGTGCACTCACACCAGATCACATTCAAACTATTTTGGACACGCCTGTGCCCTCTACTCAGAAGGATGTTCGTGCACTGATTGCCTTACTTCTTTCTGTAGGCAGTGGATCCCTGGCTTTTCCTACATTATTAAGCCCTTGTTAGCCCTTTTGACTATAGACACTCCGATGCCTCTTCCATGGACTACTGAATGCCAGAATGCTTTTCAGCAGTTACGTCAAGCTCTTTGCTCTGTACCAGTATTAGGAACTTCAGACTACACTAAGGCCTTCACACTCTATGTACACGAGAGAGATGTTTGTGCTCTCTCGGTTTTAACCCAGACACACAGTGATAAGCAGCGTCCTTGTGCATATTTCTCAGCTGTCCTTGATCCAGTCGCTCATGCGTTGCCTGGGTGTTTTCGAGCGGTAGCCGCGACAGCTGTGTCCATATGTCAGAGTGAGGGAATAGTCTTGTCACACAGATTGCATGTGTTAGTGCCCCATTCAGTTGACGCCCTTTTGAACCAAACATAAACTCAACATTTGACTAGTGCTTGCTTGACAGGTAATGAATTGACACTTTTGGCCCCTCATATCACATTGAAAATAGGTTTGATCCTAAATCCTGCTACACTATTGCCATTCCCAGTTATTCAGCCTCAGTCAGAAGAGTCCCATGACTGTATATCCCTTACTGAAGAACAAACAAAGGATTCTGTTGACCTGCAAGATACGCCCCTTTCTAGTGTTGAGGGAGAATTGTGGGTTGATGGGTCTTGTTTGCAATTGCCCGATGGCACGATATCTGCTGCCTATGCAATAACAACACTTCAGACAGTAGTTGAGACAGCTCACATCCCACAGAAGTCAGCTCAGGCAGCTGAGGTGATCGCGCTAACAAGAGTATGTGAGCTTAGTACTGATCTGCTTGTTAACATCTACACCGACAGCCGATATGCTTTTGGAGTGGCTCAAGATTTGGAAGGAAGGAGGCTTCCTTACATCACATGGGACACAAATAGTGCATGGGGAATTAGTACATAATCTCCTTACTGCCTTGACATATCCTAAGAAAGTAGTGATTGTCAAGTGTAGCGCACACAAGAAAATTACTGATAAAATAGGACATGGCAATGCCTTTGTGGATCATACAGCTCGTGAGACTGCAATGCAACAAAGCACTACATCTATGTACGTGGTTAAGTCACAAGCTGAACATTGGCATGATGCCAGGCAAGATGTACTGGACATGCAACAATCTGCCTCTGCTGATGAATTAGACCAATGGAGGGAACATTGGATGATGAGGGCTGTTGGAGGAATAAAGACATGACCAAGTTGAGATTGCCCACAGTCTACTTACATCCCATGATTCACATGGCACATGTTGGAGCATCCTCAATAGCGAAGCTACGTATGCAAGTTTGGGACCAGCCAGATATTGCCGGCACAGCTAGAAAGATAGTCCAGTCTTGTCTGATTTGTCTCCAGTATAATCCTGGCAAGGGAACACGAATTCCAACAGGAAGATTTGCAATACCATCTGCACCTTTTGAGGTTCTGCAAATGGATTACATGCAGCTAGAATTCTGTAATAGTCTGAAGAATGTCTTAGTGGTGGTCTGTGCCTTTAGTAAGTGGATAGAGCCATACGCTACAAAAGATAATACAGCTCTTACTACAGCAAAGGTGCTCCTAAAGGAGTTTTTCCCTAGCTTCTAAAGTTGCTAACATTACTGAAGCTGATGTAGGTGGACTGAATGCCCAATTAAACAAAGTGTGTTACCCTGATGAGGAAGGAGTTCCACAAGCCAAAAGAACTGTATGGGAAATGGAGGAGTATCGTCGAGGAAATTTCTCTGCACGCTATGTTTTCTTTAATACTCAAACAACCAATGGAAATGGACCTCCTGTTGTAGCTGTTACTAGAGCTTGAGCAGACCTTTCTGTGAGCAGTATTAACAGTATTCTTGTGGGAAAAAGTGACTGTAATATAGTGTTAAATATTACTGGAACGAACAATAGCAGTTTTTGGTCGTCACATAACACCTATTTTATTTGTGGAAGTAAAGGTTATTACCACCTACCTATTGGATGGTCAGGTAGCTGCTACATGTCCTTTTTGCTACCACCTGTGTATTTGGCTCCTGCATCCTACCACAAATCAATCAATCAATCAATCAATCATGGCACTTGTATAGCGCGCTACTCACCCGGAAGGGTCTCAAGGCGCTTGGGGAAGAGGGGTCCGCTACTGCTCGAACAGCCAGGTCTTCAGTTGCTTCCTGAAGGAGAGGTGATCCTGGGTCAGCCGAAGGTGGATGGGGAGGGAGTTCCATGTCTTGGCCGCCAGGTAGGAGAAGGATCTGCCTCCGGTGGTGGTTCTTCGGATGCGTGGTACGGTGGCGAGGGCGAGGCTGGCAGACCGTAGCTGGCGGGTGGGTGTGTGGAAGGTCAGTCGGTCGTTGAGGTACTTGGGGCCCAGGTCGTGGAGAGACTTGTGTGCGTGGGTGAGGAGCCGGAACGTGATCCTCTTGCTGACGGGGAGCCAGTGCAGGTCCCTCAGGTGGCTGGAGATGTGGTTGCGTCGGGGGGATGTCCAGGATGAGTCGGGCGGAGGCGTTCTGGATGTGTTGGAGTCTTTTCTGTAGCTTGGCTGTGGTTCCGGCGTAGAGGGTGTTTCCGTAGTCCAGTCGGCTGGTGACGAGGGCCTGGGTGACTGTCTTCCTGGTTTCGGTCGGGATCCATCGGAAGATCTTGCGGAGCAGGCGGAGGGTGTGAAAGCATGAAGAGGAGACGGCGTTGACTTGTCTGGTCATCGATAGGGAGGAGTCCAGGATGAAGCCCATGTTGCATGCGTGGTCTGTAGGCTTGGGTGCGGTGCCCAGGGCTGGGGGCCACCAGGAGTCGTCCCAGGCGGAGGGTGATGGTTCAAGGATGAGGACTTCCGTCTTGTCTGAGTTCAGTTTCAGGCGGCTGTTATTCATCCACTCGGCGACGTCTTTCATCCCTTCGTGGAGGCTGGTTCTGGCGGTGTCGGGGTCTCTGGTGAGGGAGAGGATCAGCTGGGTGTCGTCGGCGTAGGAGATGATATTGAGGTTGTGTTGGCGTGCGATGGTGGCGAGAGGTCTCATGTAGACATTGAAGAGGGTGGGGCTGAGTGATGATGCTTGCGGGACGCCGCAGATGACTTCAGTGGCCTGGGATCGAAACGGGGGGAGGCGGACTCTCTGTGTTCTTCCGGCGAGGAACAAGATGATCCACTTCAGTGCTTTCCTTTGGATGCCGGTGTTGCTGAGGCGTTGGACTAGGGTGCGGTGGCAGACCGTGTCGAACGCTGCGGAGAGGTCCAGGAGGATGAGTGCTGCTGTTTCCCCGTTGTCGAGCAGGGCTCGGATGTCGTCGGTGGCTGCGATGAGGGTGGTCTCGGTGCTGTGGTTGGCTCTGAAACCGGACTGCGAGGGGTCGAGGGATCCATTCGTCTCGAGGAAGGCGGCAAGTTGTCTGTTGGCGATCTTCTCCTTGACTTTGGCAGGAAAGGGGAGGAGCGAGATGGGGCAGAAGTTTTTGAGACTATAAACTGTATAATGACATTTATAAGAACCGATATGAGGACACTAAATCATGATGAGGTGGATCAAACTGATACTGCACTGCAGCAGTACGTTGACTTTAATTTGGGATTATTCTTTTTTGTTGGTGCAGCCTTTTACAGCAGAAAGATCAGGTGCTTGACACGTGTTGTAGAGGCTGTAACCAATCAGACAGTCATGACACTTTGAAATCTCATGGAAGAACTGCAAATTGCGAGAATTGTGGTGCTCCAAAACAGGATGGCCCTTGACGTCATCCTGGCTGATCGTGGTGGAGCATGACGCATCATTGGGAGCAGTTGCTGCGTGTATATCCCTGATCACTCCCCTTCAGTTTTTGAGGCGATTTCTAAAATGCACAAAATAGCCACTGAAATCCATCAGGATTCAGGAACATGGACCTTGACTGGATGGCTAAGAACAATATTTGCTGTCTGGGGCTATGTATATTATATTTGTTGCAATCCTTTTTTCCTCCTGCCTTTTGTATCCAATGTGGCCCAATGCTCTGTTCCCTATGTGTTTCTACTTGTACCTCATGTATACCAGCTAAACGAAATGTTCAGAATGTAAATGCCCGACTAGTAACTGACCAAGAAATTTGTCAATTCATGTCGATCGATATCTGTGATAACTTCCATGCTCCTTCTACTGCGTAGCGATGTCTTGAACTAATGCTAAAAGGGCCATCTGTAGAAATCGCAGAAATTGCTGTTAGCATAAGCTGAACCCATTTTAGTTGTGGCATCCATTGTGTTAAGCAATGTGATTCTGCTGTCTTCACTGTTGCCTGCCTTTCTATTCTGCTTGAGTCATCAGCTTTAGTTAACTCCTTCGACTGTAAGCCAGAGCAATGTATGAGCTTAGAAAGGCCTGTAGTTGGTAGAATGCACCTGTTTTAGAATGTAACTGTCAGTCTATTTCAACTGATGTAAGCAGTTCTGTCTCCCCTCCCACTTTGCCGCCCGAGTGATATCTGTCTGATGATGTTACTCAATAGCTATTCCTGTGTATGGTTCTGCCTTCTGCTTGAGTCTCCCTGCATACTGTGCAACAAACTGGGTATAAAAGACCCTTGGTTTCTGTATTCATTGTACTGCCTCATACAGTGCCCGAGGGTCTTGTATTGATGTAGTCCCACTCATGAGTGATTAATAAACATGTTATTTGATATTCCAGCTTCCGTGCCAATCTCTTATTTTGTTGGTTTAAGTACCTGTGGACAGATAAGGGTGAACACCTGCACTGGTGAGCCCCTAAAAAGGCTCATTTCCACATGTTCTTCTGAATGGCAAAATGCCTAAGGACAGAGAGAGCTTGAATATTGTCTACTGTAGATGCTCCTGCCCTAAACCTGGTTTTAAAAATATCAATATTCCTTCCTCTGCCACCCAGAATTCTAAATGTTCTATTAAAATTTGGGCTTAGACTTTTGCTTCAATATCCAGTAAGGCAACCAATCTATACTTTGGGGCTGCGGTCCAATCTCTGCTCTTAAAAATAGGGCCTAAAATCGATCCTCTCCAACCATCTGGTATGTCAGCACTTAGAAAAAGAAAACAGTGGTTATAAAGAGTTGACAACTCTACTGCCCAACCTTCATGCCCTTCCTTAAAAAGGCCGGCTGGCAGCCCATTCAGGCCCAGGGCTCCATTAACTTTCAGCTTTATTAATACCTTTGCCACCTTTCTACTATGTGTTAGATTACGTTCAGCCACCTGGATCTCTTCTTCGAGCTGGCCCAATCCTGCCACCAAAACCTCTGGATGTTGTAGACTTGATTCAGCTTCCACCAACTTTTCTTTAAAAGATAAAGTAGCAGTGCGGTGCCCTCCAGCCTCTATAAAATTATTAGTCTGCTCCACACATAGCTCAGTTATATGGCACACCCAAGCTGTGTCTGAACCCCCATTTTCCCTGCCCATATTTCCGTTTTTTTAGTTTATTAGTGTGAGCCCAAAATTGCACCTGGTTAGGATCCTCTAATAGCTGAAAGATTGTGACCCATTCCTTATCCTTTCTTTCCTTCTGAATCTCCCAAACGATTTTATTATGTGACCTTCTTGCCAGTTTTACTGCCGCAGCTGTTTTTTTAGACGGGTCAAACTGGTGTACACGCCGCAATTTATGCAGCGTTTGTCTGGATTCGATGAGTGCCTTCCAAAAATTGCCTTACCGTAATCGGTTGTGACCCATCGTTTGAAATTTGGGCCTTCTCTACTGATCCAATATGTACTTTCGTAAGTTCTCCATAAGCCTTCCCCACTCCTGTAGGGAGTCTGCTAAATCATTTGTATTTATAATAGCCTCCAGATCTTTTAACGAGGTACTAATGTTGAATTTGTATTCAGATTCCCATTTGATTTTTCTAACCAGCTTCACTACCTCCTCTCCAGATGAGTTACCCATATTAATGGCTTTATCAGCTGGTTTCAAGACTAGTCTCAGTGTGCTCCTTAAAGGCTTGTGGTCACTTTCTACTCTAATTGTAATATCAAAGTGATCTAAACGTGCAGCCAAACTTGTAGATAAAAAGGTGTAATCATTGGTTGATACATTTTTGCAGGTTGGCAGGAATATCAGCTCCCTATTTCTCGACTCACATTCTGACTGAGCGGATACTAAATTGTGGTTTTTCATAAAACCATTGATTCCAAAGTCTGCCTTTTTCTTAAAAACTCCATTAGTCTTCTTCCCCAACCCCCTAAGGTTGAAATCACCAGTAATAATACATTCACAATTCGAGTAATCAAGAAAGAGGACTTCAAGACATTTGAGAAACTGCTTTATCAAGATGGTCCTTGCATTCCTGGGAGCATTCAAATAACAGTTGACCAAAATCAAAACCATTTGTTTGGTGTTTGTTTTCAAACCGTGAATACAAATCATTTGGGCTGCTGAACAGTTACTGTCAAGCACAGTCAAGTTGGCAGTATGCTTGATGAAAATTGAAAGACTCCCTGATGGATGACCAAAAGGGCTCAGGCGTGAGGGAGCAGCAAAAATCTTGTAGAAGCCTGGTAGAGCAGTGGGAGCCAATGCCGAAGTTTCTTGAAGACATAAAATGTCACCAGTACCCAAATACTGGCACCCCATCTTGCTTCCCGTTTTTTTAGCCCTGCTACATTCAAAAGAGATGATTGTAATCTCAGGATTTGACATCTGTGCCAAATGTTTTGAGCGTCAAGAATTAATTAGAGCCTTCAACTGCGGTTTCCAGTTCAGAAAATGAGTGCTCCCATCAGGACTGAGGCATACAGCCCAAAGAACTGTATGTGGCTGTTCCCTTCCAGCCCTGTGGAGTTTTTCTGGGCTGAATTTCACCTCTCTCAGGTTACGCAAGCAAACGATCTTTAGTGATCTTGA
This sequence comes from Lissotriton helveticus, assembly GCF_964261635.1. Lineage (NCBI taxonomy): Eukaryota > Metazoa > Chordata > Amphibia > Caudata > Salamandridae > Lissotriton > Lissotriton helveticus. The sequence goes on from NC_136069.1 coordinate 315,743,229, forward strand.
TCTTTTAGTTTCCTCTAGTTCCCAGTTCCTGCTTCCGGCTGATCTGCCCATAAGAACGCTGTGGGTTAACTGACCTGTGGGCGGGTTTAATAAAACTTATGGATATTTTGGCGGGATAGATTTCACAAGTTTGATCCCCCAGTCCGCAAAAGTTTCTTTTTCACCCCACACTGCATCTCTCAGAGATCTACTCCTCCATGCAGTTCGCAAGGCTTCTCCTGAGCCATTCATCCCATCTGAGTCAAATTTTACCCATAACGAATCTTCTGAGGTAATATGGTTCAGGGCTGGAATGTGGGAACACAGTCTCAGTAGGTTCTCCCGATTAAACGTATCCTGAGGGCCCCTTGTGCTAAGCCTGGGAATAAAAACCAGTTCTGGCGTATCAATGGCCATTGCCCCTGTCTTACCCAAGTGATCAGGGATTGTCTCCCCCATTTTCGTCAATGTAGTGTCCTCATACTCCGCTCTACTCTCTGCTATCTTCCAGTTGTCTTTTGGCCCCTGAGTTGGGACATTTTGTCGGTGGCAAAAGCCTAGAATTCCATGTAGGTTCCCCGACTCTGGCATCCGAATCCCCAAAGTTGTACTTTACCCAGGTGCCTTTTGGGGGTCTAAAGATGTTATTCTGATCTGGGGGTCCATATGGCCCTGGTAGTCTGAGTTGATTAAATCCGCCCGCCGTGCACCTGTGGGGGGTCTCCCTTTAAAGGTTCTAGTCTATAATCCTGCACTAACCTTGGAGTATATGTATGCAGGCCCCCAAAACTGCTTGGGTAACTACGTTCTTAACGGTACGGTCAACCTCTTGCTGCTGCGCTTAATTTTTTACCTTAAAGCCCACGTTGGAAACTACATTCCTCAAAGACAAGTCAGTAGCCAAATCCACCTGTTTATTTATTCCAATATCACCTGATCCACTCGGTAGGTCCAAGGCTTTTGATAACACCTGCTGGTTATTAACCGTCTTTCTATGCTCAAATATTGGGAATATGTTAGTAGGGATTATTGACAATGATTTAAAGATTCTTCTTTTTAATAAGTGTTGTTTTTTCAATTGCTTTTTTGCTTCTTTTTTGCTCTCCTTGAAAGACCAGTCCCTACTATATTCTCTGTCTGGCTGCTAATTTGAATGCCTGGAACTAGCTCAATAGTAATTCATGGATCACTTGGCATCTCACTTCATACTTGCTCTGACTGATCCAGTTGAGTAGCACCGTCTGTCTCAGACTCTGCTCCCGCTGTAGTATATTGGGAACTTAATAATTCATCCCCCTGACTCTCCATCACAACACTTGCCAGCTTCTACGACAATAAGCGTGTTTCCTGGTAAGTTGAATCCACCTTTGAATTCTTAATGCCCTTCACCAGTGCTCTCAATACTTCTGGGAGAGCACTGAGCTTATCTATAATGGGGGAACATAAGCAAGATTTACCCAAATCCAGAGCTCTTAGCTTCATATCCAATTGTGTTAGTTTGCTCTCTGGTTCTGCCAGATGTGTTGCAAATGACTGAAGAAGGTCTATCTGAAGTTCCATTTTACTCGGAAACTCCCTGGCCATTACATCCTGCCGGGCACTTATATCCCCCAATGTACAAGTCTTTTTAGAAACCAAATCTGAAACGGGGGAGTAGTTGCAAGCCCTCCGTGCAATCATCAGCGTTTTATTTAGCTTATCCTCTATTTGTGCTTCCATGGTGGCTAAAAACTGATGTGAAAGGTGTCCTTGCTCTTGATTTGTGGCATGGCCGTTTCCGCCCATTGTTGGAATAAAAGATGGAGAGTTTATAACTCTGTTTACCGAAATATTCGCTCCTAATGAGACATTCAACTTTATGGGGGAATGTGAGCCTTGATCATTCCCCGAGTCCTTGCTTTGCAGCACTTGGGCAACTAAGATTTTGTTATTGGTTGGTTCAACCAATTGAGAAATTGTTATCGCCAGACTTAAAAGCCAGGGACAATAAGGAGGGTACCAGATCAATTTTGTCTTTGTTGTCCTCTTTGTAGGGTATGTTGGCAACCATAACTGGGATCAAGGTGTTCTGCGCCGCTTGCTGACAGCTTAACTTGCCTCCTTTTGTAACTTCATCTAACAGCTTCGGACATACTTGCGAACACTCTGCCAAAGGAGAATTGGAGCTGATGCTGAGTAAGTTTGACTCCGTGGGTAGAGAGGGGTCTGAGCTTGTCCGAACCAGGGCTGGTTTACCCTTAATCAAAGGCAAATCCAAAGGCACACTGTTAGACCGAAAGTAGTTACTGATTGAGTCTCTTGTACAGCATGTCACCCAACCCTCTTTGTCATTACAAAGCACAGACAGGGTTGCCCCCTCCTTCCGGGTAAGTATCTCCACTTCCGGTTATTTCATTTCCATAGTAGGCTCCGTGACTTTGCGCCTCCCCATTGTAGGGTTAAACAAATGCTTTCGTGCAACTTGAAGGATCTGAATCTTGGACCAGACCAGATCTGATTTTCCCCAACCAAGGGAATGTATACCAGGAAGCCGATGTGATCTACTCCCACCTGCTCCACACAACCAGCCACAGAACCCCTACTTTCCAGGCGAGGAGAGACTGCGAGCCACTAAGTAATGCTTACTATGGTCGTCGTTGTGGGGTGATGAATAAATGATTGTGTCACTTTAAATCACTTTTAAAACCACTTATATTATACTCCCAGACTTCCTAACTAGATCAAAGCACTGGATCTCATCAGCAGAGTGAAACTGTACCACTTCCAGTATCGCTGACACGTGTACTTGGTGGAGGTGTTACCTGGGGGGTATGGAGGCTGGGGGTCGAGTACCGAATGGGGCACACCTAGGAACACTCACAAGCCGCATCTGACACTAGGCCCCCTCTGTGGTCTCCTACAGGCTCCCACTTTCGCAGACGCTAGCTACCGCTGCTACCCTCCTGTGCCACCCCCATAGCCTGCCTCCCTCCCCACTGCTCCCTTTCTACTTGGGTAGTTGAAGCTGGGAGCCGGGGATGACCACACTTCTCCAAGTCACTGCTTTCAGTTTACCAGCCAGCCAGACGGAACCATTAGGTCCTGAGGGCATTTTGCTGCTGGACTGCAGCTGCGGGTGCGACCGGGCTGCGGGCTCAAAGGTGAGGCCTGGGTCAGGTTAGGGTGGAAGCAGTGTGGCGACTAGCTCTCCACAGTCTGAGGACTAAGACTACTCCGCTGGATCTTTGCTTGCTTGCTCCTCCAGCAGCCGTACCACCGCTGCTCACACCGCCGAAAAGGAACCTGTGCTGAACATGAAACTGAAACCCTGTAAACCTCCCAGTAATTCTGGCGATTTCTCTGGCAATTTTCATTTGGCAGAAAATACATTGTTAATGTTAAAATGTTAAAAAATGTTTTGTAAAGCGCACTTACACCGGACGGTTTCATGGCGCTATAGAAACAGAAGGCATAAGTCGTTACCCATGAGAACTTCAGTTGTAGGCTTGCTCAAACAACCAGGTTTTAAGGGATCTTCTGAATTTCATAAGGTCGGAACATGCTCGGATCTCCAAGGGGAAGGAGTTCTAGAGGCTGAGGGCGAGCACAGCAAATCTACAGCCTCCGAGGTGCTTACCCCTGAATGAGGGAGTGTGAAAGAGTAAGCAGTGGGCTGAGCGTAGGTTGCGGGAGAGGATGCGCCTGAGTATCAAGTTGTTGATAAACTTTGGGCTTTTACTGTGCAGAGATTTAAATATCAAACAGCCAGTTTTAAAGATGCAGCGTTTAGAGATGGGGAGCCAGTGTAGTTTCCTTAATAGGGGTGTAGCTGGGTGCCATCTGGGTTGTCGTCGGATCAGTCTGGCCGCATGGTTCTGGACCAACTGGAGCCGCTTTTACAGGTAGAGAGTGGTGCCCAGGTAGATGGTTTTCAACATTAGTGTTGGCAGAATCATATATCTTCTCAAGTTATACACAAGGCAACTTGTTTGAACGTCAACTAGGAGTCAACCCTGTCATTGGTTTCCACATTTAAGTAGTTCGAACAGTGAAAAACCTGTGGAATTATGCGGAGTACAATGAAAAGACCATATACATTTGCCACATGATTCTCTACGTTAATACCAGCTTTGATGGCTAACTCAATACCTTCTACAATAACTGTTAAATTTCTGAGATATACATTGTTTATCATTATCACTTATAATGGTGGCAGGCAAACCTTTTCTGCAAACATATTACCCAAGAAATCTATTACACTCTCAGAATTTGTATTACTGCATCATTCTATTTCTGCCCATTCAAAAAAGTAGGAAATAACAACCAATATATACACCTTTTCAGAACCAATATCTTCAAACAGGCCCAGAAAATATATAGCCAACTCAAACCAAGGTTGATCTGGTTGGTGAGTCATTACCAACTCCCGCTGTTGTTAATTAGCATTGGCACAATGTTTACAACTCTACAAGCATCATAACATGGCTATCTATACTTGGCAACCAAAGATTTGAATGCATTTTCCTAGATATTTGAACGTGTCCTTCATGAGCCACTGATCTTCTTGGTCAGTGTCACTGCTCTCCCCCGCACAGCTCCAACTTTGAGGGACTGCCCTCTGAGCCCGAGCTCCGTGCTAGATAGATATTCGAGGCCCTCCTCCACCCGCAGGGTCTTTTTACTCTTTCTGTTTTGCTCTTTCTCTTGTTGCTCTTTCTGTTCTGCTTTTTCTGCTTCTATTTTGACCCTTTGCCCGTGCTCTCTGCCGCTGTTGCCCCTGCAGCCCCTCCCCCCCAGCTTGTCGCTTCTGCCTCCCAGCTGACCGCCCGCCCGACCCCGTCTTAATGGTGTCGCTTTGTAGCAGGAAGAGCAAGACCAGTGACTCCTGGTCAGCATCACTGCTCTCCCCCATGCAGCTCCACCATTAAGGGACTGCCCTCCAAGCCCAAGCTCCGTGCCAGGTAGGTGTTCGAGGCCCTCCCCCCATCCGCAGGCTGTTGCCTGTGCCTCATCCCTGGTGATCTAGTGGAAGAGCACTCTGCTCTTCTGCTACTCCGCTCTGTTTTGTGTCCTCTGTGCCAGTTTTTCTCTTTTTGCTCTCTCTGCCTCTTTCTCTTTATGCTCTTTCTGTTTTGCCCTTTCTCTTTTTGTTCTTTCTGTTCTGCCCTTTCTCTCGTTGCTCTTTCTGTTTTGTTTTGTCTGCTTCTATTTTGAGATTTTGACGGGCACCTTGCCGCCTCCGCATCCCCTCCCTCCCAGCGTGTCACTCCTGCCTCCCAGCTGACTGCCCTCCCACCCTGGCCCCCTGACCCACCACCAGTATGACCCCAGCACCCACCACGCTCTCAACCCTGCACGCAGCAATAACTGCCAGTTTTCGACACGAGGAACACCTAAGGCTCGATCTCCTGCCGACACTGCTGCCGCAGCTTCACCCACCTTCGGACCCCAGAAGTAGCCCTGGCCCACCAGACGCCAGCTCACACAAACCACTGTTCTGCATCCTCCTCAACGTGCGCTCCCTGCCCAGACACACCATAGAAATCTGGGACCTCCTCAACACTCACATGCCCGATGTCGACTTCCTCACAGAGACCTGGACCAATGCCAGCTCTGCAACTGACATCGCAACTGACATCTCCGACGGATATAAGATCCTGAGAAAAGACCACGCCACCAGCCCAGGGAGAGGCATCGCCATCATCTACAAATACTCCCTCTGCATGACACCTGGACGACGCCTCGCCCACCATTGAACATCTCCACTTCCAGATCCAGACCAACCCCAAAATGACGCTCCATGGAATCCTTGTCTACAGACCGCCTGGCCCCCACGCTCTGTTCATCATCGCCGACCTCATTGCACCCCACACCCTCTCCTCCACAAACTACATACTACTTGGAGACCTAAACTTCCATCTGGGCAACCACGATGACCCCAACACCACCTCATAGAAAACCTCACTAACATAGGAATGAAGCAACTTTTCTCCCCCCCACTAACATAGCAGGACACACACTCGACACCGTCTTCGCAGGAAGAAATAGCGTCTCCTTCAGCCACACCACAGAAGTGCTCTGGACTGACAACAACTGCATCCACTTCTCCTTTAGAAAAGCCATTGCACACAAGCATGTGCCCCACCTTCCATGCAGAAGGCACCGAAATACACCTCACATCCGCCCTCACCGACACTCCACCCCTCAACCATGCCAGATGCCTACACAGCGGCAAGCAACCTCGATCGATGGATCACCAATTGGACAGACACACTCCCCCCCCCTCCAGAAGGCTATAGGGTGACACATCAAGAAAGCAAGCTGGTTCACTACGGCACTCCAAGAATCCAAGCGCTCCTGCTGATGACTTGAAAAGACTTGGAGAAACAGCAAAACCCAGGAAACATGCACCGTCAACAGAATAGCCACCGAAGCACACCACCAACTCATCAAAGCCACAAAGAATAACTTCCTCCAAGACTGAATCCTCACCAATGCTCACAACTCCATTGAACTCTTCTCCATCATACAGGAATTTGCCGAAAACCCGACAGCGAATAACCAGACGTCCTACCCTCCCTAGACCTCTGCAACGGACTCAGCTCTTTCTTTCACCTTAAGATGAAGACGCTTTATGACAACTTCGATGACCAAGACCTCTGCACCATCTCAACTCCCACCTCCAGTGACGCCACCCAACAGACCCTACTCACCTGGACCCCGCTCACGATAAAAGACACCTTAAAGACCATGAAGAGCATCCACTCCGCAGCACCCTTTGACCCATGTCTGCCCCACATCTTCCACATGGTCGCTACAGCCATCGCACCTGGGCTGTGTCGAACGATCAACTGCTCCCTCGAGACTGCCGCTTTCCCCACAACTGGAAGCATGCCGAAGTTAATCCCCTCCTCAAGAAACTCTCCGCAGACCTGATGGACTTCAAGAACTTCAGGCCCATCTTGCTGCTTTCTTTTTTTTTTTTTTTTTTTAATTTATTTATTTATTTCCTTTTTTTTTTTCTGCTACTTTCTTACACAACCAGGGTCATGGAAATGCCGGTCAACACCCAGCTAGCATACTTCATCAAAGCCAACAACTTCCTATATGTCTCCCAATCCGGATTCCGCAGCAACCACAACACAGAGACCGCCCCCCCCCCTTGCCGCAACTGACAACATCCTCACCCATCTCGACCAGGGCCAATCCTCCTAGACCTATCAGCAGCCTTCGGCACCGTCTCCCATGCTCACTAGCCACCAGACTCCACTACTCCAGCATCTGAGGAAAAGTCCTGGACTGGGTATGCTCATTTCCCACAGGCAGAACTCAGCGAGTCAGACCCCCGCCCTACCTCTCAGAACTGACAGAGTCCAGATGCAGAGTACCCCAAGGATCCTCCCGCAGCCCCACCCTTAAACATCTACATGGCCCCCTTCGCTACCATCTTCAGAAACCACAGGCTCTACATCATCTCCTACGCCAATGACACCCAGCTCATCCTCTCCCTCACCAAGGAACCCAACATCACCAGGTACAACTTCCATGAAAGCCATCACAACCTGGAAGAAGAAATGCTGCCTGAAAATCAACTCAGAGAAAACAAAAGTTCTCATCCTCGGCTCCACCCCCTCAGCTTGGGACGACACTCAGTGGCCCCCCACCCTCAGAAACCCACCGACCTCCACAGACCATGCACGCAACATCAGCATCAAACGGGACTCATCACTCACTATGAACCGCCAGAACAGCGCCGTCTCCTCATCCTACTTCAACACCCTCTGCATACTCCATACAACATTCAAATGGATCCCCACCAAATCCAGAAAAACAGTCACACGCCCTCATCACCAGCAGACTAGACTACGGCAATGCCCTCTATGCTGGAATCAACAAAAACACCTCTGCAAACTCCAGACCGTCCAGAACGCCGCAGTCAGACTAATCCTCGATATCCCTAGGCACAACCACATCATCCAACACTGCCATGATCTCCACCGGCTCCCCGTCAAAAGAAGGATAACTTTCAAGCTGCTCATGCACACGTACAAGGCCCTCCACAACATCAGACAACAATACCTCAACAACCATCTCTCCTTCCACGCCCCCAAGAGAAACCTCCGTTCAGCCAACCTCTCCCTGGCCACCATCCGTTCAACCAACCTCTCCCTGGCCACCATCCTACGCTTCTACAGGAACAGAGCGGCGGAAATGTCCTCCTCCTACCTCGCAGCCAAGACTTGGAACAAACTCCCCCTCCACCTCTGGCAAAGCCATATACTGCTCCAGTTCAGGAAAGACCTAAAGACCTGGCTCTTCGGATGACCCCTGCGGATCTTCCCACACACAAACACACCCTAGTGCCTTAAGACTCTAAATGGTGAGTGGTGTGCTTTACACCCCAAAGATTGATTGATTGATTGATTGATTACTGGAAAGAAATAATAGTTCTTCTCACATTTACTGGAGAGACCCAACTTTTACAAACAATTTACCCTCAACAGATAACTATTCTCTGACCTTCCAATAAGATTGAAACTAAACTGACAATACCAACAACAATGTACAATAAAAATGGACATAAAAGTCTACCTTGTTCCAATACTTGCAACCATACTTCTTCTGAAATGCTCTGTTCTGAAACAAAAAATTGCATCACTAATAGAGGCTATAACACATTCTTCAACTTGCACACTAAGCTCAACACTCAACAGTAATTTCACATTCATTTATCATTTTCAGAATACAGACTTAATAGTACAGTTTCTACAATAGTATTTTTAAGGTTTAAAAATGCATCATCATCCTCATCAGATCATTCATACTTAACTCTTGAGTAAACTCCTTAAAGGTGATGTCCATATGAAAAAACCTTCGAACAAATCATGAATAAAATTCACATCACCCCCCAAAAAGATTTCAACTGATCCTTGTTGATAGGAGTAATCACATCCGGCACAGCCTTCATTGAATTTTCTTTTGGAAAAATACAGTCTTTTGAATTTGTGTGACCTTGATAGCCTACTTCAGTTGCCATAAACTTACATTTATCCAGTTGCAATGTTGATCATTTCTATTTCAAAATTGATAGAACTTTTTCCATAATGACGTTATGCTTCTCTATAGAATCTGAGTACATAAGAATGTCATCCAGGAATGCTACCACCCCTTTAGTTTACCAAACCAAAATATGTGTGAGCTTTTAAAAAACTGAAGCGTTAGAAGACACCCAAATGGCAACCGCATGAACCTATAAGCACCATCAGGGAAAATAAAGTGGTAATATGGCGTGATTCTTGAGTTAACACAATCTGATTGTATGCTGATTTCAAGTCCAATACGTTAAACACAGTAGGCTCTTTACATTTTGCTGACAAATCTTGAATATGTGGTAAAGAATGGCAATCCACAACAATTTGTCTGTTTATAGACCTTAAATCAACACACAGCCTTAATTGCCATTTTTGTACAAATACTATGGGAGAAACCAACCAGCCGCATCAACTGGTTCAATCACACTAGAACTAAGTAAGTCTTTCAATAAAACTGCTAGATCTTGCCTTGCATTTCATAGGACCGTTCCTGAGTTTGTCTCTCACTGGAACAGCATTTTTTTTTAAAGTACAATGGCATGGGAAAATCCTTTAACTTTACCAATATGACTACTTGTATTTGTTCAACAACACTTCAAACCCGTTATTCATACTAACCATACACAATTGAGAAGGATCAAATTAATCCACACAAAAATCTGGAACTCTGGCATTGGGATTCAGTGAAATTCCCATCCTGCCTTGATTGTGCCAGTCTAACACATGTTGACCATCAATGGCCACACGGAACTTCCCAATAATCGTTTTGTCTTGAAAGGCAACAGAAGCTATAAAAAAGCCTAGCATGTAAATGTTCTTCCTGACATAAGCATTCACCACAGTATCATTAGGTTTCAGCTTCTTATTAGACCATACCTTGTAAAAAGATTAATCTGAAATAATGGTAAAAGGTGACCAAGTCAGCCATAACAGTGACATGCATACCATCATTTACAATGCTGCATGTCTGTTTTTTAAAATGTTCTCCACCAACAGATAAAACAATATTGCAATCTATCCTACATCCCTTCTCAAGTATTTTGTCACACTCTACATCAGACTTGGCTTGTGCCTTGGCCACACTCTCCTTATAATCCATATATGTATCATCATCAACCAAAGCAATCTTCTTTACACCAGAATTGGCTTCACCACGCATAGACATATTGGAAAAAATGTCCATTTCTTTCACATTTAAAACATTCTTTACCCAAAGCTGGGCAAGACTTACATGAAGAAACATGCATATTTGACCCACATCTGTTACATTTTCTTCTATTTCCTGTTGTGAATTAAGTCCTGTTAGACCTGGCACCATTGGTGTGGGTCTCCCTTCCATTTATTTGCTATTGCCTCCTGTGATTTTGTTGTGTGTTGGACTCCGTTTTGCTGGTCTAGATGCTTTGGGCACTTTGCCACTGCTGTTCAATGCCAAAGTGCAAGTGCTCCCTTTATAAATTGTCGTTATGGATTAGTGATTCCATGATTGGCATATTTGATTTACTTGTCAGACCCTAGTATAGTGCAGTGTGTGTGCCCAGGGCCTGTAAATCAAATGCTGCCAGTGGGTTGCAGCACGGATTGTGCCACCCACAGAAGCAGCCTGTAAAAGGTAACTCTGGTCTGCCATTGCATTTCCTGTGTGCAGTCTGGGACTTCAATGCCGGCTTGACAAGTGCACACACTTGCCAGTCCTTAAACCTGTAAACATAACTGGCCCAAGGAACAGGGTAGAAAAATGAAGTTTAGTATGCCTGAACTCAGAATGTTAAAATGCATCTTTTAGTGAGGGCGATTTTTACATTCTGTGTTTGAAAATACCACTTTTAGAAAGTGGGTATTTTCTTGCCTCACCATCCAGTGTGCCTCTGCTAGGTTTGTGTATTGCATGTGTGGCTTTTGGGTGACAGGGGCTGGAGAGAGGCTGTGGCTCCAGAAGTCTGATGAGTCTGGGCTGGGCTGAATAGACCTGGGCTGCATTTAAAGTAAGGGAAGGAAATTTCCTTTTCACCTGAATGGGCCTGGTCTGCCTTCAACAATGCTGTCTCCACCTCCTGCCAGGAAGCTGCACCAGTGAGGACAGAACTGGTTTTGGCTGGATACCGACACTCTCTGCCTTCAGAGAACAAAGAATTTGTGTGTATAAAAAGTCGGGCCCAGACCCCAGACTTTGAGATCATTTCTGGGAAATCAAGAGGAACCTTTGCCAAGGAGAAGAGCCGGATAAGCTGGGGAGGAATAATGCCCCTGTGCTGTTTGTTGTCTGGGGTTGGCCTGCAGTGGCTGCTTGCTGCCAAGGAAAGGAGACAAGGACTTTGTTGTTTGTTTTGTCATCTTGAGAAAGATCTCCAAGGGCTTGAAACATAGTTTGCCTCCTGTTCTGAAGTCTCAGGGACATAAAGACTTCACCACCAGCTCCCCTGAATATCCTTGCTGGGAATTCCAACCTGCAAAGAGGTGAATGCTGCTGTTTAGGACCTCTGGAGACTGTTTGTGGCTGGGAGCTGGAAAATCCACGCAACATTGAAGCAGCGTGACACATCCGTACCTGTTTCTGACGCATTGCCGAAGAAACAGTCGCAACGCCTGCTGCGGCTCGAGAAATTGCCGCGTGGCGCTGTAACGATCTCTGAGGACCGAGATAGCCGCACCGATTCCGATGCAAGCCTTCTGTGAGGCTGCCCGAAACCACACATCGTACCGGATCAATGCATAGCATCAAGGCGCGAAAACTGTTGCATCGTTGGGGGCCGCAGTAAGAAACAGACGCATCAATTCCCCACACAGTAAGGAATCGACACATCACCTCCCCTGCGCTGCAGTAAGGAACCGACGCATCACCTTCCCTGCAGCCATTTTGTTTGTTTTGCGTGACGCATCTAAATGTACCTTTGAGAAAAGTGTTGCATTTACAACTTGCATTGAACTGAACAATTTCTACCATGTGAAAGCTTTATTTTTAAAACTGTATTGTGGATTTTTGTCGTTTGGTCTTGTTTTGGTTCAGATAAAGATTACTTATTTTTCTAAACTGGTGTGGTGTCCATTTGTAGTATTTTCACTGTATTACTGTATGTGTTCACGAATACTTTACACACTGCCTCTAAGTTAAGCCTGTCTGCTCGTGCCAAGGTACCAAGGGGGCGAGCAAGGGTTATTTTAGGAGTGTATCCTCCTCACCCTGACTAGAAGCAAGGGTCCCTTTTTGGACAAAGGTGCAAACCATTGCCAACTAGAGACCCCCATTTCTAACAAGTTCTTTCCCTCATCTTTTCATTTTTGTATTTATCAACTCTAGGTTTGGAAATTCGAGCAACTTCTGTAGAACTAGCTTCCATGTTAAGTTGTTTAAATGAAGCAATGAAGCAACAATGTTTTGCCGTATCTATAGTTTACTTCAAAAATGAATTCCTTGGTCCTAATAAATGCTCTTAGAATTTCTTGTTGGAACATCTTAATAATAATTTGATCTCCTATATAAATATCAGCATTAGCCCCAAAATGAGTTTGCTGCCAGCACTCTCAAAGCAACAACATACGAGTCAACAGTTTTATTGGTATGTTGATGCCTAGTGAAATAACGTAATCTTTCCATGAAAATATGGCGCTCTTCCTTAAAGTTGTTCCCAAGTCTGTCCATCACTTCTGTAAAAAGATCATAATCTTCAGCGTCCACACCAGTAAGAGCTTGTATCGGTTGAAGATGCTCAAAAATGTCTTCACTGTGACTAACAATCAGATTCAATAGAATTGATTTCTTCCTAAATGAATAAAATGTATCAACATGTATTGCTAACATATAATTTTTGAAGAACTTTAGCCATTTGCCCCACTTCATCGTTGGTTGATCAAGTTCATCTAAAAAATAAGGTGGTGGTTGTCACGTTGATGTGCCAAGTTGTTGTAGGTTCAACAGTTAAACAACCTAGAGATGATTAACCTGACTGCTTCATCCACTTACGATTGTCCATCTTTGATCAATAAAACTCAGCAACAAAGCGATCTAAATCTTCACTAGTACTCTATCCTCTCCATTAGTTCGTCAACCCTGGGTAGGGGATAGGTGTTCACTTTGAACACCTTGTGTACAGCTCTTTAATCAATGCAAAACCTGATGCTCCCATCGCTTTTTGGCACTAAGACCATTGGGAGCACCAACTGCTGGAGGATGGTGATCTGACTCCCATTTTCAGCATTTGTACCACTTTGGCTTGGAGAGCCTGTCTTCGAACTTTAGGGACGTAGAATGTACGGCCAGTGTAGTGTGCCCTGGTTTGTCTGAAAATATGGTGGGAAGGAGTCCAGGATGTGTAGCAACTGGCCTCCTCTTCGCCGGAAAGATAGTCACTCGTAGTTCTTTTCTGGCATACTATTATGGTTTGGTAGGAACAGAGAGCTGGGTCCTGCGGGAGGTGGTCCTAGCCACTCCTTTAGAACGTTTATATGATAAACATGCTCTTGGTGTCGGGACAACTGGATTTTATAAGACTTCTGGACTCATTTGTAGGGACCCTCCCACGTGGTTTTCATTTTTGACGTAGAGAAGGTAGCAGGATTAATACCCAGTCCCCGATGGAATATTCCCGCCACTTCTTCCCTTATTGTAGAAGTGTTTTTGTCTCCTTTGGTTTTTTTCCCCAGACTTATGTGGGCCGATTCTCATAATTTGTAACATGGGATTAGTTGGGTGGTATATTCTAAGAGGTCCCCTGCCTGTTCCCCAATTTCCTTCTCCCAGCCCTCTTTGGTGATCTCAAAGAGTGTGTGGGGTTTCCTACCAAAGAGCATCTCGAAAGGGGAAAATCCCAAACTACTTTGAACCTGAGCTTGAAGAACAAACAAAACCAGAGGCAATAATTCATCTCAGTTCCAACCATCCCAAGACAGCATCTTCTTAAGGGTCAACGCAAGGCTACAGTTGTACCTCTCTACGGGTCTGTCAGTTTGGGGGTGGTAAACGGATGTTTAATGCCTAGTTGTTTGCAGACCTGTTTCATTAACTCAAAAAGAAACGGTGTCCCATGGTCCGTAACAATTTCCTTGGTAATCCTTACATGGGAGACTTCAATTAAATGTTGCGCTATTACCTTAGTGTTGGTTGTCCGTAAGGGAATAGCCTCAGGATACTAGGTGGAGTAGTCGACCAGGACATACTGTTGACCACACGCAGAACGTGTAAATGGTCCTATAAGGTTAATTCCCACTCTCTTAAATGGTTTCCCAATAATGAGCATTGGTTGCAGGAATACTTTAGGGTGCTGATAGGGATTATTTATTTTGCCGATCTCACATTCCTGGCAATTGGTCCTGGGCTATTATGCCAGGCCAGTAAAAGCACCTTAATATGGCCTGACTGTTTTTCTCCAGTCAGCTATGCCCTGCTAGAAGGTGTGAGTGAGCATAGAACAATACCTGATCCCTGAAGTTGAGAGAAACTAGCAATTGGGGTTGGTTTCCTGCCTTCCCAAGCCTATACAAAAGACCCTTGAGCACAGTAAATTGAGGGTAAGGAGGATTGGGTGTATCCACATTGTTTGGCATCTTGCCAAGCATTTTATAGGGATGCATCGCTCATCTGGGCCACCTTAAAACTATGGTCATGGACCCACAGTTCTGGTGTAAGGAGGGCATTCCTGGACCTCTCTAGTGGGAGGCCTTGGTTCTACTCTTTTCGTATTGGGATGGTATGGCTTCCAGTTCTTTCAGCCGTTTCAAGGGCTTGAAGGTTGTACTGTAATAAGTCCATAAAATAAGGGTTGTCTGTTCCTCGGGGAAAGTGTGGAGTACCCCAACTTCTACTATACTTACTTGACCCCCCTGATTTTTCACAGTGAGTTTGCCCACTCTGTATATTTTAGGGTCCCTGTGTACACACTGTATCCATATCTGCCGAATACTGAGAATCTGAGAAACAAAAACGAATGCATCCTTACTTACTGACTGGCAGCAACCAGATTGCAAAAGGGCTCACACCCACCTTTCATTGACTAGCAAACTTACAAAGAAAGTGGGCCCCATCTCCTGAGTGAGGTATATGATCAGGGAACATAGCTGAAGTCCATGAGTCCTTCCTCAGGCTTCTTATTCCTACAAAACCTAGCTATGTGACCTCATTCCTAACAATCGCAGCACTTCGATCCATTGTTGACCCCTGATTCTGGTTTCTGGGGTCTGGGCTTAGGTGGATCAGAGTCCATCCACTATGATTTTTTTTCAGCTTTATTGGTATGGACTGGGTGGTTAGTTTTGTTTCCCTTTTCATGCTCCTCAAAAAATACACAGCTTTGAGCATAGGAAAACATTGTTGCCAAATCCACGTTGCCATCTCCATCACGTGTTCAAGAGTCAAACCGGCATGCGATGCAACCATTTTTGTGTATGAAAAGGCAGTTCCTCCAAATATTGTTCAAGGCATATTTTTACCCTCATCTCTTCCTTACTTGACTCAAGGGGCTTCAGCCACTGATCTGCTGCATTCTACATCTTAATGAAAAGGGTTTTAGGTGTATCACATGGCCCAATCCTCTCCATTTGAAATCTCGCATGTGGGGTCTTTTCGTCCACTCCTAGTCGGTCCAATTTGGGTATCTTTATATTTCCATAAGGGATAGTCCCATCAACATTTGCGGTTTAGTTCGCTGCCTGGGTTTCCCCGGTCAGGAGAGGTGCAAGATAAAAGGGCCATCTCTCAGGCAGCCATAGACTGGCAGTGGGCGGCATGTTTAAAGTGCAACAAGAAGGCAACGGGGTCTTCCCCCAATATAAACTTTTGTAAGGGTACAGTAGGTCCTGTCGGTGGAGGACCTTAACCTTGTTCTATGCCTGGAGTCAACTGGAACTGCTCTTCAGTCATCTTAGTTAAATGTTCACCTTGATCCTTGACCGCATTAGTAAATACTGTGCAGTCACCATCTGCAGTGGATAGATAACGCTCAAGGGCCCATTCCAGCTTCCCCTGGCCCTTCATCAACTAGTGTACTTGTTTCTCTATCTTGTGTCAGACGTTGCACTATGTCCACATTCTCCACCATTTGTAAGGTTTAGGGTTGTAGTGCGACTTGATGTCAAGGTGAATGAAACACTGAAGGCTCTTCACTCTTTTACAGTAGTGATTTATTTAAGGAAGGTACAAGTATTGATATCCCCAGCAATTATTATAAAAACGTCTTTTTACGTACCTGTGTATGGTTATTGGTGGTGTGTTATTGAAAAAACACTGAGTACTTTTAATGCCTCTTGTGCCCAGAGAAGCTTTCTTTTGCCTCCGGGCTGCTCGTGATCAGGTTCATCGCCTGTCACCTGTGTGGGGAAAAAAGAATGTATTCAAGAGGAAAAAGAAACTTCAAGCATGCAACACCACAAGAAACACAAACTTGAATTAGTATTATTATTATTATTAACGAATTTTGTACCGCGCACGGTTACCCAGAGGCATCCCAGCGCTTATAGAGAATCAGAGCAAGTTGCCTATGTGAAACAGAACAGATTTAGAATTATTCTGGAAATAGATAAGTTTTCAAATGTTTCCTGAACCTGAGCAGGTTTGGTTCAGAGCGTAGTGAGAGTGGGAGGGAGTTCCAGGCGTGTGCAGTATGAATAGAGAAGCTCCTGCCACCTGAACGGGCTCTCCTAATTCTCTTTATCTGAAGGAGGTGTTTATTATTGGAGCGTAAGGCTCTGGTGGGCTTATATGGCTGAATCATGTCCTTCAGAATAGCAGGTCCTTTCCCCTGCATGCTCTTGTGAGCAATACAGAGGGCTTTGAAGGTCACTCTCTCTTTGACCGGGAGCCAATGGAGTGCCTTTAGAGCGGGCCTGGCTGATTGCCTGGCCGGAACGTTCCGCAGCAGCCTGGCTGCCGCGTTCTGCACTTGTTGCAGGATTTTGAACGTTGATTCCGGTGCTCCGAGAAAGAGTGCATTACTGTAGTCCAGGCGTGAGATGATTAGACCTTGGACTAACAGCTTCCGGGAGAGTTCAGGTAAGAGGGGGAGAACCTTACGGGCCGAACGGAGCAGTCCATAACACACGCCAGCGATCTTCTTGGCGTGTGTCCTAAAGGACAGATCAGGCTCCAGCCAGACCCCCAGGCTCTTAATCTCCTTCTTTGGGTCAGGCGGAGTGCCCATACAGTTGGGCCAGCTGCTCGGCGAGAGGGCAAAGCTTGAGTGGCCCAAGATCATCAGCTCAGTTTTTGTCATCAGCTCAGTTTTTGGCTGCCACCTGCTTATTCCTATGGCCATTTACTAGGCAGATTGCTGCCCACTAAGCATGAGCGCAAAATCCGCTCCGATCGCGGATTTTGCGGATTTTCGGCAAATCCGCGATCCGCGAACTCTCGCGAATTTGCCGAAAATCCGCAATCCGCGATCGGAGCGGATTTTGCGGTCAAAAGTTCAAGCGAGCCTAATTAACGATGGCGCCGGCAAGCTGCCAGCGCCATCCTGCAATAGTTACTTAATTAGCTTCAACAGGAAGCTCTAATAGATAAGATACAGCAGGGGCTCGAGCGCCTGCTTTATTTTAACAGTTGGAGCTTCCTGTTGAAGCTAATTAAGTAACTATTGCAGGATGGCGCTGGCAGCTTGCCGGCGCCATCGTAAATTATTTCAACGGTGGTGTCTTTTGAATAAATATGAAGGGCAGGGTTCATTCGGGCACGACGGTCCTGGCACAAAAAAATAAACCTCAACAGGAAACACTTGCAGATATCAATAAAGCATGTGCCCTAGTTGAAGCTTAAATTCAGTGACTCATTCATCAGCCCAAAAATTAATCTGCTGCTCTGATCGGTCTCTGCCCTTTTATACACACAAGAGGCATGCTCGCATGGACGCCCCGTCCGTTTGGCCCCGCCCACACACTCGAGGTGTGCACCGTCTTCCCGCCATTTACCCACTATGATGGACATTTCACTCAAGGGACCCCTGCGCACTTCGGCGCGATTGCATAGTAACACACACTTGGCCGCTGGAACTAGTTGAAGCGCAAATGCAGTGACTCATTCATCAGCCCAAAAAAAATCGTGAGCGTTGGGAGGCTGGGCAGATGTGCCTTCTTCCCAAATATACCATCGAAAATCCGCTGTGATGCTGCTCTGATCGGTCTCTGACCTTTTAGACACACAAGAGGCATGTGCGCTCGCGTGGAAGCCCCGTCCGTTTGGCCCCGCCCACACACTCGATGAAGCCCCGCCCCCCAATCCGCAAATCCGCTAAATCCGCGGATTTTGCGGATCCACGATCCGTGGATCCGCTAAATCCGCGAATCGTGGATCCGCAAAATCCGCCCATGCTTACTGCCCACCCCTCTAGGCCCTCACTCTTGAAAGCACTTTTGAGAGCCACGCTCCCCCTGGAGCATGGCTGGCAACGGTGTCCGACCTGCAGCGCTCTTGGTCCTTCAGTCCGGCCGCAGGGACGTCTTCTCCCTCAGTGCTCGTCTGTCCCGAGTGATGCGACTCCTTGCACAAAGTCAGCAAGTGGGAAATCTTCTCCTCTGGTGCAAGTCTCCAGGGCTTTCCAGCACACCTGACAATGCTGGCTTTTTCCGGCTCCCTCCTCTTCTCTGAGAAGCTTCAGTTTCTGCCTTTCAGCCACTCCCACAGTCCTATGGAACAGTCCTGTTTAAAGGGACAGAGTCTGTGATTAAGGACATCCTGATATGCGAACTCCACAGTTCGTGCCTCTTTGTTCTCAGGCTTCTGGAACAAAGGCAAGACGCCAGGTTTACCCTTGTCCCGGTGACAATATATTAATATACATATATATTACCTACTGGCAGGCGCCAGTAGGTAGTTATAGTTAGGACCTATTTTCCATAGGAAATCCGCAACATTCTATTTGCAAGAACTCTGGCGCCGGTTGACGAATTTTCGTGAAATTTTCTAAACTTGTGGGGCGCTCCAGTCCGTGATTTGTCAAGCGGGGGCCGAGAAAAAAAGGGGTCCTAAAACGTGTTTTCCCCATGCAATTTCCCATAGGAACCTTTAGTCGCAGCTACAGCCCGAACTGCTGAACGGAATTACACCAAATTTGGCAAAGAGGTAGTCCTTGGTTCAGACTTGTGCCTTTTCGTTAAATGGTGTAAATCTGTTCAGTAGTTTTTTAGGTATTAAAGGAAAAAATATATATATATATATCTGGGCGGAGCCTAACAACACATCTCATCATGAGATCTGATTGGCTGTCAGCACTTCATCCACGAAGTGTTGGAAGCCATCTTGGGACCAATATACATGATATCACCTCATTGAAAAGCATTACAGTTAATAGAAAGGTGTTAAGACTTTAGTTACATTATAAATCATTTGTTGATGGTACCATACTCATTTTAGGATTTGTGGTGTGTTCTAAGGTGATTTTACCATGTGAAAAAACCTTCTGCTGAGATATCATGAATCATGTTTGAGAGAAAACTATTTTCTCATGCTTTTCCCACAGAGGTTTGGAAGGTGATCTATAAGCTAAACTGAGAGCATATTTTCCGTAAATTCACATTATCTTTCTCAGTCATGTGAGAATGAAGTCTGACATTCTCAGTAAAACATGTACATCCAACAAGGGCAGAGACTGTCAGTTGATTCCTTTCCGTTCTACTACAGCTGCCCACAGTGTTCTAAAGAACAACTAGAGTGCTAACAGCCTTACTTATGACACAAGTATAGCACACCTGAAACCATCTTGATTGGAATAAAGTGGTAAAACATTTAATTTAAAAGGGAACTAAATGAGATGGTTCATTTTGACATAGAAAGTATGATTAGTGCTGCAGAAAGAAAACATATGGCACATTTTGAGTGATTTCTCAAATCCTCTTCTATATCATTAAAACAAAATCCTGACATGCAGACTGAAATATGTACTTTCAATACCAGTAGCAGACTTCCCTGTTGAGCAGTTGCTTTACTACAGTGATCTAATGAGAAACTAGAGTGATAATATTCAGAATTTATGGCAAATGTGTGACACATCTGAATGCCTTCTTGATGGAACCAAAGTAAAAAACTGAAAGTATTTCCTACTGAGGAGACTGTAGTAAATGAGTAAATTAGGAAACTTCATAACAAATAAGTCTCCAAAGATGGCTGCCAGAGACAAAAGAGCCCAAATGTAGCACAAATATCACCCAGATGTAGCCCAAGTATAGCCCAATGACAGAATGTCTCAGACTGTTCTAAAGAACAACTAGAGCACTAAAAGTCTTACTTATTACAAAAGTATGGAACACCTGAAGCCATCTTGATTGGAATAGAGTGGTAACACTTAAAACATTTAATTTGCAAAGGAACAAAAGGAGGGGCTTCATTTTTCCATAGAAATTATGATTAGTGCTGCAGAAAGAAAAATTAGGGCACATTTTGACTTCTCAAAGCTGCTTCTATTTCATTAAAAAATTCTAACATGCAGACTGAAACATGCACTTTGAATACCAGCAGCAGACTTCCGTGGTGAGCAGTAGCTTTACTACAGTGATCTAATGAGCAACTAGAGTGCTAACATTTAGAATTTATGGCAAATGTGTGACACATCTGAATGCCTTCTTGATGGAACGAAAGTAAAAAAACAAAGTATTTCCTACTAAGGAGACTGTAGTAAATGAGGAAATTAGGAAACTTCATAACAAATAAGTCTCCCAGACGTGGGTCCCGTGCTCTCCATGCCACTGGAGTCCAGCGTCGTGTACCGTAATGCGCATGCGCAGGAGAGGGAGTCGCGGACTGGTCGCATACCAATCGCGCACATCACGTAATGTTAAATGTATATGATGTAACTGAAAAACACGCAGCTGTCGCACACCGTATGCAGATCCTTCACGGCTATTCTAAATTGGCGGCTAAAATCCGCGCACCCACCGTGATGTGTACGCTTTGGATGTGCAACTCAGAAAAAAAATTGGAAAAAGAAAATAATATAAATATATTAAAAGAAAAAAGAAAACAAAAAAATTAAACAATATTTCAGTTTGACTTTTTTTTTAAAACTATTTTTTGCAGTTTTCGTAAAAATATATGTTATTTAATGAATAAAATATTTATAAATAAACAGTTAAACTGTAGAAAATCAGTACAAAAAAATAGATATAACTACAATTACACTTAAAAATTTGCATTTAAATAACCTTTGAAATTCACTGAAAAACCATAGGTTTCAGAGACATTATAATTAGAAAATAGCATTTAAAAAAGCTTTGAAATTCACTGAAAAAACAATAGGTTTCAGAGACGTTATAGTTAGAAATCATAATTAAAAAACCTTAGAAATTCACTGAAAAAAGCGGTGTTCTAGTTAGCGGGACATTTCACTCGTACAAAACCATAGAAATTCCTCCGTTATAGTTAGTTCTGCTAACTATAACTCGCGCGCCTGCAATGCACTGCTGATGATGTCACATATTACATCATTCATGACATGGTCAGCGATATCACTGATGACACCACACTTTGGGATTGCTACAAGGTGTACACAGCAGGAGCCGGCACTGGGGGATGGCGGTCCCCAGGGCCTAGACAAGGCTCCAGGAGTGGGGCTGCGCGGCTCCCCTCCCACATTTTTCAGAACCCCCGGGGCTGGGGGCGGTCCCCGGGGTGGCCCCCCATTCCAAATGTTTTTAAGCCCCGGGGTGGCGGTCCCCGGGGCTGGAGTGGCCTGACAGCCCCTCCACCCATTTTAAACAAGTCCTGGGAGTTGGCAGTCCCCAGGTTGCGGGGGTCCCCGTGAGGCCCCCAACATATATTAAGTAAGGGGTGGTGGTCCCCGGGGTATTGTGGGGGGATTGGGACCCCCCCACACTATTGTTTTAGTAATGCCCCCGGGATTTGGCCCCCCCGGGGCAAATTACAATATTTAGTGCCAGAGACCGCGTTTCTTTTTTTTTATATCAGTAGTATGCAAGGATCCTACGTGCATCCCGCTTTATTAAAAAAAAAAAATAATTGGGTGTCCTTGTGGGACCCCCTGAGCAGGCCTAGGGAGTCAGGGTGTGTCTACCCTGCCCCTTTTCGCGTTTTGCGGTGTTTTGTTTTGGGTTTCTTGTGCCTCGGTTCTACCGAGGCACAAGATGGCTACCGACACTTCCTGATTTTCACTGTTGACAGACAATTAGCATACAGCTCGTGCAAGGCAGGGTACGTGCAGGCTGCGCTTAGGGTACGCGGATAGGTATGCGGATCCACCGCGCCCATAGATATATAAATGACTTTAACTGTCATTTTCTCAGGAACTACTGAACAGATTTACACCAAATAAGCAAAATGCACAAGTCTGAACCAAGGACTACCTCTTTGACAAATTTGGTCTAATTCCGTTCAGCAGTTCGGGATGTAGCTGCGGCTAAAGGTCCTATGGAAAATTGCATGGGGAAAATGCGTTTTGTGACCCCCCTTTTTTCTCGGCCCCTGCTTGATGAACCATCGTGAAACTTTCAGGATAGGAGCGGACCGGAGCTGGCCAAAAATGTTGACAATTTCGCACAGATTCGTAAACCGGCGCCAAAGTTTTTGGGAATAGAATGTTGCGGTTTCCTATGGATAATAGGTCCTAACTATAACTACCTACTGGCGACTGCTAGTAGATAATGTGTGTATATATATATATATATATATATGTTCAACATAAAGATTTGCACCTTGTGGAAAAAGCCCCGCTGCTGGGTTGTCGTTCTCCAATCATGCGCGATGTGCAGCTGGGAGGGCAGCGCACTCAACCTCCTCCGCCATACGCGTTTCAGGATCTTCCTCCCTTGATCACTGGCAACAGGAAACAATACACAGATCGTTTTGCAGGAAACCACCATTTTATTTTTCACATTAGCCCCGCCCACTGGCCTCCGGGCATTATGGTACTTGTGGTCTTGCATGACTTCCCTAGTGGGCTCCGTGAATGTTCCCCATCTAATATTAAAAACCCAAGTGGGTGGGTGTTGAGCATCGCTTCATCCCCTGATGCAAGTGAATTCACGCTGTTGAAACCCCACCAGCCACGAGTCCAAGAAGTCCTGCACTCGTTTTCCGCTCTGCGGCAGTGTTAGGGGACATTGAGGCATCGTAGGGCACAGACGGCGATGTCCTGGACACAGACTACATTTCCCGGCACTGAGTGCGCCACGCATTACGTGTTCGGATTGCATCCGGGTCACGTGGGCGGAAGAGCATATTGCCGGTGAAGACGAGCGGAATGGTGCCGATCATTCTTGCTTCGCGGTTCCGTGACAGAGGATGTTCCTGGTGCGGTAAGGGTGAAGTTCACCAAGGATTCCGATATATTACCCTTTTCTTGAGTTGACAACGGTGAAAGATCCGGTCTCGGATTGGATGCGTCAAGACTGGGCATATTTGTTACAGTAGACTGTGCACTCTGAAAACTAAGATTGGCAGTCACGATACCACATCAGTAGACTTGTATTTTGATAACTTTTGTGACCGCTCTGGTGAAAGCGATATTGCTTTGGAAGGTTTTGCTGCATCAGAGGGCTGATTTAAGACTTACTGATAAACGTACTTTGGATTTATGTGAATGCCTCCTTTCCCTTCGTTGGCGGGCTTTGCATGACCGGCTGGTCTGTGAGGTTCATGCGAGGGAGAGAATCATAGAGACAATCCAAGGTAAGACTGATGGCCATTATTGTTGAAGATTGGGAATAAGCTTGTTTATTATTTCTGACCTGTGTGTTAATAAACGAGATTTACCTCTATCATGGCATGGTGCACAATGTTATAAGAAACTGAATGTATTAGAGGTTTTGTTGAGAGGAGAAAGTAACTTCAGAGTTTCTCTTCTTTAATCTGTGAGAATTATAACATGGTTAAGGATACACTGAATTTCAAGTGAAGTTTCATGTTCTAGTGGCCAAGGTCAGCAAAAGAGTGCTATTGCTATTGGCAATTGTTTTAACCTTTGCTTGATGTTTTTTCTTTTATTTTACATGCAGGAGAGTGTATGGATAAAGAGGTTTCTTTTGGCATGAAAGCTTCATGATCCAAGAAGATACTATATACACGACTTCTGCATTTTGAGCAATATATTTTTCCTTTACAGGTTAGTCTTGTAGAATAGTATACGAATACATAGAAAGGAAGGTATTTAGTGTGTAGCTAATTATTCTTTTGTGTTGTGTCTCCTGACAGATCTCCCTCCCCGCTGTTCCCATCCTTTCCTTCCCTTCTATTCACATCTTCCCTCGCTTAACCATCTATAAGTCTGCTTAATATATAAGTGCAAATTTTGGGCGGATGAGAGGTGGATACCATTTGAGCATCGCTTCAATCCTGAGGAGACGTATTGGTCCGGAACAGAATAATCGGCCCACGTATAATTATATCCTCCTGGTTGAAGCGAGCTTTAATCGGTATGGCCACTATGGATGATGTGATGGCAGCCTTGGCTTTGGTGCAGGTTGAGTTAGCAGCCTCACGAAATGAGACGGCTGTTTTGCAGGCCAAGGTAGATAGAATGCAACACAATCCCTTTGATTTTGGTAGTGCATCACACTCAGCATCTAACGCTATGGTTGTAGAGATTCCAACCCCGATTCCCCTAGCGCCACCTGAAAAATTCACAGGGGATACACACAAGGTACAAGTGTTCTTGTCTCAGGTGATGTTGCATTTTAATTGCAAGCCAAAGGTGTTCTCTACTAACCAGGCCAGAGTGTCCTTTCTGATCTCGTACTTAGCCGGAGACGCAGCACAGTGGGCAGTCCCTTTGGTGCGAAACGAGGATGGGTTACTACATGATTGGGTATCCTTTAAAGAAGAGTTCGAAAAGACTTTTGATCGTGGTGCGGATACATATGCAGCAGATCGAGAGTTATTAGTGTTGAAGCAGGGAAACAAAGATCTTCTGACTTATGTCAATACCTTCAGGAGATTAGTAGCAGAAACACATTGGCCTGAGGACAAACAATCAGCGGTATTCTATCAAGGCCTTAGAGAGGAGCTTAAGGATGTTATCGCGCAGGTGGATCCCCAACCAAGAACCTGCATCTTATTAATTGAATTGGCAACGAGGCTGGATCACCGGTTACGAGAAAGAAGAGGGGATCATTTCCGTAAAGAGAGGTTTCAAACGCGCTATGAAAGACCTAGAATAGCGGATCCAGGGAAGTCTACATCAGAGCCGATGAAAATCGGAACAGTAAGAGCAGCTTTGACGGGGGATGAAAGAGAACACAGAAGGAAGAACGGTTTGTGTCTTTATTGCGGGAAGAAGGGGCATTATCTCCGGGAATGTCCAATAAAACCCAAAGCAGGGCGTTCCCGTTATGAAGTATCTGCTACGACCACAAAAACAGAGTCGGGAAACTGAAGAGCTTGGAACATATGGAAGGGGAGTTCTCAAGCGCACTTTGTATCCCTTCTCTTCAAAATACAGAAAGAGGGTTGAAGGAACATTTTTTTATTGCAGTAACAGTATTTGTTAACAAGGAACCCTGTATGACTCAAGCCATGATAGATTCTGGAGCTACTGGGTGCTTCATGGATGTAGATGAAGCCCATCGGCTTGGTATCACGTTGGTGGATAAACAAGAACCGGAAGTGGTTCTTGCAGTAGATGGTAGACAATTGGAATCAGGTCCCATATGCCAATCTACGGATCCATGTGTTGTGGAATGTTTACCAGGCCATTGGGAAACGCTGATTTTTAACATCATTTCAGCGCCATCTTATGGGTTGATTTTGGGGTTACCCTGGTTGTCGATACACAATCCGAACATTGATTGGAAAGAAAAGACTATTGAGTTAAGGTCTGACTTTTGTGCCGCAAATTGTTGGAGGAGGACAAGTGATCAACCTGTAAGGGCGTTGCATATTGCTACGGCCGCTGAAAAGGATATTCAGCTTCCTTCTTGTTATGAACCATATCGAGAGGTGTTTTGTGAACAAAAGGCTGAGGTGTTACCACCCCACAGACCCTATGATTGTCAGATTGAATTACAACCTGGATCGGTGGTTCCATGTGGGAGGATTTACGCTCTTACCGAGCCAGAGAATGACCATCTTCGGAAATATTTGGATAAGTACCTTGCATTGGGATTCATACGTCCTTCCAATTCTCCAGCGGCCTCCCCTTTATTTTTTATTTCAAAAGCCAATGGGGAATTGAGAACGTGTATCGATTTTAGAGCCCTGAACTCAATCACCATAAGGAACCAATATCCGTTGCCGCTGATTTCAGTGCTTCTGGAACAAGTAAAAGGAGCGGTAATCTTTACGAAACTCGATTTGCGTGGAGCATACCATCTAGTAAGAATGCGCCATGGAGATGAATGGAAGACGGCTTTCAAGACGCGGTATGGCTTATTTGAATATTTAGTGATGCCCTTTGGGCTATGCAGTGCGCCAGCCGCTTTCCAATTCTTCCTGAATGACGTCTTAAGGGAGTACCTGGATAAAATCGTGGTAGTATATATAGATGATATATTGATATACTCCACTCAGGAAGATCAACATATTCAACACGTCAGCCTTATTCTCCAAGCCTTAAGGAAACATCATTTGTTTTGTAAGATCAGCAAGTGCAAATTCCATACGTCCTCCGTGGAGTTTTTAGGGGTGATGCTAACTCCCTACGGTCAAGAAATGGCCGACAGAAAGGTGAAGGCGATCTCTGAGTGGCCCAGTCCCAAAAATGTGAAGGACATTCAATGTTTTATGGGTTTCGCTAATTTCTATAGAAGATTTATATCCAACTTTTCTGATAAGGCATCGCCTCTTACCCATTTAACCAAGAAGACGGTACAATTCGTGTGGACTGAAGAATCGCAAGAAGCATTTGATGTGTTAAAAGCAGCGTTCATCTCAGCTCCCATTCTGATTCATGCAAATCCGGCACTTCCTTTCATCGTGGAAGCAGATGCTTCTGATGTGGCCATGGGAGCGGTGTTATCCCAAAGAAATGGTGAGACGGGACAGTTACATCCGGTGGCATATATGTCTAAGAAGTTTAATCATGCAGAGCAGAATTATACCATAACGGAAAAAGAGCTTCTAGCCATCAAAGAGGCTTTTGGCGAGTGGAGACACTGGTTGATGGGAGCACGCCATGTCATTACTGTATATACCGACCATCGTAACTTGCAGTACCTGCGTACGGTACGTCTCCTGACCCCTCGGCTTTTACGGTGGATGACGTTCTTTGAGGAGTATCATTTCATCGTAACCTTTCGCCCAGGGAGTCAGAACAAAAAGGCAGATGCGTTATCCCGACAGGATTCTACCCTTTGTTCTGAGACTGCCACAGAGAGAGCTATATTTGAAGAACACAGGGTTATAGGAGTATTGCATACTGAACGTTTTTTGTATGACACAAAGAAAGGCTATCTAACGTTTCAATGGAGAGAGTGGGTGAAATACCATCCGGAGTGGATAAAGAAACAAGGAGTATACATGAAGGGGGTTCAAATGCTGTTACCCACGTTGGCCCTGAGACGTATGGCGTTCCAGTGGTGTCATTCGGATCCAAGTGCAGGACATCATGGCAGAGAGAAAACCGTTGAAAAACTTGTGAGACATTTTTGGTGGCCTTCAGTGCGAAAGGATGTTCCTGATTGGGTCAAAGAATGTGTGGTATGTGCCCAGAATAAACCGTTAACGGGAAAACCTCAAGGGTTGTTACAGCCTCTTCCCACGCCAGAAATACCTTGGGAAAACATTTCTGTGGATTTTATAGTGGGTTTACCTTCTGATGTGGGACATACTGTTATCTTGGTGATCATAGACTACTTGACAAAGTTGGGTCACTTTGTTGCCTGCAAAACCCTTCCTACGGCTGGCCAATTGTCCATTATCCTATTGAAAAACATTGTGAGATTGCATGGATTGCCGAAGGTGATCGTTTCATATAGGGGCTCACAATTTACAGCCAAATTTTGGACAGCATGGTGTAAGACGTTGCACATTTCTTCTGCATTATCTACCAGTTTCCATCCCCAAACGGATGGCCAGACTGAACGTTTGAATCGAACTTTGAAGCAGTATCTGAGAAGTTACGTCAACAGTAACACAGATCAGTGGGTTGAATGGCTCTGGTTGGCAGAGATCGCCTATAATAATGCACTTCACTGTTCCACTAAACATACACCTTTCTACAGCACATATGGTTTCCATCCTAGATTCATCCCTTTCAGTTCTCCTGTTAGGGGTGACCATGTTCCCGAAGTGAAAGACAGGATAATCAATATCCAGAAGGTGATAGTAAATACTAGAAAACATCTGGTGCAAGCTAAGTTGGTGTACAAAAGTCAAGCTGACAAACATCGTGTAAGGGGTCCTGAGTACAAGAGAGGGGATCTAGTGTGGTTGTCCACAAGGAATATCAGATTTAGGAAATATAGCGTTTTTAACCCTCGCTATATTGGTCCCTTTTCAGTGGTCAGACATGTCAATCCTGTGGCTGTTCGTCTTGCTTTGCCCTCACACATGAAAATTTATCCTGTATTTCATGTCTCATTGTTGAAGTCAGCTGCTGGACATTCTTGTGTCAAACCTTCCTCAGTTTGGGTGGATCAGGGGGAAGAATATGAGGTTGCGAGGATTTTGGACTCCAAAGTGAGTCGTGCGAAGTTGTGGTTTTCTGATTGCTTGGAAGGGGTTTGGAATAGAGGAGAATTCTTGGGAACCTGCTAGGAGTGTGCATGCCCCGAGGCTGGTTGCAGCCTTTTATCGACGGTATCCTGATAGGCCTTGTGCCTGTCTGTGCCCTTCGGAGGGGGGATGTACTGTTAGGGGGCATTGAGGCATCGTAGGGCACAGACGGCGATGTCCTGGACACAGACTACATTTCCCGGCACTGAGTGCGCCGCGCATTACGTGTTCGGATTGCATCCGGGTCACGTGGGCGGAAGAGCATATTGCCGGTGAAGACGAGCGGAATGGTGCCGATTATTCTTGCTTTGCGGTTCCGTGACAGAGGATGTTCCTGGTGCGGTAAGGGTGAAGTTCACCAAGGATTCCGATATATTACCCTTTTCTTGAGTTGACAACGGTGAAAGATCTGGTCTCGGATTGGATGCGTCAAGACTGGGCATATTTGTTACAGTAGACTGTGCACTCTGAAAACTAAGATTGGCAGTCACGATACCACATCAGTAGACTTGTATTTTGATAACTTTTGTGACCGCTCTGGTGAAAGCGATATTGCTTTGGAAGGTTTTGCTGCATCAGAGGGCTGATTTAAGACTTACTGATAAACGTACTTTGGATTTATGTGAATGCCTCCTTTCCCTTCATTGGTGGGCTTTGCATGACCGGCTGGTCTGTGAGGTTCATGCGAGGGAGAGAATCATAGAGACAATCCAAGATAAGACTGATGGCCATTATTGTTGAAGATTGGGAATAAGCTTGTTTATTATTTCTGACCTGTGTGTTAAAAAACGAGATTTACCTCTATCATGGCATGGTGCACAATGTTATAAGAAACTGAATGTATTAGAGGTTTTGTTGAGAGGAGAAAGTAACTTCAGAGTTTCTCTTCTTTAATCTGTGAGAATTATAACATGGTTAAGGATACACTGAATTTCAAGTGAAGTTTCATGTTCTAGTGGCCAAGGTCAGCAAAAGAGTGCTATTGCTATTGGCAATTGTTTTAACCTTTGCTTGATGTTTTTCTTTTATTTTACATGCAGGAGAGTGTATGGATAAAGAGGTTTCTTTTGGCATGAAAGCTTCATGATCCAAGAAGATACTATATACACGACTTCTGCATTTTGAGCAATATATTTTTCCTTTACAGGTTAGTCTTGTAGAATAGTATACGAATACATAGAAAGGAAGGTATTTAGTGTGTAGCTAATTATTCTTTTGTGTTGTGTCTCCTGACAGATCTCCCTCCCCGCTGTTCCCATCCTTTCCTTCCCTTCTATTCACATCTTCCCTCGCTTAACCATCTATAAGTCTGCTTAATATATAAGTGCAGATTTTGGGCGGTTGAGAGGTGGATACCATTTGAGCATCGCTTCAATCCTGAGGAGACGTATTGGTCCGGAACAGGCAGGCAGTTTCCGCGACCGGGCAGGCCGCTGTAAATGTTCAACATAAAGATTTGCACCTTGTGGAAAAAGCCCCGCTGCTGGGTTGTCGTTCTCCAATCATGCGCGATGTGCAGCAGGGAGGGCAGCGCACTCAACCTCCTCCGCCATACGCGTTTCAGGATCTTCCTCCCTTGATCACTGGCAACAGGAAACAATACACAGATCGTTTTGCAGGAAACCACCATTTTATTTTTCACATTAGCCCCGCCCACTGGCCTCCGGGCATTATGGTACTTGTGGTCTTGCATGACTTCCCTAGTGGGCTCCGTGAATGTTCCCCATCTAATATTAAAAACCCAAGTGGGTGGGTGTTGAGCATCGCTTCATCCCCTGATGCAAGTGAATTCACGCTGTTGAAACCCCACCAGCCGCGAGTCCAAGAAGTCCTGCACTCGTTTTCCGCTCTGCGGCAGGCAGTTTCCGCGACCGGGCAGGCCGCTGTAAATGTTCAACATAAAGATTTGCACCTTGTGGAAAAAGCCCCGCTGCTGGGTTGTCGTTCTCCAATCATGCGCGATGTGCAGCAGGGAGGGCATTTACAGCGGCCTGCCCGGTCGCGGAAACTGCCTGCCGCAGAGCGGAAAACGAGTGCAGGACAGAGCATTACTCACATCTTAAACAAAACCGAATGCCGCTGGATTCTTCTCTGTAATAACATCAATCAGGGGCTTAACACGATGGAGGAATGTCACTCCTTAACGTTTGGTTAAGATCGTTGTGTTCCCATACTATTGACAATAATGCACTGTTTTTCCTAATACATGATTGTATTTAGGTTATGTTATTTGCAGGACTGTATACAACATGTTATTTGCAGGACTGTATACAACATGCTCCAGTATTGCTGTTTTTCATATTACTATTTAGAATGTAATAGCATCTGAATTTTCATAGGTATCCTCCAATATGAATTGTATGCATAAATTGCTTCTCTAGTCACAGTGTAATTTGCTCATGTTGGAATGTGGTACTTTTAGTAATTTTGAATAGCAGCCCCTATATGACATTGTAAATTGGAATATTTAGTAGTGGGCTTTATTTCATGAACGTATTATTATTTTTGTATACACTGTTTAGTACTATAAGAATTTTGATATTGTATATGAAATTTAAATGTTCAGCTTCTGTGACTGTTTTCCGATCATGTCCCATAATGCTACAATGAGACCTGCAAATGTTCGGATAAGTATTAATGTTAAGGTTATTATTCATCACAACATATTAAATGTTGTTCCTTGATAAAAAAAGTTGTTTCCCTTCACTTTTTCGGGTGTTTTCTTTTGACTTTCGTAATAACGCTATCGCACACTATGCACTTTAAGATGGCGCTGCCTCAGCTAGGGTTCTAACATAGTCCCCTTCTTGATTTCACGCTTTAGACGCGCATGCGCGTTAGCATATAATTGATGCACTTTAAGATGGCGCTGTCTCAGCTAGGGTTCTAACATAGTCCCCTTCTTGATTTCACGCTTTAGATGCGCTTGCGCATTAGCATATAATTGATGCATTGCGCTCGATCTGTATTCGGAATTGCTGCTCCAAAGATACCACGACGAGCCTGAACTTAAGTTACATTTGGTAAGCTCCTTTTTAGTCCTGTCGTAATGAGTCTATGGCATGCCTTTCTGGTTCGATAATTAGGTGTAATTTAATTTTTCCTTCCCCTTTTCAGTTTGGGTGCCACGACATTGATGGATCTGTGGCTACTATTTATGCTCAGTTTTCCTTAAAATACTACATCGGAATTCAGTTCCTGACGCACACTTTTGCAGCTAGTTGAATTTGGAAACGGAGTTTATACGGTTGGCTATTTTGTAAGTAGCTTCTGCATTCCATTTCTCTTGCAGTGTGAGACATCTATATTGGGACAGTAATCTGAGTCCTTTGTTTACATTTCAGAAATTGTTTGCTGTCAGCACTTCTCGGCTCTTACTTATATGCGATTTTACAACGCTGAAGTGAGTGTTATTAAGCACGTTTTCATTTTTTATTTTTTGGTGGCGTAATTTCTTTCCCTCTTTTTCTTTAGGTGACACCATTTTCAGATTTTCGGATTGATTGTCACTTTCGAAATGGGTTAGCCTATTTACTTGCTTTTCTTATTTCTTGTGAGTACTATTCTTCTTCCTTTAGTGAGCTCGCTAGTTTCTACATTTTGTCCATGTGTGAATAAAGTGTTTTGTGTATTATAGATTGGATGTTCATAAGCTCAGTTAACGTATTGTCCTGAGGATGACCATGTACTTATGACAACGGTCGAAACGCCGTCGACGCTACTGTGGCCACAAATTAAGGAGGACACATTGTTTTGTGTACAGGAGTTCTTGTATGGTTTTTAGAACTCTGTTGTTTATGTAACCTCTATGTGTTTGCCACTTGTCTGGTTTTGTGTATGTTCCACAATGTTTTCGTTATACCGACAACAAAACTGAGCTTTATATGATCTTTTAAATCTCAATACATTTTGTATTTTTCTATAATTACATGTACATCTTTTTTCCATCATTCTTCCATGGGCCAAAATACTTTTCTCTTGCTTTTTCCATTTTTATTATTGTTATGATTTGTTAATGTTTACTGTACACATCAGAACCTCTGTTTGAAAAAATTAACCTATTAATGGCAGCATGGGAAACGGAAATAGTAGAAGAAGAAAAAAGAAAGGATTCAAGAATAATAACATGGTGTCGATTCATCGACGATTTGTTTGTGATTTGGGACGGTAGCCCAGAAAGCCTACAGACTTTCATCAACTCTTTGGAAGATAATAAATATAATCTCCATTTCACGTCAAATATAAGTAACATCAATACAATTTTTTGGGATGTCGAAGTCTTCATTAGGAACAACAAGTTGTGCACGAAAATACATCGAAAGCCGACATCCTGTAACAGTATCCTTCAAGCAAATAGTGGACACCCGACGAAGCTCAAATGGAGCATACCGTAAGGTCAAATGCTCAGAGCGAAAAGGAACTGTTCGGAAACAGATGACTTGGAATTGGAAATAGACATGATGAGCAGTCGCTTTCTGGAAAGGGGGTACCCCTTGGATGTATTAATAACAGCCAAATCGAAAATGAATTTGAAACAACGGAATAATCTTTTGAAACCTGTTGAAAAAGTAAAGACAGATGAAACAACACGTTTAATCATGGATTATAACAACCAAAGCCAGGATATGAAAAGGATAATAAGCAGAAATTGGAAAGTTCTTTTACTAGATGACACTCTAAAAGACAATATAACATCCCATCCTTGTATCACCTACAGGAAAACAGCCTCCTTACGAGACATTTTAACCCAGAGCCATCTCGAAATAAAACAACCTAAAGCAATATCTTGGTTCAATACTCCTGGATTTTGGAAGTGCAGGAAATGTAAGGCTTGTGACCATGGTGCAAACATTTCAGAGTACATCTTGCTAAATGGAAGAACTGAAAAAATCATAGCTCACATAACTTGTGAATCCCAATATGTAATCTACAGACTGACATGTCCATGTGGGAAGCATTATATAGGGAGCACGATCAACAAATTGAAATTGAGAATTTTGCAACAACTTCGTGCATTCAAAAACGTTGACCCAAATTACCCAATGGCCAAGCACTTCAATGAATGTCACGAGGGCGATTGTAACAAGCTACGATACTCTGGTCTTAAAATTATAAACCCTGCAGAGAGAGGTGGTGATCGGACATTGAAGTTGCGTAAAATGGAGTCAAGAAAGATTATGGCAATGGGAACGGAGCACCCACATGGACACAATTTGGATGCAGAACTGTATGTACATTTGTAAATATTAGCGTAAATATCAGCATAAATATTAGCACGAATTAACAACCGTAAAATGATTGTAAATATCTAGAGAACTTCTCCTAGCGATGTATAAATAGTTGTAAATAGGGTGTGTATATGGATTGTTCTTTTCTCTATATAGTCATCATGTGCATACATAAAACTTAGGAAATAGGGATGCAAAGTGGAGGGATTTGTAAATAGCCTGTAGTACTCTTGAGAAATCTGATAGTCGAAAGAAATAAATATGTACTTTACATTTGAAATCAGTGATAGAATTATCTGAGGACTTGGGTGAATACATGAAAAACTACCCAC
Organism: Lissotriton helveticus; assembly: GCF_964261635.1. Lineage (NCBI taxonomy): Eukaryota > Metazoa > Chordata > Amphibia > Caudata > Salamandridae > Lissotriton > Lissotriton helveticus. The sequence goes on from NC_136069.1 coordinate 315,777,421, forward strand.
CAATGAAATATGCATTTTTCAAGAAGCTCTTAAAAAAGTTTCAAAAAGATTTATGTCAATGGGAGGATAGCATGTCCTTGTAAATAGTATATGTATATATATTCTTTGTAATTTTTGTATTTTCATGTATTTTCATGTACAGAAATTCTGGAATTTGTTTCACTATATCATTTTTTTACTTAATGTACTTTACATATGTATATGAATTGATATGGTGATAATTATTTTCGCTTTGAAAATAGTACTTTATTTTTCATGCGAAATTGATATGGAAATGAGAATGAAAATGAATATAGAAATTAACAGTGGTAAAATTGTGGCGAAATTGGTCCACAGTGTGCGAGAAAGGTTATCTGTCTAGTGTTTTTAAAGACATAGAAAAAGGTACTAGCACATACACTTTAAAACCACTCTAGACGCCTAGGGACTCTATTGTCCAGTTGAAGGCTAAGTGTAGCCGAAACGCGTAGGCCGTCCTGTAATTTGCACTTTTGCACATGGTGTTGTAAAATAAAATAAAATTAGAACTTATCTGCTGCGGTGCCGTGACTTTCTTGCTGAAAGGAGAGGAGGCGAAAGGAATTGAAGCTATATACAAAGCACAGAATGCTTTGCGGTGTAGCCACGCCCACTGTGGCAGGTGACATTGATTATAAGAGCAGACGCTGCCTGAAATCTGCTCCTCCAGCCCTTTACGAACAATGCCTCTGAAGAAAGGACTGATTCCTGAAACGCGTCAGGCTTTACATATTTGAAGATTGCTCTGAAAGCATCCAAGGAGCGAGCAGTGAAATGGATCCAAATAAACATGCTGAATTGAACTTCGTGTGGCTGTGCTTCAATGGGGCTTCCTGTGTTTGAATTTGATGTATATCGGCTGTTGCCCAGTCGAGAAGCGAGGCCCACCTTGACAGGGTCCGTGCAGGCTCTGAGCTGGGGCTTGCAGACAACGGAACGAAGACAAGAACAGCTCCAATACAGGTGGTGCTGCCTTGCGCACGACTTCACTGCTGCAAAAACGCAATTGGAGAGCTTCTAGCGCACTCTCTACTCCACTTGGTGAACACTTGGTTCCATTTGTAAGGACTGGTGAGTGGCCCCACTGGGGGAAGAAGGTCAGCGTACTACAAAGCACAGAATGCTTTGCGGTGTAGCCACGCCCACTGTGGCAGGTGACATTGATTATAAGAGCAGACGCTGCCTGAAATCTGCTCCTCCAGCCCTTCACGAACAATATATATATATTCTCCAAACTTGCATCCACAATTTGGTAATATATATATATATCCACACATACATACAAATAAAAAACATCGAAAATATAAACAATTCAATAACAAAATAATTTAATGTTACCAATATATAAGAGTAATATATTAAAACTCCTAAAAACACATTTACTAAATATAATACAAACAAACATTAAAAAAGCAAACAATATCGAATACAAAAAAACTGTTAAAATCAATTGTTTTTCACCAATATTAGGAAAAGTGTTGGACTCCAGAAAGATTAGATATACTATTCCCACTCCAGTCTAAGCAATAGTAGGGAAAGTGATGGACTTCAGAGGAGTTACATTTACTATTCCCACTCTAATCTAAACAACAACAGAGAAAGTGTTGGACAACTGTTGGACTTTGGAGGGGTTACATTTATTATTTCCTCTCCAGTCTAGGTAACAGAAGGGAAGACTTCTGAATTCGTAGGGTTAAGATTTACTATTCCCACTACAGTTTAAACAACATTAGGGAAAGAGTTAGACCTCTGAGAGGTTAGATTTACTATACCTTTGGCAGTCTCATCAACCGTAGGAATAGTGTTGGACTTTGTCTGGGTTACATTTACTATTTCCACTCCAATCTAAACAACAGTAGGTTAGGTAAAGAGTTGGACTTCCGAGGAGTTAGATTTACTCCAGTCTATGCAACAGTAGGGAAAGCAGCATTGGACTTCGGAGGAGTTAGATTTACTATTTCTACTCCAGTCTAAACAACAGTAGGGAGAGTGTTAGACTTTGGAGGGATTAGATCGACTATTTCTACTTCATTCTAAGCAAAGGTAAGGAAAGTGTTGGACTTTGGAGGGTATACATTTACTAATCCCACTCCAGTCTAAGCAACAGTAGGGAAAGTGTTGGATTTGGAAGGGAAGGTAAATTCACCATTCCCTTTCCGGTCTAAACAACAGTACGGAAAGTGTACGACTTCAGGGGGGTTAGATTTACTCTTCCCACTCCAGTCCAAGCAACAGTGGGGAAAGTTTTGGCTTAAAAGCATTACATACATGAATACAAGTCCAATTCATTTAATTAAAAATATTGAACTCTTAATAGAAAATAAGATTAAATTACAGTACACAGAAATATATATATTTTTTAACAAAAAAAGAATGTATCAATTAAAAATGACAGAAAAAAAATACATATACCTGTATCAACTTCCCTTACTACCAAAACAAATAACATAATTATGAAATCAATATTTATCTAATTTCAATGAATACATTAAAAACAAACAGTAACATAAAAGTACAATACACAGTAAGATGAAACACAGTAAAAAACATTTTATCAAATCTATTAAAACACATTTCATATATATAATACGTTATCAAACTTCTTAAAACACATGTCATATATATAATATCTTATATAGGCAAGATATAATATTTATAATGGGTTTTCCGATGTTAGGATTCCTCGCATACTCTTACTTATTTTCTACACTTGCCACAAATAGGAAGATATTGCACAGCATACAAGTGGAATATGTAGTTGTAATAAGAATAAAAGAGGTGGCCCACATTGTATAAATTAAGGGTTTTAAAAATAGATAAAACGTATATATACCTTGGTATTACATATAATTACAAAAAAATATGATGTGCAACTTATTTATTGAGGAAATGTTATCACAAGTGATAACTCAGACATATAATGACAATTATCTGGGAACCCTAACATCAACAGGAGTTTATTTACCTGGAATCGGGTTAAAATAAATCTCTGCTGGTTGTTACAAACCACTGTCTGTCAAATATGATTTCAGACCATCTTGGGAAATCAAAGTATTATAATTCAATACAGATTGTTTAATCCCCTCCAACAGTTCTCTCTTTTCTAATAGCTTGCGCTGTAGACATTGTTTCAGCTGGTCTTTCCCTATAGATTTACTAGTTTCTGGTTCAAGAAAGAGTTTTGGTAAACTGATCAGCTCACATGTGGATTTAATGTATCCTAACTAGACAAAGTCTTAAAAAATTCCTTTGGGAAATAATCATAATGCATACACAGATATATTCTATTCACTCAACCTCACTCAACCACAGAAGGGGGTTGGACCTTTATTACCACAGAAACGTGTCTCTTCTTGGTCATTTTTTTATAAAGAGAAAATAAGGAACAATTGTATACATGTGTCTGTTATTGTGAATATATTTTTGTATTACAGGATATCTTCCGCACAACACTTTAAATTGGATAGAATGTTTAACTCGCACTTTGTCTCCCCATGAATTGCCATTTCTTGTAGCAATTGCAACAAGCTTCTGATCAACTACGCTGAATATTGAATTGGGGAATTGTTGTTTTTAATTGTGAGAGCAGATGGCTCCATTTTATCAATTTGTATATTGTTTTTACGAAATTATGACAATTGAATGAATAAACATGTATATTGTTGATTGATTGGCTAGTGTGTGGCGTCTGTGGTTGAGTGAGGTTGAGTGAGTAGAATATTATTCCCCAAAGGGATTCATTTTTTAAGACTTTTTCTAGCTGGTGTCCGGTTTCTTTGGCTGAGTAGGACCCCTCTTGTTTGTTGTTTACCTTAAATGTATCCTAGCAATGGGATTTTCATTGTGTAGTTTAAATTCATGGCATCCTTAAGTATCAGTTTGTTCAAGCCTGTGTCCTCGTGTGACCAAATCAAGTGGCAAAGCATTTGGGGGGTTATCTTAAGTCTGTCAGAAATAAACGGCATGCCCAGTTCCGCATGGCCTACATAAATTGATGTACTGTGGGGAAGGGAAAGAATGGAGTTAAAAAATGAGTCCTCAGTTCTTTACATGTTTTGCGTACTGCCATTCGCCATACCCCTGCACCACATGAGGCCACAGCAACTACCTTGCTTAAGTATATATTAAAAAGTTCCCTCACCGCTTTAAAACTTAATTTATTTGTAAATGAATGCAACCCTGTTATGGCCTTCTCCATTTGTGTCATTTGGGTCCACATTTTCTTGTTATCAAAAAGTATCCCCAAATATGAAAACGTAGAGGTTTCAGTCAGTTATTGCCCTTCTGCGAAAAACGTGGGTTTTATCTTTGGTTTAGCCCCGGTTATCATTTCATACATTTTGGAGCTATTGACTCTTAAGTCCAGGTCCGCCATATAAAAAAAATAATGTAATTGTTTACAAATGCTTGCTAGCCCCGCCCAGTTCTAGCAGTTAATACAACATCATCTGCATATAAAAGAACCGGGAGGGTATGGGAGCCCATCATTACTATAGCTCTAGTGGATAGAGTTAGGGGATTCTACCCAATTTATGTAAAGGGAGAATAAAAACGAGGCTAAAACTCACACCTCACTAACGCCGCTAGCGATATTAAAAGCTACCTGAGCACTCACCTCTCCTGCCAAAACGGACCTGATCCTTTGCGTCCGCATAAAGTTACCTTATGAAACGTATAATCCCTGACTCAATCCCCATCTCCTCCATGGTTTTCCACAGTTTCGAGTGAGAAACGCAGGCAAAGGCTCCATGAACCATGAAGGAGAAGTACGGTGACCCCTTCTTCACCACTGTACATTTCCCAATAATAGTGTTTAGATTTAAGCACTGCTGAACAGTACTCACTCCTTTTTTAACCAGTATTGTATATCAGCCAGGGTATTATTTTCTACTGCCCATTCTTTCAATCTATTAAGAAGAATGCGGCCAATGACTTTGGCAGTAGCATCCAGTAATGATATTGGGCGGTAATTTTGTGGTAAAGACTTGTCCCCCTTCTTGTAAATCGGAACTGTAATTGAAGTTTTCCAAGAAGTGAGCAGTCCTAAAGCTATAGAGGCATGTTTTTAACTGATGTGACTGAGGCTCATTTTAAAACGTTATCGTGTGTGTTGAGACTTTAAAATTGAAATTGAAAACTGTACTTCACTTTACCTGTACTTCACCTCATCTCCAGGCTGAGTTAGAGCTTGGGGAATCCACGTAGTCTGCCCACTCCCGCCCCGTTCCGCCGCGTCCAATCATGGGCGTTTGAGCGGAGGGTGAGGAGGAGCCCAGCACTTCATAGAACACAGAGTTCAAGTTGGAATGAGCCAGAACCAAGTTCAGAAATGTTGCAAAACTTGATAATTGGGAGCAAGAATCTGAATTAAAAAGTAAACAATTTAGTAAAACATTCTTGAGTGGCCATGGTGTGAACAAGACTTAAAACAAAATGCATAATTGAAAAAAATTCACGAGTTCAGTACGTGTTAATGAAGCAGAAAAAAATCTCACTTCAATCCAACAGCGTATAGGCACTGTATGTTGCAACCACCTCCAACAGGAAGTCGTTGTTATCATCCGTGAACATTTCAGCCATCCAATTCAGCAATGGATATGAACATACATGCTCTTCAATAGCCGGAGCCTCTAGCACCATCAGAGGACAACTCTAGCTTTCTTCGAGATAACTGCGCGCCAGAAAGTCATGGGCTGCAGTCCATATGTTCCAATTGCCCAGGACCCCATGAGCCGCTGTGCAGGCCATAATCCCAAAACCAGAACAATCTATTTCATGAGCAACTAAGGGACTCATTAGTAGATTAAAATCCTGGTCAGGAGACACCGCGTTGCAGAGACACAAATCCAGGGCCCACTCAAATCCACAATCCAGGCAATGGAAAACAGGCTGCCGCAAGTAAAATACGAGAACCGGAAAGATAAACCATACGCCACACTCAGAGTCGCCAGAGGTAGCAATCCATAGTATTCAAGCGTCCGGTTACGAAGCTGGAGCAGCCGGGGGAGATCGTCGTGGGGCACAGAATGTGCTTCCATTTTGGAGTAAGCAAATTAACAGCAATATGCCGCTCCTGAAGCGAAAATTAACGGGAAACCACCAAAGACACTTGAAAAAAATCGAATGAAAAAATGCTCGTATCACACCAAATATAGCTTGAAATGAGGTCACAAGGCCAGAACTTACTACTTTAAAAAAGTGTGCCAGGCCGTGGTAGACGAGGCATTGTAGGTTGTGTGAATCAAAGCCCCGAAATGTAGGGGCAGGTCTGTATTTAATAAGGCATGCACCTCAGTACGAGTGTTTGCAATGTGAAGGACGAATGTTTCACGCACAGATGTAAGGGGGACTTCCTTCTGGGACAAAAGAGCTCTTATTTGACTCATCTTGTTGAACTCTGCTTTTAAGGTCGGAATAGAAGGCCAGATGGAAACATCGAGCCTCCCATGTGGAGGAGAAAACAGGACATTTGTACGGCAAACTACACGTTGGGAAACAGTAACAATGTACGGAATTCCCGCAAGCATACCACAGTAATCTTCATTATTTAATAAAAAAATAACTACCGTTTGCTAACAACGGGAAAGTTGGTGTAAAGCCAGGGTGGGAGTGCCTTTCAAAACACACTCAAAATTTGGTGCCATTACATTACGAGCACCGTGCAATTGCAGATTTCTACAGACTAATGAGTGATCTGGTGTGGATGTGAAGTCTTCACCTTTTAAATAGACTTCCTTTCCTTCTCTCAAACACCTATATGTAAAGGGGAGATTCCAGACTTCATGAAGATAAGCACCAGCTAAAGGTTCAAATCTACCCATGGCATAGTGTTTAATGCATGATTTAAATTTGAACAGAGGAAAAGGTAGAATTATGAACCTATGGATAAGCCACACTGCTGAATTTGTTTCGGCCACAGAGAATGGCAATGGTTATAACTTTTCGATATGTAACAGTGAAAATGTGGCATCCTTCATTGACATAAATTGTTGTTTAACAGTCAAATTAAAAGGCAGGAATAACAATGTTGTGTTCATGTAATCCCAAGGCACCTTCCCAGATTTTAACGTTACAATATCAACAACAGATGAAACAATATTATCTAACATGTAAATTCGGGAAGAAAGGGTGTTAATGCTATTATCTACAATGGCCAGCACTTTTTCTAAAATGGCCTGATCAATATCTCTGAGCCTAGAAGCAGCTTCAATTTGGGACAGCTTCCAAACCTAGTTGTAAGCAGCATATATCCATCTTTTCGATCTGCCTGCTGCAGGACCTTTTACAAAATCATTCAAATCAACGGCGTCAGTCAGTTTAGACAAATGTGATTTAACTGACGCTAAGGTAGAGTGTTTGAGCCAACTCTGACACAACTTGCCGACAGAATAGGTGGTGACTCAATGTTGACTCCCGAATCGGTTATCTACTCTAACCTCCGTATAGCCAGGGGTCAGACCTAGAACACGGTGCTGGCAGGAATCTGCACTTCTTTGCCACAGCAACCAACCTAAGGGATTAATGCTGGAAACTTTAAAAGAGGAATTTCTCAACAGGGCTTGTAAATCAGTAAGGGACGTACTGGTGTAATTATTCCAATGGGGATATTCACCCAAATCAGGAAATGCAGGAGCATTTCATTTTTTAGAAGTAGCCAATCCAAAGCAGGTGGTTTGTGAAATAGAAGCATTCAGAAATAACATATGGTTCGGGATGAGGCATGCACGATGTAAAACTTCGGTGCCTTGCACTCGCCAACCTTTAGAATCCCAAACAGATTTAAGATCAACGGTTTCTTTCCACAGTTCATAGACCCCAACCGCCAACTGGTCAATAAAGGACTTTGAATTCAGTAATTTTGTGTGGGTAAGTCTAAACTTGGAAGAGGACTTCTCAGTCATCTTAAAATAAAATGCATTAGGGTTTAATTTATCAAAATCAGTAAAATAAGAAAAAGTTTTAAAAAGAGTTTTAGAGCTGCCTTCAACAGGTGTGGGACAATGTTCCCACTGTGTGTAGTTTACTACATTTCTAAATGTATTTGCTTTATGCAGAAAGTGATTTCCAAAATCCTGGTAACAGAATAAATTGCCATAGTTAGCAGAATCTAGATACAAATCTTCAGCATCAAAGGCAGCACAATATTTCAAATCAGAAAATAAAGCCTCTACGGCATGAACGTCCCAATCATCAGAGAGAATATTTTGTTTAACCACATCCCCCATAGAAACACGAAGTACAATGGGGCCATTAATAACCTCTGTGGGCCCATGAATCTGGAACTTCACAGCATCCCATACAATCCCATCTAAAATGGGCCAAGCAGTTATATTCACAAATGTCTGGTCCCTCTTCATGATGTGTGAAGAGGAGTGGGGAGCCAAAGGTCCATCAATTAGTCTAATTTTAGTTCTTTCATGAACGTAGTGTCCATTTACAAAACAAAAAAAATACAACATAAATTGGATGGTCATGAATAAAAAAAATGAAAAAAGCACCAGCCAAATGTAAGTCCAAGGTGGAATCAAAAAATGTTTTTTAAACCATGTAGCAAAAATTGAAACTTTTGTAGGGGACTATGATGTGGTTGAGCCAGTGTCAAATGAAAAACGTGATTGATTAGCCACACGGGTCTCCAAATCAGGCATAGACAAGTCAGTGGGGTAAGTATATTCAGTATCATTAAGAGGATTACCAGCAGGTGAATTCAATAAAGGATTCGCAACTGTATTCATCTCAATGGCAACATCAGGCCCGATGACAGGATCTGGGGCCAAAACAGAGTGTCGCACCATTGCTGGACACGAGACCGCAGGTGTCATACTAAGAAGAATCGGCCACCCTGTGTAGTTTGACATTGTCAATGGAGATGTACCTGTTCCCCTTTCGCCCAGGAAGAGGAGGTAAAATGACTGCTCTTGTACCCTGCACGCCAAGCACGGGAATGGGAGCTCGATAGGAGGGACCGAATTCCTTCTTGTTGTCGATCTTTTCTCGGACCAGTTCTCCAACTCGGGGTAGCCAGCCAACTACCTGAATCTGCAACGCAGCATCAGATGTGGAGGGCAAATGTTCCTTTGCAGGACTGTCTCTGGTCTTTTGTAGGTTCTGCAAAACATTAGAATGTTCATCTACGTCAAAGGATGCGGCAGCCGCTGCCAAGTCTAGACCCTCAAGGTCCGGAACAAACATTTTGATGCCAAAGAGCATTTTGTATGGGGTCCGCCCACCCAGAGACCTTATAGGGAGATTATTTAGTGCACGCTGTACGCTATTGAGGTGGGTTAGACAGTCTCGGCCAGTACCTAATAACTTAGCTGTTAATGATAGCTTTAAGTCACGGTTCATTCGCTCCACAACACTATTGCCCTCAGGCCGGTATGGAGACGATAATTTGACCTGGACCCCCAAAGAACTCATGGCATCCTTGTATGCCTTAGAAGCAAACGCTGGACCCTGGTCCGAATGGAAGGTACCACACGCAAAAATTCCCACAAAGACACGCAAATCCCTTACCACAGTTCTGGAATCAGCACTGCGTTGCGGCCACAACCACACAAAGCGTGTACACTAATCAACTGCTACTAAGATGTATTTATACACAGTATCAGAGAAGAAAGGACCGCAGTGATATAAATAAACACGCCAGTGATTTATAGATATGTACAACTGAGTTTGGGCCGGGCGTGCAGCAGTAGAAGGTTTAATTTGCTGACAAATGGCACATTGAAGGACATAATCACGCGTCTGTTTGTACAACCCCGCCACCAATATCGTTGCTGTAGAAGAGATACAGTAGCTGACACGCCGGCATGCGATGAGGCCATCACAGAGTGGGCTGCTGTAATCAAAGTCTGCCTGCGGTCCGCGTTGGGTATCAACCAGTCACCAATGTCGTTAATTCTCACATAAGGAACTTTATCAGGACTTAAATGATAAGAGTATTTAGAAGGGAAACCTCTAGGGTAATTACCTCCCTTCTCTGTTGCGGCAATAGCTGCCAAGATGTCATCATCAATCTTACTTTGGGAACATGTAACTGCTGCTACTGAGTATGCTGCAACTGCGGTCTTAGCGACTTCATCTGCAAGTAAATTGCCAAGAGCGTGAACTCCAACACGCTGGTGACCCAGAGTATGAATTACAAACAGAAGTGGCAGCCGTTCTTTAAGCTCAGCCACTTGAACCCAGATCATGTTATGTTTTATTGTGTGACCCTTGGAGTCACGAAAATCATTTTGAGTCCAAAAGGGTAGATTGTCATTGTATGATTGAACACAGTAGTAAGAGTCACTTACAATAAGAGTAGTCACACTGGGATTGGCGTACTCCAATGCGAGCATCAGAGCACGAAGCTCCGCCAATTGGGCAGTACAGTCCCCTAATGTCTGTGTATGCACGACATCTGACTTGAATTCACCATCCACCATACTACCTACCACAATTGCGCAGGCCGAAGAATATGCGTGCCTTGAACCCGTAGCCGCTTGTGCGCTTCCGTCAGTGTAAATGATACAACGAAAATCCTCAAGTGGGCGCATTGTCAGAGAAGCAGGATGAACAAATTCATACTGCAAGAACTCCTGAGTCTGCAGAGAGGAATCAAAAATGACATCCGGAGATGTCAAGGACGTGGCCCATTGTATCCACCGTGGGTGCAAACCTTTTGAATTTGGTACACTGGCTTTCCCCACTGCCTCCAGGGCAGGATACGGAGTAGCAACTAATATGCGTTTTCCCTGCGACAGTGCACGTTCTTTTAGAATCACCATTTGCACTGCTGTCGATACTTTTTCCACAGTGGAAAACCGCAACTCAGCCGAAGTGTGACTTGTAAGCGATAGGGACTGTGTCACCCTCATGAAAAGTGAGGTACATGAAACCCACTGCCCCTGGCACGATTCTTATCACCAGGTTGGTGTGGGTATCACGAGCAGATCAGCCTGCAAAGATTGCAAGATGGCTGAATGTTCAGGCAGCCAGCACGATTTGGAGAAAGTAGGTTGTATCAAAGCTTCAAGAGGCTTGATACGCTGGGCATATTTGGGAATGTAGGTATGTCCGAAATTCAAAAAGCTCAGTAAAGATTGTAGTTTTTTCAGTGTTGTGGGAGCGCGCAAAAGTGCGCATTTCTCCAGAAAGTGAGGAGCCAAACCTCGACCTTCATTGTTGAGCTCGTAGCCCAGGAACAACACTGTGTTCTCCGCAATATGACTTTTCGCAAAGTTAAATTTATAGCCAAAATCTGCAAAATGGCATATTATGCTGTCTACACCGCACAGATGCGGCCATAATTCATCGTCTGTGAGATAGATGTCATGGACATACGAACATGCATCTGTGTCGAGCCCCTTAGAGAGCGAGACTACGCGGGCGGCAAAGATGCCAGTTCTGTTCTTATAGCCCATAGCCAAACAGCGAAATTGGCGCTGTTTGCCACCACTGGTAAAAGATGTCCATTGACTACTAAGAGGGGGCAGATTGTGGGCAAAAAAACTATTGGATATGTCAAGTGTGGTTGTGAACCTTTTAAGCACAAGACTATCCACAAGAGCTGAACTGTGTGTATTTTGTACCGCACACGTCCGACATTGGGAGTTTAAGTGGCGGTAATCCAATACCAAACGGTACGACACAGATGTTTCAATATCTCCTTGATATTCCAATTGTTCAAGGATTTCCGCAACAGAAGCTTTCACTTCTCGGCGCATGGGGTATTGGGGTTGTGGCTGTGGCATTGACCGCAATGGAATCTCATGTCTGAGGGAAGATTTGTCCCATCCACAGTGAGTACGGTACAAAGCAGGCGCAAGCGCCTTAGCCCAATCTTCTGCAAAATGCAGAGCCTGCTCTTTCGGCACTGTGTGGGCGAAACTAGGGAGGATTACCTCCTCCCCTTGCGGAGCAGCTAAGACAAAGGGTGGGGGCCAGTCTACCTCCGCAAACAAATTATCATAGGTAGTAGTTAGATTTTCCCCCAAAAAAACCTTTTATGGTACGTTCTATATCACCTTCAATCATAAGGACACTTTCATAAAGTCTTTCAGGAGGAGCCACTCTAGTGTCAGCTGTCTCAACTACAACGAAGGTGTCAGTCACTGTCACCTTCAGTAGTGGACGCAATGCATCTCTAATTATGGTAATCTCCGCTGCGCTGTCCAACAATGTCCGCGCCCATGTCAGATTCCGAAGCTGCGTTCTCACTATCTGTGGCATATCTCGCTGTTACTGCAGCAACTTTCTTCTTCTAAAACTGGGGCCTTTGACGCGGTGACTCGTCCTGCTTGCCTTTTCCGTCAGCCTTGCGAGGCTGCTCAAGGCTCTGTTGGGCACCTTGTCCTCTGCCGTCGCCTCCTCCACCGGTGAGCGAGACTGATGTTTCCTGTAAAGAGTGAAGAGAACGTTGTTCAGGAATAAGTATGGGCGAATTTTACGGAACTGAGGTCCGGGAATTCGCGCAAAAACACAAAAAAAGTCCACAAATTCGCTGATTTTCCCGTGAACTTGCGGATTTTTTTTGCGATTTCCATCTTCTCAACTGGAGTACTTTCTACTGGCTAATCAGTAAGTGCTACCTCGTTGGGTAAATGTATAGTGCTTTTCTTACACTGCAGCTGCATAAAGGACCAGAAGATTTGTCTCCACTGACCATGTGTGCCTGTAACTTTGCCACCGCGCCAAAAGGCACCGAGGTCCCTTGAGTGAGCTGTCCATCATAGTTGGGAAAGGGTGGGAAGACGTTTGACACCGCTAGTGTGTGGTGCGGGGCTTCCATGCGTGTCAACATCCCTCTTGTGTATAAAGGGTAAGAGAGCGAGCAGGGCAGCAGGTGAGGAGAAAGCAGTTTCCTGGTCACAGGAACTACACGGGGATTGCGCTCGAGAAACTCATGGATTCAAAGACCTCCCTCGAGTATTACATCTAATTTTCGACGGCAGATATGGGGTTAAAGCACACTTGCCCAGCCTCGACCGTGCTCACTAATGTTTTGGGCTGATTAAAACGTTACTGAATTTGAGCTTCAACTCGGGCACCGGCTTTATTTATATCTGTAAGTGCTTCCTGTTGAGGTTTAATTTTTGTGACAGGAGCCTTGTGCCAGAATGAACCCTGCCCTGCATAGTTATCCACGAAGATGCCACCGTTTTGTGCAATACCTCTACTCAACTGAAGTACTTTCTACTGGCTAGTGGCTAATCAGTAAGTGCTACCTCGTTGGGTAAATGTATAGTGCTTTTCCTACACTGCAGCTCCATAAAGGGCCAGAAGATTTGTCTCCACTGACCGAGTGTGCCTGTAACTTTGCCACCGTGCCAAAAGGCGCCTAGGTCCCTTGAGTGAGCTGTCCATCATAGTTGGGAAAGGGCGGGAAGACGTTTGATACCGCTAGTGTGTGGTGCGGGGCTTCTATGCGTGTCATCAACATGCCTCTTGTGTATAAAGGGTCAGAGAGCGAGCAAGGCAGCAGGTAAGGAGAAAGCAGCCTCCTGGTCACAGGAACTACAGGGGGATTGCGCTCGAGAAACTCATGGATTCAAAGACCTCCCTGGAGTATTACAGCTAATTTTTGACGGCAGATATGGGGTTAAAGCACACTTGCCCAGCCTAGACCTTGGTCACTGATGTTTTGGGCTGATTAAAACGTTACTGAATTTGAGCTTCAACTCGGGCACCTGCTTTATTTATATCTGTAAATACTTCCTGTTGAGGTTTAATTTTTGTGACAGGAGCCTCGTGCCAGAATGAATCCTGCCCTGCATAGTTATCCACGAAGATGCCACCGTTTTATGCAATACCTCTCCTCAACTGGAGTACTTTCTACTGGCTAATCCAGTAAGTGCTACCTCGTTGGGTAAATGATAGTGCTTTTCCTACACTGCAGCTGCATAGGGCCAGAAGATTTGTCTCCACTGACCATGTGTGCCTGTAACTTTGCCACTGCGCCAAAAGGCGCAGAGGTCCCTTGAGTGAGCTGTCCATCATAGTTGGGAAAGGGCAGGAAGACGTTTGATACCGCTAGTGTGTGGTGCGGGGCTTCTATGCGTGTCAGCATGCCTCTTGTGTATAAAGGGTCAGAGAGCGAGCAGGGCAGCTGGTGAGGAGAAAGCAGTCTCCTGGTCACAGGAACTACACGGGGATTGTGCTCGAGAAACTCAGGGATGCAAAGACCTCCCTCAGGTATTACAGCTAATTTTCGACGGCAGAAATGGGGTTAAAGCACACTTGCCCAGCCTCGTCCGTGCTCACTAATGTTTTGGGCTGATTAAAACGTTACTGAATTTGAGCTTCAACTCGGCACCTGCTTTATTTATATCTGTAAGTGCTTCCTGTTGAGGTTTAATTTTTGGCCCACAGGAAGCACTTACAGAGTTAAGGCAGGTGCCCGAGTTGAAGCTAACTTTGTAACCATTTTAGAATGGCGCCGGCAAGCTGCCAGAGTTGCTTACTTGCAAGTTGCAACTCTGGCAGCTTGCCGGCGCCATTCTAAAATGGTCACAAAGTTAGCTTTCTTCAACTCGAGCACCTGCCTTAACTGAAATCCGCCCGCGAGCGGATTTGCGGAATTTTCGGCAATTTCGCAAGATTCGCGCATCGCGAAATTGCCGAAAATCCGCAAATTCCGCGAGCGGAACGGATTTTCCATCCATAGTTATTCAGGAACCTGAAATCTATCAGGTGACTTAATCGTAGTGCGGTTGTGCAACTCATAAGTACGCTCAATAGGGGCAGGTGTAGGTGAAGTATGACGAGACCCCTGTTTCCGTTGTTGTTTCCCCTGTTTTTTGTTCTTACTCCAATTTTGTTTCGGAACGTTCTGGCGGTCATCTTTATCAGACGATGCCTGCTGAGTTTGCTGCTGTGTTTTTGTTTTTTTAGAAAAAGGCCTAACTTTTACGGCCAATGGTCCTATAAGCCTACTTAATAATCCTCGGTAACTGACGGGGTTTCTCGGCTTCGGGAACATCGCGCAAAGCATTAGACACCTGGAAACTTACCGCATCCCCCTTAACATTTGCAAGGACGAGATCGCGAACCATGTCAAACGCTCCCACGAGTCAGATTCCCAACTCCACAGCTGCATCCGGTCCATGTTCATCCTGAACACGCTTAATGACGGAGGGCAGGACAGCCATTGATGGGGTGCCGAAGCACCTAGTATAGACTGCCGCAAAAATCACACCCCAAGTGGTACAGTCATTTACGTCCGGCACAAAGTCTTTCTGCAAACTTATAGTAAGGATCCTGTGTTTTTCTACAGGAGTGGTATTAGGAAATACTGCCTCCAGTTGGTCAAATTTCTCGGCAAGCCAGAAAGGCATCTCATCCTTATCCTGGGGACGCTTGCCCATAACCCCATTATTCATAACGGGACTAAGCTTCAGCCCATTCGGCCCAACTAGATGCGCCGCGCCACGCGGGCCCCACCCGGGAAGTTGCGGGAAATGTAATGAACCAGACCCCTTATCGCTGATACTGCAGAGGCATAAAGGGGCCTTAATTCAACAGCTGAACAACGCGCCGCCTTATGGTGCGGGGTATAACCAGCTAAAACAGGCAAAGAAGCGCCTGAAATTGACAACGGCCCCATTCTGACCGCCATCAAACTGTGGGGAAGGGCGCCATTAAACCAAACGGCATGCTGCCAAGCAGAAATCGGAACTTCCTGTGTCCTATATGGTGCGTACTCTACAGGCACGGCAGTCGGAGTGTAAGTATGAAATACACCAGTACCAGCATCAACCGCAGTAAATGTGACCCAATAGTAAAACAGTTCAAACGGGTACGCTGCGTCAGCAGGTACAACAAAAACAACTGCCTGGCCTTCCAAAGAGACCTGGAAATCCTGCAAATGATTGTGCACAGCCATGCAGCTGTGAACTGCGATATCAACTGCAGCCATATCGACACAGTGAAAGACAAGTACAATAGAAAAAGTACAACTGGGTAGTAATTCAATAGAAACCGTTTTGAAATATCAAGCTTGAAAAGACCTATGTAACTATAGGTAGGTTTTATTCGTCACCACTGTTCACCGGAAACAATAGTGAAGGGGTTGTGGACTGATATAAGCACTACTCGAGAGTCTCACAATAAGACCACTATGTTGGCGGCGCCATGTTGGAAGGATCCTGCTCATACACAGAACTGTGCACAGAGACCTAGGACATCAGTGAATTGGGGTGTACCAGAAACTCACCTCAGTACCTAGAAAAACCCCAACCAGCTAGCATCAGTGTCACATTAGCTCTTCGTTCTATAGCATAGTAACCAATGATTAGACAACCTAGAACATGCGACTTAGTACAAACTCAGGAATGGTGGGAACTGAGAACACTCTTTCGTTATACTCTCATACCAGTCCACAACAGGAGGAAAGAAGAGACACGGTAAGGTTAAAATATTTATTTTAACGACTTGATCTCAGGTGCAGTATCTTAGCCAACATAAGCAGACATATGATTAGAAATTATATGGTCAGCATTTTTACAATTCCATAAAATACAAAAGGAGAAATCATATTACAGTGCTGGGGAAAACAGGCCGTATAGCGCCTAGTTTTAACACCCTCTCTATATAGGAACTATGTATTATAAACTAAAGAAGGTCTCTTAGGCTTGTTTTGGGGACATTACCTTTCCGCTCAGTAAGAGTAAATCACATCTGGATCAGCATAAGCTCTCTGCATCCCTGGAAACGGAAAATCTTCCAAGTGTGTGAAATGATGGCAACTGTGCAATAATAAGGGCGCCAGAATCTCAGTTGGCTCACAGCTGTCAAATTATTGTGTCTAAAAAGCGTTACTCGATCATGTCGAACAACATCTACCATGTTATGATAACCTTGACGGCTTCAGCACTCACTGTGCAGACTAGGGGCACGATGTAAGTCTAGAGATGTCGAAAACAAACCTTTTCTCATGTGTAGACCTTCACGAAGCCTAACATACAAAAACAGCTATATGCAGTGTTGTGTGCAAAAGCGGCAAAACGTAAAATGGCGTTTAAACTTCTAATAAGCCATGATAACATAAGATGCGTGCAAAGCAGGCCTTAAGCCACACTACACTGGCTGGGGATTTCTCTGCTTGTACGTTGAGTCAGTCCTGCTCACTTAGCTTGGAGAGGGACTCAAATCTATTACCTACCCTTCAGGACTCCTTCAAGGTTCTATGGGCCTCAGGTTCTATGGGCCTCTGTATACTCTGTCGCGAGCTGCTAGAACCGTCCATGAGTAAACCCTAATGCTGCCGACCAATGGCAGACTCTGCAGGTCTGTGGAAGAAGCCCAGTGGGACCGCTGTAATTTTTTTGGGCTCCAGTACTGTCGTACTGCATGCATATAGGACCCTCCCAGCTATTATAGGGGAGAGAACATTTACAATCCCCTGCAATGCTTTTTGGCCCTCTGCACACCCAGCTCACTCGCCTAACCATAATCACATCAGCGTAGATCTCGCTCACCAAATTACAACCAATCCATCCCCCAATCCAATGCACACATTTGTTTTTTTAAGGCCCCCCAGGATTCCTTATCATCATTCTGGATTGGGGAACCCCTACAAGGACTACCACATATGGCGAGCAATCTGGTAGTAGATCTATTGTTCTGGCAGGGGGCGAACTGAGTCCATATGCTTCATGTTGATTCAAAGCAGGTGAGGTCCTGGCAGTCACATTTCTATTTCCAATCACCACAGGTTGCTCAATGTTAGCGCTGGGTCTATGGGTACCCTTCTCCAAGACCATATCCTGTAAGTTTCTCCTATTAATGTCTTCAGCCTGTGTTTGGGCTCTCAAGTTACAAGGGCAGTTATTTATGGAGCTTGCTGGGAGTCTAATATTAGATTGTATTAAAGACTCAAACTCTAAGAATCCTGTGGCTAAGGAGGCAATCAAAGTAGTTATTCCCTGTTCCATATTTAACATTAAGTCTTTCATGATGTAACTAATAGAGGTTATAATGTCCTTGTCCTGGTGGTTGTTTTCCAACGTGGAATTTTTTTTTACTTTCCCCCATGCTGCTTTTTCCCCATCCTAATGCCTATCTGAGGAGGAGGAAACTTAGAGTGACCTGCCATAGCTGCTTTTTGCTTTAGTTTCTTTTTGAGGGGAGATGTTGTACTCTTTTCTGGGGAGGGATCCTTCGAAATGCCAGTGGTGGTGCCTACCACTGATGTACAAATTTGAGAGATATTAGTTTCAAGTGTCCCGCATCCTGGAGCATCTATATTAGTAACCTCAACAGGTTCTGTCAACAAGGGGCAGACCAAATATAATTGTACTAACAAAATTTCACAAACGCTTACCCTTAAATAAATTAAAAAGGGTAATAAAACTATATATAACAAAATTATACATAATTAATTACCTATTAATAAATTACTTATAAATATCAATTAATCCAAAATATAAGAATCTGAAAGAGATATCTAGATACAGATTCCTTGGCCTTTAAATTTCCCAGGTGTCAAACTGGATCTAGAAGATTTTTCTTAGTGCAATACCCCTGTGTGCCAGTAGCTGGCGTCATTTGACTCTGCATGACATCGTTGACGTCGTCTGTGCTGAGTGACGTCCGCATCACCTATAAAGGATAAAAAACACAAAAGAAGGATCAAGACACACAAGCTCACACCCATCAACACAAAATAGAACAAATTGGAACAGAGTTCACAATGGTGCTACGAACCAGAGGACAGACCCTTCTACAACCCTAAAAGGGAAAGACTTCCCAAAATAAACATATGCAGCAGTGGTTCAGCATTCAATTTCGGATTCCATTGGATGCACTTCATATATCATCAATACATAGTGAATGATAAGACACAGTGGATTGTTGACATTTCAATAAACAAATGTGAGAGTAGTATCTTCTTCTACAAATTCTTTATTGTTCATCCTTTTCTTAAAATTCCAGCAACGGTGCAGTAGCCAAACATGCAGTAGCCAATGTGTTCATCCACCAGGGACTTCTTCAGGGCTCAATACACATGTTGTCGTCTAGTATATTCTTCTTTATGCAAATGATGAAAAAATAAGTGTGTTTTTAAAGAAATATTGAAGTACTGTTGCTCCGATGAGGTCCCAGTGTGGCGTCCGGTTCAACAGCAAGACAGTGTTGAACCGGACGCCACGCTGGGACCTTATCGACAACATGTGTATTGAGCCCTGAAGAAGTCCCTGGTGGACGATGAACAATAAAGATTTTTTTGAAGAAGATACTACTCTCACATTTGTTTATTGAGATGTCAACAATTAACTGTCTTATCGTATTGATGATATATGTAGTACATATAAAGGAATCCGAAATTGAGTACTGAACCACTGCTGCATATTATCACCTATACAGGCACCACCTCGACTTGATGGCATCAGTTATTTTCTTTCCGCGCCAGTCAAGCACTGATCTGTAAAGAGACCTACCCACTGTCACTTTTTGACAGGCTTTTTTTGACGCTTTGTCGACCCCTTTTTGGTGTGTAGACTTTTTTCCATCATAGCTAGGAAAACCTCTGGATTCAAACTGTGCGACGCTTGTCACCGCACCATGTCTGTGATGAATCCACACCTGGTTTGCATCTGGTACCTGGAACGTGACCACGACTTTAAATCATGCTCCAACTGCCGGGCCATGGGTCCGAAAGCCTTGAGGGAGTGGTCCCTAAAGCTACTTGTGGCCCGGCATTCGGCACCGCGTCGTACAACTCCTAGGACGTCTCGTTCAAGGTCCCAGTCGAGAGGGAGGTCCAGGCACAGAAGTTGTCTGGTAGGTCAGGTAAGAGGCATAAGAAACACAAATAGTCAAAGCATGCTTTTGGGTTACAAGCCCCGGTCTTCTGAACCAGCGCCTAGGTTAGCTACCCACTTCCCCAGGATCTGGAGAGGCCCCTGCCCAACTTGAAGAATGTTATGACACCATGTGCCTCACCTTTGGGCTGCCTCACCCTACTAGCGTGCCTTCGGACCCCGTAGGCTCAAAAGGAGCTCCATCTGGTTCTGCACCGGCGGCTCCGGCACCAGTGCTGATGCCCGCCCATGGATCCAGGAATGTATCTAGTGTGGCACCAATTGTGCCATTGCGACCTTCCCCGGCGTCGGCCCTGACGCTGATGCTCACGGTACTCCTGGTTCCCCCCAGAGGTGGCAGCCTCATTCTGATTCCCGGCGATCCGTATCTAGTGCCACATCGACTTACGCTGATATCGGCGCCGACAGAACCTCCAGGGCCTAGGTTGTTTCCTGAGCCCTATTACGATGGGCTAGGAGTGGAAGAAGATTGGGTGGGGTTACTGGACCCTTTAGAAAACCGACCTTACAAAATGGACAGGTGTGAGGAGTTCGGTGAGGCCAGTGGAATGGACACCTCTCCGCATTGTGGCATGCTTTCTCTCTCTACCGTGGCTACAGAGGAGGGAGCTTCATTTGCTATGGTGGTGAAAAGGGCCTGGACCTTCATCTCCGTTCGGTGGAGGTCAAGACTAATATCTTGATGGAGGTCTTGCAAGTTCAGCAGTGTTAGGAAAGCACATTTTTTCGCATTTTGAAATGTGATGGAAACAAAGATTTTAATCTGATCAAAATAAATCAAGACACTTTACTTAGTGATGCACAAATGACAAATATTTAATGAAACATGATTTCTCCACATTGTCATGCGTGTGCAATATAGTTTTAGCAGTAAAACTGAATGTCTGTGCAAATGCAAGAGTAGTATCTTTTTCAAAAAATAATTTCTTGTTCATCCTTTTCTTAAAATCACAGCAACCGTGCAGTAGCCAAACGTGTATTGATGACATATGAAGTACATATAATGGAATCCGAAATTGAGTGCTGAACCACTGCTGCATATGATCACCTATGGGGGGCACCACCTCGACGTGCTGGCATCAGTTCTTTTCTTTCCCTGCCAGTCAACACTGATCCGTGAAGAGAGCTACCCATTGTCACTTTTTCACTGGCTTTTATGACGATTTGTCGACCCCTTTTTAGTGTGTAGACGTTTTTCCATCATATCTAGGAAAACTTCTGGATTCAAACCGTGCAACGCCTGTCACCACACCATGTCAGTGACGGATCCACACCCGGCTTGCCTCTGGTACCTGGAACGGAACCACAACTTGAAGTTGTGCTCCGACTGTTGGGCCATGGGTCCAAAAACTTTGAGGGAGAGGTCCCTAAAGCTACTTGTGGCCCGGCATTCGGCACTGTGTCACACAACTCCTAGGAGGTCTCGTTCGCAGTCCCAGTTGAGAGGAAGGTCCAGGCACAAAAGTCGTCTGGTAGGTCAGGTAAGAGGCATAAGAAACAGAAGTCAAAGCATGCTTTTGCGTTCTAGGTCTCGTTCTTCTGAACCTGCGCCTGGGTTGGCTACCCGCTTCCCCGGGATCTGGAGCGCCCCCTGCCCAACTTGAAGAATTTTATGATGCCATGTGCCTCACATTCTGGCGACCTCATACTACTAGTGTGCCTTTGGGCCCTGTAGGCTCAGTAGGAGCTCCATTGGGTTCTGCACCGGCGGCTCCGGCACCAGTGCTGATGTTCCCCCATGGATCCAGGAATGTATATGATCTGGCACCACTCGTACCATTGCGACCTTCCCCGGATCTGACACTGATGCTCCCGGTGCCCCCCTCATTCTGATTCCCGGCGATCCGTAGTCGGTACCACATTGACCTTCGCCAATATCGGCGCCGACAAAACTTCCAGGTCCTAGGTTGTTTTCTGAGCCCTATTCCGATGGGCTAGGAGTGGAAGAAGATTGGAAAGGGTCACTGGACCCTTTAGAAAACCAGCCTTAACAAATTTACTGGTGTGAGGAGGTGGGTGAGGCCAGTGGACTGGACACGTCTCCAGATTCTGGCATGCTTTCTCCCCCTACCGTGGCTACAGATGAGGGAGTGGCATTTGCCATGGTGGTGCAAAGGGCCTGGACCTTCAGCTCCTTTCGGTGGAGGTCAAGACTAATATCTAGATGGAGGTCTTGCAAGTCCAGTAGTGTTAGGAAAGCACTTTTTTCGCATTTTTAACTGTGATGGAAACAAAGATTTTAATCGGATAAAAATAAATCAAGACACTTTACTTGGTGATGCACAAATAAATATTTATTGAAATATCATTTCCACACATTATCATTAGTGTGCAATATAGTTTTATCAGTAAAACTGAATGTCTGTGCAAATGTAGGGGCCATTTCAATGGAAAATGTGCTGTCTGTAAATGACAGTGCGCTATCACACAACGCTTTAGTTACATTTAAAAAAAGTTGCCCACCTCATGTCCATTAAAGCTAGGCTGGTCACGAAGGTTTGTCGTTCAAAAAATTGTGTTGTGGTTCTAAAAAGTGTAGGCACCACTGGACTAACTTGTTCTGACGATTGTGAGAGATGGTAGTCTAAGGGTGGGCTATTGTTGGTGGAATGGCGTTGCCAAATGTAAGGCTGTGGTGTTGTGCTGTATGCTTGAACTATGGTGTTTGCTGTTATTGTTGTTGTTGGGACGAGTGAAGAGGGTGTTATACTTTTGGGGAACCTTGACGTCCATCGCCGTCTATTATGTTGTGTGCTTCAGGGTGGTTTGCCTAACGTGTTCTGTGCTTCAGGGCGCAGGATGGTTTGACTATTGTGTTCTGTTGCATGTTTGTGAAACTGTTGTGTGATGAACGAAAAAAAATGCTTTGATTAATAATTTTACCAGGCTGGCATATTGATTTACAGTTTGTGTGCGATAGGGTGCGGTATTGCTGGGCCTGTGAGCATTACCTGTTTCCTAACTGCTGGGTCAGTGAACATTTACAGTGTAAAGGTGTCATGTCTGATGCGAGTGCTTTCTGTGTGAACATGATTACTTTGATGAATTGAATACTACAACATTCAACGCTGAAATGAGTCATTAAAGCAGAACACGCTGAAGCTGAACCACGCAACACCTTAAAATGCAGTAAGCACAGCGTTCGCACGGGCAGGTGTCACACATTTCAAAATAGGTTGAGGCGGGCGGTGCATCAAACTCGCCGACTCGGTCTGCGGCTCTCCATGGGCGAGGTCTCTTATCTCTGCGTCTGAGCTAACCCTGAGGCGGGGCTGCTGAAAGAAACTAACTGGCGCACTCCGAGGGACATCGCTTTTTGGAGATATTTGGTTTTTCCCTTGTAAGGCGTGTCACTTCTTTCGTTAACTGTTCAGCCCTTGCTAATACTACGCCATTCAGATACAAGCGGCGAGAAATGTATCAAGGTTAGTTAAAAAAGGTATTAAATAACTGAATAGAGTAGGACAAATATTGTGTACGCATGGCACGATCTTGAAGGGAACCCGCATGATGAGTCCACGCCTTCCCATAGCGCAGTGTTTAGCAGTCTGGCATCAGTAGTGAGTAGATGTTTTAAATTGGTTTGCTGTGATTTAACACGTGTTCTTTGCTGATAACTTCGAGCGGAAATTAAAACTGACATTTCCACATAATGCTATCCGTTATGCCAGGGCATATTCATTCCGTTGAACATATAACACTTACGAAGTTGTGGACACGATAGCACACACTTTTTAATGGTCTGCCTGCCCCTTCACGTGCCACCAAAAGCATTCTGTTGCTTTGCTGAGCTTATTTCCAGCTGCCGAGTCAGCCTTCCTCGTCGGCTCACATCCCCTTCTCTTCTGAGGTGACTGGTGACCCGCCTTGCCGCAGCGTGCAGAAGGTGAGCCGGGTTCTCTCTCTCCTGGCCTGCAGTACCAGGTGGGGGACGGGCGCTAGGACCCGGCGACGCGCCACCGAGAGCACCTTAAACCCAGCCCTATGCCCGCTCCTGCGCCACTCTGCGCGCTGCTGTGGATGGAAGAGGCGAGCCCAGCCTTCTGCTGGAGGAGGAGGCAGCACGCCACCACAGACCTCTGCCCATAGTGCACCAGCTCAGCTCACCTCACTGCTGCTGCCTGGAGAACCAGAGCTCGGACTGACATACTGTCGATGCAGAGCCAGCTCCGTCCTTGCTACTGCAACACCTGTCCTTAGCCATCCCAGGGGCACCTTCCTCACGCCTGATGACAGCCACCAAGGACCCATCCCTCTGACCACCCTGCTGCAGCACCAGTCTGGGGCCTGAAAAGTTATTTCAAAATAGATATATGTATGTGCGTGTTTGTTTTCTGGTAGAGAGCTCTGACTGATCACGACCCGCAAGGCTTTGATTTTTTTCCCTCTGCCTTCCCTCCAGGATTCATGCTGATGCAGGCGGTCTGCTACAGGGTGCGAGCACGGCGCATGCCTTTCTGGAGGATAGGATCCGTACACCCTGACGTAGCCGGTGCATCCTTATAATAAAAACGCACCCTGGCTGTTCTAAGTTGCGATGATCATTCTCAGTTTGAACCAAATGGAGGAACTATGGATTTTGCTCCTTTTGACAGCTGGATGGGCTGAAGACCTGGCCGCCTGCTAGGAGCTGGGATACCCGTTTATAAGGATGTCAGTGCATCCGTGCACACGGGTGACTCCTTAGACTTGGCGCGGTTTGACCTTGAACCTCAACCGATTATCCTAGGTGGGAAGGGGACCTTCTCTGCTCTGCATCGGATGGATCCAGGGCAGTAAGCGCAGTTGGGGAGGGCGCTGCCCGCTTTTCACCTCGACTTTCCCGGGTGTGCTCGCCTCCTCTCCGCCGCTGGCTCCCCTTTCTGAAGGCAAGCTCCCCGATGGCTCCCCTGGGGGAAGTTGGGAACTACTTCGGTGTGCAGGATGCGGCGGCGGCATTTGGGAGCGTACCCGTGCTGCCAGTGGACGGATCCATGCTGCTGAGCGAGCACCTGAGCCAGTCCGAGACCGGGGGTTTGCCCCGGGGCCCGGGGGTTACTGACCTGGACCACTTAAAGGGGATCCTCCGGCGAAGGCAGCTGTACTGCAGGACTGGCTTTCACTTGGAGATATTCCCAAATGGCACTATCCAGGGAACCAGGCAAGACCACAACAGGTTTGGTAGGTGCATTACAAATCACTTCTGCGGGCATGTCTTATATTGTGTTTCGTTTCAACACCAGGCGAATGTTTCTTCCAGATCTGGCTATAATTTGCATCCTGGTCTTTGTAGTTTTTATTTTTCGTTTTTTAAATGCAGGACTGCATGTACCAGAATGCAAGGGGGGCGGGAGGGGACACTGGTCCTTTGGATATGGGATGGCTGCCAACTCATAGCTTTGATAGTGCTTTTTGGGTGCAGAGACGGCGCCCATGTGCGTCCTAGATTGATGTGTGTAGCGGGCTGGCTTCTTCCAGAACTATACAAGCATGGCTGGGAAGAGTGTTGCCTCTTGGTTGAAGTTAATGAGAGCGCCTGGCCATTCACCGCTCACAAGTTAAACGGCTTTTGGTAGTTGGGGAGGGGCGTGGCAAAGCCTAATGCAGTCAAATATCTCCCATAGGAAAATATTTCAAATGAAGTGACCGAATAGTATATCGCGTTGGGACACTTGGACTTGCAGTGGCCTGTCCGGCTACACGATTTTAAGAGGTTCCAATAGCATGACACGTACAGTTTGACAAGCCATAAAGAGCTAGCCGAGCGTGGCTTCTCCGTAGACTTGCATATCCTGCACACTGAAGGCGAAGACCAATAAATGCAGAGCTAATTTTAAAAAGCATTTAACAATTTACTGTCTATAGACAGCTATTTATGACTCAGCAGTGAGATCTACTAATATTATGGTCCTAGCCGCTTTGAAGTGCGTGTAAGGAAAAACCAATGCAAATGACAGAGGGATTGCAGTTCTGAACTGGGCCAGGGTATCGGAGTCACCCCGCGGGCTTTTAAGGAAGTTTAGTTTACGGTAAAGAATTAATAATGCACAAAAGTAGTAACTTCACACTAGCCAGATGTCCCTGACATTTTAATATAGCGCACTTCTATCTATCATTTCTGAGTGCTCGTTATTCCTCGATCCCCCAATAACTGCAGGAGTTTAAAATAGCATATTAAGAGGTGTGTACTTGCTGCGCCCAGAATAGGCGCCTGTCGTGGGAGCCGCGTGGACACTCGCTTACGTAGGTGGCGTCAAAAGCGGCGTTTCTTGGGGCGGGGGTTACTAGCTCTATTCGCATCTTCCACCGTCGCAAGGCCTGCATGCAGCGTGCGCATTCATGGGGTAGGCGCGTGAAGTGCCTTGGCATACATTGTTCTGAGCTGGGAATTCCCTGCCTCAGAATGTCGCTGCTGCTTTCGCAGTGCTCCCCACGAATCTGATGACGGCCCCTGAGTCTCCCTGATCGCAGATGTTCAATGACCGTGGGCTAAATAGAGGGAACATGATAGATTGGGGGACCTGAAGAGTTGGTGTCCCCCTCCCTGTGTTCTCTCCCACGCAGGTGCACTTACCGAGATGCTCGCTGGCCTCTCTGTGCCTACTGCAAGCCCTGCTAATGGGAGAGTCTGCCTACACAGCTGCCGGGTTAGGGATGCACGCGCCGTCCTCAACTGCGAGCAGCCCCTAGTCCCCCGTGCTGCGGGGGAGGGACGGCCGGCAGTGCCTCGGCTGCTTTCATGGGGGAATTAGATCTTTGTTAGCGTTTACAGCAGGGTATTAGTGTCCTGGCATGAACTAAAGGTATCTGTTCATGCGTATTACACAGTGCACCTGCAGGTATTTGGATACACTTTGTTTAACCTCCAACTAACTGATATCATAGCAACACAGACCCATGCTTCGGAAAGATAGATATTTATTCACATATTAAAAGTTTCACCGATGTTATACGGACACCGCTGGCATTCTTAGGGCCTGAGATTATCATATACATGCCGCAGTCCAGAGAGGGCGGTTCCCTGGGAAAACAACAGTGTCAACGTCCCCGTTTCCAGGTGAATATCCAGCGCTCGTTTAATTTCTTCCACTGAATCCTGGCAGTGCAACCCTTGAGCAGCTGCTGCTCTCCCAGGACTTCCCTTAGCAACACACGGTCTTTAGAAGGCCAGACCTGCCCCGAACACTGGACTCCCTGCTCCGAATCAGCGTGCGCCAACAGGCCCCTAAAACCAGAAATATACGCAACCCCGAGACGACGCAGCCAGCAAACCCCGTGCTGCGTGATAATTGGTACCCAGAGAATGACCAGGTGTGACAGAAACCGCGGCATCCGACGTCTGACGTCAATAGAACGTTCACTTCACGTAGCCGCCTTCATGTCCTGAATAGTTCTTTGCTTCGTGCGTGAACGTGGAGGAGAAACAGTACTAGTCCGCCTTGACCGAAGGGCTTTTCTGTTAAAACAGCCACTCTGCCCAAACGCCAACATACTACAAATATCTCTTGGATGACGAGATCTGTGATAAGTTTGTGGGTGCCCCTTATCGTAATTTAAGACTGAACTGCCGACTTTGGAGTTGGGGAGTTCTAGTCTCAGCGTCCGCTCAACATCCTGTGAGTCTGGGCAAAACACGTAATACAACTTTTAAAATACCTCAACTTTTTGTGGTAAACTAGGCTCTGAAGCTTTAGGCATATGTTATTGTGGTATGGGGAAGCAGGGGCTGCGTTCAGAATCTGAAAAAGCGGAAGGCCTAGTTAATTTATTTGAGGATGGGTTAGTGAAACGGAGGACTTGAGACAGAAAGTAGTGCTGAATGCAAATATTTGCGACAGCGCTTTTTTAACCACTGGGAATTAACCTGATTTTCGGCTCCCCCCCCCCCCCCTCCATTTCCCTGTTGGTCTAGGGGGAAACCATCTGCAAAACGTCATGGACCCGTCCCTAATAACCAGGGTAGCCTTAGCTGCTAGGCTGCATTGCAGTGGAAGACATGCCAACCAAGGACATACACTCTGCAATAAATGTTCCATACAGGGCTGTGAGTGAGGAGTGAATTGTCAATACATTTCCATGGTCACTGGCCTTAAACCCAGATGGATGAAATATCACACTCGAACAGTTTAATTGTTCTCCTTTTCAAATCCTGCCCTGTGTTTTTTTTCCATCTAATATACGTATTCTCCAACAACTGTATGGAGTTTCCATTCTTTTAACAAGCTGTTTCATAAGACAGTTGGGTGGTACACAAACTTTGGGGTGGTGGAGGAGCAAAGGCCAACAAACACTGATGTTTAGCGTGTGGAGTATTTACAGTTTTAACCAATGTAAGTGGAAAGTATTTTGCTTCTTGTTAAATGGATCGTTGCCCACCCCTGGAATTTTCACCTTAATGCATTTTTATTTAGTGTGGCTTCATGTTACTGTAAAGATGAATTCATGGGAAACAATCTGTCCTATTCAATGTCCTTTCGTGAATTGAGAGATTACAGTAATCAGATAAACTGACACTATCCCTTAGCAGAAGTTTTTACTGGGCACTGCGCTCTTGTAGAGTTGTTTTCTGAAGTCTGGCGTAATACAGAGTGGTAATTGTTTAACCCAGTTGAATGAACATCTACCTGCAACAGCAAGATCAGATGTAACAAGCGAGCGGTGAACCAATCGGCTCACAAGGTGGATTTTCACACTTCTTTTCAATGATTTCCTAGTATTTTTGTCGTTCTATTTTATTTAGTTGGCTGGAAAAGCAAACTCTTGACTACAGTTGTTGATTGTCCATGCCGCAGGTGGTGTGAGCTGGTTGTGGTTCCTTAGCTGTGATATATATGAACACACCCTCAATCCACAGAATACATACTGTAAAACTTGTATTTGATCATGTCTGCTCAATAGAAATCTACTGTTCTTGTGATTTCATTCCCACACCTGCCATTGACTATGTTGATAGTCCGCAGTGTTCTCAGTCACTAAGCACTAGTGTACTGAGTGATGAAATATAGGTTATATCGTTCGAATGAATTCCACGACAGATAAATGGTGATGATGCTGTAAACTAGCATTCTTTCTTCATGTTTATCCCTTTTGCTGTGTTGATTAATTTAAGCCGTTGGTTGCAGGTGTGGTCCACCGGCACTCATATTTGGGGAGCAACTTATTTTTCCTCATCAGACATTCACCTTGAGCAAGAAAGAGTAAACTTAAAAGGGGAAAGAAGGAGACATATGGGAAAACAGTGATGAAGATAGAAAGCTGACATGCAAAGGAACGTTCAAGAGTAAGATAACAGGTCAGGGAGTGCCTGGTGGTGGATAAAAGAGAACATTAAGTGGACTGAAGATTACACAGCCTTGGTATTCGGTACTCATGATGTTCGTAGTGCCGGCCGCAGGCTTCTAAGTAAAACTTTGGGACCAGCACTTTTTTTTTTTTTTTATACAAATTAACACGCCCTGCTGTTAACATTAGAGTGTACTTGATACCAATTGCTTCAATGGGGTAGTACTGCCTCGTTATAGCAAGTAAGTTTGATTAGCATAGGAGTCAGAGGTGGGTGGGACGGTGGATTCACTTTTTCAATAAGTATTTATAAGCAACTGTCAACATTCTTCTCCCAAGTATTGGTACTCCAAAACCCATCATTAACCAATTTGCCACCCCGTGTGAACGTTGGTCTCTTTTTACAGGTTTTAAGGCGAGAAGTTTAACCATCTGCATGCATTCTGAGGTACAATAGCCAATTTCATTCGGTGCGTTCTAGAGGAAGATAAGTGTTACAAAGAACACATTACCAAAGCATGTGTATTCGGAATGAAGTGGCAAGATCCTGCCTGCTATTGCTTTATACTCGGTGCCGCACTTGGAGTTTCCTGGCCATGGTGTAGGTAACTTACACCCATTCCATGGAGGTTTGTGGACTTCCTTTTAACACAATTTGATCACTACACAATGTTCATGCTTGACACATCATTATTTTTCGGCACTCATGTTTATGGACGTTCGTGATGGTGGTTGATGCCTGGAAATCTGGCAGCTGGTCTGTCCAACAAGCCCTGTATTGCAACTTGCAGTTATTTGGTTTACACCTTTTCAGATTATCTGACAGATGATCAGTTTAACATATTAGCATAGCCATTAACTGACTTGATAAGGACAGCAGGGTTTTTGTAGTATGAAGTTAAGATGAACTGGCCTGTATTCAGGTTTACTTGACCAGGAGATGTTTTATTTGTGTGGCTTTGTGGCATTGTAATCTTACATAGAGGCCCTTTTTAATATAGTTTCGTTGCATTTTCTTTGCTTTAGAGCGGTGTGTGCCGCTAGGTGCACATCTCGTAGTGCTTGAAGCATTAAAGTAACATCATAAAGTAGACTAAGGAGACGAGGGTCACAGTAAAAGGAGGAATCTTTGAATCATAGGGAGATTTAAGTTATAAATCTAGTGATCACATGCAACATTGTTTTGGAGAAAAGTACTATTAGTTTAATCCTGAGATCACATATTATTGTAATATTTAAAGAAAGCACTTTCTTTATGGTAGCACCAGACACCACCATTGCTTCCTCGCGAGATTCAGTCCAGATTCAGGCTCTAAAACCCAGCTTTAAATACAGTTTCATCCATTGACAACCCCATCTCTTGGAAATCCAAGTGCTGTTTGCCTTTAGCGTATGTTTAAATTGTCTTTACTCTCTTTTTGGGCCTCTGCTGAGGATTGTGTATTGTGTGAATTTTCTCAGTCTTCACGTGTTTCATGTGGAAGAATAACTTCCACTAAAAGCAGTCGCACAGATGACACGGTTGAGGCTGTTTTGTGGACTTAGGTTGAACTTGATTTGCCAAATAATTTGTCTTTTCTAGTTGCATAATTTATTCGCGACTTCCCCATAACTTGATCCAATATCAGGTTTATTTCGATGTCCTTGAATTAGCAGCACAGATTGATTTGCATGCTCTCAGCTTTAGCTTGAGCTCGGCCAGTCTAAGCCTAACATTTTTTCTCCCGAAGTTACACTTCCGCAGAATCGCAATGTGTCTCTGTGATGCGAGTCTACAGGTACACTGCTTGAAAGAGTTGCCAGCCATAAAAGGAGACACTACCTGTTTAAA
Source organism: Lissotriton helveticus (assembly GCF_964261635.1). Lineage (NCBI taxonomy): Eukaryota > Metazoa > Chordata > Amphibia > Caudata > Salamandridae > Lissotriton > Lissotriton helveticus. The sequence continues at coordinate 315,808,339 of NC_136069.1, forward strand.
GAAGGTGCATTACTCTTATATCGTGGTGGCAACATTGAACATTAGGAACACACTTCTAATTAATCTAAAATGTTTTCAAGTTACTTCTACAAGAATTTGAAATATATTTTGGAAATTACTTTCTGAAACTCTCCTGATTAACTAGGGGTTAAGAGGAGTTTCCCTGCCCATCTCATGCCAGCTTATGTGTATATTTGACTGGAATGTTGTATCTTAATTCAGATATGAGGTAGTATTTAGGGATATTTTTTTAGAAGTGTGCTTCTTGACGGCTTATTCCATTTTAATTTGTTGAAGTGTATGATACTGAGGCTTCCCCCATGCCATGAGTGGTCAGATTTTGGGAAAACCATAGCTAGAGTCTATCCAGCTCTGACTCTCCAGTGTCGGAAGCATTTAAATTAACAAGGCCTTGTGACCAATGAGGCAGAAAGCACCTGCATGAAAAGTTTGGATGGGGACTTTTCTGACGAGGCAGGATATGGGCTGCCAAAAGGGAGCTTCTGCACCCACACCTCTGGAAAAAAAGGTTTCTGGGCAAAGAGCAAGAGACATTATTTCTCTATTTGGTAGTTTCCATACCCGTCTGGAGGCTGGGATTTTGTTTTATAACGCCAAGCTGTAGAACTCCGTCTTCTAAATTTTCGAAGTGCCTACACACTCACCAAGCTGAAGCTCTGTCTTGCTTGCTGATGTCCCTGTTGGAATGAATTGTACCTCCAGTGATGTTATGCCAGAACCACGACAAGCTCCACTGGAGCCGTGAGCCCATCTTGCTGTGAAACCAAGAACCTAGAAGTCCTGTGGAGGCAGTACATTATAGCTGTGTTGTCCAGCTGTTTCAGACCTTGAAGGAAACCAAGAACCAGTCCAGTCCAGGTGTGATGTCAAATGATAGGAATCCTGAATTCATTGTTTGCTCGCTACAAGTTTCTTTTTAGGAGCAATTTAGCCAGACTGGAAATATCCCTCACTCAAATCTCATTTACCTAAACAGATTGTCAGTGCAGAGATGGGGTACCAGACGCTGATCCTGTCAAAACCCCCTCAGAAGCAAGTAGTGCAGGACCTCCCTATTAGAAGTATCCGCGTAGACCTTCCTAGACGTGGTTTCTTTATCTCTGGTTCCAATCGTTAATATCCTGTGTTAACACCACTGGGCAAAAGTGTCAATACATTTAAATGTAATTTGTTTTTCATCACTAGTAAACCCGAATGAGAACATTTAATCACACTGAAATTTTAGCGTATTTGGCAAAGAACCTTTTCTTTTGCCAGTTTGAGCCTATTGCTGATCTGTTTCTACAAGTCCTGCTATCCGGTGTGAATATCCTTACTTACCGATGCCCTCTAGTGGGCACAGAGACTGTTTGCAGACTTTTTTTGTGATGACTAATTTGATTTTTAGGTCTGGTTCAAAGAGAAGCAGCCGTCAACCTATTTTATCAAGATCAAAAGTCCTTTCAGAGATCTTTGACTCTGTCTACATGTATTTTACCTCGAGTACAGCATGTGACTGGAAAGGAACTGTGTGCTTCCACTGAAAAAGTGCTTTATTGTACGGTTGCCTTGTGCGAATGTTTATGCTTGATACAGTAGGATTGGGGTGGGTATTCTTACAAGTCAATGATCAGGGGAATAGGCCTGACAAGTTTAATAAGAAACATTATGGGAAGGCTTTATTCCTAATTTGGGAAACGATATGTCAGATGCCACATGTTTTATTAGTTTATTATGAAGCATGACAACAAAATCAGCATGTTGATTTGTTTATTTTGAAAACATGTGTTCCTGCAAATAGACTGTTAAACCTGACAGCCCTTAAGGTGGTGTTCCCCCAAATCTTTTGCCTACTCACCCCCTGTTGCTGAAGTTCATTTTTATTGGCATTAGTACTTTGTGCACTGTACCACTGCTAAACATTGCTATAGTGCTTGTGGTCATTCTTTAAAACATGGGAAAATTGGGCTACACTTTATTGACACGTTTAATTTGCTTGTAAGTCCTTAGTAAAGTGGTACAACATGTGCCCAGGGCCTGTAAGTTAAAAGTTACTAGTGAGCCTGCAGCACTTATTGTGCCACCCACTTCAGTAGCTATTTAAAACATGACTCAGGCCTGCATTGCAGCTTGTGCATTTTTAAAGTGCCAGTTCAATGTGACAAAATAAACCTTTTGCCAGACCTCAACCTCCCTCTTAATTATATGGAAGTCACCCCCTAAGGTAGGGCCTAAACAGCCCACATGGCGGGGTGCAGCGTATTAACAAAGTTGGATATGTCCATTTGAATTTTTCCATGTCCTGGTAGGGAAAAACTTCCACATTTATTTTTCACTGTGAAGCCTACCTCTCCCATAGGATAACATTGGGTTATCTTATTACATTTAATACGTGATAGCTTTTGTTTGAGGGCAGGTAGAAAAGTCATGTTTGGTCTCAAAATAGTTGTAATTTAAAATCCTCTTTAATGATAAAGTTGGATTTTATGTCAAAATTCTGAAAATGCTATTTTAAGAAAGTTGGCCTTATCTTGTCCTAACCATTTGGTGCGTGTGCCCTGGGTCATATGACAGTAAATAGCTTGCAGTTGGCTTTTGTATATTCCTCCCAGACAGTGAGACAAAGGGGTACTAGGAGTTGGTAGGAAGGACCATCCTTCCAGGATCGGAGGGACACAGCTGTTCCCAGCCCCACCTACATTTCAAAGCGGATGCTTCATCACACTGACAAATAACTTGGACACCAGTTCTTTGTCACCCTAGACCTCTTGGAGCCTGGGCAGAGGAGGAAGGAAATTCAAGAACTGGATGCGGGTGAATCTCTAGAAGTTTCTCCCACTTCAAAGACTGGCACCATTTATAAATATAATACCTTAAGACTAACTCTTCAGTACACTCCTGGACACCCAGAAGGACTGCCTTGTACTAAAGAGGAGTGTCCTGCTGCTTGAGGATTACCTAGTACTTCACAGTACAGCCTCTCTGCTTGAAGCTTGACTTGTACCCTCAGGGGACTGCCCTGCTGCTCGAGGCCTGTTTTGCTGCTTGATCCTAGGCCTGCTAGAGTGATTCCAAGGGCTAGTTGGCTGGCCTCCTGTTCTGGGCTACAGGGACACAAAAAAACTCCAACAACAATACAACAATGAGTCAGCACCTGGATCCTGCCTGAAGTGATCCCTGTATTCCAAGAGGTTCCCCACCATTCCTGGTCTCTTGGAAGTGGTGCTAGAGGTGCCCTAACAGCCAAAATGAAAACTTGGGACTAAAACATTTTGCACCAAAAAGTAGCCTGAGAACCGACAGCAGACCGGGACCTACCTGCTTGTCAATCTGCCCACGGTGCATCCCTGGTCGTCCTGACTTTGCGTTTGTTCCAGCTATGTTCTTGTGAGCAGCAGCAAATCCTGTTCAGCTGGTCCTCTTCAGAAAGGTATCTGTCCTCGAGGAGTCCTTATTCGCTGTAGCCTGCAGCTTAATCATGCTGGAGAATTTTGACTTCCAAAAAAGTGACAAAGTCTGAATGTTGAAATCTTCACTGCTACTTCCTCCAGCTGCTCCTCAACGACAAGGCCTCCTCTTCCTCCTCGGACACCGCACACTGCCTTCCACCACTGAACGTTATCCTCTCAGACATTTTTCTTCGAAATTCCTTCTGAGTCCAAAGGTAAGCTGAGACCGGACACAATACACCTCTTGTATCTGAACTGCTCTCCGTTGCGGTCGGCCATAACTTTTGAATTTGTCCCAGTCTCACGCTTCTAGATTTCTGCAGTCAGATCTTTGAACGATATTTTTCACACAAAAAACGTTAAAAATTCACAACTTTGATTCTACTGATTGGATTTAATTCATTTTGGTGTCCTTTTATTTATTTATTATTTTTCTATTTTTCTAAATTGGTGTGAGATTTTTCAAGAGTCGTTTTGCACTCTGTTTCAGTGCTGCATAAATACTTTACACATTGCCCCTAAGGTAAGCCTGCCTGCTGTTGTGCCAAGGTACCAGAGTGTTAAACACAGGTTAATTTAGTGACTTTTTGTGGTTCACCATGACAAAGAATGTGGTTGTTGTTTGAGAAGCGTTAACACGCCCCACAACAAACAATCAATTTCTTACATAAACTTTTACTGGTGGGTTTCTGTTAGGCTGAGTTGGAGTTTAGAAAGTTAATCTGTTGTATGGATTCTCACTGATTATCCAAGTGTTTAGCCTTCTTTAAACCTCTAGCAAACCATGGCGGTAGATTATGTACACTGTAAACATTCTTGTTAGGCTATCTTCTGAGGGGTTGAATATTGTTTTGCCTACTGTAATCTGGCACACATTTGCAATTATAAGACTGTATACATGACAGTTGGTTTTTGTTTGGCAAGCTTATGCTCAATACTGTAGGCCTGAGTATGTCAACAAGCCAATGATCAAGGCTATGGGCCTGACTCATTCACTGAGAAAATTCATATCTAGTGCAACAAGTCTGATTTGTTTATTATGTAAAGTTATAACATAGGCAGTAGGCTTGACCTACCTATTGTGAAAAACATAAGTTAATGTACAGGTGGATTATTACTGTAATAAAACCTGCAGGTGAATTTTGGGTATGGAATCTCACAGATTACCTTAGCAGGGAAACATTTTGGTTTAGGTATATCTACTCTTGAGAAAGCCTGGGAGTAGCAGTTTTATGATGTGATAATCCTTGGTAGGCCCTTTTAGGAGGGACTATATGTTATTTTGTCAACTGTTATTTGTAATTTAATGATTGTTTTACTGATGATTTCCTTGTGAGAAAGATTATGCTTAATGCAGTAGGCCTGAGTTGACTATAGATCCAAGCCATTAAAAAAAGCTATATGCCTAATGGCTTCATTAGTTAAGTAAATTGCCACAGGTCTAATCTGTTTATTGCATAATTACAGGACCGTCCATAGACTTGACATAGTTATTGGTAACTCCTATGTTAAAGCTAATATGCTATTAAAGGTGATTGTTATCAGACTATATTAAAGTCTTTACAGAAACAACAAGGTGATGAAGGGAATGCTTGAATAAATCTCAGTCGCTCGGGCCGCATCCCAATCCATTGCTTTTCATCCACCATTCCACTTCAGTTTGGACCCTGCCATATGCAAATCAGTCTTGACCCTGCTCCCCTTGGGAACATTCCAGCTGAACTACTAGCCCAGGTCCTCCCTGAAACTCAACACAAGCAACCTAGGACAGGTTTAGCCCTAGTTGGGGCTCTTTAATAAAAAAACAATAAGGTGATGGATGGAATTCTTGAATTATTCTCAGCCATTGGCAATCGCTTTGGCCGCATGCCAATCCATCATTTTTCACCCACATGCCACCTCAATTTGGACCCAGTCATATGCATATCAGTCTTCAGGGGTGTGGAATTAAATAAGATATTCACTTGTCCTTCGTGCAGGTTGTTTCATAAATCTACTTGTCCGGGAACATAATCCACTTGTCCCTTTTGTACCATGTAGTGCATCAACAAATTATGGAATTAATCTCAATATATAAGAGCTCTGATGTAACCTCTCTGATTATGCCAGGACTCTTGCTATAGTAGGGTTTGAATACTAGCAATTCCCTTATGTTGGCATCTTTCCCAGATCAGTTGATGGTAGTGGTAAGCAACAGATGCAGGGTTGGAATGCCCTTTTAAGACTGTGCAAGCCTACTAATTTGCATGTTTAAACGGCTTTCACCAGCTCTTCTCTGATCATTTCCCTTACTGAGGAAGGTACGAAACTTACTTCTGACAATGGCAGAAGTAATACTAATTCTAGGGTTAGGAAAAAAGTGGTTAGAAGGAAAGGGAACTTGTATATTCTCAATAGATTTTCACATGAGCAAAGCTACACATGCATATTTGCTTGTGCTAAAATGCAGTTCCCAAATATTTTCTAGGAGTATGATTTCTTGGCCTACTTCTGTAAATTCCTGTGAATTCACTAAAGCTATAAAATGCACTAATGCAAGGACACATACGATAGGTGCACTTTCGAGACTTTCTTTAATAATTGGGCCACTAATTAGTGTTAACCAAAATTGTTTGTGTTCTATCGCTCTCTATATCCATCTATCGCCAGGCTTCACTGTGAGTGAAAGCATTCTGCTCTTTAACAAGGAGCATATCTGCATACAAAGTAGTTTTGTTCACTGTCAGGAACGCAATGTGTGCTTTTTGCCAATGTCTGTTATAATGGTGAGAGCCTGGCAGCTCCCATAACAATAAAGTTTTACAAAAACAAAATGCCAAAAAAAGACGCGCATTGACATAACTGAAAGGCTGACCACCAGTTTCCTGTAATCTTTTTGAAACTGGTTACACTGATTTTACATTATAAATATTTTTGGGAAATACTTGCATGCATCAACACATTTTACTAAATGATGCTTCAAAGAAATGGTGCCCAAACTTCAAAGGTAGTTTAGCAAAGCATTGTTTTTCCTAGTTGCATTTTTTTGTGAACATTTTATTTTGAAAGCAAAGAATCATCAACCTGGTTATCAAGCTTCTGCAAATATTTGCATCTAATCAGAAAGCATTCTGGGAGCATTATACTTGGTCTCATATTGCTAAACTTTACAAAAGTATATACACATTTTTATACTTGAACCACTGTCAGTAGTGCAGTCCGAGGTTGAAGCATTTCATTAAAATGCTAACACTAATAATAAAAGCTTTGCATTGATAAACCACAAATGCATTTTTGAACAGCATTAACATATGGACTCAAATATACCTTCACTACAGACAATGCCCTTCCCGGACTCATAATGCACTGTAAACTGGCAGCAAAAGGGTTTGTGCTGCAGGGGGTCAGGCCTTCTTGTCCCTAGGACACAATAGGCATGAACACACATGTTTGTCCCAGGCATCGTGCTAGTGGAATTCCACAACCTTTACCCTGCTCCTCCTGGGAACAGTCCAACCCGAAATGCCAGTCCAGGTCCTCCCTGATCACAAACAACCTAGGACTAGTTTCCCCCTAGTTAGGGACCTCAGCCAGGTATAGATTTTGTTACAGTAGCACAGTGAGCCCGTGACCCATATTGGGGCAAACCCTGTGCACTTAGGACGTCAAATACAAAAGCAACAAGGTGCTGGATGGAATGCTTGAATTAATCTCAACTGCTGGCAATTCTCGGGTGCATCCCAATCCATAGTTTTTTGCCCACCATGCCACCTCAGTTTGGACGATATGCAAATCAGTATTGCCCCTGCTCCAATAGGAACAGTCCAGCCTGAACTGCCAAGCCATGTCTTCCCTGTACCAGAACATAAGCAACCCAGGACCGGTTTTGTCCTAGTTATGGGCTCATCAGCTGGGTACAGCTTAGCGGGTGAATGAAAGAGTGAATGATTGTGTGGCTCAATGGATGCATGAGTGTAAGAATAAGTGACAAAATGCACTTGTGATGACGTATTGAGTGCCTAAACTCACTAATATACGAAGAGGCACTCTGTTATTAGCCAGTTCCATTGACATTGACATTGCTGTTTCCAGTTGAATAGTTTAGTTAAACTGTTAATGAATAATTGTTTCAATTTCTTATTTTTGTTAGTTGGTCACCATTTGTTTTTTGTAAATTGTTTGTTCCCATTTTTTGGATTAAACCTTCTAGGGACTAGTCACAAAGGTAAACTTACACGCAAATACATCTACGCGTGTAAATTTTCTTTTATGCTTTTGAGTAAATTTACTATTCTTGACTAGGCACCATTAACGTTACTAAAAAGTGTAGATTTAAATGTTCCTTCCTCCTAAAGCAGGGTGGTGAAGTCAGTAAAAACATCATATGTGTTTAAAGTTACTACTAGTAGTGACTTTATAACTGTATTTGTCGTTCTACACACTTTGCTGAGACATCTTATATTGGGGCGGAGATGTCCCTATAGTAAAGTATAGGAAAATGCATAATCGTTCATTAAAGTAAAACAAAATAGGCTAAAAAAAGTTTCATAAATGTTAAAGTAAATTAATTATATATAATAACTGTTAACGTAGTTTTGAAATACATATTTAATTCAAGGTTATTAAATCACAAGTATTTTGAAAGGTTTATTTATAAAACACATAAAGCAAAATATTTATACTTTTTATGTATTAACTGCTTCGCCGCGGTGCACATTTTGACGCGTGTGCTGACCGGCCGTCCAACACACACGCCCACGGTGACGTCGGACAATGGCCGGGGGCCGTTGGATGCATGAAAGTGGTTAAATGTTACTAAAAGTTGTGCATAAATACGTTATATAATTAACTTTTTAGAAAAAACTTTACATTTGCTTCCCAATTAAATAAAAGGTAATTAAAATATTAAAAAAAAATTGTATAACTTATATTAAGATTTGCAACATTAACCTAAATCTATACATATTTTTTAAAGGTTTAATAAATGAATTTATTGTAATACATTTTTCTTACTGTGTTCTATTTTAAGTCATTACCTCCTTTATATCTTATGGGAGAGTGTTGCAGTACCAGTGTTGGGCCATGTGTGGAGCTGGACTTACTAATGTGTCTTTTTTGGCAAGGGTAGCTTACTCTTGTAAGTTAAAATTAGGTAATTGATTTGAAGATTCTTTCCAAGTCTTTACGTCAATTATGTTCTATGGAGTGTATTGCAGTACCATTGGTTGGCCATATGTTGTGCTGGAGTATATTTACAACTATTTTGGGTGTTTTTGGCTGCAGTAAGTAGAATGGCAGTTTGCGAACAGCAGTAGGCTTACTCTTTTGTGAGTTTGCATGTCCTTTACTAAACCAAACTAAACCCTAAACCACTATAACACTCCCATATTCCACCCTAAACCCCTCCCATTTCGTCATAAAATTCCTAATTTTCCAGCCACTCCACCCATCCCTCCCACATTTAGTACTATATATACCTACGTACGAGGAAAACTCTCTATTCAAAGTGAAAATCTCTGCACATAAAAGATAGGAGAGGCAGAGGCATAGACCGCTGCACGTAGGTTAGTGAATAACCTGTTGTAGTATCTTACTTGTACTATTATAGTACTGCAAAACCCAGTTTTTGAACAGGCCTCTATATATTTTTTTCTCTGTTAAATGCATGTCGTGGCATTTTCCTTCATTCTTGCATCATTCCTAGTGTACTTACGCCTCAAGTTGAGCCAGCTCCACATAAAGATAGCCCTTTGGCCTTTTTCTGTTTGTAAAGAGTAAAAAAGTATCTTGGGGCTAATGTACAGCCTTAACACTTTTAGATTATCTCTACTCATATTCTTTCCCTTCTATTTCCTATAATACTTAAAATGATGCCGCCAGTAAATCATCTAAAGTCTAAATATCCTTAAGATTGTCTCTCTTCCAAGGCACACTCATGAGACCTTGCAATTTGCTGCACAATCTTGCCCCATCCCACTCTAGTCAAACTTCACGAATTAAACGTCACTCATCAACTTCAAGCATACCAACAACATTTTAGACTGACTGTAGGATAACAAGTCATATTGTAACACAGAAGTACAGTTTGCTGTACCCCTCCACCAAGCTATCTCAGTGAGACTTTCAGTGTTGTTGATGAATCAGTCATTCAGTATCTTTCCCACCCAGATTGTAATTTAATTTCAGGTCAGACCTTCTGTTAGGCGAAATTCTTTTCATATTATCATAACCTAGTATGTACTTATGGGAAGCTGAAGGCTTCAAGTCAAATGGAAAGCTTCTCAGTGCATTCTGCAATCATTACTTCTTAAGTTAAACTATGTTCCTGTTTACGGGGTAAATTGAGCGCCCTTTATAGGGCCAATAATGGACTTCATGGGAAATATGCCGGAGGTTAAATAGTTAGCTTGCAAGGATTTTAAGTAGAGATGTAAGTTTGTTTATGGATAGATTAGAGTTATGGATCGTAACAAGGAATTAACCATTTGCTTAACCTGGACTAAATTTAAGAGAATAAGGCAATCGCTAAAAAATAATATTGTATAGTATGAAAAGGTAGCTTAGTTTAATTAGAATTGGAAAAGGTTAATGATGATTTTTTTTTAGCTGGACAATGCAAACAAATTTTGGTTAATGGAGGTAGCTGGTTTTGTAGTCGAACAAAAGAGTGATAAGCTGATTACTATTTCTAGTCTCATCTGGGAAGACTACTTCAGTTAAGTTATCAGGAGCAAGATGTGAGCATGATGCAGCTTTTGGATTTGGCTTTAGATTAGAGTTGACAATTCTCAAGAAATTATGATATCTCAAAGATGCTGAGCTGCTCAACATGTCTAGAACAACTGGCCTGGACAGATGGGGTGCATTAGGGTTAATTGCTTGCACTGTTGGTGGGTGTCCATCTCCATATTAATCCCTGTCAGTAAGATAGTTATTAAACATTGAGCTGACCTGGAGCATCACAGAGAATTATTATTGGCACAGGCCCACAAAATGGTATTCTACCAACCCCTTTGATTATCAATGTGGAGAGCTAACAAAAGGTATCTTGGGGAGTTAACGTACAGCCTCAAAGCTTTCAGCTTATCTCTACGCATATTCTTTCTCACCTATTTCCTTTCATACTAAAAATCCTGCCCGCTGTAAATCATCCGAAGTCTAAATATCCTTAAAATTATTTCTCTTCCAAGGCACACTATTTGATTATCTTTGATAAGCCTACCCAGCTGAACTTGCGAATTAAGTTATTTGCCATCAGGTTAATTGTGCAACTTCTGGATAGGGTGGATGAGCATGAATTTCTCTGATTCACCCAGACTGGATTTCGGAAGAATTCTTACACCCTGACAAACTGCCTAATTTGGCAACCTGGCCTAATTCGAAAAAGCCAAGAAATCCGCAATATATTATGTGTTAATTGTTTGAGTCAGCCATTTACACTACCAATAGGGATCTACTTTGTGTGCTGCTGAATGTCAGTTGTATACTCAGTGTTCCGTTAGGAGGCATGCAGTAGATAGCGTCACCACCTCGGATGGACCCCTACCTATCACCAACGTATCCACCTCAAAGGTCTCAAGTTGGGCTGCATATTTGCTTTGAAATTTTACATTCTCGTGCTGACCTGCATTGTGAGCTGAGCCATATCAATAGCTTTCCACGGAAGTTTGACCAAGGCATAATCTCTGCCTTTGTATGCAGATAATATGGTTAGATTAAGTTACGGGTCTGTACTAGGTTGCTAACAAAGCTGGAGATATACTGTACTGCCAACTCATTGAAAGTTAATTTCATCAAGACAAAAATGATGAAGTTTGTTGATAAGGGCGCAGTGTGAACTGTTGGTGACTTCCAGGCAAAAATTAGTGCATGAGTGTCACTATTCCTTGGATGATCACATCATATTTGTTTGGGATTAGCAGCCATAAAAAAAGCAGACTAGTTAAAATATCATGGTTCGTGTGGCCATATTTGACAGTAAATATGGCAGCCTTTCCCTAATTGTCCGTTCCATTGCATAAGGTGCATCATTATGGTGGTCTGATTTTAATTGCTTGCACTTTTATGGAAGGATACTTTGTCCCTTTAGGCGTTCAATCCCCATCCAAGGTATTGGAGTCTAACTTTCGTTATATTCTGTTAATGACATGGCTCAGCGGGGCTTGATGCATTTGTTGTGTGGGACAATACATGCAAACTTCAATGGTTTGCCTGGCTTGTTTGATAATAATGATCTAGATATACTGTGGTTGAAGATTGCTTTTATTTGGTTCCCTCTGCCTCTGCGTAATCAATTGTATGGAGTTAATCAAAACTCAGCGTGAATAACAGAAATAAATAATACTATGAATAGCCAAGATTGACTCGTTGACCACTATGCGAAATATAGTTTTGTGAATTTTTTTATGTTGGTGGTCTTGCATGTCGTTTATAAACAGAAACATAATATTATGTAATGTAAAAATCCAGAGTGGTTAACTTAGCCTTCTGAGAACCGATTAAAATGAGTACTGTTGAGTTGGGGAACTATACACGTCTGTTGTCAAGCCCTTGGGATGAATGTGCGCTCTATAGACAGACCTATTCTATTATATTATGTAACATCTTTCTGTTCACAATCCTATATACAAGGACGGAATTATTATTTTTTATGTACCACTTCTATAGTTAGCTGTAACCGATCTACACAATTCGTGGTATGTGACAGTGGGACGGTGGTTGTAAGAAATAGCTCTTTGGGATCAACTGGCATGGTCTGTCGTTTGGAATAGAGTGTTATCCCTAGCATGAATAACATCAGTAGAAGAGGCTGAAAGAAACTGCGAAGGTTAAAGCTGTATTGTTTGGTGGGATAACGCCATTTTATTGGTAGCAGGCATGGGCTACTGACATCTGCATTTATGCTTTGGATCTTTTTGTGTGGAAAACAGCAGTATGAAAAATTGAGGTGATTTTTGATTTAGTTGATCAAACCACGAATTTGAGCATTTCTATTTTGAGGGCATTCAAAATAGATTTATTTAATTTTGTGTCTACTACAAATTCTTCATAACTATACTGACGTGGTACTTCTGCACACATAATTACCAATGCTCCAGGGTTTCCGTATTTTCAAGGTGTTGAAATACTGTGGTATTTCCACTCGCCCTGTCAGTGGCTCCTCGAAAATCGTGACATAATATAGAAGTTAGTGATTACGTTTTTTTTGTTCTTTTTCCCGCCTGGAAATGTCATCAGCTTTTAGCTGGTGAAACATTTGGGTAGCGAGTACCAGGAATGCAGCGTTCCTTTGGTCGTTACTATCTCTATTTTCTGAATTCCCAGTTTATTAGGTAGATTGTGCCTTATGGCGGTGGCAACAAGGACCAATGCCTCGCCACAAAAACAGTAATATTTAAAAGTGTACATTTTCTGAATGGTGCTTGCGCACTCTCTTCCTATGCACCTGGAGGCGAGGGCGTTAACACAGTGGAAGTATTTGATTAATTTAGGATAATCGTTCCAATATTTCCTTAAACGTATAACATGCTGCAAAGTATTATGCCTGGATGCTGTTCCAAAGCATGAGCTGAAATCTCAAAGGCCTTCAAACCCCTAGAAGCATTGCATAGTCTTTTTCTGTGCATGCTCGAGTACAGCTCCCAAAAATACACCCTCAAAGATTGAACGTGGCTCTGAGCGTAGAACAGGCTGTGATGTCAGGTTATTGTTGCAGCTGCCTCCCCATAAGCGGTGCCTCATAAATTAGTCGCCTGTGTGCCAAAACAGGCAAGATTCTCTGTTTCTCACCACTGGAACATATTGTCACATCCACTGTGATGCGTGTGTTTTAAAAAAATTTTGTTTCTGAATCCGATGTCATTTTTTATTTAATATTAGTCCTGCTATGTCTTAAAGACAGAATGCCCCAATTATTATTCTGTGTCACTGCGAGGCAGCAGTATAGCAAGCGAGAATGCTGTGATGCATCATAATAAAGGGAGAGCCTCGAGGCTACACGAAGGGAATAAAGGCATCTGTGCTGCAACGTGAAGGCCGAGATGGGAGGAAAAAAGCGTTTCTTGCCCTGTCTGTGTAGGCGTGTGCAGTTTGTCTATGAGTAGACATGCTTTCCGAATCTTGGACTTCAGAGCGCTGTGTTTCCAACCACCTTATTTAAAGTATCTCACCAGTTGAGTGAATGGCATCAGTAGGTCTTAAGCGAGAGACGGGTCTGTTGTTTATGTTTTTAAGAGAGATTTACATCTAACTTTGTGAAGAGCAGTTGGGAGAGTCCTCTACGCAGTCCAAGTACTTCACTGTTTTCCAGCTGTACCCCGACTGAATTGTTTTCTGCAGGGAATACAACTAGTGAATAAAGATGTTATATTTTTTCTATATTATTGCCATTTGTGTAGAGTAGATCTTACTATCATTGTGACATTGTAGCACAACTTCCATCTGTTCTTTTGTGAAGACCTGGGCATTCTATCAATCGATTGTGTTAGTTGTGGGCATTTGGATAGTAGAGAATTTGTTCAATGCATAGTTTTCAATGGTGTGTTTTGCTTAATGTGAAAGTAAACTGCGTTTGATTTTGAAACGTCATTGTAGTATTTTAGGCCACTGGACGGGTGTAAAAAGGACTTTCGTTATTTTTGTTTGTTTGGTTTGGAGTGAAAGGTGGGTTGCCTGTGACTCGGCTGGAGTAAAGTGCTCTGTTTATATATGCGTCACCATCCAAGTAGGTCATTATGGTGCAGTGTTGCGGGGATGAGGGTGTGCTATATGTATGCTGTTATTTTTTTTTATTAGAATGGTTTAAGTGTATAGGGTGAGAGAGCGTAACAGTGTTATACAACGCTTTGAAAACAATTTGTCTGTGGTGTTGTGTGCATGAGAGTGTAAGGTTTCTAACGTGTGATATTCGAGGATGGCCATTTGTTCTATCTGGAACGACTGTGAGGGATGGTATTTGTGAATGGAGGGTGTTATTGGATATCCAATGAAACCCAGATTATGGGACACTGAAGTGTTTGAGCGTGGTAGGGAAAATCTATAATGTACTGATATGAGATACTGGGTATTTTTCAGTGTAATAGGTGGGAATGTAAAAACAGGCTCTTACACTTAAACATGTTGGACTTTTGGCATCCTTTGTTCTCCTCCCAGGGATCCCCGTCAATAGTCATAAGGACTGATTTGTCCTGTTCATGTGTGGGATTCTGGAGCACTTAAATATGTATATGTTTATATGAAGTGTAACTCTTTTCTGTTGGAAAGCGGACTTTGAATGATCATTGTTTTAATCTTTACAGACTATTATAAGGTTAAATAAAGCATTTAATTATTTTCATTTTAAATAAAACAAGCCAATTATCTTCAACTCATCGCTAATGCAATAAAAAGTTACTAGAAACATATTTCACAAACCGTTCTAAAAGGACAAGCAGGGAAGTGTTAGCAGATAGGCTGCCATAGAAATAGATTGAAAAACTGTCACTCTGACTTTACGGAAACAAACTCCTCCAGTGTCCCATCAGGCCCTACAGGTAACAGGCCAATTTCTTTTTCTGGCTCTTGAAAACAGGATCCCTTAGCACTGAGCTTAGCCTTTTTGCCTTTTTTCAGTTAAATACCTTTCCATACCTTTAAAATAGCACTTAAATATCTAATGCAATTTTGAGTGCTTTAAGAATATTTCTGACAGATTTGACTTCTTTACTCCATAAAAAGCCATCTTTATTTGTTAAGTACACTTATAATGGAAAAACAAACTCACAATCTGACTGCCGTGACCTCTGCATACTTTATCTACCAGAGGGTCATGATCTTAGGGGCTACCAGCACCGTGAAAAAATGTTGAAGTGCATCCTAAAGAACCAGGAGAAGATCAGGCTTCATTGCCTACAGGGAAGAAGCCTGGAATCTTCCTCAAGAAGATTTGGTAGGCACGAAGAAGAGGCCCCTCCTATCAGCATATCTCCGTTCTCTCTACAGACTCCTATAAGTGAAGACCTGAGAAAAAGCAGCAAGCCAGAAAATAATTTGTTCCCATTGATCATCGAGGTACGTGATGCCTACGAAGCATCGTTCGACTTTGAAGCAGCAGCCAGGATTACGTCGGAGAATTTGCAGTCGAAGCATCACTCTGAACTGACATCAAGACAATTTTTAGACAGCACCTGGGCACTCTCCATTGATGTACACATAAAAAAAATCTTTCAACCTTGAATACATCAGCATCAAGCAGATTAAAACCATCTGAGAAGTGGTTCAAGAAGCTGAAATGGAAGAGATTGCCTGAGGCTTCTGACTCTACATACATCTAGGGCATTGTCACCGACTCATGAAGTTACTCCCCTTTACAGCTCCAGAGTCAACCGTGCATCCAAGGCTTTCACCTGCTCCTCAAGCTACTCCCCAAAGGCCTGTGCTACTGCCATTGGCAAGACCTTAAATTCCACCACCTCAGCCCATGGATTAAGTTCCTCACACTCCTGCACCTGTGCCAATGGAACCACGCTGCAAAAATCCTCACAGGCATTTATGGTCTTCTTCTAGAAGATACTCCAAAAGATCACATTCCTGGCACGCTAGACAGTGCAGGAGAGTGTCAGGATCCTGTTCACCACACACTGCTTCTGTTTGTTTTATCATAAGCTACTTTCCGACTCTGACATATTCCACACTTTTGAAGGCATCACCCAATCGATGGTATTATGAACTTCAATGATGTGCTATTGAGAGGTGCTTCTAAGATAAACTTTCCAATTTCTGTTCCACCTACAGCGACATTGGTGATCTTTGAGACCACCACTCATCCACTAGGCCTCTTCTGCCATTGGTACCTGGTTTGTTGAGCCTGTTATTTTTGGCAACTGCCAAATATGCACCAGCAAGACTTTTTCAAGGAAATATAAAGAAACCGAGCGAAAGATCCTTCCTCTTTACCATCTTCTGGTGTCCTACCAGATAAGGAGAGCAAGCACCTTCATTCAGTGGGAAGAACGATGTGTGGGTCTGCTGCTACTGGATAAAGATGGCCATGGCTACCGCATTACTGGAATATATGATACAGCCTTTTTTTGATTCCCTACAGAGCATCTCAGAGAAACTTCCCAGACAGGACAGACAGGGCTTCCAGGAAGTATTGATTTAGGGCAAGTTAGTTGCAAAGAAAGTCATGAGTGCAGATGATGATTCTCGTGATTTAGCAGCTCACGGCTGCTGCCATGATCAGGTTCTAAGATGTAGTTCCCAGTTGCACTTGACTGGTTGAATCCTGAGACACAGCAGTGCATCATGAACCTTCCATTCTCTTATCAGATTGATGCGGATGGTGAAAAAAAAGACGAATGGAGGTGGTCATCCTGGAAAAGAATCATAGAAAACATCCATATAAAAAATAACTATTTCATTTGGAGTATAAAAACTCTTCAATGGTAGCACCAATTACAGCAGCAGTAAAGACAGCATACTCTTCTTCATAAGAAGGCTACATGCGAGAGGAGCACACCAGTGATCAGCTGCTGCTGGAAAATCTTCACCACAGAAGTGAGTCTTTTCTTGCCCCCGTTCGGATAGTCACTTGAGTGTGGGGACATCACTCGCCATCTGGAAGAGTTGCAAAGAATAACAGGAGAGAGAAGGAATTTGACTACTATTCAAAATGGATGTTCACTTAGATTCAAATCCGCTTCGCCTTGTCTACCTCTGAACAAAATCTTCCCACTTCCATGGAGAGCAGCTCCGAAAGTAAGTCAACACCTTTCTAGAGAAATAAGTAGTGGAAGAGGTTTGCCATCACCATAAAGAAATTAGTTTCTTTCAGATTCAGAGGAAGGGACCCAACCCCTTAACCAAAGCAGTAATATGATACATTCTCAAACTCAAAACAACCAACAAAAGGAAACAAAAATAGAACTTGAGGATGGTGGCCTCACATTCCAACCTTTCATTGATAACCTTGGTGGCTGGCTCCACAGCTCATACAATATGGGCATTTGAACTTTCCTCAGTACTGTATAGACATTCTGAAAGAGGTGAATTGTCTTTTTATCAGAATGTCATATGCTTTGAAGTGGTGCATCCAAAAACAACTACGATCCCTCCAGACACCAAGAAGTGTTGGTCCTGTATCTTCTACATTTGGGGGAGATATGGGTTGCATATTTCCTCAATTAAGGTACCATGTACAATTATACCTGCATGTAGGAAATCTTCACAGACCTCTTTATTGCGGTGTGTAAATGTAACACTTTGAAATAGGAGACAATTAAACTGAAGAGTTAACTTTGTTTATATGCATTTCATAAACCTCATCATTTTAATTGTCTCCCATGTCCGTGTCTTTTCAAACAGTAGGAATATTAGTCCCAGTGGCCTTTAGACATGGTGCCATATTTATAATAGGAAAATACAGTCATTTGTTTAAATGTGGGGAATTTAAGGTAAAGAAACATGCTCCATACAACATTAGGACTTGATTGGTTTAATTTAAAGTAGAGAAAAACATCAAGACAAATGTTTCATAGAAGCATTTTTATTCACTTTAAATGTCCCCCATTTAAAAGAAAATGACTGTATTTTTCAGTATAACGATGGAACAGTGTCTACCAGACAGTGGAAGCAAGATGCCTGCTGTTTGTAAATGTAACATTTTGAAAAGGGAGAAGATTAAAATAAGGTGTTAATTTACTGATTACACTAGCTCTTCATTTTAATTTTCAATCATTTAAAAGTTTTCAGAAATGCCATCTTGTTCTCATACTCCAATATTGAGTTGAGAACGACTTTTACATAAGAGTTAAATACCTCAGTGCTTTAGGACTGAACCTCTGTACCCACATGGGTCATAAATCTGAGTGGAGCACTGCTCATTTTCAGGCTCAGCTATCGGTAGCCTGATAGTAATGTAAAATAAACCTAGCCTTTCCTTTACTTTAAAAGGTATAATTCTTATTTAAAAATGAACTCAAGCCAGGGAGCTACTCTGAAAGTTTCTGTGAGCTACTGGTAGCTCACGATCCAATGGTTGGAGACACCTGTTAAGTGGTTCTTATTATTGATTATGATCCCTTGGAGGAAAATTAAAAAGTACATACCTGTGATCCTAGTTATCCTCCAGGGGAATCATCATAAGTCACAAGCTACCCTCACACCTTCTTAGGTAAATGAACGAGAACAATTGTTGTGTTATACCTACAATCATTTTTGTCACCAATGAAATTACCGAAGTGCCATCTGTGGGACACTGGAAGAGGATGATTCCTTAAATGGAAAGTGACCGTTTACCACTTTAGTTTTATAGCAGTGTATTTTTTAACATTAGCTTGCTTTTCCTTTCTTTTCCTTTGAAAAAGGTGTGCCAAAGGTGTTTCTAGTTACTTTTGTTATATTATTGACTATTTGAATATAATTGGCTTCTTTTTTAATTAAATGAAACGTGGGGACATTTTTGCCTTTTAAATGGCTGCAAAAAGAACTTTAAGTCATTTAAAGTGTACTTTGCCGCATAAAAGCATTATATGTATTTGTGTGTGTGTGTGTGTATGTATATATATATATATATATATATATATATATATATATATATATATATATATATATATATATATATATATATATATATATTAGCATTGTAGGTAAGTTATGTGTCATCTGTGCCGCTGGCTGGTACCTTAGTTTTCTTGCTCTGGCAGGTTCCCACTCTGTGCCACTACTCCATTGGTTGTCCACCCAAACTTGTTGCCATCTGTCACTAACTGATTTCCTTTTGCTGTTTTACTGTAGCACTGACTGCCCCACTCCCTTAGGCTGCATAGCTTGCTGAATTCCCAATTCGTAAGTGGGGAACCTCATTCGCACCAACCTGTGAGCTTTACCTCTAGTTTTACCTATGCTTTTTCGTTCTGTGCCGCTGCCGTTATACCCATATGATTTTTTCATGTTGCACTGCACCATTACCGGACATTTTGGCCATAGCGTTCACCAGTGACTGGTGGCATAGCTCCTTTTTGCCCTCTAATGCCTAGTGTTCCTGTCCTGTTATTTTGGGCTGGTTGGCTGGTGTCTCTCCTCACCTGAACTGTGCCACAGGGAGATGTCCTTGCTCTAAAGCACTGCACCTGTGGTTGCTATCCTTTGTGTCTTTGCAACTGGACTGTGCCTCTGCAATCTTGTACTTGCCTCCTGGCGGGACCCTTTATTTGTCCTGATCCATTAGTGGGTGGCACTCCCTAGCTTGAAACCTCCTTTTTTATGCTGGGCCACTCCCTGCTGTCTCCCCTTCCTCTGCGAGTGGTGCTTCGCAGTTTCTATAAATTAAACTCTCTACACTATTTGCTTAAAGCTATTATCTTACACTTGATGCTACCTAAACAGGAACACACCTTAGAATGTTGATTGTGTTAGTTTGCGAATGATGCAGTGGTTGTGTGAGGATGGAGACCTCTTTCCATCATGCACATATTGTCTGGGGTGTTGTCCGAAAGCGTAGAAACGTTTGTACTCTGTAGGAAGCACGAAAAAGCTGGTGGCTCATTACAGAGAGAAGAACATGACCATGACCATGACCATGCTGCGCCAATATAAAGTTAAGCAGCCCCTCGCTGCAGCACTGGAGAAGGAAAGTGATGCATCACTTTGCCGAGGAAGCCCAGTGATGCTGCATCACAGTCAGCAGGAATGATGCTGCTGCATGCTAATCCGTGGCACGGCACAGAATGGGCGCGTCAGCTGCCTTCAGCAGTAGGCTAGTGCCTTATTAAAAGCAGTAGCTTAGACTGCGTGCAACTCAAGTAAGGTTTGCATCTTATTCCTTACTGATGGCAAGAGTACAGATCTGCATATTGATCACCCACATACTAATAATACGTGTACCGGTGTGTTGGATGATTATATCTGATGCAACAGAAAATCATGTAACTATTCAAGGTTGTAACATAAAGTGCATAGGTGAAAAAGGTAACAATTTGATCACTACATTTGTGCATGGGACATAGGCATACATTAACGTTTAACCTAATCTAATGGGTGTCTGTCACTCTTTCCTTAATCGTAACTTCTTTTTAATTACATCATGTGGCATTGTTTCTTTCATTTTACGACGGGATAACGTTGCATCACCTCCTTTCCTTACACTATCTTTTAAGCTAATCCTAAAACAAATTCAGTATTTCCCCTAAACTTAACCCCATCCCTTACGTCAATCCTAACCTCTACTTGACACTAACCCTCACCCTTACCATATCATCTTTCCATTTATCTTCCGTTACTTTAACACTAACTTAATTCCTAAAACTAATCTGATCATAGCCCGACCTCAAACCACATACCTCTTGCCCCGACCATATTGACCCATTACCCATACCTGTGCACTTTACTTTACGTAACCTCTCACGCCATAACTTATACTAACCCAAACCTCTAAACATAAACTAAACTTAACCTCAAACATGCCCCAGTTAAACCATAACTCATGATTTTTTCACAATTGTTGTCATTTTTTAAAAATATTTTACTTCTTTACCTTTCTACATTTTTGTTATGCTATCTTTTCATTTAAAATGTTTTACTGCAAAATGTTTTTATTTAATCTCTCATCTAGTTATCATTCATTGTTTTAGCCTTTGCCTTAAGGCGTAAGCACTGTTCTAAACACATTCTCTAAATAAAAGACAGTACTGCAGGCAAAGCTCTATGCGCCAATTCATTTGATCAAATTGAGTAGATGCCAATTCTGTTTTATAGTTTTCTTACTATTATTCAAGAATTCTTTATTTCGGCCAATGTGACCATAAAAGCACAGGTAAGAAAAGCATCACAATTCATACATATAAATTCCGAAAGTAAAAAACGTGCAAAACGGTATCAAAGAATTCCGATTAAAAGTTATAAAATGTAATAAATACATTAAAATAGGCATTGATGGCATTTAAGATTTTTTTTAAAAAAAAGGGTGAGGTTGATACCAGTATAAAATCACAAATGAATGATGGAGTGATCAAATTAAGCAGAGCCTGATTTTAAAATAGCTCGGCGCACGCACCACATGGTTAATAGGTATCGGGAAACAGAATACACAATGGGCATACTAGTATTATATTTTAAAATCCTATAGGCCTCCGCACAATGATTAGTTCCAAGGTTTCTGCCTGTCTGTACTAGCCATTGGCGTCTGTCCTTTTTGTATGCTGAGAAAAGTACATGATGAGCTGTCTCTGAGAAGTGGTTACAGGCCGGACAGCCCTGAGTTTGAGTGCTACCCAGTTATTTGTAAAGGCTCGAAGCGGCAGTGCTCCTTGCCTAAATTGTAGATACAACTTTTTTTGCGAGGGGAGGCTGGATGACATCAGGGACAGGTTCTAGGTTGTATTGCTCTTTAATCTCTAGAAAGGATGCAGTCATTGTACCTGTCGCAGGGCTCCTCTTAAGCTGATTAATTTTATATTCCCTAAAGATCTTTGACAGGGTCTTCTTGGATATCGACATGCTGCTTCCTTCAGCGTTAGCCCATAGGTCGCTCATCCCCATAACTTCTAAGGAGTTTTTAATATACCCCAGCCATGGGATTTTCCCGGCACCTTGTGGGCTCAGCACTTCCTTTAACTCTACTCTGAGAGCTTCTAATTCTGGGGTACTCCATAAACGGCGCCAATGTAGAAGGGGTCAGAGGGAGGCTTCCTCTGCAATTGGACCATCCCCAAGATCCATTTGAAGTGGCGTAAGGGGAGTACTTGACGGGAGGCCTAAAAGTTGTCTGGCAAAATAATTCTCATTCTTTGATAGGGGGTTGGATGGCTGATGGCCCCAGATTTCTGCCCCATACAGAGCCACCCCCCTTATTTGGGCTTTGTAGATTTCCATCACTGGCCCAACCATTTTATGGGTACCCTTCCTGAGCGTTTTGGCCAACCACCGTTGTCTGTGCCAGTTTAATGCTGGCCTTCTTTATTTGTGCGCTGCACTCCATCTTCTCAGTGAGTGTTAACCCTAGGTATTCAAAAATGGGCACTTTCTCTAATGGCTTCCCATCTAGCTGGGGGTTTGGCTGTGTGGTATTTTTTTTTTTTTTTTACATTAAAGGCCATATATTTAGTTTTTTGGGTATTTATCTCTAAACCCCTGTTTTTACAAAAAGAATGGAAAATATCTAGAGCCCATTGGGGATTTAGATAGTAAGAGGGTATCGTCGGCGAACATCGAGGCGGGAACCTTGAGGTTCACCAGCTTAGGGGCATCTATATCCCTCCCAGCGGTCAGGGTTTCCACTAAACCAATAATAAATAATCACAAAAGGGTTGGGGCCAACACACACCCATGTCGTACTCCTCTTTCTATGAAAATGGGGTCAGTGAGCTCACCATTCTTCCTGTGTCTGATTTAGGCAAAATTACATTCATGGAGCCGTTTCATCTGGTGGCAGAGGTAGGGAGGGGCCCCCATTTCTAATAGAATGGACCACAGTTTGTCCCTAGGGACCAGGTCGAATGCCGATTTTAAGTCGACAAAGATCTAATAAAGGCTGCGTCCCTCCAGAAGTACTTTCTTCCAGTATACGAGTTGCAGCCTAAGAATTTGATCTATTGTTGACATTCTAGCTCTAGCTGAGTATAGAATACTCCTCCATCCAACTCTCTAATCGACCCAATAGCACTCGTGCGTATATCTTCTGGGTGACATCTATGAGGCTTATTGGGCAGTTATTCGCGGGTATCAGTGGGGAGCGCTTCTTGTAAATAGGAATAATTTCCGCCCCCAGCCATGTCTTGGGGATTGGCATTCCCAGCAGGATGGCATTAAACAGGGTCCATAAGTATGGTCCCAGATATTAGGCTCATTACGGAAGAGGTCATCTGGGATCTTGTCTAGTCCCGGTGCCTTAGAGGGGGTAACCCTACTAAGGGCATCCATTATCTCTTTTAGACAAATTGTTGGTGCAGCATGATTAGGTGACTGCAAGTGGGGGCACTCATTGGTATCCTGCCCAACTACACCCTCTACCCTTTCATATAGGGGTTCAAAGTGGGCCTTCGAAGCTTCTGCCCCCAAATTTGGTTCTATAGCCAATTTGTCCTCTGTGCCGCTAGTGTTTACTAAATTCCCAAAATTCCTCATGTCCCTGGAATATAGGGCATTTTTCAGACTGTCCCATTTATCTTCCTCCCACTGTTTCTTGGCCATATTAATAATGTGTTGGTGGGCTAATCGTTGATCTTTTATTATAGATCTTTCTTTAGATTTAATGGCTAGAACTAGTGCTCTCTTGGCCTTGCGACAATCGCCATTATACCAAGGGTGACCAGTAGTTTCCTTTTCCCTAGTTCTAGAAATGGGGAAGAACATATTTGCCAGATCAGATAATAAGCCTTGGTGATTGTTCACGATTTTGTGTAAGACAGTGGTGGAATCAGCAGTTTGCAGCCTTGAGGTATGAGATTACGGTTTGGTAAAGTGAGGCTAGCTTTTCCTGGGATTTGCAAAATGCTCCCCATTTGACTCTCCTCTTGCAACTGGATATAAATAACCTGGGGCTAGTTGAAGATTGGCCTGTAATAGCGGACCTGGGGCAAGGCAGTGCCATCTCAAGAATCAGGGCGTTGTGGTCGCTGTCATATCGAGGAACGACCCTGAAATCAATCACCCGCTGCCAGGATGTAGTGTCCACCAAGATATATTCTAAAATAGAGGAACTGCCTGGTCTGTTGTAGGTTTGGTTAGCAGGGGAGCCAGATATTGTACGCCTGTTACAAGCCCTAAGGGAGTGATTCAGTGTAAGGGTATTCATCTGGAGTCCAGACCCAGGTTACCAGGATATTTGGTTCTGGTATGGCCCAATACTGGTCTTCCTCACTGGCATCACCCCCAGATAGGTCTTTCAGGGGTTCAAACTGGCAGTTGAAGTCGCCAGCAAGTATCACCAGGGTATTATCGGGGATAGTAAATAAAAAAGTAGTCAGTTGCTCTAGAGTTGTCGACTCTTGACCATGGCTGACCGGGCGAGAATAAACATTAATTACAGCTATTCTAGTCTTGGCAGGGAAACTCAGAAAAACACAGAGTATATCTCGAGAGGAGGTCTCAACTAGCCTAGCCGTACTACCCAGGTGCGCAGCAATCCAGGTACAAAGTCCCCCTGCGGATCTTCCCCTTCCTCCACTTGTAGCTGTTAGACAGAAGGTTGCATAGCCTAGTTTGTGGGTATCCTCCCTCGCCCAAGTTTCCTGGAACATGCAAATGTCGCTGTCTTGGATAAATGCTCCCCACTCCGGATTGTCTAATTTTGATTTTTGGCCCGCAATGTTCCAGGATAACACTCAAAATTTGGGTGTGTCTTTTGGTGGCTGGTTTAAATTACTGGGTTCATCTACGATGAGGCCCTCGGCTCTGGGGGGTATGCTATCTGTAATCTCCTGCTGCTGGCCTACAGGAACCTGTGGGGACCTTGGAAGTGTACCTATTTCACTAAAATTAGTAAATGACCCTTCCACTCCCTCACTCTAGGAACCACCCACTCCAGCAACCCTCTTAGTGATCCAGGATACATCCTGTCTAGGAGTAACAGGACTCTTGCACAACTTCCTCCACTCATGGGGGTCCCACCAATACTTCCACTGTGGATTTGGTTATGCAATTAGTGGCTGTGTTAATTTTAGTCAATCCACTGCTTCTAGGGATGCAAATCTATTTAGAAGTGGGAGATTGAAAAACAGTGGGCTTGGTTGATCCTGCCCTAGAATGGTAGTTTGCTGGTGCCTTGATCCTGACCCACAGATTTGCCACAGATTATTATTTGGGGCTGGTCTCGGGGGTAGAAATACCCCAGAGGGAGTGGCCAAATGCCCCCTTCTTGCCTTTGCTGGTTTCGTGTAAAAAGGGACCTTACAACCTGAACGTTTCTAAAGTTGACCACAATAATGTCACCAGGAATCTCTTTAGGCCGCCTGCCAACCCATCCCACCCTGCGTGCAAATAAGATCTCACCAGCATCCTTATACATAAATTAGAGCTGTTTTGTCAGCCAGAAAATGCATTTATTTATTAAATCATAATATGATTCCTATGGCCCCTGTTGAGTTCTGGAACGCCAGTTAGGATCATAACATACAGTGTTGAGTCTGGGGGGAGATTAATGCTTGGTAGAGTTGATCTTCCCTCTGCTACTTCGGTATGTCTTGCCCCTCTTTGACTCTATGCATTGCCCCCAAATGCTGCGCATTGGCTTCAACCAGAGGCCTTTCTGGGAAGTGACCTTGCTTCTTGCCACTCTCCCCTCCCCGACTGCACTCCTGGCTTTGTAGGCTAATTTTATCTCCGGGCTTAATGGGAATATTCACTTGTTTGGTTGTGCCCTCCTTATTACACTGAGTTTGAGATGGCAAGCTCTGGATCATTACTGAGGCATGGTCTACTCTCTGGTGAGTGGGGCGGGTTTGGGTCACACGCTGCAGGGGGGCGGTCTTCCTCGCTAGAGATGACATCTACCTTATCAACATAAGTTTCTAGCAGTGATGTAAGTTTATCTACCCGGGAGGTTAAGAAGTTCAGCTCCTCCTTGATGATGTTTCTTATCTGCAACTGTAGATCCATTACTAAATTTGCCACCCAAGATGGTTTTTCTATGCCTACATTCGCATGACCACCCATCCCTCCCATCCCCGAATCACCATTTACTACAAGGTCCGCAGTTCCCTTCTTCTGGTACTTCCCAGGCTTTGTGGCAGTTTTTACATTCCCTCTCTTCCCTGTGCCAGAGGGGAGCTCCTCAATAGACCAGTCCGAGGTAGGTACAGCGTGTACCAAGGCGCATGTCCTGGACTGGGTCCCAGAGAATACGGGGATTGCAGTTAGCGTGGCAGATTGTACATCAGGGCTAGATGAGAGCGTGGGTAATTCCAGTGTTCTCGATAGCCGTTTTTCACTCAGTTCGATTTCAGATGATACTGCCCCATATAGCCCTCTGTAGCATTTTATCAATAGAAGTGGGCTAACAGCTTGTTGGCGATTGAATAGTTAGTGTTTGTTTTTTCCCTGCGCAGAGGCGTCTCCCCATTTTGGCTTGTTAACAACAATACGTGCTACTTATGCAATGGTCTTAGGATGTAGTGAAAAAGTCTGGAGCGGCTAGAGTGCTGCACACAACACGATACTCCCACTAGAAATGTAAAGGGGAGGAATTGTAAGAACCACAGACGTAACTTAGGGCAGACTTAAAGCACTCAATAGAATAATACTGGTGTGGAAGCACCCACCTTGCATTTAGAGTTCCGAGTTGGCTACGTTGACTAGAGATGATTTTCCAATGATGACTAAGAGAGATGGCCCGGCCCAGCCTCTACCGTGCTCTGACGGGCCCGCCATTGGCCCGGGCTTTGCCCAGGCACTCCGCGCGCGTCCTGCTGCACGGGCGTGCTGGCGTGAAGATGAAGACGCCGGGAGGTTGACGTCACCTCCCGCGCTGTGCCGGGTATGGAGGCTGCTGGGGGACTGAGTCACACCCCAGCGATCCTGTCTGCCTCCCTGTGATGACGGTTTCGGAGGCGGTGGTTGACCTAAGATATCGCCAGAGCAGTAGGTGAAAATTTTGGAGCTCCACGCCCTGTAGTTTTATAAGGACACATAGTTGTTAGGGATTCACGTAAAGCAACAAAGTAACCTTTTTCTCTCTTCCACTTGATAGGTGTCTTAGAAAAGCAAGGAGGGACAATGATGGTGGCTCACAAGTGTTACATTTCAGCTGTTAAAGTTGCAAAACGGAGACAGAAGTTACAATGTAAAAATAAAAT
The DNA here is from genome assembly GCF_964261635.1 of Lissotriton helveticus. NCBI lineage: Eukaryota > Metazoa > Chordata > Amphibia > Caudata > Salamandridae > Lissotriton > Lissotriton helveticus. The sequence continues at coordinate 315,835,535 of NC_136069.1, forward strand.
GAATGCATGATTCGGTGATTTTCTATTTATTGTGGATAAATCATTATACACAATGCGTTTTGGGTGGATTTTGCTCTTTAACATCAGCACGTTTGACTCCACTAAAAATGAGCTTATGATGAAGGCAAAAAATGCCTGTTACTCCCTAAATCTCCTCTGCAGACTGATTCCCTTTCTGCCTGGATGACAAACTAGCCATGGCGAAAGGCTTCCTGCATGATGCTACCACATTAGCCCCAAACTAATACTCTCTTCTGGTTACCATAATGGTCACACTGTATTATAACACTGCATGAGTTGTGGGATAGTATAAAATGCGGATCACTTCACTGCCAAAATGATATTTCTGGTGATTACTTCTAACTACCTAACTGCAGATTCCTAACCCTGTGAATATCCTCAGGTGTCACGTTGAATAAAAAAACTCAAAGAGCAGTGCACCTGTATGTCTGTAAGTGGTGTTGTGCAGCTCCGCTCTGACTCGTTCCACTCTAGTAGTGACGAACAGAGCAGCATATAAGCACCACCCATGCACGCTATTGTCAGTTCCCTTCTTTCCGTGCCTTCAGACGTGGAGCCGGAGCTCTGCTTCTGATCTTCATTTCTGAAGAGGCTTTCTTTCTCTACAAATAAACCAGTGTGCAAGGTAACATATTTCCTCCTCAGACTACAGGGTTTAAGCCTTGTAGAGACTGTTGCAAATGGATGTCTGTGTAAGATAATCAAGAGGAATGCCTCTGGTGTTTAGGTTTGCTGCATGGCTCCCAGCACTGTAACCGCTGTGCACCAATGAACCCGAGAGACATCTGACAATGCGAGGTGAAGCTATATGTGGCAAAACAATGTAAGACGCCATGTAGGTCTTGCTCCCGGTCGAAGTTGAGTGTAGTCCCACTCCTAGCCCTGAAGTAGTTACTGCACAAGATCTGAGCAGTCAAATTAGTTAGGGAAAGTCAACTGAAGGGCTGTTTTGCAACACTTCAGCAATCTCTCCAACAGTGTAATCCATTTCTGGGCTATACCAGACGCTTGCTGTATCAATGGTGCCAGGCTCAACTGCCCACACAACATCCTTCACTGCCATTTCTAGGTTGGGGCCGTGGCCTCAACAGACAATGTCCTGGCCATTAGGGAACATGCATGTCTTAATCTCCTGCCTCTCCAGCAACAACCTTCATAACCTCTTTAGTGTAGTGTGCTCTTAGTGGCACACAACCACCACGTAGGTCTCAGCACCCACCACTTCCTCCTGGGGTAGTGTGGCCATTACATCCGACAAATGGGTCCTTCAAATCATTCAATGGTGTAATGCTCTGCCACTCCTTTTCGACCACCACACCTGCTATAGTAGCTTTTGGAGGACCACGTGTTCTTTTTGCATCAGGTGTTTAGACCAAAGAACCACAGAGATGGTAACTGCCTTGGTAGTTGTTACAGGATGTTGTTATTCCAGCTCCGTCCTCGTGTAATAGGACAGAGGCCTTCATCTTATTTTGCACCTTTGCCCTCTCAACGCCTTCTTGTGAAATGACAGGTTCAGGTTGCTCATGCTAGCCCAGGTTACAGTTGCACTGGAACCAGGAGACTGGTTGGTGGCACTGGACCTGCAAGATCCCTTTTTTCCAATTTGCCATCCTGCAGGCACACAGATGCTACCTGTGGTTGAACGTTGGCCACAAGCATTTTCGTTGGCAGTGCTCCCTTTTTGCTTCACCAGTGCCTGTCAGTTGTTCACAAAGGTAATAGCAGTGGTCGCTGCCCATCTTTGGAGGTGGAGGGTACCAGTCTTCTACTACCTCAACAACTGGCTATTGAAGGCGGGCTTGCCACAGTCAGTCATGGACCAACTCCAGATGACCGTAGAACCTCGGTACTTCGCCGGGGCGCCCAATCAGCCTCCCAATCTCACACCGGACTCCTTTGCAAAGTCTTTCTCTCACCTGAGTAATTCTGAATGCAGTGCCTTTTTTCAGGATCAACAAGTCAAAGACTTTCAGGTTATGACCCCAGTGTTTTGTCCTCTGTCCTCTATCTCAGTGAGGATGTCTCTGAGGCTTCTTGGCCTACTGGCCTCCTGCATCCTGCTCATTAAGGATTCCAGTTGGTACATGTAAGCTGTGCAGTGGGATCTGAATTCTCAGTGGGCCCAGCATCAAGTGAACCTGCCAGATGCCGTCCACGTTTTTGGAGGAGACTGCAAAAGATCTGCATTGATGGCTGCTCGACTGCAATTGGACCAGCAGCAGACCCCTCACTATACCCCACTCAGAGTTGATGGTGGTGATGGACACATCACTGCTGGGCTGAGAAGGTCATCTGGTAGATGTGGAAATCATAGGACTCTGATCCCAAAAGGAGCCCTCCCATCCACATCAATTTGTTGGTGTTGCAGATGATTCATTTGACATTGAAGCCCTTTCTGCCTGCCATCAAAGAGAAATGGTGCAGGTTCTCGTGGATAACACCACCACCGTTTGGTACCAGCAGGTGGTCCGTGCTTAATTTGAGCTGGTGGTTTCCGGTGCTCAGCACCGGCATTTAATCATCAACACCGGTGCTTTTCATGAGCACCAGTTAAGGACGCATTCATTTGTGGGGAGATTACGTGAATTGTCTAGAATCACAGGATGTTGAGCCGACTCCTGAGACTCAAACCTAGTTCCTAGGCTCTGAAAGTCGGCAGCTCTGGCCATTGCGCCACATCCTCTCCCCAATTTCATGCTTAGCAGTTGGTTCTGTTTTAGGTGAAGCTAACAGGACAAATGGACTGATGTAAGCTGCCTCCTGACAAGAGCACTGGCACTTATTTACAAATTAACTACTGCATGTGGTGCTGCAACGGGCAGGGCAGAGTGGGGTCCTGTGTTCTTTCCCAGGAGGCTCTGAGCGCCTGTAAGTAGCTTGGCATCTCTTTGGTTGTGAAGCATCTGTAGGATATGTGAACGCCAGGATGAACAAACCCAGTTGGGAATACCTAGCAGATCACAAATGGCACCTACGCCCAAAGGTGGTGCAGGGCATCTTCTAGCAATGGCTTTTAGCGACCGCCAAGAAAGTGCATTGTCAGCGCTTTTGTGCATTAGAAGGCTCTCTCTGAGATGCATTCTACCTAGACTGGAGCACAGGACTCGTGTATGCCTTCCAGCTGCTACCTTTCCTGCCCCGTTTGAAGAAGAACAGGAACAACTGGGCCCATTTCATCTTAGTGGCTTCAGACTGGACCACAAACTTCTGTGCTTGAGCATCTGTCCTCAGATCAGTTTGCTGCTTCGGAAAGTCCTCCTTTCGCAGCAGCATGGCAGGGTCTGGCACCTAGGTCTGCACAATCTGCACCTCCATACGTGGAGATTGAGCTGAAACTGTTTATCTTCCTTCTGAAGTCATTGATGTGATCTTGGCAGCCAAGCACCCTTCCACAATTTCGTTGTATGCCAGGTGCTGGAATAAGTTTGTGGCTTGATGCGGCATCTGCCAAATAGACCCATTGCAGGCCAAACAGATATCTCGATATCTAGTTGTTCATTTTATCATTGGCCCAGCAAGGACTTGTATTGGGCACTGTTAAATGTTACTTATTGCCCCTTTTGGCCTTTTTTATGTTTGTTGGACCAGCCATCCTTGTTTAGGTCACCTATTATGAGGCTTCTTTAAGGTTTGCAAGATATGTTTCTGGCCAAACCCTTTGTGATGCCACAGTGGGACGTACATTACATTCTCCTTTTCCTAATTTGTACCACTTTCGAGCCTATGCACAGTTGTCCATTACGCCTCTTGACCTTCAAAATGTTTTTACTGCTCATGATTACATACACTCATTGCGTGAGTGAGCTTCAGGCCCTCTTGGTCCAGCTGCTTTAGATCACCTTATTCCCCAACTTACTAGTTTTGAGAGCCCGAGCTGCGTTCCTGCCAAAGTTGGTGATGCCTTTTCATGGCTGGCCGGAAATTACTCTTCTGACATTCTTTTCTCTGCCTCAGCCCTTGAAAGAGAAAGAGAGACTTCATTGCTTGAACCCCAAGAGAATACTGAACTTTTACATTGTTCTTACCAAGGATCCCAATGGAGAGATAATCAACTCTTTGCGGGCTTCTCTGGAGCAAAGAACACCACGGGGTGCAGAAGCACACCATATCACGATGGATAGTCCCCTGTTTGATATCTGCTACGTATTGGCTAAGATGCAGCCTCCAGATGATCGGAGGGCTTATTCCACCAGAACAAAGGCTGCTCCTACTGCATTGGCTCACAGAGTGCCTTTTCCTCAATATCTCTTAGGCTGCTGCGTGAGCATCAGTGCACATGTTCATGCAGCACTATTGCCTTGATGTTCCGGTCCGTCAGGATGGACGTTTCACCTGTTTGGTCCTGCAGGATTTTTTTATCTGAGCCATTCCACAAACCTGCCACCTTGGAAGGTACTGATTTGGTATCTATTCACAAGATAATTAATATGCGGTTGGAAGTATCCATCAGAAGAACATATTAAGCACTTTTGGTAATGGTCTTTTGGTGGATAATCTGGCAGTTTTCTCACAGCCTTCCCACCTCCCTGTTATATAGATATGTCTTTTTCCGCCTAAAAAGGTCCCAATTTAGGATTATGTTCACTTGTCCTAGTTTGCTGATAAGATGCTCGTCTGAGGGCGCGCATCCACCTGTCAAAGAAACTGTCTTCAGTGCACATGGATGGTGCTTATATGTGGCTCTTTTCCTCACTTCTGGAGTGGGAAGAAGTCGGCACGGGGCATCTCAATGCCACCTATTTGTGCAATTTTTGGATCAAGTCTGGCACCTGGAATACTCACTTGGTGATGATCTGCTGGTAGGTAGGGTATCCACCAGAAATGAATTACCAAAGGTACGTAACTCGTCACAGGCCAGGGCTCATCTCTTATGATGTTTGAGATATAGTAATAGCTGAATGAAAGAACTTGGAAACAAGGCTTCTACCTCTATGCCCCACTGCAAGCTTCTCTTCCACTCTTAGCTACGCCTTCCTTGCCACAAAACTTTAGAAAAGAACAAAAATGCATTTTCTCAATATATTCCAGCTATCTGCAGTCTTGCGTGCTCTTCTTCTTTCTCACGTGTCAGTCTTGCATGCTCTCGATCCTTCCCATATGGCAGTTCTCTCTCTCACCTCCCCCACTTTTTGTTGTGACCCAAAAAACAATATTATTTTGCACTTCTGGAGCTTTGGAAATGGTATTATGTGCACTCTGTAACCCCTTACATCTCAATCCTATTTTTCTTTTTCTTACTGTTTAAATAGTTCAGAGGCTACCCTTAGGGCTAGATCTGTGCTAACTAAATATTTATATAAATGCCCAAAATAAAATCTATATGCTGTGTTAATAAATCCATTAACATTGTTAGTATTTTTCACTCCTTTTCCCATAACCCATAGTAGGTTCTTAAATGGTTTTCCTAGTATGCTAATTTATCTAAAAATTAATTTGTAGGCTATTTACATTTATCATCCTCTGGTAGCTATATCTCTCATCTCCACCAGTGGCCATCCTGACTGCGAAGAGGTTTGGCCTTTTTTTAACCGCTACCGCGCTAGCGGGTTTTCCCGCTGTGCGCTGAAATTTGAAAATCGCGCGGTTTGTGACAAAGCCAGCTCGTCATCTGCGTAGCGCAGGTAACGCCCATGACGAGCTGGCTTTGTCATCCGCATCGAAGGGGTTAAGGCACCAGGGCAGCATCATCTAATCTCATCAGCCAAAATGTTCTACTGGTTAAAGCAGTGGTTTGGTGAAAAAGCTACTACAGTTTGCTTATACCTCAAGTTTTCACTTCTTTGGTTCTCTTGAATTAGCATGTAATCCTCAAATCTCTGCTATTTCAAATCTAGTAACCTCAAGGGATGTTCTTTCATTTATATGTTTATTTCGGTGTCAAGGAACCTGAGGTGGGATTTGTCAGCATTAGTTCTGATACCATGCTTTGTTGACAACCTAAGAATCTGCTTGATTAAATATCATGTTAAAAAATATGGGTTATTTTTTGGAACTTGAGAGAAATTAATTGCGAAATTAACATTTTAAATTAATATAAAATCCTGTAAGTCCTTGATTGACACTTTTTCATGCATTATTATGCCTACTCACAAGGGTCTAGATAATAGCATTACAGATACAAGCGACTGGCATTATTTACTGATATGTTTCATCAAGACCATGATGGGTACTTTATTTTACAGGAAAGCATCATCTCGCAAGGGACCAGGTTAGAGTACTGCGGATAGGAGGCTCTGACTCGACAAAGAAAAACAACACCATCTGTTGAAAGGTACCTCCTATCAGCTTACAACTTCTAGTTTCATTACCTAGAATTTGACAGCAGATAAGGACTTCTCGGGCCCATGTAGATAGCTCTTTTCCTTGGGTTCTCCACCATTTAAGTCATTACCTTTATCTGGCTTTGCTCTTAGTTTCAGATTATGTTTATTTGGTTGTCTAGTGCTTTCTTTCTGTTGGATTACCATTTCAATTTTTATTTTTTCCACAGTTTAAGCTGCCATTAGCCCGGCGAGTATACCATTTCATGGCGTTCACTAAATCCTATGCTTTGCTTTGGGTGTGTCTCCTTGTTCTTTCCTCGTATATCCAAGGATATTACACATCCCTGATGTAGGAAGTACGAGATTGGGGTTATAAATCGTTGTAAATAAGCAAGCTTGTTTGATGGTGTTCCATGATGCGTTCCCATAAGGTGTTGGTTTCTGAATTTACATAACACTTTAGGATTTTGAGCATTTAATCGGTTTCTGATTTTTACGTTAATTTTTGAGTTTACTATATCCTGAATAAGTGTTGCATGTTTCATTTGACTGAATGAAGGAAACACTGGCTTGGTACTATACAAGGCTCCAGAATCCTTTAGTTTCTTCATAAGGTGACTTGAAAGGACAGCTCTAATTTGTGTATTGATATTTTTTTAAAGTAATTTCGAAATTCTCTGTGTGGATGTTATCAGTCACTATACTGAGAAGAGCCCTGTACAATTAAAAATCCACTCTTGCCAGCATGCAAAACTCCCTGAATTCTACAACTGTAGAGCGAGGATCTCGTACACTCTGACTACCCTACCAGTTGTCATGTCTCGAGTTTTTTTTTTTTTTTAATATAGTTTTATTTTTTCAGTTCCAATCGATTTTGATGAGTTTGCAGCCTACATTTTGAATCACTCCCCTGTGGCAATTATATTTCTAAGAAAGTATGGGAACCCTTTTCTGAAAAGCTTGCAGTAAGAATCATTGGCAGCCAAAGCTGAGATTAGATAAAACTTTGAATATTACACTTTCCACCTTTAATTCGCTTTTTTAGCCTGGACAGCCTGTATGTCATAGGTGGTGCTGTTACATGTAGTAGCAACCGCACTTTGCGTGACTTTCATTTCACAATTTAAATAAACAGCCAGGTTTTATTGTGAACCTTCTTTCATTATTTTTTATAATTGTTGAACCTTTACTTACCAAATTGGCTGGCGAATTGGGTACATATCTTGGTTACTCATATTTTGTGATGAGATTTAATTGTGTTAAAATGAATATTCTTAGAAACCTCAAAAGTGAAATATTTTGTGAGCGTACAGCGAGCAGACGTTGATCTCTTTGTCTGTTACATTGTGAGACATTGAAACTCCTTATAGGAATTGCTGTTAACAATTAGAATTTCGACTGGTAGGCAATGTGGTGTTTTTCACTGATTAAAGCTGCGATTCCCACCCGTTTCCTTCGCATTGAGTTATCCCTATGTCACGGGAAAAGGCAATTACACCAACGGCCGAACCACGTGTTGCCTTTGCAACTTGGTCGCAACAACGAATGCGTCTTAACCACGCAGTCATTTACCATGCATGTCTTTACGACATGCCTTAGGTAAAGTAGCGTTGGACTTAAAATCCCACTATTTCCCTACAGTTGCGCGGACTGGAGTTGAAATAGTAAACTATACTGTTTCAAAGCCCAGCGCTTTCCGTAAGGCAAGTAGTTGTAAAGATGTTGTAAAGACTTGCATTGTAAAGGAGGGCGTGCTTAAGACGCATTCGTTGTTCCAACTGCGTTGTTAAGGAATGCGTGGTTTAGGCATGCGTGGTTGTGTCGTACAACCCAATGTCACTTCTTTCACCCAAGAACTGTATAACTTTGTTTTTCTATAAGGCGTGGTCTTCTTGCCTTTTGTATTTTCTAGTCAGTACACTGCTGTGGATGTCCGAATTTCAGCATTGAATTGTTGCATCCATCATAATACCCTAGTTTTAGATCGTCTTAGCAATAGTTACTAAATATTCATATCTGAGCACCAACTTTAATAAGCTACAGCTTGAAGACTTTGCCTTAGTTCTGAGTTTAGCAACACAATAGCAAACATATTCACACTTCACCATGAGCATTTCAAACTGATTAATCTACCTGCCTTGCAAGTCTTGATGTTGTGGTTGCAACCCTATTCCACAATAAAAAAAAACTCATGGAATGCCTAGGATTCCGATTACTTCTTGACTACTCCATTATTGCCTACATCCCATAATAGATACTGATTAAAGTTGTTAGAAATTGGGTTTCTGGTTGACTGGGGTGTGAGCTCTGGTCCAGCAGCAACCACAATCCAAGTCAGGGTAAGGCACAAGGAACTCATAGAAGATGAGTCCAGGACCTGTTGGGAAGCCTGTTACGCCCCTGATGCTCAGATCAGGAGTCCAGCAGACTAGCCACTCGAGTCACTCTGGGGTCCTGGGTTCAAGATGGAGTTGCAGGTCCAGGTCTTCTTCCCGAGGGAAGAGGGTGACAGGACAACAGGCCAGTCGTTCCTTGTAGAGTAGCAGTCCAGCAGAGCGGCAGTCCTTGTAGCAGCACCGTAGTCCTTCTGCTGAGCAAAGTATTCACAGGTGCAGAAGTGTACTGAACTGGTGGTGCCTGAGGTCCTTCTAGAAGCTTCTAGAGGCATGCCTTTGAAGTGCACAGATGCCCTGCCTTCCCTGTCCTGGCTTCAAGCTGGATTATGTGACAATACAAGGTTGTAGGCCGTTTGTTTGGAAACAGGACATAGCCAATTCAGGTGTAAGTGAGAAGGCCCAGCTCCTCCTTCCCATCCTACCAGTGATGGCCCATCCAGTCGCACCTAAGCTCCCTTTGTGTGTGGCTGCTTATGGTGAATACACAAAGCCCAACTGCCAATTACACCTAATCATGTGACTAGAGACAACCTACAGGCACCAAATGGCTAAGGCAAGCCAACCTTCTAAAAGTTGCATTTTCAGAACTGTAATTTAAAATCTAACTTCACCATATACTGGAATTTTAAATTAAGATTCCAGACACACCAAACATGAACCAGTCATCTCCTCCTATTTGGAAATTACACTTATAAAATATAATAAGGCAACTACAGGTTTATCCTTTGGGAGAGATAGGCCTTGCAGTAGTGAAACGTGAATTTAAGAGTTTTTCACTACCAGGACAAGTAAAACTTAAAAGTACATGTCCACTCCTTTTATTACATGGCACCCTGCCCTCTGGATTGTCCTGGGCCTACCCTAGGAGTTACATATGTATTAAAAAGGACAGTTTGAGCCTGGCAAAGGGCGTATTTTACCAGTTAGACATGGCAGTTTAAAACTGCACACACACGCTCTGCATTTGCCGACCTCAGGCATGTTTGAAGGTCTACTTAAGTGGGTGGCACAATCAGTGCTGCAGGCCATGTCTGAACTGGGATGGCTTGGTGAGCAAAATAACGATGGGTTAAACCCAGATCTGTGACTGGGGGTGAATGTTTTGCCATTGTGCAACATTCCGTCCTTTATCTTGTGTGTTTTGCTGTTCACCCTATGTGGGAAGGGAATGCCCAGACGTGGGTCCCGTGCTCACTAAGCCACTGGAGTCAAGCTATCCTGGCTGAAGACGGCTGATAGCCAGAAACCGATCCTAGGATGCTTGATTCTGGTCCAGGGAAGACATGGCTTGGCAGTTTGAGCTGGACTGTTCCCATGAGGCACAGGGTCAAGATTGATTTGCATATGGCCATGTCTGAACTGGGGTGGCTTGGTGAGCAAAATAACAATGGATTAAACCCAGATCTGTGACTGGGGGTGAATGTTTTGCCATTGTGCAACATTCCGTCCATCACCCTGTGTGTTTTGCTGTTCACACTATGTGGGAAGGGTATGCTCAGATGTGGGTCCCGTGCTCACTAAGCCACTGGAGTCAAACTATCCCGGCTGAAGACGGCTGATAGTCAGAAACCGATCCTAGGATGCTTGGTTCTGGTCCAGGGAAGACATGGCTTGGCAGTTCGGGCTGGTCTGTTCCCATGAGGCACAGGGTCAAGACTGATTTGCATATGGCCATGTCTGAACTTGGGTGGCTTGGTGAGCAAAATAACGATGGATTAAACCTAGATCTGTGACTGGGGGTGAATGTTTTGCCATTGTGCAACATTCCGTCCATCATCTTGTGTGTTTTGCAGGTCAACTAGTGGCATATATTTTACAGGCCCTCGGCACATGTAGTGCACTTTTAATAGGGACTTATAAGTGAATTTAATATGCCAATTGGGTATAAGCCAATGTTACCATGTTTTAGGGAAAGAGGTGGTAGAGTGTGCAGAGTTTCAAGGCCAACAAAACCAAAGTCAGCAAAAACAGGAGGTCTGAAGGCAAAAAGTTAGGGTGAAACTACGAAAAGGATGCCAGGTCTAACAGAAGTCACTAATTCCATTCTTATGTAGTTGATCATGATGTGCAAATTATTCATGGCTTATCCAGATTGGGCATTAAATTGTACATGTATGAAATATCATTTGAGTGCTCAGGGAGTGCATGTATCCATGGTAGAGTGGTCACAGAGTACTCCATCTTTGGGTGAGTGCTCATGGAACATGCAGATGGTTCTCACCAAGTAGACATATCCTTTTTCCTTGTGGGGATATTCACTCAGCTCACCTTTCCCAACACTTCACTCGCACTTCTAAGTGAGTTACAGTGTATACATGCAATATCCCTAGATTTGTAGCTAATGTGTATGCATGGTTTGGTTATTCATGAAGTTCATACAACTCCTGTCCCAACACAATTGTGCCTGATGTGCCAGTATCTTTAAATAGGAGATCACATATGTGGTAGATCCTGCATGGCGTTTACGTAATGCCTATATACTGATGATTGTCCGGTGTATGTATCCTTTATCCTAGATGGGTTCTCATTGGTTATAAAAATGTGTTGAGTGTTTTCGGAGCTTATAAAATACATGACTGTTAGATAAGCATAACAAAGTGCCTGTGACTTATCATCCAGTGCAGGTGCTCATGGATTGTGTATATCCAATAGCAATTAGTTAGATCCAGATGGAGGTTGTTTACTCTGTAAGTAAGTAAAGTTTATGAATAATACGCACAATACCCACAAGAATTGCGGCTCAGACAAGACCAGGAACATGATTTATCAGATAGAAAAGCTCGGAAAAGAGTACCCTAGGTGATTCAGAGACAGAAAAGCTATGTCTTGAGATGCCTTTTAAACAAAAGATGATCTTCTATTTCTGTGATATATCGTGGCAGCATATTCCACAGTTTAGCTGTGGCGTATGAAAGGGATCTTCCACCACATCTGGCTCTGTGAATTCTGGGCAGTGCTCCTAGCCTGTTGTTGACTGAGCACACTCTGCACCTAAAGATTTGCATGTGGAGATTGCATCTAGCCCACTCTCTTCAAAGAATTGTTCATAAACACCATCAAACCAGTCTACTCTTGATGGGTGCTCAAAGACGGCAGATATCAATTGACAAGAATATATGACGTTACAACGAATTCTGTTGCAACGCATGCCTTTACCACGCATGCGTTACAACGGAATTCGTTTACCACGCATTACATTTGCCACAATTACTAGCGTGGTGACGTCATATGTCGTTAAGAGAAAGCGGAAGTTTATTTTCCGTTTTCTCTTAAACGACGCTGATACCCGACGTGACTCCAGGTGAGTTTCTTTTTTGGGGGGGAGACCCCCCCAAGCCCCCCTTTTTTTACTTTTTACCTTTACCACATATACCTTTACTACAAACCTCGTAGTAAAGGTATGCGTGGTAAAGGCTTTCGTGTTAACCACGCATGCGTTGTACTGCATGCGTGGTTAACGATTTCGTTGTAAAGGCTTCGTTGTAATGGCCGTTTCCCAATTGACAAGGTGTTTAAATCCCAATAGATGCTCATTGATTTCATATGTCTCTTGTCTCTAAATGGGTGCTGGTGTGTGCTTGCCTAAAACGGTCTCACCGCACATGCAGTTTCGTTAACTGTACTTAACAAGCAATAATAAAGCTATGTGGTCTCCTCTCTAATAGGTCACACTTTTGGCGTTGCCAGTGCTTTTTTTTAATTCAACTAAGGTGTTATGATGCGTGGAAACTTATAGCTGTTAGTTTTGCAATGGTTTTTGTATGGAGGACATTTTTAATTTACCTACCTAACATTGCGGACAGCCATGTTAAACTACTACAAAAAAGTGTTTAAAAATCCTAATAATTACAATGAAATCAAATGTGCATATGCGCGCAAACGAACCCCCCAAACAAAGCAAGAGCAGCCGCAGCACTTTGGGGTTGCTGGGTCTGCTAAAATTATAATAATAGTAAAACATTTAAAAAAATGAAAGCGGGACAGGAAGCAATGGGGAGTGGAATAAAAATATAGTGCACAGGGGAGGCGCCAAAAAGGAAAAATCATAGAAGGGCAAATAAAACAAGGGATGGGCTTTGCACCTACTAGTCCTCATATAAATAAATATATAAATAAATAAATACTAAAAAACATATAGGCGGTCTGGGTAGCGAAAAAAGTATAGTATGTGCAAAGGGCACACAAACAAGAAAAAGAAAAGAAACACTTGGGGCCCATAGAGTGCTCAATGCAATTCATCCAGTCACAACAATGCAAGTTCAAAATTATCCTGGGAGAGACTAGCAAAAGAATAGGGATGAAAACCACGGAATCAAAAGCACATACTTGAGATAGTCAACAAGCCCTCCAGTCAAGGGCAAGGGCGCAACCCAAAGCCAGAGTATATTTTATTTATTGTAAAAGATAAATAGATAGATAAATAGCTAGATAGATAGATAATGGAATTTTGTAACTTGGAAATATGTTAGACATGAAGCCCTTGGGGAGGTTGATGGTGTGTAAGACTCCCTTATTGGGGCTGTGGAGAGTGCTGCATGGAAACTCGAAGAGGCATAGGTTGTGAATGATACGCCATTCTTGAGACATGCAGAATCTCGGGTACACTGCAAGTTTGCTACATCCTAAGGCAGTGGCAAAGGTGAATCAGAGGTTGTTTCATGTGTCAGGTGTGTGGCAAACTGTTTTTTTTTTTATTGGAGTAAAGTTGGTCCAATGTTTAAATATTTTTATTATCTCCATACTTGAAAGATATTTTAACATAATATCAAGGTATAAATATCCCAGAGTTCTGGTTCTTTTGGCTCATAAAGAGTGTGATGTGAGTATATATCATATGAAGAAAAGGAAAAAAAATATATATATATATTTTAAAACTGGGTAGATGTAGAGTTAAGCCTAGTGAAACTATACTTACCTATGTATGCCTTCTTCACAATATTTGGGTATATTCTGGCTGGACTATTTTTGTAGCACAACATTTATGTGCTAATTTCCTAACTTCTCTCTTGAAGAGAACTGGATTCCCCTCATCGCTCTTGTCAGAGAATTTCCATGATGTTATACAAGAACTATCCGCTCTTTGCGAAAGACCAGGGTTGTCTCTGTATCTATGTGTGGTTTGGCTTGGCCACTTTGTTAAACAATTTCCATGGCGCTCTTCTATTAGATGTAGAATTTATGTGAAAACCCAAAGAAAAATTGATAAGAAAGTAGCAATCTAATGACTAAAGGTATTTTTTGGGAGCCATTTAACCACAGCAATTTGATATGAGGCACAATGTACCAAGACACACAAAGAGCAAGTACTAATGTTCTGAGAATAAATCTAGGCTGGTATCGAACGATTTACATTAGTGTAGATAATGGCAAGAGTGTGGAGGGACACCAGTTGGGAAGGTTATAGAACATTTTACTTCAACTTGGTTTTTGACAAGCCTTGGGAGCAAAAGTTGTGATAGAAGGAGGTGCCTACTCCGAAAGTGCTGAACAAAATACAGAGCAGGTCGCCTTATATCAGAGCAAATAAGAAGGAGTGTGATCTGACTTTAAACGCACCAGTTGGGTAATTTCATCAATCCGAGATGTGCTAAATTGCTTTCTTGTCCAATTCTGGCTAATCCAGTGCTAAAAATGTCTTGATAATGGCTGGCAAACCGTTTCGAACTATTTTCATAACATTTTTAGTATTGAACGTATCTGCAGGTGTCAATTGGATGCATCTTGCATTTTCTTTTTTTTCAATTTTGGTCTGCCATTCAGCTTTCTCTCGTCTGTTCAACCGTACTTATTTTGTTTTCTATGAAACACTCCCCCCATATTTGGCAAACAAGCAACGGGAAGCAAAATGTAGGTATCTGACAGCTCTGGCCATCCGAATGTGGGATAATTTTTGTATTCCTATGACCTTAAAGCAGACTGTAATTATCTACCAAAAGAGTGTCCCAAGTATTTGCCTACATTAATGCCGAAGTAGTTGGTAGGTGCGCCTGTTTCTTCTGGAAGATGACATATTACATTAGATTAGGCCCCATCATTCAGGTGCGATTTAGGCATGCTACTTGCGTGGCCAGTAGTGCCATGCGACAATCTTGTGACCTTCTGTGTGTCTGCACTGGACACTGCCATCTGCCAACCCTGTTAAAGTATTGTCTACTAGAATTTTATATTTGAATTTACTGATTTGTTGACCTTCACTGTAAAGCTAGCCATCTTATTACGCCCACTTTAGTATATTTAACTCCCCAAGAGTTAAAATATCCATTTGTGTTTTTTAAGTTGGACATTGCGCTTACGAATAGGAAAACCTTGTTATCCTAAATGGTCACCTACAGTTTCTATTTTATCCTCATTTCCTTTTTTTATTCAAATGTTCAAGGATGGCTCTAGGGTGGTGCGACCAGTGCCACTGCACCCCGTGCTGACTTCAGGGAGTGCCCTGGCCTGTTATCAAGTTTATTTTGGTTTTAAAAGCACCTTATACCACATTTCTTGCTTACAGCAGTTTCCAGGCAACAATAAAAATGTCAAGATAGCTCAGGTGATTAATGTTCTTCCTGGAGAGGGATGCGAGTTTTGTCTAGTTAAGGTTTTGACTGATCATCGAATAGCACAGAGGATTAATATGCCTGTTGCAGGGAAAGTGTACCATGCAGATCACAAACTGCATATAATGTATATAGGTCAATGAGTTACTGCCTTTGTCACAGAGATCTTAATATAGAACAGTGAATTATTAACTGTCATCAAAGAACTGCATACACACTGCAAAGTATAGATTAGTGCATAGATTAATGTTGCAATAGTGGTTCATTTGGGTAGAAATCCATTCTTCTTATTAAAGAGAACCCCCAACTATAGTGTTCTGTTTTCAATTCTCACTCTCTGCTTCTCTAGACCAAGCACTATATTGACTACCAGTAAAGCTTACATGTCACTCCTACGCCTTGTAGTCCTCTGGCTTATGTAACATTTCCTATACCCTGATTTACACACATACAATTGATTGTCTCTTTGTAATGTGTGTATGATGCAAAGTGCTCTGACACCCTACACTGACGCTATATAACTAATTAAAAGCATCTGAAAGAGAGTGGTTATGGAGATTTGAGGGGCACTGTTAACAGGTGGTGGTGAGGTAATCCATGGTGGAGGTGGTCATCACCTCCACCAGCAGATGTGGGGTGCCAATAAACATTGTCGCACCGGGTGTCACCAGCAGATGGGGGGGTTGGTGCCAACAAACATTGTCGCACCGGGTGCCACCAGCGTTCAGCCAGCTCTGCAAATGTCTTCTTGTGCTATATAAAATGCATGTTTTAAAGACAAACAAGCAGGAGCGGCTCGTGTCGGGGAAGAAAGGAGAAGCAGAAGGGGGTGTTGGAGGAGAGATGATGGAGACAAATTAAAAAATAATAATACAGCCTTATAGCCCGCCAGTAAAGGCCCGCTCCCGCGTTAAATGCACGAGCCAAAGTCGAGGGACTTTAACAAGGGACTGGGACTTTAATAGCCAGTATAGCCCTGCTACGAAGGACTATAAGGCTATTAGAACATTCTGCCACTAGAGAGCAGAATGTTCTGACAAATCAAACAAAGGCCTCTCAAAGGCCTACAAAAACATGGAATGTTGCTCTGCGGGCCTTTTACCGGCCCGTAGAAGCATGGAGTACTCCATTGTCTACAATGGAGCTCCCAACATTCTAATATTCTAATAAAAGATAACTTAACTGGCGCCCTCCAGGATCGTGTTGCGCACTTCTGCTCCTCTCCTCTTCAGTGCAGGAAGGCACAGGCTTCCAGCCTGCCCTGTGGCTAATCCTGAAGCTACTCTCATACATGAGAGCAACTTCGGGATTGGCCTCAGTGCTGATGATTTGCGCTCCAGGACAGACTAGGAATCTGTGCTTGCTCTTTCCAACTCCAGCAATGCAGCTAGGGTTGGAGAGAGCTTAACTGCGCATGTGGGTTTGTCTGGCCTGAGACGGCAGGCCAAACCCACATGCTCAGTGAATAGTAGTGCCCAATACTCCCCCTCCAGGCCGTCATTACCCTGGCCCTGCCCCTAAACCTCTGCACAAAGAAAATAAAACTGATTTTAAACCAGTTTTATTTTTCATGGTTTTTAGATGCTGACAGGTGGGGAGATGCTCCTCCACCATAGCAGAGGAGCCGCTGATGGCCTCTAGATAGCAATTCATTAGGGTGCGTATAGAGGTGTATCTAACACTAATTATCGGAAATTAATTTTTAGGTATTGTACCATATTATTGTAACTAAAATATCTTCTGACAAATATTTTGTATAAAAATATATTGCCCCTATTGGAGTTAATAACAGAAAATCTACACTCAATGAACCAACGTTTTTACAAGCAATTAGGACACAATATTTCTGTCACATTTAATTTTTCTTTATGCTATTCTGATACATCAAAATGATGTGTATCCCATGAACTGCTTTCAAGATAGTAGTGTATGCATTAACAAAGGTAGTACTTGAATAAAAAACTGTATGGTGAATAACAAGATGGAAATTGCGACAGCACAGCCATTTTGTTATCCCCCGGTGCAACGTGATACATTTTTTAAATATTCATTAGTCTTACTGTCTCATGTTGGTGCGACAGTAAAGATCATGAACTATCTGCAAAAATGTTGAATTTGTCAAAAGTAGCCTCGGTGAGAAGGGACGCTGTGTTGCTAGTAGGCAACACTTGGTGGCAGATTGTGATTGTTGTAGTGGGAAAGCTAGGGTAGATGTGTGTAGAGGCAAGCAGTGGTCAAAGAGCGGACACCCCAGGCAGCATTAACTGGGGCAAGGCAAGTAGAGAAAGGTCTTGGAGGTGGAACGCAACAATTCGGTAGGGAATTTAGCAGTGATGGGGATGCAAGGGTGTAACACCTGCCTGGACCTTCGCCGACTTACCCTGCCCTTAGTGCTGCCACTTAGAGTGACACAAGACTCGGAGACCCCTCACTACCTTTTGCAGTAAGCCCCTCCCTATTTTACATTATGCTCTTCTGAATAGTGGTGAGGAGCACGATTAAGGAGACAGAGCAGTGAAAGAACCATAGATGAGTGACTGTAGCTGTTGATTATTTCCTCTCACAAGGAGCGAATAGAGATGAACGCCTATGTAAGAGATGCTTATTGTGTGAGAATGTGTGCACATATATGCACCTTCAATTTAAGATTTATTGTGTTCCGTGTGGGCATCTAAGACGAGTTTTATACCTGGCCCCAATATTTGTCAAGGATACTGGGAAAGATTGATTGCCTATCGGTCATTGGTTCTGCCTCACACGCGTCCTTCAAGTCGTTGCATTATCATTAAAGTATCTCCATTCGGCATGCAGAGCCTATTATTGGGTTAAGTGATGTTTGCATCGCCATTGTGCGCATATTGATTTTGAAAGCCATGAGGGCGGGGCAGAGTCACCCTAGGTCAGCCAGTCTAAAAAAGCAGCACCTGGGGGTGACCCCTGGGGCAGAAACCCAGAGATTGACCCATTTCTGTGTGCTTGGCCACACATGCTGTTTCTGTGCAGTGTGTGTCTGTGCCTCTGAATAATCCATGAAGCAATGATCCGTATACCCTTGCAAGAAATGCATTTCATCTCTGTGTCCTCCCGACTGCGGCGCTTTCCTCTGGAGGATCATCGTAAGCCTTATTTATGTGGCTCGTGGTTGTTATTGATTTGACTACAGCCTATTTTGTCACAGAGGCAAAATGAATTGTTCTCAAATCCATGTAAGTGCTTTTCTATAAGCCATCTGGGACCCTCCACATTGTAACAACACGGTAATATTACACGTTATTTTAGTTTAACATGTAAGAGAAACTAGAAGTAATTCACTGAATAGCCCCATTCTGGCATAATTTCTGCGCCCCTGACACTGCTCGTGCTTTGGAAACATTCAATGTCACTAGAGAGTGTTTGTAACTGCTAAAATATCCTTCAATTGGGCGCTTTTTTTATCTCTGGGTCCAGTGCGTGGCCGGTCATGCACCCCTGCACCATTTGAACAGCAGAATCAAAATCTAGTACTGCTGTCTTTGTTTTGATGACCTGACCGATTTAGCAGGCTGCTATTTTCCCCCAGAGGTCGACAGGAGGACCATTGATTCTCTACGCACGGCCTCAGCAGAAATTTGACTGTCAGAGTATTTTAATTTTATCGGATGTGCTGCCATTGTATAGATGAGTTTTTCAAGATGTCTTGAAATGATCAAAATTAACCTAACGCTTTCAGTTCCCTCAGACTCCCCGGCCTCTTGTTTCAGCGTGAGTCAGAGGGGTGAGGGGGTGGAGTACGGTCTGTGCTAAACCCCACATTTCCTCTTCTGGGTGCAGAAAGGCAAACCTCCCACTGAAGTGCTCTCATATATTTTGCTATAGTTTTGTGCCAGTATAATAACCGCAATTTGTAAACGTTAAGGCCTTTCCTAAATCTGTGTGAACACACCTTTCACACAGAATAAGGGCCGCACTGGGAACCCAAAGCAGCCCTGGCTAATGTTGTGAGACAAGTCCCATAGGGTGCGAGCCTGACCACTACATGCGGGGTCCCCCCCAAGAAAATTTGTGGAAAAATTACAAAAATTGTGCATTTTACAGCACATAATTTTTCATTATATATTTAATTGTATTTGTTTTTAAAGCATAGTAAATGTTGAATTTACATGCACCAGGATGCAGCAATCTTTATTGGGGCTCCTCAATGAGTCCCTCACTATCACTCTCCAACAGGGCCTCTTCTCTTTCCATAGCTCCTCTCTCACGTGTATTTAATTTATTTTATAACGCCTCTTATACCAGTGTAGGGTGTGGGAGCACTTTACATCACACAAAAATACAGAGACAATGAATCATACATGCGTAAATCAGGGGATTGAAAATGTTGTATAAGACAAAGGGGACTACAAGGTGTAGGATTCTCACGTCATCCATTCTGGTAGGCATTTTTAAGAGTCTTTGGTCTGGGGAAGCTCAAACTCAGGATCCAGAACTTAACACAGTGGTTAGGGTTGACTTTACTAATAAAAATGTATGTCTACCCAAAGTACCCTTTTTAGCAAAATTAAGCTAATGAAAGACTGGAAAAAACGCATAACTTTCTAACCTAGATTATGATTGTAATTTATGAACTGCACAGGAACGAAAGGATCTCTGTGACAATAGCGATAAACCTCTGAGCTATGCGCATAAAATACTGTCCTGTGACCTGGATAGGACACACTCTTTGCAGCAGGCATATTAACTCTCTGCACTAACTTAGATGAGTAAAAACTACCACTAAACACAAATTTGATCTCTCTCTAGCAGGTACATTAATCACCAGAGTTATCTTGGCACTTTTCTTGTTACCTTAAAACTGTTGGACATACAAGGAACTCTGCAGTTCTCTTAAAACTGCTGCACTGTTCCAAAACTGTTACAAAACTGTAAGTAATAAAAAGCACTGCTCACCTTTCGCCCCCCACCCTTCCAGGCTCCCGGGGAAATGCCAGATGCCCAAACAGCCAGTCTAGCCTTGCAGAGAATATTTATTTTGACAGTACTCTTAGCTCTTTAACACATCTCAGCCTTGTACATTACAGACTATGGGCTCTGCAACCCTCTGCATTAGTATTTCTATGCCTTGATTTTGGATCGGCATAAACTAAAGGCCACTCCAAGCTTTTTTTTTTGATAATCAACTTTATTAGCATTTTTAAAACAGCAAAGAGAATTCATTGGCAGCAGCTCATAAATTAACAGGTACATTGAGGTAAAATCAACAGTACACATGGGTAGGATTAAGCCAGTCCGACATTACAGTGTGCGTGAAAATGGCAAAGACATTGCATATATCTGGGTTCACGGTGGAATCAGGTTGAACCATTTCCCCCATATTTTAGAGAATAGGTCTGGAGAGCCCCGGGATTCGAATAGGGCCTCCTCTTGGTCACCGCACCAGTCCACCCCCTCCTCCATCCCCCCACCGTGGTAGGTGCTTCTCGCAGCCAGTTACGGTCTATGTACCGTTTGGCCACGGCTACCGCCGTCCCCAACAGGCGTTTATCCGATCTAGTGCCATCCAGGCCATCAAAGATTCCCAGCAGCAATCGCAGCGGGTCGTGGGGAACCTCCCAGCCCAGAGCCTGTGTAAGTTCTCGCACCACTCCCCTCGAAAACCTCACAAGCCCCGGGCACATCCACACCATGTGGTAGAAGTCGGCCGGGGAGTGCCCACATCTTGGGCAGTTCGGGGAGGGTCTCAAACGAGCTCGGAAAAGCCTCTCCGTGGTGAGGTAGGATGTGTGTAGGTAATATATCTGCACCAGCAGCAGCTTGGAGGATGTGGTTAGGGTACGCGGAGCCATCAGGGCGTCCCTCCAATCGGCCTCCTCCAGGGGTCCCACCCATCCCTCCCACCGGGTACGCAGTTGGTCGAGGGACGAGGGGCTGTTATTTACTAGGGCATGGTAAATTCGGGATACTCCCCTCCCCCCCCCCCCACCTAGATCCCCCATCATCACTTGGGCTTCTAGCGGGCTAAACTCTGGAAGGGTGGTTGGCGCGGGGAGATGTGCATGAATAGCATGGCGCAGCTGCAAATACCTGAAATGCGGGGCGTGAGGAAGGGCGTGGCGCAGCTGTAAGTCAGCAAAGGTTCTCCGAGCACCGACACCCGATGAGATCCCAGCGCCGAAACCCGCCAAGTGACGAAACCTCTCGGAGCCAGTTTCCGTGCCAGAGTGGCGTCTGGCGGGTAAGTTTACGGTCCCATCTTGTGTGTCGTAGGGCGGCGCGCCAAGCCAGCGAGACCGCTCTGGTAATTGGGGCTATGGTGTGTGGGACAGGGCAGCCGTAAAGGAGTGCTTGCAGCTGTGGGAAGTCCGTCTCTTCCAGTTCCACCCGGTACACTGGGTCGGACCAGCCGCCCGCGTACCAGTTGTGGATGACTTATCAGTTTGGTGGCGAGGTAGTAGAGATAGAGGAGAGTCACCCCAAGGCCTCCGTCAAAGGGGGGGTGCGGGTGTGGGCAAGGGAAATCTGCGGTCGTCCGCCACTCCAGAGGAACCTGAATAGAGTTCTGTCAAGCTCCTGGAACCAAGCACGGGGAAGGGGGATGGAGGTATTCTGTAGAATGTAAAGGAAACGGAGGAGGACCATCATTTTGAACAGTGCACTCCGACCCAGGGGATTGAGGGGAAGGGATTGCCACTTCTTCAGATCCGATCGCATTCGGGTTACCAGGGGCGTGATATTCAGTGCCCATTCCAGTTCCGGTAGCAGAGTCACCCATATCCCCAGGTATTTAACCGAGTGGCGTCTAAGGGGGATGGACGACTGCCAGTCGAAGCATTCCCGGGAGGGGTGCAGCGGGACCAGGGTGGACTTTGCCGCATTAAACCGACTTGCTCGAAGTCCAGAAGGATCTGCAGACATTTAGGGCCTGAGGTCGCCGGGTCCGCCAAATACAGGAGCACGTCATCGGCGTAGAGGGCTATTTGTCTATGTGACTCTCAGTCCAGGTCCACCCTTGAACGAGGTGGTCATGCCGGATGAGCGTCGCCAGGGGCTCCATCGCTAATGCGAACAGGAGTGGAGATAGGGGACACCCCTGGCGCGTGCCTCTGCATATCGGGAATACCTCTGAGAGCGTCCCATTGATCAACACTTGGGCCTTGGGGCTCGCGTAGAGGACCCCAATATAGCTGCGGAACCGCGGGCCGAAGCCCATTTCCTCCAGCACATCTTGCAGATACGCCCAGCCCACCGTATCGAAGGCTTTCTCAAAGTCGAGAAAGAGGAGGGCCAGATAGGGAAATAGGCGGGAGCGATGGGCCAAGGCCAGATGGAGGCGGCGGATACAGTGGCGGGTACCTCTGGCCGGCATGAAGCCACACTGGTCCGGGACTACCAGGTCTTGTAGAAAGGGTTTGAGCCTCTGGGCCAGTATTGTGGCAAAGAGCTTGATCTCGGTATTAATAAGGGAGATAGGGCGGAAGTCCGAACAGTTCACAGAGGGCGGGTGGGTCTTGGGGATGACCACGATCGTGGCCAAGTCCGATTCTGGGGGGAAGGAGCCCTTCTCTATCATGTGATGGAAAAGATTCAACAGCTGGGGGGCCAGAGTGTCCCGGAAGGCCGCATAGAACTCCTGCGGGAACCCGTCCGGACCGGGTGTCTCGCCACGGTTCAAAAGGGGGGTGGCCTCCAGGACTTCATCCTGTGTGAATGGCTTCTCTAGAGCCTCCGCATCCTCTGGAGTGAGGGGGGTAGCCGGGCACCGGCCCTACCCAGTAGGGTAGTCAGAAGCGCGTCGGGTGGGCGCGCCGCATAGAGGCGGGTGTAGAAGTCGGCGAAGGTTCCCGCTATGGCCCCGGAGGTCACCTGGAGGGTGCCATCCAGTGCGCGGACCTCCGGAATAACGCGGGGGTTCTTAGGATAGGAGACCAAGTTATGGAGGAGTTTACCGTTCTTGTCACCCCAGCCGTATATCCGCGCCACGGACGATCGCCACAACTGCTGGGCCGAGTCGAGCGAGATTTGGCGGGGCTCTTCCCGGATCAACGCCAGCTGCAGGGTGGGGTCCGCTCGGCCGATTGCAGTTTGTTCGGCTTCTAGCCAGGCAGCTTGGGACTCCAACTCCGCAAACCAGGCTAGCCGGTCTGCTCGCTTGGCGTGGACAAGCCCCCTCGCCACTCCACGAATCACCGCCTTACCAGCCTCCCAAAGGGTCGCGGATGATGAAGCCGAACCCTCATTGGCAGTGAAGTAGTGGGTTAGTTCCTGCCCTAGCTCGTCTACCAGGGCCTGGTCCTGCAGGAACCATGCATTGAGGCGTCATACCGCACACGGTCCCTCCAGAGTGGAGCCCATGCGGAGGGAGATGGGGGAGTGATCCGACAGTCCCCTTGGTAGGATATTCGCTCCGGAGAGCAAATGACAATCTGCGGCCGGGAGTAGGAGGAGATCAATGCGGGAATGGGTATGGTGGGAGGCCGAGGTATGAGTATATTGTGTCTTGCGAGGGTTCCAGACCCGCCAAGTGTCACAGAGCCCCAAGGCTGAGGCCCAGCTCGACAGGGCCGTCGCAGAGGAGAGGCGGGTCGCCGAAGGGGTACCGGTCGTGTCCCGCCCCGGTTGCATCACGGCGTTGAAGTCGCCACCAACAACTGTGAGGCCGAGCGGAAAGACGGAGGAGATCTGTGTGAGGCATCGAAGCGTCGGGGACAGGAGGGCGGGAGGGACGTAAACATTCAGAATGTTCAGGGGACAACCCTCCACCATGCCCGAGATTGCGACATATCGCCCCTGTGGGTCAGTGTAAGCTTGAACCAGGGTGAAGGGGAGACCCTTCCGGAGCAGGACCGCCACCCCTCGGGACCCGCGTTGAAACCCAGAGTGCCAGACCATCGCAAACCCGTACCGGGCCAGGAAGTTACATTGTGTCCCTAAAAGGTGGGTCTCCTGGAGAAGGAGCACGTCTGCCGAGTGGCGATGTGCCGCTCGAAGGACCGCAGTGCGCTTAATGCGGTCTAGGAGACCGTTGACGTTCCAGGAGAGAACCTGGAGGGGCCTAAGCAAGGTGTATGCCATTGGGGGAGGGGGGACGTGGGAGAGCCAAGCTTATTTAAATAAAATAGGATTCAGCACAGCATATAACAAAACATTTTGTGAACCTCCCTCCTTGGATTCTGTGATTTTTTTTGTTTTTTTTGTTTCGGGCAAGTGTCTTTTTTTTAAATGTAAGAAACTCCTGATTATTGGCCAATCTGTTGATTTTGCACTGGCCTGCTTTCCCATAGATTTCGCTGTGTAGTTGCATCATTCAATTTTTTCCTGCATTTACCGGTGTAGCGTGTAAACATTATGGAAACAGAGTAGTTAAAATTGGTTTCTTGCGGACAAGAGACGTGCAACCATTTTACTCGTCGGTGCTGCCTATTGGTTTTCACAATTAAATCAGATCTGTGTAGTATTTTGTTCTGCACATTTGTGTGGCAATGGAATGGTATATGCTGTGTTCTTGCTAGTTTCTTGTACAACGTATTTGTGCTGAACTCACTATTTTACCCAAAAACTTCTGAAAATAGTAAATGATATCAACAGCATTGCAAAAGACCACATTTTCTTATGAAAAGCCAAATCTAAAATCTTTGTGCTCTTCCCCTATTTAAAAAAAAAAAAACTAAAACGTTTTTTGCAATAAATACGTGAAGGTCTCTAGAAAAGACATGCACACCCTTACTTTTACCCTATGATTCTATTTCCCAGTATTCAGTGAAATCTGCTATGGCTGAGATACTGATTTTACTGGAGATTTGTTTGTTGCTACTTCAACCACTGTATTCCACTAAAAAAAAGCGAAAATTGTATATACCGATGACCTCACTTCTCTGGCATTGGATAACAGTCAGACAGAGATCCACCATGTAAAGGTTACATGCAAGAGTAATCCTGAATGACTGGGCATAGATTTGTGGCTAAAAATATAGGTTGAGAAATATTTGATTAATCACTTGTTCTAAACCCAATGTTATAGATTTCTTTGTAGTTCTAAATTAGAAGTAGTCTGTGCCAAGGGCTTTGGTCATCCCTTGCAGCAAAATGCCATGAAGGTTTCCAGTGTGTGCCAAATGTCCCATGCCGATGTTTGCACAAGGCAACATATCTCTTCTTAAAGATGTCTTTTTTTACCATGTTGTATATTTCCAGATTGGAGATTGGATGTAGAAGCCGGAAGCTGGGTAGAACCTTGTGTTTTTGGGGTTGTGAGTTTCCGGGTCATTTTACATCTCTTCAGGCGAATAGTTGCCTGAGTCATTTTCAACTGCACTTCTCTCTGTTTGTTCCTTTTGTCTCCTGCTTGCAAATATAGCGTCAGGGATCTCATATATACTCTTAAAACGTCTAGATCTATTTTTCATTTTGCCCCTTGTAAAGCAAACTCATTTGGGTCGTGCCTCAGTTGGATGAAATGCATGGTATTCACTATCATTGCATTTTTTTCCGGAACAAATTTCATTGGGCCTTTGCCAACAAAAGGACCAAGACGGCCCATATACATACACATGATTCTTCAGAATGAGACCCCACAAACATGTAAACACGAACCTATGCACAGAATAGCCCCAGATACATTGGATTTTTTATTAAAAAATGTATTAGATGACAATGTGTACACTGTTCCGTACATTGCTGATGATTTGGGATTTAATACCTAAATTGTATTGGACTATTTTATCAAATAAAAGAAAGACCGAAATCAGCAGATTTGATTTTTATTTCTCCTAGTGGAATTGTGCTAGTACTAAAATCCGTTTCGGATACTGATTTGCTAAGCCTAGTATATGTCCCACTGGACAGCCATCTCCTGTTGAACAGATTCAACCTGAAGAATCAAACTCCGCTTAATAGTGGACGCATTAATGTAAAAAACACAAGTGCGTTTTGAGAGTCTAGCTTGAGGTCAATGATAATGGTCGGTGTCTAAAAAAAAAAGGCTGAAACCACGGCAGCATACTTTCCCAAGAACTGACCACCACTTATAAAACAGTGTTAACATCTCTTCTTTATTATCAAATTGTGCCAGTCTTAAGTTCTTTGGTGAACATAGTGAAATAAACCAAGTAATTGAAATCTTCGACGGTGAGTAGAGAAGTCATTTAAGAATTAATCTGCTTCTGTTTAATTTTTGGCACCAGACCTTCAATGAAGCAATTGCAAGTCCTCTTCTTTTCTTAATGGGAAGGGTTTTGCAAGAGGTTACGCTAGGAGAGGTCTCAAATATGTTCCCTGCTATGCAGAGGAGATGGAATTGCAGAGTCACCAACATTATATGTGACACTAGATTTAACCATCCCTCACCGTAAGTTACTTTCCTCAAATATAATTTACAAGGTGTACAGATGCTAATTTTTCACAAGACATATTGTAGCCTGCCTGCAGAAATGTTAATGCGATTTTATGAAGCAGATTTAAGTGAAAGGAAAAATAAACAAGAGACAAGTGAGCTGTAGCAGGGCATCTTGCTCATGGAATACTCCTTGACTAAGGAGTGGAGGATCTCCGTCTTAATATTGTACAGTCCGATTCCATTACAAAACATCCACTCTACAAAGGATGCTAGCTCTTTGGACATGTTTGGCTACTGTTTCAAGTCACCCTTACTTTGCAGGTACTCCTACTTATTTTTACGCAACACATTGCATAAAAAAGGAACAAATTATAACATTTTAACTTTGATTGGCTCTATTCATATTTGTTTGATAGTGAAGTCCGAGCCTCGTTCTGAATAAAAATGCAAGAAGGCATGCATGACTTCCATATTGATTGAAGAGACAGGGCCGGGTGGTGTAGTAAACTAATGCATCCGCTCCATTAATCTGTGTTTGACCTCAAGCTCACAGGTTCAAATCCTGGCAGGACCACTGAGCCTTTCATGTTCTGAGGTCAATAAGATGGGTACCATTAATTTGAGTAACCATAAACATCTGTGCCAAATGACCAAAGGGGTAGTGTGTGATTTACAAATGCCACTTGAAGGCAGTAGGTGGGCCAATATACTAAATTTGTGTGATTACTAAAGTATTTCTGTTGCCCGGAGAAAACACACTTTTAATTATTGTTGCCATTTAATTTGTGTCTCTCTGATCAATATGTAAATTGTTTTATGTCCCTTTAATAATCACAAACTATTTCTTTTAATATACCAAAGAGTTTATACGTTATTTGTTGTTTATTTTTTGTAGGCATACTAGAATTCATTAGCATAGCGGTGGGCCTCGTCAGCATTCGAGGTGTGGACAGCGGACTCTACCTCGGAATGAATGAGAAAGGAGAGCTGTATGGGTCGGTAAGTTCTTTCTGTTTTAGGACAGCTCAAAATCTCTGCACACCCTCACCAACATATATTTGCAGGCTTACATCTCCCTCCTTACAACATTAGACAGTTCAACAGAAAGACTGTGCTTTATACAGCCCATGATATCCCACTTTCTGTCTTCAAGGCCACAGGTTGTGAACAACCCTCGCCTAAGGTTCCATAAATAGGGGCTCAATTGTAGACTACACTCAATACTTACGTGACGTATAAAAAAAAAAAGGGCCTTTCTTTTTAGGTGTCCCCTTTCAAATAGTGCAAGTTGTGTGGTTGATTGCTTACCATTGATTGGCTATATTGCTACTCATTCGCTTGCTTCTTATTTGATGGCTTGCCTTCCTCTTCTTTTGTTTGTCTCTCCCCTAGAGGATAACGTCTTAATGATACTTTTGTTTGGAAAACTTGTATCCTTCCACTGCTCATATTTATGGAACTACTTTTTTTCGTTCGCAATCCATGAGAGTGCATGTTTTTGTTAGCTTTGTCACTTGTATGCTGATTCCTCTCCCTCCCCCACAAACACCCTCACCTCTCCCAACTAGTTTGTAAAAGCACAGCAACATGAGATATTGTTGCTGGGATATGGTGGAAGAGGTTTTTGTTGTATCTGCTGCATTCCACATAGGGCATAAAACAGTCTTTGGCACACAAACACATCCATGGATTTGGATGACTGGCTATCTGCTCCACTCACTCAGGCGGCCTTTGAGGTAGAAGGTGTACTTAGCATTCCACCTCTCTTGGAGGCCAAACATCCGCTCCTTGGGCTCCGTAGACAACCAAATGGCTGAATCCAGTCAAAAGTAAAGTGGGCCATGGCAAATGTTTCTCTATTTTCATTCTGACAAGACCTTATTCTTTTTTTAAATTCTGTTGAAGTGTTCTTACTTAAAAGTATTTGAAAAATAAAGCATGCTATTTATAAAGGTCAAAAACATTGAATTCCATGTATTGAGGTATCCTAAGATACGTATTTGATTCTCTTCCAGTACTTTGAAATTTTGTAAGACCTTTTTTTAACCAATACATTACAGACATGTTGTGTCTTGTATTTTAAAGGTAAGATCTACTGGCTTTTCTAACGCTTGCTAGTTTTTTCAGCCATCCAAAGTGTTAAAAATCTTTGTTGTAGTGCTCTATATCACCTTGGGGTGTACCATCCTGGAATATTGTGGCTTGCATCCTGTTCTTAACCCTTTAACTGCTGCCGTCGGCCATCGCGAGCACTACCTCGATGGTGCTGCGAACGTCCAATGGCCGCCGCGGAACCGCCGCACTGCCGCGAAATTACGGCCGCGGCTAAAGTGTTAAAAATGATTTTGTGTACAAGTTTTTCTGCATTTCTCTGAGGTGTATTCTCATTTTCTTCCTACTTGGTTTGAGATCAGCTTGCTTCTGTTGCTCAGAAAATAAACTTTAGTCTCTCAGGTAGACACAAATAATCTCTGTGACGCCCTCCCATTTCTCATATGTGAGGTCCTGTTTTGATCTAAAAGAAACGTTTTCATGAATGTTGTATGAAACATGAACACATGTATTTGCAAATTGTCTGTAATCAACTCACATATCCCCCTCATTAAAAATAAAGTAAATGAAAATGGTATTAAAAACAATCTGTTTAAGAATTATTAAAGATCATCAGAGCAAGACTCTCTGTTGGACAGAGCTGGCTCAATCAGGGGTCCCCTAAAAGACACAGGCCTTGGGCCGTGCCCACTTTGCCCATGCCTTAAAATGTCTCTGGACTATCTGTGTCAATAACGGCTCATGCCAATAAGAAACAATTTTTAAGAAGAACAGTCTTTTCACCTAAATGAACCTGAAATTAACAAAATAAACCCAGGTGAACTACATTTTGAAACAGGTGAAGGATTGTCAAAGATCGTGCAGTTTAAAATCGTGTAACCCGATCATTGTTCACCACCATCCAAAAGCAACTGCCTCTCGTGCGCCTACTCCCTTTTCAGGATTGCGACACAATTTCATTTTTGGGACTCACATTATACAGTTGATAGTAATATAACAAACAGAGATACACACTTGGGAATGTGGGCACTAGAATATAGGTAAAAGTGACACCATCGGTAGCATGACTGTGATGGACAATTGAAGATTCCACCTTGGTAGTCACAGTACTTCAGACATAGGTGACTGCTAGATAGCGCATAGAATCAAACTCCCCTGTAAAGCCAAAGCTCCAATTCTAATTACAAGGCACCAAAATAGTTTGGACAAAGGATGGCCGAGTTGAAACCCCCTAAGTGTAAATTACAAAATGCCTGGGGAGCTAATTAAGACCCTCAGTTAAAAAACACCTATTTAAATGACACACCCGCAAAAAGCATCTTGGAAAACAAATACTCTGCTGCATCAAAATAAGGCGAGTCTGATGTCCCACAAAAGCAATCTGATGCATTGTTGACACGCATAAGGGTCAGCCTGTGGTAAAAACAAATTACTCCACCCTGCAGTTATGCAATTTGATATCTGTCTTCTATCCCCAAAATTGTTTGGCTAGTTATATATATCCAACTGTGTGCGGATCATCAGATTTAAAGTGTCATGAAAGACTGCTTTTCCATATAGTCTCTCATAGGGTCCATGTGATAACTGCTATGGTACTTACTAACTTAGATTTTTCCTAGTCCATATCTGGACCTTCCTTTGTATCGTCTTCCAAATTTAGAGCACCTATAAAACATGGGAGCAGGTGCACTCCAGTGGCTAGGAAGTTGAGCATGCATGTAATCCAATGCCCTATACCTCTTTACTCTGGCTTGCAGTACATGAGAGGATTGGACCATTGGGCAACCAAGTAATTCGGACTTTCTTTTCTTTCATAAAGACTCTCTTTTTACAGTGCATTTTGAACACTAATACTGATTATTCAGGTTTCTACAGCTCTCACTGAGTGTTGCTATCATGAGTAACTGAATCTAAATGCGGTTATTCGCTGCTATGACCTAGCAAATGTTGGAAGCAAAATTTGTTTTCCACTGTTATTACCTCATATAGGAATTCAATGCTGCTATGACCGGGCTCTGGGAGAGTCTGTCATTGCCGCACTGGTGCTCTGCTTTGATGGCAGTTTCGGGAAGGGAGAAGGAGGGAATGAGGAGGGAAGGCACAGAGATTGGTGGATGGCAGGGGGCTAGTTGTTTTATTTTTTTTAACATTTGGAACAGGTGGAAAAAGCAATATTATGCACTGCCTCCCCATTACGACTCTGTCCCTGCGTAATGGGGAGGCAGTGTATAATTGATGGGGCTATACATAACAAACTATAGATGGGTAAAAAGTGAATAACAGACGTATTTCACATATGGATTTTGAGTGACATCCTAAATAGCTCAAGCGTTGCTCTCTTTGTTTAGTTGGTGTTACTCAGTACCCCATTTTGTGAAAAACATCCCCATCATGCACTGTTAGCCATCTATAATTCTATGTGATAATCGTTTTAAATAGGAAAACTCAGTCTGGAGGTCCAGGCTTCTCATCTATGGAACAAACTCCATTTGAATATTAGAAAGACCACTAACTGTACGTCCATGAATTTATTTAAGCTTAAACTGTTTTCAGTTTAGTCCAGTTGATTGACATTTGTAGTGTTCTACACTACAATCGAGCTGTGGCCAGTGATGTAACTTGCACAATAGATATTCATCAAGAAACAAGCTAATGGGAATAGCGATAAGTAAGAAAGACCCATCCCATCCCATTCAGTCAGTCACTAAACTGAAGTTACACATTATAAATATATAGATAAACGTACACATGTTCCACCCAGGGTACCAAGACACGAAGCCATTGTGAATCTTTTTGGAGCTTCTGCTGTACTTGCATGTTACTTTGTGAGAAGCATGGTGATTTTGCAATTGGCAGATGTATTCATTTATTTTTACATAACTTTATTTTTATTTGTGAATATCACAGAGAGCGACCATTTCATATGCAGCTGAGTCTGGCACAAAACTCATAAAAGGCACCTGAATCTATTGTACTTTGACGCTAACTGATTTAGAGACAATTCTAAGAGAGGAGAAGGACTTTAGTCTGAACCAGCATGCATGAGAATGGGTCATCTGCTGAAATGTCCGCTTTCACAAATAATCATTGAATCCAGTTGACACCGATCTGGTTGATGTACACTCCTTAGTTTCAGCACCTGAAGAATGCTGTGCTTATACTGGCTTCACTTGTAAGGTGTTTTACCAGCCATTCTGTGAATCGAGTTTGCCTACAAAAGGGTGCTCATGTATATGTACCTTTAAATACAAAGAAAATAAACCTCACAAACGCAGTTGTAACGTGGACTGATATTTCTATTGTGTAGAGATTATCCATTAAACACAGTTGGAGAAGCTTTTAGGGACTATTTGCTACTGTAAATGCAATTAGTGACCCTCGAAGTCTCATTAGAAATCCACACCTAACATTAAACCCCTATTTTGTCACAATCCTCAATGTCATCATACCTTTAGTACTTCCAGTCGTTTAAAATTATACAAATTAAATGGATGTTCTTTTTTTGTTTTATTGCAGTAGACTACATTAAAAACTAGTTAACACATATTCAAAGCAGTGAAAATGTATTAAGTTAATGTTTCAAATGGCAGAAGGTAATCTCAACTTGGACATTAATGGAGTTACATCCGCCAAAGATATCACACTTAACTACTGGAGTATATGTACAATTTATTTTTGATAAATGTGAAAAAATTGGGTTATTAATTTGGTGGGAGGGTACCCCAGCCAAATTAATAATGAGGAAGCAGAGGGTAGGCTACTGTCATCTCCCTCGAGATGGTACAAGCAGGGTCAGATGGGACAAAAAATAGGCCTGCGCCCCAATATATAAGTGCCCCGCATTAGCGAAGCGGAAAGCTAAAAAAAAAAATGGTAATGTCCATGCAATAAAGAGTGAAAACCGGTCCACCTGGCCATAAAACAGACCCAGAACTGACAAAAACAGACCCAAAACCTGATTTGTCAGACTGGTCGATCGGACACAGACTGACTGCCCCATCCGTAGCTACAGGGTTCTGGGGACCTGCAGAAACAATCTAGTAGTTTTGAAAAGATGTTCAGAATAGGAATTGTGCTCTAAGTTATGTGCCTTTGAAAGTGGAGAATGATAAAATAAAATGCATCCTTGATTTAACAGATGACCATGGTAATGTAGGCCCCCAGAGGTTGCACCCGAAAATGTAGTTCCTACTGCAATCTCCATTTAATTAATATAAGGATGGTAATCCATACAGTCACGGCACGCTCCAAAGATTTCTGGTTTGATCCTTGTTTGTCATATTATAGATTTGTACACTCTTTACCTTCCCAGTTTTATCAATTAAAAAGGCATGCATAGTCAATCTCTTTAGAAAAAAAATGACAATACTGTAAATGTTAACAGGAGCAAGTTGGGGCCAGTGTAGGGAGTGTGGAGGTGGTTCAATTAGTCTCTTCTCTCCCTTTGCTCAAGGAAGCATGTTTTTTTGTGATTTTTTTTTTTGATAACCAAGTTTATTGATTTTATAGAAAGCCAACAAAAAACAACCGCACCAGATTTTTGTACATTTGACCGTTCAAGGCAAATACAAGCAAACATCACATCAGTAAGGCTTTTTGTTATTTATCGGTGCCTTAAAGCACCTTGCTTCTGTGCCACAATCGCAATGCCTATAAATTGAAATTAACAATAGCAGAATCTAAGAAAACTGCACCTTTTCTCGTGCTCCCTCATAAAGACGCATTTTATTTTATTCATTCATGTGTCTGTAATGGGCTCTGCATGGGGTTGTTAGTTTATGTCAGCATGGGTTAGCTATTCCTCCCGCCTTATTAAATAATGCATTGTACAGTAAAGCACTTGAATAATTGATGGAAAAATAACCTATTGATGCTTCTTGAAGCAAAAGAGAAACACAGCTTTATTTGAACTTCAGGTTTCGAGTTGTTCTACATTGAAACCTTTTAACAGACAGACGACAGCCTTTTTAGCCACAGGTCATTTAATTTAACTGATTCAGTTAAGTTAAACAGTTGTGTCAAGGCACACCGTTTAAAATCTAATAAAGAGACTTGCAGTCTTGTCAACACTTACACGTGTATTCTGATGGCCCTATTACAGGGAGTCCTGCATCTATTCTGTTGTGCATTTTCATGACTCACACTATTTCAATCTCTGCTGGAAATGCTTTCCCAGTTGACATTTTGGCATTTACTGCATTTGAAGTCCGTGTCAATTCAACATTTCCAGCCAAAAAACAGTAAACCTTTCAGCTTTCTGTAGTAGATTTTGGAAGCTCTACAGCAGACAAAATAGCACAATAATTAGAATGTTGATAGTAGGATAAACATGCCGATTCCATGCATTGCAGGCCTTACTACTTGCAGGGGCTATGTATGTTGAAGCACTCACAAGGGGTGGTAGGAAGGTTTGCAAATGGTGACACATTCATACATTATTGTTCATTGGTGTCTGTGAATCACTGGCCCGTACATCAGGCGAGGGCGAATTAACCCTCAAACTTTTTGTTACAATAATACAATATGCAGCATAACTGATACAGGGGGCGTTGGTAATACCGGGTAGCAATATTATTGGGGATTGTAAATTGAATTCCTTTTAGGGCCTGTTAGACCTGGAATCATTTAACATGTTTCACCTGTCTTTTTGATTTCTGGCCTCCTGGTTTTAATGGAACATTGAACTTAGTTTTGCTGGTTTAGTGCATCTGTGCATTTTCTCACTGCTGTTCAGTGTTGAAGTGCAAGTGCTCCTACTGTAAATTGTGTTTATGGATTGGTGTTTCCATGTTTAGCTTATTTGATTTACTACTAAGTTCCTAGTATAGTGCACCGTGTGTGCCCAGTGCCTGGAAATCAAATGCTGCTAGTTGGCCTGCAGCACTGATTGTGCCACCCACACAAGCAGCCTTTCAATGGTGTCTCAGACCTGCCACTGCAGTGTCTGCGCGCAGTTCTTACTGCCATGTTGAGCCAGCGAGTGCCCCCATTTGCCAGGCCCTAACCTTCCCTTTTCTTACATGTAAGCCACCCCTTCAGTAGGCCAAAAGTACCCCCATGGGCAGGGTGCAGTGTACGTAAAAGGTAGGGTATGTCCTGGTGTGTGTGACATGTCCTGATAGTGAAATACTTCCAATTTCGTTTTCACTATTGCAAGACTATCTGTCCCATAGGCTAACATGAGAGCTGATTTGTAACCTCTTACAAGTATAACTTTCCATTGGGACAAGATAGAGAAATCGAGTTGAGGATCTCTGAACTCAGACTTTAATAACACGTCTTTTTAGGGAGATGTTTTTTAAATTGTGTGTTTGAAAATGCCACTTTTAGAAAGTAGGCATTTTCTTGCTTAACCATTCTGTGTGCCTTTGCAAGTTTGTGTATTGACTGTCTGGTTTTGGAGTGATAGGGGCTGGAGATGTGCATTCACTGTAGACACTCACAAGGGGGGGTTGAGGTATGTCCTGTCGTTCCTGGGTGACTCCTGGCAGGGCTGAATAGGCCTGGTCTGCATTTAGAGTGGTAGGAGGAGTTTTCACTAGCACCTGAATAGGCAGTGTCTTCTCTGCACAATGCTGTCTCCACCTCCTATAGTGAAGCTGGGCCAGAGAGGGTAGAATTGGTTTTGACTGAGCTCAGAGACCCTTGCCTTTTAGAGAAAATGCGGTAGAAATATTGGGGCCCTGACCCCAGGGCTTTAGAAGGAACCTGCCAAGAAGAAGAGCTGGAGAAGCTGTGAGGAGGAACTACCATTTTGTTGTGTACTTTGCTGTGTTGGCCTGCAGTGACTGCTTCTGTCTGGTCAGAGAAATGAATGGACTGAACTTTCTGCAACTTCTTTGCTTGAGTTTCTCCAAGGACTTGAGGTAGAGCTTGCCCCCTGTTCAAAAAGTCTCGGGCACAGCAAAGACTTCAAGTTCATCCTCTACCAGCACTGTGAACTGTGTGTTTTGTGCTGCAACAGAAGAAAAAGCAACCCAACGCCATCAATGACGCCGCTGCTGACTTTGTGACTTGAAGGCACTGCAGTACTTCGCATTGCAACACTGATCTCACTGCTGCCACCGCCGCTGCTTGCACCATGACCTGTGGGCACCGCACTTTGCACTGCCTCACTTCACACCGCCGCCCTAGCACGCCCGACGCTGCTGCTCCATGCAGACATCCATATCGCTGCTTGCACCGTGGTTTGAGGGCACCGCTCATAAGTTGGACGACGCACCATGCCACCCCACAATGCAACCATGGCCTATGGACGCTGGCGCCGGCGCCATCGACTCCAGTTCGTCAGCCGATGCTCAGCTCATCATGAGGCACGGTCATGAGCTGAGCTCGTCATGAGCTGTGGAACGCTCCCACGCGGGGATATTTCTCCTGCTGTGCTGAACGTTCCACGGAAATGGGTCATGAGCACACCAGCACTGTGCCTCATGACGAGCTGAGCTTGTCATGAGCACGGGGTCGCTGTGCGCGCCCCCGACCCCCAGCACAGCGGGGGAATTACCCCCGCTGCGAAGGGGCTAACAATGGACTTTTTTAGATCGAGCCTAGGCGTGAACGACCTGCTGTAATCCTAAAAACAACTTTTATCCCGTCTGCTGCTTACCATAGGCTCCCCGGCCAGTGTCGCTTTTTTTCCCTGTCTCCTAACTCGTTCGTGCAGCTGATTCTTAACTTCCGTTCAAGGCAGAGGAACACCGACCAAGTACAGTTTGCTTACACTTTCCTTCTTTACCTGTTGTGTGGGAGAACTCTTTTTTTTTTTTTTCAAACAGCTCTTACCCTCATTTTCCTCTTCTCTCCTTTCCTTTATTTTTTCCCCTGTGAAATACATCTAAAAAAGAAAAACACTTTTCTATTCCAAAGTGCAGCCTCGGACAGAGAGAAAAAAGGTCAAAATACGAAGAAATTTAATTAAAAAAATAAAATAAAGCAAGAGAGAGTGGACACAAAGTGATATTCACACCCACACTCATTAGCACCACTTTACAGATTTTGCCAGTGAAGCCTTACTTTTGTTTTCTCGTTTTTGCCCGGGTGGGCAAATGCGGCACCATTCCTGGAGGTACTGCAATACCTGGTTGATGCGTAGATTGGAAAATATTCTGCGTGATCCTTATTGTCTGGTTTCCTTATTTTAGTTTATAAAATGTGTACCGTGGCTCTGTGTTCAGATATGTGGTGTTTTTAAACCGGGCCCTGTTGTCATGTTCTTAACTTTTCAGGCAAGAAAACTCATTGATTTCTAAATAAAAGTGTAAAAGTGTTTTGGTAACCATGCTTGCATTTCACATGATTTACTTAATCTTGCATTCCCTATGAGTATTTGCTTTTCCCAGGATATTGTTACTTTTTATTTTTTTCAGGCAGCATATACTCTTGTTTCCCCTCCCTCATAACCTAATTCCCATTTTCTGGTTCTGTAGCGCAGTAAGTACAAACCAATGGCAATAGCGCTATGCAAATATGATCACTCCCCTGCAAATAAAAAACAAAAGTAAAAACACATTGTCCTTTTCAACGCCAAGAGCTCTAACTTTCACAAATGTGAGACTTACTGCTTTGAGACTGCTTGTTTTTTAAATTATCCTGTCCCTGCCAGCCCAGGCCAACCCCTCTCACCCCCCACATTCCCTGAATGGTCCTCTATAGGGTTTGAGTCCATGCCTGGAACATCTGGGACCACTTTCTGTAATCTTTTCATCATGAAAGGTGTCTATGACTTTCAGGTGCAGTGGTCTTTTCTGTGGTGGGGGAGGATGGTTTGAGTGTGCTTGTATGTCTTCTGTGTTTGGAAAATGGACTACAAGAACGAGGGTGGAATTAGAGTATTGTGCGTAGGCAAAAGCCAAATACTCTTTAAATCTGCTACCCACAGCCGATTTGGTTTCCTTCTAGTTCCATAGCACCTGCTTCCATCTTCCTGCGCCTTCTTTTTTTAACTTGGTGTGCATTGGCTGAGAATCTTCCCTTAAAATGCTGCAGTCTTGTCGAATTCATACTTTATCCCATTAACCCCCCCATCACTGTGATGATTGTTCCCTAAGAGCAATGGCACTATGTATTCAGCCATTCATCCTGAATGACTTCATGCGCTGAAATAAAAAGCAGTGCAAGCTGTGCCTTCTGGGCTGTGGAGGGTACCCCTTTATTTCTAGTCTACCAAACTTGTACGAAAGAGATATATTTTGTAAACGCTGACTCCGATCTTGTGGACCCCTACTTTCTGTAATATCAGGGCTAAAGTACTCACCTTTCCGATACAGCAAGTTCACCGTTTCGTCATCCACTTAATGTCACAGGTCAGTATTAACCATTGAGTGAGAAGCACCCATGAAATCTTGAACTAGTCGTAGGTGTGCAATACTCGGCCTGCTCGCAGTAGTCTGTGAAATTTGGCTGAGTTTTTCAGTAACTCCATGGAATTCCGTAGAGTGAAACTCTGTGAGCTCCGCCCAGGCCTAGTTTTTTTTTTTGGACCATGAGAGCCCAAACTGTATCACCACTGGAATCATAATACTCGTTTGGGCAGAACTGTGGTTTAATGGTATTATTAGACTGAGGGCATATGTGTGAAAATACATGTAAATATCGTGGTCATTAAGGCACTGTAAAAAAAAAAAGTGAAGCTTTAAAGTATTAATCTATTTGTTGGGGTGAGAGGTAACCTAGATGAGTCACGATAGTACAGACTTTACCGATATTTTTACCTACTGACGGAACTCGGATGCTTTTGCTGTCAATTTTATATTTATGCTACAAATGTTGCAGATCATTTAAATCCGACTAAAAGTTCTCCAGAATCCACTGTTTACTTTAGCCAATGTTCCTGGTTTGTATAATACTTCGTTACCCAATCCCATTGGTACTGTGCGCGGTAAGTGCATGTTTTAATGTGCATGTCTTCAGGGACATGTTAAGGATTTTGGGGGCCCTGGACCAAATGTATTTTGGCGGTGCCGTTCAGAAGAGCTTTGAATTTAGGATCCACTCAGCTCTTTCATGCCCTCTTTGGCCAGGTCACTGACAGTACAAAGACTCTCTAAATTCTAAATGTTTTTATATATAATATTCAGGGATAGTGACCAGTGTTTTCAATATTGTAACACAGCAGCAGTTTACTAATATTAGTGCAAATAATCCCTATGACAATCTTCCATTTCTCATATATGAGGTCCTGTTTTGATCTAAAAGATTCTTTTTTATGAATCTCACACATCACTGCCTTAAAAATAAATTTAAGGGAAGCGATATTCAAAACAATATATTTCAGAATTATTATAGGCCATCAGGGCAAGACTCTGCTGTGTAAAACGTCTCTGCATGTCCTGTTGTACAATTAACACCTTTATAAATTGAATAATTTGAACGTGGAACACCTTTCACAATTATCTTGTTTAGCGTTAATGGGAAATACCTGTTACACTCTTAATTACCTAACTAAATTATATGTTAATGTTCATGGGTATTCGTCCTTCATATGTCTTATTAAATCGGACATATGTCGCTTTCCAGGTGTTTCTTCAGCTGGACTCAGTTCATCATATTAGATGAAATTGCACCTGGTTGTTCAAAAAGATACTGCTGAAACCACTCCTGTGGACATGGTTCGGGTTAAAATCACTCTGTAAATGTTTGGTTGTCCAGAGGCTCCTTTAGCACGTGCGGCTTGCACATCCAGCAAGCTTGCTGTGCATCCAGTGTGGTGCACCCAGGGCTGGCTTTAGGGCAGTGCGACCGGTGCAGCTGCACTGGGCGCTGACCAGTGGAGGGGGCGCTGACCTGGGAGAAGGAGACGCACTGTATTTTTCAATAATTTATGATTGGAGAGTTGAGGGGCACTTTTGCCTTGTATTAGTAAGAGAATCCGAGGAGGCGGTCATGGGTGTGGGGGCGCCAAACATGATTGTCGCATAGGGCGCCACCAGCATTTAAGACGGCCCTGGATGCACCCACTCGTTGGAGAAACCTAAATGCAACTACGGATTTCCACATCCTCTGTATTTGTTTAGTCTAAGGCTGACCTGCTGCATGCTCGTTATAGAAACAGGGATAACGCAGATGGTTCGTGTATTTGAAGTCCGAGAAAGCATGTGAATAAAAATACATCGTGCCTGACTTACCCTTTTGCGCCATGACACAAATACCCCTCTGGACAGCCGCTGGAATGTTCTTGTAATTTTAATGGCAACACTATATGGGCGGATTACCACTGGTTCTTTAGGGAACTCCCCACCTGTTTCTGCATCCCAACGGGCACTAATGATGTTTATTCGTTAGTGTCCGTGAACGCCTTTCACCTCAAAATGAGTAGCTGCGAAGGTGTATTTATTTAATTGCTTTTTGAGTGCGCAGCAAACCCTGAGGGTAGGAGACCGCTTTAGAGGAAGCTGTGGGTTGGGAGCAAAAGAAAGCATACAATTTAAAATGTTAAATAGAAGCACACAGCCAATAGCCGAACAGCATATTATCAAATAAAAAAGATAGCATCAACTCGTACGGTACCAGAATATCGTACCCAAAATTTCTTCTGACAGAAATATCCTGTTCTGATTATTGTTTCAAAATGATCCTCTCATTGAGGTTAGCAGTAATCTACACCCACCAGCTGGAATGCTTTCTATAAATGAGATTTAGACATAATGTTTCTGTCAGATTATATTTTTCCTGAGAATATTCTAGCATACACTCCATCAAATAAGTGACATGGTGTCTAGAAGACCACAGTGGCGTTAGAATATCAGCATAACAGAGCCATAGAAGAAGGGAAGGGAGGGTACTGGTGATCTAGCCATTGTGCAAGAATATCCTGGGAGGACGTAGCCCGGCCGTTAGATGAGAGTTGGGGGGAAGCAGATTGTTTAAAGTAGTAATCGGAAGTACACCACTAGAGTAGCAAAGGCCAAGCGGTCTGTTACAACATAGTGGGACTTCAGCAGAGTGCAGTTAAGAATCAATTTAGGGACTGTAGACTTTCTGCTAGAGATATGCTGACTGTGCACTAATCGTTTATACTCCCTTTTAATTATAGAATGGGCAATGTCTCTGTTGGACTTTGGCCCTTAGGGCAGGTTCACCCCTAGACTTTTTGCGTGAAATGGTGACCTGGTGATGGTGATTTTTGGGATTCTGCGCACTTTCACTGTGTCCCAGTGGAAAGTGCGTGCGCACTCTGAGTGCATGTGCTGAGCTAGGCCTGCCCGCCCATAGGAATGCATGGGGAATGTATGTGTCCCTGGTAGTTCCTGATGCGTGGGGTGTACAGGCTTGAGTCTGGTATGTGTGAACTCGTGAGAGTGAATGCTGCGAGATGGTGTATGCAGCATGTATGTGTCTAGTAGGGAAGCGCCATTTCTAGACATGGCTGTACGTGTGCTGTGAGGGTGCTGGCGTGTGATTGGCTGGAGCTGGCTGGCATGCAGGCTCCAGGAAGTCTGGATGGGTCTGCCCGGTGGTGAGTGGGATATTAGCATGAGTGATGTGTGGGAGGAGTGTACCTGTGTCCTGGATGGGCTGGGTTTTCCCCCACACAATGCTGGCTCCGCCCCCCTGTGGTGTGTCTAATGACCCAAGCCCTGCCAGTGAATAGAGAGGGTGGCTGAGGTAAACAGAGTACTCAAGAACCAGCTGCGACTGGTTCCGCCCCCACTCTGCACCCTTGAACAAAGGAATGCACTGTATAAAAATGGGGCTGTGTCCCCACAGATGTTGTTCTCTTCCAGGATCCTGAGGGGGCTGTTGCTGCTGCTGCTGGGCCAGAGGACCGCCACTTGGGGTGTCTCCCTGCCTGGAGACCCAGTGTGCTGGCTCTGGGCCCAGCCTTGCCCCCGCTACAAGGAACTTTCCCTGTGATCCTGCCCTGCTGAGGGCACCTGGAAGCGCTGGGATTATTGCTAGCGCTAGGAGCGCTGAGGATTTCCCTCCGAGCGCCTGGGAGCGCTTCCCTTGATTTGCGGCGCTAGATTTGCCCCCTAGCGCTGAGAGCGCGCCCTATTTCCTGCAAGCTCCTCGGGGCGCTTTTATTGTTTCAGCCGGTGCCCACCCGGCATTGCCCCGGTGATTTGCTGCTATTTTTAAACTCGAGGGAGCCCTCGGTTTATTGAGCCCCCGCCTAGAAGTGCCGGAGACGGGCTGCCGCGCTGCCCGCGACGACCCGGAAGTGCTCCTGCCGGCCGGCCAATCCGAGCGCGGCCCGGCAGAAGTCCCGCCCCCACAGCCGCGACCCGGAAGTCAGGCAGGCCGGGGGCAGGACAGAAAAGCAACCGGAAGCGGACGGGAGGCCACCCCGCGCTCCGGTGAGGACAGAAGCCGGCGTCTTTCCTTGTCTCCCCTCCCAGGCTCCCTAAGCGAGGGAGAGCCCAGGAGAGGGAGGGAGAAGTGTGGAGGGAGCCCCCGAGGAGCGGGAGATCCCGTGCAGAGCCGC
The DNA here is from genome assembly GCF_964261635.1 of Lissotriton helveticus. Lineage (NCBI taxonomy): Eukaryota > Metazoa > Chordata > Amphibia > Caudata > Salamandridae > Lissotriton > Lissotriton helveticus. Next base: position 315,877,546 of record NC_136069.1, read on the forward strand.
CCGAAGCCGAGGAGCAGCCCCAGAGAGGAGCTGCAGCTGCCAGAGACCGGTGAGTGCCCGCCCCTCCCCCTAGTAGAAGGCTCGTGGGGGCCTTACCTGTTGTTGGAGCCTGCGAGGCTCAGGGGCATCTTCTGTTTGCGAGCCCCGAGGCTCCGGCTGGCTGGATACCATAATTTGGTATTTGGAGCCCGAGAGGCTCCTGGGGCCATTTCTTTACTGAGAGCCTGCGAGGCTCGTGGCAGCCAGTGTTGATTGAGTCCACGAAGGGCTCCGGCGGCCATTTGCGGTAGAGGGGGGCGTCGAGGCATATTGTCGGTGCCCGCCCCCCCCCTGTGTGCTCGCCCCAACCAGTGGGGCATTTCTTTACGAAGAGCCTGCGAGGCTCAGGGCAGCATTTGGTGTCTGTGGTGGAGTGGCCCCAGAAGGCCCCACCTTGCCCCCACCTGGTTGTGAGCCCTGAGAGAAGGCTCAAGGGGCACATCTTCAGTTAGGAGCCCAGAGAGGCTCAGAGGGACCAGACCTTTTCTAGAGCCCAGAGGGGCTCAGGGGGACATTTATTTCTGCAGAGCCTGTGCGGCTCCCCCAGCGTGTTGGCCCCATCAATTGCTACCCAGTTGCCCAGCACTTTGTGGGCAACTGCTCCGTTTAGGCCCCCCTGGACTTTGGACACAGGGCGTCCTAGCCCCAACAAGGCCAGAGGGCCTAGGGACAGTCACAGGTGGTGACTTACGTGAGTTGGCGCAATTGTTCATTTTGCTTACACCTCTGAATGTATTGTGATGCATCATGTGTTTTCCTCTTTACACCTCTGAATGAATGTTATGCATTGCATCATGTGTTCTGTTCTTACACCCCTACAGGTATTGTGATACATAGGTGGTTGTTTTCTCCCTAGTACAGGTGGTGCTAGTGAGGTCCTGGTTACCAGTGATTACTGGTTGTGTGCTATTTTGTGCTAAAGTAATTTTACATTCGAAGTGCTATTTCTGAAAGTGCTACTTCTGATTCCTGACAGTGGTCCAGGTGGCCCTTTTGTACATATCCCCTGTAAATTCTGCCCGTGCCTCTGGCACATTGTAAAGTGTGTGTTTTATCTAATGTGTTTTGGTGTAATACAAAGGCTATTTTTATATAACCTTGTGTGGAGTTTCCTTTGTGGTGGGCCTTCGGGTGTTGTTGCTGGGGTGCGTGCGCAAATACTTAACTTACATCGCCTCCAAGTTTAGCCTTGCTGCTCGCGCCACGTTACCTAGAGGGTGAGTAGGGGTTATCTTGGCGTGTAACTCCCTTGCCCTGACTTGGGGGTGGTGGTCTCTGACTGACTTTGGCGAAAGCCCTGGCCAGCCAGGGATCCCATTTCCAACATTGGCGGCAAGCAGTGAGGATGAGGATTTGTGTTTGCCTTGTACCTTAGTAGCAACTGGCCGCACTACAAAGCTCTGCATTTTAGATGACCACATTTTAGGGGATTGTTTATGAAATTCCATTGTTTCTTCTCCTGAAGAGTGTCATTTTATAATTGTGTTCAGTACATTTGTCCCCCGCCCTGCTTCCAGAGTTTGGTACCTGTGTCGCTTTTGGTCAGGTTGAGAAGTCAGGGGTGGTAGAAACTGCCTTACCGATCCGAGGGGAGGGTGTGTGTGGATGAATGGTGTGTTTTCCTGGACGCATGAGTATGAGTTCTCTTTGATAAGGAGATTGTTGAAGTTTTGGAATTGTGTACTCTTACTTCAGATTGTTAAGTCCCCTGTGTTGCACGTGTCTGTGATCATCCTGCCAAGATGGAGTCTGCTTTTAATGTCTGGGGTCTGTTTTTGCATGAACTGAGAGAGTTTTGCGAAGAGAGAGACATTGCAGTGAATGAGTCAGACACCCAGTCCCAACTTAGGGGTAACCTGATCCAATGGCAGAAGGAGGACTGGGAGCGTGAGCACAGTGAGGAGAGGGCCCGGGTCTCACACCATGAGGGTGGTGGGTCAGAGGGGAGCCCTTAAGAGTCTGAGGAGGAGGAAGAAAATGATAGCACAGGGACGCCAGCAGATAGTGAGGACCCCATAGATAGGGAGTCCCTTGCTGGGTCAAGCGTAGGAGGCAGCACCTCATCCCTTTACCTGTCCCCAGAGGAGCTGGAAGATAGGAGGAGAGAAAGGGAGCACCAGCTGGCTTTAGAAAAGCTCAGGTTGGAGCATGCCCAGGCTATGGCACAGCTGGGCGTTAGAAAGCAACAGCTGGAGGTTAAGAAGCAACAGCTAGAGACCGAGAGGGTCTTAGCGCAGGAAAGGATAGAGGAGGCTGAGAGGGCCGCCACCAGGGGCAAAGTAGCTCTGGAGGGTAGACTATCCCCTGCGCGCAGTGTTGAGTTTCTGGATCCCCCAGGGAGGGTTGAGTCCAGTGGTGGCAGCTATTTAGATTTCAGTGTAGGAAATCCCAGTCCCAGTTCCCCCAGTCTGGAACCTGTTTCCCAAGAGGAGGAGAACAGGTTGAAGTTCAGGAACCATAGGAAACCGCCTCACCAGAAGTGGGGGTATTTTGTGGATGACTGTTCTGATGCAATGGAGGATTGGCTGGCGGCTAACCCGGACGATGAGAGGGACGGAGTAGTGAATATGTTCCTCAAAGAGCAGTTGCTCAGTGTTGTGTGTCCAGAGTTGCGCCAGCACCTGCTGAAGTTGAAATGTTTTTGTCCTTGGGACCTTGCAGAGGAAGCAGACCGCTGGGAAAGTACCAGGGGTTCTGTAGAGTCATTAGGGAGTGACTCCAAAAGTAGTGGGTCAGGGATCTTCCAGCCCAGCGTGGTGGAAGAGGCTCAGTGTAGCCCAGCTAGGTCCCTGGTTAGTGAGAAGGGTGTAGGGGCTAACTGCCTGGCTCAGTGGAGCAGGAGTCAGTGGGTGGCTGAGAGCCCCCAGAGGCCCGAAGCCCTGTCTCAGAACCTGGGTGGTTTCTTGAGGGAACACCAGGTTGGGGACCTAGGCTGTCCTGTTAACCCAGTTGAGGAGGATCTCCTAGTGAGTAGAGGACCTGGAGCGTCTGTAACCAGAGCTCCTGTGGTTCTAGAGTCTGGCAGTACCGCTCCGGTAGGGAGGGTACAGGAGTCCAGAGTGAGGAGTGATTGGGGGAGTTCCCCAGTGGAAGGACCAGTGGGTCAGGGACTACCCAGTTGGGCTAGGTTCCCGTGTAGTGACCATGGTAACACCACTTTTGGTCTGGGGGATCGTCACGCACTGTCAGGTGGACAGAGGGCGGGAGATCTGCGCCAGACAGACAGTCACGCAACAGATGTGTCATTTGTTAGCCTCAGGGGGATTGTGTGTGAATCCCCAGAAGTCCTGGAGTGCCAGGCAATTGTTCCACCGAAGGTTTTAGACCAGAGGTTGGAAGGCCAGGTTCAGGATCAGCCTGACCTGAAGGGTAGGACGACTGTAACCAGTGTCCTGACCGGTTCTTCTTCCAGAGGAACTTCTCCAGGTGGGAGAGGGCAGACCTCTGGAAGGGGGTGCAGAGGGTGGGAGAGCCCACCTCTGACCCCGGTACAACCTGAGTGGATAAGCCCTGGGTTGGAATGGCGTTCTAGGTGTACCCCTCGTCGGAGGAGGAGGAACCCTAGGAGAAGAGGTAAGGGGAGGAGAGCCTTCCCTGAGACTCCTGGTCTGCCTGAGGTTGTAGACCCTAGGCTGGAGAACCAGTGGCAGTCTAGTCCTGTCTTGCAGACAGGAAGAGTGGAGAATGGCTCCTATGTGCCAGGGGTTACTACCCCCCGCTCTGTGAATTGGCATGGACCAGTGGCACCTGGGTGGCCCAGGGCCTGGTCCTGGCCGCGGACAGCCTGGGAGTACCAGTGGGGTAGCCCAGTTGGTCCAGACAGTGTGTTTAGAAGGAATCCCATGGGTTCACCGTGGCGTAGAACAGGAGGGTGTCCCTGCAGTTGCGGGCCCGCGTCCGTGTTCTATCGCCCCAAGCAGGGAAGTCCATCACGGTGGTGATTGGTCTACCCTGCGTTTTGGCTGGAAGGGGGTTGTGTTGGACTTTGGCCCTTAGGGCAGGTTCACCCCTAGACTTTTTGCGTGAAATGGTGACCTGGTGATGGTGATTTTTGGGATTCTGCACACTTTCACTGTGTCCCAGTGGAAAGTGCGTGCGCACTCTGAGTGCATGTGCTGAGCTAGGCCTGCCCGCCCATAGGAATGCATGGGGAATGTATGTGTCCCTGGTAGTTCCTGATGCGTGGGGTGTACAGGCTTGAGTCTGGTATGTGTGAACTCGTGAGAGTGAATGCTGCGAGATGGTGTATGCAGCATGTATGTGACTAGTAGGGAAGCGCCATTTCTAGACATGGCTGTACGTGTGCTGTGAGGGTGCTGGCGTGTGATTGGCTGGAGCTGGCTGGCATGCCAGGCTCCAGGAAGTCTGGATGGGTCTGCCCGGTGGTGAGTGGGATATTAGCATGAGTGATGTGTGGGAGGAGTGTACCTGTGTCCTGGATGGGCTGGGTTTTCCCCCACACAATGCTGGCTCCGCCCCCCTGTGGTGTGTCTAATGACCCAAGCCCTGCCAGTGAATAGAGAGGGTGGCTGAGGTAAACAGAGTACTCAAGAACCAGCTGCGACTGGTTCCGCCCCCACTCTGCACCCTTGAACAAAGGAATGCACTGTATAAAAATGGGGCTGTGTCCCCACAGATGTTGTTCTCTTCCAGGATCCTGAGGGGGCTGTTGCTGCTGCTGCTGGGCCAGAGGACCGCCACTTGGGGTGTCTCCCTGCCTGGAGACCCAGTGTGCTGGCTCTGGGCCCAGCCTTGCCCCCCCTACAAGATACTTTCCCTGTGATCCTGCCCTGCTGAGGGCACCTGGAAGCGCTGGGATTATTGCTAGCGCTAGGAGCGCTGAGGATTTCCCTCCGAGCGCCTGGGAGCGCTTCCCTTGATTTGCGGCGCTAGATTTGCCCCCTAGCGCTAAGAGCGCGCCCTATTTCCTGCAAGCTCCTCGGGGCGCTTTTATTGTTTCAGCCGGTGCCCACCCGGCATTGCCCCGGTGATTTGCTGCTATTTTTAAACTCGAGGGAGCCCTCGGTTTATTGAGCCCCCGCCTAGAAGTGCCGGAGACGGGCCGCCGCGCTGCCCGCGACGACCCGGAAGTGCTCCTGCCGGCCGGCCAATCCGAGCGCGGCCTGGCAGAAGTCCCGCCCCCACAGCCGCGACCCGGAAGTCAGGCAGGCCGGGGGCAGGACAGAAAAGCAACCGGAAGCGGACGGGAGGCCACCCCGCGCTCCGGTGAGGACAGAAGCCGGCGTCTTTCCTTGTCTCCCCTCCCAGGCTCCCTAAGCAAGGGAGAGCCCAGGAGAGGGAGGGAGGGAGAAGTGTGGAGGGAGCCCCCGAGGAGCGGGAGATCCCGTGCAGAGCCGCCCGAAGCCGAGGAGCAGCCCCAGAGAGGAGCTGCAGCCGCCAGAGACCGGTGAGTGCCCGCCCCTCCCCCTAGTAGAAGGCTCGTGGGGGCCTTACCTGTTGTTGGAGCCTGCGAGGCTCAGGGGCATCTTCTGTTTGCGAGCCCCGAGGCTCCGGCTGGCTGGATACCATAATTTGGTATTTGGAGCCCGAGAGGCTCCTGGGGCCATTTCTTTACTGAGAGCCTGCGAGGCTCGTGGCAGCCAGTGTTGATTGAGTCCACGAAGGGCTCAGGCGGCCATTTGCGGTAGAGGGGGGCGTCGGGGCATATTGTCGGTGCCCGCCCCCCCCCTGTGTGCTCGCCCCAACCAGTGGGGCATTTCTTTACGAAGAGCCTGCGAGGCTCAGGGCAGCATTTGGTGTCTGTGGTGGAGTGGCCCCAGAAGGCCCCACCTTGCCCCCACCTGGTTGTGAGCCCTGAGAGAAGGCTCAAGGGGCACATCTTCAGTTAGGAGCCCAGAGAGGCTCAGAGGGACCAGACCTTTGCTAGAGCCCAGAGGGGCTCAGGGGGACATTTATTTCTGCAGAGCCTGTGAGGCTCCCCCAGCGTGTTGGCCCCATCAATTGCTACCCAGTTGCCCAGCACTTTGTGGGCAACTGCTCCGTTTAGGCCCCCCTGGACTTTGGACACAGGGCGTCCTAGCCCCAACAAGGCCAGAGGGCCTAGGGACAGTCACAGGTGGTGACTTACGTGAGTTGGCGCAATTGTTCATTTTGCTTACACCTCTGAATGTATTGTGATGCATCATGTGTTTTCCTCTTTACACCTCTGAATGAATGTTATGCATTGCATCATGTGTTCTGTTCTTACACCCCTACAGGTATTGTGATACATAGGTGGTTGTTTTCTCCCTAGTACAGGTGGTGCTAGTGAGGTCCTGGTTACCAGTGATTACTGGTTGTGTGCTATTTTGTGCTAAAGTAATTTTACATTCGAAGTGCTATTTCTGAAAGTGCTACTTCTGATTCCTGACAGTGGTCCAGGTGGCCCTTTTGTACATATCCCCTGTAAATTCTGCCCGTGCCTCTGGCACATTGTAAAGTGTGTGTTTTATCTAATGTGTTTTGGTGTAATACAAAGGCTATTTTTATATAACCTTGTGTGGAGTTTCCTTTGTGGTGGGCCTTTGGGTGTTGTTGCTGGGGTGCGTGCGCAAATACTTAACTTACATCGCCTCCAAGTTTAGCCTTGCTGCTCGCGCCACGTTACCTAGAGGGTGAGTAGGGGTTATCTTGGCGTGTAACTCCCTTGCCCTGACTTGGGGGTGGTGGTCTCTGACTGACTTTGGCGAAAGCCCTGGCCAGCCAGGGATCCCATTTCCAACAGTCTCAATCTGAGGCTAAAGGACATGGAGTTGGGATGGTCAACGTCAATGTGTACCTTGACGAATGAAAGAAAGTAAGTCTTAATGAAATATTAAACGAGTTTTGTGGCTGGCCTGAATCTTTATCCTATTGTTGTCCTAAATGGTATTACCCTGATCTGCTTTATAGTACGGCAGCCCAAAGGAAGGAGTTTGTGACTGTAAGATATGTTAACCTTTTTGGGACATCGACCATTTATGGAGGAATATGTCTAACCAGGTCTGTGTATTTGTGGAGAAGTAAAGTAGGTCGATTTTAAGAAAGCCATATTTTACATTGTCGCATGGGTTAGCAAACAATCATGTCTTGATTATTCCCTCACTAGGTTTAATACCATGTTTTTCCTAGATCTGATTGTACTTGACTTCTGAATCATGGCACCCAATTTGTTTGAATAAAAAAAAAGTTTGGAGGGGTTGTATGATGGACAAATGTAAACATCCTATAGGAAAGAAAAAATTGGGGGGCTGCTGAAAAAAAGAAATCGGGAAGAGGACTGACTGAAGCAAACGTGGAAAAAGATAGTGAGTCAGTAATTCTGTATGACGCAAATGACAGGAAATGTTTGTTCACGATTATTCAAGAGCAATCCTATAAATAAATAACTTTACAACTGCTCTTAAGTCTATGATTTTATTATGAGGGATAGGCCCTTGAGTTTTGTAGGGCTGAGAAGTCATGGATGAGCTCTTAAAAAACAGATTTGGGTCTGTAGAAAGGTTTCTTTAGCTCTAGTTGGAGAGCTAGAAAACACTTTACCTCACCTATTCTTACTTTCCCTCAGACCAATTTAGAGTATATTCACTGCACTTATATGTATATTTGGTTTAAAGTGACCATCTTTCTCTGAGAGAGCCAGTAACGCTATGTTACTGATGCACACTTAAGTTCAAGATGGCCGCCTGAGGAGGAGCAGAAAGAAAAGCTCCTGGTTTAGGGATCACCTTTTTGGTGTAAATCCCCGGATAAACCTAAAACCATCTCCGTTCAACACACCAACTAAGACAAGAAGACTTCCTTTATCTATCGACGATATTGAAATTAATTTTGGATCTCTACTCACGTATCTGGAGACATCCGAGCGACGAGGCGGCTTGCTGGTCTCCTCTGGTCCGAGCCGTGCTCACCACCGGGACCCCCTCGATGCGGCCGCCCAGCCGAGTGACTACTGGGACCCCCTTGATGCTGCCGCTATGCCGAGGACATTGACTTGACCCCTTGGCCACTGCCGCTGAACCGAGTGCATTTCCGGGACCCCCCTTGAGGCTGCCGCTCGAGGCTACCGCTGATCTGGGTGCCCTGCAGTGACCCCTGTTGATGCGGCCGTTGCCTCCATACTTTAATTGCCAGCTGCTGCTCTCCGTCCTGGTGCCTCTGCAGCGTTGTATTAACTCGGTCACGAACTCGTTCTGCATTGTTTATTGGGCTGACTCGGGCGCGATGCTCCCGCTGCTCCCTACCTATGGGACCTCATCTGAGCCAAGGGCGGTGGTGAGACCCCCTCGACGCTGCCTCTGATCTGGGTGCCCTGCCGTGACTCCCTTGATGCAGCCGCTGTCTCCGTACTTTATTCGCCAGCCTCCGCTCTGCGTCCTGGTGCCTCTGTAGAGCGGGCCCCCTGAGGCTTGATCGGCGTCGTCTTGGAGGACTGATCCGAGCGTGTTGTTCCTGATACTCCCTTCCTGGGAGACCTCCGGGGCTAGGGGCTGTGATCGTCGGTGACGGAGACCGGGAGGAAGTCTGTTACCCCCCCCCCCTGCTCTTTCGTTTTTGATGCTGCAGTCTACCGGTCTGCCTGCAGACACACAGCTTGGAGGCTGCAGGTAGGCCGAGACACCCCTGCCGCATGACGCTGTTCAATACCCAGCCCGCCCCTGATACACAGTGTAGGCAGCTTCGCTCCTGATGTCCTGGACTACCTCATTGATACAGGTAGGATCAGTGGGGCTCGGCTACTCCAGTGTATTTTCCTGCAAACGGTCCCTACAGGGAACAGATCATGGCTTTGGGCTGATGCCCTGGGCAACCACATTGCTGCCGATTTGAACAGTGGGGGCACTGATGTTCAACGCCAACCCACGCAGGACACATGCAAATCGTGAGCTGTAAGGATGCAGCCCTCATCACTCCCATACGGGCAAAATCACTCATTGCCCTGGTTCATTTTGTTTTCCTCAGTCATTAACTAGCTAATCTGTCCTCCATTTTGACGATCTCTACCCACTCAATAATATACTCCTCCTCCCTATTGATGACATAGACACTAAGAAAGGACTGCTTTCTCTTATTTGTAACATTGACACTAAAAAAGGACTGCTTTCTCCTCTACAAACCTGGCGACCATCTTTGAAGACTGCCCTGATCTTTAATCACAATTATAAGCCTATGCCCACTATCTCTGCTCTTTATCCCATTTACTGTCATCTCACAACCAGCTCCCTTATATCTCCTCCTGTCATTTTCCTCCTTTTCACCCCATTTTCTTTTCTTTTCTTTTCTTTAACCTCACTATACCCCCCTTAAACCAGTTATCCTCACTATATGCTATTTCATACTATTTTATTCTCACTTAGCTTACTTCTTCTCTACCTCCTTTATGCCTGCACTTTATAACTTTCTAATAATATACATTTTTTTTTTTTTTTTTTTTTTTTTTAATCTAATTTTATTTATTCTGATTTGTGATTTCTTTACTGTACATTCCAACTGGCTTTGTATACTTTCCATTTGTAATTTCTTTATCTACTGATTGTGTATTAAGTTATGTCCCTCTTCCTCATGGCATTTTATTTTCTTCATATAGTTGTTATCTATTTGTCATACATTTCAACTTTAATTTTAATTCTTCTAGTTTAGACTGCCTATGTCATTGTGCCATCCTTCACTTTGCACTTTATCCTTATGTATAATCTGTTGTTATATATTCTGCTTTAGTGTATATTTGATGTTCCTTTTACATTTTGTTACATTGTTTATTTTGAAGCTCCTCCGTTTAACTCACCCTCATGTCATATCACTGTATTCTGCTTCAAGTTCTCGTTTGAATTAATCTCTATGATTTATTTCCACCTCCCGTCTGCGCTTCTTTGACCAGTACGATCCAATCTGCTATCCATCCCCTTTCTCCCCCTCTTCTCCAAACAGTGCCTCCACTCTCTCTTCCACCCTCAATTTCAACCCCTCCCATCTCTAAACTCGGCCCAAACTCTTGGTCCATCATCTACCCCCCGCCCCATCTCTCCAAACATGGTAAGAAGAATTTCAAACATAAAATGCTCTGTCTACACCCAGAAACCTTATTTGCAGATCACCATAACAACCTTAATTCCTCACATCTGTACTCCTGAGGCTCAGCCGGGAGGTTTTACTGTATTTTCTTAAAAATTGTGTGTGATTTTAAAACTGCGCACTTCCCCTCACCTGCATAGCAGTTTGGGCACTTACTCTTACCTCTTGACTCCCAGGCAGTCGATTTCAACACCGCCACGGGATAGAAAAACGCCATTCCCGACAGCAGCGAGCGAGCCTGCAATCAGGCCACGCCCACTTCTTGAGGCCACACCCAATCTGTGCTTAAATATGTGCAACACCCGTACGCGCAGCGGACGGGCGCAGCGGGCGCGCCGTCAGCGCGCCGAAGGCGCGCCAAAGGCAAGCCCGTCTGGGCCCGTCTGGGCCCAGACGGACCCAGGCCCAGAAATGCTGCCGGAAACCCCACTCGCGCGCATGGTATACACTGGAGACATGCTCCGCGCACTTCAACCGAGAACAATCTTGGCCTGTCACCATACGCATACCGAAGGTAAACCTTTCTACTACTGTATGCGCTGCGCTCCACCCCCTACCGCATCTACAAAACCCGGACTTAAGATTGGCCTTCTTAACTGCCGTTCCCTCCCCAAACATGCAATTGAAACAAACTTGCTAATTCTAGACCATGACTTTGATTTGCTCTTTCTTACGGAAACGTGGCTATCAGACAGCACCGACTCGGACATCGTCGTGGCCCTGCCTCCAGGGTACTTCTGTCAAGCACTTCATAGACCCAAAGGGAGGGGAGGGGGGGTAGCCATAATTTTTAAGGATCATCTCACCTGTAGAACCACTGATGCTCAAATCGAGGACTGCGAAAGCTGCCAATTCTCCATTCAATTCTCCCCAGCCCACTCCCTGTCGGGCTTACTGATCTACCGCCCCCCGGGCCCCCCGGGAAAATTCCTTAACGCCCTTATTGAATCAGTCGCACAACTAGCATCCTCTGTCAGCAATGTTCTCATTTTAGGCGATCTTAACTTACATTTGAAAGACCCTACAGATCGGATAGCCGTTGACCTTCTCCAAGACCTGTCGTCACTCAATATCCGACTGGTAAACAATGAACCCACCCATGAGAAGGGACACTTATTGGATCCCGTCCTCACCAATGCCACAGCCATCACTACTAAGCCTCCCCTGATCCTCCCTTGGACAGACCACTTTCTTGTCCCAATCTCTTGGGAAACACCCCTCACCAACCCTCAAACCCCTAAAATTCAGACCACTGACAGACGGTGGCACAAACTTGCACCTGAGGAATGGGCCGCCGTTCTAGCAGAGTCCACTCCCGAGCTCTCCAGCGATCCAGCTATGGCTGACGAGCAGGTCACTGAATGGATCACCTCCTCTCTTGATGCACTCATCCCTAAAACCTCCTCTCTCAAACACCCCAAAAGAGTAGCCTCGGCTCCATGGTACACACCAGAGCTTAAAGCCCTGCGTCAAGAGTGTAAGAGAACGGAACGATCCTGGAGGAAAGTCAAATCAGAAACAAATAAAGAGATCTATTCTGCTTCTCTCCTTAATTACAAAACCACCATCCGTAAAACCAAAATCGTGTTTTTTCAGGAGCGAATAGAGAAAGCAGTATGCTCCAGCAAGGAATCCTATGCTATCCTAAAAGACCTTCTGAAAACCCCAGCACCCGGACCTAAACATCCCACTGACCCTACAACTGACCAGACCAAATGCCAACAATTGGCGGATTTCTTTCACGGGAAAATCCTAAAAATCCTCGAGGCTATTCCCTCCGCAATTCTGGGTGAGGAACACGATCTCCCGCAACCGTCAACACCCTGCCGTCTTTCTTCATGGGGCCAAGTCACGACTGAAGAAGTAGAAGACACGTTAACATCCATAAAAAGCGGCTCTCCTAAGGATCCCGCCCCACTCCGAATTCTCAAAAAGGTAGCCTCCACGATCATCCCCCCCGTGACTCACCTGATTAACACCTCACTCCAAAAGGGAGTCGTACCCCCAAGCTGGAAGGCGGCGGTCGTGAAAGCTTTGTTAAAAAAACCCTCCCTCGACCCCGAAAACCTGGCAAACTATAGGCCCATCTCCCTACTCCCAGGAATCAGCAAGATTGCTGAAAAACTGGTGAATAGAAAACTTTCCCAGTTCCTGGAGGGCAATAACATACTAAAAAGCTCCCAGACGGGCTTTCGCCCAGGGCAGGGCACAGACATCGCCCTCCTAGCAGCGGTTGAAGAGGCCAGAACGCTATTGGACGGAGGAGGATCAGTGGCAGTGATCCTCCTCGACCTAAGCGCGGCCTTCGACACCGTCGACCACCGACTCCTTATCAAAAGACTCAAGGGAGCCGGTGTAGAGGGCTCCGCCTTAGCCTGGCTTACATCTTTCCTGGCTCAAAGGACCTACCAAATCTGGGAGAACAACGCCCGCTCCTCCGAAATTCCCCTCCAATGTGGCGTGCCTCAGGGCTCCTCCCTGAGCCCCACTTTATTTAATATCTATATGTCCACATTGGAGGAGGTCATCATTCCATTCGGAGTGAGTGTCGTCAGTTATGCTGACGACACACAACTGGTTGTGTCACTATCCCACCCCAAACAACAACCAGCAGATCTATTTAATTGCCTTGTGGAGGTCCATCACTGGATGAACACCTCTGCCCTAAAATTAAATGGGTCAAAAACGGAGGTTCTGCTCCTGGGCCCAAAAGGACTCACACTGTCCCCAAACATCTGGCCAGCCTGTCTGGGCCCTCCTCCAGAACCCAGAGAGGAAGTAAAGAGCCTGGGAGTGTGGCTTGACACCGACCTCTCGTTCAACGTGCAGGCAAAGAAAGTGGCCGGGACCTGCTTTGGTCTTTTGAAGTCATTGAGGAAAGTCCTGCCCATCCTGCCCCCCAACTCCCAAAAGTTGCTTATTCAAGGCCTAATAATCTCGAGGCTTGACTATAGCAACGTGATATACCTGGGCGCCCCAGAGATGACCCTGAATAAACTTCAAAGAATTCAGAATACCGCGGCCCGTATCCTCACGAATACCCCTGCCAGAGCGTCGGCCAAACCGGCCTTAAAACTCCTCCACTGGCTCCCCATAAGAGAGCGGGTCAAATTCAAGGCCCTGTGTCTGGCCCACAAACTACGACGAAATCAAGGCCCCCCTGCTCTCAAGAAATTCATCGCCCCTTACAAATCCTCAAGACCTCTCCGTTCTGACACCGAAAACCTCATTGTTGCCCCCAAATTCAAGAGAGCTCGATCGGGAGGAAGGCGTTTCTCAGTCCAGACTGCACGACTTTGGAACACTCTCCCCCGAGCCCTGCGTCTCGAACCTCAATACCTCCGGTTTAGGAAACAGCTCAAAACCCACCTCTTCCCACAGTGAATCACTCCTGGCCCTTATCTTGTTCCTTGTTCCGCCCTCCCCGTCCTCTTCCTTGTCCCTCCTTCCCTCTCCCCCTCCCTTGGTCCACTGTACTCAGGAGATAAGATTTTTTAGCGCTGGGATACCTCCGGGTGACTACGCGCTCTACAAAATAAATAAATAAATAAAATAAAATAAAAATGTTGGTTGTATGTCACAATGTCAAGGTAAAGCATAAATGTAGAAATACCATGGTTAATAATTACCCAAACAATACTGACTGTGTTTTATGTTTAAATTCTTCCTCCTTGAGGAAATGTTGTTTAACATCTTATGGAGTGCACTGAGTAATGCCAGTTATCAGTATGCGCATGGCTAAAAGTCAAGAGTGGCCACTGCAGTCGTAATGTGATCAGATTAGCTGAATTGTTTTACAGTAATTTCCAAAATGGATCGAAATGTACTGCATTCTGATCGAGTTTGTGGTGCAGAGTCCCTAGGCCACACTGCCTGTTTTGCTAGCTGACATTACATTGGAGAATATTCGACAATAGAGCAAAAACATTCCCAACACTACGATTTATTTGTTAAAGAGTTTTTTAGCCACCCGTTCCATAGTGCCATGTCCATGATCTCTACAGTGTGAAGGTTTTGGGGAATTTATTCATTCTAATCAGTTAAAGAAGGCCACAGCCCTAATATACGTTATTCGCTGCACCCGAACATGCAGATTTTTATAAGAGAGCTATAACCGTCCAGATTTTCGGCCTTTGCTGAAAGTGATGTGCTTTGGTTTTGCCCTAAGGCTTGGTTTCAGTTAATTCTACAGCTGATGCCCATGTGCTCCTAAGGTTCTGCCTTTGTTTGATTTAAAGGTGTTATCAGGTGTGCCATCACATGTCACATTCTTTTGTTGGGCACAGAGTGGGATGCTAATGTTTTGTTATGTTATGTTAGTATGTATTTGTAGAGCGCACGTTCACCCTGGGGTTTCTTGGCGCTGTGTACCGCTGGGGAACCCGTCCTGGCTTTCCCTGTGAGATGGTCCCTATTGGGCATCCCCAAGGTGAAGCCAGGCATCCCCGGCAGTGAGGGGGCCGTTGTGGAGATTAAGCAAGCTATTGCCCAGAGTTGCAGCGTGAGACCCATGGTTAGAGAGGCACCGAGGCGAGATTTATCAAGCCCGCTGACATTAGTCCCGTACCCTGCCGCGTCGGGAATTGAACCCTGGTCCCAGGACGACCTCTGCTTCTGGGTCTGCCGCCTCTAACCGGTGAGCCACACTTCTCCACAATGTTTGCATGTAACCTGGACCCCAATGTCAACTGGTCTTATGCAAGATCCAGAAAAATTGAACCTGATTCTGGCACCAACTAGTAGCAGATGGAGTGCTTTCTAGTCTGTATCTATGTGGTTGTGCATCCATAGTGTTGTGGATGAGTTTCAGAGATCGCACCTTTCCACATTGTTCCAAAATATGTCAGTGTGTTTGAGGCTATCTGTTGTGATTTGCATTGTCATCTAGAAGGCCTCCTAGTCCCTTCCAGTACACCTTGAGCTCAGATCTGCCTATGAAGATCTGTCCTCCAGCTGGGTTTTAGGCAAGATTGGGTCTTAGTGGGATGTGGTCGTAATTGGACTGAGCACAGTATAGTTCAGTAGATCTGACATGGCCAGAGGGCTGGCTGGACAGAATACAATTTTTAGCGCTAGTTGCAACTTTCAAGCAAGTTGCTCCGTATCCATTAAAAGTAAATTCCTGCCAGGTCTTTAAAGGTTGGCTCTGCAGTACATCTGTAGCCAATCCTGGAAAACTTCAGATTGTTCCCAATCTATATGGTCCAGGATTCCACTGGTATTCTCTGAGGTATTGGTGGTCCAGGATAGATTAAATTCTCTTTTATTTCAGGGGTTCAGTAAATTTTGTACATTCCAGACGTTTTAGAATGGAGAAAATCTGGTGAGCCAGTTCAGGATCACCGAGTGGATGTTGGTAACCTCCATCATTCTCCAAAATGCCTATATCCCTGTCCCCGTGTGATCCTCTATACAGATATTTCTATGGCTTTTCTTCTCTGATGGAACAGTGGCTCTTGTGATTCCAAGTGATGTCATTCCACTTGCCAGCTCCAGCAGAGTAAGTTTTTTGTACATATATATATATATGAGTGTTACATAATAGTGGAATTGGGCTATTTCCCATTCTAGTGCCTCTTTGTTCCTACCTTTTTCAGGGAGTAGGTTGTGGCAGTGAAGCCAGTATTCTATAATCTAAAACCACTTATAATTTCTTTCTATTTATCCTGAAAGTGCCTATTTTTAAACATCCTAAGTTTCCTTACATAAGTGACAAGGAATTCCACCAATAGGTGGGTAATTCCTATCTAAGGAGTGAATGTACTCCACAGCCCAGAAGGGTCTATAGGTGCCGGCAAAAATGTTGAATTGAAGGACTCTCTTTAAGAGATTTTCTTGATGGTTGGAGTCTTGATTTAGTGTGATTTTATTCTGTGTTTCCAAACAGGTCTTCTGTGATGACACATCTGCTCATGGGTTCTTAGTTTGTTTTTGGTGACACCTGTTCTCAGACATGAAACCAAACTAAAGGTCATAAACTCAGTCACAGGAGAGATTTGCAGTGTAATATATTGTTGATCGCTTTCTACTTGTCTCACCAGAAATGTTCTTCTAGGTCTCTGGGTACAGAGGTGTTCCTGGCTGATGTCAAGGAAAATATGAGGTGGTAGGATGGGTTTGGGTCTCTGGTTTTGATATCAGTGCCACATTCTGGTAGGCTTCATAGGAGTCCCCTGCTTACTCTTTACATTTAGTTGTGTGGGCAGTAAACTAATGGTGACAAAATGAGAATAGTATGACATGTGTTTCTTTTGGTCAGTGGGATTGAATGGACGCCAGGGCACTATTGTATATCCACAGAGTAAGGACTAGGTCAAAAAAGGGGATGAGGAGGTTATGCTTCAAACCCTGAAAAACTCGTGCTTGCGTAAACAGGATTAGCAGAAAGCAAAGAGAGCATTAACTTGTATTAAGCACCTATTTTTATCTTAAGTATGGTTGCCAACTTGACCTATTTTATGATTAACTTTTAACAGAACCTAAGAACCAGTGCTTGAATGCATGCACTGAGGAACTTACTGCCCAGGTTTACAATCTCATAAAAAAAGAAAAAGGACCTGAAGGAAAGTTGAAACTGATTGTTCATACATGGCTATCAACGCAGAGGGAGTAGTGCAGGGCGTTGGGGCAGGGCGGGCGAGTTGGCGATGCAGCTAGCGCAAGGTAAACTGTTTTATTTAATATATATTTACTTTACTCCGGTCTGCCGTATGTCCATTACCCCCGCCCCACTGCCCTGCAGCACTCCCTCTGCGAGCCGCCACTGGTGGTTTCAGGAGAGAGCTTGCTTTGTGGCTTGGAATTACTTTTGCTCTTCTGGACCCCACTGCCAGGTGAGTCTCCTCAGTGGTCCTGTGAGTTGGGTTAGGTTCTACATGAAATGGCCAAAGTACATGACCATACCTAAGAAGCTCCTTACTCCAGTAACGGTGTAGAGGGCGGGAGCATTCTGGATGTAATGAACCTTGGCTGGGTCGGGGATGATCCCTTTTGAAGAAAAACTATACCTGAAGAAGCATATTTCTTCTCTTAGGAACTCACACTTTCTTTGTGCAGTGTGAGGCCACAGCTTTATAGTCCATTGAAAACAGACCCTAACCAATGGAGATGCTCTTCCAGGGTGGGGGCATGGGCCAGGATGTCATCACTGATGTTTAGGATGCCAGTGAGGCCCACCAGCACCCATCTGATAATGTCCTGAAACAACTCTGCTGCGCTGGAGATGTTGAAGTTGATTGAGGCGTTTGTATCGGCGCAAACCCAGGTTGGTGAAGAATGTGGTCACATGTTGGGATTTCGGTACGAGGAAGATCTGGTGGTATCCTGAGCAAAGATCAATTTTCGAGAATCACTCTAGCCAGCCAGCTCCAATACTATGTCCTCCAACATAGGTGTTATGTGGCGTACTTGCTTGACTGCAGTGTTTGGGATCCTCATGTCGACACACACGCGCACCTCTCCTGGCTGTTTGGGCTTGCAGCTGATGACGATAGATGACATCCACGGCGTTGGCCCTTCCACCTTTTTGATGGTGTCTGCTCTCTCAAGTTTCAGCAGTTCCGTCTCCACTTTGGGGCATAGGTGGAAGGCTACCTGCCGGTGATGTAACTCAATCGGTTGTACTGACTCATTAATGAGGAGGTGGACTAGTCCGCCCTTCAGGCATCCGGTCCCCTAGAATAGCTGTTTGAATTTTTTGAGTAGAGGGTCAAGGGCGCTGACATGGAATCCAAATGCGAACTGGACCAACTGTAACTGCTCAGCCGCGTGGCAGCTGAGCAACATGTACACCCCTCCTTTCATGACATAGACTTTCATCTTGGTGGACTAGCCGTGGTGGCTAATGGTAGTGGTGAAGACTCCTGCCAGGGGGAGGCATGTGAAAGTACAGTGGATTTACACCCTGGTGGTGGTACGGCACAACGCCGGAAGTGTGTCCGTCTCTATGTGCACTGACAGAGGTAAGATGTTGATCGAGACCCCTATGTCGATCAGTGCTACTATCGATTGTCCTTCGACCATGATTTGGCATTGAGGGGCTCAGTGTATGTGACTTGAGTTGGGTTCCACGATGTGGATGACATGGACTGTACCTTCTGACTCATCATCATGAATGTCGTTGTCTTCTGCCAGCCCAGACTCTGTGTCTGCCTTGTTGGCCTTTTTTCTCTTTGGCCCTTTTGCTGCTGGCATTGATCTGCAGACCCTGGCAAAGTGGTTCATTTTGACACAGGCTAAGCACTTCTGTCCTTTTTCTGGACATTCTCCCACATGTGGGGTGGGGCCCCCAACCCAACGGCATGGTCTGGCAGCTTACAGCTTCCTGGGGTAGTCCTTCATGACTTGAGGCGAGGATGTGGCACCTATTTGGATGACAGAGTCAGCCTTGATGGCACGCTGGAGCGTGGCCTCCATGTGGGGCGCTCAGAATTTCGATAGCTGTTTTAACCTGCCCATGGCGAGGATGTCATCCATCATCATGCTGGGGCACTTGTAGGCTGTTTTCACCTAGTTTAGCTGATAAACAGCTCCAAATTAATTGGGTGCAGAATTCATCCTGTTAGTTTGGGAGAGTACATGTGGTTGCTACTGGATATAGGCATGTCTCGTTTTTTCAAGATCTTCGGGCCACTTTCCTTTTTTTCCAGTACACACTTTCACTTTCCACGGACTTCTGCTGGAATTACACTTGCCCTGGCCCTAGCCCCCCTTTTTCCGTATCACCGAATTGTGTGTGTTTTGCACATCCACTTGAGGTTTTTATTTCCTCGATCTCCTTCTATAAAATGTGGGTGACACCATGACTGTTTGTAACTGCACTGGTATAGCCAGCATGCTTTATACAAATTAGTGGTCCGATTGATTGGTTAATGTATATATATATATATATATATATATATATATATTTATTTATTTTGTTTAGTTTTCTCCTATTGCCCTTGTCCTGAGGAGGCCAAGAAGAACATCTAAGGCTGAAACGCGTCCGCGTCGACATCTATTATGGAGGAGTCTTTTCTGTTAGGAATGGCTTAATACCTTTGTTGATGACACAATAGAGCTATATGAAAATAAGTCCTTGTTTTGCCTAAAGTGTCGACCTTGACTACCTCCAAGTGTACCACCTAGAATAAATGGGTGAACACGAGTGTTAATTTGTTTGGGTATTGGCAATATGCAGTTGTTGGTACTGTCTTGTGTATATACTTTTATCACGTTATTTTGTGTATAATTACGTATGGTTTTGTGATTAGGTGCCATTGTATATGTGTGTCTTTTCCAATAAGATATGTGTGGAAAGGATTCGAAATTGAAGAGAGAGTAATTGAATGTGCTCGACTCAAAAATAAATAACCTTATATTAATTCCTCCGTACCCACTTCCTTTTGTGTACATGACAGTGTCTCCTACCCAGGTATAGGAGGGTGATGTGGGTATACCCCGTACATATTTAAACATGGTGAGGATGTCATCCATCATCATGTGGGGCACTTGCAGGCTGTTTTCAACTAGTTTAGCTGATAAACATCTCCAAATTAATTGGGTGCAGATTTCATCCTGTTAGTTGGGGAGAGTACATGTGGTTGCCAACTCGCATAACCTAGCATAAATTTGTCCACCGACTCTTCAGGAGTTTGTCAAGCAGGTGCAAAGTGAGCAGTGAGAGCTGCTTTGAACATGGCGTAGGTGCGTCAGGGTCCAGCTTCTTGTACCTTCTTGGACAGTCTGTGGATGGTGGCACCCCCCAGGTGTCGAAGCATGGGTCGTTGCCTGTCTTCCTCAAGTGCGACCGCAGCAAAGTGCATTTCTCGGCAGTCTACCCACGTGGCTCATTTGGTGGCTTGAGAGGATGGTGCACCAGAGACTATGAAGGGTTCGATGGTGGGTATGAACCTCATGTGTACGGAAGTTCAGCACTTGTCATTGAGTCCAGATGGTGAGGAAGATGGTGATGGTGCTTTATCTTCCTTGATTTTGCTTGGCTCTGGCACTGACAGGTGCAGGTTGTGTGCTGAACAGCTTGAAGGAGTGCATTGGGGCCTCCTTTAGCTATGGTTCCTTTTTTTTGGTGCGACCTCTGCACAGTTTTCCTCCTTATTTGTTTGTTTGGTTGCAGTCTCATGGATACCAGGCTCATGAGATGGTAGTGGTGTGAGTGTGGACCACTCCCCAGGCCTTGGGGTTTTCCAAAAATTGTGCTTGCTTAGCACTTGTCTTCAGACAGGCTTGGATTGCAGTTTGGGTGGTGGGCTGTGAGCTGCAGGGCTACAGAAACTGCTGCCAGCACTTACTGGGGTCAGGTGTGACTGATGGGCGTAGTCACACTGATACTGGGGATGCTGTTTACTGCCGCTGAGGGTGTTGACCAAACAGAGCTTGCCCAGCGTGGTTTATTGGGCAGTAGATTCCATCCTTTGTTGCCAGTTGTTGAGTCCTTTGGACTGGCAGGTGTCTGGCGGCTGGGGTCGGCCGCTCGCGGCGCATCAACGCGCACGGGCACACACATGGATGGTAGGGTTCTGGAGCGGGACCGCCTTTGCCAGCCGCACCTGTTTTTCTATAGCTGAGGTCATATGATCGTTGGCGAAACCAAACTGGCCGGTGTGTGACTTGTAACAGCCCTGCGCTGCCTGCCACATTATACCGTTTTCTTCACACCCCACTGCACTCCCACACTTTTCCTTTCCCACAGACATACAAAACAACCAAGCACCCTACTAGCTTCATAGCCCTGCACTGTCAGCCTGCACTTGCTCTGTAATGTCAAGTGAATATATTAATTTATACAGCTGCTCACACCCTGCTTATCACACATTCACACACACAAATACCTATCCCCCTCCTTCTAAATGGCATAGGTTTGCCGAATCGCTTAAGGGTGTATTTATTTTAATAACTCACAGCTGAAAGTAGTTTATTTTATCTTTTAGGGTGGATAATCTGAATGCCTATCATTGTTGAGTAAGTTATAAAAGTGGCGAGTTTTATGTAGTGACGAAAAATTATACCAACAAGGAAGAAATATGCAATATTAGCCATAGCAATATTAGCTTTGTGTTTCCGATAAGCAATTCTGCTCAGAAAGAAGCAGGTGGCCAGTGTGTATTGAACGTGCTTTATCATGAGCTGCAGCAGGTGAAAAGGAGATCACTACAGCTTAATGTGTGGCCCACACAATCCCGCTCCTCTGCATCATTGCAGTGCTGCAGTCACCTGTACCCGCTGACCTCTTTTTGAGAATTTATTTCATGACCTCTTTTTGAGAATTCATCTGTGTACGCTGCAGTGGCATTTCTTAAGCACATTTGTTGTCGCAGGGACAAACACGCCTGTTGTCGCTAGGAATTGTTTGGTGTGTTGAAATATGAATATGTATGGATTGTCTTTTTATATTTAATTTAAATACCCAGATGAACTATGAGAGCGCCTGTGGTTTGAAATCCAGAGGACGTGCGAACTGAATAATGAATGCCGCAAAGAAAGGACACACTTATGACATTTTAGGCTGATCTCTATTTTTAACAAAGGTTGCTGCGGCTGCAGGATGCACCATGTGACACGTTCTCTGCAGTGGGAAGAACACTTCATTTCAATGGGTTCCAGCCTTCTTGCTGAGCTGCAGGCGCAGCAATTACTTATGCTCTTATATTGTATTTAGGAAATAATCTGCCTCATAAAAATCAGCTAAATGATGGAACCAATTTATTTGCTCCTGTTGTATTGTTTACTTCAAATATCGGACCAGTTACACTTTTGCAAGGTATCCACATAAGACTTCGTGTGGATTGTTTATGGCTGTTTTTCCTCATCTACCATTGTGTGTTGGGATGACTTGGCCTCTCTACACAGTACACGTTGTCCTCTATATTCGTAATGCATTTTGCTTATTGTCTTGCATACAATGAACATGAACCGCAACTTCCAGAAAGCAAATTCAACAATTTTGGAGACCCAGTTCGGCCATGCATTCCTAGAAGAATTAATAAATTAACTATTTTCAAAACATTGCTCATCCCTTGCTTAGATGGATGCAAACACATTAATCTTCCCAATGGGCTGTGTCAGGGCTAACCACCATGTTTGGCACCCAGCTTCTTTCGACACCCCACCACAGAAGCTCACTCACTGGGGTTTTCACCAAATTTAATATTTGCTCCCACACGTCCGCTATACAACGCCTGCACACACCCTGTCTCTCTTCCCTTATTGCGATATTCACTTTCGCTCACCTCTCCACCTCACCTTTCCCTCTACTTTGGGGTAGGCCGTCAAGGGTGCATAGCTGCAAGTTAGTGGCTCTCTTAGCCAATACGGAGCAAGGTCCAGGAACTTTTTACCAACCTCTTTGGCTTTGTTGTTGAGGTGCGGGTAAGAACAAGTAAGCATACCTCTAAGCTGTTAAGGTTAGTCCTGTTTAATAATGTTCTTTCCATATAGGATGTGATCTCCCAACCAGAAGTGAGTTATAATGGGGCAACTCCAGTCCACTGTACCCTTTAGTAACTCACAGCTAGGTCACTTCTTGTCTAATGTCCCTGCAAAGGTATTCAGTCTGTGGGGCTTTAAGTAGGCGGTGTGCAAAAATTAACAGTCTGTGCATTTGAATTTAGTGTACCTAGTTACCTTTTAGGGATATTCCAGAATGGTTTTCCTTGTCTTTCTCTCAGGTCGCTGCCTTTCTTTCCTCCCCAGCTTGTTCTTAGACTTGTCATGCTAAATTTAGTCATGAAGAGGAGGCTATTATAGAGGCAAGATATCAATCTGTGTCCACTTTTAATAGTGAGGAGAGCCTGCAGCATCTCGTCCATGCCTTCCGATTACACAAGCGCTCTGTATGTCAAAGACTGAGACTCCAGTAGTCCTCCTTCCTCAGTCAAAGTAGTCAGACTTTTAATTACCCTAGTTTTGCAGCAGTCATCCATGGTAAGAGCCCAGCATCTGTCCATTCTCTCGTTCTACTGGCTGTAAATACTCCCCCTTCCCAGTGGGTTTCATTACAGTTGGGGGTAAGGTCAGGGCATAAGTCGGGTCTGCATATACAGTTTGCAGCCCTGTGAGTCAGTCTGGATCTCAACTGACAGTCTTCCATGAGTGTATCTGTGTCAGAACTTCCTTGGGTGAGTCTGTTGTGTTTCCACTCAGTTCTTACCCCATGAGATTCCTTAAAAGTTGTAGCAGTTTCCACCACAGCAGCTATTTCTCACTCAACCTGTGATCTGGCGTGCTGTTTAATTCCTTTAATGTCGGGTCATCTCTGCCGTTATCTCTTTGGTATTTGTCATTTCACACCATGTACTCCTCCAGCCAGTCTTTTGCGTCGGCAGGCTTGTCAAAGAATAATGTGTCCATCAAGCATCATCCTTAGGCCAGTGTCCTGGAGTCACTGCTTAACCCTCAGGAACAAAGCTCTCTTATGAAGGATTGTGGTAGCGTAGTCAGTGAAAATGTAAAGAGTTGTTTTTGATCTTGAACTGCCCAATGGTTGCTGAGCAAAGCATAATACAGCCCTTATCTTAATATTGTAGCAGGTTGGAAGCCACTGTCTGTGGCAGGGCCCTCGGCAGCAGATGCCTCACCAGGACCATGTGCACCCTTTCCAAAGCAAATAACTTTAACAGGTCTTGCCTAGCCACCTCCAAGTAGGATACCATATTGGTTCCCTCAGAGTTCTCCTACCAAATGGATGTTGCGCACTTCGGCGTTCTGAGACTATGTTAAGACGGCCCACCTTTTTAGACAATTCTGCCACTTGCCTCTGAAGCTTGTCAACAGAGGACCATGTCTATTCCTTTGCTTTCTCTTTGCATTTCAACTTGTCCACCAGTTTGTGGTGGTCATCTTGAAGTATGCTCATGTCTATAACCATTTTTATCTATTTCGGTCTACAGTGCTTCTCTTGTTGCAATACTTGTTTCCAGAATTTTGATCAATTTATGCTTTCAGTCTAATATATATACCTCCATTATTTGAATTTGAATTTAAAAATACTTATAGAGCGCACGTACACTGAATCCGTTTCATGGCGCTGGTGAGGTCACTGAGTGGGAACAAGGAGAGAGCTAAGTGCCAAAGGCCTGCTGGAATAGAAGCGTTTTAAGTGACCGCCGAAACTCCATGTAGGAGGAGGAGAGTCTTAAAGGCAGGGGGAGGTCATTCCAAAAAGTGGGTGCAAGTACAGCAAACTTCTGCCCCCCTGCCCGCTTCTTTTTAAAACGGGGCGTAGTTAGTAAGGCCAGGCTCGAGGAGCGAAGGTCTCTAGAGGGAACATAGGGAGAGATTGCCGAGTTGATAAAGGCAGGGGCAGTGCCCGCTCTTGCTTGAAAAGGTAGACACCCTAACTTGAACCTGGCTCGTTGTTTTATAGGGAGCCAATGGAGGCTCCTGAGCAATGGGGTCGAATGATGAGACCTGGATAAGCCAAAAACCAGGCGGGCAGCCTGGTTCTGTACCAACTGCAGGCGCTGCAGAGCATAAGCAGGGTCTCCATTATAGATGATGTTGCCGTAGTCAATCTTTGACAGGACCATGGCCATTAGGATGAGTTTTAATGCGGAGGTGGAGAAAAACCTGGCAACTTTCCGGATAACTCGAAGTGTAAAGAAACAGGAAGAAACCACAGAGTTGATATGTGAATGGAGAGTTAATCGATTATTAAGCATGATCCCAAGTGTTTTGACTGAACAAGAAGGAAGAGGAGGGGGCCCAAGTGAAAGGGGCCAAAAGGAGGGGGACCAGGGGTTGGCAGCCCCGCCCGTCGCCACAAGTTCTGTTTTATCCGGATTAAGTTTTAACTGATTGATGTTCATCCAGTCTCGGATAAATAGCATGACGGACTGGAAACTGCCAACTCCTGAAGGGGAAGAAAGATAAAAAATTAGTTGTAGATCGTCTGCATAATTATATACAGTGACCTCCATATTCTGTAAAGCAAACACCAGTGGAAAGACATAAAGATTAAATAATAAAGGGGAGAGAGCAGACCCCTGGGGGACACCACAGTTGACATTACGCAGAGGAGCCGAGAAGGTGCCTAGATGAACTGTTTGAGTACGGTCCATCAGGAAAGACTCGACCCATGCTAATGCTAACCCCCCTATCCCCGCCGCCCTGACACGTGATAACAGAATGTCATGATTCACAGTGTCAAAGGCGGCGGATAAGTCTAATAGGACCAGTATCTTGGGGGTGTTGGCGTCGAGTCCCTCCCTAAGTTGGTCCATGACCGAGATCACCACCTTCTCGGTTGAATGTCGTGGTCGGAAGCCAGCTTGACATGGGGCCAGGTAATTGCTGTCCTCAATAAAGGAGCTCAGCACCTGGGAAACATGCGCCTCAGCCACCTTTCCCAAGTAGGGGAGCAAGGATATGGGACGGTAGTTAACTAGGGAAGAAGGGTCAGCCCCGGGCTTTTTTAAAATGGGGATGATAGTGGCAGATTTAAATGCAGTGGAGACTAGGCCTTTAGAAAAGGTATCATTTAAGACAGTGAGGGCAGGGGCAGGACAGGCCAAGAACACCTGGGCCAGAATGCGGGCCGGACACGCGTCAGAAGGAGACCCAGATTTTACACGCTTAAGAAGCGGGGAAAGAGATTCACTAGTTAGCTTCGGGATGTAAGTGAGGCACTGGGTATTTTGTGGCGAGGGACAATCTAAAGGAGAGTTTGATGGGGGAGGAATGTGTGCTTTTATTTGTGCAACTTTGTCAATAAAAAACTCATTCAGTGAGTTGCACAATGACTGGGAGGGTGTGATCGTGGGTGAGGGCCTGTCTGATAGAGCTAACTCGTGGACAGTTGCAAAAATTTCACGGGGCTGGCATTCTGCTGTCAGTATGCGTTGTGAGAAATAAACTTTCTTGGCCTCTTGGATGGCTTTTTTATACTCTGAAAGTAAGGTGGTATAGTTAATTTTACTGACAGGGCAGTATTTCGACCTCCAAGCCCGTTCTGCTTGGCGGACCGTTAGTTTAAGTGCCTTCAGAGCAGGAGTAAACCACTTGTTAGCATAGTGGTGGTGGTTAATAATGACCTTCTTCAAAGGGGCCTTTTCATCACGAAGATGGATTAGCCAACTGTCCAAAGTGGCCAGCTGGAATTGAGAAGGTGTATCAGTAAGATCAGGGCAGGTGGCAATTAAAGAATCACAGAACGCAGGAATATCAACACAATTCCAACTTCTAGCCCATAGGGTTTTAGAACCACGAGGGGCATTTCGCAAGCGCAGGTCCAGGGAAAAGGACAGTAGATGATGGTCGGACCGTACGCAGGGAGCGATGGACAGATTGGTAGTGGGTAAGTTAAGGGTCCATATTTGGTCTAGAATGTGGCCCCGGGTATGTGTAGGGGCACGGGCGTGTTGATTAAAATTTAAGCTTGACAGTAGTGAGGTAAAATCCTTAGAAGTAAGGTCTTCTGCGGGATCGCTGGGCCAGAAATTAAAATCGCCAAGCAGAATCATTTGTGCTTTCCCTGCTACATTGCACTGCTACGGACTTGCTGTGTACCATTGGTCTGCTCCCAAGTCACAATGCTCCTGTCAATTTTCAATTTCAATTAGTCTCTTATAACCTAAACTAGATTTACAGGGCAGCCCCCCCCTCTCCCAGTTTCTGCCTAGGATTGAGATTGTGCCAAGGGGCCATGTCTCTGTATGCGCAGCCAGGAGGTCTGACTCTGCCCCAAGGTATGGCCGACATTAACAATCTACTTGTGACTTCCCTGGGCTACCATGTCCCTCAGGGTTTGTTCTGTTTAAGTCAACCACCAACCCCTCACCACAGAGCAGGGGGGCATTAGCAGTCTTTGAATGCAGTGATGTGATGAGTGGTTTTTTCTTCACCGTCGGCTGCTAAAGTCTCAAGTCCACTCTGTATCATGGACGGCCATAGGCCCCTGCAATGCAATCCACAAGCCAGGCATGGCAGGGTCCTGAGGCGGCGCTCACCCCAGACCATCTGCTCTCATCTCCTGTCCTGGAGAAGTCCAGCTGACACTGCTCTGATCCTTCCTCCTTGTCCCCTTTTACTTGACGTCTGTTCCACCTGCAACAGGATGAGCTGGACAGGCCTCCAGCCCTTGAAGACCTTGGAGTGAGTCCCAAACCTTTAATCTTCTCAGGGGGCAGAATGGCCCCCAGGATGCCGCAGGGCTGCTAATATGGATTGCAGATGTCCGATGAGCGGTGGCCTTGCTCTCTGAACACTGCAGGATTACATGGCTCTCACCGCTTCTCTGCAATGACTTCCATCTTGGGCCAGGGTCTGAGCCCTCGTGTTGTCTGCCTCTTCAGCCTGTCTTAAGCCCATTCACCGCCATTAACCTTGGTATCTGATTGCGTCAGGCTATGAAGAGCTAACTGCTTCTGTGGGGTTGTTCCACAGGATGGTGGGTGTAGTAATAATCCAAGCTTGAGGTAAGAAGAAACTTCTTTATTTGTAGTAAGCATAAACTGTACCCTCAGCTTGCCAGTGCTCAAGTCGTCTCACTGAGCCCTCAACATTCTACAGTGCCTTCACCTGAAGTTTCTAAGGGTGAACCAAAGGGCAGCCTTAAACGGGGGTGGCGGAGTGTACCAAGTGGGGAGATTATAACACATCATCCTCCCTAGGGAAACCAAGGGGAGATTATAACAGTGGGGAATTGGAGTGTGTAGCCGTGATCCCACAATGGAGCAGCAGTCTGCATGCGTGGCTGCCATGCCTCCATCTCTGCACAGTAAGTTATTGAATATTTCTACCCTCTGTATATAATCTGACACATATATTATTCCTTTCATCTGGCCTAAATAAGCCTCTTTTATTTTTAAAATATAGCACATACATATAGATAACCTTTGTGTCAATGTCCTTCAGCCATTGACTTCTTTTGCTCATGAGCCTTCAGCCACAGATCCTTGGCTCAGTTTGTGGTGCTCATCTTGAAGTATGCTCATGTCTATAACCATTTTTATCTATTTCGGTCTTCAGTGCTTCTCTTGTTGCAATACTTGTTTCCAGAATTTTGATCAATTTATGCTTTCAGTCTAATATGTATACTTCCATTATTTCCGCAGAATCTTTTGTGCTTTCCCTGCTACATTGCACTGCTACGGACTTGCTGTGTACCATTGGTCTGCTCCCAAGTCACAATGCTCCTGTCACTGGTTTGAGACAAAATCGGTCACATCTTGGATCAGCCCACATGATTATTTTAGTCTCACTGTTATAATATTGGCACCTTAGATGTATCCTTCCAGCTCCATTGCTATACATGCAGGACTATTTTACATTTGAAAAGTACAGTTACATCACACATTTAATATTTTCTGTCCTACTTTGCACCTACTTTGAAGTTAACAAAGCAATATTTTTTTATTATTAGTGCAGCAAGGTATAATTAAAATTATTTTAGTCTGTTCTCAAGGGTGAACCTGAAACAAAAATCGTAAAATTGTAGCTAATATTGACTATCACTCGATGGCTTTCTTTATCTCAGACATGCACTGGAGCACTGTTGAGATACAAATCACGAAGTGAGTGCGCCCAGTGGCTCCTCTCCCCTGATTTACTGTCTCCTTTCTGCTGCTGCTAGGATGCTGCCTCGTATCACAATACCTAGTTCTACTGCAGTTGTGAAAGTAGCTCCCTTCTAAGCCAATGGAACAGGCTTGTAAATCGCAGTTCGAGGAAGACCTATTTGCTTTGCCAATGTGATGCGGAAAGAGAAGCTGTACCCCAATTTTCGTAAGCAATTAAAAACTTGACTTTTTAATCAACACTGCTAATTCAGATGTCTTGAGTCTCTGTTATGGTCTGCGCTGGGAAACCCTTGCTGGGTAGCTGTGCGCATTAGAAAAATACATTAACATAACAATGTTTGTGCTATACTGCAATAGTGATAGTGATCTCTCCACACAGTAACAATGTCAAAGACTAATCCATGTTAAAGAGTAAATTGTGAAATTTAAACTACTTAGTTGATATTAAGATGTCTGGTCTGCCTTACCTTGTTGTCTTGGTTGCAGAATGCACATATTTTTAGCAGGTATCACTGTTCTCATGTTTTAATAATTGGCATATTTTACTAAAATATGAGAATGTTAGTCATTCTTAAACTGGCTCTATAAAGACATCCGCAAATTAACAGTCGATCCTCTAGCTGCACTTTGTCAGAAACTGGAGGATGACTTTGGGGGGGTGTTGCATGATAGGGAAAAGGACCGAGCGCTGGAGTTCTCCTAGCAGGTTTTCCGCGACTTTTTGTTTAAGAATATACAATTCTTTATTCTTCACAGGGCCTACCGAATTCTGTCATAATTGCATCGCTATTTTTCCAAAGCACACATTGGATGCCCACTGTGCTGATCTCTCGATGCGGACTTCAGGCACATGTTATGGTCCTGCCCAAACATACAAAACTATTGCCATTCAGTACACGCCACCCTTGGCGAAGTCACTGAACTGCGGGACATATACTCATGGGAAGCATGCTCCTTAGGTCTGTTAGATGCAAAAAGCAACTAAAGTTAACACACCCGATTTGCAGCACTGGCACTCCTTCTCGCCAAGCGCACACTTACACTCCACTGGCATTCTCCTACTGCTCCACAATAGTAGTGTGGCATGGGGCAATACGGAAAGAGAGCATAGCGGAGGAGTACGCACTCTGTTATGAGGCGGTGTACGACTTACGCAAACTTCCCCTTTCCCCCAATGGGCCACTCTACTTATGCACTTCCAGTAAGAGACAGGGAACGACGATCTACCCCCATCTCATGATTACGCCCCAAACTCCTCCTGCCATTTACGCAATACTACTCCAGTTGGAAGCCCACAACTTAGCTTCTGCACACTCCACGCCTGCCCACCTACACGCCATCCCCGACCCATAGAATAGCCTAGCCTCCCCTAGCAGCCATCCTGGTCAAGCCCCAGCTACCTCTTCTGGAACCGTCCACCTAACCCCTCCACCAGATGTATATCGCCAGTTTAAGCATTACAACACCACATTGTTGTTGACGCTCGCTGTATAATGAGCATACTCTACAATGCTAAACCACCTGATATTTTTTCATTGTAGCCCTTTGATCTCTTTACTGACAAACCTAGATGACGCTTGGTATTGCCCGTTGTCAATGTCAACCAACAACTACCACCTGCTTATGCTTTAAAATCCATTAAAAACAATTAATATAAAAAAAGAGTTCTCTTCACCTGTAACAAATTACTAGCATTACATCTTTCACAAAACCCACTTCTTCGTGTCGACGATTACCAGGAAAGAAAATGCATATAGTATAAAGTGGTTATTTTCAGTTCAAGGTATAGCACCTGCTAGTAAAAAGTAGTTACCTATTTATTTTGGCCGAAATCTGGAATTCATTATGTCAGATGATCCAGAACACGTTTGAGGCTTCAGAGGATATGATCATTGGCTTTCAACAAAGAAGTCCGCAAATGAAGATATACTATTCTGTGAATATTCAAGATATAGACAGTGCTTGTGCATAGAGAAAGCTCCGGAACATGAATTGTCTAAATGGTGAGAAAATATACAATTACTAGACTAACGGAGACCACTAAAATCATTAATGTGAAACTTTGCCCCACAGATGAATACAATTTAATATTCTGCCATTTTTAACCTTGAAACTCAAAAGACCTCCCAGTTCTCTAATTCTTAGACATTTTTTTATGGCGGTGGCTTAGGTATTAATTGACCAATGTTTGACTAATTCATTTGATGTTTTTTGTAATACTTTGTATGAGTTACTATTATTTGCTTGAAAGGCTCGCACCACAAATGTTCAAATAAAACTGACACAGAAAAGTTACCAGTTAATTTTATCCACCATAGTTTTAGTCTCTTCTGTTTCGATTCATTGAATATAGAGCTATTGATCTTCAAGTACTGTGCAGGAAATATTTTTTCAAGTTTATTGATGAGTATTAAAAATGTTTATGTTAATATTGGTAGTTTAAAATGAGCGTACTTACAATTTGATAATAGATTACTCAAAAATCCTGTGGTTCCAAGCTAAACTGGACATGGAAATGTGCAGTTAAGATGTGTGGGGTGTGACTACCTAGGTTTGAGTTCCAATGTGAAAGTTAATTTCAACTGTGAAAATATAGGGATTGGAAGGTTTGACAGAGGGCCTAATTTAGGATAGCATTTTCACAACATTTTGGCGCTTCAAATTATACTGCTGGATGACCACCAACTAGCAGTTTCCAATTTATTGTCATAACTAATCTTTAAAAAAATCAAATCTTATTATAGAAATGAAAACCTGTCCAACTTTTGAGCATCGTTATTTATGTCTCTTTTCTATTGTGTTTGCAGGAGAAGTTAAGCCAGGAATGTGTCTTCAGAGAGCAGTTTGAAGAAAATTGGTATAACACATACTCATCTAATCTCTACAAGCATATGGACACTGGACGACGTTATTACGTGGCTCTAAATAAAGATGGAACCCCCAGAGACGGGTCTAGGACTAAGCGGCATCAAAAATTCACACATTTTTTACCTAGACCTGTGGACCCTGAAAAAGTGCCGGAACTGTATAAGGACATCTTAAGCCAAAGTTGACAAAAGACGATTGCTTCACTTGAGCCCTTATAAAGTAACCACTATAAAGGTTTAATGCGGTGGGTTCTTAATGATTAGCTGTGTCGTCACGTCAGCTCCACTGTTGCCAAACTTTGTAGCATGCATATTGTATGATGGAGGCTTGGATGGACCATGCTGATTTTGTTCTGCACTTGAAGGTTTGTCCTCCAGGAGGAGAGCCTATGCCTACTCGCTTGATTTAAGATGGCAGAGACAGAAAAAGAGAGAAACACAAGCTGAAGCAATGATGGAAAGGCCTGATGCATGCTGGGAGATAGCTGCGCTTTTTCATTTTCGGTCAGTTGTATTTCATCCTATATCGGCATAGCTGCCATACTCAATTCATCAGGATTCCGAATG
This sequence comes from Lissotriton helveticus, assembly GCF_964261635.1. Classification (NCBI taxonomy): domain Eukaryota; kingdom Metazoa; phylum Chordata; class Amphibia; order Caudata; family Salamandridae; genus Lissotriton; species Lissotriton helveticus. The sequence goes on from NC_136069.1 coordinate 315,909,584, forward strand.
GCAGTCTACTCAAGTGTATGCTGCGTTTGCAAAGGCATGGAAAGGTGCAGTCTTACTAAAACAAGAGACTTTTCAGTTACCTGCTCCGTGGGGGAGTCTCGTCCCATGGAGTTTAAAGCAAAGACCTCTTAGTGAAAATAAAAAGTTAAATTTATTTATAGAAATTCCAAAGGCAACATTATATTTATTTTATATATTTATTTATTATATAGAGTTTATTTTTAATGAAATATGTACAGATCAGGTGGGCAGTTTGGAAGCTTTAGATTCTGTAACCATTACCTAGCAAATGCCACTATGGCCCTGTGGTATGTATTCATGCAGGTGAATATATTTGGTGCATGGATCCACCAATGGCGAACAAAAATATCCAGCAACCCTAATGTATTAAAGGTGACAATCTATTTTGTGCCCATGATATTGTAAAAGTATGCATACCACTCAATGACACTGAGTATTCACTCTTCTGACTGCTTGTCTCATACAGTAGCTAATCCCCATAGGATTAAAAACAAGGCTGGGTCTTCAACTTTCATTCTGTGTCTTTCCTCTTTCCTCTCTGATAAGTGGCTTTCAATTATTCTAACATCCTAAGCGTGGAGAGCTTGTATAGTCTACCATATACTCATCTTCACCCGTCACGCCTCTTAGTGACATCAGAGCGAATGTACTTCCTCTGCAGATGTGATGTCAGCAATGTTTTAGAGATCTGTTCAGAAGAAACATCTGCACCTGTTTTGCAGTAATTTTCTTTACAGCATGTGGCTAGGGATCAGGGAGACAGATCGCTGCAGAAGAGGGCCTGTGGTTCGTGCAGAGAACCAAAAAGAATCACTTGGAGACTTTCTCAAACGAGAAGAACCTGTTCCTAGGCCCACACGTAAACTTAACATAGTATATTTGTACACTGGCTATCTTACAAGGAATTAGAGAGAGACCAATGTAACATCTATTATGAAACGTTGCATAAACATGACATATTAATATCCTTTTCTAAGTAACACTTGCAAATGATTCAAATAAATCTCTGAATTATAACTTGGGGAAAAGTGCTAGATTTTTATGTTTTTTCTTTTGTGTTTCACATAAGAATCATGAGGGCCAACTATGAAGAGGTTACACTTTATACACCTTATGAACCTTTTTGTAATATTTTTACAGGATGAAACAAAGAAATAAATCTTACTTTAAAGGTATTACATTTGGAACTTTTGATCGGAGAAGGAGTTTCTCATTGGGACGAAGAGTGTAAAAAGTGCCGAACTAGAGTTTTATTCAGTTTAGTTGTATTTTTGCTTCCCTAAAACAATGGGAGTTGTCTCCTTCACTGACTTATTAAAGGTCTGCCCATCTGTAAATCAGGCGGGTGAACCTTTAGTTTCACAGAGAGGATTCTCTGTCGCCTTTACAACAGTGTACCGTTTCCGTCAAACTCTAAATCAGCACCTCCAGTTCTTAACATTGTATCTTTCTGCAAGTTTGAACTATTCTGAAAAGTCTTACTACTGATCTATTATTTATACATTGATACGGTTGTGCCAATCTGCTGTAGAACGTGTGTTACTGATGTACCTAAAATTCTCTTCTTTAAGCGTGGAATGCTCAAAGAATGTAGCACTTGTTGCTTTAAACAAAGTAAGCAATACTTTATTTGTTCGATTAATGAAAATCATTACAAAATCACATTAAGACCAACATTATAAAATTCCCACCTCATTAATTAATTCTGCAAATACTGTTATATAAAACAAACCAGCCATTAAAAAAGCAACAGCCCACTGAATGAATACAATTTTTAGGTAACCTGATAAACGTGCAATCAAGACACGAGAGACTTTAAAAACCTCCTAATTATCCAACCATAAACTTTCCAATGCACCCACACCATCGTTGGACTTAGGACATCCTGTCACCAACATGGCTGATGAAGCAGTTCTTACATTACAATACACCATGAAAATTCATGATATGGAAATAAATACCCATTTCTAAACTTGATTAAGCATTTGCTTCTGATAATGCAAATATGAATCAATTAGACCTATCCCCTTTATGATCGTGCAGTAAACGCACTTTCAATAGATGGAATAAAACAAAAATGTACATGAGCAGACTTTGAGTTAAGAGCAAACTAAGGTTTTTTTATGGAAAGCAAGGTCTGCTAAAACTTGACTTGTTGTTCACTTAAATAGACTTGCCAAAGGGTGTACAGAGTGCAGCCTGTTGTCACATTTATCCAGATCCTTGTCTGCCGTATACATGAATTTGACTAATCGACATGTTAATTGGCTGTCAGTGCCCTGCAGACTCTTTGCTACTGCAGTTTTGATTGTATGTATGCCCAGTCTAATAAAACCGGGACAGATACCTGTTCTATGTAAGTTAAGTAACTTTGGGCATATGCAAATGATGTGCTCCAGTGACTCAGAACAAAGCCACATCCTCCACAGCAATTGCAATTCTTCGACCTTAATACCTGTAAGCTATGTTTCCGTGATGCGGGTGGGACCAGGAGAAACCTAAGCCTCATGATCTTGGTTCTTCAAGAGCGTTTCAATTTCATTCCCATGTAGGACTGAGCGGCAGGTGAAGTGTAAATTGATATAATATCACGGTTGTAGATTTTCTAGCAATAATCTTAAATGGACTGTATTGTAGGTTACTTTGTCATTTCTCTAAAAGATCCATTACATTGACTATTCTGTGTAAATTGGCAATTCCCTGGAGATATATTAATTGAATATATAAATGTACCTGCTCGCTTAATTCACACCAGCTTAGATGTTTTTGGGATTCCTACTTCAGAGTTCTTCAGCCTAACTGTAGTGCAGAGCCAGAAGATCTACCAAAGAGCCAAGATTCAACAGGCCAAATTCTAGTCTGTTGGACAAGCCCTGTGGAAGACTATAGACTGCACAGATAGCAGTGGAAAATATTTTTTCTATAAAAAAGTTTAACTTAGCCCTATATGTTGATGAATCATTGGTGAGTGCACAAATCGGCTTTGCTCTAAAAAGTCCTGAAATTGAAGAGCAAGTTGTAGTGCAGTTTTCACAGTTTGTGCTGCGAAAACCTTGCTTGATCTCAAATAGCACATAGTTGACTTTTATGGCTTTATATCTGATACTGCCCCACCTAGATTCAGGCAAGCTTCAGTCAGTAACATCTTTTCACCATCAATCACCCAAAAATGGGTTCCAGTGGATTTGCTAAACTGTACTATTTTGTTTCTTTCGAGTTCAGCTTAAGATTGATGTTTTGGTTATGTTGGTAAGTACACGTCAAGGGTCTTTGTAATCCAACTGGAGTATAAATTAAGAGCACTGTATCGTCGGCATATTGAATGACAGGGATGTGACTGGAGATTCATTTGGATGAGAATATTCTTCCCTTCTTCAAAGTTGGAGCTAGATCTGCTGTGTAGAAGTTAAATAGTAAGGGTGCAAGTACACTGCCCTGCTTCAGACCTCTCTTGGTATAGATTTTTCCAGTCTCTATGTGACCTGAACAAATCTTCATCCTTACCCATGTCTCTATATGGTGCATATTACACAATGATAATGGGATGCCCCAAGAGGATAATTTCAGTCAAAGCGTCACTCTATACACCCTGTCAAAAGCAACACTAAAATCCAAATAGCACGTTTATAGAGCTGTTCCTTGTTTGATGGCCATATGTGCCAATAGGTTAATAGCCAAAATGTTGTCCCTTGTCTTGAAGTCTTATCTGAAACCTATCTGTTATAGTGGTAAAATATTGTTACTGGAAGCCCATTCTTCAAGTTCCTATAGTAGCAGTTGACCAAATATTTTAGCATCACTGTCTAAGATGAATTACTGGTATACTAAACATTACTTTCCAAAAATCGAGATTACTTTTCCCGGAAGGACTGAGCTAATACTATGTTAGGAATGCTCCAATAACTTAGGAGTTCATCTAAAGCATTCGGGATTCATCGTTGTAGATCCAGAATCTCCTTGAGGTCACAGAAACAAACTTGGTAGCAGAGTTCAGCTTTCTAAAATGAACTTGGCATTCAAAAGACCATTCTCAACACTGTCTAATGTCGTTTTTAATTAACAACATGCGCTCTTATTTTTAACTTTCTCCTGTCTGGGAGTGCACAGCTGAGTAAAGAAAGCAATGTACACAGAAAAACCATATGCTTGACTTTTTAAATGTATGTTGCCAGCATGTGTGAAACCCAAATATCTCTTTTACTGAAGAGCATACTGTAACACCTTTTTCGGGAGGGGGGGTGGGGGAAGGGGGAAAATGAAAAATTTAGATATTACTCTGTGCCGAAGGGATACGTTTATATTTTTCTGTATGTAAATAATTGTGTGAGTTTCAAGGATAGAATGATGACGATTGTAGGCTTATATTTTCTTGTGATCTAGTTGGGACACTTTTGAATTAAACCCCCTACCCAACTGACAAGGCAAGAAAAGAACAAATTAGCAAGGCGTTTTGTTTTCCTACATTGGGGTCTCCCGCTATTTACTTAATGTGGTGGTAGAGTTTGTTTCTGTGCCTTTCAGACCCCCGGCTAGATCGCCAGTCCAAATCTGGTCAAGTTTGGAAAAGCCCCTCCAATGAGTAAATTAGCAACCAGCTATTCTTTAGAACTTTTTTCCTTCTTGTCCTCACTGCAATCCAAAGTCATCTTCTGCACTGGAACTAGAGAGCTCCACAGACTTACTCACTCCGACAGACCCTTTCTCTTTCTGTAGGTGGTCAGATATAACTGCTCCTTCCACTCTACAGGGCTCTATGCTATATTAAAACAGATTGATCGGACTCGGTTGGTAGTATTGGTTTAAAAATCTTTTCGTACAAAAAGACCCTTGTTTGAGTTCTGTAGAAACCACAGGAGCAAGACATAGACGTATGAAGGACAGGGTACCTATCAGTATAAAGACAGCAAAATTCTTCGAGGTACTTCTAAGTAAACCAGTTCACAGATAGTTATCTAGCTATCCAGTTATAAATATATATGTCTACCATTTTAAGGAGACCATATGTATAATAATTAGTTTATAATGTACACACATATAAGTAATAAACACAAAAGGCTACAATAATGGATTGTGTACTATGGGTCTTAAAAAAACAACAGTACTCTGACCAATAAGTGGTCACAAGGTGAAGGTGAGAGAACGAAAATCAAAAAGGCCGGCAGTGTGACCATCCACAAGGACGATAGACATAAGAATGGTCAACAAACTAATGCATCAGAGAAGTATGCAGATATTTGAGTCTAGAGTAATTCAGAAAGCTCTCAATTTCTGAGTTTCATAATTTCAGAGTCTTTCCAACAAATATTTTTAATGGTGTTTGGTACCATATACGACAATTTGAGGGCCATCATCAGGGTGAACTAATTTTCAGAGCACACAGTAGATTCCGAGACTCCATTGTAGAGATATAACAATTGTAGGTCAGTGGGCGTAGGGAAATAGATTTCAGGGAAGACACATAAGGTCTGGAGTGCACAAGTTCTTCAATGAGGGTGGGAATGCCTCCATTAATTGCAGGACATTCTGAAATTGAAGGGGAGCCCACAGAGTCTTGGCTAAAGGTCCAAAGGGCAGAATGAATCAGCGTGAAGACGTGGGCTAATAAAATTCAGGAGGCCAGTCTCAGAGCGAAGTCTGTTACCACTTAATTCAGCAGTGAAGTGAATCCGGTTGTTTGCATACACACAGACAAAATAATTCATACTGCTTCTAGAAGTAGACAAAGGGAGCGATAGAGAAGGTACTACAAAAGTATATAAACATGGGTGTACACTATTTTTATTTTATTTTACCAAAATCACCCATTTTATTAAGACCTTATTGGACCTGAATTCCATGAAATACTGTGTCAAGACACGTAGGTTCAAGATGATGGCACAGTAAGAAATTATTAGAGTGCTGGTGTAGGAAGAGTTCTTGGTGACTTTGCACCTCACAAATGTCTACTTTCATGTACTGCCCCAGCATCAGAAATGTACAAGACTTGTTGCGAAGTGAAACATCACTTCAAAGTCATACCCTTTGTCATAAAACCAGCCCCATCAGTTTTTATTTATTTATTTAGAATGTGCAGCTACCTCCCACAGAGGTGTCACTGCGCTAAGGCACTTGAATTACACGGGGCACACATAAGGATTAGGAACAGTTGAAATGCCAGGTTTTTAGAGCTTGCCTGAAGGCTGATTCTGGTTCCATCAATCGGAGAGGGTGCGACTTGGCATTCCAAAGTTTTGCGGTCCTTCCCGCGAATGCTCTGCCGCCTACCCTCGACTTACGAAAGCGGGGAATGGTGAGTCTTCACTGATGCCTTTCAGTAGTTGTGGTGCATCTCAGTCAATAATATAAATACACCCCTACATGTATGATGGACTATTTAAGAGGAACTAATTCCTGCAATGCCAGAACATTATCAACACAGTACTCTTGTTGCTACAATGGTTGTTCATGGTCAATTTCGAAATGTCATGCACAATCCTAAAGCAATAGCACTAGTAAAACAGGGGTAAAATGTTCTGTCTTTTCAGGTTCATATTCCACATTCAAAGGTCACAGCCTCTGAGACCACTTTGAAAAGTGTGGCATCATGCATGCATTACCAAATGCTTGTCTGTATATGAGACAAATACAAGAATAATCAGCAAAGCAATGGTCATATAAGACTTGATTGTAATTATTCACTGGTTGTCAACTACACAGTATAAAAGACACTCAAATGTTCGAATCAGGACAATATGATTAAGGAGAGAATATTCAAATCACCAGTTCCACCCGCAACAAGTCTTATAGATTTCTTGCACACCGGACGGAGAGTGTATTTGCACAACTTGAAAATTCCGGGTCATTTGGATCCAAAAAATCACTAAAATACATTGTCTTCTTGGACTTAGAGACTGTTTTTGGTATAAAGCTACATTGGTATTGTAAGAGGCAACAGTACTACAGTGTTTTATTTCAAGACGTTGCAGATCAAAATACTACCTACTCTTAAGACTACTGCAGGAGATCTGGTATTGTAATATTCAGAATGTCTCTTTAGTAGTGCAACATTTGGTAAGTAAAGAAAATGTACAGGGTGATATATTAAGGAAATACCTGGACATTGCTCAAGATTGGGAATGATATTTTTAAATGGCAAAGAAGATCTTTGACCAACGGGGCACACTTTCTATAGATCACTTCACAGCATGTGCAAACCTGAGGTGCCAAGGCTTTAGACCAAATTATTACATCCAAGGTCAGAGGGAAATGCAAGTTTTATAAGTTGGTATGGGATATATGTGTAAGATTGTCTCCCAATGCAATGATTTCCACAGATCATCAACCAATGCAGGGCATCACAACGCAGGTCTGTTGAATACCCATCTAGATTGTCCAAGGAGAGGCCAACTCTTCCCTTTAGCTACCGTGCCATACTGCACAGAATAATATAAGTGAAAGACGACAGGCATTTCCATTAGGGGGACACAGCTACAAACAACAAAAAACAAACACAAAGAGAAAAATTGCCTTTGGCAATCTGTGTAGAGGTTGATTGATGATGTAGATTTAATTGGTAATAATCAACACACCAGGAGTTTAAAAATTGCCAAGCTGGAATAATCGGTCCAGAATCAGATGACCTACAAGGAGGTTAATCAAAAACTGCGTAGGGAAAAATAAGAAAAATAGCACAATCTATGCTAGGCTACAGAAAAAGAAAATTAACTAGGGATGGTCTAGATCTGGTGGGAAAATTCAGGGAATCAAACATCTAGAAAAGGGGCATAGGGCATTGAGCATGACGCAAAATCAAGGAAACAAAACACGTTGCAATGCATCCATCCTTTCCATGTGTTTCCTTATATATGTCAAAAACAGAAACTGACTATGGGAAGTTCATGTGATTTCCATTTGAGAAACCACCATCTTGGACTGGACACTTTAAATGGTGATGCTACACGTTTCACTTGGTCTTCATGGCATCCCTAAACCCACGAAGAAGCCCAGGTTTGACATTCCAGGTACCATGCAGTAATCTGGAGACCCTCAACCTGCACGTTGTGCCATCCTCTGGTTGTGAAGAACCTTTTGGAGCTCCTACAGACAAACTGGGGGCCCCACTCTGAACAACGCATGGTGACCAATGCCTTGCTGAATAGGAACACAACCAAGACTTCTGTAAGAAGTTTAGTAAGTTCTGGTTCATTATTCAAGTATCAGCACAAACGTGACATTCACAAATGACCATGATTCTAATAGCACCTCAGTGGGTGCAACAAAAATGGTGCTCACATTTACTAGAAATTATATGAAAGGGGTCAAAGGCGGCAATAGAAAACCAAGAGTCTCGTTTTGGGACCTGGCTTCTGAAGTCTTAAAATTCACTCAGTCATCTCATTTCACCATCCAAATGTATGGACATTTTGAGAGAGCCTGAACCCGCAACATAGACTTTTCTGTAGTCAAATGGAAATATTGCAGAAAGATAGTTTTACAGTTAGTCAGTCAAAAAGCTTTATTTCGGCTATAACAGCCATAAAGGCACAAGTAATATAACATTGTCAAATAAACATCATAGAATGACACATTAGTTTAAAAGTAAAAAAATACAAATTTTTATTAGGGCCCATAGACAATATGAAAGTATCAATATATGGAGGATTCCACCCCCTGAAATCAATTGTCACAAGTGGGACAGCAAGCATGGGCAAATAGCTATAACCAGGGAGTCATTATCAACGTTTAAAACAGTATAACCATTTAAAACAGATACAATAAAAATATAATTTAAACAAAAAAAAGTTTTAAAAAATGTGCACCCTAAATTTATACAGGTTTAGGTCACAAAAATGATCAGTAAGGAGCAGGATTGCCGAAATTGTCAACTCAATTCTTTTAGTAGGCATCTGCGTTTGCACCACATTGCAAATAGAAATTTAGAGATTGCAACGACAAAAACTGGGTGAGTATCATATTTTAATATCCTGAAAACCTCTCTATAATTTCTTATACCCAGGTTTCTACAGAGTTGGAGGACCCTTTTAGACATTGCCCCTCGATAGGCCGAACAGAAAAATATCACATGAATTTAGGTTTCTTCTGTTGATGTGCACCCAGGACAGAGTTGTTTAGTAGCACCCGTCCATTTATTAGTGAATGCATGCAGCGGGAGTGTCCCGTGCCTAAATTGTAGAAACAGTTTCTTTGCTGCAAGGGGTTGAATGCAGTGCAACACCAACTCCAAATTATAATGTGGTTTTACGTCCAGAAACCTAGAAGTCAGGCTGGATGAGTCAACTGTCTGCAGGATGCGTACCAATTTATGTTCTATCAGAGCAATTGCTAGGGATTTTTTAGAAATGGCTGAACAGGTCTCCTCAGGTGCTGACCACAAGTCATCCCTCCCTATGGGATGGCACGTGTTCCTAATAAAAGACAACCACGGTATGTTCCCTGCCCCCAAAATAGACATAACAGCTTTTAATTCCTCCCTGTAATTTCCTAGCTCTGGCGTGCTCCATAAACGTCGCCAGTAAGGAAGTGGACGAGAAGCAATCAGGTCAGCAATAGGAACAATATCCAAATCCATCCTTAACGGTATTAAGGGAGTGCTTTTTGGAAGACCCCAAAGTTGTCTTATGAAATTATTCTCTGTCACTGTTCAAGTGTTAGATGGACAATGAACCCAGAGTTCAGCACCATACATCGAGGCTCCCCTCGCTTGGACCTTGTACATTTCTGCTGGGGGACCTATAACCTTTACAGCCCAAGTCCTATGTACTTTTAGGAGCCCCCAAGTAGCCTGGATTAATTTTAGGTTTGCTTTTTGACCTTCCGAAAATCTCTGAAGACCTGGCTGTTCCCGTAAGCTTCCCCTCATGACTCCGCCTGTACTTCTGTTCAGCGCTGGGTCGCTCACGGGCAGCCATGCGCTCTAGAAATCTCCTAACATTTAACATTTAACATTTTTTAATTTGAGGCCCCCACTCCATCTTGTCATTTAAAGTGGGGCCCAAATAATCAAATATGGGCACCCTCTCTATGGTCCATTTGAGGGTGTGGGCAGTTGGTAGAATCAGCATGGAAGACCATATACTTCGTTTTCTGTATGTTTATCTCCAGATTCCTTTCCTTACAAAACAAGCTAAATTCCTCTAAGACAAGCTGCATCCCCATAGGTGTTTTAGATAGGAGCAGCGTGTCATCCGCAAACATTAATGCTGGTATTTTGCGATTAGCGAGCCTGGGAGAGTCAATATCCTTAATAGCAAGGAGATCTTCAATTAACCCATTTAGGAAGAGTGAGAAAAGGGTTGGGGCAAGCACACAGCCTTGTCTCACTCCCTTCTCAATGGGGAAATGGGCTGTTAATTCCCCGTTTTTACCATATTTTATCCTCGCAAAAGTACCTTCGTGGAGACGTTTCAATTGTTGACAAAGATAGGCTGGAGCTCCCATATCAAGCAATAGGCCCCACGATTGATCACGGTCTATCTAGCAGATTTAAGATCTACGAATGTAAGATAGAGACTACCTCCCTCCAATGTTATGGTTTTCCAGTAGATCACTTGTAGTCTAAATAACTGATCTATGGTCGAGGTTTTAGACCTAAAGCCTGCTTGTAAGGGGCTTAATATATTAAGGTCACCCATCCATACCTGCAATCTTCCCAATAGAACACGAGCAAACATTTTTTGCGTTACATCAATAAGGCTTATAGGCCGGGGGGGCGGAGCTAGCCCGGCCTGCAAGATGACCGCTTCGTAGGCGAGCTCCTTGAGGTCACCTAACTATCCTACATGTATCCTCCTTCTTCAGCCTGCATTCTCAGCCGGAATCTGCAGAACCACTCACTGGAGCACAGCCCCATTTGATTACGCCGACATCTGAGTGTGCTGCCCCGGCGAAGACACAGATAGCGGCGTCAGTGCTGTTGGCGTCGCAGGGCCGGTGAGAGACACAGCGGCGGCTTCAAGGGGATGGACACGGTGAGGCCACGGAGAGTCGACTGTGTGGTCCCTGTCCTGCTCGCGGGGATGCCGCAGGTGGGGCTTTTGGTGACGGGGTTTGCGGGGGCCCGGGGCCCTGGCCGCGCAGAGGAGCAGAGGTGGGGGCAGCCTGCAGCAGCGGGCCGCGAGCGTGACTGAGGCCCAGCTGTGGCGGTGTCGGGTGGAGCTGTGGGTCCTGCACCCAGGATGGTGCTTCTGTCTCGTGCTGGCGCGGCCCTCCCTGGCTGTTAGCAGGGATATCTGGGCACAGCTGGCGGGGCCTGGTATGGCTGGTGGGCCCGCGCTACCTGAGGGCTGCCCATCTGTGCCCCCCGTCCCTCTGACTGGCGTTGTTGTTGGCTGGACCATCGGGCCCCCCGCTGGCACTGAGGCAGGATCCTTTGCTGGAGGCCCTGATCCACGCAAATTGCCCTATATGCCCGCCATGTGCTGACGTCGCGAATGTGCCAGCTCATTGAGACTACCCAGGCTGGCTGTGTCATTGGCTCGGTCTCCCACAAACCTTTATGCAGGTTGTGTGTAAGTGGGGCACACCTCTGAAGAGCCTCTGCTGCCCCATTGTAGTTACACTAGGGGCCCGAGTACGGCCATCTACATGGACTATGCACACATTGCCCGCCTAACCAAGGACACCGGACCCTCGGGCCTGACTGGGGAGACTTTAATATTTTGGCCACTAAGCAGTGATAATGGGCAAACCAGACCAAAATCAGCCAAGACTCAACTTTGAGCAGGCAAAGGAAATAACGGACAACCCTGGGACAGAAAAAACCTCCGAGCCTGCGGGGAGTATGCAGCCCCCTATTGCCGTGGACTTCCAAACCATGTTCTCAACGATCCAAGCGACGCTAACCAACATAGACGGAAAGATTGAGTCACTGACTTAAAAGGTGGACCGCGTGTCCAAAAGGCTGGACCGGCACACGGAGCGGATAGATATGGCGGAAAGGCAGATCTCTGATGCCGAGGATGCCCAGCGCCAAACGGAAAACAAATCAGAAAGAACGGACAAGGTGCTGGTGACACTCATGGCGAAATCAGAAGACTTAGAAGCGAGGTCTCAACGCAATAACCTGCGCTTCATGGGGATTGCGAATCGACCAATACGGGTCCATTGGAACGCTATATTGAGTCTCTACTGATTGCGCTGCTAGGTAAGGACACCTTCTCGTCTGTGTTTATTGTTGAACGGGTGCATAGGTCATTAGCGCCGCTCCCACCGCCTGGTGCGAGACCACGTTCCATCATAGCAAAACTCCTGAACTACAGGGATTGAGATGCAGCGCTCCGAAAGGCAAGGGAACTGGGAACGTTGTCACACGAAGCCATGATGATATCCATCTACCTGGATTGCACGCAACAAGTTCAAGAGGCCCGGAAGAAATTTGTCGATTTCAAGAAAGCACTTTGCGACCAAAACATTCCTTACGCAATGATATACCCCGCTCGTCTCCGGGTCACGGAGGGGGGTAAGAGCAGACTCTACAGCGATTCTAAGGAGGTGCAAACATTTTTGAAGCAAAGAGCCGCACAACAACCGGGAAGACGATCACCCAGGGGCGAGCAGGATGCTCAGGAGCAGGTTTTGGATGCAGAATGACAGTCATATATCCTTTCTAGAAGACTATGGGGGTCGTTGACTCCCAAACGGATTGTGAAACAAATCATATGGATGCAGATAAGTGCTCAAACTAAACTCATGATGTATATTGTCAGCTATCCATACACATGGTGGGGGTCATATTTGTACAAAGGATGTGTTTCTGCACTAATTACGCACGTTTGAGTTGATTCATGGTTAACATGGGAGGGTGGAGTTGGGTGTCATTGTGACCTTAAGGTGACCCCGTTGTGATGGCTGTCACTGGGTCCATTAGCTTTGCTGCTCCTGCTCCTGTGTGTGTACCACACAAGATGTTCCATCTCTATGGGGATTGTTGGGGGGAGGTGGGAGTGGGGGGATGGGCATTGTTCAGGGATACTTTGGCGAATTGGGGTTGCTGAAGTGGGTGGTGGGAGGGGTGGGCTTTGGTTAATGTTTGGATTGTTCGCTGTGACTATACCAAATATGCTGATGAGACACCTGTTGAATGCACCTGCTGTGGATGTCAACACACAAATGACATTGGTCACTCAGTTATATAAGAACAAACATGGGTGAGAAATAGAATTGCCTGACCTGGAATGTACGCGGCCTCAACACTCCCCAAAAAATTCAGACGTGTTTGCCTATTTAGACCGCCATGACGTCCAGATCGCTCTCCTACAGGAGACACACCTCACTGCGGCTTCTGAGAGTAAGATTGAACTGGGCGGGATACTAACTGGCTTCATCATACTCCACATATACTAGAGGGGTGCTCGTTTTGGTGAAGCGGGGCATACACTTCACACCTATACGCACCTACACCGATAAAGATGGACGATGCGTCATGATCCACGGTAAATTGGGAACCTCCCTCATACCTTGATCAACATTTATGGTCCCATAGCAGACGACCCAGAGACCTTTACACGACTACATAGCCCTATGCGCAAATGGCCTGAGGTAGCCACGGTATGGAGATCTGACTTTAATACATATTTAGATCCTCAGCTGGCCAAATCTAAGCCCCAGGGGTTACGCACACCTAAGATTGCGAGAAGTGTCAATGACGCTATGTTGGAATTTGGGTTAGTGGATGTGTGGCGGGTAAGAAATAGTACAGCTAAGGTGGGCACGCATACTCCCTCGTACGTTGTCAGATCATAACCCAGTACTACTTACATTTCCAATAGAGTCCAATGAGCATCAACCCTATGCACGGCGCTTTCGGGCGCAGGCACTGCTGGATCCTCTGTATAGTGACGATATACGATCGGCCATAAAGCAATTTTTTTAAATCAATATGGGCACGGTGGACAGTGCGTCCACACTGTGGGAGGCCTTTAACGAAACCATCAGAGAGGTTTGTATTAGCACCACGGCCGGTATTTTAAAGGATATACATCGGCAACTTGCTCAAGTCGAGAGCAAATTGATGGAGGCTGAACAGCAATATACGCTCACCCCCAGTCCTGATATCTTGGGTTGCATACATGACTTGTTACAGCAGTGCGACTCTTTAGCGGAGTCCGAGATTCGTTATATAGCACGCAGATGGGTTGCACGCGCTAATGGAGAAGGGAGTCGCCCAGGCCGTAATCTAGCCGGAAAAATATAAATGCAGGAGGATTTCCACTACGTTACTAAAATCACGGACGCTCAAGAGGAGGCCACCCATACACCAAAGGCTATAGTGGAGTAGTTTAGCGACTTCTACTCGGATCTCTATGCATCGTGGGGGTGGCAGAGTCGGAGATGGATGCTTATCTGGCAGACATAGAGCGCGCCTGGCTCTCGAATGCTCACCGCCAATATTTAGATCGACCCATCGATGAGACAGATATCGAAGCGGCTATACGATCACTACCCAATCAGAAAGGGCTTATGGCTGAATTCTACAAAGCCTACATAGTTAGTTACCCTCCACTTACAGGAGATGTACGCTGAGGCACTAAAATCGGGCCTATTACCTCCGACTCTTCGCCAGGCCTTGATTATCACACTACTAAAAAGGACAAACCACCTGACATCTGTGAATCTTATCGACCACTGTCGTTGATAAATCTTGATGCCAAGATCTTGGCAAAAATACTGGCAACTAGGTTACAACCCTTAATGCCCGACCTGGTTCTTCCAGACCAGTTGGGTTTTATCCCTGAAAGATCAACTTCTTATAATTTGAGAACGATGCGATGTTCCATGTTTTGGAGCCAGAGCTACCAGCTGACGCAGTCCTCCTAGATGCGGCAAAGGCGTTCGACTCCATATAATGGGAATATATGTGCAACTGGTCAACACCCCCACCCACTACGCAGGCCACACGCTTGATCCAGTCTTCTCATCCAGCAAGCACATCACCTTCAGCCACTCCACCGTACTCCACTGGACCGACCACAGCTGCATCCACTTCAGCTTCAGAAAAACCACAACCCACCACCACCCGCAGCAGGCTCCTCACAGGAGATGGAGCAAGATCACCGCCGACCAGCTCACCACCTCCCTCAGCCAGAACCCACCTGCCAGCACAACGGACCCCAACGAAGCAGCCCGCAACTGCACGCAGTGGCTGACCGCCTGCGCCGACGACCTCACACCACTGAAGGACCCTCCCAGCAGACCCAGAAGCAAGAAGGCCCCCTGGTTCACCGACGAACTCAAGGACTCCAAGAAGACCTGCCGCACCCTCGAGAAAGCCTGGCTCCTCGACCAGACCACTGACAACATGACCGCCCTCAAACACGCCACCCGCAAGCACCACCAGCTCATCCGCACCACCAAGAAGAAATCACTAAAGGAGCGACTAGACAACAACGCCCACGACAGCAAGGAACTCTTCAGCATAGTCAAGGAGTTCTCCAACCCCAGCACCGGCAACAACGACATCACTCCCTCACAAGATCTCTGCGACTCTCTCGCTTCGTTCTTCCACCGCAAGATTGCCGACATCCACAACAGCTTCGGCGCACCGTCCTCGCACCCAACCGTCGAACCAACGCACCCCACCGCCACCCTCCGCACCTGGACCACGGTAACCACCGAAGACACAGCCCGCACGATGAACACCATCCACTCCGGATCCCCAACCGACCCCTGCCCCCACCACGTCTTCAACAAGGCTGACTCCACCATCGCACCCCAACTCCGGGACGTCATCAACACCTCCTTCAACACCGCCACCTTCCCGGAGACCTGGAAGCACGCCGAGCTCAGCGCCCTGCTGAAGAAACCAACAGCGGACCCCACTGACCTCAAGAACTTCCGCCCCATCTCGCTCCTCCCTTTTCCTGCCAAAGTCATCGAGAAGATCGTCAACAGACAGCTTGCCGCCTTCCTCGAGACGAACGGATCCCTCGACCCCTCGCAGTCCGGCTTCAGAGCCAACCACAGCACCGAGACCGCCCTCATCGCAGCCACCGACGACATCCGCGCCCTGCTCGACAACCGGGAAACTGCGGCACTCATCCTCCTGGACCTCTCTGCAGCGTTCAACACTGTCTGCCACCGCACCCTAGTCCAACGCCTCAGCAACACCGGCATCCAAGAGAAGGCACTGGAGTGGATCATCTCGTTCCTCGCCGGTAGAACACAGAGAGTCCGCCTCCCCCCGTTTCGATCCGAGGCCACCGAACTCATCTGTGGCGTCCCTCAAGTATCTTCACTCAGCCCCACCCTCTTCAACGTCTACATGAGACCTCTTGCTGTCATCGCACGCCAACACAACCTCAACATCATCTCCTACGCCGACGACACCCAGCTGATCCTCTCCCTCACCAGAGACCCAGACACCGCCAGAACCAGCCTACACGAAGGGATGAAAGACGTCGCCGAGTGGATGAAGAACAGCCGCCTGAAACTGAACTCGGACAAGACGGAAGTCCTCATCCTGGGATCTTCGCCCTCCGCCTGGGACGACTCCTGGTGGCCCCCAGCCCTGGGCACCGCTCCCAAGCCAACAGACCACGCACGCAACCTAGGCTTCATCCTGGACTCCTCCCTCTCGCTGACCAGACAAGTCAACGCCGTCTCCTCCTCATGCTTCCACACCCTTTGCATGCTTCGCAAGATCTTCCGATGGATCCCGACCGAAACCAGGAAGACGGTCACCCAGGCCCTCGTCACCAGCCGACTGGACTACGGAAACACCCTCTACGCCGGAACCACAGCCAAGCTACAGAAAAGACTCCAACGCATCCAGAACGCCTCTGCCCGTCTCATGCTGGACGTTCCCCGACGCAGCCACATCTCCGGCCACCTGAGGGACCTGCACTGGCTCACCGTCAACAAGAGGATCACGTTCAGGCTCCTCACCCACGCACACAAGTCTCTCCACAACCTGGGCCCCAAGTACCTCAATGACCGCCTGACCTTCTACACGCCCGCCCGCCAGCTACGGTCCACCAGCCTCGCCCTCGCCGCCGTACCACGCATCCGAAGAGCCACCGTCGGAGGCAGATCCTTCTCCTACCTGGCGGCCAAGACATGGAACTCCCTCCCCATCCACCTTCGGCTGACCCAGGACCACCTCGCCTTCAGGAGACAACTCAAGACCTGGCTGTTCGAGCAGTAGCGGACCCCCCCCCCCCCAAGCGCCTTGAGACCCTTCCGGGTGAGTAGTGCGCTATACAAGTGTTATGATTGATTGATTGATTGATATATTGAGAAGAATGGGATTCCCGCCATTATTTCCCGGTTGGGTGCGGCTGTTGTACGCTGATCACTCTGCACTAGTGCGTGTTGGAGGACTGACCTCCCAACCATTCAAAATTTAAAAGGGCACCCGCCAGGGATGTCCATTATCGCCACTACTATTTTCACTGGCCCTCGAGCTGTTGGCATGTATCATTCGGCAGTGGCACAGAAGAACTGCACTGAATTTTTTACACAGACCGGTTGGCATATCGCTCTATGCCGACGGTATGGTGCGATTCATACGGGAGCCAGGTCGGTATCTAGCAGAGGTGCTGCAGGAATATATACGATTTGGCCTTTTTTCGGGACTGCAGACCAACTGGGACAAATTGATTATTATACCACTCACGACCAAGACGGAGTCCCCCAATATAGAATATCCATTGGTGTGGACCACAGAACCGGTGACGTATTTGGGGGTCTGGGTTCATCGTGACACTGATCTCGTTGTCAGGGAAAATTACGGCAGGACATACATGGCATTGGAGCAGCAGGTGGATAGGTGGAATAGGTTTCCGCTTTCCCTTGCTGATCGTATTGCGATAATCAAAATGGTTGTATTGCCGCGTCTCCTCTACTTGTTCACAAACATCCCGATTAAATTGACACGTCAATTCTTCAAGGAGGTGCAGACTACCATGACGCTGGATTACGCCAGGGGTGGATTCAATGCACCAGACATATATCTTTATTATTGATGTGCACATGCACAATATGCATATTATTGGTTCTGGCCACACGCTTTCACTCCGCATGTTGCGGTAGAAGATGGAGATACACACCCGGTTCCGCTGGCGGGGGTACTCACACATACCCATAGGCACACGCCCCGCACAGAAGTTAATTCAGTAGACGCAACTATAGAAGCGTTGCAGGCCATAGGAAAACTTACTGATAAATTAACTTTATACGCACCAGCACTACCCATAGCATACCATGCAGCCCTCTCTGTCACGCAAGAGGTAGATCCCATCCAAACCATGAGGGAGGGAGGGAGGAATCGTAAACATGCGAGATATATATCCGGAGGGGCATTTCATTACGGAAGAACACCTGTCCTACATCACAAATCCCTCACTACTGTTTCAGTTTACCATCTTCAGGTTGAAACGCGTGATTAGAGATCACTATCATGCATACCCAGATGAACCACCAACACTACAAGCCCTATAGCTACTACTGGTAGCACCATCGCGGCGCAAATTGATCACTAGACTGTATAGGGAGGTGAGGGGGGAGAGAGTTTACGTGCCGGACAGAAGTTTTGCTCACTGGAATCAGAGTTTAACTCCTCCATTATCAGACACAGATTGGGAGCATATCTGTAGAGTGACGGGGTCCCTTACTCCTAATGGGAATCTGCGCATAATTCATTTTAAATACATCCACCAAGTTTACTACACCCCGGTCAGGCTTCATAAGTATGGACTTAGAGACAGGAGTAACTGTAAGAGGTGCGGTCAACCTGACGCTGATTTCCTTCACCTTGCATGGGAATGTAGACGTGTGTTAATGTTTTGGGAGAGTGTGGTGCAGCGGCTAAAGATCATGATGGGTGCCGCGCTGCTATGTTCACCTGCTGTGTGCTTGCTGTGTTTCGTGCCGCAGTTGAAAGGAGTAGTGGGAAAGTTGGTACGTATTGCACTCCTGCTGGTTAAGCGTCGAGTGGCGTTGCATTGGGAAAGTGGCCTGGCCCCGGGGATTAAATTATGGATCAGGGACATGGTATATTGCAATGAGCAACTAGCCCATTATGTGGAGGAACTACCTATGATGTTGAGACCAAGAGACATATGGGAGCCACTCAGACAACATCTTCTTCAGCAAACGGACACCACTCAACAGTCTGGATAAGGATATGGTGTTGTAAGAACAAATATAACAATTTATTGAGGTGTGTCATGATGGCGATTAGGTGTACAGAAGTATTATGCTGCTGCGTATTCTGTGGGTCACAGCGTTGTTGTGAGGTTTATTGATGTTCTAATGCTCCCTAGAGCTGTAATATGCATATTATTGGAAAAACAATAAAAAGATTATTAAAAAAAAGGCTTATAGGCCGATAATTTGCTGGTTCTAGGGGGGGGGAGTCTTTTTTATAAATAGGAATGATCTTGGAGCCTGCCCATGTTGGAGGGGGTGCCATACCATGGAGAATGGTACAAAGGGGGGTGGTGATGGACGGAGCATCTGAACCAATCAAACACTCACACCCAGTCAAAAGATCTGGGTTTAATCCATCACCGTTCTTTAGCCCACTCTGCCACCCCAGTTCAGACATGGCTATATGCAAATCAGTCTGACCATGTGCCTCATGGGAACAGTCCAGCCCGAACTGCCAAGCCATGCCTTCCCTTGACCGGAAACAAGCTTCCGAGGACCGGTTTCTGGCATTACAGCCGTCTTCAGCCCGGCTTGCTTGAATCCAGTGGCAAAGTGAGCAAGGGACTCACGTCTGAGCATACCCTGCCACACTTATGGCGGCCAAAAGCGGTACAAAAGGGGGTGGTGAAGGACGGAGCATCTGAACCAATCAAACACTTACATCCAGTCAAAAGATCTGGGTTTAATCCATCACCGTTCTTTAGCCCACTCTGCCACCCCAGTTCAGACATGGCTATATGCAAATCAGTCTGACCCTGTGCCTCATGGGAACAGTCCAGCCCGAACTGCCAAGCCATGCCTTCCCTGGACCGGAAACAAGCTTCCGAGGACCGGTTTCTGGCATTGCAGCCGTCTTCAGCCCGGCTTGCTTGAATCCAGTGGCAAAGTGAGCAAGGGACTCACGTCTGAGCATACCCTGCCACACTGATGCTCCGTCCATCACCACCCCCTTTTGTGCCATACCATGGAGAATGGCATTAAAAAGGGTCTGCAGGTATGGAGCCCACACTACCTGTTCATTTCTAAACAGGTCCCCAGGGATCCTGTCCAGACCAGGTGCTTTTTTTGGTAATAATTTAACCAAAGCAGCTGATACCTCAGCCAATGAACTAGAGGGTATGTCACCAAAAGAGTCAGAAATTTGATCACTAACAAGAGTCCTTGGCTCAGTAAATCCGATTTGTGGCCTAGAATGTAAAACTTTAAAATGGGATCGCCAAACTTCCTCCCCGATGTTTTGCTCAATGGCAGATTTGCCCTCGGTTTTTCCAGTCTTAACCAGATTCCAAAAGCCTCTTGTATCTTTATCATCTAAAGCTTTCTTGATAGCTTGCCATCTATCAATCTCCCATTCTGATTTAGCTGCTAAAAGGGTTTTTTAAGAACACACTAGCTTCCCTAATGCATATCCCCCTCTCTAAGCCTGGACAGCAGGGCGTTCTTTGCATCCCTGCATGCCCTGTTGTACCAGGGTTTTTTTCTCTACATTGAGAGCCTTTATTAGTTTTACTACTATAAAAAAACTTCACCAGGGTTGCAACTATATCCACATGATTTTTTTATAACACCTGTTGGGATTCTAGGACACCAATGATTCCAGAAACAGAGCATGCCTTTTCTAAAAAAGGAATGATTTGGTTATACATAGAGGCCATCTCTTCTGGAGATTGTATAGTTGTTCCCCAGCGAATTCTTCTACTTCCTTCAACTACTGTTAAATTAGGGGGTGGTGAGTTGGCCGAATCCTGCCCTTCTTCCAGCTGATAACTATCTAGTGTTGCAACCAACGGATTATGATCACTTTCACCATGAGTATGGACTGAGAAATTCTAGATCCTATGCCAGATTTCCACATTTACCAAAATATAATCGATTGTGGAGGCCTGTCCATTCCTTTCAAAGGTGAAATTGCCGGGATTATCAGCAGGCAACCATACCATTACATGCCCTCAGCCAGTGGCTGAGGGTAAGTGAGGTCAGTTGTAATATTAATGGTGTCCACCCCCTTATCGGATAGGCATTACATGCGGGGATTGCCCAAGTCGAGTCCTCTTCACTAGTAATAGAAGATGATAGGCCATTGAGGGGTTTCAGAGTGACAATTAAAATCCCCACTAATAATAACATGGATTTGCTCAGGTAGTGTAGAAAGGAAAGCAGCCAAACAATCTAACGTTTGCGAGATCTGCCCATACCTTACTGGGCGAGAGTAGACATTAATAATGGCCACCTTTGGAAAATTTCTAAGGGAGAGAAAAATACACAAGATATCAGGGGAATGAGTTTCTATCCTTTTTACTGTACAACCCAAATGTGTACCAACCCATATACAAAGTCCCCCCAAGGGTCTCCCCCTTAGCCCCTGAGCAGCCGCTTCACAATATACAACATACCCTGCTCTGTAAAGTGGTTTTAATGCCCAGATCTCTTGGAATAGGCAAATCTCATGGGAATCTATGAAATCTCCCCAATCTGGGAGATCCATTTTAGCGATTAAACCTGCTATATTCCATGACAGAATACTGATACCCTGTGGTCTTTCTGCTTTTTTAATCTAAGAAGCCCTGATGGACTCCCCCCGTTGGGATACCATGGGCAGGTTCCCCACCCCTCCAAAGGAAATACAATGTGGAGCCTCCGGAGTACTATCGATAATTCCTGTACTTTTCTCTTCTATCGCCAACTCGTTGCTTATCAACAGTTGCTGGTTAGGAATGTCAACTCCCTGTGGTCTTTCTGCTTTTTTAACCTGAGAAGCCCTAATGGACTCCCCCCCGTTGGGGTACTGTGCGCAAGTTCCCCACCCTGCCAAAGGGAATACAGTGTGGAGCCTCCGGAGTGCTATCAATGATTCCTATACTTTTCTCTTCTATCGCCAACTCATTTCTTATCAACAGTTGCTGGTTGGTAGGCTCAACTCCCACAGCATTGGGGAACACACCTAGCTGTTTAGCCATACTTAAGGGGTACTGGTCAGTAGGATTCAGTCAATCCACCTGATCTAGAACACTAAATCTGTTACTTACAGGAACATTAGTTGGTGGGATGATATCAGTGTTCCGTCCCCTATTGTGTACATTTCCTATCTGAGCTCTCAATTCCCACTTTTTACACGTTTCCCATTCTCTCTGCTAGGGAACAGGGAGGATAAAAATAACTTAGGGAAAAAGTCTGAATTCCAGTTGTCGCCCTAGGCTGACACCATTCAGGGATATGTTGGACCACCCGTCTATCTCTAAAATGTAATCAAGATACAATTACCCACAATGTCTTTCTCTCTTTGCCCTACCCAACTTACTCTACGTGCAAATATATTTTCACTATGTACCTGGGATGGAAGGGGTCTATTTTTGTTTAACCAATGAATTGACTTATTTTTTAATTCAATATAGGTCTCCACACAACCTATTTCCAACTCAGGTATCCCAGCTAATACGACAACATATGGAGAAGACGCAGGGGGTAAATCTATACGTGGCAGAATGAGTTTACTTGCACAAGTATTAGGTAGAGGTATATGTCTAGCACTTTCTTTACCTTTTCAGGGTGCCTTTTGCACCAATCCGCCTACCAGAATAGATGTCTCTTGTCTCACACCCTGTGTGTTTCCTGTGCCATTTATAGGGCCTAGAGTTGTGCTCGTATTAGGTAGTGGCACTTGCCTTACTGTAGAAGATGGCATAGTCAAATCAGACGGGCCTTTGGGGATACAGTGGGGTTCAATAGCTAAGTACAAAGGTCTTCCAGATTGACTTGCATGCAGAATGGAATCTAATTTAGTACCCTAAGAATCTACTGTCATATTTAATTTATCAATACGACACATCGTATTTTCGAGCCCAGTTTTGATAATCTGTTCTAAGTAAGTTTTAAGCCCATTTACCATTTCTACAGCCCATTACGGAGGTTTCATTGTATCTGTGGCACAATCACCATCTACATTGTCATCATACGTGGGTTTAGATGTCAGCAAGGAGGTATTATTGTTGTGAGTCCCACCTAGATTGGGTTTTTGTTTTGAGCAATGCCTCTTCTTTTTTTTTCCTTTGGCCACCCCCCTTGCACTCGTATTAGGCGATTCGATGGTTACAATATCTTGTAGCAAGGCTACATCTGTTAGATTCACCGTATCTGATGGCTGAAGTGTACAAGATGGACCTAGATCCAAGGTTGGAGAGATTCTTGTTAAAACTGGCGTTAGAGAGAGACGTCTCTCAGTTCGCTCGATTTCTTTTGAAACAGCTCCAATTGCTTGCTGCAACATTCTATCTATTGCCGTATGATTCACTACAGGTGTATGCGCTTGTGCTTTCTGCCTTGTGACAGGCCTAGAGATTGGCAGAGTATTTTTCCCCATGTTATTTTGGTGCTACCTCTATCCCCTGTTCCAGTTATGGATCTAAAATGTAATACAGTGGGTGAATGAGTAGCTCAACAAGCTCCCTCTTGCATTCAAATTAATTTCACCTTAAGCTTACACACTGGTGTTTTCCTGAGGTACAGGCCCTCCCTTAGTATAGCTCTATACTACAACTAACAACATTTACAGGGTGATACACTCACTTGTAACAAAATGTCAAGGGAGTGGCCCAGCCCAGCCTCTTACAATCTCGGACGGCCTCGGACGGGCTCAGACGGGCCGGCCCTTGGCCCGGGCTTCGCCCGGCACGACCCGCGCTGCGGGGGTAGAGGCTGCACATGATGCGCTTGAGGTGGAGAGGTCCCTCCCACTCGTCAGTGGGTCCCGAAGCAGCTGTGATAGGCCACGTTGCACCCTGGGAGATGGAGTTCGTAGGGTGATTTCGAGCATTCAAGCGGCGAGTGGCAGCAAAAGCGGCACCTCCTGAAGCAGCGGAGGCAGATGACAGAGCCCACAGCCTGGTTCAGCGCATGCACAGGGAGGGAGTCAGAGAGACAATTACAGGGACTCACGCTGCGGGGGTAGAGGCTGTGCTTTATGCGCTTGATTTGGAGCGGTGCCTCCCCCCTGTCAACGGGTCCCGACACAGCTGTGATAGGCCACGTTACACCCTGGGAGATGGAGTTCGTAGGGTGATTCCGAGAATTCAAGTGGTGAGTGGCAGCAAAAGCAGCACCACCTGAAGGAGCGAAGGCAGATGACAGAGCCCACAAACTGGTTCAGCGCATGCACAGGTAGGGAGGCAGAGAGTCAATTTCGGGGATAGTTTTACAGTACCTCAGCATTTATACTGGAGGATAAAGGCATCACATAAGGTACAGCTGTCTGCTACTGCAGCATGGTCAGAGGTACCAGGCAATACATCAGGTTTTAAAATACCAGTTTGAATAAAATCTTTCTTGAAGGGCCTAAATCCAATATTGGTCAGATAGGTAGCCACATAGGTAGCCAGCAACTGTTTAGAATGCAAATGTAGTTTTAAATAGGTTAATCTTGTCTCATCCTTACAACAACCATCCTATGCTTTAATTGTATTTATTGGGTGTAAACTACACAAGTCGGGGACTCCTCCGCTAAGGCAGAGGAATGTCGCCCCACTGCTCTGTGAGCAGTTAACAATAAAACAGTAACTCAATGTTATTATCATTTTATTTTGCCGTCATGGCTTATCTGGCTACGGGTGGGCGGGGCTGGACTGGGCTATGATAGGAACAGGGTTAGGAGTGGTGGGCACTCTCTTAAGTGCGCATGACGGTTTTGCCGACCGTTTTGGGCTGGCCAAACAGCCATGCGCTCTTTGCATGTTCTCCACCGGCTGTATTGCACAGCCTGAATGGAGAACATGCACTGTCTCTCAGTCCCTCTCTTAGTGTCAAACCAGGGTGCTCAGACCAATTACAATGCTGCTGTAATGAAGTGTTGTGATTGTCTAGAGGAGTCTGGGAGCCTGTGTGCTTGCTGGTTCCTGCTCCTGGAGTCGACCGAAAAGGACCAAGAGGTGACGGCGGGCCTGCAGGTAAGTGTTTTTGATTGATTTTTTTCTCATTTATCCCCTACCCATACCCTCGCCCCATTACCCCCTAGCCCCGTTAAGTAGCTGCCTCCACTGACAGAAGTTCTCACATACAGCCTCCAAGGTCTGTGGTACATTGCCTCTACCTCTAAAGGAAATACCCATTTAAACTAAGACTTACACCAACAACACACCTCTACACACTTTCTGTGGCTTTATAGTCTTAAGAGGTAGAGGGATAGTGGAGAGGGAACAAAAAGGTAACAATGAAAATTAGAGGACATAACATATTTACCTACTACCTGCCCAAAATCACCATGGAGCATCCTTGTGGCCTCTATGCGCAGGAGGGTCTACATTTCCCACACCTCAGACATGCCCATGCAACTCCCAAAACCAGCTGTCACAGACAGTCAACACTTGTCAAGGCTTAGCCCACCCAAGAAAGCTCACGACCTGAGAGAAAATAAAATGTTTTCTCCCATGTTCCACCTGCGATTTCACCAGAAACACACCGGAGTGCCTTCCTTCTTGACTACGTGGCGCGGTGCTAGTCAGGGAAGAATAGAAGTCACTGATCTCCCAGCAACACCTCCCTTCTCTGGATGATCTCTTGTAAGATTCTTTCTCTCTAATCCACTGAACTCACAATCAATATTACGGTGCTTCCTGTACCTCCATTCGAAGATTGGCCTTTATTTGTGAGTCACAAGGACTTCTTTCCTACTTCCCCCACTTCCTTGCACTCTAAGGCCAGTGAGCCAGCTACTACTGAAGACAAAACAGTCTCCAGGGGCATGGTTATGACCACAGTTCGACCCCAACCCTCGCATGTGTCACACCCACTGAAGATTGTCAAGGGTCTCTGTTTTTTGTCACCAGGCCTCATCATGACTCCCATCGCATTCCTTTATCTTAGTTTCCATCGCCATTGTTTGTCCTTTCAACACCTTCTTCATACCTTTTCTGTCTTCTGCAGCAATTCCACAGAAGTCTCCCAAGTCAATGTGCAGGGCATTTAGGGAATGTATGGGGGTCTTTTCCCCTCCATAAATGTTTCTCTACCATAGAACCCGGCAGTAAATCTTTCCTACCCCCACTGTGTGCTGGAAAAAAAAAGGAAATCTTCCCTACTTTTCTTATTCCCCACAATAGTGAAGCACAGTTAAGTTTGGATAAACCACACGTTTTTAAAGCATTAAGCAGCCACCTTCAGCAATCACACCTGCAGTGCAGATTGTGCTCCCTTTGAGCCCCTGCAGTGGCTTTGGGGATGGCAGCATCCGGGTGACCACCAGCCATCAGGAAGGTGTAACGCTCTCAGGTCTCGCACCTCCACCAGTTGCATTCTCCTCTAGTAATGGTAAGACAAGATGTGGCTCCAACTTCACCGCATGTCCTCAGTGCAACCACAAGGCATGGAATCCACCGTTCTCATCATGGTTCTGGTGACAGTCAGCCATACCCTGCCTCTCGCCCTAGAGCTCAACTACAAGAGACATGCTTCCACCAGAATCTCTGACAGTGTGTGTGTGGCTGTCTGCACATCCATGTATGTGAGCTGGGTAAGGCCCAATGTCTACACAAGTCAGTTCCATGGCACTCCATTTTTTTTAAAACTATTTTTATTTAAAAAACAACAAGACATTCGTCATCACCATGGTTACAGAATAATCTCTTTTCGCCTCTCTTGGTCGCATTTTGGGCGTTCTTAACAATCTGATCATTTCACCCACGAGATATCACATCTTTTGCTCCCCCTTTATCGATTTCATCGTGTGCTTGCTCCCACCTTCTCTGTGGCCATGGGGCCGTACGTGGGTTACCTCTAAATTTGTTCCATTTATTCCACACATGGCACTCCATACTTAAGCCCGAGGAGGGTACTCAATGTTTTACCAATATGTAATGGCAGTGCTTGCCTCAGTGCCCAAAGTCATGCAAGTGGGCGAAAGAGTCGGCCCAACGCCACAACAAATTTTAATAGCCTTCAGTAAATTCAGGTTGGGGTTGGTGTAAAGCAGCCCTTAACTATGCAACACACTTACCTACACATACAAAAGCGGAGGGTGATAAGAACAACTTCAAAATGTATTCTCAAGAAGATCTATAATTTTCATATAAGTACAATCGTTCATCTACCAGGCTTTCATTTGCCAGAACCACATTACGTATGCTGGAAATTAGAATTGTTTTACGGGGATGGAAGAAAATGTATTAGACAAACAGCAGTTTATGGGGCTTTGTCTTCTCAGGTGAAGGGTAAAGTTAACAGTAAACAAATATTCTATGTCCAATGGATTGTGGGGACCATGTAATTATGCTACTCTGTAGCAGGTAAACGCTCAACAGTGAGACTGAGAACACATTCCAATAAATAAAAGGGAGCATCTTTAACATATATTGGGAATGTGTCAATATGCACCATTCACAACACATTACTATGTACAAGCAATGAAGGGCCACAGGTGGGGCAGGCAGTGTTAAAAGATTTGTTTTATTCGTCTTAAACTTCACACCTCTTATTCTACGGACAAAATGCAACTGCATAACCGAGGCACAGCATGTGAATCTGGAAAATAGAGAAAAGAAACTAGGTACTTACCTGTAACAATAAGTTTACAGCCTGAAGCTGTTTTCCATTCTCAACTGACCCTTGCTGACTCCACAAACGGCCATACATGTCAACATTTTGAAACCAGAAAGAAGGAGAAAGTGAAAAGCAAATGAGGGATATTTATTTCCCTCATTGACTAACATTGAAGCAGAGTCAATTTTAGGTGGGAGACAGCTAGAATAAAGCCATTCTTTGGCTTTAAAAATCAAGCTTCTCCTGCCTGAATTGTGTCTGTTGGCATGTATGCCTATGGTCGATTCCCAAAAGTAAAATTTTATTTTATCTGTCAAGATCATGGTATATATGCGCAACATATTAATTTAGAGTATTTTCTAACTACAAACTGTTGCTATGGGTGACTTGTTCTGTGTGACTATGTCATAGCTTCCTAACTGACATAACCCCTGAGGTACTGGGTTTTTAAGAACCGGCACAGAACCGGTAACCCAGCGGTGCCAGGGGATCAACACACCAGAGACCTCGGGTTCTCCTGAGTCAGACCGACAGAAACTTCAGAGTCTTCCAGGTGAAGTCAAAGATTAGTTTATTGGCTGCAACCAAGGTGACAGGGTCCTAGAAGTACGATACAAGTATATTCAGGAGACTGCACACTTTCACAAAGTCAGGCTTCTCTTCTTATACCTAATATTCAGCCTTGAGCAATACATTCCTCGGATTCGTGGTATTTCATTTATGGTTACTGATTACAAAAGAAAAGCAGAGTCATGATGACATGTACATATTTCACGTCGTGCTGTCCATAACAAATCATCCGGCCAGGCCCAACATTTCATCAGATATCGCTGGACCCCTAATAAAAACGGTCACCTCCCCATCATAAAGCAAGTGAAGGAAAGGAGTGGAGAAAGATGTGAGTGAGATATGGCAGGTGTGCGCGCTGAAATGTTTTTATGGCCGGTTGAGCCTAGATGCTATCTTGCTCGGCCACTGGGAGGGAACTGACCTAACGAGCTCGGCCTGGGGCAATGGTTCTAACTTGTACTGGGGTCAGAGAGAAGTCGATCAAGGAGTATGTGTCCTTGTGGAATCAAATTCAACTGGATTAAGGCCTATGTAGAGGGCAACATGCAGCTAAGGGTTCAGAAGGTAAATGACGATTTCGAGGTGAAATCGTCACTCGAATATGCCGAAAATACATGTACTTGATGTACTCGTCATTCTCGGTCTTTTGATACCAAATTCGTCCTATTTCAACGAAGTTTTTATTCTCGAGTCCAGTACTATAATATGAATCCAGATTTTTCAGAACCACAGACCCTCCTTTTGCCCTTACATAGGCAATTAATCTATCCTCATGTTAATCTGAGTCCAGATCTAGGTTCCTAAAGTCATTGAGATGTTGCTGCAACATCATTCTAGTGCTGAGCTCATGTCTTGACACAGGCTTCCTTACACATGATGTAACACAGAGGCCACATATTGCAGGAGCACACTGTATGCATAGACAGAACAGGAAAAGAATGGCTAAGACCATCCCAATGACCATCAGAATTTTCCATCCCCAGGCAGATATCAGTCCCCAGAACCATCCCATTAATGACCAATCTCCTTTATCCACATGAATATATTCGGAAATCTTATGTAGTTTAGAGATGGCCCCGTACACTGTTGGAGCATTATCTGGAATAAAAATGCAACAACTGGACTGGATCAATTTGCATACTTCACCTCGGTCCGCAAGTATTACATCCAAAGCGACCCGGTTCTGAAGGGTCATCAGTCGATCCGACTGGAGCTCAGCAGTCAGGTTACTAAGGGCACCAGCAGTTTCAATCACGGTGGATTCAACTACCTTTGTCAATTGCCTTATGTTTCTGCTGTTAGCCATGGCTCCCCAGAACGGCAGAACACCCATTGCAAAGTCACCAAATTCTTGACCTGCAGTGTCTTCTTTACTCAAAACACCTCGAACTACCCTTGTCCGATGGTAATCCGCCGCTGCTGTGTAGGTGGGAGGTAACAGGAATGAAACAAAACATGAGCCCGAGAAGTCAGGGGGCAACCATGTATAGGCTCTATCATGGCAGATGAAATAAGTACCCTTAGCGGCTAAAAAGGCAGGGGAAGTCTGAGATCCAAAAACGTACGTTTCTGTACAGACACTCTTCCCTAGCTGAGCTCTGGGATTCTTACCAATGCCTTGCAGACACAGGTGACCTTGATGGGGTACGATCCAGATAGGGGACGGTCTCTTGGCTTGCTGTTTCTCACTTACTGTAGTGCCATATCCGGTCACATTCCAACCTACATATGCAAGTATCTCATCATCCGGGGTATTTTCGTAAGAAGTTACTTCCTTGATCATGTCAACTATACCCTTGACTAGGGCGCTAGTTTCGAGGTTGTCTTTTACAGAACGTAGGGGTTGGATTTCTCGTGCATATATGAACATTGTCCTATATGCCCATACTGACCCATTGCGACTAAATGGCAGGACCAAATAGGGGATACCTCTATCCGTGGTGTGGGGCATGAGACCACACACCCAACAGTTGGTTGTATTCATTACAAGTTGGTGTTGGTGTAATAGCTGAACGAAGGAGTTATTAATGAACTCTAATCTCCTATTTGATTCGTGGTCAGGCAAAGGGTGGAAAGAATGAGAGGAAACAGTAGGGGGAGGTATGGGTGATGTAGTGGGCGTGAATGTCACATGAAAAGAGAATAAAACATAGCTTATCAAAAAGACCATTACGCTGAATAGCATAAAAATACACATTATTATAAAAATTCTCTTCCTCATTGTTTTCAAAAGTCTCTGCTTAAAGTTCATTTGTTTGGCAGTTCTCTCCACATCAGGAAACTCCATCCTCTCTAAGGTGCTGCCCGCGGCGGTAGGTTGTTTCTGCTAAAGG
Organism: Lissotriton helveticus; assembly: GCF_964261635.1. Classification (NCBI taxonomy): domain Eukaryota; kingdom Metazoa; phylum Chordata; class Amphibia; order Caudata; family Salamandridae; genus Lissotriton; species Lissotriton helveticus. The sequence goes on from NC_136069.1 coordinate 315,940,177, forward strand.
ATGCTTCCGTCAGTCTAGGGTGGCTCCCTTGGACCAACTGGAACCAGCGACCTATTGTCGTCAGCTGCACCCAAAAGTCTTTAATCAACCGCGACCCTAGCAGCGGAACCCGGATGGCGGTTCGAAAAAAACAAAAATAAGCAAGTTACCTAGATGGGAGAATCTGCACTTTCAAAAATAGGATTTGGAAAAAACTTATTTTTTTTATTAGTCCACAGGTTTTTCTCTCGGATCAAAAAAATAAATCACTTTTACTTTAGTCTGTTTTTCTCGGTCGTAAATTGTAGCGTCTTTTCCCGGGTACTGTCTGGTCCAGGAATAGTAGTTCAGGTTCCACAGAGTTCAATTGTCCTGATGGCGGCGTAGTTTCTTGAAAAATGTTCCCACTCTTACAATCACGTTTAGCTTCTTTTACACGTTCATCAGTTGTGCGCTCTGAGTCAGTGCCTCCTTTTCGGACCCATTGGTCATGTGGCAGAGGGAAGGGTATCTTCTTACAATGGATCCCGTGGACCCAATTGGCCTTCCCCTCCACTTTAACAGTCGACCTTGTAGACAGGAGGACGAGGTGAGGCCCGTTCCATCTGGGCTGGTCGTTTCTTGTCCTCTGGAAATTGCGGACCAACACCCAGGAACCGGGGTCAATGGAGTGACCCGGTGTCTCAGAGACCGGAGGCAAGGTGTTGTGGACCTGTTGATATAAAACACGCAATTTAGCCGTCAATTCATACAAATAGTCAAGCAAAATGGGGTGTTGCAGCTCGCTAAACTTCGTGCGCCTAGGCACTCCCCATATGTTGGCTGGCCGACCAAAGATTATTTCATAGGGGCTGAGTTTCATTCGCGAATGCACAGTCATTCTGGTGGATAGGAGTGCTAAGGGTAGAGCGTCAGGCCATTTAAGACCTGTGCTCGCTTGGATTTTGGCCAATTTAAGTTTAAGCGTGCCATTGTAACATTCCACTAATCCAGCTGATTGGGGGTGATTTGCAGCGTGGAACTTCTGCCTAATGCCTAGCCCTTCACACACTCTTTTCATCACACAACCCACAAATTCACTTCCGTTGTCCGACCAGACCATTCTAGGCATTCCGAACCTGGGGAAGAACTCTTTCACAAGGGCTTTCGCTGTGGACAAGGCAGTATTGTCCCTTAGGGGATAGGCTTCTACCCACTTTGAGAAGGCACAAACAACCACGAGCACATATTTTAAGTTGTTGCACCTCTCCATGTGTATGAAATCTAGCTGCAAAACCTCGAACGGATACGTAGGAGGTGCAAAATGACCAGCTGGAGTTGGGGTTCCCCTACCAGGATTGTGCTTCAGACATACCATGCAATTCTTGACAACATTCTCTGCACACTTGGGAATCCCTGAATTCTTCCACACTGGGGCCAATGACTCGCAAATCCCTTTTGCGCTGATATGGGCCATCCCATGAGCCATTGTAACCACTACAGGCACATATGCATCGGGTAACAACCATCTCTGTTGCTCTGTCGATTCAATCCAACAACCATTTGCATCCATTCTCCCTGTACTTTCTCTCCACATGCTTAACTCTTTCTCCGTGGCCTCAGCTTGGATGGACTTCACACTTTCTATCGTGTTTTCACATATTCCAACATCACCAGTCCATCTCTCTGGGCTCGCAACATACATTCGGCTCATCATATTCTTTGCAGTTTCCTTCGCAGTTTCATCAGCAAATGCATTTCCACGACCAACATCATCAATCACTTTCTTGTGTGCACTACATTTCACGATCGCCACTTTCAGGGGCAACGTCAGTGATTCAAGAAGCTCATTCACCAACTGACCATGCTGAATCTTAGCTCCATGCGAAGTCAGGAACCCACGTTCTCTCCACAATCGTCCAAAACTGTGAGCCACTCCAAAAGCATACTGACTGTCGGTATAGACAGTCACTTTCATTCCTTTGGATAACACACATGCTCTCGTCAATGCCACAAGTTCAGCGGCTTGAGCTGAACCATGTGGTATTCGCGCAGTTTCAACGATTGTGTGCAAGGTTGTGACAGCATATGCTGTAGTCACGTTACCATTTGGGAGTTTAAAGCATGAACCATCCACCCATAGTGTACCATCACATTCAGCAAGAGGAGTGTCGAATAAATCAACTCTCCCTTTCGTCTCTTCCTCCGTTCTGAGGAAACAATCGTGCTGTTCTGAAGCATCCGATTCCTCTGTAATTGGTAACAATGTGGCTATGTTCAAGGTACTACACCTTTTGATTTGCACATGGCTCGCTAGTAGCGTCAATTCATAACTGGACAGTCGAGCACTAGTTAAGTGCTGTGTCTTGGTCCTATTTAACACTGTGTCTACTGCATGCGGGACCATCACGATTAGTGTATTATTCATTACTAGACCTGCAGACTGTCGAATAGAAACGGCTGCTGCTGCTGTGGCCCTTAGATAACTTGGCAATGCTCGTGCTACCGGATCCAAAGTTGACGAAAAATAGGCGCATGGCCGCTGTCTATCTCCGTATAACTGAGTCAGCACGGACAATGCACAGCCCTACTTCTCGTGGACATATAATGTGAAAGGTTTACTGTAGTTGGGGTTACCTAACACAGGGGCCGAACATAATGCTGTGCGTAATTCGAGAAAACTTTTCTGACACTCATCAGACCAAGGAATGGGATTGGGTGTATTCGCACACGTTAGTGCCAATAAGGGTTTGGCTAATAACGAAAAATTTGGAATCCACTGTCTACAGTACGATGTAATGCCCAAGAAAGCGCGTACTTCTCTCTGCGTTCTTGGCACATTCAATTTAGCTATTGCCTGAATTCTTTCTGGGGTCAGTTTCCTTCCCTCCTTCGATAAGAGATGACCTAAGTAGGTCACTTCTTGTCGGCAATATTGGAGCTTGGAAAGTGACACCTTGTGATGTAGATCACATAGATGGCGCAGTAATTCCAACGTGGCCATTTTACATATTTTCTCAGTATCCGCAGCTATGAGCAAATCGTCCACGTACTGTACGAGAGTGGAACCTTTGGGCAAAACCATTGCGTCGAGCTGACTTTTCAGAGCTTGACTGTATATTGAGGGGCTTTCGCAGTAGCCTTGAGGGGCGCGTTTGAAGCGGAAGCTGCGACCACCTAAACTAAAGGAAAAAATATCCCTGCTTTCCTCAGCAATCGGGATACTGAAGAAAGCATTCTTCAGGTCAATCACCGAAAACCAGGATGCAGAGGCTGGAATCATAGTCAATAATGTTGTAATGTCGGGGACAACTGGGAATTGTGGCACCACTATCTTATTTACTTCCCTAAGATCAATCACGAATCTATACACAGGTGGCTGAGAAGGGTCAGTTCGTTTTAAAACAGGCAGAACAGGACTATTGCAAACATTGCCTCGTGTTTCCTCAATTACGTCTTTTTCAATCAACTCGTAAACAATCGCTAGCAAAGCTCTTTCGCCCTCATTGGATATACTGTATTGGGGAATTCGTGGCATTTTGACATTCGGTTTCAATGTTACAACATATGGTGGAATTTCTAAAAGACCTACATCATTCGGACCAGTAGCCCAAAGAATATCCGGAAGAAGTGCCAATTCTGCTGGAAGCGTATTTCTCGACAAATACATGGGAGAAACCACTTTCTTACCTAAAGTCAGTTGTACTCCTGAGGGAGAACAGTACAAAGTCGCATATAATCTTTTTAGCAAATCGAATCCTAGCAAATTTTCACCACAACCTGTTGTCAAAATAAGGGGTGCTTCGAATTCACAAGGACCAACAGAAAGAGATAAAGGGTCAGAAATCGGATTTCTAACCGGGGCGCCAGAAAAACCTACGGAAACGTTCATTTCGCCATACAAAGGTGCGCCAGGGAGTTTGGAGTGCATAATAGAACTCTTTGTAGCACCAGTATCCAACAGAAAAGGTTCTGACACACCCGATGTAATCACCTCAACGTAAGGTCCACTCTGATCTACTGGAACTGAAACAACTCCCTCTCCTTGTCTAAGGCTGTCCTAGCAATCATTATTCTCCCACTGCTCATTTTCTGTGTAATACTCATCAACGTAGTATTGAGCTGTCCTGTCAGATACGTTATTTTGCTGGTCAAACCTGTTCATAGAGTTTTGTGGTGGAAGGGGACGTGCGTCCTGAGGGGCGTTTCCACGCCCTCTACCTCTAGGCGCTTGCTGACTACCACGACCTCTTACGCCAGAAAATCCATTCGCACGTTGCGGCAGGGCAGGACAGTCATATTTGTAATGACCCTCTTGTTTGCAGTATAAACACTGGTTGGGACCTACGCGGTTTTGATTGTAATTGAATCTCTGTAAGTTCCTCTGAGGCTGCTGAAAAATGTTCTGGTAGTGATTCGGACCATGGTTATCTTTATTACCACCACCACGTGGCGGATAGGCTTGCTGTAGCAAAACCTTCGTTTTCAGTTCTCTAGTTTTCTTCTCTACTTTATCTTTCTCATCCTTGTCTCTATTCTCGTAGTACTGTGCGGTAGCTAATATCTGGGCTGAAGATGAGACTGCCCAAGAACTTTCCGAATCTTTCAATTTCCTACACAAATCTGGAAGTAGATTGTGCACAAATTTATCGACAAACAATCTCTGACCACCTTCTGTGGTCATATCTTGACCGCTGTGGTCAATGAATGTTTCTTCAAATCTGGTGAAGAAATCTGAAACAGTTTCCTCTTTCTTTTGCTTGCATGCAGATAACTTATCCCAATTTACGCGTATTGCAGGCATTATCGTTTTCATGTAATCTACTATTCTACCAGGTAGTTCCGCTATCAGAGGCTCAGGCTTGGCACCACCAACTTGTCGTGCATCTACAGCAGTAATATTAGCCCACGTGTCACCTAATTCCTGGTCATGATCTACATGACGAATTTTTCCCCATAAAGGCTGTGGAACAACGTTCCCGAATAACATATCGATATCGGCCAAATTCATTATACATGACCCAGCAGTTTGCGACAATTCTTTATAGTACCCTGCAGGATTTTTACGCGGATCTGGTAGTGTTTGTTTGAGTGCTAAAACTTCAGCTCGCTTCCATGGAACATGTACCCATACGCGGTGAAAGTGGGGCAGGACAGGGAGAACAGCTGTCGCGTCACCCTCTCTCCATTGTGGGGGAACTTCTCTCATAGGGTATTGTCGTGCCTTTTTCCTACTAGATGCACTAGATTCCGATGGTGACCCAGAACTACTTCCCTTACTTCGATATGATAATAGCATTTCAACTGCTTTTTCCACATCGGGACCTACAATCATACCTTGACTAAACTTAAACCTTATACGACACATCTCTTGTGGGAGGCAATCCTGATCATTGTCTTCTAAATCCTCGCAAAGAAAAACACACATCTGTTCGAACACATATCTCTGTGTCGCTGTTTCCCATTGATGGAAAACTTCCACGACAGACTGTAAATCATATTTTGCAGTGTCCAAGACCCATTTCCGAGCTAAACTATTCAGGGAATCTCTCTCTTGATAATCAGGCAGTTGACTTCGCAACTGTCTTCTTCCTATGTTAGGGGTCGTAGCGGGCGACCCGAAAAGGGGTAAAAGAAGATTAGTAACAGTGCTGGCCATTTTCTGCCGAAGGGAAGGTGAAACGGAAGAACAAACAGATGAAAAAACGGGGTGAGATAAGGCGGAGGTAGAGATGGCAGAAGAGGTATGAGGAATAATAGATGTGGTACTAGGCAAAATCATAGGAGGGGCATTAGGAGATGTAGGAAGTACAGTAGGCAAAATCGTAGAAAACACGGGAGAAACAGAAGTTGTCGGTGGGCCTGAAGGAGGCTGCACCGAAGAAGTAGGAGCCAGCTGAAGAACAGCTGGTGAGTGCTGTGGAAGAGCCAGAGGCGCAGCTTGTGCAACTAAAGGTTGCGGAGGTGCTGTAGCATTCTGCGCATAGGGGGGTGGCGAAGTTAATAATTGCGACATTAATTGGTCTCTTTCACGCTCTTTTGCTATCCCTTGCTGAAGAGACGGCAAAACTGGATAACACTTATCTATTGCCATTTTACGTTGCCTGTGCAACTGCTCATTTATCTGCTCTTCCTCATTATCTTTAAACTGCACGGCAGCTTGCATTACTGAAAGTCCCCCTTCTCTCTTATTTTTCTTAGCTAATTTAATTTCTTTTTGTTTGGCTTCTTTGCGCCATATGCGGAAAGAGTCAAACATCGCCGGCCGGGCTTTCTTTTTGAAGAGCTTAACTTCAAGGTTGTCTAAGATTTCAGAATCAAAGCTACCATATTGGGGCCATTTTAAAACACCATCTTTCCTAGTGTATTTAATCCATACCTCGTTGTAAACGATGGGGCCTACCCCATGTTTAACGTACAGCTCGTAAGTCGGAGTTCCAACTGGAGGAACCGGACATGAGTCCTCCAATCGGGAGTCCCTATTATTACTACCAAGACAAAACCAATTCCCGAGTCTAAGACTAGGCATCCTTTCTCTCTAGTCTAGTTCCAAAACTTCAAAGGATTTATCGACTACGATATTTCTCGTGAAAACACGAGTCCTTCGGTTATGGTGCTTGCAAGAACCAATAAAAACCTTTATGTATCTCCAAGATACCACAAAGTAAGTCCAACTAAGGACTAGGAGACGCTCCACTTATACTTAACTGAAAAATATCGATGGCTTCACCAGAAGACTCGTCTCAGCGTTTCGCTCTACCGAAAATTTCAAGGGTCCAACATCAGGGCGATAACCAGGGCAGCAGTCCTTGTAGCCGTCGGGAAGCGGGGAACCTCGCAGTAAAGACCTTCGGACCACGTCGACATGCAGGGGTCGATGAGGTGGTGGGCCCTCCTCCGGAATTTTCACACGAAGCTCCTCACGATCTTCAGGCTGATTGGTACCACTGGAATCGCCCCAAACGCTGGGCGCCAAATGAGGTACTGGGTTTTTAAGAACCGGCACAGAACCGGTAACCCAGCGGTGCCAGGGGATCAACACACCAGAGACCTCGGGTTCTCCTGAGTCAGACCGACAGAAACTTCAGAGTCTTCCAGGTGAAGTCAAAGATTAGTTTATTGGCTGCAACCAAGGTGACAGGGTCCTAGAAGTACGATACAAGTATATTCAGGAGACTGCACACTTTCACAAAGTCAGGCTTCTCTTCTTATACCTAATATTCAGCCTTGAGCAATACATTCCTCGGATTCGTGGTATTTCATTTATGGTTACTGATTACAAAAGAAAAGCAGAGTCATGATGACATGTACATATTTCACGTCGTGCTGTCCATAACAAATCATCCGGCCAGGCCCAACATTTCATCAGATATCGCTGGACCCCTAATAAAAACGGTCACCTCCCCATCATAAAGCAAGTGAAGGAAAGGAGTGGAGAAAGATGTGAGTGAGATATGGCAGGTGTGCGCGCTGAAATGGTTTTATGGCCGGTTGAGCCTAGATGCTATCTTGCTCGGCCACTGGGAGGGAACTGACCTAACGAGCTCGGCCTGGGGCAATGGTTCTAACTTGTACTGGGGTCAGAGAGAAGTCGATCAAGGAGTATGTGTCCTTGTGGAATCAAATTCAACTGGATTAAGGCCTATGTAGAGGGCAACATGCAGCTAAGGGTTCAGAAGGTAAATGACGATTTCGAGGTGAAATCGTCACTCGAATATGCCGAAAATACATGCACTTGATGTACTCGTCATTCTCGGTCTTTTGATACCAAATTCGTCCTATTTCGACGAAGTTTTTATTCTCGAGTCCAGTACTATAATATGAATCCAGATTTTTCAGAACCACACCCCTTGGACACTTTCTGACTGTAAAAGACAATCTCTGGAGGGACGTATGTCGGGCAAGAGCTCGCTCTGGCCTTGAACCAACTTTGGTCTGGTAAAACGCCAGGTCCCAACGGATTTCCTTGTGAGTTTAAAAAAACATAATTCACACATAAATTGAATGATCCTTTGGCGATATCTGAAATAGCGTGACTAAACATGGCAAACATACCCGCAGCTTCCTTTGGGCTGAAATTGTGGGGATCCCCAAGCAAGGAAAGCTCCCAAATATATGCTCCTCCCACCACCTCATCTCCCATCTGAATGCAGAAGTTCAGATAGGGCTAAGGGACTTTCAAACTGATTAGTTAAAGTTGTGTCCTCACTGATTCAACCAGACCAAGCAGGATGTATGCCACAATGAGCCACTCGAAAGAATATTCGGTAACTTAACGATGCCATAGCCCTAGCTGACCAGTTAAACTGAGCTACAGCAATACTGCTGGCAGACACTGTGAGAGTATTTGACTCAGTCAGCTGAACATACTTATTCCTCCTACTGTGATGCCTCAACTTTGGGCCAAAAGTAATTGCTTATGTTAAGCTTTTATATACAGACCTGACAGCGCATGTTAGAGTGGGCACTGCGATGTCCGAATTGTTTCCTGTGCCGTTGCAACAGAACCATTAGAAGAATGGCTTAGAATTGACACATAGATGAAGGGGTTCTAATGGGGACCTGGACTCTCAGATAGAGTTGCCCTGTATGCTTTGATCTCTTTAGCAGACTGAGAATTCGGGACCTTGAGTACTCTAGATACTTTGGATATTTGGAGAAACATCAGGCCTAGTAATCAACCTAAGCAAATCTACCATCTTCTCGGACTCTCCACACACACAAAACTTATGATGGGCGTTCAGTCTCCCAAGGTTTTATATACCTAGGAGTGTACGTCACACCTGACACTACGCTTGCCTGGACAATTGAACATTCAGCCACTACTAGCAGCAGACATTAAAGCCTGGTCAACACTCCAGGGACATCTAAATGATTTTGGGGGACCTAGGCCAAACGTTTTTTGGAGGCCCCTGTTTGGAACAGCTTTGAATTTATAATCCAATTTCAGCTCTTTCATGCCCTCTTTGGCCAGGTCACTGACAGTGCACAAGCACACTCATCCAAATTCGAAATGTTTTTACATGTAATATGCAGGGATAGTAACAATATTGTAACACAACTGCAGCTCACTAATATTAATGCAAATAATCTCTGCAGCACCCTCACGTTTCTGATATGAGAGGTCCTGTTTTGATCTCAAAGAAACTTTTTTTATGGATGTTGCTTAAAACATAAACATTTCTCTGCAAAATACCTGTAATAGACTCTCAGACATCACCCACATCAAAATTAATTAAAGGACAATGGTATTTAAAACAATCTGTTTAAGAATTATTCAGGGTCGGCAGGGCAATACGCTGCAGAACAGCGCTCACTCTCTCAAGGAGCCTCCTGAACGACTGGGGCCCAGGACCAGAGCCCTCTTTGCCCATGTCTTAAAGCATCTCTGCCACACTTCTGTTGTGTCTTTTGATGAGGTCAGCCATTTTTAAAATGGTTTCACTCCCCTGCTTTCTGTATCAGTTACCAGTGCTTAATTTAAGCCGGTGGTTTCCAGTGCTTGGCATCGGCACTTTGATTGTCAGCGCCGGTACTTATGACAGTCATTGGTGGTGCTGTCTGTTTAATTTTGAAATGAGCACAACAGCATTTGATAATTATTTATACATTATTAATGACTAATACCAGCCGCCCAAGCCATTCGTATAGCTTTGGGTGGCCTGGAATAGTCCAAATGGTCATACTTATAGACATGTCATGGTTAGTAGTTGTTTTTGCCAGCACAGATATGGGGAATGGGTGGTGCAAGCTACAGTGGCCTCCTGACAAGTGGCACTTAAAAAAAAATACAAATTAAGCACGGTCAGTTACAGAACTAGCCCCACGTGCTGCCTAAATCCTTCTATTTAAAAGTTAATTTTATGCTCAGTAGCATCTTATGGAATCAGGGCATACCCCGCATAGTTCTTGCTAAATGTTTTAAATCAACGCACGATAAGAACATAGCAGCTGCAGGTGTAAACATGTATTACAGAGCCTCTGAGCTGGTAGTCATTAACGAATGGTGGTACAACACTCAGGGTGATCCAACTTATGCTTCTGAGAAATGGACCCTCCAAGGCTCATTTATAAGCACTTACTTTATGGAGGGAAAATTCCACTGCTACTCCTGCCTGCAACAATGGTATTTCTCTAGACGTGGAGAGCTGTCTTAAACACCATAGACTGGGCCAAATGACTCACAGGCCAGATGCCACTGTGGGAGTGAACTGTGCTTCCTCAAGTGGTAGCTAAAGAAGGGTTTCACAGATGGAAACCATTGGGATCTCCACCTTGGGTGGCCTGATGGATGGCATAACACTCAAATCACATCGGACTTTAAAGGCGAATATGTACTACATCGTAGCGAAAAGAAGCATGGAATGGAGTGTTATCAGAGAGCAGAGAGTCAACGAAACCAGAGTCTGCCCATAGAAACACACAAAAGTATGGGAAGACTACAAATGTATCAATACCGCAAAGAGGCGTTCTAACATTACAAACTTAAAAGCTGAAATCCAGACTTCTAGACAAGATGCACTTATTTACAAGTAAAAACTAGGAGGGATGGAGGGTTGCGGGATGGCCGAGGGCAGAGCGCTTAAACTTTGTTGTTCACATGTTGTATGTTTCTATCTTTTGCAAAACTTAATAAAACGTGTTAAAAAAAAAATACAAATAAGAGGAAGTCCCACTGTGCACTCTTTTTGATGGCTAATTCAATTCTTTATCAAATTCAAATATAATTCCATGAAAACACAACTAAATTGTACTTCCAAACCCATTAATTGTTTTATTTCATTTGTTAATCCAAAAGAAGTATCAACTTCAGTAGAATTCATTCAAAAACAGATAAACTTTCTTTTTATCTTTACAGAAGAGTTGTAAAAAATTCATTCTGCCAGGTTCAAGTAAAAAATATGTTCCCAATGCATTTCGGGCATTTGTGCCCGTCGTCACGGAGAATCATTGTAACCCTAAGAATGATAAACGTGCTCTTTTTGAAATTCAAGAGAACTTCACAAATACAAGTTCATGAACCCTATGTGCTAGAATGTTGCTGATAGCAGAGATGTGCTGACCAGTCCCAAGAGGTACTGTATCAGATTAGCCCATAAACTGAAACCATTTTAAACAAATTAAACTCAATGACTGTAAAATTTCAAACAACTCTTTAATGTTTGATTAACTAATTTCCTTTGTATTGTATGATCTCTTTTGGAGAAGCATAGTCTGTTGTGATGCAGATAATGCTCAAAACATATATGTCTTCAGACATTCTAATGTTCATAATTATCCAAATCCCGATGCATTTCGTGTCAGCCCAACCCTTCATCAGGGAAAGCTAAAGGAAGAAAGATCAAAAACTTATAATGTTTTACTGAAGTGGGAACATATCTATATATATTATATATATATATATATATATATATATATATATATATATATATATATATATATATATATATATATATATATATATATTTCTCACAAAAAATAAATAAAGTCACGGCACTCCTCTCGGTGATTAGATTAGTTTATTCCAAAAACGCGTCTTTTTCTCCTACGCGTTTCGAACCGTAGTTCCTGATCACGGCAGTATGTTACATACTGCCGTGATCAGGAACTACGGTTCGAAACGCGTAGGAGAAAGACACGTTTTTGGAATAAACAAATCTAATCACCAAGAGGAGTGCCGTGACTTTATTTTTTGTGAGAAATAATTGCGAGACCCTGTCCTGGTCTCGACACGGGCACCAACTGTGAAAGCGCTCCCACTGTACAGGACGCTGTGAGAGAAGAGGCAACCCCCCACCACTCGTGAACCCATGATTGTTACAAATCCCCAAAAGCTGAAAATATGTGACATTACTGCTAGAGAACTGATGAAAACTGCCTCAAATTTTATGTCAGGACTAGAGACTTCAGATTATGCTTGCTTTCTTTCCTGAGTAAAACACAGCAGCCATTTAAACACTTGAACATTTTAAATTACATATCACTTGAGCCCCAAAAGCCCAATATCTCGTCCAATCATAGAGGGCTTGTCTCGCTATATATGTCCTTATAACGAAAGTCCTTCTTCTTTCTTTGCTGTTGCAGCGGCCGGAGATAAGTGCACTTTCATTCTTATTCATTAAACGTGCGCTATTAAACCTTCTTCCACTATTGTGTATGGTACTATTGGCGACGGAGCGGGTTCCACTCAGGAGGATTCATTGATAACCCCCGTCACATTGGCCAGCAGTTGATTAGGAGTGGGTTCTAAAGAGTGACCTCTTACCACTTGGAGCAAGGACGTTGTCCAATTTCGCTGTCTGCCTTCATGCATGCACTTGCACCTGATTCTGGCTTTTTCAGTGCTCGATTGGCTTTGTGTACTTTGCATGAATAAGAGCTACACTCTGTCCCCTGTGAAACGTTGAACAGAGCTGTATAAACGAGATTAAGGCTTTGCCTGAAGGAATGCTGAAGGTGGTTCCTTCGGCAATATATATACTTATTTTAGCCAGGGCAAATTATTACATCTCTTTTGTTTGGGAATTACTGACACCTGCTTCTGGGGTTGTTCCCCCTCCCGAACCTCTTTCATCCTTGTGAGACCAATTCACTAATGGCATACTATGCCGACGATGAGGAAGGATACATTGAATATACCAAGATGCCCTATGAGCACCAAACGGAAGAGAGGTTGGTGGAGGCACTGAATACCCACGTGCAGGATTCTGTTCATGTGGCCCTGATTAGGGCCCTGAGGCAACTTACACAACCTTTGACACATTATGGGCGGCGTGCAGTCGTTGGGACCTATGGGGACTTATTACCTAGTCACAACATGACCAATGAGCTGGGCTTTGCCTGGAGAGTCTCTTCAGGGTGTTCTTCCTTGGCAGAAGCCCTCTTACAACTTGCCGCCTCGGTTCTACGGGCCAATGAATATGGGGGCACACCTTCTCAAGGCCCTTTGGGGATCTCCGCGGTTTCTGCGCCCCCAGTGGCAAGCTTATCATCAGCGTCTTTTCCCCCCTCAACAGATTCGGAAGCTTCCCAACGGGATCTGAAGCCAGCAGCAAAACGCAAGCGCGAAACGCACTGTTTTGCAACCAAATTACCAACGAATAAAAACCTACTGTTTGACCCAGAGAATATAGTTTACACACATTCCACTGAGTTGGGACCTTGTATGGAGGTGGCACATTACGTCCAGTAGAGGTTGCACAAAGGCTTCGAGCGTCGAGTGCGTAACACCTTGAGATCTGAATATCTTCGGCCCTCTCTCCTTGGTAAGGCTGTGGACATCCCAGAATATGGCCCCAAAATGGCTAGTTTCCTTAAAAAATACAAAAGATCCCAAAAAAGGCCTGGATTGGGCATGGTGCAGATGCCAAGATAAGCTGTTGGACCTTTCTGGCCCACTGAATAAGATTCTAGAGTTGGCCATCCAGGTGAAGGAGGCAAATTCCCAGATGCATCTGGTAAGTCCTTGAATGGGCTCAGCTGGCATTGTGCCTTCTCAGCAATACTAATTGCGTAATGTCCACAAAATGTTGTAAGTCTTTCCTCATGCGGATTGTGGATTGACCCGAAACTCGCGGAGTTGGCCTCTATGGAGGCATGCATTATGGCGAATGGTTTACTGTTTGGGGACAAATTCGCAACGGACCTCATCAAGTATGTTGTCACATTCTCCGCATTTGACACGACCCAAACGTCCATTAAAAAGTGTTTTACAGTGACCTTTTTCCCAGGGCTGAGTGCTTTCAAGGCCGAGTGCCAGGCCATGAATTCTACCAGGCTTCCTTGGGCTATTCACAAAGGGGCAACTTCTATCCCACCTGTAACAGAGGTGGTCATGGCCGTGCCCAACGTGGCGGATGTTGGGGTGGAAACAACGCTGCGGATGCCACTTACTCAATTAAGAGTTATCCCATCTTCAGAGGCTGTGATGGGAGGAAGGATACAGTTGTACCTGTTCAATTGGAGGGCTATCATCCAGGACCCTTGGGTATTGCAGACCGTTCAGGGGTTCAGACATGAGTTTTAGTACAGTCCTTGGCAAAGAAATCGTCCCACTCCATCTTTTTTCACCAAGCAGAGAGCAGTTTTATAGACAACGAGATTCATTCACTGTTGTAAAAGAGGGCAGTGGTAAGGTCTTCATCCCACCCACACGGGTTTGTTAGCACAGTTTTCTTGGTCCAGAAGAAGGACCGAGGCGTTCGCCTGGTTCTGAAACTCAAACATTTCAACTTTGGATTGTGTATCAACATTTCAAAATGGAGGGTATACACTTGCTCCCCGACCTCTCAAAGGAAGGAGATTGGATGGTCTGTTTCGATCTCAAGGATGCATACCCAGCAGTCCCCATCTTTGCCCTCCAATTTCGCTGGAGCAATCATTGGTGCACGTTTACCGGCTTTCAATTTGATCTTTAATCAGCTCCCTGGTGTTTCACCAGATTGCTTCGGCCTGTGGTCCAATAGGTAAGTAGAGAGGCAGCGGAGTTGCTCTTAGTGACCCCTTGGGTCTTCTCTCTGATAATAGGGGTCTCCCTCATCCATTGGTGAGTCAGGAACGCTTGTTCATCATGCTGTGGAGACTTTCCGGCAAAGCTGGCAAGTGCCAGGAGTTTCGCAAGAAGACATGTTCTTCTTGTCACAATCTTGGGCTCCCTCTACTCATAAACGATATGAAGTGTCTTGGCACCGAAGGGTATGTTGGCGTAGAAATGGCGCGTGGATTTCTTGGAAGCGGTATACATATGATTGTGAATTTTTAATCAGACCTTGCTAGTCAAGGTTTAGCATACAATAAACAACTTCCGTTGTTCTATTTTTGCAGGTCATCCTCATCTGGATGGCAAAGATTTGGGTGAACATCCTCTAGTCTTTAAATTGCTCATGGATATTAGGTTGGTATGCCCTTCTCAACCAAAATATTCAGTGCTGTGGGATGTTGACAGATTTTTCCACTTTCTCAGAGCTTGGCCCAGAAAATGAAGATCTTTCTTGCAAACAGTTGTCTGCGAAGCTGACGCTCCTTCTGTGTCTCATTTCATGTAGACATGTTATGGATGGACGGGCCTTGGATTTAACAGGTAGAGTATTTACTCCCCCTGTGGTGTCTTTCTCTATTTCAAGGTCGTACTAAAACTTCTTTGCGATGTGTTAGTTACCCTGCCTTCCCTCATAATCAAAAGTTATCTGTGGTTAAATGTCTTAAGTCTTATGAGGAGTGTACCCTTGAGTTTCAAAAAGATTCCGCAGGACAACTGCTCATTTCTCTACAGAAACCTTTCCTCCCGGTCTCATTAGCAACTTTGGCCGATTGGGTTAAATGGCTGTTGCCGGAGGCTGGAATTGATGTATCCTTTTTGGGGCAAATTCTGTGCGCCGAGCTATGGCCTCTAAAGCCTTTTCTACAGGTTCTCATGTAGAGGACATTATGACTGCGGTGGATTGATCTTCTGGTTCCACCTTCAAGGTATTTTATCATAAACCTATTATAGATGGTTAATTGATGGTGGTGGCTGAACTTTAAACTAGCATAAACCGAGGTCTTCGGTCCTAACATAAAAAATTCTTGCTGAAGACTCAAGAATTTTCAATTCTATGGAAGACATGAGGCAAGGACTATCCCACCCTCGAAAATTAAACTCTGTTTCAGTTTTTACATGTTATTTCGAAATGGTATTGCTGTTGCTTGTGAAGCACTGTTTCATTACTGTTTCTTCTATTTTATTTTCCCCACAAGATTATTTTGCGGTCTTTAAGGGACTTGATAATATTCTTGATATTTCTTTTAAGAGGGACGGATAATAGATCCACATGGAAGTGACAGAGGAGTCTACGGTTGCTGGTCGATTGAATAGTTACGAAGGGAGTTCGTCTTCGTCTGTTGAGTTTAGATCCACTCGTGAAGTGGGGCATGTTGGTGTTCTGCCAAAAAATTCTCATTGGAGACCTTATGGTGATTTTCACAAAGAAGGAAGAGGACTTTCATGATAAAGATATGTATAGGTACACATGGCCCCAATGATTGGATGAGACATTGTGCTGTTGGGGCTTATGGGATATGTAGTTTAAAGTTTTCAAATGTTTAATTGGCTGCTGTGTTTTACTCAGTAAAGTGAAGCATAATCCTCGCCTCCATGTCCTTAATCAAATTGAAAACTCTTGTTGTGTCAGCTAGAAATGTTTCTATCCTCATGCATGCAAGCTTGCAATATCCTGTGTGAATACCAAATGCTTTCGTACCTCCGGTACTTTAAATATGTGTGTACTCAATATATGGAAGTGAACGCCAGCCGTGGACCCGGAAACAGAAAGCTGTTAGATTGAATGATATGCACGAAAAAATACATCAATAAAGAAAATAACATGAAAAAAAATTAATTAAGGTGATAACCCCACTCATGAGGAATAAAACAAAAGGTTTTAACTGGAAAGACATGAGAACAATCAAGCTGATGCGACCATTGACCAAAACAGTTGGCATCTTGGAAAGTACTGCCCTTAGAATAAACAAATAAGCATATTTAGATTCCTAAAGTATATGATATGGGAAAAACGAGCATAAACTGAAATGGATGTCCTCTTGTAGAGTGCTCCCCTAAAATAAGCAGATAGATGAATTTATAATGAAAAGCAAGGAAATAACAATAAATTCATAATATTCAAACCCTCTTCCCTGATTAGAACTAAACCATTTAATGAAATAGTACAATAAGCCCCTGAATCAAAATGTGGATACTTTCCTACAAAACATAGTGTAAGAAATGAAATTGTACCTTCAAGACACTACAGTTTTTCTCTATAGGTTTTTTTTAGGTACCTAGAGACCAAATTCAGGATTGTTGGCTTGCACTATTGACGTCACTTTCCTTTACACCTCCAACCTGCTTGCTGAGGAAATAGAGGCAGTGGAATGGGTTCTACTACAAAAGGATGAGATTGGTGCCTACTAAATATTTTTGATGGAGTTGTTACATTTCTCCTTGCATCACAGCTACTTTTAATGGAAACACAGATTTTTCTTACAGAACGATGGTACTTAAATGGGTTTCTGTGTAACCCCCAGTTACACTAATATTTTCATATCAAGTTTCGAAAATCAGTTAATTTTTTTTAATGAATCATGGAAAAGCCACTTGCAGATATACCTTCGTTTTATCAATTAAATTTTTCTCATTTGGAATGTGTCTAAGGAATTATCATGATTTTTACATGCCTCGCGGTGAGAGTGAAATGCGTGCTGACGCGCACTCACAGTCTTGGAAACGAGGTGTAGCTAGAGCTTGTGGCTCCCGGGTCTATCCCTCAGATTGCCGCCCCTGGGGGCGGGGGGTGCTGGGGAAAAAGGATGGTGAGCACTTGAAAGAGGTCAGAGAGACACGTAGTATTGCCACTAATAGTTACCTCGATCATGCAAGTTACATGCACATACATGACACGGTCCAAGGCTACACAGTTGAATACACCGGTGACTGGCAGTCCAAAAGTGAACACACAGACTGCATGATCTATCTGGGGACTCAGAAAAACCGCATGTGACATCCATTAGAGAGCTGCGTGAACAATTAGCTGGGAATTACCTCAGCACAATGCAAACATGCACATACATGACACTGTTCAGGGATCCATCATCTACAGCTGACATTAAATGACCATTCATCATGGTCCCCCCATTAAAGAAGTGCACATTGTGATCTGCATTGTACAGGTTCTTTCCAGCAGGCACAACTTGCCCTAACCTGCTCAAGGTTCATGTGACCTCAGTAACAGAGTCATAGTGACTGGATCACTGTTGCTCTAGGGTGTGCTGCTTCGTAGGCCTGCCCGCAAGACTGGAGATGAACTTCAGTATGGATTGTGGTAGACAGGCCTTCAAGGTTAACCCACAATTGACACCACTTGGGTACACCTGCTTGTACTAAGACATCAAGCCTTCTAAGGTCTAGCATGGGAATATGCTCCCTCAGTAGAGTGGTCTGGTGGGCTGATCATGCTGAACCCGGTTCCCCGGTTCCAAATTCCACAGCTCTGGCCATAGTGCCACCTCCTCTACCACTGAACACCATACTGCCCCACTGAGAGAAACTCACACTGCCTTCAGCTACAACCTAATTGTGCCCGCTACAAACACTTGGATGTGGCTCAATTCAAATTATGCACTTGATAAGAGTAATATGCTGCCTAAAAAAAAAAAAGTTAAAGAAAACACTCATAGGGAATGCAAGATTAAGTATAGCATGTGAAATGTAAGCAGAAACAACATGGTTACCTTAACGATCCCTCACTCACTATTCAAAAATCAGCGAGTGGTTTTACCTTAAAAGTTAAGGACATGAGGAGGAGCTTCGCGGGCATCCGAGATGGCCGCTTGAGCACAGCGCTCTCCGGACCCTCGCCGCTCCCGACATTTTATCCTGGCTGAATCCTGATTTCTTGCAAGAATTCGTGTAGGGGACGTTTGGCTGATACCCTGGCACTTTTCAGAAATCGATTTGGATCTCGTATTCCTGTGATATGGTGCTCTGAACTTTTGGGCTCCGCCCTTGAGGTGCGCCCGGGACAGGGTGCGGTACTGTAGCCGTCCTGCAATTGAACAACAACGGCAGGAGATCTGGCCTTGTGGGTCCCCCCTTCCTAAGTTTCGGTTTCGATTCGGTTCCGACTTGGGCCACGGCTGCGGATGTCGTGTTGCGACTGAGACTTGGAGGCAGATCGGCTGTTGGGCTTTCATGTGACCTATTTGCTGGTTTGGCGACCTCTACCCGAGTTGTGCCCCCTTTATCTGTACTTTTGATCCTGTACTTTGGGTGTCGGGCCCGTCGGACCTGGTGGCTTGTCCTGTGACGCATCTTCAAAATGGCGGGCAGAGGGGACAGAGAGACGCGCAAGACGAAAACACCTCTGCGCGGAGCTCCAGTTCAATCAAATGTCATGGACCGTTATACCCATTCTAAGGGGTCCCCCGGAGCTGCCCTGCCTGGTTCTAGTATTGCGTCTGAACGAATTTTGGAAGAGTCGGCGGAGCCCTCCTTACAGGATATCATGGGCGCCATCTCGGGTGTGAGGGAATCCATCGGCCTACAGTACGAGGCCTTGGCCCACAAACTTGACACCGTGGCTATCGAGGTGAATCTGATTCGTGCTGACCTCGGCAAGACGAATGAGAGGGTGCAATCACTGGATATTAAATCCTCTAGCCTTACGAATGACGTCTCGGAGCTCCAAACAGAGATTGGAAATCTCCGTCGGGGGAACGACTTCATGACCCGTCGCCTGGAGGACTTTGAAAATAGGGCACGTCGCTGCAATGTTCGCCTGGTTGGTGTACCGGAAAACCCTGAACCCCACTCGGTGGATCTCCTGGTTGAGGATCTGGTCTTGAACCATTTGGCCCCTTCTGGTCTCACAAAATTTTTCACGGTGGAACGTGCACATCGTGTTCCAGGGGGCAAAGTCAAGCCGGGAGCCCCGCCGAGACCCATTGTGGCGAAGCTTTTTCATTATAGAGACCGGGACGCTATCCTGCAGGCCTCGCGGGTGAAGGGCCCGGTGGCCTTTGAGAATTCTACGGTGAACTTTTACCCGGACTTTTCCCAACAGGTTCAGAGACAACGTATGGAGTTTCGTGGTGCCAAGAAACGTCTCCGGGATCGGGGCCTACGTTACGCCATGCTCTTTCCCACTAGACTCCGGGTGGAATACAATGAACGTACCCTTTTCTTTGATCGGCCAGATGCTGTTAATGACTGGCTGGACTCATTGCCTGACTGTCCTCCTGAGACAGACTCCGCCGCTCACCCTGGCGGTGCCGAAGGTGGTGTGGAGATCTAACTGTTCGGCTCTTATGTCTTATTTTGAATACATTCTCAGGAGTGTTGGCCGGCGTCCCTCTACATTGTGATCATTCTGTCTTTTCGTTTGTTATTTTTGTTCTTGCTGAGGTCGGGGGGTGGATGGAACGGAGATCTTTCCTCCTCCGGGGTCTTTGTGTAGAATAGGGGTTCTTGGGCGACAGGCACACTGCAGATTGGGGTGGCTCTTTAGCTTTTTGCAGGGGTGCAGGGTGGGGGGTGTTTCTCTTCAGTTTGGGGGAGGGGGGTTGGGAAGTTTTTTCTTTTCTGTGTGTTGTTTTCAAGGCGAGTTGCTCCTGTGTTTGCTGCTGTTTCTGATGTCTAGCTCATGGACGAGGGGTCTTGGCTCGGGTGGTTGGGATGGGGGGTAGAGGGTTGAAATTTCTTTCCTGGAACGTTAATGGCCTGGGAGATCGTATTAAGCGCAGTGTGGTCTTAAAATGTATACGACGTTTGTCACCGGACATTGTTTTCATGCAAGAAACCCATTTGATTGGTAATGTTTGTTATGCGATGAATAGATGGGGCTACCGCCTTGTGGCGCACTCAGGGTTTACCTCCGGATCTAGGGGTGTGGGTATTCTTGTTCGAACCTCCCTCCCCCTGGCTATAGATGAGGTGATTCATGATGACCGTGGGAGATATACTGTCCTGGTGGGTAGATATGAAGGCCGCACCCTATCTCTCTTCAATGTTTATGTTCCCCCGGGTTTGCAGGCCTCTACTTTTACTGACTTGGGCCGTGTTCTGTTGGATCTCCCTGATAGCACTCTCTTTCTTGCCGGTGATTTTAATTCGGTGCTTTCCGGCCTTCACGATCGCCATCCCCCTAGAGATACCCCGCAGGCTCAGCAGTGGTTGGGTGGGTTTTTAGATACCTTTGGCCTTGTGGACTGCTGGCGACTGTTGCATCCTACTCAGCTCCAATACACCTTTCATTCTGGGGCCCATGGCAGTCTGTCCCGGCTGGATTATTTCCTGATGCCCGCAGCCCAATCATCGGCGGTTCGTGAGATTTTACACTTGCCGAGGGGTATTTCTGATCACTCGCCGCTCTGGCTCCGTTTCGAGGTTGGGGTAGAGGCGGCGGGCCGAGTGGCTCCCATTAACCCTTGGTATCTTTCCTCCCCTGAGACTCGTACCCTCTTGCTCAAGTCCATGGATGCATATTTCCTGGAAAATGAGGGGTCGGTCTCTTCGGCGGTGTCCCTGTGGGAAGCTTTTAAAACTGTGATTCGTGGGCAGGCCCTTTCCTTGATTGTTGAAGCTAAGAGGGCAGGGAGGAAGGAGGTGGTGGACCTTGAGGGGGAGATCTCTGCTTTGGAGGACGATTTGGAATCTGGTGTCACGCCTGACAAACTTCATGCCCTGGGTCTAAAACAGTTTGCATATAAATCTCTGGTCACTGACGCTGCAAAGGTGATGTTTCGTGAGCAGCAGGGCAGATTGTACGATGTGGGTGACAAGGCGGGCAAACTCCTAGCGTGGTTGGACAAGAAAGAAAGAGTTAATCGTGTGGTGCCCGTGATTCAGTCTGCGAGTGGTGAGAATGTGATTGATCCGACCGCCATTGTTGATCGTTTTGCAGAATATTTCCGTGTGGTATATGCTCCCGTGTCTGTGAGGGATGTTGCCGACTCCCGCCTTCTTCTGCGTGATATCACTTTGCCCTGTGTCACCGACTTGGACCGTATTGCTTTGGACTCCCCTTTTGCGAATGATGAGATAGCCAATGCAGTTCGATCGCTCCGTTCGGGCAAAGCACTGGGCCCGAACGGTTTGCCTATTGAGTTGTACAAATTATGCCCCGATAAGGTGGCGCCGTATCTCCGCGCCATGTTTCTAGAATCTCGTGAGCGGAACATGCTTCCCTATGATCAGCGTCTGGCGACAATCGTCGTCATTCCCAAAGAGGGTAAACCGCGTGACCTCTGTTCCTCGTATAGGCCCATATCCCTATTAAATGTTGAACCTAAGGTGTTGGCTAAACTTTTGGCGACCCGTCTCCTTTCGGTTCTTGGGGAGTTGGTCCATCCGGATCAGTCTGGCTTTATCCCGCATCGCAACACTGCTCTGAATTTACGTCGCCTCCACGGCGCGCTGGCGAGGGCGGGGCTTTTGACTGAACCGGCCATTTTGGCGTCCCTGGATGCCTCCATGGCCTTTGATACTGTGGAGTGGCCCTATTTATGGGCGACACTTGAGAAATTTGGATTCGGGTGCGAGTTTATTAGTTGGGTTAGACTGTTGTACGCGGAACCTCTGGCGCAAGTTGTAGTGAACGGTAGAGTGTCGACCCCCTTCTCCTTGGGCAGGGGTACCCGTCAGGGTTGCCCCTTGTCCCCTCTGTTGTTCGCGCTCGCTCTTGAACCGTTGGCGGCCTGGCTCCGTTGGGAACCGTCCCTTAAAGGTATTCGATGGGCCCCGGACTTCGAAGACCGCGTCTCGCTTTATGCGGACGACATCCTTTTGTATCTTACTTCCCCTCGCAAGTCCTTATCTGTTTTATTTGACGTTCTTGCGTCCTTTGGTGCTAACTCAGGCCTCGTCATCAACTGGTCTAAATCCTGTGTATACGTTTTATCTGGTATCTTGCCTCCGTTGCCGAGTAGACTTCCTCTTCAGGTGGTCCGGGATGGTTTCAAATACTTGGGGGTTTTCGTTACCCTGGATGCGTCCCTTCGTTTTGATCGTAATCTCCTTCCCCCGTTGCTTAGGCTCCGTTTGGACGTTGCCCGCTGGCGCAAGCTTCCCCTGTCTCCACTGGGTCGGGCGGCCCTGTTTAAGATGATGTCACTACCGCGGTTTCTCTACGCTCTCCAGAATTATTATGATCCTGTCCCCAAGACCTATTTTCGGGAGATTGAGAGCCTTCAGAGGCAACTTATTTGGGATGGGCGACCGCGCATTGCTCTCGCGAAACTTTCTATCCCGTGGTACGATGGGGGCATGGCGCTCCCCGATATTAAGAGATACTACTGGGCTTCCCATCTGTCCGCTATTAATCACGCTATGTTCTCTCCGGGTCGTAATCCGGCGTTCGAGATGGATAAACTTCAGCTTCCGGGAGGTGACTTTAATAGAGTACTCTATTCTCGCTCCGCTGGGCGCCATCTTGTGGGACCTACTTTGATTGCTTTGACAGTGTGGCGTGCTGCGAATGTGAGCCTGGGCTGGGAGGATCGCTTGACGTTGGCGACGCCTCTTTATGCTTCGGAACGTCTGGGCGGTCTTTGGTCTTCCAAGGGTTTTGACCGTTGGGACTTGATTGGGATCTCTAAAGTGGGGGATGTATATTCTAAGGGTTCTGTGCGCCCGTTTCAGGCCCTCCAGGCTGACTATGGCCTGAGTAGTCGGGAATTCTTTCGTTATTTACAGATCAGGCACGCTTTGGTTTCGGTGTTTGCTCCTGGTGAGATTCCGCCTGACTCTTCCCCACTTGAAGACCGTATCCTTGACGGACATCTTCCTGATAGCACTATCTCCCTGATCTATAAAAAGTTGATCAACAATCGGACTGACTTATTGGCCCGACTTCGGGAACAGTGGTTGGGAGATGGGTTGGAACTGGATGATGAGGATTGGCAATCGGCCCTCTCCTCTCCGAAGGAGGTGGCTATACCGGCTCGACTCCGTCTGGTCCAATTGAAGATCCTTCATCGGGTGTACGTGACGGGACCGCGACTGATGGTGATGGGCTTTTCCTCTGATGGACTGTGTAAGCGTGGATGTGGTTTGCGTGCTACTTTCCTGCATATTCTTTGGGAGTGCCCGATGGTGGCTGCTTATTGGGTGGCCGTGCTTGATCTGATGACTGTGGTGACGGGGATATCCTTGCGACCGGAACCTCGTCGCTGTCTTTTGAATGTTTGGGAGCCCACGGACTATTCGGTGGCACAGACTAGATGGGCCACCCTGGGCTATATGATTGCGAAGCGAGATATTGCGCAACTCTGGGGGGCCTCCAGGCCCCCTGCCCTCGCGCAATGGGAGGATAATATGGACTGGTCCATGTTCCGTGAGAAAACTGTTTATGTGGCCAGGGGTAGACCCAGGGCATGGGTGAAGGTGTGGGGTCAATGGAACGAATACCGTGGCGACATTTGTACTCCTCCCCATGTGGACACTATCGAGATTACCCTATCTCCCTAGGCTAGCGTTCCCGGACTCTTCATATAGGGACTGAGCTGGTGTCACCGGCTCTTCCCCCCCTTCTTCTTCCTGATATCTGCCCCCCTCCCCCCCCCCCCCGCTCCATACTCCTTAGTGCTTAGGATATTATTACTGCACCTTCGCTGCTGTCCCCCCCTTGCGTCCCTTGGGCTGACCTTCAGTGATACACTCTCGCCTTTTTGTATGTTTGTTCTCTCATATATATAAAACCTGTTTTGGTCCTGTATTTACTGTGGAGTATTGCATTGTTGATTGACGGTTACCTCTGCGGGCTTATGTGATATGTGTCTACTCCTTTTTAGCGGCTGGCCCGTGTGGTTGTAGGCCCATCCTTGTACATTTCTGCTTGCTCAAATAAAGGTTTTTAAAAAAAAAAAAAAAAAAAAAAAAAAAAAAAAAAAAAAGTTAAGGACATGACTACAGGGCCCTGACGGGAACCGTTTGAATGTCCATTGCTTATATCCTTACAAAACGTAAGCAGTATGGTTTAAAAATACCACATCCATAAACACAGAGCCATGGTACACATTTTGTTTTCCAATCCACCCATCAACCAGGTATTGCAGTACCTCCAGGAATGGTACACTTCCCCACCTGGGGACTGCTGTTCAAAGAAAGACGAGAAAGCAAAAGTAGCTTTTCACTGGCAAACTCTGTAAAGTGAGGCCGATGTATTTGGATGTGAATAAAACCAATCTGGCCACTTTGCAACCACTCTGTCTTGCTTTATTTAGTTATGTATTTATTTTACATATTTAAAACCTTCTATTTCTCTCTATCCCGCTGCACTTTGTAAAAGAAAAATGTCAGAAAAAGGGCATTTCCCGTAGGAGTGTTTTACTTTTTTGGATCCATTTCACAGGGAAGCAACTAAATGAAAGAAGGAAAGCGAGGTTGTGAACCGTTTCTTCAAGTCACGGTTTCCAGTAAGTGAGGAGCAAGACAGAAAGAGGGGAAATAATAGGAAGATATGGGGGGCAGCTGCCAGCAATAAAAAGGAGAGGACATTGTCTGAGTCCTATTCCTTCTCTGCCCGTCCCCGAACGTCCATGAAAGCAAGCCGAGCCTTATCTGAATGCCTTAGTCCGCCCCCAAAATAGTGCCGCCTGGGGCGGACCGCCCCCACCGCCCCACCCAGCTACGCCACTGGCTCACTCTACTTTCTTAAAATTTAAACTAGTGAACATGCCTGAGGAACTTTTGAGAAACGGCAAAATCATCAGAAGGGCTTATTTTAGGATAGATTCTGTTTTGCAGGGAATGACACAGGTACATGCTGGACAAGCTGAGGCATATTAAAAAGAAACAGAAACTCACTTTTACAGGTATGAGAACTTTTTTAAAAACGACCAGACGGGGCGTGGCCAAGGACGTCAAGATGGCGGTCGCACTTTAAGTGTGCTCAGGACCCCCCATCCGTCATCCGTCCTCCATCCACGGCCAGCAGCCATCATCGAGGGCTAACGTGGGCCCCCCAGTACTTGCCTCATTGTGCTGCAACTCCTGGTGATGCTGAGTCTCCTCTAGGACGTCTCCTGCCGCCTCTGCCGCCCTTGGCCCTGCCGGCCGTGCGCCGGACAAAATGGCGGTCCCCAGGGCATAGACGAGGCGGCCCATGCACCGCGACTGGCGCGGCCGGCGCCTTGCCTCCCCGGGCTGCTTTCCATCTCCTGTGACCCGACAGCGGCAGGTCTTCCAGCCCGACGGCGGATGCGGCTCCTCTCCATCCTTGCCGCCCGGCCGGCCCGACCCTCCCCGATCCACCGGTGCCTGCTGGAGTGGGGTGGACGCTGAGGCATGGACTGCCCGAGTCCCGGTGGCTTTGGAGCACTTCAGGGGGGGGCCCCCGACATCTGCTTGCGGCCCACTGACATCAGGGGCCGCGGTGATAGTGCCGCGGAGGGTGAGCGGCTCCCTTGTACTGGACCCCCCCCCCTGGATCCTGCCGCCAGCCGCGTGGGGCCGCGGCCTGAGGGCCTGAGGTAACGAATGGGAGCCGGGGCCTGTTCCGTGGTCCTGGTGGCGGAGCTGCGCCGGTGAGGCTGCCCCCCCCTGGCGTCTGGACCTGCAGTACCGCCTGGAGAGACCTGGTCTTGAGCTAAGCAGGTGAGGAGCGGCTTGGGTGGGTGGGGGGGACCTGGGCTGAGGGGGGGGGCTCTTTTTATCCTGCCTGCAGGCTACACTGAAGTCCGGATGCCACACGGGCAGAGATAGCCCCCCTCGCCCTACCACGAACCGGTCCCCCCGCTCGCCCTCCACCTGGGCCTGGCCATTTGCTCCGCCCTGCTGGGACGCCTGGGGGCACCTGAGAGCCTGGGACGGGGATCCGGACAGGGGTCCACCCGCTGAGCCCTCCGACCTGCAGCCCTGTGGGCCTGTGACCACGTCTGCTGTCCCGGCATTGGGGCGCTGTGAGGGCCTGCGGCGCCACTGGGGCCTTTTGTGGACCGTTCCTGCTGACTGTCCTCACTGCGGCGGAGTCGCGCCTCACGCTGGGCTACCCTGTCACCCTACCGGGCTTGGAGGCCCTGAGGCGCCTTCCTCATCTGTTGCCTCCGCTGATCGCCTTCCTGGGGCTCTGTGGCAGAGGGGGACTTGCGGTGGCCCTGATCGTCTCCCGGGGCATTGGTTGTCCCGCTGTTGCCCCCAACGAGGATCGTCCGGCCGCCCTGGGCCCAGGGTCACGCTGCAGGACCTGCGCTCAACGTGCCGGTGCCTGGACTAGGCCTTGCACCTGGGGCACTGCGATTAGGATGCCCCCCCTGGCTTGGCGCCCCCCACTTGGACTACTGCAGATCCCCCCCTGATCTTTCTCTTGGCACCTTGACTCTCCGTGTTTCTTCCGCCCTCGTGGGGAGAAGTCCCTGAAGCCCTGCTGTGGACATCCGGCTGCCTGTGCCCCCCCACCCGAGAGCCGGATAGCGGGGCCCTCCATGAGATCGTGCGCCGTGGCCGCTGGACTGAGCGCCTGCCACTGCGGTGTCCCCCCGGCCCGGGCCACTTGGAGGAGCCATGGTCAGGGGAAAGAATACACAGCCCGCGGTCCCCTCCTCTCAACTGCCTATGGACCAATTTGCCAAGACGGACCAGGGCCCCGGCACCGGACCCCCTCCGCCCTCCGGGGTGGAGGGAGGGGACTTGTCGATGATCCTCCAGGCTATCAGCGCCTCCCAAACATCAGTGGAGGCCAAAATTGGGGAGGTACGGGTTGACGTCGCCCTAATCCGGCAAGACCTTAGAAATGCCATGGCACGAATCACTGAAGCTGAGTCCCGCATCTCCATGACGGAGGACGACCTGGCTACTCTCAAGACTCAGGTGGCCCGCCTTCAAACCCTGATGTTTGATCTCCATCATAGGGCGGAGGACGCGGAAAACCGAGCGTGACGGAACAACCTACGCCTCCTAGGCTTTCCGGAGGGTTTGGAGAGGGGCCCGGTGGCTGACTTCCTGGAGGCCTGGTTCTGCTCCTGGATGCCGGCAGAGAAACTTTCCCCCTGGTTTGCCATAGAGAGGGCCCATCGCTCTTTAGCGCCCAAACTCCCCCCTGGAGGCCCTGCCCGACCCTTCATCCTCCGCATGTTTAAATTCCGGGACCGGGACGCCATCCTGGGTGCGGCCAGGGACCTAGGCCCCCTGAGATTCCAGAACTCCACGATTATGGTCTTTCCAGACTATTCGAGGGAAGTCCAGTCCCAAAGGAAATCTTACGATGCTGTCAAACAGAAGCTCAGGGCGATGGGTCTGCGATACGGCCTCCTGTTCCCCACACGGCTCAAGGTCATATTCCAGGACAGATCCTACTTCTTTGATACCCCGCAGGCCACATGGACTTGGCTCACGGAGGAACGGCCCCTTCTGCCACGGTGGACGCCTTCCCCCACCAGAGGATCCGACGTACGCCCACCCTTGATGGGCCTAAGCCGCGGTGGCGCCGGACTGGGTCCCGCAGATGGGGCCACCGACGTCAAGATGCTTCTCACTCGCCTGGAGGGACTGGGCGGCGACCGTCTCCTCCCCCCTCAAACCGTTGCTCTCCTCCGGAGGTGGAGCCCTCCTCTGTAACCTCCACAGCTGACCCCCTGGTTTCGGACATGTGCCGGCGTAAATCTAGGTCGGACTCGGACCTGTCCGGCAGCCCGGTGACCCGGGATTCTCCACAGGAGGCATAGGCCTGAATCTGGCTTTGTGATGTGTTGCTGCCCGAGGTCCCCTGCGTGGCTGAGCTGAGGTTTGGGTGCCCTAATGGGGGTCCAACCCGCAACCGGCAATATGTCTCACTCACGTTTCTCTTCCCACCTGCACTTCCCCTTCAGTCCCTTCTTCTTTCTTCTTTCTTCCTTTCTACTTTCTCCTTTCTCCCTACGCCTGTCTCTTTCTCTCATCTCTGTCTTTCTATCATGCTGTCTTGGATGTTTATGCAGATAATGGTTAATGTATGGGGTTCTTAATTGCCCTTAGATGTTTACGGCTGTTGTTATCCATCCGACACTACGGAGGGGGTCCTCCCTTGATTGACTCTGGACTAGTACCACTGCTCCCAACTAATCGTTTCAGTTTAGTTTCTGTCCTCTGCTGAGGGATTTTCTTTTTGGGTGTTGTACTTTCGGGCAACAGATGCTTCCTGTTATGAAGTGTAGGGTGGGGGGTGTTGGGGGAGCGAGAGGGGGGGAGGGCATTGTCCCCCCTGTGGTTACTGGTTCTGCCCGCTTACGGGCTGTTTTTTCAGGTTGATATTGTGCAGCCGTTTTTCGGCTTACATAGCTGCCGCTCCCAAGCGGCTGGTAGCATCTCTTCCTACTACTGTTCTACAATGGGCACGCTCTGTCCGACATTCACTTATGGCACACTGTGGCTCTGGCAATCCTGGGTCCCCTCTGGACCGTCTGAGGAGCGGTCAGCGGGCTGCCGCCCCCCGTCCCCATGTCCCTCTGAAGCCCCGGATGCGCGGCGCACCCTGCTCGCTGGTCCCGGGGTGAAGTGCTGGGTCCAACCCTGCGGCGCGCTCCCCTGCTACCCTTGCGCTCTCCCACGTCCCTACCTTCCCCAATGGCGTACTCTCTAAATAGGCCCCTCCACGTTCTTTCCTGGAACGTTAATGGTCTCCTTGACCACATCAAGCGTACGGCGGTCCTCTGAGCTACGCAGCGCCTCTCAGCAGATGTACTTCTTCTCCAGGAGACCCACCTCCTGGGCACTCAAATGTCACTTCCTAGCTCGCTACGGATTCGCAATGGCCTGGCATTCCGGCTTCCAGCGCGGGTCCCGGGGGGCGGCGATTCTGCTTTGGAGAGGTCTCCCCTTCACCCTGACTAAAGCCTACTGAGATCCGATGGGGCGATATGTTCCGATCTCGGGTGTACTGGAAGGTTGCCCTTTGAACATCCTGAATGTCTATGTCCCTCCCGCCCTCCAACCCCCGGCGCTGCGCTCCCTCACGCATGTCCTTTCCGACTTCCCACCCGGCCTTACCATGGTTGGCGGCGACTTCAACGCTGTCATGCAGCCGGGACAAGATACGTCGGGTCCCCCTTTGGCGACCCGTTCCTCCTCCGCGGCAGCCCTGTCGTGTTGGGCGTCCGCCCTGGGGCTCTGTGATGTCTGGCGGGTGTGGAACCCACGGAAGACACAATACACTCATACTTCGGCCTCCCACCACACCCACTCCCGTATAGACCTTCTCCTGCTCCCGGCCACGGAATGCTGCTTGATTTCTGAGGTGAGCATCTTGCCAAGAGGTCTATCGGATCATTCCCCTGTCTCCCTGCGTGTTGGCTCTACCCCGGGGGGACCCCATGCGGTGTGGCGCCTCAATGCCTGGTTCTTGCAAGATCAACCTCTTGTGGAGGAACTGGGGCAGGAACTTACCCGTTATTTCGCCACAAATTAGGGTTCCGGCCGGCCGGCAGTGATCTGTGGAGTGGCGAGGGGGCTGGCCCACGCCAAGCGAGCAGCTCGGCTGGCCCGACTTGCAGACTTGGAGTCCCGAGCAGCCCAGCTCGAGGCTGACCTGGCTGGGAGCGGTCGAGGGACCCCACCCGGCAATTAGCGCTGATCCGAGAGGAGATTCGCCAGGTCTCGCTCGATTCGGCCCAACAACTGTGGCGCTCGTCGGTAGCGCGCATCTATGGCTGCGGGATAAAAATGGTAAACTCCTTCACAACCTGGTGTCCTACCCTAGGATCCACCGCGTAATCCTGGAGATTCGTGCACCGGACGGCACCCTCCTGGTGACATCCGGGACCGTTGCGGGAGCCTTTGCTGATTTTTACACTCGCCTCTACGCGGCGCGCCCTCCGGAGGCGCTCTTAACGACCCTTTCTGGACTGAGCTGGCGTCCGCTTGTCCTCACTCACGCCGGGGGATGTAGAATCCCTGGAACGACCCTTCTTGCTGGAGGAAGTCTTGGAGGCTATCCCTCTTCTGAACCGGGGCAAAACGCCGAGCACAGACGGATTCCCTCAGGAGTTCTACGCGGCCTTTAGAGACACTTTGGCCCCGCAGCTGCTACATCTCTTCCACCATGTGATAGAGAAGGGTGCCTTCCCCCCCGAGTCGGATTTGGCCACGATTGTGGTCATTCCTAAGACCCACCCGCCCTCGGCAAACTGTGCGGACTTCTGCCCCATTTCACTTCAATACCGAAATCAAGCTCTTCGCCACAATACTGGCCCAGAGGCTTAAGCCCCTCCTCCAAGGCCTTGTCCTTCCGGACCAATGCGGCTTTATGCCGGCCAGAGGAACCCGTCACTGCATCTGCCGCCTCCATCTGGCCCTGGCCCATCGTTCCAACCTCTCTCCCTATCTGGCCCTCCTCTTTCTCGATTTTGAGAAAGCCTTTGATACGGTGGGCTGGGAGTATCTGCAGGACGTGCTGAGGGAAATGGGATTTGGCCCCCGGTTCCGCAGCTATATTGGGGTCCTCTATGCGAACCCCAGGGCCTGTGTACTAGTCAACGGGACGCTCTCACGGGCGTTCCCGATTCGTAGAGAGACGCGCCAGGGATTCCCCCTGTCCCTGCTTCTATTCGCGTTAGCGATGGAGCCCCTAGCGACGCTCATCCGGCATGACCGCCTTATC
Organism: Lissotriton helveticus; assembly: GCF_964261635.1. Taxonomy (NCBI): domain Eukaryota; kingdom Metazoa; phylum Chordata; class Amphibia; order Caudata; family Salamandridae; genus Lissotriton; species Lissotriton helveticus. The sequence goes on from NC_136069.1 coordinate 315,971,235, forward strand.
CGGGCTTGGGTCTGGAATGAGAGTCACATAGATAAGATCGCCCTCTACGCGGACGATGTGCTTCTGTACCTGTCAGATCCAGCAAACTCGGGCCCCAGATGTCTGCAACTCCTTCTGGATTTTGAGCGAGTCTCCGGCCTCCGACTTCATGCGGCCAAGTCCACCCTGGTCCCATTGCACCCCTCCCGGGAGTGTTTCGACTGGCAGTCGTCCATTCCTCTTCGTCACCATTCGGTCAAATATCTGGGGATATGGGTGACTCTTCTACCGGAGTTGGAATGGGCGCTGAACATCGCTCCCCTGGTGACGCGGATGAGATCGGACTTGAAGAAATGGCACTCCCTTCCCCTTAACCCCCTGGGGCGGAGCGCGCTGTTTAAAATGATGATTCTTCCCCCTTTTTCTTTATACCCTGCAGAACACCTCCATTCCACTCCCCGTGCCTGGTTTCGGGAGTTGGACAGCACCCTATCCAGGTTCCTCTGGGGGGGCGGGCGACCACGGATCTCCCTTGCACACGGCCGCATCCCACCTTACGATGGAGGCCTAGGGTGAATCATCTCTACCTCTATTATCTAGCTACCAAACTGATAGTCATCCACGACTGGTATACGTGCGGCTGGTCTGACCCGGCATACCGGGTGGAAATGGAGGAGACAGACTTCCCTCGGATCCAGGCGTACCTCTACGGATGCCCGATTCCGCACACCCTGGCCCCCATTACCAGAACGGTCTTGCTGGCTTGGCATACTGCCCTGCTCCATACGGGATGGGACCGCAAACGTACCCGCCAAGTGCCTCTCTGGCATGAGAACTGGCTCCGTGAGGTGTCTGCCCTGGGCGGGTTCCGTCGTTGGGATCTCATTGGGGTATCTGTGCTCGGGGATGTATGGGTGGGAGACCACATTCGAACCTTTGCTGACCTGCAGCAGCGCTATGCCCTTCTCCATGCCCAGCACTCCCGCTACCTGCAACTGCGTCACGCCCTCCATGCGCACCTCCCCACACCATCTACCCTCCCAGAATTTAGCCCACTGGAAGCCCAAGTAATGATGGGGGACCTAGGGAGAGGGGGAGTGTCCCGAATATACCGTACCCTAGTCAATAACAGCCCCGCGTCCCTCGACCACCTGCGTGCCCGATGGAAGGAGTGGGTGGGACCCCTGGAAAAGGCCGACTGTAGGGATGCTTTGATGACCCCACGCACCCTGACCACGTCCTCCAAGCTGCGGCTGGTACAGGTATACTACCTGCACACGTCCTACCTCACCCCAGAGAGGATGTTTCGAGCCCGCCTGAGAGCCTCCCCGGACTGCCCTAGGTGTGGATACTCCCCGGCAGATTTTTTCCACATGGTATGGACGTGCCCGGGACTGGAGAGGTTTTGGGGGGAGTGGAGAGAGAGTTAACACAGGCCTTGGGGTGGGAGGTCCCTCATGACCCAATTTGGATGCTCCTGGGGGTATTCGATGGCCTGTATGGCACTAGATCTGATAAACGCCTGCTGGGGACGGCGGTGGCCGTGGCTAAGCGGGACATAGCGCGTCACTGGCTTCGAGACTCAGCACCCACGGTGAAGGGCTGGAGGAGAGGGGTGGACTGGTGCGGGGCCCAAAAGGAGGCTCTCTGCGAATCCCGGGGTTCACCGGAACAGTTCTCCAGAATCTGGGGGAAATGGTACAACCTGCTGCCACCGTGATCCTGGATCAATGCTTTGTTTCTTGCCCAATTCAAATGTGTGTGATGTCGGACTGGATTGCTATTAACCCTTTTATGTATGATGCTGATTTTCTCCTGCCCATTGATTGTCGAGCTGCTGCCAATGAATTGTCCTTGTTGTTTTGAAAATGCCAATAAAATTGATTATCAAAAAAAAAAAAAGACCGGACCTTTTTTAAGTTTTACTCTGTTTTTTATTAATGTGATCAACATAAATACCCAGCTTATGACAGCATCACAATGCATTATACCCACCCTTTTCCTAATACATTTCTTATTACAATCTATTTCTATTTATTGCAAGTGTCTTCTGTTCTGATTCACATGGTGCTTGTGCATTGCTGCTTACATTTAAGACATACTTAGCAAAAAAGGAAGATAGAAACATAATCAATATTCAATAATCCCTCCCACCTCCCCACACCCGCCCCCCATTCTGGTAATCTTATTGTCTATTTCTATTATGTATCTGGTTTACAGAATATCCTTCTAGCTCAGGATTCATTGCGTATCTTAGATTTCTCCTGTGCTTGTTATCCGGAGAAGCCGGAGGTATTTCGGGCACGTGATTTTATGAAATTCCGCTGACAGCAGAGTAGACCACAGCGTTTTTGAGAATGGTGCACCAATAGTAGGGTTTAACAAAGCTGGTCAGAAATTGAGGATTGTTAACTTAAATTAGAACATTGGAATGTTGAGAGCTCTACTGGAGACAATGGAGTAGCTCCAAGCTTATAAAGGCTGGTATAAGTTAGGAGCTCCATTATTCCTGTGTTATCTTTGTGTTTCTCCCTTTTTAATTTAGAACATTTCACCCTTAATGGGTGTACTGTTTAAATAGTCATATAGCTCAGCAATAAGGCTGCGGGTTAGGCCTAAGACTCTAACTCGGGTTCAGGGCCTTTAACAACCAGTATAGCCCTCATCAGAGGACTATAATAAACATAGATGGTCTGACATCAACTCACACTGGTCAGATTAGTGCTGAAAAAGTCACATCAAGAGCAACCAGCAATTTTTCATCTGCAGTGAGAAAAGAGAAAAACCGAGAAAATAAAGCAAAGGAGATCAATCAGGGGGTAACAGTAGTGAACATATGACTTGTAAGTGGAGCATTGTCAGAAGTCTTTTTTTCATGCTACCAAGTAGCAGTTTCTGTTTGCACAGCTGAATAAAACACGACTGACATTACAAATGCTGGCCAGGAAACATGTCAATTTTTTGTGAAATCCTAATAATAACAAAGGAGTGTCAAAAATGGCGACTGCTTGCTTTCTTCCTTGCAAGTTGTGTCATTGAAATGACTCCTGGTTAACTTAACAGGGATCTGGGGCTGTGGAATCCGGGCAATGGCATCTGAATGATGGTATCTCTTGGACACATGACTTCAGACACCAAGATGTTGTTTGCAGGTGTTTGTTTAGCTGTTTTCCTAACACCATCAATTGTGCAAGTACCTGGAAAGTGGAGCTGGTTTGCCCCAGCGAAGCTCACAGTGGCATAGAAGGGAAAGGCTGAGAGGGATTAACTGGTCGTGAAGGGCTGTCTTTGACATAAAGACTAAATTTGCACTGTAAAAGAATGATTCATCATAATTGGGGGTAGGTGACCAGGAACGCCGCATTCATGTCAGCCTGGGATCGAACTATTCCCCCGTTTCATCTCTGACCTCTGAAATAGTTATCATTAATTGTTCAAAATGGACTGGTGTGTGTTCTGGCCATATAGTCAGTATACTTTGCAGCCTCTCTATTGTCATAGCGTATTTCGCTCTTATATTTAGTAACATCTGTTTTTGAGCAGGGTCCTGCACTGTCAAGTTTTCCAGGTCATGGATTTTATGGTCAAGTGTTATCAAGTCATGTGCAAGCGTCTTCCTGGTGCCAACTATTTCATTAATTCAATGTCTTCTAATCAGCATCTTGAAGGATTCTCACTCTATTAAGATGTCAGAGACCGTTTCTTCATTTTCGGAGAAATAATTCCTTATTGATTTGCCTAAAAATTATCCGGCCAAGTCTTGTATTTACATTCTCTTTTAGAGCATAGTGATGTAATGGGATGTTGTTGTAGGTATTCTAATGTTCTTGGAAAAGGCACACCTGTTTTCTGTGTGGCATAAAGAAGATTGTTTCCTCTACTTTTTGTGTTGGATTAATTACACAACAATTTTTGGCGAAGAGTCGGCAGCGGACTACCAGATCCTTCACTTCAGGATTATTTTGTCACCAAGAACATTTTTAGAATTTTTTTTTAACCTTGTGTTGGAAAACGAGGGTAAAACAAGAATTTGTATTCGTCGAAGAAACACATATTTAAAAGGAACATTCTTCATCTTGGATTTTTTTTTTACTTTGAGCACAGCGTGGGACAATCGGTCCTGCAGTGCTTACATTGTGTTGTGTTGCCGTTGGGAAACCGTATCTCCAGCATTTTTCAAGTGGAGAAGCGGGACCTTCAAAACGATCTTGCGTCTTGCATTTGGAGTCCTACAATGCAATGACGCACGCCCTGACCATGAGCTGAGCACAGGAGTGTTCCACTGAATAGCGTACGCAACGTAAGCTGTCATTAGGGTAATTACATCAGGGTTATGCAATGTGGCCCGAGAGAGGCCATTTTTTTCCATTTACCTTATTGTCAGTTTCTTCAACAACGCGACGGCGACAGTTTCTGGTTGTGCTGTTTGACTACGACCTCGTAAAACAAGTTATTTTAAACGGAAACACAGGAAACAGGTGGGTATTTTATTATATTTCATGTATTTGCCTTACATTAAATGAAAATAGACATTTTGAGACACAGTTATACTTTGGAAAGGAAAAGTACTACGCTGCAAATTCCTTCTGGAATATTTAAATTACTTTAAATTAAAACGGCTCAACAAAACTTTACTATTAATCCTTCTCATAGTTTTTGGGTAACTGGTCATGAACCTTCTATGAAGTGGATGGAATGGAAAGAATATTTTGAATATTACATTGCAGCAATCAATGAAAATAAAAAAATGTCAGCTGAACAAAAGTCGAGAATTCTTTAACTCTCCTTAGGTCCAGTGGGGTTGAAGACTTATAACAGGATGCCTAAAAGCGTTGTAGGAGGTGATGCAAATGTATTTCTAGCAGCCTTACAAGATCCAGATAAGTACTTTACTCCAAAAGTTTGCATAGGAATAACAATATATAATATTTTTTAACACAAACAGCTTAAAGGTAAAGCAGGGGATGACTACTTTGCTGAACTAAAAAAGTTAGCTATTGACTGCAAATTTGGTCCCAACCATGATGATTTTATAAGAGATCATCTAGTAATGCATAGCAATAATAATACTATTCAGTATCCTTTATGGATTAACGGAGATTCACCTCTAGAAGAGGTAGTTAATATTGTACGTAAAGCAGAAATGTCTGGGAAGTGTGTGACAGAATTACAGCAACCAGACCAGGAGGTGTCATGTGTTTGTAGAGTTGGATCTAGAAGAGTTGAGCATAATAAGAAATATGACTCAAAATGGAAAACAACTAACACAGACTGGAAATGCTATCGCTGTGGAAGTAAAGAGCATTTAGCGATAAATCATGCCCTGCTCTCAAACAAAAATACATGAATTGTAGCGTTATAGGACATTATGCTAAAGTATGCCGCAAGAAGAATTTTAAAGTGAAATGTGTCCACATCACCAAAAGTTCAAGTAGTAGTGAGAATGAGGAGGATGATGATAAACAGGGAAGTATCTTAAATCTTCAAGAAAGGAAGTTTGTGCTCAATATTGAGGAGAAAAACACAAAAGGAAACCCTGAATGCAATAAGTCTATTGGTGGTCTTAGGATAAAAATCTATGCAGATTCGGGCTCCCCGTTTACAATCATGAATGAAGAAGTATGGAGAGATAAATTCACTGGAAAAGTAGGAGAATTCTTTTCCCCATCTGATGTTAATCCAGAAAGCTTCACGGGTGAAAGAATAGACACCATTGGATATAGATGGTTGTCAAGGGCAGACGTGCTGGAGGAAAATTGTATGTTGCAAAGAACGGCCCATCAGTACTAGGCTGGCACGATCAAGGGAACTTACATATTATTTTAGATCCTAATAGCATCGACAAAGTCTTAGTAGTGGATGAAGGCATAGCCATTGGAAAGAAGATGGAGAGTAAGTTTCCTAAAGTGTTTAAGGAACAATTAGGCATATTTGGGGGATTTGAGCATGAGATTATCCTTAAACAGTATGCAGTTCCTAAAGTACATAAAATGAGAATGATACCTATTATGATACGGGGAGAAGTTGACAAGGAACTTGAGAGGTTAAAAGATATGGATGTCATCGAACCTGTGGAGTGTTCTGACTGGATTTCTCCGGTTGTGGTTGTTCGTCAAAGCTACGGAAAAAAATGTTTATGTGTGGAATACGCCATGTTAATAATAATATATTTATTGATCGTTTTCCTTTACCTAAAATAACTAAAATGGTGTCTTGCCTTAAAGGTGCTTCATGGTTTTCAAGCATATATCTGTCAAGTACGTACCACCAGATCTTGTTATCTGAAAAGTCTAGGAAAATCACAGCCTTTATCACACCGAGACTTATGTATAACATATTTGGGAAAGAACATAGGGTATTATTCTTTCAGAATGATATTTTAGTATTTGGTGAGAACAAATTGATGAGAGGCTACATAAAGTATTAGGTATTTTAGGAAGCAAAGGATTAACAATTGAGTTAAGCAAATGTAAATTTTCTGAAAGAAATGTATCCTATCTAGGCCATGTTATCAGTGAAGAGGGAATTAAACCTAAACCTGCTTTAATGAATGCTATTGCAAATTTACGGTCCCCCACGAGTAAGGACGAAGTAAGGTCCTTCATTGGAATGGTGGAATATTGTGCAAAGTTTATTCCAAAGTTTGCAGGAAAAGTATTCAACATCAGGCAACTCCTTAAGAAACATGTAAAATTTTGTTAGGATTCTTTATGTGAAGAGGAATTCCAGTACATCAAAGAATTCCTAGAAAAGGGGTACCACATTTGGCAAGTTTTGACCATAATTTAATAACTACATCACTGTAGATGGGGATAAAGATAAGAATAAAGATTTCCAAAGCAGGGAAGTGGGCATATATTGTAAAATCTCAAATCAAGGATGCACAAGGTTCATAGTATCATGTGTACAAAAAATGCATAAGTCCATAGATGGCTCCTTCTTCAAAGAGCTTTAGAGTAAATGGTTCATAATATGAGGTGTATAGGGAGCAGGGAATAAGGATCACGGCATGATAACACCTCCATGCCGGTTCTCATGCCGTGATCCGTATTCACTTCTGATTTGATGCTTACCGCGTTTTGGAAATCTTTATTTTTTTATACAAACTACATACTGAATCCTCAGCCATATATTCCAAGCCCGGACGAAGTTCCCTCTGGCAACCGGGAATGAAACACGTTGGCTGTGTGCCAGTTTTTATGATTAACTTAATAAAAGAAGACATTTGGGATACATTTGGCCTGATTGATTGACTTCATATCGAGTGCACCCTCCTTATTCATGAATATTTTTTGTTATCTGCATCCTGGAATGACGGGTGCTGGAAGTAATTGCACCATCTCCAAATTGACTGTATGTGTGGATTTGATGTGCTTAACCTTGGTCAGCCGTTTGTTCTTTTGCTGTTAGGCTTATCATCACAGGCAATGTGTAAAGCATCTGTGCAACATACTAACACATAAACATAATGAATTCACCACTAGAGACTTCACACAGCATTATATAAAAGTATATATGGGGATTTTAAACATAAAGACAGACCAAAACGACATCAATCATAAATACTGTGCATCTAATGCTGTTACTTAGGTAATACTCGTTATCCTGCAAGGCAAAAAGGACATATATCAGTAAATACTTAGGGCATGCAATGCAGCAGAAAAGCACATCAACAATAGTAGGTAAACATAGGCACAGGAGCCCCTGCACTACCCTCCAACTAGCAGGGTTTCGGTAATCACTATGGCCTGACTGAAACAAGTGCATTAGCAACAAAAGTAGGGCGCAGGTGCACTAGTGCCTACTTGACGTGTTACGGTAATCTGGGATCACCGTCGTCTGAAGGCAGAAAAATTTCCTTGTGCGGTACCCTGCTGCTCTTGGAGACCTCTGTTGATGTTTATCCCTGTAATGCTTACAGAAGCACAACTGGCACCAAGATACATCACACAGAGTAAAAAGGGGAAGGCACAAGGGTAGGAGACCCCGCAAGAGACCTCGCTTGGTCCTTCACTCTCATTGCGCCCAAATGCAGCTGCACACAAGTGTGTGGTGCAGCTGCCCACAACACAGTATCTTTCAGGTGTCAAAAAGGTCTCTCCAGGTCTGGGGATGGCGTCGTCCTTGCAGGTAATTCCTCTGGGCAGCAAAGAGGCCGGCGGGCCTTGGAAGCAGGGCCCAGGCTGCCAGTCTGTTACTAGAGGCGTGCCATTGGCTCGAGGCTTGTGGGCGTAGTCCGCCCTTGGTTGCCGGACAATGCAACTCTGACGGGGCTGCGTTGAGTGGCTCTGTGGCAGCTTCTTCGTACGGCAGCAATATGCCTGTAGGGAGCGGGATGGCACTTACACCCCAGATGCCACTCGTCACGGTTCACCTTGCTGGGAGGAGGGTGAGCTGGGGAAAGACTCACCATGTGCTATCTGTGAAACAGAAGGCACAGAAAACATCGCTTATTATGCTCTTTCGGGAGAACCTTAGGCGAGGAACAGCTGATCCCAGCTCTTCACGTAGCCCGGTGCTGCCGGATTCCCTAGAGGCGAGTCTCCAGGCAGATGGGCTTAGAGGCAGTATTTTAGGCCCTCAGAAGGCAGAGAACTGGGGGGCAAGCCAACAAGCTCTTGGAGGGCACTAGAGGGCACTTAGAGAGCAGCAGGCAGGCAGGCCAGCACATAGAGTCACTTTGTAGAGTGGCAGTCCCTCCAGCATCCCAGCAGGTCGGCACAATAAAGCAAGTAGTCCAAATTGCAGTTTTTCCTGGCAGCACAGCAGTCCGCTGGCAATGTGCAGTTTGTAGAGCCAGCAGCATCTGGTTACAAGTCCAATGCAGTGTCTAAAACATGGGGTCAGAGCCCCAGTACTTATACTAAAAAATGTCTTTGATGAAGGGGTGACTTCAATGGAACCCTTAGACGTGTGCAGACATCCCTTTCAACCCAGCCCTGGCTTCAGATTATCAGTGGGGGTTAAATTAGTACTTTGTGTGAGGGTTGGACGCAGCCTATATAAATGTTAAGTGTTAACTACCTATCCCTCTAAGCACAAAGAGACAAAAGCACAGAGAAATGCCCACTTTCTAAGAGTGGAATCAATAAAGGCTTGGGTCTGTTTCCTACTTGGCCTAGACCACTCTAACTGAATAACCAACAAAGATGGCCAGGTACATACATTTGATTATTAACATTAGCACCGCACTTAGCCAATAATCCTAAGCGAGGAACGTTTTCATTCTGATTATTTTTTACTTTGCATTGCATATTTTTCGAGTCAGACAATGTGCCGAAAAAGAAACATAATTATCAAAAAACCATCAACACATATTACATACAATGATCACATGAAATTCATATAAGAACTGATGAAAGCATAATGGAAAAACATTCACAAAGACACCATATATATACACAAGAGGATAAATGCCACCAAATACTGCATTTATGGGGCACCAGTCCTAATTTGATATGTACAAACAGGAGGCCAACTGGAAATGTACATAGGCCTGCCTGTCAGCTACACCGGAACACAGTTCTTTTTTCAGGGTTGGAATTGCAAAAAGAAATTATTTAAAATTTATTTCTGCAACACCCATAGACATTCTTAGTCCAGCGTAGAGTCAACGCGTTTCGAACCCTTACAACACTTGTGGGTTCTCCTCAGGACAGGGACTGGAGATGGCCTATAACAATAAAACACGGTGTGAGTGGGGATTGTGTTATTAGCTCAAATACTATCAGAGTCCACCTTTACTTTAAAGTACCTGTGTATCTTTTTTTCTTTTTTTTTCAATGCTTCATGTTCTCAATCAAAGAGGGGGCGGGAAGCCCCATAGCTGAATGTAAAATGAAAGCTAGTATCAGACTGTTAGTTTCTACACTTCGTTGTATTATAGCCATACCTGAATTGCTGTCAGATATATACCTTTATTCTTTGCTTGGTAGCGGGGTACCTACTCTCATAGACGGATCGTGTTAAGTAAAGCAGGTTGGAACGCTGCGCTGTAAATAACAATTACGGAGTTGTAAGAATGTGTTCACTGCTGTAGGTGGGATGAGCATGCAGCATGGGCTACAAATTATATCAAGTACCTTGGAACTTCTTGTATTGTCCGATTCAAAAAGCGACGTGCGGCATGATTGTGTCAAATTTGCATTTTTTGGTCAACAATTTTCTTCGATTGTTTCTGAAAGTTGACCAAAAATACAGGTGCATGTGACTCACAGTTTGTCTTTGACAGCTCAGCCCGTTATATGCCAAACCCATTCCACACGGCAACTTACTTGGGGGCAGCCGAAGTTGCTCTCACATCCGTGTACAATTCCACCGGCAACGCGCATCACGTGGTTCTACGTGTGCGTGAATGCCCGTATTTGAAGGAGCGATTGTTGTTTAGACCGCGAGATGGTGCAAAGGATCTCGGTACTTGAAGTACTGACATCTGTATGTCACAGAGAAAGAGCCTGACGCTTATCAGTCTTATACATAGGGCAATGATATATTAATTCTATTATGGTAATTCCAACCGCCAGCTTGGCTGTGTAAACTAACATAAATCGTGTACAATCATAGAGAAATTGCAGAGAGACTTCAGAATACAAATGTATTTATCGTAGACTGGTGAGTTCTGATAGCTCATTCAATCGAGTCATCGCTGTGTTGAATTTCATAATCAAAAACGCCTCTTTTTGGGCCAACAGTACATCAGGGTCTCCCCCTCCACCAATAGAGACTTTGATCACCGCAAGAATAGTCCACGTGAAATAATTTGGGCTATGGTTCATCTGGAGGAAATGAGGTACCAACGGGGCCGTTAGGACTTTGTTTTTAATTCTGGAACGGTGTTGGATGATACGTTGGCGCACTTCCTGTGTGGTTTTGCCTATGTACATTTTTTGGCATGGGCAAAGAATGGCATAGATAGCATATTTGGACTTACAATTGCTGAAATGGTCATGTCGCCAGAACTTTTTCCCATCTGAGAAAAGGGAACCCTCAATTGTTACGTTGCATACTGAGCAAGTTCCACACTTGTGATGCCCTTTGACCGGACTCAAACCAAATAGTGTGCTTTGGTTGTCTTTTTTTGGAGCTGGTCGTGTCGAAGTGATGAGTTGACCAATGTTTCGATCTCTTTTTAAAGCAAAAAGTGGTTGTCCTATGCTCGGCAAAGCCTCTTCCACCAGGTGCCAATGGTTTCGTAGGAATTTTTGGACAGGATGTGTATGAGGTCCAAATGTTGAAACACACACCATTCGTTCTGTTTGGGGTTTGTAGTTCTTCTGTAAAAGAGTTTCTCTTGGAGTCCAACGTGCTCTTTTTCTGGAATGCTTAACCAGTTTGCGTGGGTATCCTCTGTCTTGTAATTTCTGTCCCAGGGCTTCACTATATATGTCAAAGTCTTCCAACCTGGAACAGTTCCGTCTCTCACTTAGGAATTGTCTGTAGGGGAGATTGTTTTTTAAATTTCTCGGGTGATAGCTCCGAAAGTGAAGTGCATTATTCTTCTCTGTCTTCTTGAGGTACAATGAGGACATCAGTCCTTCAGGTGTGTATTTTATTTCAACGTCCAAAAATGAGAGAGATTTGTAGTCATACGTCAGACTGAACTTAATATCCGGACTACGATTGTTCAGCCATTCATGGAAGTCTGTCAACGCTATCTGGGATCCTTCCCAGACGCACCAAACGTCGTCTATATACCTTTAGCCATTGTTTGATGTGTTCACTGTATGGATTGTTGTTGTATATGTACTTCTCTTCGTATTGAGCCATAAACAGCACCGCCATCTCCGGCGCAAAGGGACATCCCATCGCTGTCCCCTTCACTTGGAGGAACAGTTCATCTTCGAATGTAAAGAAGTTCCTTTTGAGTGCTAATGATGCCAATCTTAAAATCAATTCTGTCGGCACTCTATGGGGACGGGGTCTCTTTTCCAAATAGATCTCTATGGCATCCAGTCCATCCTGTTGTGGAGTTTGTGTGTAAAGTGATGAAATGTCCATTGTCACAAGAGTCTGTGTCGAGGGATCAAACTCGAAGCCTTCAACTTTGTTAATATACTCCATGGTGTCTCGTAAGTACGATGGTACCTCTGGGAGAAAAGGTTTCATGAACACATCGACAAATTTGGATATTGGTTCGAAAATCGAGTCACAGCCGGACACAATCGCCTGCCCTGGTGGCGTGGATGCATCTTTATGTACCTTTGGTAGAAAGTATAGGTGTGGTGTCCGGGGATGTTTTTTGACCAGATATTCTGCTTCTTTTTGGCCGAGTATGCCATTCTCTCTGGCTTCATTGACAATTGCTGTTATCTCTTGCAATGTTCCCACGGTGGGGTCTTGGCTGATTTTTCAATAATATTCCTGATTGTATACATGACTTCTGCCCTCAGGTTTGTATAGTTCTTTTGATCACAGCACCACTGCGCCGCCCTTGTCGGCTGGCCTAATGACTGCATCCTGCTGGTTTTTTAAGTCCCTGATGGCTTCTTTCTGACATTTAGATGGATTAGATGTCACAAATGACCGTTTCTTTCCTAGAGCGTTAACACCTTCAGCGCGGCGCAAATTTTCGCTCTGTGCTGAAGGTTCTAAAAACGGGCATGGGCGTGGCCGTGACGGAACGGTTCCATCATAAGCACAGCCCAACCAGCGCTCGTGACGGAACCGTTCCGTCACAAGCATCGAAGGGGTTAAGGGATGATAATACTGTGTGCTCAAAGGTAATGATGTTTTATTACTTTTTGTGGTTGGGAGGGCAGAAAAATGATTTATTTCTCAGTCCAGATGCCTCCATCTGGGCTTGATTTTGTGAATCTTTGAAAAACCACCTTAATCGAATTTTTCTGAAGGACTCAATCACTTCCATTTTGACTTTCGTGAAATCAAATGAAGTTCCAGGTACAAACGATAGTCCCAATTTCAACACCTCCATTTCAGCCTTTGTCAACACACGGTTTGATAAGTTTGTGATAGGAGACTTATTTATGACTTGTAATGATTTTTGTGAGTCGTCATTTCCCATTGGGGCTTGAACCTGCTGCATGGTTGTTATTGGCCCTGCCCTAAAAAAGGCCTTTTTGTTGGTTTCTGTTGGAGGAGCCTTCTCCTGGATCCGAGTCCCCTGCCGAGTCAGAGGACGAAGTTTCAGAAAAAGTGAGAAACTTCTTCCTTGATCTCCCTTGATTTGTGTTTAGGAATCTAGTAGAGTCTGGGCGTGTGTAAAAGTCATCCTTCAAGTAGGGGTACATCGTCTCAAGATTAAAATTCTTCTTATCTTTTTCAAATGTATTCGTCTTGAAGTTGATAGTGTGGAAAATGACTAAAATCGGTATACATAAGCGGCGTTCATTTATGTTCACCATAGCCACTGTTGAACGTAAAGCGAAAATCATGAAACATTGGCCACACCATCTTGTCCCTTTTTAGGCCCCTTCGTGCGCGTAAATGGCAGCCATTTTGAAAGCCATGGTCTCCCTGCCCAGCGCCGCTAGCTAGCGCGTCTCTCCCTCTGACCTCGCAAAGCATCCCCCGCGCGCTGATAGCCCCCACTCTCTCAGACCTGAACCATAAAACTCCCCTCCAGCGCTACTCTGCCTCGGAAATGCATTCCGCTCCCGGCCAACACCTCCCCATCCTTTGATGAACCCCCTTTCCTCTGTGCCCAATCTTCCTGCCCGCCCCCCGGGCGCCACCTGGCTCTGTGGATACCATTTATTGGCCCCCTTACAGTAAGCAGCTGCCCCGATTCAAAGGATCTCTGACTGACCAAAGCCCCCCACCCCATGAGATCCGATCAGACACACATTCCGGGAATCGACGGAATGTCCTGGTGTGCGATAATCATCACCTACTGTGGCCGGGGTGGGGACTTCTACTGTAAATGTGTGTGGGAACAGGCCCAAAGTGAGGATTCCGAGGATGTCTTTCCGTACATCAAAGTATTGACAAGAATGTGTTTCATGTAATAAAGCAATAAACCTGTGTATAAGAGGCCAGGCCTCAAGGATGCGTTTAGAGCACCTCGAAAAGATACCCTGTTGTCTGATTTGACGTGTTCTGCTCCGTCGGAATAAACTCCTGTTTCCTGCCTTCTGTCCCCAGCGCCTGCCTCTTTGTTTGGTAATCTCGAATGGTATGAGAGGCGGCTAACGCCGGGCAAATACTGAAGGGTTCTTGGTCGAATTCGGCCCTACCATTCTACAATTGGCGTCCCAAACGTGGGGCCCATCAGCGACGCGTGGATCCAGTGAGAGAGGTCCCAACGACAGAGTGAATGACTGCAACGATCGGGAAGTGCACCTGCCCGATAGACCCTCGTCTGGCAGCCGATCATCCGAACTTCACCGGTTCCGATCAGACCTCTCTCGAGTGATCTACGGTCCTGACTGGGAACCATCAGGAGTGCCACAGTAATTACGGAGAATAGAGGACGATCAGGCGCTGGAAGCGGAAGACGAGAAACTGCGGTCCGGGTAAGGTTGTGTAAACATGACGAATTGCGAATTGATTGTTTGAAAATACTAGTATTACTCATTTGATTGTTTTTGAGAGATTCTCTATTTGCAAACAAGCACAGAGTCGCCATACTCTGTTTAGTCTTTGCAGATAGTGAAGGGTAGGTAACGCAGGCCTTTGCCCCCATTGTAATCCGTCGTGCCTACTTCCCTCTCCATTTGATTGATTGTTATCCAAGCATTTACTGTTTTGGAATTGGTTCTCTTTGGATCATTCTCTATTTACAAAAAAGCACAGAGTCGCAATACTCTGTTTAGTCCTTGTGAATAGTGAAGGATAGGTAACGCAGGCTTTTGCCCCCGTTGTAATCCGTCGTGCCTATTTTTATCGCTCATTTGATTGATTGTTTGACCGAACATTGATTGTTCGGAATTGGTTCTCTTTGGGTTATTCTCTATTCACAAATAAGCACAGGGTCGCAATACTCTGTTTAGTCTTTGCGGATAGTGAAGGATAGGTAGTGCAGACTTTTGTCCCCTTTGTAACCCGTCATGCCTATCTTTGCCCCGTTTGTTGGTAGTTGGTTCAGCCCGGACCGTTTATTAGAGGTAGATCATCCGGCTCCACCGGAGGACGCCCCTAATAAAAAGGACATAAATATAAAAAAAATGCGGATTAGCCGCTGTATCGTGCTAGCAAACAAAAACATAAAAATCGTTAGGAAAAACAAAAGGAATCGAGCAAAATCAGTAGGCCACTGATGGGATCTCTTTTTGACCTCGCTAAAATAGAAACATTAGGAACAACCCCTCATGAGAAATATGAAACTAGTGAGAAGAATCGAGCTCGACGCCATGATGGCTGCAAGACAGCTCGGCTCCACCTCCCACCCCACCCAAATAACGACAAACAATATGCAAATATTATAAATATATACAACACCCCAGCAAAGTAACAATTTAAAACTTTTTATTAAACAACTATTTAAAACTTTTTATTAAACAACTATTTACATGGCAGCGGCTGCAACAACAAGCCCAAATGCATTCGCCGTCTGCTTAACGCTGTTCCTGTCCCACCTTCAATGTTGGGCTACTTTGAGCTACTTTTTAGTAGGCTTTGGGCTATAAAAAGTCTACAAAAGCCATCGGCCGAAGAGGTCGTTGGGTGGATGGCCCAGAAGCACCACGGCCACGATGTTGTTCTACTGGCCTTCCCATTCGTCCACCCTGAGGCGGCATCCAGCGAGCCACGGGTGGGGGGGGTGAATGCCGTGCTGATGACCCCCCCTCTTATTGCCTGGTCCGACCATCACATATACCTGCACCAGGAGATGGCGTGGGGTGCACTGGGAGGGAGAGGCGGCGCGAATGAGCCTCCCCCACCTCCCCAGGTGGAGGTTCCTCAGCTGCACCCCAGCGCTTCACTCAGCCAGCTGAGTTGCGCCCGCTCTTGCGGCACAGTGCCTCGCTCGGCCAGCTGAGTCTCACCCGCTCTTGCGGCACAGTGCCTCACTCGGCCGGTTGAGTTTCGCCTGCTCTTGCGGCTACAGCGTCTCACCCACCATCCGGCTGAATTGCACCCGCTCTTGCGGTACAGCGACAGGCGGCTGCCTCGGAGCTCACGAAATGGCGATCGGCTCCACAGACTTGGGCCTGGCCTGCAAGGATGGCTCTGGGCAACCCTGGAACTCGGACGCTTGACTGCTAGGGCATGGGCCCCATTCCCGAAAGCGTCCCCTCAGCCTTGAAGATTCTACAAGAGTCACCGGGGCCCCCGACTCCCGCAGACTTCCGGTGGGGAGCGACTGCCATGATTGCTCGCGGAATGGCCACGACGTAGCAACGGGATGGTGGTGCTCTCATACTGACGCCAGCTTCAGTCTGAAACATCCAGAAACACTGTAGACTACCAATTCGATCAGTTCCGGTGGAGCCCCAACGTTACCCGGTAGGGAAGAACTTGCCCTCCCCTCTTTGACTGATGGTTCTTGTTGCCTGTCCCTTCTGTTGTCATTTAACGGAACTTTTTTGAACTGCCGAAAGGGGTTCTGGTCCGACCGCTGGTTGGTGGAGACATTTTGACTATATTCTGGACCTGCCTGGCCTCGCCCAAAATGGCGTCGGTATAAATGAAACTCGCAACTCCTTGATGTGTACTGGTTGCTCAGCCTTGATATCATGAGATATGTATGCAGTTTTGGAGCACATGGTGGGCGGGGACGGGTACTGATTGAACATTTGGACATCCCTATTGATATTAAGTTCTGATGTATTATTGATTACTGTACTATTGAAAGTTCGAATTAACGTTACTCATGGTACTTGCCCGCAAATGTATAGCTAGATAATTTCATTGTAACTGGTCCTGTCGTACCTTGATTATAAAATTAACGTCCACCGATTCCGCAACTGTTAGACACCTTAGTTCCTGCAACCTAATGGCCCGCCCGTTACGTTTTTTCTACAGTGTAAATGTCCCCTCGTCATATACGATTCCAGTTTGCTCCGTGGCCGGCCCACGTGGTTGTAGGCCCGTATTTTTATGCTGACATCTTTTTCAATCAAGGTTTTAAAAGAAAAAAATAATAAAATATGTAGAACTAGCCTCATATCAGTCACTTAGGTTGGTAGGTTCTCGGATAAAGGCTACTATTTTCAAAATAAATAAAGGACAAGTAAAATGAAGCAATTTTGGTTATGAAAAATTAGAAAGGCATGGTACATACGAACAATGCGAAAAGAATAGTCAAGATCTGTCGTATTTTTGCATTCCTGCAGCATAAGCAATAGGTAAGGGATCCGGATATTTAGATATATCTATGAATAGGACAATAGACCAGTTCCTCTGGGCTGCAATGCCGAGATGCAAGGTACTGCTTCCCAAAGAAGATAAGTTAGGCACGTGGTAGGTAAAAACATTTTCGTGTTTTTGCGCGCTGATGTGCTTTGTACGCTGTCACCCCCCCCCTCTTCTCTTTCTCTGCAGGTTAATATCGGAGTTTCAGCTGGAGTATGGAGGAGACCCAGAATGCACCGTGTTACACGCAGAAAGAAGAAGAATTGTATGGTATGAATGCGCGCGTGGGCCCCGATTTGTGTTGTATGAATGCTCATGTGTGGCGCACGTCTGGGTTGACGGACGAATGCTTTTTTTTGTATGACTGAGGTATGGATCGAGCGGTTAATGGAATAAGAAAAACGAGCCCGAACATGATACCTGCATGTGAAGGACGAAAAAGAATATAGCACTTACCTTACCTAGGAACGACTCTCTCCCTCTCTAGAGCTAGTGAATGGGAGAGTGGCCTACGCCAGAAACTTGAAGAGTTATTGTAGTACCTCGGACCCCAACCGATATCCCAAATGAACGCCCTAAATGACGCGCACCAGTGAGTCAACTTAATGTGCAGACTAGATGAGAAAAGTTAAGGATACCCCGGGTTGGGGTTCATCCAAAATCCCCCCTCAGCCCAGAAATTAGGGATATTGTCATGTTTTAGATTCACCCCCTCTTCTTCCATCCTCATAGAAAAGTCAGAATTGCACCATCGCACATCCGACAGACACTCCTCCTTTACCTCAACTTGGACCGTCATTTGTTAGATGTTGGAAGACCCCACCGTGAGTATAAGCACGACTGGAC
Source organism: Lissotriton helveticus (assembly GCF_964261635.1). Classification (NCBI taxonomy): domain Eukaryota; kingdom Metazoa; phylum Chordata; class Amphibia; order Caudata; family Salamandridae; genus Lissotriton; species Lissotriton helveticus. Next base: position 315,989,313 of record NC_136069.1, read on the forward strand.
CAGTATCCGACCAATTAAAAGGAGTAAGTATTTATTGAAGCGAGGTTACCAACAGAAATTGTCTGCTATTAGGAAGGAAGGAGAACGAAGAGCTCGACCCCCAAATGAATTAAATGGAGTACTGAAAATATGCAACACGCATGAAAAGGCTCTTTCGCCAAAAATAGCCCTCTGTTTTATCTTAAGTTTTCGTCATTGATGTATGTACTGTCGCACCCTATCTGGTATTTGTGTATACGTAAACTATGAATTTATGTTTTCCCTCAGCTTGTGTTTTATACGTGAAACTGACCCGTACTGATCTATATGTGTGTGCACTGAATAGCCTATTATTGTACACGTCTCTCTCCCTCTCTCTCTCTCCCTCTTTTTATGTTGTACGTGTACTAATAGCCTATTTGGTACGCACGATGCTCTCTCCCTCTGAGGGCTCCCTCGCTCCCTTTTGAATAAATGACGACACTGTACCTCGCCAGTACGGGAATAATTGGCTCTTAGACACGACAGTGTTTGAACAAATTGACAGAAACAAAACGATCGTATTTTGCCATATTACTGCCTCTCCTTTCTGTAAAATGATGAAACTAAATTGGCTGAGAAAGAAAGGACAGGTGAGACGACTGATGTCCCCTAATCTGACCCTTTAACCCCTTCCACGCTCATGACGAGCTGGGCTCGTCATGGTGTAGCCTCCTCGCACGCTCATGACGAGCCCAGCTCGTCATGAATAATGGAAAATGGAGGATCCCAGCACCGGGGGGGAAAACGCATAGCAGCCAAGTGGTTAAAAGGGAACTATATGTCAGTGGCTTTTGTCTTAAGTACTTTGGTAACACCACCCTCATCGTTCGGATTACCACCGCCCATTGTACAAAAATAGAATGTCCGATACGTCCCCGTTCCTCCAGAATGGTCCCAGTTCTGTACAAGCCGTCCCAGAAAATCTTAAAGACTGTAGCTATAGTCCCATGATAACAGCATTTCACATTTTTTATAAATTAACAGACCTTGAAGAAACATATAGCTCAACAGGATTTGTTTTAGACAAACGCGAGTCTCTACTGAAGGAGCCGGTTTGAATTCGATAAACTATGTAATTTTTAGATATCAGACTTCTTGCCACGTTCGCAAATATAACAAGAGTAAAACGCCAGACAGACATGTTGTTTGAAAATAAAAAAAAATGCTTGCCGACCTGCACTACAGCAATGATGCATGAGTGAACAACATACACCGATGTAAGGATTACTAAGCATCCACCCTATCGTGACCAATGAACGTTTCCCCAACTACTTGGGGTTGGGAGAGAAATTAAAGTGTGTAAACGTCTTCCCCTGCCAATTCTCTAAAAAAACCTGTTTTTTTGTACTCATTTAAGGATAACGTGCAGTCGTCGGAGGAGAGGGGCCGGATGTGACGCACAGCCTGGCTGCAGATCGGGGAATATCTATGACCTCGACCAAGGTGGAGCCACAGAGCAAAGAGTTGCGGGACAAGGCACCGTTCTCAGCGTGGAAAGTGAAGGAAAGAAGGGCCGCCCAGAAGCCCCTGCACGTTGATGAGCTCGTGCCGAAAGTCCCAGCCCGTTGTGCCCGATTGATTGGCCCACTTGCTTGAAATTTCTGCCCTCCTTGGTCCGTTTCAGATCTGATCCCACTCCACCCTCTCTTCCCTCGGCCTCGCAAAGCACGCCCCTATCGCCCCTTTTTTCCATACGGAGTTTTTCTTTGAACTTGACTTAAAGAAGAAGCACAGCACACAGATAGAGTAGGGTTTGTCACAAAAGAAGAACGGAATGCGGGTACCCCGCCTAAGGTACCTATGATAGATTAGTTAGGGAACAGGACAACCAGGACTGTGGTCCGAGAGCAAAGAGTGGCCACACTCTGCAACACAAAATCTGAATCCGAGCTGGACGCATAGTTCCACCGCCGGTGCTCAACAGTGCCAACGAAAGAAGAAAAACATTGAGAGCCTACCAGTGATGGCTCACTGTAAAAAGACACTGGAAAGACAAACCCTTTTTGAACATAACCACCCCTTGAATGACACTTGTATTAATTTGAATTCCTCTCCCAACCACTTGTATTGATTATCACCCAATTGAGCTTTCGAAACATTACATCGGTCACTTCTAACTGTACATGGATAACTAAGAAGACGTTAACTCTGTATCTTGATTGTAGAAACACCAGTTATGCACATGAACATGCTGTCTAGTTTTGATCCCCATGGAGTCCAGACCTCAAGTGATAATAGCCCTTATTCTGCCAGAACTTTTTTTGTATGACATCATGTTTGTATTTGAACGAATTTCCTACATCGTCTAAATAATGTCCCCGTCTCCAAGGTCTAGCGTATGACACAGCTAAATGTAATTTTGTATGACTACATGTGGTTATGTACGATTCTGTCAGCATTGATAGTAGGATTATTTCCATCTACCCGTAATGCATATGGGCTACCAAAGACCTCAATAGACAGCCCAGCCACATACTTCCCTTATTAGTATAACTAAATGTCAGCTTGTACGTCCTTACCTCAGACATGAACAGAAATGAACTAACTCATGATAAAAACTGGGGACTGTGGAAAATGACTAAAATCGGTATACATAAGCGGCATTCATTTATGTTCACCATAGCCACTGTTGAACGTAAAGCGAAAATCATGAAACATTGGCCACACCATCTTGTCCCTTTTTAGGCACCTTCGTGCGCGTAAATGGCAGCCATTTTGAAAGCCATGGTCTCCCTGCCCAGCGCCGCTAGCTAGCGCGTCTCTCCCTCTGACCTCGCAAAGCATCCCCCGCGCGCTGATAGCCCCCGCTCTCTCAGACCTGAACCATAAAACTCCCCTCCAGCGCTACTCTGCCTCGGAAATGCATTCCGCTCCCGGCCAACACCTCCCCATCCTTTGATGAACCCCCTTTCCTCTGTGCCCAATCTTCCTGCCCGCCCCCCGGGCGCCACCTGGCTCTGCGGATACCATTTATTGGCCCCCTTACAGTAAGCAGCTGCCCCGATTCAAAGGATCTCTGACTGACCAAAGCCCCCCACCCCATGAGATCCGATCAGACACACATTCCGGGAATCGACGGAATGTCCTGGTGTGCGATAATCATCACCTACTGTGGCCGGGGTGGGGACTTCTACTGTAAATGTGTGTGGGAACAGGCCCAAAGTGAGGATTCCGAGGATGTCTTTCCGTACATCAAAGTATTGACAAGAATGTGTTTCATGTAATAAAGCAATAAACCTGTGTATAGGAGGCCAGGCCTCAAGGATGCGTTTAGAGCACCTCGAGAAGATACCCTGTTGTCTGATTTGACGTGTTCTGCTCCGTCGGAATAAACTCCTGTTTCCTGCCTTCTGTCCCCAGCGCCTGCCTCTTTGTTTGGTAATCTCGAATGGTATGAGAGGCGGCTAATGCCGGGCAAATACTGAAGGGTTCTTGGTCGAATTCGGCCCTACCATTCTACAATAGTATGATCTTTGAATGTGGCTAGTTCTTTTTCGATTTTCTCCAGCAGTAGTTTTGATTCGGAGTCCGTGTGGTTGTCTTTAATTGCTTGTAATTGTTCCTCGATCTCTTCATTTTATTTTTGGCAAACTCTTTGTGCTGTCTCGATGGTATGCACCATCAAATCTCTGCTACATTTGGTGCTAATGTAGCTGAACCCCTTTCTGTACACCGGATCATCTGTAAAGATTACAGGCACGTTTTTTATCTGAAGACCCCACGGGATTGTGCCAGCCTTCAAATTCGCAAGTAAGAAGTGTCCACGCAATTCCGTTCTGACGTGTTTCTTTTGGAGTCTGATCAGTTTGCCTGATACATTCTACTGTTTGGCTGTGCTACTCAAAGTAATCGGTGCTGTTTATGGTTCAATACGAAGAGAAGTACATATACAACAACAAACCATACACTGAACACATCAAACAATGGCTAATGTATATAGACGACGTTTGGTGCATCTGGGAAGGATCCCAGACAGCGTTGACAGACTTCCATGGATGGCTGAACAATCGTAGTCCGGATATTAAGTTCAGTCTGACGTATGACTACAAATCTCTCTCATTTTTGGACGTTGAAATAAAATACACACCTGAAGGACTGATGTCCTCATTGTACCTCAAGAAGACAGACAAGAATAATGCACTTCACTTTCGGAGCTATCACCCGAGAAATTTAAAAAACAATCACCCCTACGGACAATTCCTAAGGGTGAGACGGAACTGTTCCAGGTTGGAAGACTTTGACATATATAGTGAAGCACTGAGACAGAAATTACAAGACAGAGGATACCCACGCAAAATGGTTAAGCATTCCAGAAAAAGAGCACGTTGGACTCCAAGAGAAACTCTTTTACAGAAGAACTACAAACCCCAAACAGAACGAATGGTGTGTGTTTCAACATTTGGACCTCATATACATCCTGTCCAAAAATCATACGAAACCATTGGCAACTGGTGGAAGAGGCTTTGCCGAGCATAGGAGAACCACTTTTTGCTTGAAAAAGAAATCGAAACATTTGTCAACTCATCACTTCGACACGACCAGCTCCAAAAAAAGACAACCAAAGCACACTATTTGGTTTGAGTCCGGTCAAAGGGCATCACAAGTGTGGAACTTGCTCAGTCTGCAACGTAACAATTGAGGGTTCCCTTTTCTCAGATGGGAAAAAGTTCTGGCGATATGACCATTTCAGCAATTGTAAGTCCAAATATGCTATCTATGCCATTCTTTGTCCATGCCAAAAAATGTACATCGGCAAAACCACAAAGGAAGTGCGCCAACGTATCATCCAACAACGTTCCAGAATTAAAAACAAAGTCCTAACGGCCCCGTTGGTACCTCATTTCCTCCAGATGAACCATAGCCCAAATGATTTTACGTGGACTATTCTTGCGATGATCAAAGTCTCTATTGGTGGAGGGGGAGACCCCGATGTACTGTTGGCCCAAAAAGAGGCGTTTTTGATTATGAAATTCAACACAGAGATGACTCACCAGTCTACGATAAATACATTTGTATTCTGAAGTCTCCCTGCAATTTCTCTATGATTGTACATGATTTATATTAGTTTACACAGCCAAGCTGGCGGTTGGAATTACCATGATTGAATTAATATATCATTGCACTATGTATAAGACTGATAAGCGTCAGGCTCCTTCTATTTGACACACAGATGTCAGTACTTCAAGTACCGAGATCCTTTGCACCATCTCGCGGTCTAAACAACAATCGCTCCTTCAAGTACGAGCATTCACGCACACGTAGAACCACGTGATGCACGTTACCGGTGGAATTGTACACGGAAGTGAGAGCAACTTCGGCTGCCCCCAAGTAAGTTGCCGTGTGGAATGGGTTTGGCATATAACAGGCTGAGCTGTCAAAGACAAACTGTGTGTCACATGCACCTGTATTTTTGGTCAACTTTCAGAAACAATCGAAGAAAATTGTTGAACAAAATGCAAAATTGACGCAATCATGCCGCACTTCGCTTTTTGAATCGGACGCTACAAGAAGTTCCAAGATACTTGATATAATTTGTAGCCTGTGCTGCATGCTCATCCCACCTACAGCAGTGAACACATTCTTACAACTCCGTAATTGTTATTTACAGCGCAGCGTTCCAACCTGCTTTACTTAACACGATCCGTCTATGAGAGAAGGTACCACGCTACCAAGCAAAGAATAAAGGTATATATCTCAGAGCAAATCAAGTAGGGCTATAATACAACGAAGTGTAGAAACTAACAGTCTGATACTAGCTTTCATTTTACATTCAGCTATAGGGCTTCCCGCCCCCTCTGTGATTGAGAACATAAAGCATTGAAAGAAAAAGAAAAAAAGATACACAGGTACTTTAAAGTAAAGGTGGACTCTGAGAGTATTTGAGCTAATAACACAATCCCCAATTACACCGTGTTTTATTGTTATAGGCCATCTCCAGTCCCTGTCCTGAGGAGAACCCACAAGTGTTGTAAGGGTTCGAAACGCGTTGACTCTACGCTGGACTAAGAATGTCTATGGGTGTTGCAGAAATACATTTTAAATAATTTCTTTTTGCAATTCCAACCCTGAAAAAAGAACTGTGTTCTGGTGTAGCTGACAGGCAGGCCTATGTAAATTTCCAGTTGGCCTCCTGTTTGTACATATCAAATTAGGACTGGTGCCCCATAAATGCAGTATTTGGTGGCATTTATCCTCTTGTGTATATATATGTGAACATTTGTGAATATTTTTCCATTATGCTTTCATCAGTTGTTATATGAATTTCATGTGATCATTGTATGTAATATGTGTTGATGGTTTTTTGATAATGATGTTTCTTTTTCCGCACATTGTCTGACTCGAAAAATATGCAAAACAAAGTAAAAAATAATCAGAATGAAAACGTTCCTCGCTTAGGATTATTGGCAAAGTGCGGTGCTAATGTTAATAATCAAATGTATGTACCTGGCCATCTTTGTTGTTTATTCACTTTCTAAGAGTGGCATTTTCGAAAATAGTAATGTAAAATCCAACTACACCAGTAGGTACGATTTATCACCACTATTCTAGACATACCAAACATGGCACTGAAATTCCTTTCTGATCAAGAATTATCATTTAAAAGTCCATAAGGGAATTTCCAATGCTAGCCTATGAGAGGAGTAGGCTTCACAGCAGTGAAAAGCAAAATAAGATGTTTGTACTTACCAGGACTTGCCACACATAACAGCACATGTCCTAACTTTTAATTTCATAGCCCCCTGCCCATAGGACTACATAAGGCCTACATAAGTGGTGACCTATGTGTAATAAAAGGGGAGTTCAAGGATTGGCAAGTAGTTTTAAATGCCAAGTCGAAGTGGCAGTAAACTGCGCACACAGGCCCTGTGGTTGCAGGCCTGAGACAGATTTGAATGGCTACTTCTGTTGGTGACACAAGGAGTCCACTAGTAGCATTTAATTTATAGGCCTTTGGTATATGGTATACCACTTCAAAAGGGACTTACAAGTAAATCAAATATGCCAAACAGCTGAAAACCAATCACACTATGTTTATGGGGAGAGCACATGCACTTCATCACTGGTTAGCAGTGGTAAAGTGCTCAGAGTCCTAAAGCCAACAAAAAAAATGTAAGAAAAATAGACAGAGGAGGGCAAAAAGTTTGGGGGTAACCCTGCAGAAAGGGCCAGGTCCAACGCATAGCGCTGGGCCGGGGGTAGTCACCGCCGGCCCGGCGGGGGCGATCCGCACTCCATCCTTGCATTAAAGACCGCCGCCATATTACGATGGCTGGGGGTAACGCGGCGGACGGAAAGACAGTCTGCCCCTTTTCCGCCCGGTCGCGGAAAAGGGTTCAGTATGGTGGCAGTGTCTGTTAGACACCGCCAGCCATATTACAATGTGGGCGGAAACATGCCTTTCCGTGGCGGCATTAACTATTATTAATTAATAAATTAAACCATTAATTATTCAATGCATTTTATATAATTAAATTACTTCCCACCCTATTCCCCTATAAACCCACAACTCGATGCGGAACTAAAAACGCAACATTCAAATTATTTTAAAAAAATTAACTACTATAAATTATTATTGAAATCTATGTAATTAAATTACTTCCCACCCTATTCCCCTATAAACCCACAACCCACTACAGAACTAAAAACACAAAATTTAACTTTAAATAAATTAATAACTAGTAAAATTTTAAAACATATAATAAAATGGCAAAACAATACTCATTAAAAACACTAAAATACATAAAATTATTAATAATTCGATATTTTTGTCAATTATATCTTTGTAAACAATGTTTAATTCATCAATGTTTTTGAAATCTATATTACTTACCTGTCAGTTGATATTCTTTTCCACGATATTTTTGTTGTTGATATTTCTTCCCCACGATATTTTTGCGGGGATATTTATGTCCCTCGATATTTATACGCCGATATTCCTGCTCTCTACCGTTTGTGGCATGAAGAAATGGCGGTCGATTGTAAATCAGCAGATGATTTTGCAATCTGGACTACAGTGTGGGTCGGGATGTTTGAACTGCCACCTAACTCATAAATCTGACCTCTACGTAAACAGTGCTTCACACAGGAGTCGGAAATCACCTACCCACTCAAAACCAAGGACTTAGTTTATAATTTTAGATCAACTACAGATGTTTAGTGGCATTTTTTGGTCAACCCATGTAGATCACTTGGCCATTGAGGAGTATAAAACTGTCCAGGTTGCAAGCTAAGTGGGGGCCATTTGGCAGGCCCGAATATTAGGGGTAAAAAACAGGTGAGATTTGAACTCCTGACTATCCAACATTGAATACGATTTAGCAAATATTGATGTTGTCTTTGGGCATATCATTGTTGATCCAAAGACTCAAAATTAACTGAGTATCAGCGTTTTCCTATGCATGACATATTACCCAATGATGCTTAATATAGCTGAACACATGTGGTAAGATGGCTGGGCTCTGGGCGACACCCATTTAACAGGAATGGCCGGAGACTCAAATAGGGTAAGAGCTGCAGAAATAAATAATTACAAAGAAATTAGTGCGATCATTTCAGTTTTACACTTTGGCTACTTGCTTAGGAAAGTCTCACAGGAAAAGTGTATTTAATGAACAGTGTCAAAGCCCGCTTACACATCTGAATGAGTCTAACACTGCCACGATTAGGTCATCATTGACACAGAGGTGACGACATTTCCTGTGATCCTACCTGAAGCCCGCAGGAATATTATTTTTTTCAGCATGTTGATGAAGCTACACGGTGACTGGACAGTCCAGAAATTTGGTCTTGTTGGGATCCAGAATGGGGTGTTTTCATACAGCCATAAGCACAAATGTTTTGAAAGCTGATGGACAACTAGTTTTAAAACCTTACCGACAGCTGGTAGTGAGCAACTGCTCAGGTGCCTAGCATGACCAATTCTGGTCCCAATGTATTGCAGGAGTAGCATAGGACACGGATCCAGATTGGAAACTGAATATGGGCGAAACCCCAGGAATAATAGTTGCTGAACGTGAGTTTAGTCTCCTGGAACATAGCAGGGTTGGCTGATAAAATACGTGACTCTGCTTGGTTAGCTTTTGTTAAGAAACACACAGTTATATGCCTCCAAGAGACATGGCTAGAAGATAAAAATGTCTTCATTGAAGGCTATCAAAGCTTTGTTATACCTGCAGCTCCCTCAACTAGGGGAAGAGCAAAGGGGGGCCTGGTTACTTTTATTAATCTGGGACTTTGCTGTAAAATAAATACCTGTTACAATGCAAATAGGAACATTCAAATGCTTGAACTGAAGAGGGGTAAATATATCTTGACCCTGATCAATTTCTACAATGCTATTAATAGTAATGGTGAATGTAACATCTTGACCTTAAATGAGATGATGAGAAAGGGGGCAAGTACACTGTTACGGAAGGTGTTGATCGTAGGTGATTTTAATGTACACCCATGTGGTAACCCAGGTGTCACCCCCATGGGATCTCTGGGGTGCAACAATGTGGAAGGATTTCATTTTGTCCATTCCAGGCGTGGAGTTAACCTAAATGATATGGTGAATGAAAATAATTTAACTGTAGCCATGTCCATGGTTCCTGAGACCAAGGTTTTTGACGTCCCCACATTTAAAGGTCTAGGCCAGGGGTCCTTCATAGACCATATATTATTATCTGCAGACCTGCAGAACTGGGTTTCGAGATTTACCATTCATACGAGCATCTACAGTGACCATAACCCCATAACTATTGTCCTGGGTGGGGTTTTATTTGAGCAGCGAATGACCCGTGAAGATCGGGGTACGCTATGCTGCATAAATGGCAAACGTCGATTAAAGTGGTCAATGGTAAATCAAGTAAATTTGTACACCGAAATAAATAGGCTATGTGGAGAGGAATTAGTAGCCTGTATGTCACCATTCATACCACCTGAGAAAACTCTGGCCGGTTTTGAGGCCCTGGTGTCAATAGTAGGCTCTATGTTAACAGCACCGGTGAGGGGTCAAACCAGTAAAAACCCTAAATGGTTTGATCATATCTGCTCTAAGGCTAGTAGAGACTTGAAAAAGGCGTTAAAAATTAAACCTAGAGGCCAAGGTCAAATTAAAAATTTGCGCCTGATCTATAAGAAATCACTAGCTTCTAGGAAAAAAGAAATCAAGGCTAGTACCATGGAGTCTCTCCTTGACCCATCAGTGTTGGGGAATAGTAATAAATTTTGGCAAATTATTAACAAACCTTTGTTTGATAATCTTAGTGATACAGTGCTTGGCACTAACATCTCAGATGATGATTGGGTCACCTACTTTAGTGCAATTTTTAAGAGTAATGAGCAACGGGCAGAAAATGCTTTTTTAATTCCAACTGAGAATTCTCTGTGCTTTTCAGTAAATGAGGTAGAAAGGAGTATCCAAGGACTAACCAGTAATAAGGCCCCAGGCCCGGATGGCTTACCACCGGACCTTTTTAAATCCAGTATTTCCTTTTGGGCCCCTGTCCTTACTGCCGTTGTAAACGCAGCTGTGATCTCGGGGTGCCCAGGGTCGTGGGGGTTATCAACTATAGTCCCTGTATTTAAAAAGGGTGATCGCAGTAGCCCGTCATGCTACAGGCCAATATCCCTAATTAATTCTGTAGCTAAAGTGGTAGGCGGTATAATCTTAAATAGGTTAACCGCATGGGCAACTGAAAACAACATTATATCCCCCATACAATATGGTTTCAGACCAGGTCATTCGACAATTACACAATGTCTGAACCTATACTTGATTTTAAGTAAATATACCCTGGCCAAGCAAGGAACTATTTACATGGCCTTTATGGACTTATCATCCGCCTTCGACTGCGTGGACAGAGGCAAACTATGGGTTACCCTATTAAAGATGGGTGTAGAGAAGAATTTAATTAATCTCTTGGTTGATCTGCACTCTGATACAAGAGCCAATGTTCGCTACACCCAAGATCTGAAAGTAACGGGGGAATTCAGAATAAACCGGGGGGTTCGACAGGGATGTATCTTGGCCCCATTCCTCTTCAACTTATATATCAATGAGCTGGAGGAGTACTTGCTAAAAACAGGAGCCGATTACCCCAATGTAGGCCGAAAGGGGGTCCCTGTGCTGCTTTACGCAGACGATGCTGTCCTTATTTCCAGGACAGCTAATGGTCTCCAGAAACTTTTAAAATCTTTCTTTGCCTTCATGGAGTCCCGAGGCCTAAGCATTAATAATTCTAAGTCCTATGTTTTGAAAACAGGCCAGGGTTCTCGAAAATCTAATTCCTTTTGTATAAATGGGGAAAAAATCCCTACCACTAACACTTTCTCATACCTAGGGGTTCTCCTCGATCATAAGCTGTCCTGGGGCCCCGCCGTCCGCAAAAAGAAGGGCGAGGTAACACGTGTCAATGCGGCTATACTTGGCTTCGCGAAAAAAATTGGCAATAGCCCGGCGGCCGCTTTACTTAAACTATATCAGGCAAAAAGTGTTGCCGTCGCTTGTTATGGAAGTGAGCTCTGGGGCTATAGCAACACGAGGGACCTGGAGGTTACAGAAAATAACTTCTTGAAGAAAATATTGAGGCTGCCAAGGGGAACTGGAAATTTTTCGGTACATGAGGAACTGGGTGTACCTTATCTGAGTGACAGAATAGCAGCGAACCCCGTACTGTGCTGGCTGAATTGCTGGCTCAACAATGATATACCCCTCACTCATGAAATATTAAAAGAAGCCTTAACATTGGATGGAAGGTTTAAGGTCCCATGGCTGAAGTATATAAAAGATTGCCTGAATGCAATAGGCCGGCCTGATTTGTTTTCAACCCCAAACTCTATCACCAAATCAGATGTCATTTTTGTAAAAAATGCCATGATGACAACTAGGTATACCGCCAGGGAGGAGGTTGAGCTGCAGAAGGACAGTGTTAGGAAACACGTTTCACTCAAAACCTGTCCACAAATGGAACCATACCTATCATGGCCTATGACAGTCTATGAACGTTACTTGTTAACAAGGTTCCGTTTTGATCTGTTTCATCTCCTACTGGCGGTACCAAGCGGGGCCCATCGGGGTGAGGTGTTGCCAGCTTGCGGCTGCGACGGAAAGTCTCCGCAAGATCTGGCACACTTCTTATTTATTTGTCCTTACTACATAACACCCCGGAGGCTATACCTAAAGCCATGCCTTAAAAAACTTAATTTTGCACAGATAAAACCAGCACTTTATTACCTTCAATTATTGAAATGCGATTGCACTTTATTTGTTTGTAATTTCCTGAAACTAGCAATTACCTTCAGGAAAAGCATGGAGGGATAAGTATGCTGTTAATGCCTTTAGGCAGTTTTAACTTTTTTATTGTACAGAAATTATTTATATATTTAAAAAAAAAAATGTTTATGCTACCCGCTGCTTCTGTCTTTTATACTGTCTAAAGAAACTTATGTATTATAAATGAAATATCCGGAATGCTTTTTAACTGTTTGTTGATGAATTGTGCTTTTATGATTGTAATGCTTACAATCGAATAAAGATATTTTGATTAGTTGCTGATAAAAGTCCTGCAGGCAGGTAGGTGATATGCAGAATAATTCACAATGGCCAGTTCAGTGACTCGGCTCATGCTCACACACTTACTTCACCATGCAATATGTCTTTCTCTTGCTTTGTAATGGGACCTAAGTGCAATTATCTAAACAATACTTTGTGCACATAGATCATTGAACCAGAGTGGTGTGGAGTGCCGTGATGACTACATGTAATGGTAAAACACAAACATCTTAGCAATGTGTGTAGTTTAACCCCTTCCCTGCTGCCGTCGGCCGTTGGACGTCATGCGCGCTACCTTCCTGGTGCTGCACACGTCCAACGGCCCCGCCCAACCTTTAGAACGCCCGCACCGCAGCGGAAAAACCGCCGCGGTTAAGGCGTTAAATAGTGGTCGACGAGGAGAAAAAATTATAGGGGAACTGGGTGTGGAGAATCAGAGGGTGGGAAAAACCTTAAGATTGGATCAGTGGGCGGAGTCAGAGGTGTGACCAGAAGTGTCCCAAATACGCTTAAAAGTGGAAGCACACACCATTTGTCTCCGAGCCGTGGAGTTTCTGTCATCAGCACTTCTCCTCCCTGTTTCCAAAAGACCAGTTCAAACATGAATGGCAAAATATCCTAGTTGGCAAATGTTTTCTATATAATTATGGCTCTCCATATTTGCCACATAATATATCTGCTGCATAATCTGCCAATTTTAACCAATAAATTGTTTGTAGCTCAAACAGATCAAAAGTTACAAAAAATGTGACTTGTGTTGCTGCAAAGTGGACGTCCCTTTGCAAAGGTTTGCAGAGACTGTTAGCATGTATGAATGTCTAAATATTAAAGTGTCAGATAATATACTGCATTACTTTTCAGCCTTTTTTTTGCTGCATAATTTAATCAACACTGCAGCATAATTTTGTCCTCCTTTGCTGCATGATTCCAGTGCTTATGCTTGAAGCAGAGGGACTGTGAAGGTTGCAAACTTAGTTTGGTGTGCAAGCAAATCCTGCATTGCAGATCTCTGGTGAGTTGCAGCTACTAGTGCTGAAACAAGGCCAATGGAGGTACCAGTAGGTGAGGTGGACTGGCCTAAAGGGCAGGGTCAGCTTTAGCGCTGGTGGCACCCTGTGCAAAAATGTTTGTTGGTGCCCCCCAATGACCACCTCCGCCACGGATTCCCTCACTACCACCCTTTAACAGTGCCCCCCAAGTCTCCATAACCACACTCTCTCTCAGATGCATTTAATTTGATTTACAGCACCACTCATACCAGTGTGAGGTGTCAGAACACTTTACATCACACAGAGACAATCAATTACACATGTGTAAATCACTGCATAGGAAATGTTACATAAGACCAAGGGCTACAATGTGTAGGAGTCACATGACAACCATACTAGTAGGTAGTATAGTTTAATGGTGATTGGTCTGGAGAAACACAAACTCAGAATTTAAAATGTAATAGCATGGTTGGGGGTTCTCTTTAATAATCAGAATTGATTTCTATCCAAATGAACACTTTTTGCAACATTAGGATATGACGCTCTAATTTATACCTGGCAGTTTGCATGCAGCTCTTAGATGACAGTTAATAGTTCAATGTTCTATGTAGGATTTCAACTTATAAACTGCAAATAACAAAAGGCTCTCTTTGACAAAACCAGTAACCCACTAACCTATTTAACTTATGTGCATCTTGTGATCTACATGGTACATGTTCTTTGCAGCAGGCACGTTAACCCTTTGTGCTACCTTTCCATGAGTCAAAACTTCCACCAGGCAAAACTCCATCTTTCTCTAGGAAGAACATTAATCACTGGAGTTATCATAACATTTTTATTGTTGCTGAAAATTGCTGGAAGCCAGGAAGGAGGTAGCAGGCCCCTTTAAAACCATAATATACTTGCAAGCACAACCTGTTGCAGACTCACCGGTCGCACCGCCCTAGAGCCGGCCCTTCTCACCAGTCCTGTGACCTTTGTGGTAGAGTCACTGGTGCTCTCGTGTGTGCTGCTTCATAGCCCACAAGACTGGAGGTGAACTTCAGTATGGGTTGTGGTGGACAGGCCTTCATGGTTAACCCACACTTACTACCACTAGGGTCGACCTGCTGGTGCTAAGATACCAGGGCTTCTAAGGTCTTGCGGGGCCTTCTAAGGTCTAGCATGGGAATGTGCTCCCTCGGGAGAGTGATCTGGGGGACCGGTCATGAAGGCTGATCTTGGTTCCCCAGTTTTAAATTCGGCAGTCTGACCATAGTGCCACATCCTCTCCCCCACTGAACACCATACTGCCCTACTGAGAGAATCTCACACTACCTTCAACTACAACCCATTTGTGATCGCTTTAAACACCTGGATGCAACTCAATTCAATTGACAAGAGCAATATGATGCCTAAAAGCGCCGAGACGCCCACGGGCATTTGCTTGCGCTTTAAAAATATCAAAAATAAATAAAATAAATAAATAAAAAAATTAAAAAATAACCACATCCTGGAAAAAGCAAGCACTCATAGGGAATGCAAGATTAAGTAAAGTATGTGAAATGTAATTAGTGACAACAATGTTACCTTAACGCTTTTACAACCCCTATTCAGAAATCCGAGAGTGCTTTTGCCTGAAAAGTTAAAGACATGACTACAGGGCCTAAAGGGACCCATATGTGTCCATTGCTTATTCCTCTCAAACCGTAAGCAGTATGGTTTTAAAAGACCACATATTAGAACACTGAGCCGCGGTACACATTTTGTTTTCCAATCTACCTGTCAATCAGGTATTGCAGTACCTCAAGGATTGGTGCACTTCCCCACCAAGGGAAAACAATGCTGTTCAAAGAAAGACAAGAAAACAAAAGTAGCACTTCTCTAGCAAAGTGATGCTAATGTGTTTGGGTGTGAATAAAATTAACCTGGCCACTTTGCGACCACTCTGTCTTGTTTTATTTAGTTATTTATTTTCCATATGTTGAACCTTTTACTCGAGAGGCTGCACTTGGTAAAAGAAAAATATCAGAAAAAGATGTTTTTCTTTTTTTTTGGATCCATTTCACAGGGGAACAAATAAACGAAAGGAGGAA
The DNA here is from genome assembly GCF_964261635.1 of Lissotriton helveticus. Lineage (NCBI taxonomy): Eukaryota > Metazoa > Chordata > Amphibia > Caudata > Salamandridae > Lissotriton > Lissotriton helveticus. The sequence continues at coordinate 316,004,933 of NC_136069.1, forward strand.
AGAGAGGGTGAGAACCGTTTCTTGAAGTCACTGTTATCAGTAAGTGAGGTAGAGCTATACAGAAAGAGAGGGAATAGAGGAATAAACAGAGGGGGGGGGGGGCAGATGCCAGTGGCAGAGCAGGAGTGAACACTGTCCTTGTCTTCTCTGGGCTACAAGGAAAAGACTGTCTTTTTCCTTCTCTGCCCACCCACCCATCCATGAACTGCCATGAACGCCGAGCCTTATCTGTAGGCCAAGGCTATTTCTGCCATCATGGGAAGCATGTTTAAAACAAAAAAAGTAGGGGAACGGAATCTATTGAAATAAAGAAGTAGGGGCACGATGTACCCTGCCCATCCTGCTCACTTCGACCACTGAGTTCAAATCTTATTTGGTTTCTAAACACAACACTGACAAAAATTCACAATCCAGCGTGCAACGCATTGATCCTGTACTTGACGGTGTTGACACTGCCCAACTACTGGTAGGTGTCTTCAGTGTCAACGTCTAAGTTACATAATGAGACTAAATAGTGCAAACATTTTGTGGGGAAAATGTCCAAAACCCTCTGTTATGGATATCATATGTACGTTTTACAGCTATTCAATTCACAATTGATACAGAGAGACAAAACATAAAAACCTAAAACCTGTAGTTGACATCAACAGGGCTGCTAGTGGGATCACAGGAGAGACACAGATCCCTCATGCGCTGTTCTGCATGATGCTCCCTCCCCCTACTCTGATAGAGGTTTTTTTTTTTTTCAGTTTTATTTAGTGCGAACTTGACCTGAAGGTACTGGAGCGCTTTACATGAACACCAGTTACGTTAAACAAGGATACATTCATTTTTGGTTGCCCAGAATCACAGGATGTTGAGCCGACGCCGAGGCTCGTCCCTGGTTCTCCAGCACCAAGGTCGGCACCTCTGGCCATTACACTACACCCTTCGTTTGTTACGCGCCAGTTTTGCCAGGTGGACTGCTGACGGGAAGTTTTTCAGTAGCCAGCCTATAGCTCTAGGTGGGCGGGTCAGATCATCACTTGTCACTACTATTCACCTGAGCACCTATCTGTTATTGATATACTTGTGCTAATTATGTTCTGGACAACCCATTTCTGATTTTAATGATGAGTAATCAATGTTTGATTTTCAAAATAAGAAAATTCTTGTGAAAGTCAAAACTTGGTGTGTGTTTCCTTTTCCTTCCAAAGAACGAAGATCTTATCATTTATAAAAAGTATTTCTGAAATATTATTGTGAAATACACTGTGATGGCCAAATGTAGGTAGCCAAATACCGGTCGGTAACGGCCGATTTTAGCGACTGGTATTTGGCTTTTGACATGTAGGTGGGTCGGAATTTACAGAATCGGTATATTTACCGATTCGGTAAATTTACCACTTCGGTATTTTTCCGAATCGGTAAATATACCGATTCTGTAAATCCATATGTAGGTGGCACAGTTTGCAGTGCCACAGGCCCTTATGATTTCTTATTTTACCACCCAATCCTATTGGGTGGTAAAATACCGAATTCCAGTGTACATTCACATCTGTGCATGTACACCTATGCCATGTGACACACAGACATGCCCTTAGGGCATGTCTGTGTGCCACATGGCACACAAGCCTGCATTTGGGGTGCTACAGGGTGTCAAAGTGACACCCCGTTCCCCCTGCCAGGATTCGGTATTTACCGATTCTGTAAATACCGAATCGGTATTTCCCATTGATTCCTATGGGCTTCAAGGCCCATAGGAATCAATGGGAAATACCGATTCTGTATTAACAGAATCGGTAAATACCGACTCTTACAGAATCGGTAATTGTAAAAGTAAAATTACCTACATCTGCCTCCTTCCTATTTACCTACTCTTAAATACCGATTCGGTATGATTCGGTACTTAAGAGCAGGTAAATCGGAATTACCTACATCTGGCCCTGAGTGTTGTCTACAATTGAGTTTGACTAAGAAATTGACTGATCACCCAACAGAACCATTGTTTTTGTATAATACTTAGAACCCAGGTTCTGAGGGTCACTGGGCCACCCCATTAGATTCAATATTGATCTAGAGCGAGTATTCAAGTAAGAGATCTCTCTGCCTGGCCGCTATGGTATAGTATATATGGTGTAGAGTGGCTCTCTAATTGAGGCTTTACAATTTACAAAACGTGCTATACAAAATATGGTACAGTACTTTTCACATTAAATTGGCACAGTTTTCTGCTGATCTTAGTATATGCTTGGATACGTGCACTGAGCAACATTATATAGTATGATACCATGAGCTTGGGAGATTGAGCCAGGCAAATGTCAACACAAGATGCAGAATCCTGGTCAAAACAATTGCAAACTCCACGTTCCATTCAAATTATGGCATGCTAACTTGTTTAAAAGGTGCATTTTTGAATGTACCAAGATTGTGTTGTATGTCAGGGGTGCCCAACCCAAGGCATTGCTTTCTGACATCTAATTTTGAATGTGTAGTACAGCCAATAGGCAGTAAAGCTCTCAATCGACAGCTATATTGAGGCCACAACCTTAGGACAGTCTAGCTTTAACTTGCTATTGATATTTTTTTAATTAAAGTTTATTGACTGGATTTACCTTACAGTGTCACAAAAGGCAAGAGAAACAGTTAAAGCTCATTTATTTCTGCGTGAAAGGATAGTTATCAATAGAAGGAGCCACAGTTGTGTAGTTCAGTATTGAACACAGAACACTATGATGACGTTTCCCAAATAAATTCAAACGTGTTCATATTTATTTCTGGCTATTGTAAATGAAAACGCATTCATTTGATCTAAGTAAATCACACCAGGAAACACTCCTCCCAATGTCCTGCTCTTGCACAGCCTGAATTTATTAAACTTTCGGTGATGCCCACATAAATAGCTCAGTCCTACTTCATAAATGAGGAAATTTTAAATGGAAGAGAGAGGTGATTTGAAAAGAACTGGACTCGGTGAAGAGTTCAGGGTCACTACTAATTGTGTAAAATTAGGGTAATTTCAAAAAGAATACCAGTCACTCCAAATGAGATAAGATGATTTCAATTAGCGCCTCTTGGCCTTTTTTGGCATTGTGCAATTTTTTAACTACATCTAGGTGCCAGGCTGCTACACAGAAAAATGTTTATCAATTACTTTTAAAATTGGTGCAGTGAGTTTATAAAATGTGTCGGTATATGGTGTTCTTTGGACAGCTTTTGTTCAAATTTAATAAAAAGGGTGCAATGTTTAAAACATGTCACTAACCTGATGTGCTTTATAATCCACAACTTCACACCTTTTCTAAACCGTTCCTTTGAGAAAAACCCTCAATCCCAGTTCCAAACTGGCATTTAAATCCGAAAAGATTTTGACCAATGTTACTTCTCAACCTGTCTTTTCTGCTAGCGGCCATTTGGAAACTGGAGTTATGATCAGTTAAACAGCATATGTGCATTGGAGTGATCTATTACTGGGCAAGACGAAATTGTCAAAATCTATTGTGGAACATCTAAAGATTAGCATACCTTGCTAAGGAGCACAGGTAGATTGACATGACACAATAATAAATGGCGTGTGAATACCTTTGAAGGGGCACAAGAAGACTGGAATAATCTGCATTATTGGGTATAGGAAGCTGCCTTTTTGCGTGGTCTCCCCAATTTGTGATTCACATCTATGGAAATGTTGGTACTTTGGACCTCTAAAAGGCCACTTAACATCTCCCACTGTGTGTGATAATACTAAATCATAGCAAATACATGGCACATGGTAATTGGCGTATTTTACATTTTGAGTAATGTTGTGGAAAAAAGCTAAATGGCATAAAATTCAAATGGCCCATGGCAGACTTAAAACATATGTCATCGGGGCTGGCCCACAACCGTGTAGCATAATGCAGGCTAAGCTGCAGCATTAACAGAATTAACATGCCATATCAAACCATTTCTTAGCATTAAATAAGTCAACAGAAAAGTGTGCCTTGAAGCCTGCATATCCCAGCAGTTTAATGTTTTTTAACGTGAAACTTGCAAAGTAATGTAACTTTCATGTTTCTGCAGTAACTGAGACCATATTAGCTATTTGCTGCATGGTATTGTAGCAGATTTCTATTGATGAAGCTTTGACATGTTTAAAAAGCAAATTGTGTAACTGATTTTAGGAATTGGCTAGACATGTCATTCTTGTGGCACCAATTTAATATCGAACCTCTTATTGGTGAACTTAGATTCATAGTAAAAATGTCATAAGTTTCTAGAAAGATTACTTTCTACCTCATGAACCAAACCAGCTCTACAATGCAGGCACATCTAACAGTGCCTGTAATTAGATTTTCCACAGTCCAGAGAAATGCCCAGAAATATGTGAAGTACAGTACTTCTTCTGAAAGACAATATCCCTTACAGTGTTTCTGCCCAGCTGAAAGCAAGCTAACAACAAACAAGGGATAAATAATGGCAGGAGTTAATACTCTCTAGAATACCACACTTTATTTATCGTGTAATTGTCAAGTAGTTGGTGTTCCCACATAAAAACTGTCTCCTCGCCCCCCAAGGAATAGAGCCAGTTTGAGTTAGTTTACTCTAAGGAGCCGATTCCGATTGGAAGGGCACAGAACGAGAATTCGGCCGGAAAAACTACGAGCCGTGCGTGTTTTACGCCTCACTTGTACACCTGTACGAGCGAGCAAGTACGATGTGGGCTACGTGACATTCACTGACCGAGTCGTTTCAGGGTCTGAACCGCTCCGTACGTCTCGGCCGTAAGCTAACCGTGGCGTGCAATAAATTCGATTTACGACCGAGCCAGTACGATGCACGCGTCGGATAGCCGGTGCGAGCCGGAGTGTCTGGCTCGCAAAACGTCCAGGAAGTTGCCTTTGGGGGTCCGCGTCTGACTCCCTGTCACCCGCAGCCCTACGATGCGGACACATGGGGAGACCCAAGGGTCTCCCCAACACAGGCATGTACGGTGCAGAAGGCACTGATGCGTACCCACTGTAGGGGCGCCCTTGTGCAAGACGTGCCCATTCAGTCAATGGTAGCCCATGTACGGGTCTTACGACCGGCTCCCATTGACTTCTATAGGAGTCTGACAGAACCAAGTCCGGCAGCATATGGCCGCATCGTACTTGCTCGGTCGGACTGCAGCTTTCAAACCCAGATCGGAATCGGCCCATTAGTGGAAGAAGGGAACCAGCTAACTTTAATGGGTAAACCTTATGAAGCTGAATTGGCCTTCCACCATCTAGGATATTTTTTTTAATTGTTCCTTATTGAATAGCTTTAGTTAGACATCAGAATTGCTGCAAGGTGTGGGTAAGATCTGTGTGGAATCTGTGTTAGGATCGGCTCCACAACACCACGACGATAGGAGCAGGGGAAAAAATAGCTAGCAAGCATGTCCTGCAAAAGGGGTCTAAAAGTGAGGGGCGAATCTAAAGGCACATATCATACCAGCAACGGTATGGTCCATTCAACATCATTTACTACCCTGTTAACCTCCTGTGCAACTACTTCCATCACATTTTGTGGATATGAGACCCCCCATTACTGATGGCTTATGGATGCGGCCACCTCCACTTCATAACAAGACACACTAAGCAACATGAAGCATGGGATTATTCATCGAGATGGATTTAATAAAAACACCACCAACATAGTATTCCCCTTCACATATCATACCAGCATTGATATGGCCCATTTAACACCATTTACTATGTTGCCATATCCAGCGACTAATTCCACCCTTCTCACTAACTAAACCCAATAGGGTACAAGAAAGGTCACATCAGCATTAATTAGTATAGAACGCATAGGTCACCAGATTGAAGATTCGCATTGATTGTTGTAACACAGTGTAGGTTCAATAAAGTTGACTACAAAGATGGCCGCCATGCTTAGCGTTCTAGCGTTGTGACCCTGGGACTCAAAAACGTGACCGTACGTATACACAGGATTCAGAGGCACACACACAGGGACTGGAGCAAGGCCAGGACTACAGCTAGTTACCACGCCACCCTATGTGAGTATGACTGTCCACTAGCTTCAACGACTTGCCGGACGGCAACTATTTTAACTCTGCTGGTGAGATTAAAATGATGTGCACTCACACCCAGACGCTCCACTTCTTTGTTCCTTCATTCCACAGGGTACGAGCAACGAAGTGCTCTTCTGTGTGGGTTTCCTAACAGTCCAACATGGACCAGGCTTATAACACACTTACCATATAAGCCCATGGCCTCATTAGAAATTGAGAACAAATGTATATGCTCCTTTGCCGCAGCAAAGGAGCGTATACATTTGCTAATGTGTTAATGTGCTAATGTTTTGGTCTAATCTATATGTGTGACCTTGCATATGGCTCAAACTAAGGGTGAGGTGCTACCCCTCGTTTCTGCAAATGGGTCGCCACACATATACAGTAATCACCCTATATGTTACTCGCTATCTATGTTCTATTGTCTGTGATTGTCTATCATCACGATTTGGCAGTGATATTTACTCTGTCATCTGAAAAAACCTATGGCTTCCCAATGTATGTAAAGCTATGGAAACTAGCGTTTTCACTCAGTGTTACTAAACATCCTGACTTTTACTGACCACGTCTATGCCTCATATGGGCTCAGACCATAGAAAGATGGACCTTATTGATACCGCCTTACAGATAACATAAAATGTTATCCACTGCATGCAGTCGTGTTCTGGTCGCTTCTCCACAAGTACTTCCAACAGCACGTTGAGGCACTTCGCGAGGGATATGTTTATTTATCACCTTTCCCTCTCACTAGGAGGTCGGTGAGACCCATATGGGCTTACCCAACACCACGACACACAAGATGAGACGGAATGTTGCACAATGGCAAAACATTCACCCCCAGTCACAGATCTGGGTTTAATCCATCGTTATTTTGCTCACCAAAATGTGCTCACCTGTGACTGGGGTGAATGTTTTGCCATTGTGCAACATTCCGTCCATCATCTTGTGTGTTTTGCCACTCACAACACTACCCTGTCCACATACCCTCACACACCCAACTGCTTCATCAAAAAAGATCTCCGCTAAAGAGCCCCTTCGCATTGCAGCGCAGGCCCGACGAGGAGCAGGCCCAATGATGAAGCATGACATCCTCCAGGGTATGTGAGGACACTTTATAACAGACCTGAACACTCCCTCACATTTAGGAACTGCACATTGGCATATTTTACAAACCAAATCTAAAGGCACCTATGTGATCAGGACCCCAAGGTACGGCCATTAGAGCGGAGAAGACTGCCGAGGGCTGGCAGACCACAGCGCAAAGACCCTAGAGGCCTGAAAAAGCCAGACAATCATTGAGTGGACTGCAAGAAACCAGCGAGTCTCCTTCCCCCCCTCACCTCTTCTCCACCGCTCGCGGGGACCGAGACAAGGTGTGAGACGAGCGCTGGGACTCGAGTGGGGACAGAGGGAGTGCAGGTGGAACGAGAAGAGTGAGAAGGTGCCCCCCTTACTAGAGGAAGAAGGCCCTGCACGACGCTTGGGAGGCCCCAGAACTGGGTCATACATCCGATAGACCCCACAAGAGGTGGACAAAGTGTGCAGAAAGGGTGGGCCGTGGTGCCATCAGAGTCCAACCCTGACAATTAGCCATCGGACTGGACCGACCCGAGGGGGTGACACACCCCATGCTCAGAGCCCCTACCGATCACCCAACAGACCTAAAGGGCCCAACCTCCACAGGAGAATTGGAACTTCACACGTATCACCCCCCATGATAAACTAGAGTGTACATGTTAGAACTAGTTTGCATGTGCTGCTGGTTGCAGCAGATCCCCAGAGTTGGGTCTCCACCCCCTCATGGTTCTCGTTATGCCCCACACCCTGGTCAAATCCAATACCCGTCTCCGAACGAAGGGCAACCATAAACAGCAACACACGTGGGCCACATGCGCGGCACAGATGCTCCAGGCGCAGGCACCTCCAGTCACGACCCCCCCCTCTCATGAGACACATAAGCCCCCATGACACCCATAACAGATTTTACATTTCTCACTTTAAATGCTTGTGGGATGCACACAGCGTGGAAACGCTATGCTATCCATGCATATATCAAGAGTCAACAGGCGCAGATCATACTACTGTAGGAAACACATCTCACCAGTGGGTACTGAAAAACTCCAGAGACGCTGGCGGGGCACCTTTGGTGTCACTACATATTCAGCGTTCGAATGAGGAGCACTGATTTGGCTTAGGCCGGGGACCCCTTTCCAAGAGACTTGTAGAAGAGGAGACTCAGAGGGACGATATGTGTTACTATAAGGTCTGTTAGACGGCCAACCGGTGCTTATTGGCAGTATTTACGCCCCAACAAAGAGCAAACAAAATTCTGGGAGACCCTATCGAACATCCCCGCTCAATTTACAGCCTCACCATGGATCCTAGGAGGAGATTACAATTGCACATTGGACCTCTCCCTGGACAGGTCCCATCTCCCTATCCCAACCTCTCCATCTCACACGCAAACAACTAGCTTTCGCGCATGGACAAACCAGTGGTCACTGACGGATGCTTGGAGGCATGTAAACCCAACTACCAAACTTTATTCCTTCCACTCCATCCCTCACAATTTACGTGTGCGATTAGACTGATTCCTTTGTACACCAACACTCATCCCCATGATACAATACTCATACTATTTAGGCAGAGTATTCTCGGACCATGATGCACATGACATAACCCTTTGATGGCGCCCACCTCTAACACCAATCTCTACTTAGAGAATGCCTCGAAGACCCGGTGTTCAGGCATAAACAGAGGGACAGTATCCAAAACTACTTTGCTGAATACACACACACAACATCATCTAGAATATTAGAATGGGATGCATTTAAGGTTGTCACGCGAGTAGCCTGCATCAGGCAAATCACAGAGTTACGAAAGACATTAGAACAGACTGTACAGTCAACAGAGTTGCAATTGGTGACCCTGTCGAAGGCGGCAGTTACCAACACAGTGTCACTGACACAGCTGGCATAGGCAAATCGTCTCAGATTGTAAACAGATCTGGGACCTGACTATGGGGAATCCACAACGCACCCAACACTTCACACTATACTAAACATGGGGACTGGGCGCCTCCTTCTCACTTGGATCTATAGAGCTATTCGAGAGCTTACAGCCAAGCCACTCACCCACCTTAGGCTAAAATGGGAGGAGGAATTTGGTGGCGCATTGAACGACAAAGAATGGCAGACCGCATTAGAACATCAGAAGAAAGTGTCACGTAACCAGCAATTAAAAAACATCCAATTCAATATATTAGATAGGGCGTATCTGACGTTAGCGAAGCTCCAACGCTTTTATCCGCTGACACAATGCCAATGCCCGTGCTACAGCCTCTCAAACGCCGCTTTCCAACATATGTTCTGGACCTGCCCCATACTGCAACCCTACTGGGCAAAAATACGCACCATACTACAAGAAATCACAAGATTAGTGGGCCTCAACACATGGAAGGCCAGTGCATTGGGCATCACCAGGCGTTGGAAAGATAGGAAAGTGGAAAAAAGGTTTGCATCACTAGCCCTCCTCCTAGCAAAATAATGCATTGCAAACCACTAATGAGCACCTGCAGGGCCTCCAATAGAGGCCTGGAGGGGAGCTGCAATTAAATGGGGCATGGCGGAAGAAGACGCAATTAGGCTCAAAGAGGCAAACGGGACGCAGCGCCGCCACATCTCCATGGAGTGGGCAACACTCCTTTGAAATTACAAGCAAAATAAGACCCCAACTCAATCACCTAGAAACACCCCTACAACACAGGTCCCCTGATCCTGGACCTCTCACTCATAAATGTGCACGAGCATCCCCGATCTTCTCCTCCCCTCCCCCTCACCTACCACAAACGGACACACCCTAGTCCCCCCCACATGTGAAACAGTATATTCTCTCAACAACGGAACGATAACTCTGCCCCCAATGCAGTATGGCACACAAAAGGAAGACACTCAGACGCAAGCCCAATACCCATCCACATTCCCCCAGTTGAACCCCCAGTTGGGTAACCATGCCCACACGCCGCACCCACAGTAGACACACCCAATGATTAAGCCTTAGAACTAAAGACAGTGCATGCAGACCCAGTACATCTCCATCCTGACCATACAATAGAAAATCCAACCAAATGCTGAGAAAACCCCAGTAGATCATACTCCAGAGATGTAATGCAATCTATTGTCTGTTAATCGTAAGTGGTATTACTGTTATATACCATGTGTGAAATTGGAAAATTCAATAAAACGGTTTAATAAAAAAAAATTGTGACCACGAGTGGATGACACTTATTCAAACATTACTTCCATCCCTTAGCTTTTTGTAGTAGGTGAGGTATTACAGCATCTTTTTGAGTTCTGCAACTTTGAATTGAAAATGGGGGATTGGTGCGGAATGAGGCACGCTTTCCCCAAGCAAATCCGACTAGGTTCTATATGGCAAAAAAACCTTATCAAAGGAAAACTTGAGATTGTGGCAGATATGAAAAAACTCGAGATGCCAATTTGGATGTAAGCTCACTTTTGCGCCGGTATAGGGATCCCAAGGGGACTCGTAATTTGGCCCATAGCCTTTTATTTCATTTTCCGTTCTGAAATGTTCACAAATAAATCTGGAAAGTAAAATGTTTAACCTTGCGGTGAGGACTGAAGAAGTAGTATTGCACTGAAAGCTCACAGAGTCCCTGAAAAAGACAGAACGGCATATTCACAAGCCCCTATCACCACCGGAGCGTCACATTTTTTTGATGCTCCAGTGGTGTTGCACCATTTTCGATATTTACAAGGTGGCGCAAAGCCACTTAGTGTGCCTTAACTAGTAAAATGCCCCTTTCCACCACAGTCTTCTGCTGAAAAGGGACGTGCAATGGGTGTTGCCGTGGACCTTCCACCAAAGCATCCATCACTTTTTAACGTTGCTCCAGATTTACAAGGATGTGTAAATCTGTGGCAGTGCCAAAAACTAATACCATGAGCAGGTGTTAGAATGGTGCACGAGGAAAAATGCTTTTATTTCTCCTCGTTTTTTCTTTTTTATGAGTGCTGTAGAAGCACATGTAAAAGAGCAAAACACCATTAATTATTGTTTATGTGCAGGAAGGTGTTCAGTATCATTAAATAATGACGATTTGCTACTTCTATGTGTGCTGCAAAATGCAGCACACATAGAAGGCATTATGGATTGTTTAGTGCAGGAACAGACACCTTCTTGCACAGAAACAATTATTACCTGGGGAGAGGTGTGGCGCCGCGGCCAGGGCGACTGACGCTGGAATCTGGGGACCACGGTTCGATCCCCAGCTCCGGCGGCAGCTTAGCCCAGCACCATGTGACTCTGGGCAATAGCTCGCTTAATCTTCCCGACGGCCCCCAGCGCCTAGAGACCCTTACGGGTGATTGTGCGCTATACAAATGTGGGCTTTACTTTACTTTACCTACACAGCAGGCATGGTGCCTGCGTTGGCCCTAGGCAGCTAACTTTAGCACCATCCCTAGGGAAAGCTCAGGGGTGCACCGTATTGTAGCCAAATTTGGCTTTGCTACGCACTCTGGCATTTTCTAGTAAAAATGCCCCAGAGTGGGATCAACATTTCACACATAGAGAGTGCCTGAAGGAAACGGTCTAGCCTAGGTTATAACTCAGCATTAAGCATTCAGTTCAGTTTGCAGCAAATGATGCAGTTCAGAAGTCTGATAACACGCATAACGACCAGGGCACAAGTCGTAAAACAAGCATTTGCAATGCAATAGGTCTCGCAGTAATTAGGTTTGAGCTTTTGGCATTGCTAAATATTACAACACTAATTGCAACAAAAGTCAATAAATTGTAGGCCAAAAAAATGTGTATTTATTTTTGTAGCAATGGTGGCATGCTGCACTTTAGATGAATATGTTTAAAAGTGAAGTGTGCCATACTGCGATTGCTGCAATAGTTAATTGTGGATGTGTTAACAACTGATGTGTGCAGTGATGGCTAGTGGTGTGTGTGCCTGTAGAAATTGTGCACTGATGGCTGGTGGTGTTTGCCTGGTGGAAGTGTGCACTGCTGGCTGGTGGTGTGTGTGCCTGGTGCAAGCGTGTACTGACAGCTGGTGGTGTGTGTGACTGGTGAAAGTGTGAACTGACAGCTGGTGGTGTGTGTGTGCCTGGTGAAAGCATGCACTGACGGCTGGTGGTGTATGTGTGCCTGGTGAAAGCGTGCACTGACGGCTGGTGGTGTGTGGATGACTGGTGAAAGTGTGCACTGACGTCTGGTGGTGTGTGCCTGGTGGAAGCATGCACTGATGGCTGGTGGTGTTTGTGTCTGGTGAAAGCGTGCACTGACGGCTGGTGGTGTTTGTGCACGGTGAAAGCGTACACTGATGACTGATGGTGTTTGTGTCTGGTGAAAGTGTGCACTGATGGTGTGGTGGTGTGTGGTGGTGTGTGGTTGTGTGTGTGTGTGTGTGGTTGTGTGTGTGTGTGGTTGTGTGTGTGTGTGTTGTTGTGTGGTTGTGTGTGTGTGGTTGTGTGTGTGTGGTTGTGTGTGTGGTTGTGTGTGTGGTTGTATGTGTGTGGTTGTGTGTGTGGTTGTGTGTGGTTGTGTGTGGTTGTGTGTGGTTGTGTGTGGTTGTGTGTGTGTGGTTGTATGTATGGTTGTGTGTGGTTGTGTTTGTGGTTGTGTGTGTGTGTGGTTGTGTGTGGTTGTGTGTGTAGTGTGTGTGTGTAGTGTGTGTGTGTGTAGTGTGTGTGTGGTTGTGTGTGGTTGTGTGTGTGTGATTGTGTGTGTTTATGTGTGTGTGGCTGGTGTTGTCATATTCTCTGTCTCTCAACCGTCTATATGGACCTTCAGTAGATTGTGATTTCTATCATACTCATCATCAAGCCATTGTAACAGCCACTGAAAGCACTATGCCTGCTCACTTCATTCTCACAGAGAACAGAAGCACAGCCCTCATAAATGAAGAAGGAGACACACCCAGACAGAAGTGGGTATGAGGCAGTAGGTACCTCAGATATATATTACCGTTCTGGGAAATGTACAGTGAGGGAAGACTAAAGAGAGGGGGGTCAGTGTGGCAGCCAAATATGTATATTTTGAAATATATGTGCAAATTGGACCATGCTAGGGATTGGAGTGTGACACTAGACTAGTGGTCATAGTAGAGGCAGAGGCAAAATGACGTTTTTTTATGGGAACGGAGGGAGCAGCCATTTACAATACGGGAAGCAGCAACAAACTAGCACTTTGGAAAAACAAAAGAAAAAATTGTCAGTGTGTGCTACTCGTGTGCTTTTGAAGCAGGACTCCGGGTAACTATTGCTAAAGAGGTTCGATGCCATGCACGAGATAGTGATAGTACCCTACTCCTGGTGTGGTAATATAGTGAACAACATGTGGGCACCAACAATATACATATCTTTATGCATTTAAAAATATAAAGCTATACACAGATATTAATTCATCTAGCCAGACAGAAAGACGGTTGGTTGGACAGACAGGCGGAGGGTTGCAGGGGAATCGGGGAACAGACTGAAAGAAGAACCGACAGACACGCATAGATGGGCGGATGAATAGATGTATAGAAGGACAACGGACTGACAAAGACAGATAAATAACATTACACTTATAGACAGAAGGGAGAGATAACTGGATTGACATATCAATGTACCAAAACATGGACAAAGGACAGCCACTAGACTGATAAATGAGAGAAAGGAATGGGTGGATACAGGAATTGTATAGACAAGTACACAGAGAGGCATATCTACAGTAAAACATAACTGGGCCCTGCCCAGCCCCTGGCTGCCTGGATGCCTGCTGGACTGGGAGGCTGGAGGACTTTTCCTTGTTCTCACAGCTGTTATTATTCACACAGCTCTACACAGCTCTGATGATGCACCTCACGCATGGGGCTGACGCAGGTATTATTTACACAGCTCTGATGATGCACCTCAGGCACGGGCTCACAGCTGTTATTATTCACACAGCTCTGATGAAGCACCGCAGGCACGGGGCTGACGCAGTTATTATTCACACAGCTCTGATGATGCACCTCAGGCACGGGCTGACGCAGTTATTATTCACACAGCTCTGATGATGCACCTCAGGCACGGGCTGACGCAGTTATTATTCACACAGCTCTGATGAAGCACCTCAGGCACGGGGCTGACGCAGTTAATATTCACACAGCTCTGATGATGCACCTCACGCATGGGGCTGACGCAGGTATTATTTACACAGCTCTGATGATGCACCTCAGGCACGGGCTCACAGCTGTTATTATTCACACAGCTCTGATGCTGCACCTCAGGCACGGGGCTGACGCAGTTATTATTCACACAGCTCTGATGATGCAGCTCAGGCACGGGCTGACGCAGTTATTATTCACACAGCTCTGATGATGCACCTCAGGCACGGGGCTGACGCAGTTCTTATTCACACAGCTCTGATGATGCACCTCAGGCACGGGGTTGATGCAGTTATTATTCACACAGCTCTGATGATCCACCTCAGGCACGGGCTCACAGCTGTTATTATTCACACAGCTCTGATGATGCACCTCAGGCACGGGGCTGACGCAGTTATTATTCACAATAGTACATGTGAGGTCAGCGGACCGCTGATCTCATCCTTATGCGCACACAAAGTTTTTTCCTAATGATTAGGAGTTCCAAACAGTTTTCTCTTAATGTTTTATTCAGTCTTTCATTTCATTAGTCAGTAATCATTTATTACTGTATTCTGAGAATGTTCGCTCTTATTTTCAGAGCATTACAATGTTGTATTTATCAAACACATCCAATGCATTTCGGGGCCATTTGGTGCCCCTTCATCAGGGATACTACAGTAAAGAAGGAAAGATACCATGTAAGTATGGTGAGTATCAGTATTGTGTGGGAGGTATGGGGTAAAACGTCTTAGTGTCTAGTTATAGGGTCACCCTTATTTAAACCTGAAGTACCGGTGAGATATGATAAAATGGGGCATCTTACGTGTATTCTGAAATGCAGGTAGCGTGAATCTAAGGGGGAAATTGCGCGCAGCAAAGTTACTAACACGTGATATCAATGGTGCCCATAAAATAATAAGCTGTGTGCCGTTCTCACGTAGTGAGAAACGGGGCTAACCTGTGTGTCAGGATCATGGGTTCTGCCAAGCGGCGTTCCGTTCGTGGGCGCTGGATGCAGTCTGACTGCCGGCTCCGCTGTTTACTAAAGTTCTATGGTCGCGCTCACGTGATCATGGAGGTAGAAGAAAGACTAGGTGACTAGTTTCGATAATGTCGTGGGTGAAATGTGACTATGTACATAAATGTGTAGTGATCAGAAAAGTGCAACAGTCAATGTTTAAACGGAAGTGAAGGTAAATATAAAAATAAAAATACAAATACAAATATAAGGATAAAGACTTTGAAACAGTGTTATATACATGGTTCACCATAATAATGTCGGGGTGGTATGACATACTTCATTTATACAGGAGACGTATATTTGCTCAGCCGAGCAACTTATTATAGATAGCACGAAAGTTCTATTCTGTCATTAAGCCCGAGTGGCTTCTGGGTAGACAATCTGTGGATCCAAGTGTTCTCACATTGAAGAAGGAATTTGGTGTTATCGCGTCCTTCAATTTTTGGTATTGTTTCCAAGATGATAAATTTGAGTTGTGAGATATTATGGTTAGCTTCCAGAAAGTGCATGGCAATAGATGATTTTGGTGATTTCAGTCTGATGTTTGATTTGTGTTCTGTGAGTCTTATTTTTATTTTACGTTCGGTTTTGCCAATATATAGTTTCCCGCAGGGACACTTAAGGGCATAGATGACGTTGCTCGAGTCGCATGTTGCATTCACCTTTAACTTTATAGTGTAACCTCTCATTGGGTGATTGATGACATTGCCTTTAATGATCGAATTACAGTTCCCACAGTTCATGCATGGTTTTGTGCCAGTGAATTTTTGTTTTCTTGCAGGTTTGAATCTAATCAGTTCTCCCAGGTTTTGAGCCCTGGAAAATGCAAATAGAGGCGGTTCTTTGAAGATTTGTCCAAAGTCTGGTTCTAGATTCAGTAATGGCCAATGTTGGTTTATGATTTGTTTAAATCTCCTAGTGGCTGTGGAGTATTTCGAAACTACCACTGTCCTGGTCTGTTGTTTCCTCTCTGTTGTTTGTAGGAGTCTTGTTCGGTCCATCTTGGCTATTTTGTCTTTGGACTCTTCGATAACGTTTTGGGGGTACCCTCGTTGTCGAAACTTGGTGGCCACTTCCTCAATGCGTTCTTTGACTTTATTAGGGTCTGATGTAATTCTCTTGGCGCGCGCCATTTGTGAGTAGGGTAGGTGTTGTTTGAGATTCGGTTCATGGAAGCTCGTGTAGTGCAACATGTTATTCCTGTCCGTTGGTTTGGTGAAAAGATCTGTCTCAAATTTGTGTTGGTTTCTGGTGATTTTGACATCGAGAAAATTTACGGTAGTCTCAGAGATTTGCCATGTCAGTTGAATCCGTTCGTCAATTTGATTAAATTTTTCCAGTAGGAGATGTAGTTCACTTTCAGAAGCTTTCCAGACGATAAAAATATCATCGATATATCTAGTAAACAAAAGTAGGTTTCTTGTCCATTCTTCATTTGCGAAGATGTGGGTTTCCTCATATTGCTGCATAAAGATATTGGCGTATACAGGCGCCGCTGAATTGCCCATTGCCATTCCTGCAAGTTGTTGATACCAACAGTCATTATATTTAAAGTAGCTCTGATAAAGGATAAAGAGCATCAATTCCATGAGGAATGTTTGGAAATCAGTATTCAGGTCCGTTTTAAGGAGCGCTTGCTCAATAGCTTCTATCCCCAGGGAGTGGGGTATGGAGGTATATAGAGCTCAAACATCAGCGGTACATAAGATTGTTTGATCTTGTGGATCAATCTGAAGGTTGTTAAGTTTTGAAATGAAATGTGTCGTATCCTTGGTGTATGTCCGCATGGACTGCACTGTTGGCTGTAGGTATTTGTCAAGGAGTTGGCCAATCGGTTCGTGTAAACTTCCACACGTAGAGACTATGGGTCTCATGGGGGGGTCTTTGAGATCTTTATGGATTTTTGGTACCATTCTGAGTGTGGGACTTTTTGGATTAGTTTTAGTCAAAAAGTTCTTGGTCCTATCATTAATTATGCCTGCTTCGTGCGCTCTTTCCAAAATGTTCAGTAAAGTTTTCATGTATTCTGTTGTTGGATTATAATCCAATTTCATGTATGTTGTGGCATCCATGATGTGTTCCATGGTCTTCCGTTCGTACATGTCTCTGTCCATAATCACTAGCGCGCCCCCTTTGTCAGCCTTGGTACATACGATTTTATCGTTTTGGGATAATTTTCTAAGTGTGTCCCTGTCTTTTTGTGTGGTGTTCCCGGACTTATTCTGGCCATGTTTGATATTTGCTAGATCCTTCTTAACTCTGTTTTCAAATAGGTCCAGCGTTTTGTGGCTCACAGGTGATTGAAATGTACTATGTGGTCTTAAGCCTAGTAGTTGGTCTTGATCTTTGGTTGGTTGTTCCGGTAGGACATTTTCAAAAAAATGGCGTAGGCGTAGTTTCCGCATCAATTTAAATAGGCTGACTTCTAATTCCAGGTTAGTTGTGTTAGTCGTGGGCACAAAGGATGTGCCTTTTTGTAGTAGTGTCTTTTCATGTTTGGTCATTCGGTATCCACTAATGTTAATGACAAGTTCCTCCTGGTTTATGTCTTCTTCGTGGACTTCTTGTCCTTGATGGTACCTGTTGTACTTCTGGTAATTGGTGGTTCTTTGTCTTTTTCTCTCTCCTTTGTTCTGTCCTCTCCGGGGTCTCCTTTTTGTGCCTGGCCCTGTTCTAAAAAAGGGTTCGGTTCTGTTTGGAGGCTTGTGGTCGGTTGCTGAGCTGTATTGGTATCTGCGCTCATATGGGTTGTGGTGGTCTTCTTCGGTCTCTGTGTGCTATCACTGTCAGAGGATGAGGTTTCCGTTTGGGAGTTTGGTGGTTTGTTTCTCCTTTTCTGGGCGTAGATCTCCGCCCACGTATAAACTTCTCCTAATCTGTAGTCTGTGGTGTCTCTTTTATATTTCCGTATTTTCCGTTCGTTAATCTCGTTGGAGTGTTTTTTGATCTGTGATTGAACATCTTCTAGAATCGTTTTGAGTTCATCCTCAGATAGCAGTTTGGATAGTTCATTAGATGTTTCTTCAATTTCCGTCGCAAGTTCCTCGAGTATTCCAGAGAGTTCCTCAATGATTAATAGGATTAAGTCGAGAGAACATTTATTCAAAATTTCATACCATCTTTCCTGGAATTTTTTGGAGTTCTTGCAGAGGGATGGTTTCAGGGCGATTCTGAGGCCCCTGGGTATTCGTTGGTTGCGATGATATTTGACCAGTGTACTGGCGTGTAGTTGTTGATTAATACGTCTCTTACTCAGGTATAACAGTTGTCTTATATGTTGCTCTTTTGAGCGTGTGGTAGTCTCCTGTGTGGTCTCTTCCCTGATTAGTGCGTAGATTCGGTCTGCTTCCTCTGGGTTAAATGCAAAGGTAGAGGCGTGGGCCTCAGTGCTCTTAGCGATTTCTTCGTAGTTATGTTGCATGTTTAGCGTGCTAGCCCAGTCGGTTTGGACACGAAGAATTAACAATCACAAAAATGTTGTGCTGGGGTGCACAGCTCTGTTGATGTAAAGGTTGGTCAAGTTTATAGGTGCTGCACAAGTAACGTCAGGTGTCCCTCGGCGTTAGGAAATCACAATAGTACATGTGAGGTCAGCGGACCGCTGATCTCATCCTTATGCGCACACAAAGTTTTTTCCTAATGATTAGGAGTTCCAAACAGTTTTCTCTTAATGTTTTATTCAGTCTTTCATTTCATTAGTCAGTAATCAGACCACACAGGAGACTACCACACGCTCAAAAGAGCAACATATAAGACAACTGTTATACCTGAGTAAGAGACGTATTAATCAACAACTACACGCCAGTACACTGGTCAAATATCATCGCAACCAACGAATACCCAGGGGCCTCAGAATCGCCCTGAAACCATCCCTCTGCAAGAACTCCAAAAAATTCCAGGAAAGATGGTATGAAATTTTGAATAAATGTTCTCTCGACTTAATCCTATTAATCATTGAGGAACTCTCTGGAATACTCGAGGAACTTGCGACGGAAATTGAAGAAACATCTAATGAACTATCCAAACTGCTATCTGAGGATGAACTCAAAACGATTCTAGAAGATGTTCAATCACAGATCAAAAAACACTCCAACGAGATTAACGAACGGAAAATACGGAAATATAAAAGAGACACCACAGACTACAGATTAGGAGAAGTTTATACGTGGGCGGAGATCTACGCCCAGAAAAGGAGAAACAAACCACCAAACTCCCAAACGGAAACCTCATCCTCTGACAGTGATAGCACACAGAGACCGAAGAAGACCACCACAACCCATATGAGCGCAGATACCAATACAGCTCAGCAACCGACCACAAGCCTCCAAACAGAACCGAACCCTTTTTTAGAACAGGGCCAGGCACAAAAAGGAGACCCCGGAGAGGACAGAACAAAGGAGAGAGAAAAAGACAAAGAACCACCAATTACCAGAAGTACAACAGGTACCATCAAGGACAAGAAGTCCACGAAGAAGACATAAACCAGGAGGAACTTGTCATTAACATTAGTGGATACCGAATGACCAAACATGAAAAGACACTACTACAAAAAGGCACATCCTTTGTGCCCACGACTAACACAACTAACCTGGAATTAGAAGTCAGCCTATTTAAATTGATGCGGAAACTACGCCTACGCCATTTTTTTGAAAATGTCCTACCGGAACAACCAACCAAAGATCAAGACCAACTACTAGGCTTAAGACCACATAGTACATTTCAATCACCTGTGAGCCACAAAACGCTGGACCTATTTGAAAACAGAGTTAAGAAGGATCTAGCAAATATCAAACATGGCCAGAATAAGTCCGGGAACACCACACAAAAAGACAGGGACACACTTAGAAAATTATCCCAAAACGATAAAATCGTATGTACCAAGGCTGACAAAGGGGGCGCGCTAGTGATTATGGACAGAGACATGTACGAACGGAAGACCATGGAACACATCATGGATGCCACAACATACATGAAATTGGATTATAATCCAACAACAGAATACATGAAAACTTTACTGAACATTTTGGAAAGAGCGCACGAAGCAGGCATAATTAATGATAGGACCAAGAACTTTTTGACTAAAACTAATCCAAAAAGTCCCACACTCAGAATGGTACCAAAAATCCATAAAGATCTCAAAGACCCCCCCATGAGACCCATAGTCTCTACGTGTGGAAGTTTACACGAACCGATTGGCCAACTCCTTGACAAATACCTACAGCCAACAGTGCAGTCCATGCGGACATACACCAAGGATACGACACATTTCATTTCAAAACTTAACAACCTTCAGATTGATCCACAAGATCAAACAATCTTATGTACCGCTGATGTTCGAGCTCTATATACCTCCATACCCCACTCCCTGGGGATAGAAGCTATTGAGCAAGCGCTCCTTAAAACGGACCTGAATACTGATTTCCAAACATTCCTCATGGAATTGATGCTCTTTATCCTTTATCAGAGCTACTTTAAATATAATGACTGTTGGTATCAACAACTTGCAGGAATGGCAATGGGCAATTCAGCGGCGCCTGTATACGCCAATATCTTTATGCAGCAATATGAGGAAACCCACATCTTCGCAAATGAAGAATGGACAAGAAACCTACTTTTGTTTACTAGATATATCGATGATATTTTTATCGTCTGGAAAGCTTCTGAAAGTGAACTACAACTCCTACTGGAAAAATTTAATCAAATTGACGAACGGATTCAACTGACATGGCAAATCTCTGAGACTACCGTAAATTTTCTCGATGTCAAAATCACCAGAAACCAACACAAATTTGAGACAGATCTTTTCACCAAACCAACGGACAGGAATAACATGTTGCACTACACGAGCTTCCATGAACCGAATCTCAAACAACACCTACCCTACTCACAAATGGCGCGCGCCAAGAGAATTACATCAGACCCTAATAAAGTCAAAGAACGCATTGAGGAAGTGGCCACCAAGTTTCGACAACGAGGGTACCCCCAAAACGTTATCGAAGAGTCCAAAGACAAAATAGCCAAGATGGACCGAACAAGACTCCTACAAACAACAGAGAGGAAACAACAGACCAGGACAGTGGTAGTTTCGAAATACTCCACAGCCACTAGGAGATTTAAACAAATCATAAACCAACATTGGCCATTACTGAATCTAGAACCAGACTTTGGACAAATCTTCAAAGAACCGCCTCTATTTGCATTTTCCAGGGCTCAAAACCTGGGAGAACTGATTAGATTCAAACCTGCAAGAAAACAAAAATTCACTGGCACAAAACCATGCATGAACTGTGGGAACTGTAATTCGATCATTAAAGGCAATGTCATCAATCACCCAATGAGAGGTTACACTATAAAGTTAAAGGTGAATGCAACATGCGACTCGAGCAACGTCATCTATGCCCTTAAGTGTCCCTGCGGGAAACTATATATTGGCAAAACCGAACGTAAAATAAAAATAAGACTCACAGAACACAAATCAAACATCAGACTGAAATCACCAAAATCATCTATTGCCATGCACTTTCTGGAAGCTAACCATAATATCTCACAACTCAAATTTATCATCTTGGAAACAATACCAAAAATTGAAGGACGCGATAACACCAAATTCCTTCTTCAATGTGAGAACACTTGGATCCACAGATTGTCTACCCAGAAGCCACTCGGGCTTAATGACAGAATAGAACTTTCGTGCTATCTATAATAAGTTGCTCGGCTGAGCAAATATACGTCTCCTGTATAAATGAAGTATGTCATACCACCCCGACATTATTATGGTGAACCATGTATATAACACTGTTTCAAAGTCTTTATCCTTATATTTGTATTTGTATTTTTATTTTTATATTTACCTTCACTTCCGTTTAAACATTGACTGTTGCACTTTTCTGATCACTACACATTTATGTACATAGTCACATTTCACCCACGACATTATCGAAACTAGTCACCTAGTCTTTCTTCTACCTCCATGATCACGTGAGCGCGACCATAGAACTTTAGTAAACAGCGGAGCCGGCAGTCAGACTGCATCCAGCGCCCACGAACGGAACGCCGCTTGGCAGAACCCATGATCCTGACACACAGGTTAGCCCCGTTTCTCACTACGTGAGAACGGCACACTGCTTATTATTTTATGGGCACCATTGATATCACGTGTTAGTAACTTTGCTGCGCGCAATTTCCCCCTTAGATTCACGCTACCTGCATTTCAGAATACACGTAAGATGCCCCATTTTATCATATCTCACCGGTACTTCAGGTTTAAATAAGGGTGACCCTATAACTAGACACTAAGACGTTTTACCCCATACCTCCCACACAATACTGATACTCACCATACTTACATGGTATCTTTCCTTCTTTACTGTAGTATCCCTGATGAAGGGGCACCAAATGGCCCCGAAATGCATTGGATGTGTTTGATAAATACAACATTGTAATGCTCTGAAAATAAGAGCGAACATTCTCAGAATACAGTAATAAATGATTACTGACTAATGAAATGAAAGACTGAATAAAACATTAAGAGAAAACTGTTTGGAACTCCTAATCATTAGGAAAAAACTTTGTGTGCGCATAAGGATGAGATCAGCGGTCCGCTGACCTCACATGTACTATTGTGATTTCCTAACGCCGAGGGACACCTGACGTTACTTGTGCAGCACCTATAAACTTGACCAACCTTTACATCAACAGAGCTGTGCACCCCAGCACAACATTTTTGTGGCAGTTATTATTCACACAGCTCTGATGATGCACCTCAGGCACGGGGCTGAAGCAGTTATTATTCACACAGCTCTGATGATGCACCTCATGCACGGCATGGTGCTACACACCTTCCTAGCAAATCCCATCACACACACTTGATCAAGAACCCTACACTCAATACGTCAAAACATAAATATGGGCAGATGCTGGAGTACAGGACTATATAGATCATGGCAAAAGCAAGTTGTCTCCAGGTATCAATGCCAGCAAATGTCAGCAAATGTCCCAACGTGTGAGACACTAGTTGTGTATCAAGCTACTGCACTCTGTTATTTCCATTCGTATGTTCTGCATCATTGCAAGATTCTAAATTTGGAGTTGTTTGACCGGTTTAATCAACTTGTTTTTGCTACCATTACTGCCTGTACATTTGTCCTGTAAAATCTGCAATTAGGCACATTGCATGGGGTTATAAGAAATAGAAAAGCGCGGTTAGGAGAGATTTAGGAATGACTGGTTACCTGGACAATAGTATTAAAATATACCAAGCTTACCTTTCTGCCGGTGGGGACAAAAGCAAAGTGTGCAAATACTCTTACATATGCAAACAGTTCCCTTTAATACCACAACTCCAAGCAAGTACTGATAGAGAGGACAAAGGCACAATTCAGTAATTCTGGACTTCCCGATTAAGAAGTTTTAAAAGTTAGAACAGGAAATGTTAAAGAAAGAGATGTGTCCACTAAGCACAAATGTGATTTCTGGCAAGGTTTGTGTGGCAGAAAATGCCCCCGGAATCCCGCCACGGCCGCACCGGAAGTCAGGCAAGGTCGCATGTGACGGGGGCGGGGCCGCGTCTGGACCGGAAGAGGAGGCAGGTGGAGTAAATGCGTCTCGCGGCCCGGGACTCCTGTGAGCGGTGGAGAGCCCCGGGGCTGCCAGCAGGAGGCTGCCCTAGTGTTGCGGGGCTCCCTTGACCAAGAGGGAGCCCCGGGAAAGGAGCTGGCAAGAGCCGCAGCGTGAACTCTGCGGAGGGGGCACGAGGCACATGCCCGGTGCCTGCCCCTGCCGCGTGCTGAGAGTGGAGTCCCCCGAGATTGGCCCGGTAAGTTCAAAAGGGCTGGGGGGGGCTCCGTAGGTGCTGTTGCCCTGGCCGACCATGGCTAGGGAGGATCACGATGAAGCACGCATGGCAAGGGAATTGTGGCCTGTTCAATGGAGCGCGCTTTCTCGTTTCTAATAAAGCGAAAGCGCGCCCACACAGCAAGCAGCCAGCAGCAAAAGCGCGCCCCCAAGGACAAATCTGAGACACAAAAAGCGTGTGGCCGACTCGTGTCTCACATTCCCAGAAGTCAGCAACATTAGTTGTCGAGCTTGGACGCATGCTTTGCATGCTTTTTCTAGCTCGTCCTAAAAAGAAGTGGGGGGACGCTGTCACCGAAAATGACATCACAACAGGAAGTGACGTCACTAAAGGTGCCGAGCTCCAAGTCCCAGAGAGGCCAAAGAGTGAAGTCCAGCTGTTTGGCAGGGGGGATGGCGTCCCCCCGGTAAAATAAGTGGGGGGACGTCGTCCACCCGCGTGGTACCCCGACTCGAGGTATTAACGACTCTCTCGTATGTGAAAACAAAAGCGCAGCGTCTTGGTTGACACGTACTTTTGCTAGCCAATCAAAGAGATACATTCACTGATAATTTCTTATATCTAAACAGAGAGTGCAGATGTTTAGTACAATGTGGCTACAGAGAAAACTTCTGTGCAGCTATCGACTCTAAGCAAAGTGGAGAAAGTCAAATGGTCAAAGTACAAGGGCGCAAAAGAAAATATTCACGTGACTCATTTGAGGTTTAATCATGTCTTTTATAATTCTTCGCTGCCATGTTCACTAACATTAAAAACACAACAATTAGGATAATATACCGCAAACCGAAATTATTGATATAGTGCAGTTGTTGAATCCAAAGATGAAAATAAGTGCATTTAAATTAAAATGCCTGCTTAGAATGTTGCCGAAGAATGTGCATACGTTTAAATAGTGTTTGTAAAAGACATGAATACTATACAAAGAGAAAAGTGAGTGGAGTAGGGGTAGCGTCCATGAACAAGACACACTTAAATGACTGGCTCTCTGGGATGGAACAGGCTGTGACTGCACTATTGCAGAAGTCGCAGCGACAAGAGATGAAGTCCATAGCGTTGAGGCATCTCCTATGTCCGAGTACCCAAGAGCAGAATTATAGTCCAAGGTTTCGGAATGTGTCACAGAGTTACCTGATGACGCATTAGGTGCACCTGCAATCACTGTAAGTCAGATAAGGCATACAGCTCAGTAGTTAAGGGAGGTTATCAGCAGCTAAAACAATTAGAGCAACACTTTTCTACCAGTCTTGCATCTCGGCTGCTCCGATGCAGCGCCACACCCAGGAAGTTTACTGCAGGGCAGTTGTGTCTGTCTTACTTGGTCTCGTCCTTTGGGCAGGGCGGTTAAGTCTGTCTTCCCTGATCTCGTCCTTTGGGCAGGGCGGTTGAGTCTGTTTTCCTTGGTCTCGCCCTCTGGCCTCCCCGGGCGCAGGTTGCCACAGGGAACATTGCCGAGTCGCGGTCTGCACAGGCCACACTCATAAACAATAATAAATCCCTCTTGTGTAAATACTCACGTATTGTCACATCAATATACTCATCTTTTTTATAGAGAAACACCCATACATGTATCATCACTGAATCATGTTTGATGCGCAGATGTCACTTTTTATTACATTAAATAAATTCTCAATTCATAAAAATATACTCTTTCCAATGATATATTATGAAATAATCTAAAATCCCAACAAAACGAATATTTTAAAACACTATTTACAATCTATGTGTTGTTACATCACTTTAAGGCCCTCGTCCTCTATAATTGTGCCAGAACAATATTAGTCCTTTTCTATATTTGTGTATTACCAAGATGTAATAATTCATACAAGGGGAAACATTCCGTAAGTAATTGTCCCTTGACAGTACAAAACAGACAGTATCACCATTTATAAATGGACCGCGAAAGTTATAAACAGAGAAAAATATATCACAAATTGTGATATATTTTTCTCTGTCTATTCATAAATTGTGATAGTGTCTGCTTTGCTATATTTTTCATAATACGTGAGTGTTTTCACGAGAGGATTTATTATTGTTTATGAATTTTGAACCATGTTCCTTTTGTTACACTGGTGCCTCTCTCATTATTGTTGTTGTGTTGTGCACAGATCACGCTGCCACTCTAGGCTCCCTGACCCAGCCAGGTTCAACCTTCCGCAGGTATTGAATGCAAAGAGAGTGTCAGCAAGGGGTACCCTGGATAGAGTTGGAAGGTGATGTCAGCACATAGCCCCCCTAGCCCTGCTCTCCCAGAGGCATCCCAAAATGTGCCACCGTGTGGCAGCAACTGTCGCTTCACTTCCACGGATACACAAAGCAGTCACACACTGATCCCACCAGTGCGCTTCTTCGGAAAGAAATTGACTCCAGGAATTTCCAGAGGGGGCTATTATTAGAGAATATTTCATGTGTATGTCCGAAATGGGGCCGGACCGTGGAAAGGGGGCAAGGAAGAGGTAGTGATATAAGCAGAACCCCAGCAAGCCTCAGTTTCACCCCACCCAATGTCCTGCTAGCTATTCCATCACCCCCGTAGTTCGTTGCTTTTGAGTTGCGCTTTTTATTTTGGAACCAAGGCTGAGATTCTCGTTGTCCCCCCCCCCCCCCCGCCCCCGAACAAATCTTAAAAAATTGGCAATTAGTATAAGTAATTAGAATAGATCTTGTATTTCAGTAACGTATCTTTGACACGAAAACGAAGGACGAGTTATGCAATATTTTTGGCTTCACTGTAGAACAACTCCATCAGAAAGTGTATTACAGTCTGTTTTCTATATAGTCCTGCAAATTTTATAATGGAACCCTTTTGGCTCCTAACCGACTCTGTACAGCTGCGACATAGATATCAGAACGAAATAGATTTTGGAGCGGAATGCAATGAAAGCTTGTTTCAGAATGCTGAGTTCTCAGTTACATACAGAAGAATAAAGACATGTAATATTAAGCTCCAAGTGTGGCATAGTCATTGACGGGTACCCAGACTGGGCTGGACTCTACAACTGGCGATGAGATAGGAGATAAGCAACCCGAAGAATGACCAAGCTCTCCCAGAGAGTAGCCGTGGTGCAAGAAAACTGCTTGTGAGTGCCACATGTGTCGCTGTTGAAATACGGAATTGGCGCTTCATGCGTATGGAGCCAAAGCACAGCTCCATCTGATGTAAAGCGGGTGGAGACAATGAAAGCTTTGTAAAGAATCTACACATCGATGGTCGAGCAACTGCTGGTCAGGCCATACATAGAGGTACCGCGCTGCCACACAAGATAAAGCTGTACATTATACGGAGTGTTTACAAAGAGCAGCCACTGCTAATCATAACTTGCAAATTAACGCTGTGAACAGAAGCACTGCAAGCCAGAGATCAACCGGAAGTCAGAAAATGCGGATTGACATTTAGAAGAGAAGAAATAAATTACTTTCTGAATACACTAAAGAGAGTCATCGTACCACAGCACTCTGTGAATTTGGCTCAAAGAGAAGTGCTTGGGGTTGTGCTTACAGAGCTGTCCATACCCAAAGCAGTTCATTGACAATGTTGCCAAATGGGTCTCAGAACAACTTCTCAGGTCTTCGAAGAATATAGAGCCAAATGTGACTCGGAACATTGACATTTTTCAGATGGCAGTGCAGAAAGTCACTTTTTCAGCTATTATTAAAGATGATTTAGAGGCCAGCATGTCGAAAGTCTCACCAGTCCACAGCGACAGCTATGCTGCTGATTGAGTGGAGGGTGGACCTTTCTGCTAAGGGTGTTCTACGCCCATTTCCGGTGGGCCATTTTACTGCTGCCATCTTAGAGTTGAGACGCTCTAGTCTCCATCCACCTCATTGTGGGCTTCCGGCTATAAACAGGGGCGATGGCGCGCCGAAGGCAAGCCCTTCTGCGCCCGTCCACGCCCGGACCACGCCTAGGGCCAGTCCTCCTGGTCCTATCATGCAGAATACCACAGACACCATCAGGTACACGAGGGACGCTTTATTTGCCTTAAAACGCACTAATACTCCAACGATCACCTGCCAGCGCCCTAGTACTAACTGCACAGGAGGTGCTGGATCAAGGGTCTTAGGGACAACTGACCTGTCATATAGGAAAGAGTTTAATGACAACTCAGCAAAGATATCCTGCATGCTAGTGAACACTAGATCTCTGGGGAAACACCATTTGGAGTTTTCCGACCTAGTGCAAACACAATGCGCAGACAAGGCTTTCGTCACGGAAACATGGGCTGATGCTAGCTCGGGGCCAGACATGCATTAAATCGGCTGAGGTAGACAATAAAAACAAAAGGGGAGGTGGACTGGCAGTGTTCTATCGTAGTCAGTTTAAAACAACGTTCGAGCCAATAATAATATCCGGCATTGAGGCCTTAGCCTTCTCGGTGCAGCCAACGGGCTCGCTGGCTATTAAAGGAGGGCTAGTCTACCGACCTCCGGGGCTGCGATGGGGGTTTGCGGATACGCTTAGAATGCTAATAGAATCCTCTATCATTAATGAGAACTTCCTGGTGTTGGGAGATTTCAATCTCCACTTGGAAATAGAAACAGACCCAGATTCAAACAAACTGATCAACACAATGAATGCGTTTGGACTGTCCCTAATCACAAAAGAGCTGAAAGGGTGGGGTGTTCTTCTATGTGAGGAAGTGGCACCTCTAGAGTGTGCGTGATTAAGACCCAGCTCAATGTGGCAGTGGAAAAGGTGTGGGAAAACACCCTGAGCCCTCAGGATAGACCCTATGGTCCACTAACAATGTACGGATAGACCTATGCAAAAGCTATTTCTATTCTAACTTCCAATAAGTGTGAGTAAGTGCAACCATCAATTCACAATCCAAAACATCAATTCACAAGAGCGAGTATATAAGATTTATTTTTTTCCCTTTTTTTTTAATTTCAAAGGATCTTTTTAGAAAAACTATTTTTTTATACAGTACAGATATACAGTACAGATATAGTGAAGGCAATACTGGTGTCATCGTTTGCCGGTGGGGTTACAATAGGCATATTGCTGACCTAATGGCGGTCTGTACAGAAATCGCTAGTTAAACACTAATTTGGCGTAGGCTGTCACTGGTGGTCTTATGCATTGCCCTCGTAGAAAGGAAACAAAAGTGGGAAATGAGAGAAAGGAGAAAGAGGACAGGATGGGTGACGCGGTTGTTAGCAGCCCAAACTTCCCGAGTTTGTGATATGAGAGGGCTGGGTGTGGGGGTACTGAGCCCCAATGGCTTACCTAAGGCGGTTTGTGTGAGCTCAGGTAGTTGTCTAGGGAGTGCCACATCTCGCCTTTCAAGGTGGAGTTGGGTGAGTGTTTAGAGGTTATGTTGTCTGCCCCTCTTAGGAATGTGATCCAGTTGAACCAGCTTTTGAAGGAAGCCTTCCCTGTGTTTTTCCAGTTCGTTAGTATGGTTTTAACTGCCGCCGTGAGCAGAAGGTCAATCAGGTCGCTGTTGTTTTTGGATTGGATTTCCGGGGCCATGAAGGCTGTGGCTATCCCTAGGAAGTCTGGTTGTGGTGGGTGTCCCGTTATGCTGTTTATGAAGTCTCTGATTTTACCCCAGAATGTCTTGACTTTGGGGCAGTAGAAGATAAGGTGTGCAAAATCTCCTTTTTCTTTGTGGCAGTTCCAGCATAGGTCGCTATCACTAAGTCCGACAGCTGCTAGGCGGGACGGGGTCCAGTACGCTTTGTGAAGGAGCCAGTATTTAGTTTGTGCTAGGGTTGGGGTGACTTTATTTTTGGTCGCTGATGGCCAGAGGTGAGTCTTTTCTTTCTCGCTGAAATGTCTAGTTTGTAGGGTTTCCCAGTATTCTAGTGTTTTGGCGTTTAGTCTCGTTGTTACTGGGCTAGGGAGTTTGTATAGGTACGATGTTTGGTGGCCGACTTTGTTTAGATTCGTCATGTATTGCAGAATCGATGGGACCTCCTTATTGAGATCTGCTCTCGTGATCGCTGCCTTTATTCTTAGAAAGCTATAGAATTCAATGTCTGGTAAGTTGTGCAAGTGTTTTAGGGTATCGAATGTGTGCGGGGTGCTAAGGTTTTCTAGTTGGTTCGGGGTGGAGATGCCTTGTTCATACCAGGCGTTAATGTTAAGTATCTTGTCTTTGTATTTTATTTTAGAGTTGAACCAAATAGATTCCCATCTTGTGTTTTTAATGCTACTCTCCATTCTCTTGTCGACTTTGAGGAGCGCGTTCTTAGTGTTTTTGAGTATAGTGTTGTTGGCCTCGGGGTGTTTGTTGGCTGTAAGCAGAGCTAGGGGGTCGAGGCCTTTTAGTATTGCTCTCTCTAGTGTCAGCCATACCGGCGAATACCCTTGTGCTGGGGCGAGCCAGTGTATCCCTTGTCTGGCTAGGCATGCTGTTTGGAATATCTTGAAGTTGGTGAGGTTGAGACACCCTAAGGATTTGTGTAGTCTTAGTTTCTGTAGGCTTATTCTGGGTTTCTTGCCTCTCCAGAGGAATTTATTTATGAGGATGTCCACCTTTTTGTGGAACTCCTCTGTGGTTACTAGTGGGAGCATGCTGAGCAAATAGTTAACCATGGGTGTTAGCATCATTTTTATTGTTTCCACCCTGCCCCACCAGCAGATACATTTTGGTGACCATGAGTCAATTCAATTTTTATTTGTTATGTTTTGGCTCTCAAAAGAGGGCCACATAAGACAAGAGACAACAAGTACAAATATACATTTCTCAAAATAAAATGACAACTACAACATTTTCCACCAGACAAGAAAATCAACGTCACATACCTCCATATTTCATCAATAAATAGCTAAAAAACATTTAAAAAAGTTAAAAATATTGAAGCAAAACATTTCATTTGGAGGAGTATATAAGGCCTGTAGAAAAGAATTCATATTAAGGATACCCAATTGCAGACATATTAGTTTTAACCACTTCAACCGAAGTGGACGCAATGCATGGCATGTAAACAATATATGGGAACGATCCTGAACAGATATATTACAAAAATTACATCTGGGAGAAGACCCATACCATTTTGCCAAGAGAATGTTCAGGGGTAACAAATCCTGCCGTAAAAGGAACCAGAATCTCCGAATACCATGAGGTAAATTCCAGGCGACATAGGGTTGGGCAAGCTTCATAGAATATGAATTGACAAGGAGATCCCCTCCCCTCTTTACTTGCATAGACTTTTTATCCAACGTAAAACATAAATCCCATGACGCCTGTTTCAGAAGGGATTTTAACTGGTTAGGAGAGATAGTAAAGAGAGTACTCTCTTCTAATTCAAGAAGTGCCACAGCCTTTCTAAAGTTCTTAACAATTTGGGAGTACTCTTTTAAATTACCCAACAATTCCCCCTTAAGAAGGAATCTCAAAGATCCCGTTTCTCCTCTAGCAAGGCTAACAACCCATCGAACTAAAGCTGATAGGCCCTGCGCCCAGCTGCTACGGAGACCAAATTCCATTCTGCAGGCGGCCACAGTACAGGCCGGGTTAAGGGATGTAATAGACCTTAATAATTTTCCTTCTACCGTCTGCAGAAAGCCCCAATGCTTTATATCAACCAGTTCCATTCCATACAGGAGAGTTGGAGGAATTTTTGCCCTAAAAACCTCCAGTACACAGGCAAAATGTCTTCTCCCTGTGGCGGAGTAGAGGGCACTCAGACTTTTGCCTTGGGATCTGGCTTTACGAGAATTATTATCAATATGAGGCTTCTCACTCGAGTTAGCGGAAATTATTTTTCCTAGAAAGGTATATGTCTTAACCACCTCCAGTTTCTGACCGCCTACTGCCCAACCAACATTCTCAGATTTAGATTTTTTCTTCCCTGTAATGCACATGATTTTACTTTTTGAGGCATTTATCCTCATATAATGAGACTCTGCAAAAAGATGTAAAGCCTGCAGACGATTGGCCAATCCCTTGGGAGTTAGATCCAGGATAAGAATGTCGTCTGCATAAAGCAAGCAGGAAATGGGAGATCCCCCCACTACCGGGGCTATGCCAACACAAGATGAAAGGGTAGCAGGAAGATCAGCAATGTACAGGGAGAAGAGTAGAGGGGCAAGAAGACAGCCTTGTTTTAATCCATTAATGGAGGGGATAACCTGCGATAAACCCCTTTCTCCTCCCTGTAGAACTCGGCACCAGGTGTTCGTATATAGGGATCGCACCAGATCTAGTAGGAGAGGGGGCATGCCCAAATCAAACAATTTTCTCCACAGCAAGGGACGGTCAACTTTGTCGAATGCTGTGGAGAAATCAATAAAGGCAGCATACACTCCCCCCCGAACTCTTATATATTTGTCCGTAATAACCTGAAGGGCTGTAAGGTTATCCAATGTACCATGTCCCTTACGGAAGCCAGTTTGTTCAAGGGGTAATATCTGATTCACATCAACCCAATCTGTTATTAAAGTGAGGAGACATTTGGCAAAGACTTTTCCAAGGGCATCAAGGGGGGCTATCTGGCGATAATTCATTGGATTATCCCTATCGCCCTTTTTGAATAGAGGGACCAATATGCTCCCCTTCCAAGAAGAGGGTACAATTTTGCTAATGAAGCAAGATCTAAATAAAGGGAATAGAATCTTACTCCGTGAAATAGGATCCTGCTTCAATACTGAGATGGGAAGTTCATCAGGCCCCATTGCTCCAGAGGAGCGCATATCCCTAATGGCCAATTCAATGGTTTTCTCCGAGGGGGAATCAATAGGAAACTCATCTTCTTTAATAATCTCCTTACAATCTACCAATGCAATATTCCCAGCATATAGGTTGGAAATGTAGATGACCCATGATAATTCAGCAATGGGAATGGGGAGAGAGCTGACTCTTGCTCCACAACCCTCGCCAATGAGAGACCAGAATTGTCTTACTTTACCATAAACAGCGGCCTCCCGAAGTCTTATCCAGAGAGAGTCTTCTTTTTCTTTTCTAAATTTCATCCTAATTCTGTTTCTCCTTCTTTTTAGCAAGTATATTTTCTTATTTGTTTCGATAGTTCTGCATAAAAATTGCTCCCGCACTAATTTATTTATTTCCTTATTTAGGAGGATTGGTGACCATGAGTCTAATTTCTCTTTCAGCTTGTTTAGTATTATCTTTTCGTTGTGGTCAAGTGTTGACTTAAGGTCCCTCCCGAAGTAAAGACCAAGGTATTTCAGGATTTGTTTTTGCCAAGTCAACCCCGAGTCCCCTAGGTCTGCTCTAGTAGTGTGCACATTTAGTGGTTTGCATTCAGACTTGTCCCTGTTAAGTTTGTAACTGCAAACACAACAATGATGGACAGAATGTGGATCAATGTCACACATTCACCCAGTCCAAAGATCTGGGCCCAAATCCATCGTTTTTCCACTCCACACCACCCTGGGTTAGACAATGGCGATATGCAAATCAGCGCTGACCCTGTGCCCCATGGGAACAGTCCAGTCCGAACTACAAAAGCCATGTCCTTCCGATGGATTTGGGCCCAGATCTTTGGACTGGGGTGAATGTGTGACATTGATCCACATTCTGTCCATCATTGTTGTGTTTGCAGTTACCGCTCTAAGTGTACTGGGGATGCTCAGACGTGAGTCCCAGGCACTCCACACCACTGGAATCAAGCTAGCCGGGCTGAAGAGAGGTGTTACCTCGAAACCGGGCCGGTCCTCGGATGCTTGTTTCCGTTCTGGGAAGGACATGGCATTTGTAGTTCGGACTGGACTGTTCCCATGGGGCACAGGGTCAGCGCTGATTTGCATATCGCCATTGTCTAACCCAGGGTGGTGTGGAGTGGAAAAACGATGGATTTGGGCCCAGATCTTTGGACTGGGGTGAATGTGTGACATTGATCCACATTCAGTCCATCATTGTTGTGTTTGCAGTTACCGCTCTAAGTGTACTGGGGATGCTCAGACGTGAGTCCCAGGCACTCCACACCACTGGAATCAAGCTAGCCGGGCTGAAGAGAGGTGTTACCTCGAAACCGGGCCGGTCCTCGGATGCTTGTTTCCGTTCTGGGAAGGACATGGCTTTTGTAGTTCGGACTGGACTGTTCCCATGGGGCACAGGGTCAGCGCTGATTTGCATATCGCCATTGTCTAACCCAGGGTGGTGTGGAGTGGAAAAACGATGGATTTGGGCCCAGATCTTTGGACTGGGGTGAATGTGTGACATTGATCCACATTCTGTCCATCATTGTTGTGTTTGCAGTTACCGCTCTAAGTGTACTGGGGATGCTCAGACGTGAGTCCCAGGCACTCCACACCACTGGAATCAAGCTAGCCGGGCTGAAGAGAGGTGTTACCTCGAAACCGGGCCGGTCCTCGGATGCTTGTTTCCGTTCTGGGAAGGACATGGCTTTTGTAGTTCGGACTGGACTGTTCCCATGGGGCACAGGGTCAGCGCTGATTTGCATATCGCCATTGTCTAACCCAGGGTGGTGTGGAGTGGAAAAACGATGGATTTGGGCCCAGATCTTTGGACTGGGGTGAATGTGTGACATTGATCCACATTCTGTCCATCATTGTTGTGTTTGCAGTTACCGCTCTAAGTGTACTGGGGATGCTCAGACGTGAGTCCCAGGCACTCCACACCACTGGAATCAAGCTAGCCGGGCTGAAGAGAGGTGTTACCTCGAAACCGGGCCGGTCCTCGGATGCTTGTTTCCGTTCTGGGAAGGACATGGCTTTTGTAGTTCAGACTGGACTGTTCCCATGGGGCACAGGGTCAGCGCTGATTTGCATATCGCCATTGTCTAACCCAGGGTGGTGTGGAGTGGAAAAACGATGGATTTGGGCCCAGATCTTTGGACTGGGGTGAATGTGTGACATTGATCCACATTCTGTCCATCATTGTTGTGTTTGCAGTTACCGCTCTAAGTGTACTGGGGATGCTCAGACGTGAGTCCCAGGCACTCCACACCACTGGAATCAAGCTAGCCGGGCTGAAGAGAGGTGTTACCTCGAAACCGGGCCGGTCCTCGGATGCTTGTTTCCGTTCTGGGAAGGACATGGCTTTTGTAGTTCGGACTGGACTGTTCCCATGGGGCACAGGGTCAGCGCTGATTTGCATATCGCCATTGTCTAACGCAGGGTGGTGTGGAGTGGAAAAACGATGGATTTGGGCCCAGACCTTTGGACTGGGGTGAATGTGTGACATTGATCCACATTCTGTCCATCATTGTTGTGTTTACAGTTACCGCTCTAAGTGTACTGGGGATGCTCAGACGTGAGTCCCAGGCACTCCACACCACTGGAATCAAGCTAGCCGGGCTGAAGAGAGGTGTTACCTTGAAACGGGCCGGTCCTCGGATGCTTGTTTCCGTTCTGGGAAGGACATGGCTTTTGTAGTTCGGACTGGACTGTTCCCATGGGGCACAGGGTCAGCGCTGATTTGCATATCGCCATTGTCTAACCCAGGGTGGTGTGGAGTGGAAAAACGATGGATTTGGGCCCAGATCTTTGGACTGGGGTGGATGTGTGACATTGATCCACATTCTGTCCATCATTGTTGTGTTTTCAGTTACCGCTCTAAGTGTACTGGGGATGCTCAGACGTGAGTCCCAGGCACTCCACACCACTGGAATCAAGCTAGCCGGGCTGAAGAGAGGTGTTACCTCGAAACCGGGCCGGTCCTCGGATGCTTGTTTCCGTTCTGGGAAGGACATGGCTTTTGTAGTTCGGACTGGACTGTTCCCATGGGGCACAGGGTCAGCGCTGATTTGCATATCGCCATTGTCTAACCCAGGGTGGTGTGGAGTGGAAAAACGATGGATTTGGGCCCAGATCTTTGGACTGGGGTGAATGTGTGACATTGATCCACATTCTGTCCATCATTGTTGTGTTTGCAGTTACCGCTCTAAGTGTACTGGGGATGCTCAGACGTGAGTCCTAGGCACTCCACACCACTGGAATCAAGCTAGCCGGGCTGAAGAGAGGTGTTACCTCGAAACTGGGCCGGTCCTCGGATGCTTGTTTCCGTTCTGGGAAGGACATGGCTTTTGTAGTTCGGACTGGACTGTTCCCATGGGGCACAGGGTCAGCGCTGATTTGCATATCGCCATTGTCTAACCCAGGGTGGTGTGGAGTGGAAAAACGATGGATTTGGGCCCAGATCTTTGGACTGGGGTGAATGTGTGACATTGATCCACATTCTGTCCATCATTGTTGTGTTTGCAGTTACCGCTCTAAGTGTACTGAGGATGCTCAGACGTGAGTCCCAGGCACTCCACACCACTGGAATCAAGCTA
The DNA here is from genome assembly GCF_964261635.1 of Lissotriton helveticus. Classification (NCBI taxonomy): domain Eukaryota; kingdom Metazoa; phylum Chordata; class Amphibia; order Caudata; family Salamandridae; genus Lissotriton; species Lissotriton helveticus. Next base: position 316,041,180 of record NC_136069.1, read on the forward strand.
GCCGGGCTGAAGAGAGGTGTTACCTCGAAACCGGGCCGGTCCTCGGATGCTTGTTTCCGTTCTGGGAAGGACATGGCTTTTGTAGTTCGGACTGGACTGTTCCCATGGGGCACAGGGTCAGCGCTGATTTGCATATCGCCATTGTCTAACCCAGGGTGGTGTGGAGTGGAAAAACGATGGATTTGGGCCCAGATCTTTGGACTGGGGTGAATGTGTGACATTGATCCACATTCTGTCCATCATTGTTGTGTTTGCAGTTACCGCTCTAAGTGTACTGGGGATGCTCAGACGTGAGTCCCAGGCACTCCACACCACTGGAATCAAGCTAGCCGGGCTGAAGAGAGGTGTTACCTCGAAACCGGGCCGGTCCTCGGATGCTTGTTTCCGTTCTGGGAAGGACATGGCTTTTGTAGTTCAGACTGGACTGTTCCCATGGGGCACAGGGTCAGCGCTGATTTGCATATCGCCATTGTCTAACCCAGGGTGGTGTGGAGTGGAAAAACGATGGATTTGGGCCCAGATCTTTGGACTGGGGTGAATGTGTGACATTGATCCACATTCTGTCCATCATTGTTGTGTTTGCAGTTACCGCTCTAAGTGTACTGGGGATGCTCAGACGTGAGTCCCAGGCACTCCACACCACTGGAATCAAGCTAGCCGGGCTGAAGAGAGGTGTTACCTCGAAACCGGGCCGGTCCTCGGATGCTTGTTTCCGTTCTGGGAAGGACATAGCTTTTGTAGTTCGGACTGGACTGTTCCCATGGGGCACAGGGTCAGCGCTGATTTGCATATCGCCATTGTCTAACCCAGGGTGGTGTGGAGTGGAAAAACGATGGATTTGGGCCCAGATCTTTGGACTGGGGTGAATGTGTGACATTGATCCACATTCTGTCCATCATTGTTGTGTTTGCAGTTACCGCTCTAAGTGTACTGGGGATGCTCAGACGTGAGTCCCAGGCACTCCACACCACTGGAATCAAGCTAGCCGGGCTGAAGAGAGGTGTTACCTCGAAATCGGGCCGGTCCTTGGATGCTTGTTTCCGTTCTGGGAAGGACATGGCTTTTGTAGTTCGGACTGGACTGTTCCCATGGGGCACAGGGTCAGCGCTGATTTGCATATCGCCATTGTCTAACCCAGGGTGGTGTGGAGTGGAAAAACGATGGATTTGGGCCCAGATCTTTGGACTGGGGTGAATGTGTGACATTGATCCACATTCTGTCCATCATTGTTGTGTTTGCAGTTACCGCTCTAAGTGTACTGGGGATGCTCAGATGTGAGTCCCAGGCACTCCACACCACTGGAATCAAGCTAGCCGGGCTGAAGAGAGGTGTTACCTCGAAACCGGGCCGGTCCTCGGATGCTTGTTTCCGTTCTGGGAAGGACATGGCTTTTGTAGTTCGGACTGGACTGTTCCCATGGGGCACAGGGTCAGCGCTGATTTGCATATCGCCATTGTCTAACCCAGGGTGGTGTGGAGTGGAAAAACGATGGATTTGGGCCCAGATCTTTGGACTGGGGTGAATGTGTGACATTGATCCACATTCTGTCCATCATTGTTGTGTTTGCAGTTACCGCTCTAAGTGTACTGGGGATGCTCAGACGTGAGTCCCAGGCACTCCACACCACTGGAATCAAGCTAGCCGGGCTGAAGAGAGGTGTTACCTCGAAACCGGGCCGGTCCTCGGATGCTTGTTTCCGTTCTGGGAAGGACATGGCTTTTGTAGTTCGGACTGGACTGTTCCCATGGGGCACAGGGTCAGCGCTGATTTGCATATCGCCATTGTCTAACCCAGGGTGGTGTGGAGTGGAAAAACGATGGATTTGGGCCCAGATCTTTGGACTGGGGTGAATGTGTGACATTGATCCACATTCTGTCCATCATTGTTGTGTTTGCAGTTACCGCTCTAAGTGTACTGGGGATGCTCAGACGTGAGTCCCAGGCACTCCACACCACTAGAATCAAGCTAGCCGGGCTGAAGAGAGGTGTTACCTCGAAACCGGGCCGGTCCTCGGATGCTTGTTTCCGTTCTGGGAAGGACATGGCTTTTGTAGTTCGGACTGGACTGTTCCCATGGGGCACAGGGTCAGCGCTGATTTGCATATCGCCATTGTCTAACCCAGGGTGGTGTGGAGTGGAAAAACGATGGATTTGGGCCCAGATCTTTGGACTGGGGTGAATGTGTGACATTGATCCACATTCTGTCCATCATTGTTGTGTTTGCAGTTACCGCTCTAAGTGTACTGGGGATGCTCAGACGTGAGTCCCAGGCACTCCACACCACTGGAATCAAGCTAGCCGGGCTGAAGAGAGGTGTTACCTCGAAACCGGGCCGGTCCTCGGATGCTTGTTTCCGTTCTGGGAAGGACATGGCTTTTGTAGTTCAGACTGGACTGTTCCCATGGGGCACAGGGTCAGCGCTGATTTGCATATCGCCATTGTCTAACCCAGGGTGGTGTGGAGTGGAAAAACGATGGATTTGGGCCCAGATCTTTGGACTGGGGTGAATGTGTGACATTGATCCACATTCTGTCCATCATTGTTGTGTTTGCAGTTACCGCTCTAAGTGTACTGGGGATGCTCAGACGTGAGTCCCAGGCACTCCACACCACTGGAATCAAGCTAGCCGGGCTGAAGAGAGGTGTTACCTCGAAATCGGGCCGGTCCTCGGATGCTTGTTTCCGTTCTGGGAAGGACATGGCTTTTGTAGTTCGGACTGGACTGTTCCCATGGGGCACAGGGTCAGCGCTGATTTGCATATCGCCATTGTCTAACCCAGGGTGGTGTGGAGTGGAAAAACGATGGATTTGGGCCCAGATCTTTGGACTGGGGTGAATGTGTGACATTGATCCACATTCTGTCCATCATTGTTGTGTTTGCAGTTACCGCTCTAAGTGTACTGGGGATGCTCAGATGTGAGTCCCAGGCACTCCACACCACTGGAATCAAGCTAGCCGGGCTGTCCTCGGATGCTTGTTTCCGTTCTGGGAAGGACATGGCTTTTGTAGTTCGGACTGGACTGTTCCCATGGGGCACAGGGTCAGCGCTGATTTGCATATCGCCATTGTCTAACCCAGGGTGGTGTGGAGTGGAAAAACGATGGATTTGGGCCCAGATCTTTGGACTGGGGTGAATGTGTGACATTGATCCACATTCTGTCCATCATTGTTGTGTTTGCAGTTACCGCTCTAAGTGTACTGGGGATGCTCAGACGTGAGTCCTAGGCACTCCACACCACTGGAATCAAGCTAGCCGGGCTGAAGAGAGGTGTTACCTCGAAACCGGGCCGGTCCTCGGATGCTTGTTTCCGTTCTGGGAAGGACATGGCTTTTGTAGTTCGGACTGGACTGTTCCCATGGGGCACAGGGTCAGCGCTGATTTGCATATCGCCATTGTCTAACCCAGGGTGGTGTGGAGTGGAAAAACGATGGATTTGGGCCCAGATCTTTGGACTGGGGTGAATGTGTGACATTGATCCACATTCTGTCCATCATTGTTGTGTTTGCAGTTACCGCTATAAGTGTACTGGGGATGCTCAGACGTGAGTCCCAGGCACTCCACACCACTGGAATCAAGCTAGCCGGGCTGAAGAGAGGTGTTACCTCGAAACCGGGCCGGTCCTCGGATGCTTGTTTCCGTTCTGGGAAGGACATGGCTTTTGTAGTTCGGACTGGACTGTTCCCATGGGGCACAGGGTCAGCGCTGATTTGCATATCGCCATTGTCTAACCCAGGGTGGTGTGGAGTGGAAAAACGATGGATTTGGGCCCAGATCTTTGGACTGGGGTGAATGTGTGACATTGATCCACATTCTGTCCATCATTGTTGTGTTTGCAGTTACCGCTCTAAGTGTACTGGGGATGCTCAGATGTGAGTCCCAGGCACTCCACACCACTGGAATCAAGCTAGCCGGGCTGAAGAGAGGTGTTACCTCGAAACCGGGCCGGTCCTCGGATGCTTGTTTCCGTTCTGGGAAGGACATGGCTTTTGTAGTTCGGACTGGACTGTTCCCATGGGGCACAGGGTCAGCGCTGATTTGCATATCGCCATTGTCTAACCCAGGATGGTGTGGAGTGGAAAAACGATGGATTTGGGCCCAGATCTTTGGACTGGGGTGAATGTGTGACATTGATCCACATTCTGTCCATCATTGTTGTGTTTGCAGTTACCGCTCTAAGTGTACTGGGGATGCTCAGACGTGAGTCCCAGGCACTCCACACCACTGGAATCAAGCTAGCCGGGCTGAAGAGAGGTGTTACCTCGAAATCGGGCCGGTCCTCGGATGCTTGTTTCCGTTCTGGGAAGGACATGGCTTTTGTAGTTCGGACTGGACTGTTCCCATGGGGCACAGGGTCAGCGCTGATTTGCATATCGCCATTGTCTAACCCAGGGTGGTGTGGAGTGGAAAAACGATGGATTTGGGCCCAGATCTTTGGACTGGGGTGAATGTGTGACATTGATCCACATTCTGTCCATCATTGTTGTGTTTGCAGTTACCGCTCTAAGTGTACTGGGGATGCTCAGATGTGAGTCCCAGGCACTCCACACCACTGGAATCAAGCTAGCCGGGCTGAAGAGAGGTGTTACCTCGAAACCGGGCCGGTCCTCGGATGCTTGTTTCCGTTCTGGGAAGGACATGGCTTTTGTAGTTCGGACTGGACTGTTCCCATGGGGCACAGGGTCAGCGCTGATTTGCATATCGCCATTGTCTAACCCAGGGTGGTGTGGAGTGGAAAAACGATGGATTTGGGCCCAGATCTTTGGACTGGGGTGAATGTGTGACATTGATCCACATTCTGTCCATCATTGTTGTGTTTGCAGTTACCGCTCTAAGTGTACTGGGGATGCTCAGACGTGAGTCCTAGGCACTCCACACCACTGGAATCAAGCTAGCCGGGCTGAAGAGAGGTGTTACCTCGAAACCGGGCCGGTCCTCGGATGCTTGTTTCCGTTCTGGGAAGGACATGGCTTTTGTAGTTCGGACTGGACTGTTCCCATGGGGCACAGGGTCAGCGCTGATTTGCATATCGCCATTGTCTAACCCAGGGTGGTGTGGAGTGGAAAAACGATGGATTTGGGCCCAGATCTTTGGACTGGGGTGAATGTGTGACATTGATCCACATTCTGTCCATCATTGTTGTGTTTGCAGTTACCGCTCTAAGTGTACTGGGGATGCTCAGACGTGAGTCCCAGGCACTCCACACCACTGGAATCAAGCTAGCCGGGCTGAAGAGAGGTGTTACCTCGAAACCGGGCCGGTCCTCGGATGCTTGTTTCCGTTCTGGGAAGGACATGGCTTTTGTAGTTCGGACTGGACTGTTCCCATGGGGCACAGGGTCAGCGCTGATTTGCATATCGCCATTGTCTAACCCAGGGTGGTGTGGAGTGGAAAAACGATGGATTTGGGCCCAGATCTTTGGACTGGGGTGAATGTGTGACATTGATCCACATTCTGTCCATCATTGTTGTGTTTGCAGTTACCGCTCTAAGTGTACTGGGGATGCTCAGATGTGAGTCCCAGGCACTCCACACCACTGGAATCAAGCTAGCCGGGCTGAAGAGAGGTGTTACCTCGAAACCGGGCCGGTCCTCGGATGCTTGTTTCCGTTCTGGGAAGGACATGGCTTTTGTAGTTCGGACTGGACTGTTCCCATGGGGCACAGGGTCCGGGCTGATTTGCATATCGCCATTGTCTAACCCAGGATGGTGTGGAGTGGAAAAACGATGGATTTGGGCCCAGATCTTTGGACTGGGGTGAATGTGTGACATTGATCCACATTCTGTCCATCATTGTTGTGTTTGCAGTTACCGCTCTAAGTGTACTGGGGATGCTCAGACGTGAGTCCCAGGCACTCCACACCACTGGAATCAAGCTAGCCGGGCTGAAGAGAGGTGTTACCTCGAAACCGGGCCGGTCCTCGGATGCTTGTTTCCGTTCTGGGAAGGACATGGCTTTTGTAGTTCGGACTGGACTGTTCCCATGGGGCACAGGGTCAGCGCTGATTTGCATATCGCCATTGTCTAACCCAGGGTGGTGTGGAGTGGAAAAACGATGCATTTGGGCCCAGATCTTTGGACTGGGGTGAATGTGTGACATTGATCCACATTCTGTCAATCATTGTTGTGTTTGCAGTTACCGCTCTAAGTGTACTGGGGATGCTCAGACGTGAGTCCCAGGCACTCCACACCACTGGAATCAAGCTAGCCGGGCTGAAGAGAGGTGTTACCTCGAAACCGGGCCGGTCCTCGGATGCTTGTTTCCGTTCTGGGAAGGACATGGCTTTTGTAGTTCGGACTGGACTGTTCCCATGGGGCACAGGGTCAGCGCTGATTTGCATATCGCCATTGTCTAACCCAGGGTGGTGTGGAGTGGAAAAACGATGGATTTGGGCCCAGAGCTTTGGACTGGGGTGAATGTGTGACATTGATCCACATTCTGTCCATCATTGTTGTGTTTGCAGTTACCTGTTAAGTTTGCAGCCCGCTACCTGTGCGTACTCCTCAATGGTGGACATTAGGGCTGCTATTGAGGGGCCCGGATTCTCTGTTGTGATGAGTATGTCATCCACATATGCGGCTAGTTTAACCGTATTCCCCCTGACTGGGATTCCTTTTATTTCCTTGTTATTCCTGATCATGGAGAGTAGTGGTTCTAGGGAGGGCAGGAAAAGGGCTGGGGAGAGTGGACAGCCTTGTCTCGTCCCTCTTCCCAGGGTGAGCAGCTCCGAGGTGCCCCCGTTGATAATCACGCAGGCTTTCGGTTCGTTATAGAGTGCCATCACCATCCTTCTATAGTTCTCTCCCAATCCGAACTTTTGCATGCATTGGTCAAGGAAGGGCCACGACACTCTGTCAAAAGTCTTTTCGGCGTCGAGTGCGATCATGACTGCTGGTTCATTGTTAGTGGAGGCGTGATTTATTAAGTGGCATAGGAGTCTCGTGTCATCATGTGACATCCTGTTTTTGATGAAGCCCACCTGAGAGTTATGGATTAGATTTGGGAGTTGTGCGTTAAGTCTCGTCGCTAGGATCTTTGCATAGATCTTGCAGTCAACGTTAATTAGGGAAATTGGGCGGAAGTTTTGAGGGTGTTGCGGATATTTGCCCTCTTTTGGGATGACTATTATGTTGGCCTCTGCCGTTGAGTCAGTCATCCTCCCCTTATGGATACAGTGGGTGTAGACCTCTTCCATTGTGGGATTGATTAGGGGGAGGAAGTGCTTGTAGAACCCTGCTGTGTATTCGTCCGGTCCCGGTGCATTATTATCTTTGAGGTCCGCTACTGCTTTTTCTATCTCTGCTCCCGTTATGTCTTGTTCTAGGGATGCCCTTTGTGGATCTGTCAGCACGGATAGGGTAAGCTTGTCTAGGAGACTGGCTCCCCCGTCCGCCTTAAGGTTTTTGTCCTCACTATAGAGGCCCTCGTAGAATTCTTTAAAGACCTTGAGGATTTCTTTGTTTGACGTTTGTGAATTCTTGTTGGTATCTGTTATTGCTGCAATTGTGTGTTTCCTCTGTTATCTCTTGAGGTATGAGGCTAGTGCCTTCCCTGCTTTGTTCGCAGTAGATAAGTTTATTGCTTTGTATTTGTTTATCCAAGCTCCTGCCCTCTCGCTTAGTATCCTGTTGAGTTCATATTTCTTCCTTGTTAGGTCTGTGAGTGTGTTCTTGTCTGTTAGGTTGGCGCTATGGCTCATTTCCACCTCTTTAATCTGCCCTTCAAGCTCTAATATTTTTATTTCTTTCTCTGTTCATTCTGGCTTTGACGAAGAGTATTTTTCCCCTGACAGTGGCTTTCATGGCATCCCAGAGGGTGCCTCTATCCGTGTCTGGGTTATCGTTGAATTCTAGGTATTCTTTTATGGTCTCTTCTATTTCGGTTACATTGGCTGGGTTTTTGAGGATGTTGCTGTTGAATCTCCACCTGCGGCTTATGTGTTCGTTATGTCGCCCACTAAGCGTTAGGTTGATATGTGAGTGGTCTGATATTGATCTTGGGGCGATTTCTGTGTGATCGATGAGGTGTGTGTGTGAGGCTGACAATAGGATGTACTCAATCCTGCTATATGAGTTATGTGGGTGCGAGTAGAAGGTGTAGGCCCTGGCGTCTGGGTGTTGCAGTCTCCAGGGGACTCTAAGTTGGAGTTTAGCGCATACATTCTTCAGGGTATTCTCCCCCTGAGTGCAGTGGCTAATTCTTTGTGGGTGTCTGTCTGTGGCTTGGTCTAGTACTTGATTGAGGTCCCCCGCTACGATCAGGAGGTCATCTTGTGGTAAGTTACTCAGCCTGTTCTCGACATTACCCCAGAAAGTACTGTCATCTATGTTGGGCCCATAAATATTGGCAATGTGTATCATCTCCCCCCCTCTCTTGAGGCTGGTTATTAGTATTCTCCCTTCCTCATCTGTGTAGTTCTCGTGTATGGCTAGTTTGGCTTTTTTGTTTATCAGCGTAATGACTCCTCTCTTTTTGTGTACTGCTGGCGAGCATATCGATTCTCCTATCTAGTTCGCTCTCAGCCGTTGTGCGTCCTCAGCTGACAGTTTGGTTTCTTGGAGCACCCATACATCGCTCTTTAGTTTGGCTAGGTACTCTATCACTTTCCTTCTCTTGACAGGGTGGTAAAGCCCTTTAACATTGAATGAGACTACTTTGATGTTTGCAAACAGATTGGTTTGCATTGCTTGTGTCATTCCTTAAGCTGAGTATCGCTCTTATGTGTGGTGCCTTTGTATGACTTTGGCTTCCCTGAGTCTGTCCCTAGCTCAAGCTTTACATTTGCCTCCATGGGCGTCCGCAGGGGAGGGCAAGATGGGCACTAGCCCCCCCCTGGAACACCGGTCTGTCACTATTGATAGCCCCCACAGTGGTGTTTGTCTGCAGGGCCGTCAATTTTAAAAGCGTGAGAAAGCACTTGCAATGACGGTCCTGCTTGATGAGTGGGAAAACTGATGCTGATGGGCAAGAGAGAAGGTCTGGGCCTGGCTGCTCCCACAGCTTGAAGCAGAGGCGCACCTAGAGTCGAATTTCGGGGGGGGGGGGCACATTTTTCAAGCTAAGGAAGAGTGGAGCTGCAGCCAGGGGCCCTAGGAAGGGGTGAAAACCATCAAAGCCTCATTGACGCCGGCACCGAATTACACAATTCGCCCAGAGATGCAATGGGTGTGTCTGCCTGTTTTTTGCGAGTCAATTGGAAAGTCCTTCTGTGCACTCGTGATTTATTCGTACTCAAGCTATATTCCTTTCTTTTGTTGGTGCTGCTACTTCCTGGTACCTACTCTTTAGGTGCCCATATCGTGTGTGGTGCAGACACTTCTGTTCCGATGGATGTGTGCACTTTTCAGCAAACATTAAAGTTTCATTAATTTCTTTTCCATGGTAATAATCAGTTTTAACTCTTTTTCAGTTGTCAACTTCTAAAATAAAATAATGGATATATTTAAAAACAGTTAACAATGGAAACCAAAATATGAATTAAAATATTTTGTTGACAACTGAAAAAGAGTTAAAACTGAACAGAAGTGTCTGCACCACACACGATATGCCTGTTTTTTGCACCATAAGCACTAGTATTACAGAAGGGTCTGCATATGAGATGGATTAAAGAGTTTACGCCTTGAGCTCCAAAGGGGCAGTCCCTCATGTTCATTGCAGTATCGAGTGTAGCCCCTGGACCACTGTCTGTACTCACTGTCGCCTGCCATGATTCACGAAGGGAAAGCTGTCCCACAGGGACAACTTTTCTTTTCTGAATCATGTACCAACTGCAGCTCAGTGTTGGTATCAGATCAACGGTTTGCAACTGCCATTGCGTTTGAAAACCATTGATATATGTCATTGTAAATTGCAATTTGAAGATAGCACCCTTTCCACTGCCCCTCCAAATTCCAATATGAAGTAAGATGCAGAACCCCTTTTGTCAATCATGAAGGTTATACACAACTCTAAAAAGGGGTTTTGCAGTAGCAACCACTGTGATGCTGCAAATTGTAAGCTTTATGACTCCAACATCCTTTTGTATTTGAAGGCCCTAGTTATTTAGATAAAGCAGGATGTGCAGTGAAAGGAATGACGTTACAAATGAGTAGTGCCTTTAATGCTCTGGAAATGCTAGGATCTCCTATCTACCTCTCTACCTCTACCTCTCTCTCTCTACCTATCTCTCTACCTCTCTCTCTCTACCTATCTCTCTACCTCTCTACCTCTCTCTCTCTACCTCTCTCTCTACGTCTCACTCTCTATGTCTCTCTTTACCTCTACCTCTCTCTCTACACCTCTCTCTACACCTCTCTACCTCTCGCTATCTCTCTCTCTCTCTCTCTCTCTCTCTACCTCTCTCTCTCTACCTCTCTACCTCTACCTCTCTCTCTACCTCTCTCTCTCTACCTCTCCCTCTCTCTCTCTCTCTCTCTATACCTCTCTCTCCACCTCTCTCTCTCTACCTCTCTACCACTACCCCTCTACCTCTATCTCTCTATCTCTCTCCCTCTCTCTCTACCTCTCTCTCTCTACCTCTCTCTCCACCTCTCTTTCTCTCTACCTCTCTACCACTACCTCTCTACCTCTACCTCTCGCTCTACCTCTCTCTCTCTACCTCTCTCTCTCTACCTCTCTGTCTCTCTACCTCTCTCTCTCTCTCTACCTCTCTCTCTCCCTCTACCTCTCTCTACCTCTCTCTCAACCTCTCTCTCTACCTCTCTACCTCTACCTCTACCTCTCTCTACCTCTCTCTCTACCTCTCTCTCTCTACCTCTCTCTCCCTACCTCTCTCTCCCTACCGCTCTCTCTCTACCACTCTCTCTCTCTCTCTCTTTCGACCTCTACCTCTCTACCTCTCTCTCTACCTCTCTCTCTCTCTCTCTCTCTCTCTCTCTCTCTCTCTCTACAGCTCTCTCTCTCTCGACCTCTACCTCTCTCTCTACCTCTCTCTACCTCTCTCTCTCTCTACCCCTCTCTCTCTACCTCTCTACCTCTACCTCTACCTCTCTCTACCTCTCTCTCTCTACCTCTCTCTCTACCTCTCTCTCTCTCTACCTTCCTCTACCTCTACCTCTCTCACTCTACCTCTCTGTCTCTACCTCTCTCTCTACCGCTCTCTCTAACCCTCTATCTACCTCTCTACCCCTCTCTACCTCTCTCTCTACCTCTCTCTCTACCTCTCCCTCTTCCCCTCCCTCTCTACCTCTCTGGCTACCTCTCTCTCTACCTCTCTCTCTCTCTCCCTCTCTACCTCTCCCTCTACCACTCTCTCTCTCTCTACCTCTCTACCTCTACCTCTACCTCTCTCTCTCTCTCCCTCTACCTCTCTCTCTCTCCCTACCTCTACCTCTACCTCTCTCTCTCTACCTCTCTCTCTCTACCTCTATTACTCTACCTCTCTCTCTCTCTCTCTACCTCTCTCTCTCTCTCTCTACCACACTCTCTCTCTCTCGCTCTACCTGTATGTCTCTCTCTACCTCTCTCTCTCTCTACTGCTCTCTCTCTACCCCTCTTTCTCTCTCTACCTCTCTACCTCTACCTCTCTCTCTACCTCTCTACCTCTCTCTCTCTCTACTGCTCTCTCCCTACCTCTACCTCTACCTCTCTCTCTCTACCTCTCTCTCTCTACCTCTCTCTCTACCTCTCTCTACCTCCCACTCTACCCCTCTCTACCCCTCTCTACCTCTCTCTCTACCTCTCTCTCTACCTCTCTCTCTACCTCTCTCTCTTCCTCTATCTCTCTACCTACCTCTCCCACTCTCTCTCTACCTCTACCTCTCTACCTCTACCTCTCTACCTCTACCTCTCTCTCTACCTCTCTCTCTCTCTCTCTCTCTCTACCTCTCTCTCTCTACCTCTCTCTCTCTACCTCTCGCTCTCTACTTCTCCCTCTATCTCTATACCTCTCTCTCTACTTTTATACCTCTACCTCTCTCTCTACCTCTCTCTCTCTCCCTACCTCTACCTCTACCTCTTTCTACCTCTCTACCTCTCTCTCTCTACCTCTCTCTCTCTACCTTTCTCTCTACCTCTGTCTCTCTACCTCTCTACACCTCTCTCTCTCTACCTCTCTCTACCTCTCTACACCCGTCTACCTCTCAACCTGTTGAATTCCGGGAAGCCCAAACCATCAGTATTTCAAATCTGCACATGAAACGTGGGTAGGATGAGCCGTGCAGCTCAGAAAGGGATGTTCTTTTTACATAATTTGTATTTAATAGAATTGGGAAGCAGGAGAGCAGTCTCACAGTTGAGATAGGGATTAACATACACTGGTGACAGCTTTTGGATTGGCTTTAAAACCATTCAAAGATGGCTGCAGCATCTACGTGGGATGTGGTGGACTAAGTGGCAGCCGGAGCCATATAGCACTGCTTGTCATTTAAAAAAACCAGCATTGACATAGCCAATAGGTCTCCCCTTTGGGACCTTATAAGTGTTTAGTTGTCTTGTACAATATCCTTGGTGCAACATCTTCAAGTGTTGCATGGCTAAACACGTATAAGGTCCCAAAGGCGAGACCTATTGGCTATGCCAATGCTTGTTTTTTTTTCTCTGTTTCATTGTGGTTGCCAGGTAATCTGCTGTGAAGCCTCACATGATTTTTCTCCCACCCCATGGGTTTCTTTTTTTATTTAAGCTCTTTGTCTTATTAGATTTTTTTATTTGTTTATTTAATACTTGTGCTCAATCATGTCGGAGGATGGTGATGAAGTAAAAATGTTGCCCCCCCCCTGGAAAAATTTCTGCGGACGCCCATGTTTGCCTCCCTATGGTGTCTGCTTGGCCGTGCTGGTTGGCTTAGTGGTCATGTGTATCTGTCCCTGAATAAGAAGGAGAAGATAGGGGAAAAGAAAGAAAAGTGAAAGAAGATAAGAATGGAAAACAAGAGGAGCTGTACTCGGAGACCCCCCCATCCCCTCCGGCCCCCCACCCTGCCCACCCCCCCCACCCCCAACAGCTAGCTAACCCCATGAGGGTTATACAGGATCCAGTTTTGTCTTCTTCCCCCTCTGGCACTCCAAGTAGTCGTATATTCCCTCTTCTAGTGCGATCGTCCTGTTCAGCTAGTTGCTTCTGGAGGGTATTGGTGGTCTTTGTGATGGTATGCAGAGAATTGCTTGCTTGTGCGTTGGTGTCTTCTATATCGCTAATACGTTTTTCTGCAGCGTCTATCCTGCTATTCGCTTTGTGTTGATCTGCCCTTATGGCTGCCAGTTCTACTTGCATATTGTCAATTGTTTGTTTAGTTGATTTGGCCAAGTCTTGCCCTTGTTGACTTTTTTTAGGATCATGTCCAGAGTTATCTCATTCTTTTGCTTTAGTAGTGAGCCAGGTGGGCCTTTTCTGTATTTCCTGTTCTCGCTTGAGTTTTTGCACTCTTGCCCTGCCATTGTTCCACAGTCTCTCCTCGCTAGGTAGCTGACTAGTCTACCTTCTTTCTGCAGTGCGGGTAGGGGCTTCGTTGGTCCTTTTCTTGGTACTGTGTGCCCCCTACCTGAGGGTTGGTGGTCTAGTCTGTACCTGCTTGGCTCTCGGGTGGACCTTGTCCTGGTCTTTGCACCTGCCAGATCCGCACTTGGCACGACCCTCGTTATTGTGGTGCTCCCTTCCATCTGTGGGCGGGTGTTCACTGTGTATTGCCACTCCTCCTGAACGTTTTGCGCTGCTCTGGTACTTTTTCCTTAGACCCCTCTGTAGCAGCAGATGTTACTGAGTGGCTCTCTTGTGTGGCTCCCTTCGCTTCGTTGTTGAGGTTCTGGGTGTGGACTTGGCAACGCGTTGCAGCCACCCACAGCGCCCCTGCTTCTTATTTGGTTCTGGGTACGGACGCACCGCGTTCGCTGTGGATTCCGCTTCCCTCACCTGTTTTGCATTGGGCTGGTTCACTATCCTTTGTCCCCACTGCAGCGGCCGTTGTTGTTGTGAGGTTCCCTTATGAGGCTCCCTACGCTCTGTTATGGGGGTTATGGCTGCGGTCTTGGCAGAGACAGATGGCCCCCCTCAGTGGTTTCTTTTCCTATTGGGTTCTGGGGTCTATCGCACCGTTTCGCTGTGGTTCTCGCTCCTCCTGACCATTTTGCGCTGTTCTGGCACTCTCTCTTTGTGCCGTTAGCTGGGTTCTGGGTGCGGTCTTGGCGGAAAATGGCAGCCCCCCTTCCTGTTCCGCTTTCTGTTTGGTTCTGAGTGCGGTCGCACCGTGCTCGCAGTGCTTCCCGCACTTCCTAATTGTTTTGCGCTAGTCAGGAGCTCTCTCCTGGTCCCCTCTGCCGTGGCCTTGTTATTGTGTGGCTCCCTTCTGCGGTTTCCTTGACGCCGTTGTCTGGGTTTTGGGTGCGGTCTTGTTAGAAAATGGTGGCTCCCATAGGCGGTTTCGCTTTCTAATTGGTTTCGCTTTGGCGTGACTGTGCGATCCTTCCTCCGGTATGCGCCCACTTGGCACTTTCTTGGCAGTTGTTATTGTGTAGCTCCCTACGCGCCGATGACGGTGCTTTGGGTGTGAACCAGGTAGAGACTGGCGCCCCCCATCAGCTGTTTCATTTTCTAATTGGTTCTTGGTGCAGTCGCACTGTGGTCGCTGTGCATACCGCACCTTCTAGACGTTTTTCGCTGGACTGGTTCCCTCTAATATGTCCTCTTCTGGAGCGGCCTTGTTATTGTGTTGCTCCCTTATGCAGCCCCCAACGCGCTGTTGTCGGGGTTCTGGGTGCGGTCTTGTTAGAAAATGGCGGCCCCCATCAGCGGTTTCGCTTTCTGTTTGGCTACGCTTTTGTGAGCCTGTGTGGTCGCTACTCCGTTATGCGCCCCTTGATACTTACTTGGCATGTATTCTAACTGGAGGGTTTAGGGATCTGTGGCCAGCTTCGCGGTTCTTCCTGAGTGGCCTTGCAGCTTCTCAGCGCACAATCCACTCCTATGCCGCTGTTCTGCTGTACACAGGCGCCATTTTGCTGACTCCTTATTCCGTTCCCCTTCTGTGACAGAGAGTTGGGCTGTTCCTCCGGTCTTTTGGTTGGCAGGGTTTCCGTTGTTCTGGCGTGTGCCCCAGGTGTTCCGACGTCTTTGCAGGTCTTTTTGGCTGTGAGCTGAGCTCATTTCGCTGGTGAAATTGCCGATATGCCCCTCGGGGTTTGTGGAGGTAACGGACCTAGGCGCCCGACCTCATTGCCGTCCAAGCCACGCGGACCGTATATAAGATTTCTTTAAAGCAATCTCAGTCATTGATTTTTATATGTTCTTTTATTCAGAAAATTGCCCAGCCAACACGTGTTTCATCGTGGGGGAGTACCTTTCGACTTCTTCAGGGCTGTTTGGCTAAAAGATGTAGTATTTACGTTCTCTCCACCAGTTCTAATTCCGTCCTGGCTGACCAAAGTGGTTGTCTTCACTGCTGTATGCAGTTATCTCTCCAGTGAATAGGGTAGAATCTTATAAACGTCTAGAGCCACAGTAGATTCCGTTAATCTCTCTTCAGCTCAAATATTAAACTTTCGTCCAATATCCCATTATAATGCCCCGTTGTAAGGTTTCTCAGCGAGTACGCTATTTACGTGGTTCCTGCTCCGTGATTTACTCTGTATATATATATATATAAATTCTTTATTCGGCTTATTCGCAGTGGAAAAACCATAAAAGAGCAGAAAATATCGTACAATGCAAAAATACATATATTACATAAAATTTCATATAAAATTCATTTCACAATAAAAGAATTAATCAAAATGTACAAGAATGTACAGAGAGCCGCTCAAATTAAGACTGACGAGGATTTTAGAGATTCTTTCTGTGTTTCATAATACATTTTAAAAAACCACTAACAAAATAACAGACATTTTCCGTTTCCAGCATTTGCAATCTTAAGAGAGCGGGTCTGCATTGTCTCAGCCCCCACGTTCTTAATATCGGTAAAAGCCAGATCTTTCTGTGGGCTTGATGGTATTTACAAAGTAGGATCACATGCAAGTTAGACTGCGTTGAGAAACCATCACATGGGCAGGGGGGGAGTGTGGCATTCCAACAGTTTTGTGATGGAAAAGTAACCATTCTAAAAAAGGTATTTAGCCTGAATCTTGTGATTAGCATTCTCTCGTAGGTTGATATTTGAAGTGCCAAATACGGGTGAATGTCAAAGGCTACCTGAATCATATTTGCGTGGATAACTGCCGTTTTTGAGGAAATGGATGCAAGTCTTAAAGTTTCCAGGTGTCTTAATGCTTTCTGTTTAAGGTCTTTTTTCGAGATGTCTGTTATTGACACCGGGTCCAAATAATAGTTCTCAGCGCCTAGATCATTAAAAAAATTTCTAACATAAAAAAGCCATTTTATTTTTGTGGAATTGTCCAAGTTCATTGAATCTGTAATAATGGCTTGTGTGAGGGCGTTTTTGTCTGAGTTCCAAATGCGGCGCCACAGCATCAGCGGTTCTATTTTGATTAGGTCCTCTATGTAAGGTATGGCTAATTCTAGATGCATTGCATAGGTAGAGGTGCCTTTGGGGGTGGCTAGCAAAAATCTTAAAAAGGCGTTTTCAGCTTTCTGGATGGGACTAATATCAGTGTAACCCCAGACTCCCGCGCCATATGTTGCGATTGCCTGGCATTTGGCATTATAAATCTTGAGGAGCTCTACTGGTGGTCTTTTGCCTAGTCTCTGAGAAAAAGTTGTTAGGGCGGCAATTGCCCTCCTGAATAGATGTGCCCTTGTGTTCACTGCTGGCTTCCAGCTAAGTTGGTCATCTATCATGACCCCTAGATAAGGATACTGAGGGGTAGCTTCAAGCTTTTGATTATTGAGGAGTATTGGATTTATTCTTTTTTGGCCTCTGCCAACTGTCATTACAAAAGTTTTTTTTACGTTCACCTTTAAGTCAAGATTGCCCATGAATGAAGTGTACCTGGTTAGTGATTTCTGGAGTTCTCGGGGAGTTCTTGCGAGGATTACAGCGTCGTCCGCGTAGAGCAGGGCTGGGATCAGGCGGCGGTTTATGCGTGGGAGGTCCTGGGCCCCCCTCAACATCTCCCCCTCCAAGCCGTTAGTGTAGAGTGAGAAGAGGAAGGGGGCCAGGACACATCCCTGCCTGACCCCACGCCCTACCCCAAACGGCGACGTCAGCTCTCCGTTTACGCCGAAACGCACTCTGGCTGTTGCTCCGGTATAGAGCTCTCTTAGAAGGTCTAAAAGGGGTAGATCTATTCCCAGTTGAGCTAGGACCTTCCACAGCTTTGCATGCGAAACGCAGTCAAAAGCTGCGGATAGGTCGACAAAGACCATATATAACTTCGTGGGGGTAGCCTGGGTGTATTTACCCATTATTAAGGTGAGATTTAGGGCTTGCTCTAGAGTGCCAAAGCCCTCACGGAAGCCGAATTGAATATCAGAGATTATGCCCCGGTCCTCGCTCCACTGCTGGAGACGCTCTAGGATCACTCTCCCCACTACTTTTCCGAGCGAATCCAGCAGTGATATGGGCCGGTAGCATTTTGCATCTTGACGGTCCCCCTTTTTAAAGATGGGGACCATTATTGATTTAGTCCAGGAGGTTAGGATTCCCTCATTCACTGCCGCTGTGCAGACTCTAGTTAGGATGGGGGCCCAGAGGTCTAGGTTGTTTTTAAAGAAGTCCACTGGGACCCCATCCGGTCCTGGTGCCTTGCCTGATTTACTACTCTGGAGTGCGTCCATGAGATCTGGAATATCAAAAGGAACCAAAATGGGATAATGGGGCTTTGGAGGCAAAAGTTCTGTTAATGAGGTGTTTTTAAAGATCTCTTCGAAGTGGGAGACCCATGTGTGTTCGTCAATTGCGACTTCTATTTTTGGGGTGCCTTTAGGAGTAAGATAAGGGGTTCTAACTGTACGCCAGAAAAGCTCGCTGTTTTTTAAGACTGCACCTTTATGAAGATCGTCCCATAGTTTTTGCTTGAGTTGGGCAGTTCTCAGCTTTCTTTCCCCTATGTATTGGCGCCTTAAGAGTTGGATCTGGGCTGCATCCCGCGGTTTCTTTTGAAGTGCAGATTTTAGTTTTGTTAAAGCAGCAGTGCAATTATGGTTAAACCATTTCGGTTTTGTCGAACGGTTTCGGTTAGGTTTTGAGGTAAGTAGGTCCTTTATAGAGTCCAGAATTAATTTAAAGTTTGTCAGGACTTCCTTATGACTTGATGCAAGGTCCAGGCACTTCACAATATTAGGGTAGGTCCGAGTTATTAATTTTTTCAGTATCTCAGATGGATTAATTTTTGCCCACTTGATTGTGAGGCCATTGTGTTTACCAACCTGGATCTTGTTTTGTGTGAGAGTGGTCGCCATCTCCAGCTTATGAGAGGAGTTGGATGGCATAATTATTTTTATTGTTAAAGCGGAATGATCACTGAGGGGAGTGACAATGACCCTAAAATCTTTAACTTTATTCATGAGACTTGGAGAAAGGAATATGAAGTCTACTGTGGTTTGATGCCCTCTTCCCACGTATGTCGGAGTAAATTTATTTGGGT
This sequence comes from Lissotriton helveticus, assembly GCF_964261635.1. Taxonomy (NCBI): domain Eukaryota; kingdom Metazoa; phylum Chordata; class Amphibia; order Caudata; family Salamandridae; genus Lissotriton; species Lissotriton helveticus. Next base: position 316,059,649 of record NC_136069.1, read on the forward strand.
CTGCCTCCTGGTGGTTTACGATGTGGAGATCCAAGTCCGATAGGACTGTGTTAATAAGATTTCCTAGTTTATTGTGGGCAAAATGCGCTACTGGGGCGTTAAATTCGTCCACTATCCCGCAGCACAGTAGGTTGGAGGCTGTGCAGGGGTGGAGATTGAAGTCTCCGCCCCAGATTAGATGGGTTGCCTTATTTGCGGATCTCCGGTGATAAGTCTGTTTTAATTTGTCACATAGGGTGGTAAGAAGAATTATGAAGTTTTCTTCCGATAAGTTATTATAAATATTAGTCAGAATGATTATTTCTTTATTTGCGAGAGTTAGTGAAAGGATTTGATGATTAGGATCCTGGGAAAGTGTGGCCACTTTGTTAAGAGGTAGAGTATTTGAGATATAAGTTGATAGCCCACCTTTTGGTCTGCCCATTGGGCTGGTTAGTGCTGGAACAGAATAGGTTTTGTAGCCTTGTAGGTGTAGTTCTTCTATGGACCATGTCTCCTGAAGACAAATTAGTTGGTATGAATTTAGGAACTCCTGCGCGGAACCATCCTCGATTTTATTTCGGAGGCCTGCGGTGTTCCAAGAAAGTACTGTGATTAATGAGGAGTCATCATTACATTCTTTTATTGAACTTGTGAGTTCCTTATTTCTGGGAACTAGAGAGGTTATGAGAGGTTGTGGGGAAGGAGATACATGAAGCTCATTTGAGGAGGTTTCTATTGATGGTCAGTCGACCATTTCTAGGCCACTGTACCTATTGTGTAACGGGATGTTGTACCATGAGTCCCACCGAGATTGGTCTCTGTGAGGGGGCCATTGAGTATAGGGCCTTCTGTCGTCCCATCGTCCACCCTGATGGCGTTGTCTTACTATGTGCCAGGGATAATCTGGCATAAATAAGTTAGGGGGGCCGTGGTAACTGGGAATTGATAAGTCGTCCTGCCTGGGGAATGGGGCAGACCAGGGAGGCTCCTGCTCCTGTATAAAGCCACCCGCCTGCCTAAAAGGATAAAAGAAGGAAAGTGGCTTGATCTTAATTCCTCCATTTGGGGTGATATCTTCCCATGCGCAGACATAGTCTGCTATTCGTGGGTCCTCGAATGTTATTGTTATGCAGTCCCCGGAAATGGTTTTTCTCGTGCTGCCCACCCACGGCACCCTGACAGCGGATCTAATTCTTCCGCGCCAGGAAGATGGAATCGGGCGGTTGGTCTGGAGCCAGTGCTGGGCCTTATTTTTTAAGGACCAGCTCGGTTCTGAGGTAAGGTCTGTTAGTTCAGGTACTCCAGCCATAACCACCACATAGGGCGAGGCCTCAGGAGGGAAATCCGCTGGGAGTCTTGGGGGACCAGGATTCCCAGCGGCGTTTCTCTTGGGCCTGTCCGAAGGGGTTTTTGGTGGTGGGGGTGGAGGTAAGGAAGTTTTTGTTGTTGGTTTGTTTACAATCTCGGTTGAAGTTTTGTTGGTGGAACTACTTGGTGCTGCCGGGGTGGCGGCAGTTGTGGATGCCACTCGTGGGGAGGTTGGAGTGATTGTCTGCAGTGAGTTATTGGTGGTGGGCAAGGCTATTGCAGTGTTTGCTATTTTGGTTGGATTTAACGTGTTTTTGTTAATGGGGGCATTTGGTGTAATTATCCGGAGAGTCTTTTGTTGTGGATTGGGCAAAGATGGATTGGCGCTAGCTATATTAGTAGAGGTTGGTTTTTTAATATTATTTTCTCCTGTTTTTTGTGGGCATGATGGGAAAATTAGCTGTTGGTTTTTTAAGAGTTTGGAGATTTGTGACTCTATAGTTAATAATCGATGTTCTAGGGGTTGTATTGCCTGTTTAACTATATCAGCTATGCTGGTGAGGGTTAGTTCCCGAGCCTCCGTAACCTTCAAGTCTACTTGGGCTTGTTCACCGGAGTGACGGTCCGAGGCTTTCGGGGGGGCTGGTTCCTTCTCTGTCTGATGGGCTGACGCTAGAATCTCTATTTGTACTAACCTATCACCATGATTTTGCGGAGTGCTAGATGGTAGCACCAGACTTTCCGGTGTAAAGGGATTTCTGGTCGCCCTGTTCTTACTAATTGCTCCCTCCCTCCTGCCCCTTTCTATTCTTTTGTCTGTGGAGGTGATTTGTGAAGGTGTTGTCGGAAGCAATTCTGGGGTTTTTTCTAAGTCAGAGCTGAGCTGAGAGTCCGCAAACTGGGATACTGACAGATCGACGGTATTTGGCAAGCTGCGTCTCTCACGTGTTGGCACTATCACAGCATTTGGGGCTCCCAGTGCGGGGGATCTGGCTTCCGCCAAGATGCCTAATGAGGATCTTTTGGCGAATGCCAGATCTAGGGAGACCCTTTCTTCCATCATTAAGATGCTTTCATCTATGAGTGTGTTAGCCTTCGCTAGGAAGTCGTCCATAGGGCCAAGCAATTTACCCACGGAGCTGGGGGCTTTGGTTTTGGTTTTAGTTCCCCTCGTAAGAACCATTATTGTCCTTGTTGAATTCGCTTGTGGGATAATGGGGGAAGTCCAGATACAGATGTCAGAGGGGTGGCCCAGTCCAGTCTCTACCAGCCTCTAACGGCCTTAAACGGCCCAGTCTTTGCCCGGTCTTCGCCCCGGGCTGCGACCCGCGCGCGACCCGCGGCGCTTGGAGGCTGGCTAATTATAAAGGAGGAAATAAGGGCGTGGCCGCCGGGGGAAGAGGCGCCTGCTGCAAGGAGCGGTGGTTTCTGGGCCTCGCAGTCCCCCGGTAGGCTTTTCCAGGGCACAGCCTTTGCACTACAACCTGGGCGGGTCGCGCTGAGAGCGAGATGGATTACCGCCGAATGCAGTAACGCTCCCACCAGCCGACCTCAGCCACAGGGAATGCGGTGAGATGCGTAAACAGGGGAGCAGTTCCTCGAGCCAAAAACGGAGGGCAGGTCAGTGAGCGGCACCCGCGCAGCGGGTGTCGCGAAAGGTTTTGTAGGAGCTGGTCAGATCAATGGGCGTGGCCGCCGGGGGAAGAGGCGCCTGCTGCAAGGAGCGGTGGTTTCTGGGCCTCGCAGTCCCCCGGTAGGCTTTTCCAGGGCACAGCCTTTGCACTACAACCTGGGCGGGTCGCGCTGAGAGCGAGATGGATTACCGCCGAATGCAGTAACGCTCCCACCAGCCGACCTCAGCCACAGGGAATGCGGTGAGATGCGTAAACAGGGGAGCAGTTCCTCGAGCCAAAAACGGAGGGCAGGTCAGTGAGCGGCACCCGCGCAGCGGGTGTCGCGAAAGGTTTTGTAGGAGCTGGTCAGATCAATGGGCGTGGCCGCCGGGGGAAGAGGCGCCTGCTGCAAGGAGCGGTGGTTTCTGGGCCTCGCAGTCCCCCGGTAGGCTTTTCCAGGGCACAGCCTTTGCACTACAACCTGGGCGGGTCGCGCTGAGAGCGAGATGGATTACCGCCGAATGCAGTAACGCTCCCACCAGCCGACCTCAGCCACAGGGAATGCGGTGAGATGCGTAAACAGGGGAGCAGTTCCTCGAGCCAAAAACGGAGGGCAGGTCAGTGAGCGGCACCCGCGCAGCGGGTGTCGCGAAAGGTTTTGTAGGAGCTGGTCAGATCAATGGGCGTGGCCGCCGGGGGAAGAGGCGCCTGCTGCAAGGAGCGGTGGTTTCTGGGCCTCGCAGTCCCCCGGTAGGCTTTTCCAGGGCACAGCCTTTGCACTACAACCTGGGCGGGTCGCGCTGAGAGCGAGATGGATTACCGCCGAATGCAGTAACGCTCCCACCAGCCGACCTCAGCCACAGGGAATGCGGTGAGATGCGTAAACAGGGGAGCAGTTCCTCGAGCCAAAAACGGAGGGCAGGTCAGTGAGCGGCACCCGCGCAGCGGGTGTCGCGAAAGGTTTTGTAGGAGCTGGTCAGATCAATGGGCGTGGCCGCCGGGGGAAGAGGCGCCTGCTGCAAGGAGCGGTGGTTTCTGGGCCTCGCAGTCCCCCGGTAGGCTTTTCCAGGGCACAGCCTTTGCACTACAACCTGGGCGGGTCGCGCTGAGAGCGAGATGGATTACCGCCGAATGCAGTAACGCTCCCACCAGCCGACCTCAGCCACAGGGAATGCGGTGAGATGCGTAAACAGGGGAGCAGTTCCTCGAGCCAAAAACGGAGGGCAGGTCAGTGAGCGGCACCCGCGCAGCGGGTGTCGCGAAAGGTTTTGTAGGAGCTGGTCAGATCAATGGGCGTGGCCGCCGGGGGAAGAGACGCCTGCTGCAAGGAGCGGTGGTTTCTGGGCCTCGCAGTCCCCCGGTAGGCTTTTCCAGGGCACAGCCTTTGCACTACAACCTGGGCGGGTCGCGCTGAGAGCGAGATGGATTACCGCCGAATGCAGTAACGCTCCCACCAGCCGACCTCAGCCACAGGGAATGCGGTGAGATGCGTAAACAGGGGAGCAGTTCCTCGAGCCAAAAACGGAGGGCAGGTCAGTGAGCGGCACCCGCGCAGCGGGTGTCGCGAAAGGTTTTGTAGGAGCTGGTCAGATCAATGGGCGTGGCCGCCGGGGGAAGAGGCGCCTGCTGCAAGGAGCGGTGGTTTCTGGGCCTCGCAGTCCCCCGGTAGGCTTTTCCAGGGCACAGCCTTTGCACTACAACCTGGGCGGGTCGCGCTGAGAGCGAGATGGATTACCGCCGAATGCAGTAACGCTCCCACCAGCCGACCTCAGCCACAGGGAATGTGGTGAGATGCGTAAACAGGGGAGCAGTTCCTCGAGCCAAAAACGGAGGGCAGGTCAGTGAGCGGCACCCGCGCAGCGGGTGTCGCGAAAGGTTTTGTAGGAGCTGGTCAGATCAATGGGCGTGGCCGCCGGGGGAAGAGGCGCCTGCTGCAAGGAGCGGTGGTTTCTGGGCCTCGCAGTCCCCCGGTAGGCTTTTCCAGGGCACAGCCTTTGCACTACAACCTGGGCGGGTCGCGCTGAGAGCGAGATGGATTACCGCCGAATGCAGTAACGCTCCCACCAGCCGACCTCAGCCACAGGGAATGCGGTGAGATGCGTAAACAGGGGAGCAGTTCCTCGAGCCAAAAACGGAGGGCAGGTCAGTGAGCGGCACCCGCGCAGCGGGTGTCGCGAAAGGTTTTGTAGGAGCTGGTCAGATCAATGGGCGTGGCCGCCGGGGGAAGAGGCGCCTGCTGCAAGGAGCGGTGGTTTCTGGGCCTCGCAGTCCCCCGGTAGGCTTTTCCAGGGCACAGCCTTTGCACTACAACCTGGGCGGGTCGCGCTGAGAGCGAGATGGATTACCGCCGAATGCAGTAACGCTCCCACCAGCCGACCTCAGCCACAGGGAATGCGGTGAGATGCGTAAACAGGGGAGCAGTTCCTCGAGCCAAAAACGGAGGGCAGGTCAGTGAGCGGCACCCGCGCAGCGGGTGTCGCGAAAGGTTTTGTAGGAGCTGGTCAGATCAATGGGCGTGGCCGCCGGGGGAAGAGGCGCCTGCTGCAAGGAGCGGTGGTTTCTGGGCCTCGCAGTCCCCCGGTAGGCTTTTCCAGGGCACAGCCTTTGCACTACAACCTGGGCGGGTCGCGCTGAGAGCGAGATGGATTACCGCCGAATGCAGTAACGCTCCCACCAGCCGACCTCAGCCACAGGGAATGCGGTGAGATGCGTAAACAGGGGAGCAGTTCCTCGAGCCAAAAACGGAGGGCAGGTCAGTGAGCGGCACCAGAGTAATTACAGAGTAAATCACGGAGTGGGACCATGTAAGCAGCGCACTCGCTGAGACACCCACAACGGACATTATTCTGGGATATTGGACGAAAGTTTAATATTAGAGCTGATGAGGGATTAATGGAATCTGCTGTGGCTCTAGACTTTTATAAGATTCCACCCTAATTACAAAGTCTAGAATATCACTAAATACTCCCTAAGTAGAGCCTGGCATCAAATACAGCTAGCCGAACTAGGGGATGCCATCACACAGAGTGCTTGGCAACCAGATGATAATCTAGATCACAGTGTTGAGGATTTTGCTCTTTGGCTCAATTCTGCTCTGGACCTAGTTGCCCCTAGAACTCAAACACCACAGAAAATATCCCAGCCCTGGTACATTGAAAATCTTAGAGCATCCAGGCAGGACTGTCGTAGACAGGAGCAAAAATTGAGAAAAAATACGAGCTGGAGGAGAAAAATATCTATAAAACTAAATTAGCTACACACAAAAAAAGAATCATAGAAGCTAAAACTGCGTATTGCTTTGGGCAGATAAAAGCCGCCTGTGATGCAACTAAGACCCTTTTTACAGTAATAAATAAATTGGTAACACCAGCTAGCCCAAATCATGCAGTAGTAAATCAAGAGTTCTGTAACCCACTAGCCGTTTTTTTCAAGATAAAGTCGCTAACATCCATACTAATATTATAAAGAGAGAGCCCAAACCTTTGAGGTGGGTAATCTCAGTAACCACAGCACCAATCACAACACCCAATACAGCGTTGGAAAGGGCAGTTGCAGCAGAAGGACATAGGCTATGCAGACGGCCACCATATATTTTTTATTTGTTTTGCAGAGTTTTATATAGCGCGAACTTGACCCGAACTGAATCAGGTATCAGAGCGCTTTACATAGCACCAGTTACATAACATGAGGACACACATTCATTTTTGTTAGGCACGGGGAGACTCGAACCCAGATCCCCAGGTCCGAGGTCTAGCGCCTTAGCCGTTAGGCCAACTCCTCTATACATTTAAAAGGTGAAAGAACCGTGCCAGCAAAGTAGTCCCATGTGGGCGTGTCTGCGTTGTGCTGTTGGCGTGGGCTGGGGGCGTTACTAACGCTGGGGGCGTGTGGTATGGCCATCACATCGTGGGCTGTGGGCGTGTGCTGGGGCGTGACAAACGCTGGGGGCGTGACAAACGCTGGGGGCGTGTGTCCGCCCTTCATGCCATGTGAGTCATACATACAAGCGCCAATTACGTTGCTGCGCAGCATCAAGGGGCACGATGGGGGCGTGACACGCTGGGGGCGTGAGAAACTCTGGGGGCGTGTGTCCGGCCTTCATGCCATGTGAACGCAATTGCGCCGCTTCAAGGGGCACGCTGGGGGCATGTGCTACATTCCGCCCTTCATGCCATGTGGGTCGTACATTAATCAGAAGATCGTCTGCTGTGGCCCTGTGCTGGGGGCGTGACAAACGCGTTCACCTGAAGGCCTGGTAAGTAACGTTACTGCAGCCTCTCCTGCGCGCTGTTACTGAACTCTCTCATTCAACGAAATTACACGCGCCTGCTACCATCAACCAGGGCTCTAGCCGGGCTCAGGCGGTGGATCAGTACACTAATTACATGCGCCTGATAACATCAACCAGGGCTGCAGCTGGGCCTCAAGCGGGGGAACACGCGCCTGCTAACATCAAACAGGCCTGCATCTGGGCCTCAAGCAGGGGAACACGCAAATGAGCGTGTCTGCGGGGACAATTACTCCAGCCTCTCCTACTCGCTGTCACTCAACTCTCTCATTAAATGGATTTACCTGCGGCTGATAACTCTCATTCAACGACATTACACGTACCTGCTAACATCAACCAGGGCTGTAGCCTGGCTCAGGCGGCGGATCACTACACCAATTACACGCGCCTGCTAACATCAACCAGGGCTGCAGCTGGGCCTTCTCCGTCCCTATTCTAATGAAACAAAATTTTTTGCCTACCACGAGTTTTTAAAATAAATTGCCCTTGCCAAATACACACATTACACACATTCTATTTCATACCCGGACAATGTCAGGACGGGCTGCTAGTCTTTAATAAATTTATTGCAAGTAGAGTAGCAAACTATCGGAAGATACACACACCATCCGGCCCGCCCAAAAAAATCTGCTTCTCCTCTTTTAAGGGCCCGTCAGAAGCACAACTCATAGAGCTAATCCCACTTGACAAATCAGGTGCACCTCAAGACCCCTGCCTCGCTAATATAATGCACATGATCTCTGCTCAAATAGTACAACATTTAGGGCAGATGTTTGATAATATGTTTGAAGAAGGGCTGTTTCCTTCCTCCTGGAAAATAGCCTCCATTCTCCCTCTACTGAAAAATAGATAATCTGAACACCCAGATCCCGAATAACTATCGTTCAATATCAAGACTCCCTTTAGCCGCCACGTTGGTAGAAAAAGTAATGAACCAACAACTTTCTGAATACTTAGAGGTAAACTCTCTGCTGGACAACACACAACATGGATTTAGAAAAAACCACAGCACAGAGTCTGCCCTAATTGTAGCAACAAAGGACATTTGAGAAATACTGGATGGGGGGGGGGGGACTGCAGCCCTGATTCTGCTTGACCTTTTTGCTGCTTTTGATATTGTCAGCCATGAGATCTTAGTTGATCGTATGCACAGTCTGGGGATAGGGGGAACAGCCTTTGACCTGCAATCTTTCCTGGCAAAAAGACAAAATAACGTGACAATGGGCACGTTTTTCTCCAGGTCTTTTTCCCTGCCATGCGTAGTACCCCCGGGTTCGGCACCAAGCCCAAACCTATTTAACCTGTATGTTACACCAATTGCGCAAATCATAAAAGATTCTGGTTTCTCTCTGGCGTCATATACTGATGACACCCAAATCGTGGTTTCATTGGCAAATCCTGAAAATAATTTAGGTGCGGAGTTCAGTGTGTGTATGAGCAATGTGAGTAACTGGATGGATCGCATTGCCTCAAATTAAACGCCAAAAAAACTGAGGTCATCATCTGCGGCAACATTCCTTCTTTCTGAACACCGAACTGGTGGCCACCAGAGCTGTACTCACTGCCAGAACCCTTAAACAAAGTAAGAGACCTAGGATTCTTGGTAGACAACAAATTGAAATTGAAGGACCAAGTAAACAAAATAACGTCAGGCTCTTTTTGCTCTTTAAGACTAATTAAAAAAATAGAAAATGTTTACCCACGGAACTTTTGAAAACAGTAACAGTGGCATTGGTTCTTACAAGGATTGATTACTGTAGCAGTCTGTACCTTACTGTTGCAACAGGATTTTTAAGAGGCTTCAGACACCGCAGAACACAGCGGCCTGTTTTCTTTTTAAAATTTCAAAACACGAGTCAGCCAGAGGTGCCATTAGGAAACTACACTGGCTGCCAGTTAAGCAATGCTGTTGCTTTAAGGCTTCTATCTGGCGTATAAATCATTGCACGAACTCACCATTTTAAGAAAAAAGTTAAATGGTATGTTCCTGCAAGGACACTTTGTTTGGGATCAGCTAGGAACCTGACTCTCCCCCTATTCAAGAAGACCACCTGGGGTGGAAAAATCTTCTTTAGGGCCACTGCCATGCTCTGGAACAGCCTTCCACTGACACTAAAAGCTGTCCCCTCGCTACTCTCCTTCAGAAAAGCCTTAAAAACCTGGCTTTTCACACAGGAGTAGAAGATGCTGACACACCTGCCTGACCCGACTGGGATATTGCTGCGGCCTAAATCAGATTTCTACAGAGCCAAGATGCCTCAGGGCATGAGTTTGCGCTTTATAAGTCATATTTACATTACAATTCATTACAAATGAATGGCCTAGTATTGAATTTAGCGGCGGGGCAGGATCACACGCCCAGCAACACTTGCGCCAGTAGGCCCCCACAAAGACTGCAGCAGGCTCCCGCTGCGCGGGACATGCCTGAGCCCATCCGCGGCCTGCAGAGGCTTGGCTGGGCCAGGTCAACTGGATTTCTTTTGGATTTTTGGGCGTTCCACAAAGGCTAAGGTACTGTTAATATCTTTCTCCATAGCTTTCTATTTGATTTGCATCTTAATCTGCTTTTTTTGGAACATTGTTGACAGCTCATTATAGTTAAGTGGGCGTGTACTCTGTTCTTCTTAACCCACTAAGGTGTTTGCACTTAATTTTTAATGGGATTCGTGATCCTAGATTCATTAACTATGATCAAAAGGAAAACGGCTGCTGGGGGACCAGGGGACACACTGGGGGCAACACAGTAGCAACTGTTGATTCCTTCCTAACTAGGGCAGCTAATTTTATATCGAAGGAGATTGCCCTGACTGAAAGGAGGTTCTCTTTGGAGATTGGCAAACTTGTCCAGGATCTAACCGCAGTGGAGAATCGTGGGGCTGTAGGGGCAATTCCCAGGTCGGGCCTTTCCCCTCACTGCACCTGCACTTCCATCTACAGTGGCTTCTAATGTTGAGCCGGTTATGTTCACAGCGGGAGATGACTCAGTCTTGGATATCCTACCACTAAGAGGAAGAGAACTGGTTGCAAAAGAGCCCCTCGGAAGATATCACTGGACAAATCAATACCACCAGCTAGCACCAGTCTTGAACCATTGGTAGATACTCTTTTTTCCAGGCTAGAATTAATGACTAATGCACTCATAGCACCTATACGACAAAGCTGGCGGGCATAGAGGCAAGGCTTAATATTCTTTTTCCGATGACCCCCATCCTTACACTGAGATAAAGACTGAGGAGGGAGGGACTTCCTGTCATGGTAGGCCCGTCTCTCTGCGGTTGTCTGGCACAGGAACACTTTCTGCTGTGCCTGGTAGCCTAAAACAGGTGACATAGCTGACACAAAATCCCTGCCATTGGGAGAGGGGGTGTCCCATGGGCCTAGGAACATTTGCGCCTCTAGTAATTAGATTCCTGTAGTATAGGTGGCGCAAACACAAGGGTTGCGAGTATTCAGGGAGGGTCCAATTGATATATCCACTTCGCATAGACTTGTCACGTCAAAAGTTGAACGTCAGTGTATTCTAGATCTGCCACCAGAATCAGCACCTTTGACCGTAATCCTAGTGAGAGCCCCTCCACTCTCGCGAAGCTCGAAGGAATCTACTTTGGACCTTATACATAAAGTTACCCATTGGTGTAATAACAACGTGGTTAATGGTCAAAATTTATCTTCTGATATTATCATGCCCAGAAAAGTGGGTTGGGTAGGGTGTAGGATCTGGAAAAATACGGAGGGGGACTGTGTCATAGTTAACGTTAGACACCCTGTACAGTCCAAAGAGCTCGCTGGCTGCAATCTTAGGTGTAGCTCTAAGACATCAATAAGGATTGTCCCTTTTCAGTACTTCTATCCCTCTGACCAGTCTTCTTTGAACCATCTTTGGCAGCCCCCTTCCAGACCAGCTAAGTCTGCCCAGGGCAGAAATATAGGTCCTGTTCTCCCCCTGGCTAATAGATTCGAACCTCTGCTAAGTGCACAAGGACCTGATGAAAATGACAGACTATCTGCAGCCCAGGCAAAGCCGCAGGGCATTAGGCCTATGGCTCCAGTCACTAATATTCCAGTTTTATCTGTTTCACCCCTTAACACCTTCACTGCGGCGGCTATTCCGCCGCAGTGGTACGGGTTTTGAGCGGCCGCGCGGCGGGCGCATGCTGGTGACGGAACCGCTCCGTCACCAGCGTCGGTTGAGCTGTGCTCGTGACGGAGCGGTTCCGTCACGGCCCGCCCCGCTCAATAGAACCCTCAGCGCAGGCGCGGAATTCGCGCCGCGCATGAGCGTTCTATCGAGCTGGGCGGGCCATGACGGAACCGCTCCGTCATCAGCACAGCGCGACCGCGGCTGATGACGGAGCGGTTCCGTCATCAGCACCGAAGGGGTTAAGTGACTGCCTGCCCGCCCACTTAAGTCAACTTCAGCGTCTGGGACCCCTGGCGCCCCTTGTACAAAGATACTTTCCTGGAACATAGCCGGTTTAAGGTCAAAAAGAGATGACGTGACATGACAGAGGTTCCTCTTATTGTGTCATATAATTACTCTACAGGAAATCTGGGACACCACTGATCGTTTTTTTGGGATGTTTTATCTCACTTTTTAAGTGTGCAATTTCCTCAACAGTGGGAAGAGCAAGGGGGGGCTTTTTTTATTGGTCTCACTCAAAGTAACTTGCAAAATTAGATCAGTAGAGTGTCAATCACCCCATTTGTTAGCAGCGGAGCTGACATTTAAGAATCATCCCACCCTGTTAGAAGTTAATTTTAAAAATTCCCTCCCCAGACTCTTCGAGATAGAACATTTAGTAGCCTTACAGGGGCTTCTTGAACACTATGGGAAGGGGGAACAATCCTATTATGAGACTATAATCCAAGGTGACTCTAATACTGTAATACTTTTCACTTTTGGCCACACATTTTGAGCACTCAGCATCAGGTTTTCACATAGAGGGGCTCCTCTCAGTTAACAACATGCACTGCTTAGAGCAAACAGAGGTGAACACACCGGTTCTTACTTATACAGGCAGGGGCTGCTCCAGTACTATTTATTACATAATGCTCTCTGCACTTTTAGTCTCGGCAGTGACAAACGGAGCATTTCCGCTGCAGCCACAGTGACCATAATCCCCTTATGCTTAAGCAGGAGGTTGAAGTGGGAGAAGGTGATACCGGAATGATTCCTGGGTAATTTGTATGCTAAGTGCGCCTCAGAGATCATAGTATGTATGGATACTAACATGCAGGATAGAGACCTTCTAGATGCCTTTGACAAGCTAACCAAGCAGATAGCCTCCAGTTTAATTACTAAGGGTAGGGCCAAAGGTCCCAAGGATAAGAAGTGGTTTGATTGTACCTGTTCCAATGCTCATAGGAAGTTATTGTTGGCATTTAAACAAGCTCGAAGGGATGAGGCTGTGGTAAGAGCTGTATGAAGGCTTACAAGTCCGTAGTCCAACAAAGGAAGAAGTTTATTAGGGAACAGGTCTGGGAGGCTCTTGGACAAGCAAGTGTTCTGTCTGATAGCTCGAAGTTTTGGTCCGTAGTTAATAGCCCCCTCTTCTCTAATACAGCCAACTCTAGTACAGACTTTACCATATCTGCTGAGTGCTGGGTTCAGCATTTTGAAGGCATGTATAGTGATGACAATATAGAAGAGCCTGAGGCACATTGGGACTCCGGTTTAGCTAGCGTTTCACTTCATTTAAGCACAGATGAGGTCCACAAAGCTATTAGGTCGACATCTGGTGGGAAAGCACCTGGTCCGGTTGCAGTCTCCTCAGATCTGCTTAGGGCCACCCTGTGGTTTGGTCAAATATATTGTTTTGGGTCTTCAATACGTCCTGAAGGTGTGGCCTCCCTCCCTCCAGGGCCAAGGCCATTATTATTCCTATTTTTAAAAAGGGCTCAAGGTATGACCCCGCATGTTATCAACCTATCTTGCTTTTAGACTCGGCTGATAAAATCATGGAGAAAGTGATACTGGATCATTTATCATTGCAGCTATCAATCAATCACTCATGCCATTTGTATAGCGCACTACTCACCCGGGAGGGTCTCAAGGCGCTTGGGGGGAGGGGTATGCTACTGCTCGAACAGCCAGGTCTTGAGTTGTTTCCTGAAGGCGAGATGGTCCTGGGTCAGCCGAAGGTGGATGGGGAGGGAGTTCCAAGTCTTGGCAGCCAGGTAAGAGAAGGATCTTCCTCCGGCGGTGGCTCTACGAATGCGTGGTACGGCTGCGAGGGCGAGGCTGGTGGACCGTAGCTGGCGGGTGGGCGTGTAGAAGGTCAGGCAGTCATTGAGGTACTTGGGGCCCAGGTCGTGGAGAGACTTGTGTGCGTGGGTGAGGAGCCGGAACGTGATCCTCTTGTCGACGGGGAGCCAGTGCAGGTTCCTCAGGTGGCTGGAGATGTGGCTGCGTCGGGGGACATCCAGGATGAGTCGGGCGGAGGCGTTCTGGATGCGCTGGAGTCTTTTCTGTAGCTTGGCTGTGGTTCCGGCGTAGAGGGCGTTTCCGTAGTCCAGTCGGCTGGTGACAAGTGCCTGGGTGACAGTCTTCCTGGTCTCGGTCGGGATCCAGCGGAAGATCTTGCGAAGCATACGCAGGGTGTTGAAGCACGATGAGGAGACGGCGTTGACTTGTCTGGTCATCGAGAGGGAGGGGTCCAGGATGAAGCCCAGGTTGCGTGCGTGGTCGGTTGGCTTGGGTGCGGTGCCCAGGGCTGGGGGCCACCAGGAGTCGTCCCAGGCGGAGGGCGAAGATCCCAGGATGAGGACTTCCGTCTTGTCCCAGTTCAGTTTCAGGCGGCTGTCCTTCATCCACTCGGCGACGTCTTTCATCCCTTCGTGTAGGCAGGTTCTGGCGGTGTCGGGGTCTCTGGTGAGGGAGAGGATCAGCTGGGTGTCGTCAGCGTAAGAGATGATGTTGAGGTTGTGCTGGCGTGCGATGGCTGCGAGAGGTTTCATGTAGATGTTGAAGAGGGTGGGGCTGAGTGAAGATCCTTGAGGGACGCCGCAGATGACTTCGGTGGCCTCGGAGTGAAACGGGGAACGAGATGATCCACTCCAGTGCCTTCTCTTGGATACCGATGTTGCTGAGGCGCTGGACTAGTGTGCGGTGGCAGACGGTGTCGAACGCAGCGGAGAGGTCCAAGAGGATGAGGGCCACTGTTTCCCCCTTGTCGAGCAGGGTCCGGATGTCGCCGGTGGCTGCGATGAGGGCGGTCTCGGTGCTGTGGTTGGCTCTGAAGCCGGACTGCGAGGGGTCGAGGGATCCGTTCGTCTCGAGGAAGGCGGTCAGCTGTCTGTTGACGATCTTCTCGATGACTTTAGCAGGAAAAGGGAGGAGCGAGATGGGGCGGAAGTTTTTGAGATCGGTGGGGTCCGCTGTAGGTTTCTTCAGGAGGGCGCTGATCTCGGCGTGCTTCCAGCTCTCCGGGAAGGTGGCGGTGTTGAAGGAGGCGTTGATGATGTTCCGGAGTTGGGGTGCGATGGTGGAGTCGGCCTTGTTGAAGACGTGGTGTGGGCAGGGGTCGGTCGGTGATCCGGAGTGGATGGTGTTCATCGTGCGGGCTGTGTCTTCGGTGGTCACCGTGGTCCAGGTGCGAAGGGTGGCGATGGGGGGCGTTGGTTCGATGGTTGGGTGCGTGGGTGGGGCGCCGAAGCTGTTGTGGATGTCGGCGATCTTGCGGTGGAAGAACGAGGCGAGGGAGTCGCAGAGGTCTTGTGACGGAGTGATGTCGTTGGTGCCGGTGCTGGGGTTGGAGAACTCCTTGACGATAGTGAAGAGCTCTTTGCTGTCGTGGGCGTTGTTGTCCAGTCGTTCCTTCAGGGATTTCTTCTTGGTGGTGCGGATGAGCTGGTGGTGCTTGCGGGTAGCGTGTTTGAGGGCGGTCATGTTGTCGGTGGTCCGGTCGAGGAGCCAGGCTTTCTCGAGGGTGCGGCAGATCTTCTTGGAGTCCTTGAGGTCGTCGGTGAACCAGGATGCCTTCTTGCTTCTGGGTCTGCTGGGAGGGTTCTTTAGTGGCGCGAGGTCGTCGGCGCAGGCGGTCAGCCACTGTGTGAAGTTGCGGGCTGCTTCGTTGGGGTCCGTTGTGTTGGCGGGTGGGCTCTGGCTGAGGAAGGTGGTGAGCTGGTCTGCGGTGATCTTGCTCCAATTCCTGTGAGGTACCTGTTGCGGGTGGTGGTGGGTCGTGGATCTTTTGAAGCTGAAGTGGACGCAGCTGTGGTCAGTCCAGTGGAGTCCGGTGGCGTGGCTGAAGGTGATGTACTTGCTGGAAGAGAAGACGGGATCAAGCGTGTGGCCGGCGTAGTGGGTGGGGGTGTTGGCCAGTTGCTTGAGTCCGAGGTTGGCGAGGTTTTCCAGCAGGGCGGTGGTGTTGCGGTCCTTGTTATTCTCCAGGTGGAAGTTGAGGTCCCCGACGAGGACGTAGTCAGTGGAGTGGAGGGCGTGCGGGCTGATGAAGTCTGTGATGTCTTCGCTGAATTGTGTGCGTGGTCCCGGGGGTCTGTAGACGAGGGTGCCTCTGAGGGTCGTCTTAGGGTCGGTGTGAATCTGGAAGTGGAGATGTTCGGCTGTGGCGAAGGAGTCGTTGGCGTCGGTCGTGATGCGGATGGTGTTCCTGTGGACGATGGCGATGCCACCTCCGGTCTGGTTGATGCGGTCCCTCCTGATGATCTTGTACCCGTCTGGGATGGCGATGGCGATGTCGGGTGCAGAGGAGGCGTTCATCCAGGTTTCCGTGAGGAAGGCGCCGTCCGGTGATGTAGCGTCGAGGAGGTTCCAGAGTTCCACGGCGTGTCTGTGGACGGAGCGAATGTTGATCAGGATGCACTTGAAGTGGTTGCTGCTGGTGTTTGTCTTGGCGGGTGCGGGGCAGGTTCGGAGGCAGGTGAACTTGCAGGTGCAGCAGGTGAAGGGTCCGTGGGTGCGTCTCGGGGTGGCTCTGCAGCAGGCGTGGGTCCGGCCGGCATTGAGTGCGTTGAGAGTGACGGCGTCGTAGGTCAGTCGGGTCGTCTTGCCTCGGCGGGGAGGGCCAGGGGTCCTGGCACTGGGCGCGGGCCAGGCACGGACGGGCGCAGACGGGCTTACCTTTGGCGCACCTTCGGCGCACAATCGGCGCTCCCGCTGCGCGCGTCCGCTGCGCGGTCGCTCTGGGGGCGTCATAAGTAAGGAGCCGGGAGGGAGGAGCAAATGGGTGGCGGGAGCGGGGCGGCGAATGGAATCACAGGGGGGCGGGGCCGCAGGGAGGCAGCGGCGGGAAATTCCAAGAAGCAGCGGGCAGCGGGAAATTCCCAGGAGCAGCGGGAAATTCCCAGGAGCAGTGGGCAGCGAGCTAAGGAATCTGCAGGCAGGAGGCGGCAAAGGCAGGCAGGAGCGGCAGCAGTGAGTGGGGCGACCAAGCCCTGTGGAGCTAGATCATTTCAACATCATTTCTGACTTACAGTACAGTTTTAGGCAAAGCAAAGGGGCGCTTGACCAATGTTTCAACCTGCACTCGATGTTCGGGAAGTATACATTTGCCAATAAGGGAATTTTACATATGGCTTTCATGGATCTAACATCAGTGTTTGACTGTGTAAATAGATCTAAGCTGTGGCTGACTCTCCGGGATCTGGATCTGGATCTAGACACGGAACTGGTCACCTTCTTACATGCCCCCCACAATAACACCACGGCGGCGATGAGATGTATTGAGGATGGAGGTGTGACGGACTCCTGAGTGGTAAAGAGAGGGTTCCGGCAGGGGTGCATTTTGGCCCCCCTGCTGTTCACGCTGTATATAAATAAGTTGGGGGATATCCTATCATCCAGCTGTAAAGACATCCTGAGAGTTGGATCCAAGATGATTCCTGTACTCTTGTACGAAGACAATGTGGTCCTGTTTGCCAGAACTGCCGCAGGTCTCCAAAAACTTTTAAATGGTTTTATTGATTTTATGGATTCATGTGATTTAGCCACTCATTTTTTTAATTCTCATACCATGTTGATAGGCTCCCGGAAGGCTGTCAGGTGTAAGTTTTTCTGTAAAGGGGCAGAACTAACAAAAGTATCAACCTTACCGTATTTGGGGGTACTGTTCGATGATCAAGGGACCTGGTCAGCGCAAACAGTACGTAAAAAGAATGTATTTTCAAGAAAAGTAGGGGCTACTATGGATTTTGTAAAATAGCTTGGGTCAAAGCCCATCCCCGCCTTGCTTTAGGTGTACAGAGAAAAATGCATTCCCAGGGCTACGTATGGGTGTGACGTTTGGGGTTATAAAGACGTGAAGGACATCCAGGGGGCAGAAAACAAATTTATGTGCAAACTTCTTGCCGTTCCCCCCACTGTTCCGGAGTACAGCTTACATGAGGAGCTGGGTGTTGGTTACATTTCAGACCTGATTACCATTGCTCTGCTGTTGTGCTGATTGAGAATCTGGGCTTTTCCCACCCCTACCTTAAATCAATTTGTCATAGTGGACTGCTCTGCACATTAGGGGGCCTCATGTATCCCCTGGATAAAGTATATCATGGAGCAAATGAAATTGTTAGGTTGCCCCGACTTGTATATTAATCCCAGGCCTTGAGGCCCTGTAGCCATCATAGACATTAAACAGTTTCTGGCTAAACAGCAGGGGCTCAGGGAAGTTGAGGAGCTAGCTAAGCCTACTGTGAGAAGGTTTTGTCACTGTAGTAGTAGTGTATTTTTTTTGTAGTGTATTTTGTAAAGCGCACAGCTACCCCAACGGGGCATCCCAGCACTGTATAACGCTGGGGAACCCTTCCTGGCTCTCCCTGTGAGAAGCCCCTCCTGGGCACCCCCAAGGTGAAGCCAGGCATCCCAGTGTTGTAGGGGCCGTTGTGGAGATTAAGCAAGCTATTGCCCAGAGTTGCAGCGTGGGACCCATCATTAGAGTAGGCGCCGAGGCGAGAATTATCGAGTCCGCGGACATTGAGCTCAAGACCCTGCCTCATCGGGGCTTGAACCCTGGTCCCGGGCCTGATCTCTGCTTCAGATTCTGCCGCTCTAACCAGTGAGCCACACTTCTCCACAACCAGTGAGCCACACTTCTCCACTGAGTCTGAGCCCACAGGTACGCTTTGTGTTAACCAGATTCAGACTGAATTTGGTACCCTGGCTACTAGCCTTTCCCAAAGGCTACATGAAACCTCATGCATTTAAGCCATGTCTCTGTGACAATTTCTCTGATCAGGATACTCTACATTTTATCTTTTTTTGTGATTTCTATGACCCCCTAACTAAAAATGTAATACTACCTCTGCTCAGAAACTCAATATGCTTAAGTAATGCCTGCATTACTATATCTTCAAATACTTCCCTCTCCCGTGGTCTATTTTGGGGCGGTGAGCTTTTTAACAGGGGCCTTCAGATATGGGAAGAGGCTGTCTTTGCAGTAGCCAGGTTGTATCTGCTAACTGTGTTTTGGGAAGCATATGTGCCACTCTGTGCCCTTCATATCAATTCCCCGGTCCAACTATCGAGTCAATGTTTTATTATCTCTGTATTTTACCTGTTATATTTTATGTTTACTATAGCATTTAGAGCTACTTTTTAATAATGAGTTTTTATCCCCACTTGCCTGTACTGTCGGTCTTAGCTTATTTACCTGCGTGATTTGGATTTTTAAATGTACATGTGGGATCTTTTTAACCACCAAGCATATTGCGGCCTCACAAGCATATTGCGGATTCCTGGAGGTTGCGGCGGTGCTATGGCAGTCCGACGACAGTAGTCGTAATACGGTGGTCGGACTGCCAGTGTGGCGGTTCCGGACCGCCATCGCACCTCGACCGCAGATTTGGCAGTATGATGGAACGCCAAACTCGTAATTAGGCCCTTAGTTTTGGTGTGACATCGACTACAGAACTTTTCCAATATATCATTCAAAATGTCATACAGCCTGTTTTGAATCCATTCAATTATAGTGATGACATATTGATTTTTAGAGCTACAAAGAAGAAGCATGATAAAGCTCTCACACAAGTATGTCATTTACTTACTGATGCAGACAAGTGTGAGTTCCACAAGACAAAGTTAATGTTCTTTGACCATATCTTTTCAGATAGGGGTATGACACCTCATTCTACAAAAGTACAAACCCTGTCAAACGCTGATCCACCACTAGATGTTTCCATGATATATTCATTTCTTGGCATGGCCAGGTACGTACAAGACTTTGCTACTATAAGTGCTCCAAATGAAAGTTAACGAGGAACATTTTTTCATTTAAGTGGTCACAAGAATGTGAGAGAAGTTTCAAGAAAGTCAAACAAGCCATTGAAACTGCTGCTGAAATGGCTTCTACAATCCAAAGCTTCATACAGAGGTTGTTGTTGACGCTATCCAGTCAGGCTAGGTGCTATCCTTGCACAGCACAACAGAGACCCTAATCCTTGAAGGTATATTGTGGCATATGCCAGTAGAAGTTTGTCCCAGGCAGAATGTGCTTACTCACAACCTGAGGAAAAAAGTTTCGCTGTGATATATTGGCTTGTGAACATTTCCATTTATTCATGTACGGAAAGTCTTTTATTCTTGTGTCTGATCATCAAGCTTTAATAACTATCTTTGGCAATCCAAAATCCTAGATGGCTCCTCGCATTGAATGGTGGGGACTACGATTACAAGAGTAAAATTATACCATTGTGCATTGTTAGAGATGGGGGTCTCTAATTGGCCGAGGTATACACCTTTGTCCAAGTAGGGACCCTTCCTTCTAGTCAGGGTAAGGGAGTTACACACTTTAGATAACCCCAGCTCACCCCCTTGGTAGCTTGGCATGAGCAGACAGGCTTATACCCAAAGGCAATGTGTAAAGTATTTGTATCCAAACACACAGTAATGTAGTGACAATACCACAAATGGAAAGCACACTAGTTTAGAAAAATTAGGTATCTTTATCTAAACCAAACAGGATCAAAACAATTAAAATCCACCATACAGTTTCCAAGATATACTTTTAGAATGGCTATTTCAAAAATAGACCTTGTAGAAACAAAATAGCTCCGCCAGGGGCTATTATGACGTTGTGAAAGGCCTATATCCAAAGTATGACGCCGACCGCGATGTGCGCTGCGTCGGGCACAGAGTCACATGGATCCCCAAACAACAGTGCCTTGAAAGTCTATGGATGATGCACAGCATCATGGAGGTGTCAGGTCTGAGGTCAAGGCAAGGACAGGGGAAATTAGGCATATCAACGGTGAGGCGTTGGTTCTGGTGAGGCAGTGTGAAGTCAAAGAGTTTGTGAAGTCACACTTGTTGGTTATCGGCTCCGCGATAACGGGATGCTGGCACTGGCGGTGGTGGCGTTGGTGCAAGCGCTGCCGTCGGGAAAGCTGATAACTGCAGGAGTCGAAGGGTGTCGGAGCTACAGTGCAGGCGGGCGGTGCGTTGTGCACTTCACGAGTGGTGCCCATGGCCTCGGTGCAGGTCTTGGCATCATTGGCGGCATTGCTGACGGCGCCAGAGTTGTTTTCATTGCTTTGCAGCATCAACCACACAATTCTCAGGGCCCAGGAACTGGAATTGATGCCCTTTAGAATACAGGAGTCCACAGAGGAATCCAGGTGCTGGTCTGTGGGTTGTAGGCCAAGTCTTTGTGTCCCTGAGACTTCAGAACAGGAGGCCAGCACACACAGGCCCTTGGAGATTCTTCTTCAAACAGGTTAACAGCAAAGTTCCAGCCTTGGTCTTCTTCTTGGCAGAAGCAGCAACTGCTGGCAAACCCAACAAAGGAACACAGCAAAGGGGCAGTACTCCTCCTTACAGCTCTCCACCTCTTCTCCTTGGCAGAGGTTCATCTTGAGTCCAGAAGGGATCTAATTCTCTGGGGTATAAGGTCCAATACTTATATCCCATTTTCTCTTTGTTCTCTTTGTGACAAGGATCCCTGAGCCCAGTCCAAACCCGTTTTGTCATCTCTGGTGCAGCATCACTCCAGGAAGTGGAGACAGCATTGTGCAGAGGAGACACTGCCTATTCATGTGCAAGTGAAACTCCTCCCACCACTATAAATGCAGCCAAGGTCTATACAGCTCAGCTATGAGTCACCTGGGAAAGGCAGGACACACCTCAACCCCCCTTGTGACTGTCTACAGTGAATGCACATCCTCAGCTCCTGTCACTCCAAACCAGACAGTCAATACACAAACCAGCAGAGACGCATGGTTAAATAAGAAAATGCCTACTTTCTAAAATTGGCATTTTCAAGCACACACTTTAAAAACCATCTTTACCAAAAGACGTGTTAGTAAATTCTGAATTCAAATAGCTAAAATCCATTTCGCTATCTTATACCAATGGAAAGTTATACTTGTAAGATGTTACAAAGCAACACCCATGTTAGCCTCTGGGGCAGATTGCCTTTCAATAGTGAAAAAGTACTGTCACACAAATTAGTACGTGTACTATATTTCACATACACTGCACCCAGCCCATAGGGGTTCCCTGGGCCTACCTGAGGGGTGCCATACATGTATGAAAAGGTAAGGTTGAGGCCTGGCAAGTAGGTGCACTTACCAGGCCAACATGGCAGTTTAAAACTGCATGCGCAGATACTTCAGGCACAGGTCTGATGCAGGCTTACAGGGCTACTTGTGAGGGTGGAACAATCAGTGCTGCAGGCCCACTAGTAGCATTTGATGTACAGGCTCTAACACACCCAGTGTAATTTAGTAGAGACTTACCAGTAAATAAAATGTGCCAGTCATGGATAACCTTGACACTGATCAGCAGTGGCAAAGTGCCCAAAGCATCTAAGCGAGCAAAAACAAAATCCAGCATAGCATCAAAAATACAGGAGGTAGAGGCAAAAAGTCAGGGGAAACCATACCAAAGATGGCAAGTCTAAAATGCATTGTCCATGGAAGGATAAAAACCCTGCTTATACAAGGTCAGGGTACTCCATCCAAGACGGCTGCAGCCTACATTAATTTCATTGTAAAATCAAATAAGCCAGAAGCTACATATCGTTAGCCCAGATCATCACTCCCACAAGCCATGATAATGACATGCTGAAGTTGAAAGATATAAAAACACATCAGTCATGGAACTGACACACTCGACCTATCACCAGTAATAGTCAATATCAAAAAATATAAATTTTTTAAAGATGAACTGTCGATAACTCAGGAAGGAGTTGTACTGCCAGGGTCAAGAATCCTGATTCCGGAGAGTCTGTGACAGAAAAAAACTGAAGTAGCTCACGAAGGACATTGTGGTATTGTTGCCACCAAAATAGCTCTCCTAGAACTTGTTTGGTTTCCATGTTTAGATGAGCGGATTGAAAAGGAACCTAATACCTGTCATCTATGTAAATGCTTTTCTACAGATATTACTCAACATACTCTTAAAATGTTCCTTCTTTGGTCTGCTTGATAACGGACATCATCTGATGGTAATTGAGAATGCGTACTCACGTTTTCAATCAATAGAAGATCTCCCATCCACAACTCACAAGCAAATCATTGAATGACTACATGGTATCTTTGTGACGTGGAGCATCCCAGCCATTTTGAAGTCTGATAAGGCCTGCCTTTTAACAGTTAAGAATTCAAGGAATTACTGGACCATCTGAACCAGTGGCAGTGCATCCATTGGGGCACTGGGGCATTGCCCCACTAATGCCACATGGCCCCAACATCGTTTACTACTTCGTTCCACTTCTAAGTTACAATATCTCACGCTAATTGAATTCCTGGCCGGCCGGTCAACGGGCCACGCCCAAGGCAATCAGGGCGCTGAAGGGGGTGAGGCTGCGGCAGCACTTAGGGTTTGACTGACAGTGAGTCAGTGATGACAACAAGCAAGGGTGGTGACGTGACGGTCAAGCACACTAATCGCTGCAGCAATAGTGTGAATGTTTGGTTCTGGCTGGTCATTTTTCCAACCAGCCCAAACATGCGCTCCAGCCTGCACATTAGGAGAGCGAGGGTTGTTTCATGCCACAGTCCCCGGTTTCCTAATGGATGGGGGAGTATCCCTGCTCAAGCCAATCCTAGCGCTGCTGGAGCAGCGCCTAGATTGGCTGAGAGACAAGCGTTCACTGTGCAGTCTGAGGCATAATAGGTAATGGGTACCGCACTTGGGTGACAGTGAAAACGTATGATCAATCACTGTGGCTTATGTGAAGCCATGCAGACAATGATTGGCCATTTCGTTCATGATGACGACTGTGGCGTCGTTGCAGCAGACCACGCCACACACAACACACCTCCTACTATTGCTTGTGGCTTGTGCTCGGTTGAATTAATTGATTTAATTTCTTTTGTCACCAAAAGAATCCTGATCAGCGTTGAGATTGATAGACGTAAGTCAGTGATTCTAGTGTCTTATTTACATATTGTTTTACATGTGTGCGAGGCCGGACTGGAAACCAAAATGTAAGTCATAGGCTCCAGAAGGAGGTTGGATGACAGCGGAGGAGCCAGAACTGCTCGTGCTGCCTAGCCACAGTCTCTCACATACTCTGTTGATTTGTGCCTTAGTAGCAAAGGGTAACAGAAGGGTTCAATAAAAGTCCTGGATGATGAGCACTCCATCCACTGCCTGAACACCATCTTGTATAGTATAGCGCTGAGGAAGGCGAGGATATGGCCTTTGCTGTGGGTAAGAAGGAGCTCCAGGCCAGCACTGACACTCGGAACTATCTCTGCAAATACTCCGGCCTGACCCATATTGTTCCCCTCGCAGGGACCTACAGAATGTCATTCCTGAACGGTAGTACCTCTTGACTCTCCCAGGCAGGCACGTGCAAACAAGGCAGTTCTGCCATTGCTCTTTCATTCTTATCTGTAATACACCACATCCTCCCATCAAAGCGCAAAGCAGCAAATCAGACAACGCAGCTCTGCCACTGTTGAGCTCAAAGCTCTCTGACTCACAGACTGCTGCACCACTATTTATGGTTCTCAGTGCGGCTGGTTATGCAGTGTTTAGTGTGGGAACCCAGGCTCTATTAGCACTATAGTGCAGTGGGTTCATTGTGCGGTAGAGTAGGGTCTACCTATGCTGTAGTACCAGGACCTGGTGACTAACAGAGCTGCAAGGGTAATGAGTTTGTTTCCACTGCAGGTACACAGTTGGTAGTTGTGCTGTAGTCTGGAGGCTCCTGTCAAGTTGTACTGTAGAGTGGGGCCTTTGGATATAGCTGTCCTGTAGTGCAGCCTTTCGGGGTTAGTTCTTTAGGGAATGGAGTCTAGATATTGTGTAGTGCGAGTGCTGTAGAAGACCACCTGGAACCTAGCTGTCTAGTATGGGGGTCGAGTGTTAGTTGTTCTGCTGTGTGGCCTGCAGGGGTCTGGTTGAGCCGCATGAGTGTGTCTGTGCAAGTCCTTTACTCTGTTGTGCTTTAGCATGCCATTCTGTATGCATGCTGTGCGAAGTACTGCACGGTGCTGTGCTCTATTAAGCGCTGGTGTTTTGCATTGCATTGCACTGTGTACAGTGCTGTACTTTAAGGTGATGTGTATTGTTGTGTTATGTTATATTCTGCTTTGATGTTCACTGCTCTAATCGAGTGCCAAGGGGTTTCCCTATTGAATCTGATGTTTGGATTTGTGCTTTTGTGTGCTATGTTGCACTGTATTACACTGTTGTATGCTATAGTTTTCTGTACTGTATTGTGCGGTAACGTTGTGCACTGTGCTTTTCATACCAGTCTTATGTTTGCTGCACAGTTCTGAGGCTTGATGGACTGTGCTGTGCTTTGCTACTTTGCCACTACTTTGTGGTGTTTTACTTGCTTTGCTGTGCTGCACTATACTGCGCACTATTGATGCATACTTGCAATGAGCAGCAGTCTGTGCTTTGCTGTGCAGTGTTACACCAATCAGCGGCAGCTCTGCCACGGTTGAGCTCACAGCACTCTGACTCACAGACTGCTGCGCCAGTGCTTGCAAACCTGATCCAAGCATACTTTGCTGTCACTGTAATTAATTAGTCTTGCATGAAGCACTGACTATGCCGTGCTACACCTTACAGACAGGTCTGTCTGCCTGTGTTCCATTGCTCTGAACAGCCAACTCCACTTTCTAATCTCTTCCCAGCAACACTGAGACACAGATGCCTGTGCCTTTGTTCGTCGGTTCCTACCTACATCACGCTGTGGTCCCATAGCATGGGGACTCACGGAACACTCCACCAGTGCTTCTCAGTTCGGATCAACACCAAATTTTCCAAGACCGTAGTCCACAGGCATCCCTGATAGGCAAGGGCTGATTGAGCTGGCATTGAAATACATTTATTTTGTTCCTGCTTGAACCAGCTACTGGGCACAGTTCCGCATATGGCAGCTGCAAGAGCCTGGCTTAAGCTTACTTGCCCTGTTTTAATTGTATACCACTTTTGGCTACATGGTCTTTTGTGTATAGAATGGATGTATGACATTACAACACATGCTTTTACTACGCATGCCTTTACAACGCGGTTTTTACAACGCAAACCTTTACAATGCATAGCGCTTTGGGGTGCTGGATAGTGAATAGTTTAATTTACTATTCCAACTCCAGTCCCCGTGGACACTAGGGAAGGTGTTGGATAGTAAATTAAACGTACTCCCTATCCTAGAGCGCCCCCCAGCGCAATGCGTTGTAATGGTTTGCGTTGTAAAAGTTGCGTCGTAAAGGCACTGCGTGGTAAAAGTTGCGTTGTAAAGGATGTTTCCCATATAGAACTATGGAACATTTGTACGGTTATCTTGCTTTCTGAAATATCCTTGAAAATGCACCATTTGGCAGCTAGTTTTTCAAAATTTCCTCGGGGGGAGATTCCCCTCAGAACCACCTTGATATGTTTGGGCTCGCTCGCTATGGTCACTCGCCACAGTGCACCGCATGCAACTTTTACGTCTCACCACTTTCAAATGTCACCAGCCGCCACTGATCTGAACTTAAAGCATCAGGCAGTACACCCTTCTAGCCGCAGGCCAACAAACTCGTTGACCGTTTTATTAGTACACTAAAGAAAGCAATACAGGGTGCAACTCTTGAGAGGCTCAGTTTAAAAACTGTATTGAATTCCACCCTTCGAGCCTATCATTTAACACCTCACTCAACCAGAGGCAAAAGTCCTGCAACTTTGATGTTCAAGAGAGCAATGACAACTAAGTTACCTCAATGGACCAACAAAAGAGAAGGACACGCTGAAAATGAAAGCCTATGCAGGCAAGACGCAACATGAAATGGACATCAAGGAGGAAATCCGGTGCTCCATATGATGCTGAACCTTTCCACGTAGTGTCCACCAAGGAACACATGGTGACTGCCCAGCGTCCTGGAAAGTCTGTTACCAGAGACACATCTCACTTTCAGCATTTGATTAATCAGTCTTCTGATCGAGATGGTGAAGGAAAGACTGAACCTAAAAACTCAGTGACTACTGTTACCTCTTCACCGTCTTAAAAATCTCTGACACTGAAAATGACAGCTCCCAGCTTCCAGTAACCAGATCAGTTTGAATAATTGATATGTAAAATAATTGTAATTTTTTATTTAACATAGAGGGAGATGTAGTATCTTGCTAGTTTTATGACAGAACCCTTTTGACTCTGTAGAGCTGGGATGTAGGTGTGAGAGCCAGCGACAGCTCCTCCGCTATGGCCGAGGAGCGTCGCCCCCCCTGCCAGGAGACTTAAACACGAAAAATAAAATGATAATAAACTAGGTTTACTATAGTTTTTTTTTCTACTGCCGAGTTTTGGGGTGGGGCTGAGTGGGGGGCAGGAACGAGAGGAGGTGTTTAGTACTGCTATTCAGTGCGCATGATGGTCTGGTCAGCCGTTCCAGGCTGGCCAAACCATCATGCGCAGTGAAGCTGTCTCCAACCCAGCACAGTTGCTGGGTTGGAGAGAGCAAGCACAGGCTCCCAGTCTCACCAGGAGCCCAAATCATCAGCACTCAGGCCAATCCTGACGCTGCTTTTATGCTGCCACCAGCAGCATGAGAGCAGCGTCAGGATTGGCCAGTGGAGCCTGTGCTTGTTGAGAAGAGGAACCTGTAAGAGTGCGATGCGGCGATCTGGTGATACAGCAGGTAATTTATCATATTTTTTGTTTGTGTCATCCATCCCCCCTGTACACCCCTGTTGCCACCTCCCCCCGCCTCACCACTCTTCCGAGATACTGGCCACCACTGGTCAAAGAGGAATGCAATGAAAGCTTTTTCTAGAATGTTGAGTTCGCAGTTACATGCAGAAGAATAATGATGTGTAATATTAAGGTCCGTGTGTGGCATAGCCATTGGCAGGGACCCAGGCTGTGGAGGTTGCCACATTCCCCATTTTATCAACAAACAAGAATGCCAGGGCTCAAGTTTAGTTCACACCCGCTTTTTATTTAGCTGGTGTGTACCTTCATATCATGGATTCCGAAGGTTTATTGTTTTCATTTCAACATTTTCAAAATTAAAGATGTTCACATATAAATTGCACTACAGAGGATTAAACTTTCCTTCAATAGTCAAAACAATACAAACATAAGTCATGAATAACAATGCTTTCAAAAAATGAACAAATCATCACATTCAATAATAGTTATGTTTTCACTATTTCAACAACAGAACAAACTAAATTTCATACACCTTGAACTATTAAGGTACAGGTCCTTGTGATCAAGCAAATTTAATTGTTAGGACCAAACACATTAGGCCATATGATTTCGGTTAGGTCGCCCTATGTTCGTGTGCAAACCCATGGAATTTAGGTTGCCTTTGAGACAGCCGAACAGCCACGCGTTTCCAAACCCTTTATTCAATTAATAGGGTTCTTCCTCAGGGCTGAGCTGTGTACCTACGGTGTAAAATTGGGGGACATTTAGTATCTCCTATTCTCATTTTGTCAGTATTAAGGGAATAAAGCATGTGAAATTTACCTCTTCTTATATGTAGGAGTTCACTGTGTTTTTGGCACAGGGCTTCCGGATTTCCTAGTTTTCACCCTTACCTAAATCATGAGATTAAAGGAGGGTGGTCTAGTGAGTTTTTGTTTTAAAATGACTGTATACATTTCGTGTACACATATATGCTGGACCTGCACTTACTTGTTTTCAAAATTACGTGTGCCCACTCGGTTGAATTGCCCGTTGGTGGAATTCTTTAAAGGTTCTGAGATGATTTCGTCTACTGGAATAAAAGGTTGATTTAATACAATATTCCAATGACCGATTTTTTGGTTACCTGTTCTACAACAGAGGGACTTACATTGTAGCGAGGAAGTCTCATGTGCGGCTCCACTGCTGGGGATTACGTATCCGATCGCTTGTTGCTTCCTTTCTTTCTTTGATCGCGCTTCCGGATTCTACAGAATCAAAGCAGCTTTTGAGTATATTTTGTGTGAGCTATTCTAGTTATGGCTGACAGCATGCGCGTGGTAGAGCGTCTTACCTTTACCGGTAGCTCTCTTGTCAGTTGCAAAGATTCGTCGTGAAGCCGCGTCTGAGTAGTTACCTTCGCTGGGACTCGAATGTGGTTTACCGACGCCCGGCGGAACTCATTTCCTGTTTAAGTATGCAGCTAAGCATTGTGGGACTTGTAGTTTTTGTTGTAAAAGTGCAGTGCTGTGCAGCGCTGTGTTGACAAAGTGACTGGCAAGATCAATTGCAGAACAGTGCGTGTTTGCTGAAGGTGGTGTGCAGGGGACTCAGTAATTTGCTCTTTGTAATTCCGACATTTCATTCAACCCATCCACCACACAGTTGAATTTTAAAATTAAATAAGCTTCTTTTTTCAACAACATGGCATCAATGTTTCCTCCTCTGGGGGGAACTTTAATGGCTGATAGTACTGTCCATTTAAAATCTGTCTCAGTGTGTTGTTGTTCCACAAAGTGTTGTACCATTGGGGCGGTCAACACTCTGTGTCTGATTCTGGATCTGTGTTGTGCTACTCGCTGATTTACTTTTTGAGTAGTTTTCCCGATATATAGCTTGGGACAAGGGCACATTATTGCATAAACTACGTTACTTGTTTTGCAGTTCGAGAACTCTTTATGCATCCACCGCGTGTTATTAAATTGAAATTCTTCCCCTTCCAGTGTGTTGGGGCAGGACACGCACGTGCCACATTTATGGTGACCCGTTATTGGTGGTAATTTCCATAGTGAGCGTAAATCTGTTTTTGCTTGGCTGACTCCTAAGTCAGCTCTTACGATGTATTGAGCAATGCTTTTGTTTTTCTTTAAGGCGAACAATGGTTTCGCCATTGGGACTTCCGAATTCATAATCAAGTGCCAGTTCTTTAAAATGATAGACTTCAATTTGTTGGTATATGGGCCGAATGTTGTCACACAGACCGGCCTTTCAAGAGGTTTGGTCTCTTTCCTTTTAAGTAATTCTTCTCGTGGCGTGTACCAAGCCCGTGTGGTTGAATGTTTTAATAATTTGGATGGATAACCTCTGTCTCGTAGTTGTTCACTGAGAATTTGGGAGTGTATTATGAAGTCCTCCTTTCGAGAACAATTGCGACGAATTCTCAACATTTGTCCGTACGGTAGATTAGATTTTAAACTTTTGGGGTGATAGCTTGCATAATGTAAGATGGTGTTTTTGTCCGTGTTTTTACGATGTAAAGTGGTTGTCAATCTGTTTTCATTGGGAAAAACTACTACATCAAGGAAGGTAAGTGATGTTCTGCTATGTGTCATTGTGAACTTTATGTCCGGGTGTCTGGTGTTGAGCCACTGATGGAATTGGGCCAACATATCCTCAGACCCTTTCCATTGACACCAAATATCGTCAATAAAACGATACCATGTTGTTATATTTTGTTTGAAAGGGTTGTTCTGGTAAATGTAGCGTTCCTCATACAGGGCCATGAAGAGGACCGCCATTCCCCATTTTAGCAGTCGGGGGACTCAGCTATTGAAAGCCCAAAAGGCTGGCATGGTACCAGATTTTGACCATGCCCCTTCAAACATGCAAATATCGAATGGCTTTTAATCATGGTGCGCCTTTGAAATTGTTCCTCTTTAGGAGAAAGTAGTTAAGAGAATTCCTAGTAACTATTAACACATGTATTTGCTTGATGTAAAGGTTAAGAACTTCGCACAATTGTTAGCAACTAAAATTCTTAACTGGTTGGAAAACTATGGGTGGATCATCACAGAACATTTTTCACTGGCACTATTTCATGTTCACAGTGGTAGGTTAAGGCAGTACTTTTCCAAACACTTTTGACCTTGCATAATGAAAACAGGATGCTGGAGTTGGTAATTTGTGACAAGAACGTTTTTGCATATTTGTTGTGGTGGTGATGTGTTCTGTTGTTTTTTATGTTGCTGTGTCTTTTTTGCTGCATTATTGCAGTGTAAGTCTACTGGATTGTATTGCAGTGGTTTTCTTGTGTGCTTTTGTGACTGTTTTGCTATAATGTGAGCTGCTATTATTAAAATTGTGTTTCTATGTTGCTGTTGCGTTTGTGTATTGCACCTGCTATTGTGTTATAGTCTGCTGTTAACTTCGATATGTCAATTACATTTAAAATTACATTTCCAGCCAAACGCAGCCAATGCTGCTGAAAGTTCCTGTGACAAGCAACCGTTTACCACTGTCTAAGGTGGCAAAATAGCGCTGCTCCAGCTCTTCAACTTCCGAAGACACCAGTCAGCATACAACAGTGGCCGAGGCCATATCCAAGAGTAGTGTTCACACTGCATATTTGGGGCTGTAGAACAGAGAATGCTCCGGAGGTGCAACAGGCATTTGTGCCCGCTTTGCAAATACCCAGGGCTCTTTGGTATTACAGAAGGGGCCACAGACACTTGTGCGGCTCCTTATGTAATACTGATAGCCGATGGCGCACATAAAACCCAAGCGCTATCTGCTTGGGACATTCCCTCATTTGCATAGGGGCATGCCCCATGCAAATGAGGGAATCTCTTTGCTTCTGCGCTCGCGCCGTATTACAGATACGGGCCCAGAGGAAAAGAAGCTTGTCAAGAAGGCGCACTGACAGTGCGCCACCTAAAAGGTGGAGCACTGTCAGTGCGCCCCCTGTGAGCAGCCCTCAGCAGAGGGTAAAGAAAGTCCAATGAACCCCCCAGACATCCCCTTGAAGGTGGGTGCAGTGAGTGACTGCACCCGCCTGCAAGTGGATCTCTAATCCCACTTCAAAGTACAGGCGCGCCTGCAAGGGGATCTCTAATGCCACTTCAAAGTACAGGCGGGTTGCCTCCTGCACAATGAAACCAGCAGTGGCTGCTTCGAAGCCGCTCCGTATTTCACTCGAATGCACTATCCAGGGGCAGGACAAGTTTGCAGCTGCCCTGGTGGTAGCACATTCTTTGTAATAGGGCGCACTTTCCCTGTTTGTGCTCCAGGAGCATGGCGGATAATAATGAAATTGGGTTAGCAAAGTTGGTGTCTCAGTGTGTGAGCTACCCTGATTCCAATCACAAACCATCTTTTTTTTTATTTTTTTTGGTAATCCTCATATACCATTATTGGAAGTCTTGATGGGAAACTGGTAACCTTCGCGCTGTTTGGTCGTCCTGATCCGGCCCTTGTTGTTATGCTTGACCAGAAGCGGGATAGGTGAACCTGATCCCTCAAGTAGCCACTGCTTTCCCATCCATACTCCGTTTCGCAGTTTTACTGGTGCCCCGTGCTACTTTGGAGTCAAGGGAACCGGCAAGGCTCCAGATAAATCATTGGAAAACCAATCAACCGTGTTGCCATGCCTCGAGGGCCGCCCAAACTTTAACCAAACTTGTAGGATCGCATGCCAAATCGGACTTACTGGTAAGGATGATTTGTCGTAAGCAGCATGGGAAGATGGGGGGGCTGTGTCCTTCCAGGCTCTACATATTTCTCGCCTTGCAAGAAGGATGACATAAAAGACAAGTTTTGTAGAGGGGTCATTGATGTTATAGCCCATACTTAGCCCCGTCAGGATGGTAGTTATATTTATTGCAATAGGGACACCTAGAACCTCTCCCAGGAAGTCGGTGATTTTCTCCCAGTAGCCTTTCAATTCGGGACAGTCAGCAAACATGTGAACATCGTCAGCTTCAGGATGGCTACATCTCGGGCAACAATGCTCTAGCTTGGTGATCTTCGCTAATTTCTTTGGAGTTATATAAACCCGATACATAGTATACAGGTGATTTCTTTTTAACGTCGCGGGTTTAACTACTGAATGTAGGATAGCAAAGGAGTCGAGCCACCAGTCTCTAAGGTTGATAATGTCCGTGGTTAACTTATTCATCCAGAGTTTTTTCAGTTCGGGTTCAGTTACATCATCCTCCTCGAGCAACGATGTATACCAGTATGCAATTTGACTCTTCCACCTTCCTCTTCTAGTTACTGTGTCAAATTTTGGGTTTGGGGTTTTATTGCCCTCCCTTCTGGTTGACCACCAACCAGACAGCTGGTAGTATTTGAACCTGGTGAGTGATCCCTCTGTCAAGTTAGAAAGAGCGTCCCATGTCAGGAGCTGGGTTCCTTCCTGTAGGTCCCCCCAGTGTTCCAGTCCTGCTACCTTCAATGGTCGAGACAGTTGGTCTTCAAGACAAGCTGGTGTCCCAGGGGAATCCCATATCGGGGCCTGTACTGCATAGTAGGGAATGTTAAGCCTCTTCCTGACAAATACCCAGTTTCTAACCGCAGTCCCGAGAATCTTAAGCCTGACCTTCTTGAAGAATTTTGGGTCCCCAAACTTAAACAAGAAAGAATCCTGTCCCTGGGGGATATCCTGCAGTAGTGCTAGAAATAGTACACCCATGGAAGTTTGGTCAATTTTGCCGGCCATTAGTCTGAAGTGTTTAAAGTGGAAGGCGTGGCAATAGATATATAAGTCAGGGAAGGCTAATCCTCCAGTCTTTAAACTTCTTCTAAGCTTTTTCCAAGTTATTCTTGGGGCTTTCGTGTTCCAGATAAAGGATCCCAATTTCCCTTGTAACTTCTTAATTGTTATCAAGGGAAAGGATAAGGGTATTGAATTAAATAAAAAGGTGATCTTGGGGAGGATAATCATCTTGAGTAGGTTCACCCGCCCAAAGATATTTAATGGGAGAGATGACCAGCGATGGAGTAGGGCTGTAGTATCTTTTATAACCCTATCCAGATTGATTTTTGGAATGTCCTCTATTTTTTTAACTAAGTGTACTCCCAGATATCTCATCTTTGTCCTACAACCTGCCGTAGCTACCCCCTGATTCCATTCCATGATCTCAGTTTTATCCTTGTTGATTGTATACCCAGAGATCTCACCAAAGCTTTCTGCTAGTTGTATTAATCTAGGTATGGCTACTCCCGGGTTTGAGGTGTACATCAACAGGTCGTCAGCGTAAAGTGCAAATTTTAATTCTAGGTCGGCAATCTTAAATGATTTAAAAAGGGGGTCCGACCTGAGTAAGCAAACAAAAGGCTCTATGTACAGATCAAATAAAAGGGGGGATAAGGGGCAGCCCTGTCTGGTTCCTCGGGCTATAGATATCTGATCTGTGAGAGAGCCATTGACTAAAATTTTAGCTAGCGGTGCATGATATAGGGATTTAATCGCGGTTATAAAATTAATAGGAAAGCCGAATTTTGCCAGAGCCAACCATAGATATTCCCACTCCACCTGGTCGAATGCTTTAGCAGCATCGACAGCTACAATAGTCAGGGGCAGCTTTTTCTCAATAGCGACATCTATTGCAGCAATGACTTGGAAAGTTAATTCGTTGAGTTGCCGCTCAGGGATAAACCCCCTTTGGTCGCAATGGACAATTGATTTAATTACCTTGGCCAGTCTTGTAGCTAATACTCCCGCAAAGATCTTATAATCTACATTTAGTAGAGAAATAGGTCTATACGACTCTACCTTACGAGGATCTTTGTTCTGTTTCGATATTAGTGTAACTGTGGCCTCTGCCCATGACTTAGGAGCCAGCTCCCCCCGTAGCAGGATTTCATTGAATAATATCGTTAAGATTACAACAATTTGGTCCATAACGGTCCTATATAGCTCTACCGGGAGCCCGTCGGGACCTGCCGCTTTGCCATTAACCATCTTTGAGATCTGAGTCCTCACCTCTCCTTCCCTTATCTCGGAGCTGAGGAAAGATCTTTCTGCCTCTGATAATTCGGGGAGCTGGACTTTACTTA
The DNA here is from genome assembly GCF_964261635.1 of Lissotriton helveticus. Classification (NCBI taxonomy): domain Eukaryota; kingdom Metazoa; phylum Chordata; class Amphibia; order Caudata; family Salamandridae; genus Lissotriton; species Lissotriton helveticus. The sequence goes on from NC_136069.1 coordinate 316,093,917, forward strand.
GCCAATTTCCAGCCTGCTGTCCACTCTGGGGCAGAGTAGTTCTATACAGGGATTGCATATGGATTTTGACTTCCTCTCTAATGAGATCATCATCGTATGTGGTTTCCCCTGTACTAGCCAGGGATAAACTGTTGATCTGATTCCTAGTTTTATCTACTCGGGCTTTCCACGCCAGGAGGCGACCACATATGAGAAGGATTGAAGTTTACTCACATCCCACCTGTGCTTCAGGATTTTGTCTAGCTCTGCTTGATATTCCGCCCGCAGGATATCAAGTTCTTTTTGTAGAGTGGGTCTAGTCTCTAGCTGGCCTAAGGAAGCCTTCTGGAGTTCCTGTTCCTTTAATTTAATTCTCAGAAGTCGGTCTTCCTTCTTCTCTCTTGATAGCTTATTCCTCCTAATTGTCAGGGTACTCAGCCAGCCTCTTATGAAGACTTTATATGTTTCCCAAACTATCTGTTTGCTTGCAGACCCAACATTAATCCTGAAGAACTCTTCTGACTGGGTTGCCAAGTCTTGCTTAACAGCCTCTTCCAGAATGAGTGTTCTGTCTAGTGTCCACCTTCTCTGCTGGATCTGCTGTTTAAGTCGAATTACCATCTCGACAACAGAATGATCACACAGGATAGCCGGGGCGTAGGATATGGTGTCTACTGCTGAGAAGAGGGTTTTATCGAGTAAAAAAAAATCTATTCTTGAGTGGTGTCCATGCCTTCTGCTATAAAAAGAATAATCCCTTTTCCCTATATTTTTGAGTCTCCAAATATCTATGAGGTTAAAGTCCCTCATAATGTTCTTGAGTTCCAATCTGGACTTTTGGGGAGGAGTGAATCTAACTTTAGAGGTACGATCTAGATCTTTATCAAATATCAGATTAAAATCGCCCCCTATAATTACAGTTCCGTCAGTCTCTACTAGGCTGTTTTTAAGTTTCGTAAGGGCCCCTGGCGCGTCCTGATTAGGACCATAATAAACTGCACAAGTGAGGGGAGTTTGTTCTACTTATCTGAATAAACCCATCTTATCTGAAAAAAAGTCCCACATGAGCCGTATCCCCAATACTCTCAAAGCCTCTGTTACAGCACAATCCCTGCCAAGCTGAAACCAACCACACCATTCCAATGGCAACTTGGGAGAATAAAGCAAGGTCTCATTTTGTGCCTCTGCTGTTTTCTTTAAAAGGTATTGTATGCTACCCACTTGATCTATTACATTATGACAGCGCACCGGTTTACTTAGTAAAGCAAAAGGAAGTGATAGAGGAGATACCTCATCTTGTTCTAAGCGTACATGTGGCAATTCCATCTGACCATGTAGCCAACAAAAGGAAAATATTATCTGTGCTACTCTATAATATACTTCAAAATCAGGAGCACCAAGGCCACCTGCTTAGTAGGGAAGGTAAGGGTGGACCATTGTACAAAAGGCTGTTTGCTGGCCCATGCCAAATGAAGCATCAAAGTGCGCAAAGTCCGAAATAGTTCCAATTAGCAAAATCGGTATATTGATGAATAAAAATAAAAAACATGGAAGTACTATCATTTTCATAAGGCTTTACGGCCAATAAGTGAAAGAGGAAGATGTATTTAATGGTCCACTGCCTCAGTGAGACGCTGAATTTCCTTACCATAATTTTTGTGCAGTACCACTTCTGCATCGGTATGTATAATTATGCCTAGGTAACGTATTGGATCCGTAGTCCATTTTAGGGAGAACTTCGCTGTTACTGGCACTGTATTATCAGTAAGAGGAAACATAAGAGATTTTTCCCAGTTAATCTGTAACTGAGAGTGGCCAGCAAACCGCACCATCTCTCTGGGAACCAGAGCTAGTTTTCGGTCAGGGTCACGGACATATAATAGTGTATGTTCTGCATATGCAGAAATGATTAAGTTGTATTCCAGGATTCGTATACCTTGGTGGGCATGATACTGCCGCAGTGCATATGCCAAAGGGTCCACCAGCAAATCGTATAACAGTGACACAGGGGCCATCCTTGACGTGTGCCCCTAGTAATATGTTTGGGTCAGATACCAAACCATTGATTCTCACTCGGGCTGTTCAGTTCTTATATAGGACCTGTATTAATTTCAAAAAGACATGGCCGACACCCACTCTCCGTAACACAGAAAGCATAAATTCCCACTCAACAGAGTCAAATGCTCTTTTAACATCTAAAAACAGCCACTGTTCACACATTGAGATCAATATGTGAAATTGTACCAAAAAGGGTGCAAAGGTTATATATAAGAGATCTACCAGGTAAAAAAGCTGGCTTGTTCAGGGCTAACAATACCTGGGATCAGGGGCGCCAGCCTATTAGCCAATACTTTTGCAAACAATTTGGTATCGTTATGTAGTGAAAACGGCTGCTACGAAGAACAATGATCAGCCGGCTTGCCAGGTTTAAGCAGTGTAACCAATAGCGCCTCACACATAGTCGGAGGCATTGTCCCACTGTGCACCATCTCCTCAAACTATTCACCATATGGAGCATGAGCTTATCGTGATATGCCTTGTTAAAAGTGACTGTGTGGCCATCAGTGCCCGGTGCTTTGCCACAGGGAATGTCCTTTAACACAGCCGCAATTTCGATAGGACAGAGAGCCACTCTCTATGTGTGTCCGAAAGCCACTTCATTGAAATATGCATCAAATAATCAGTAGTTGCCTATTCATCATAATTAATGCAAGATGTATATAGCTTAGTATAACAGTTACGGAACCTTTTGGCTACCTGAGCGGTGCTATATATAGATAGCCCATTCTCATTGAGGACAGATAGTATTTTGGAATCCTCACGATTGGGCTGAACGAGGGCCGCCGTGTGGCACTTGGTCGCTCACCCTCGCTGTAAACTCTGGCAGTAACATATCTGCCCAGATGTGTTATCTCATTCTGCTGTAACTCATTATACCCGTCTAATTTGTCCTAAAAGGTCTTGAGAGGCAGTCTCCCTGTCAGCGCGCTCTAGTTCCGCAATATCGGCCTCCAGCCTTTGTAACTGGTCGCGGATAGAATGTAGGACTCCTGCATGGTTCGATATAGTGTCGCCTCGTATATAAAGCTTAAAGGCCTCCCAAGCAGTGGCAAATTCTGTAACAGAACCCGAATTAGTTTGAAAATATTCATCTATCGCTTGTGAAAGCTCCTCATGAAACACCGAATCGGAATACCCTGGGAAACGCTACTAAAAAGCACACGAACGTGGTCCGACCGGGCCCAGAACCAAACGTAAAGCGGAGAAATCTGAGTATGTGTGCGGGAATTGGTCACAAAGTAGTATTTCAGACAAAAGACTGCAGGAAACAGGCCAATAATCAATACGTGTATGTATATCATGCACAGTGGAATACTGAATATATTCCCTGCCTTGTGGATATCAATAGTGCCATGCATCCACTATGCTACTTTTCTCTGTCACCGCAGCTATAGCATGGGTAGCCAACGAAGGCTGTCGCAGTGGGCTTTGGGATGATTCCAAGTTGGGGGCCTGTGCACAATTAAAGTCACCACCCCATATCTGTGGAAAGCCTTTATATGCAGCAAGTTTAGCATGCAATGAGTTATAGAATTGGGGATCATCATAGTTAGGACCATGTAACCCCCCAAGAAGGACACCCAAAGAGTCTTTATGGCAACACACAAACACATAATAGCCTCCAGGGTCAATGAGTATCTCTTGCAATTTAATACCTAGGCCCTGGCGAGTCCATATCAGTACCCCAGGTGCATGATTAGTTAACCCTGCAGCTAAACACTCCCATTGCATACGTCGCGATGTGAGAAGCCCGGTACGGGGGGCGAAGTGTGTCTCTTGTAGAATAGCTATATCTATCCGATGTTGCTGTAAATATGACACTGCCTTTCAAATCTTGCGACAGTCATTCAAGCCTGTAACATTCCAAGTCAGAATATTTATATTTGACATCTTTCTAAACAAAGTAGAATTATCCACCATACGGTACAACAAGAAGAGTCCCTATCCTATGTATCCAACATAAATGACCCACACCATGCAATTGTATCTGTTTTCACCTGTAGGAAACGAATATTTGAATAGTGCCAAATCAACCCACGCCCTGTCCCCCACTTTTAATGGGGCATATCATTCTCCACCCCTAACCCTTCCTGAGCCCACAACCGTGTGCCCTGAACAGAACAATGTGGTATACACATGTAGGCAGACAGTGCCCGTCATACTCCCACGAAAATATGTCCGAGGAGGACCTATACAATGTTAACGTCTTATCTAATGCTTACACACAGAAACAGATTAAATAGCAAGGCAACACAGTTGTCCCGGCCATAAATTGTACATCACATGTGGCAACCTGACATCCAACCAAGATCGAACGATCCACCACCAGAGCCCTACATCCACACAAATCAATCGTCCGAGGTTTCATATCTACAATGGTAATTGTATAGTACAGCAGTATCATAACCATTATGCAATAAGATTAATAATCTAAGGAAATTCCAGAGCATATTGTTCAACTTAATATGCGAAGACACACTATCATTCCAAACGTTTGACACTCAATCTTATTCTTCTAGTTCATGAGCAGAGGCGCGAGCACCATCTTCCTGCCTCATTGCCCTGTGACCAGATGCAGAGGATTCATGTCTCTTGAGAAATTGTTGTAAATTTGTAGGATCATTAAAAACCTTGGTCTTGCCATTTACTGTGAGTCTCAGACGTGCAGGGCAAGCATTGTATATTCAAGTTTGAGATTATGTAACTTGTGCTTGAGTGGGAGGAATTTCCTCCTGGTGTCTTGTACTTGTGGCATAAAATTCAGAAAGATAGAAAACTCAGCGCCTTCGTAACAGAGAGTACGCAACTCCCCGGACCAGTGCAGCACTGCATCGAAGTCCATGTCATTGAGCAGTCTTGCTATAATTGGACGAGGGCATGCCTCAGGCACAGGAACATGGTCCCAAAGATCGGTGGGCTAGATCAACCACAAACAAGTTTGAAAATGATTCATGGCCCAATAACTCAGTCAACAAACGTTTGACAAAGAATTCCATGTTTTCGGTGTTTGTGGATTCCACCAAACTCACTATGTGCAAATTGTTCCGCTTTGAGCAAGTGTCCAAATCCTCTGCCTTAGCCTGTAATGTTGCTGGCGTTTTCTCCATCTGCTTTTGGGAGTCTAAAACTACTGTCTGCCTGTCCTCAGCATCAGATACTCGCCTCTCCACTGTGTCCAAATGTTGCGTGTGTTTATCTATACCTTCTGACATCCTGTCCATTCTGTATGAAAGAGCGTTAATTTTCCCATTGATATTATTGAGGCTGAGCTGCGTAGTTGCCAACATATAACGAACAAAGATCACCTTCCAGTTCTAGACTAGGAGTATCAGAGCCTGCCTCAGTCATGGTTGTGCTGTCGTGTCGCACTCTGGGTGTATTACCCTGTCAAACTGTAATTTGGATTGGGTTTTATCAGTCTTTCCCATTGTGGCCTGCACTACGCAAGTTGCAAATCAGTGAAGGCGTGCCACGTAGTAATTGTTAAGGATGTTCCATGATGAGAAACCCTATAAGCGCTATAGTAAATAATATATTGTGGTATTGCATCAAGTTTACAATAACTCCAATAGTACAGTTCTTGGGACCACAATACATTTGATGATGTCCTGCTAACTCACCACTTCTCTTATATAGCTCAGACTAGGCTGCATAAACTACATGGCCATCATGACGCAGATATGCCGATCAGGTCTCCGGAGCAGAGATGTGGCTCTAAGCCCGTTAGATATGCATCAGATAAAGCAGCAGATCCACGGCTAAGAATAGTGGTCCCGACCCCCCGTCCGCTGGCCCCAATACACCTATCTATGCATTGCGGCCTTGGGGAGGCGTAGGCAGGCAAGTTCCGCCACAGGCCCTGGGGCATCCAAACACCCTAAGTTTCCAGGTGGGGGTTGCACGTACTCACTCCACTGCTCGGTGTCCCTCAGCACCCCCCACACAATCATGGGGCCGCGGGCAACTCTGTAGCAGCCGCTGGCCTCAAACGTGTGCCAGCACCAGTCTTGTAGGGGCTCCGCGTCCAGCAATTGCACCTGAAATATCCTTTTCTCTGCGGGGTTCGCGGTTGCCGCCAGCACCCCTTCACTCACTGTGCACAAGGCGATGCCCCACAATGCTTTAGTGTTTGTGATGAGACAGGATTATGCAAGACCTCGTAATTGGCTGAAGGAGCACACCGGTTAGGCAGCCATCTTGAGACCAGGCAGACTCTAGCCGACTGTCTTTGAATAGCTCTTTTCAGGTTTGCAAACTCACAAGGAAAAGGCATTAAACCTCAAAGCACTTTTCCTTTCCTTACCTGCCAGCAAGTTCTTACCAAATATTTAATTTGTACTTACATCACCATGCAGTCCATTCATGGAACCAGAATCTTTTAGCATTAGACCAATTCTCAACAATTCTCGTGTGTTCCCGGCATATGCCCTTTTCTCTTTTTATCTTAAAGACCTTAACACAGGCACCAGCTATACTGACATCACATACCACTTCACACCACTTCACTACAGTGCACCACCTATGTCTGTGCTCACCCACACACACACACACACACACTTACACTTACACTTCCAATAAACCACTCGAAGTACCTAAATACACAATGGGGACTGGTCCTTGTCACGCAGTGGTACTCACACTCACCGTGTTTGTCTGACTTTGTCACTTTGTCAGTACTTACCTGCATTACGAGGACATTTCTCTCTTTCTTGGTCACTGCTGCCGCCTGAGCTGTTACTACACTGTCTAAGAATGAGAAGCCTACCTTGCTTCTATGCACGTTCCTAGTTGGTGTGTATGAAGGTGCAGGCACTGCTGCAGCCACATATCCTGTAGCTGGTATTTTCATTAGAGAAGCTTCCACTGTTGCTGGCAGCAATGCTATACTAAGCACCACATGCAAGCAATTTCACAGGAATAATTCTCAGAGTGGGAGCTTAGGTCACTTGGGTCATAGGGGCTGTGGAAATCCAAGTGTTACAAAAAGTGTAGCACATGAACCATACCCATTCAGCAGAATGATTGTCAAGTTTTCTGTGTTCTCTGGTGCATTTGGAGCACATTGTCACACGTACATGTCTAAAGCAAGGTGTGTTTGTGTACTGCCTTTTACAAAAACACATTTTTCCAATGAAAATTCCTCTCTAAATGGCTAATCAATCAATCAATCAATCATGCCATTTATAAAGCGCACTACATACCCGTGAGGGTCTCAAGGCGCTGGGGGGAGGGTGCTTCTAGTGATCGAAGAGCCAGTTCTTGAGGAGTCTTCTGAAGGCTGGTAGGTTTTGGGTCTGCTGTAGGTTGGTGGGGAGGGTATTCCAGGTCTTAGCAGCGAGGTGGGAGAAGGATCTGCCGCAGGCGGTCGTTCTTCGGATATGGAGAAGTGTGGCGAGGGCGAGGCTGGCGGAGCGTAGCAGAGCTGGCGTGTGGGGGAGTAGAAGTTGAGTCGTCTGTTGAGGTATGCTGGACCAGTCTTGTGGAGAGCTTTGTGTGCATGGATGAAGAGTTTAAAGGTTATCCTCTTGTTGACGGGGAGCCAGTGCAGGTCTCTCAGGTGGGGTGTGATGTGGCTGCGGCGCGGGATGTCGAGGATCAGACATGTTGAGGTGTTCTGGATGCGTTGCAATCGTCTCAGGAGCTTGGCCGACGTTCCTGCGTAGGGGGTGTTTCCGTAGTCCAGCCTGCTGGTGATGAGGGCCTGGGTGACTGTTCTTCTCGTCTCGGTGGGGATCCACTTGAAGATCCTGCCGAGCATTCGGAGGGTGTTGAAGCAGGATGAGGAGATGGCGTTGACCTGTTTAGTCATGGAGAGGGTGGAGTCGGGGATGATCCCCAGGTTGCGTGCTTGGTCGGTGGGTGTCGGGGCTGTTCCTAGGGTTGTCGGCCACCAGGAGTCGTCCCAGTCTGAGGGGTTGTAGCCGAAGATGAGGACCTCCGTTTTGCCCGAGTTCAGCTTCAGCCGGCTGTTCCTCATCTATTCGGCGGTGGCCTTCATTTCTTTGTGGAGGTTGGTTTTGGCGGTGTGAGGGTCTTTGGTGAGGGAGATGATCAGCTGGGTGTCGTCGGCGTAGGAGATGATGTTGAGGTTGTGATGTCGGGCGACATGGGTGAGCGGTGCCATGTAGATGTTGATCAGCGTTGGGCTGAGGGAGGAGCCCTGGGGTACGCCGCAAATGAATTCGGTGGCAGTGGAGCGGAAAGGGAAGAGGCGGATGCTCTGAGTTCTGCTGGAGAGGAAGGAAGTGGTCCAGTCCAGGGCCTTCTCTTAGATCTCGTGTCGTGTAGGCGTGTTTGTAGTGTGCGGTGGCAGACCGTGTCTGACAGGTCCAGGAGGATGAGGGCCGCTGTTTCTCCGTTGTCAAGCAGGGTCCTGATGTCATTGGTGGTGGCGAGGAGGGCGGCTTTGGTGATGTGGTTGCTGTGGAACCCGGACTGGGACGGGTCCAGGATGCTGTTCTCCTCGAGGAAGCAGGTCAGCTGGTTGTTGACGGTTTTCTCGGTGACCTTCGCCAGGAACGGGAGCAGGGAGATGGGTCAGAAGTTCTTGAGGTCCTTGGGTTCCGCCTTGGGTTTCTTGAGTAAGGCTTTGATCTCGGCGTGCTTCCAGCTTTCTGGGAAGGTTGCTGTCTCGAAGGAGATGTTGATTATTTTCCGGAGATGGGGTGCGATGGCTGTGCTGGCTTTGTTGAAGATGTGGTGAGGGCATGGGTCTTGCAGTGATCCGGAGTGGATGGTGTTCATGATCTCGCTGGTGTCCTCATCGTTGATGCTGGTCCATGAGAGCAGGTGGTTGGTGCAGGTGGTGGTCGTGGGGACAATGGTTGTTGGGGCGGTCGTGGTGTTGAAGCTGGATGTCGGCGATCTTTCGGTGGAAGAAGGAGGCCAGTGCGTCACACAGTTCTTGCGAAGGCAGAATGTCGTTGGTGTTGGAGCTGCGGTTGGAGAGTTCCTTCACGATGTTGAAGAGCTCTTTGCTGTTGTGTGCGTAGTTTTCCAGGCGGTCTTTGAATGAGGCCCTCTTGGCGGTTCTGATGAGTTGATGGTGTCTGCGGGTGGCGTTCTTGTGGGCTGTGTAGCTGTCCGGTGTTCGCTCGCGGAGCCAGTACTTCTCCAGTTCGTTTGGAGGCCTGGAGGTCTTCGGTGAACCAGGTGGCCTTCTTGTTGGTGTGGCTGTTGGAGGAAGTCTTGAGCGGGGCGAGGGTGTTGGTGCAGTCGTTGATCTATTCTCTGAGGTTGCGGGCGGCAGTGTCGCGGTCGCAGGGGTCGGTGGGTGGGATCTAGGCAAGGGTGGTGGTTAGCTGGTCTTCTGTGACCTTGCGCCAGCAGCGTCGAGGCATCTGTTGGGTGCGTTGGTGCATGGTGGGCTTCCTGAAGGTAAATGTAAATGTAAATGTAGTATACTTGTAAAGCGCACAGCTGCCCCAGCAACGGGGCATCCCGGCGCTGTATAACTCTGGGGAACCCGTCCTGGCTTTCCCTGTGGGATGGTCCCTGCTGGGAGTCCCCAAGGTGGAGCCAGGCATCCCCGGAATTGGTGGGGCCATTGTGGAGATTAGGCAAGCTAATGCCCAGAGTTGCAGAGTGTGATCCCTGATTAGAGTAAGCACCGAAGCGAGAATTATCGAGTCCGCTGACCAAGGTCCACGACCCTGCCGCGTCGGGAATCGAACCCTGGTCCCGGGCCGACTTCTGCTCTCGGGTCTGCCGCCTCTAACCAGTGAGCCACACTACTCCACTAGGTGAAGTGGATGCAGTGATGGTCGGTCCAGTGGGGTTCGGTGGTGTGCTTGAAGGAGACGTGGGGGCTTGCGGTGAAGATGGGTTCCAGTGTGTGGCCGGCGGCGTGGGTTGATGTTGTCACGAGCTGTCTGAGTCCGAGGTTGGCGAGGTTGTCGATCAGGGTGGTGGAGTTGGTGTCGTTGTTGTTCTCAAAATGGAAGTTCAGGTCCCCGAGGAGGATGTAGTCCATGGAGGCGAGGGCGTGTGTGCTGATGAAGTAGGCGATGGAGTCGCTGAGCTGCAGTCGGGGTCCGGGGGGTCTGTAAACGAGGGTCCCTCTGAGGGTGGTGTTGGGGACAGTGTGAATCTGGAAGTGCATGTGTTCAGCAGTGCTGAGGGTATCGTCGGTGTTGGTCAAGACTCTGATGGTGTTCCTGTGCACAAATGCGATTCCTCCTCCTACGCCATTGGTGCGGTCCCTGCGGGTGATCTTGTAGCCTTTCGGAATGGCTATGGCGATCTCGGGAGCTGAGGTGGGGTTCAGCCAGGTCTCCGTCAGGAAGGCGATGTCTGGGTAGGTAGAATCGAGGAGGTCCCATAGTTTGACGGAGTGTTTGCGGGTGGAGCGGGTGTGGACGAGTATGCATCTGAGGTAGTTGGGTCCTTCGGCTGGTGGTTTTGCGGGCTGAGTGCTGGTGAAGCTACAGTTCCGGCAGGCGAAAGGTCCTTGGATGTGCTTCGGGATGGACTGGTACAGGTGTGTTCACGTCCGGGTTGAGTGCGTGGAGGGTGCTGGCATCGTAGCGCTGTTGGTCGTTGTGGTGTTTGCAGGGGCCAGGGGTTCTAGCACTGGGTGCGGTCCAGGCGCGGATGGGCACAGACGGGCTTGCCTTAGGCGCGCCTTCGGAGCGCCAGCGGCACACCCGCTGCACGCAGCCGCACAGCGGCCTCCATATAAGGGTAGGTGGGAGGGAGGAGCAGTTGGGAGGCGGGAGTGGGGAGGCCTATGGGCGAGCAAGGGGGCGGGCCGCAGGGAAGCAGCGGCGGGAATGGGGGCAGAGCTGGGTGCTGGCGGTCAAAAGGGGGGTCAGGGACACACAGTAAACAAAGGCAGTAAGGAGAAAACAAAATCACAGTAAGGAAGAAAAAACAAAATCAAAATACCAGGAGGGGCACAGAAGAAAAAGTGGGCAGCAGTGATGAGTAATAAAACAGGCACTGAACGGAGGGGAGGAGCAGCGAGCTTACGGCGGCAGCGGGTGAGAGGCACTAACACAGCGGAGGTGCTGTGCGGCGTGTGGAGCAGCCTGACCTGCAAGCAGGGTCAAGGGTCGCTAATAAATCTGTGTGAATCATGCAGGTTTACTTCAGAAACTCAGCAACTTCCGACCCATCTCCTTTGTAATGTACCCAGCAAAGGTGTTAGAAAAAGCAACCAACCAACAATTCACCAACAGCCTGGATCTCCACAATCTTTTTGACAACTCCGAATATGGATTCCGCAGCAATCACGGCACAGAGACAACACTTATTGCTGCTGCAGATGAAATCTGCATCCTGCTAGACCGAGTAGAAACCGCTACTCTAATACTTCTGGATCCCTCTGCAACATTCAACACTGTGTCGTGTCACACTCCAACCTCATCAAACTAAAATAGGACAGAGGCATCGAAGGCCCTGCCCTCAAATGGTTATGCTCCTTTCTCACAAGCAGAACACAGCAAGTCAGACTCCCCTCTTTGATTCGGAGCCAAAGTACCTGATCTGGGGAGTCCATCAAGGATCATCCCACAGCCCCATCCTGTTCAACATTTCCATGATACTACTAGTGGACGTCATCAGATCCTACTGCATCTCCATCATCTCCTACACCAAAGACACACAGCTCCTCATTTCCATGTCAGACAAATCCTCCCCAAACAGATCCAACTACACCGAATGCACGATTGATCTATAAGAATGGATGAAGACCAACTGCCTCACACTCATCACAGATAAGATTGAAGTACTGATCTTCAGGAACAAAAACTCCACCTGGGACTCCGCCTGGTGGCCATTAGAGCTTGGTCCTACTCCATAACCCACTAACCACACATGCATTCTGTGGATCATATTAGATGACAAACTCAACTTGGCTGCTCAGGTGAACACAGTCACCTCCTCCTACTTTCACATTATTCGCATGCTCAAATAAATCTTCAGATGTATTCCCAAGAGCACCAGATGTACCGTCACTCAAGCCCTACTTACCAGCAGACCACCTCCTCCTGCGTCTTCAGACCAACCAAATCACTGATGCCAGACTTGTCCTGGACTCCCCGGCGCACCCGCAATGCTGCACCTCAGAGATCTACACTGGCTGCTGTTAGACCTGGCATCTTTTGGCGTGTTTCCTCAGTCTTTTTTGCTTTCTGACCTCCTGTTTTTAATAGCATGCTGGACTTCGTTTTTGCTGGTTTGTTGTCTCTGTGTACTTCACTACTTCTGGTCAGTGCTAAAGTGCAAGTGCTCCCTCTATAAATGGTGGTATTGATTGTTATTTCCATGATTGACATATTTTCCAGTAAGTCCCTAGTATTGGGCACAGGTGTGCCCAGGGCTTTTAAATCAAATGCTACTAGTGCACCTGCCAATAAACAACTAAGGGTTGGCTCTAATCAGTATGGCTGAGCCTTCATAGAGCATAACAAAAGAGAAATTGCCAGTACTGATAACACCGCAGTAACATAAATTCAAACACAGTACTTGAGAAAATATTCAAGACTGAATGCTAGTTAATAGCTTTTATTCATATTTATGATTTCATCAAAAGATATTTTTCATTTTGTGAGAACAAACATGTACAAAACAATTTACTGACCAAAATCAAAACTAGGGATGAATATTCATCATATCACTCATATCACAACCATGCGGTAAACAATCACTCAAGGGGAGAAGGGGAACACTAAATAAGAAGGCTACAACATTTAACAAAACATACAATATTTACAATATGATACAATATCATACAAAAACCAGAAAAGCCAATGTCTGCAAAACACTTAAAAAATACTTTCTTCTGATATACAATCAATTTTACCGTACATTCCTATAGTTAAGTATAAAAAATACTTCTTGGATCTTTTTTGAAAAAAGGATAATGTACAAAAATACGTGATAAGCAACAATTATCGTAACATTCACGCTTATCACTACAGCAGACAGTAAGGTGGCTGGGGCCTACGCGTTTCGAATCCCAATGACTTGCGGGGATTCTCTTCAGGGCCTTTAGAATTTTCTACACAATTGAAAAGACAAAAAGAAAAGGGGAAAAGAATTAAGAAACAACTCAGACAAGTAAAGTTAATTGTAGTCACAAGATCAACATCAGTCACCTACACTCAGTGTCCACCCAGAATTTCTCAGACAAGGCTATACACTAACAACTGACTAATGCAAGGAGTTTCAAAGAGTCTTAAAGGTATCACAAGCAGAGCAATCCAAGGGGAACTTTACTCACATTCTGTATTTTGGAGAATTTAATAGTCTCAAAGTGGAGATAGGTTGATACCGTTGAAAGGATGGTAGACCTATAAGCGAAATTAAAATTTATTTAAAAAAGGACGAGATTGTATATTAAATTTGAGGTGTTGCCCGTTCAAGAGAGACTCTCACCTAGTAAAATGGTGTAGGAGAACGCGTCTCTAAAGGCTGTCCGCTTATTGTCACTGGACGTGTCTTAGGAAAATAAAGAAACGTAACACTTAGTGTAACCTTATAAAGCGTTAACATGATCTGAAAACATGACCAAAGAACATCAGATATCACTCATTTGCCAAAAAGCGTTGTTCTACGAAGAGGAGAAGTAGCACTTGTTCGCGGAAACCAACTGAAAACGGGGCGGCTTTCAACGCGTAGCTCGTCTGAAAAACAGTGAATACCATTAACCGCCTGCACACTTTCTCCGTAAGACAGTGGATTAAAACGGGGGCGGCAGCTTACCGGCACAACAAGTCAGCTACGTGTGGCCACGATTGGTACAACAAGTCAGCTACGTGTGGCCACAATTGGTTCCAGCACACGGTTGTTTTAAGTTCAAGACGCCTGTGTGCGGCACATTTTTGCTCAAAGCGGTCAGCGACAGAATTTAAACTAGAGCAAAAAATAAGTAAAAAAGCCAGAGTAAGAAACTCGTTTAAACTGTCTAAACAGAGCATGACTTAGCAGATTACCAGCTTAAAGTACTTACTAGTTTTAAATGAATCGAGTTTTCAAAAAGGCAACGTCCAAGACAGCACTATCCCGCGTCTCCTGCGCAGTAGCAGGCTCAGGTTGAACTGCTCTGCTTATATACCAGGCTAATGAGCATAGGAGCCGCCCATTCAATGGCCAGGGTTACACGAAAATACTGGGCTGGATCCAGAAGGAGTTACGGATCGGAGTTTCAGGATTCAGCGAACAACACAAGTGTTTGCCTGAATACATTTCATCACAGGACTGCGGAATGGATTACTTATAAGACATTTACAACTTGAAGATTTCACTCAATTCGTTGAGTCCAGATACAGCTGTATCGAACTTCACGATAAGGAAAGCCTCACGTTTTGATAATGTCAAATTCAAATCACCACCTCTGGGGTTTCGCTCTATCTTTGAGATTACTGTCCACTTGAGGTCACTAACAGAATGCTGCAATCGCGTCCAATGGTGCACCAAGGGGGCATTTTCAACTTTCCTGTTGATCCTTGATTTATGTTGCGAGATCCGTTGCCGGATCTCTTGGTTGGTTTTGCCAATATATAGCAATTGACATGGGCATATAATGCCATATACCACATACTTGCTCTTACAATTACTTAACGTGTCATGTTTCCATGACACTCCGTTATGCTGGAACAAAGAACCTTCAATGGTTGATTCACAGCATAAACAGTTTCCACATTTGTGGTGTCCAAGAATGGGTGGCAACCCCATCATTTGGCGCAACGTTTGTGGTCTGGCAATGGGCATGGCAGCTCGAACAATATGGTTTGCAATATTGTTTTCTTTCTTGAAGGCAAATAGTGGTTCATTGACTAGACTCGCATCAAGATTCTTGACCAAGTGCCAGTTCTGTTTGATTACCCTTTTTAGATGGTTAGCGTTGGGGCAATAGGTGGTGACACATACCTGCTTTTGTAAGGCAGGTTTAGATTTACGCTCCACCCACCACAAATGTGGAAACTGTTTATGCTGGACTCAACGAATTGAGTGAAATCTTCAAGTTGTAAATGTCTTATAAGTAATCCATTCCGCAGTCCTGTGATGAAATGTATTCAGGCAAACACTTGTGTTGTTCGCTGAATCCTGAAACTCCGATCCGTAACTCCTTCTGGATCCAGCCCAGTATTTTCGTGTAACCCTGGCCATTGAATGGGCGGCTCCTATGCTCATTAGCCTGGTATATAAGCAGAGCAGTTCAACCTGAGCCTGCTACTGCGCAGGAGACGCGGGATAGTGCTGTCTTGGACGTTGCCTTTTTGAAAACTCGATTCATTTAAAACTAGTAAGTACTTTAAGCTGGTAATCTGCTAAGTCATGCTCTGTTTAGACAGTTTAAACGAGTTTCTTACTCTGGCTTTTTTACTTATTTTTTGCTCTAGTTTAAATTCTGTCGCTGACCGCTTTGAGCAAAAATGTGCCGCACACAGGCGTCTTGAACTTAAAACAACCGTGTGCTGGAACCAATTGTGGCCACACGTAGCTGACTTGTTGTACCAATCGTGGCCACACGTAGCTGACTTGTTGTGCCGGTAAGCTGCCGCCCCCGTTTTAATCCACTGTCTTACGGAGAAAGTGTGCAGGCGGTTAATGGTATTCACTGTTTTTCAGACGAGCTACGCGTTGAAAGCCGCCCCGTTTTCAGTTGGTTTCCGCGAACAAGTGCTACTTCTCCTCTTCGTAGAACAACGCTTTTTGGTAAATGAGTGATATCTGATGTTCTTTGGTCATGTTTTCAGATCATGTTAACGCTTTATAAGGTTACACTAAGTGTTACGTTTCTTTATTTTCCTAAGACACGTCCAGTGACAATAAGCGGACAGCCTTTAGAGACGCGTTCTCCTACACCATTTTACTAGGTGAGAGTCTCTCTTGAACGGGCAACACCTCAAATTTAATATACAATCTCGTCCTTTTTTAAATAAATTTTAATTTCGCTTATAGGTCTACCATCCTTTCAACGGTATCAACCTATCTCCACTTTGAGACTATTAAATTCTCCAAAATACAGAATGTGAGTAAAGTTCCCCTTGGATTGCTCCGCTTGTGATACCTTTAAGACTCTTTGAAACTCCTTGCATTAGTCAGTTGTTAGTGTATAGCCTTGTCTGAGAAATTCTGGGTGGACACTGAGTGTAGGTGACTGATGTTGATCTTGTGACTACAATTAACTTTACTTGTCTGAGTTGTTTCTTAATTCTTTTCCCCTTTTCTTTTTGTCTTTTCAATTGTGTAGAAAATTCTAAAGGCCCTGAAGAGAATCCCCGCAAGTCATTGGGATTCGAAACGCGTAGGCCCCAGCCACCTTACTGTCTGCTGTAGTGATAAGCGTGAATGTTACGATAATTGTTGCTTATCACGTATTTTTGTACATTATCCTTTTTTCAAAAAAGATCCAAGAAGTATTTTTTATACTTAACTATAGGAATGTACGGTAAAATTGATTGTATATCAGAAGAAAGTATTTTTTAAGTGTTTTGCAGACATTGGCTTTTCTGGTTTTTGTATGATATTGTATCATATTGTAAATATTGTATGTTTTGTTAAATGTTGTAGCCTTCTTATTTAGTGTTCCCCTTCTCCCCTTGAGTGATTGTTTACCGCATGGTTGTGATATGAGTGATATGATGAATATTCATCCCTAGTTTTGATTTTGGTCAGTAAATTGTTTTGTACATGTTTGTTCTCACAAAATGAAAAATATCTTTTGATGAAATCATAAATATGAATAAAAGCTATTAACTAGCATTCAGTCTTGAATATTTTCTCAAGTACTGTGTTTGAATTTATGTTACTGCGGTGTTATCAGTACTGGCAATTTCTCTTTTGTTATGTACTAGTGCACCTGCAGCACTGATTTTGCCACCCACACAAGTAGCCTTTCAAATGTGTCTCAGACATGCCGCTGCAGTGTCTATGCGTGCAGTTTTAAACTGCCATGTTGAACTAGCAAGTGCACCCACTTGGCAGGCCTCACTCTTCCCTTTTATTACATATTAGTCACCCCTAAGGTTGGTCCAAGGCAGCCCCATGGGAAGGGTGAAGTGTACTTAAAAGGTAGGACAAGTAGTAGTGTGTTTTTATTTGTCCTGATAGTGAAATACTGTGCATTTCGTTTTTCACTATTGCAAGGCTATCTCTTCCATAGGTTAACATGGGGTCTGGTTGGAAACACCTTTGCAGTGCAGATTGCCAATGGAAGATGATAGCAAGCTAGAGTTTGTGATGTCTGAACTCACAATTTAATAATACACCTTTTAGTGAAGGTGGTTTTTAAATTGCATGTTTGAAAATGGCACTTTTAGAAAGTGGACATTTTCTTGCTTAACCACTCTGTGCCTGCCTGTGGAATCCACGTCTGTGTAGCTGACAGCTGGGGCCTCCTGCATACACTGTAGACAGTCACGCAAAGGGAAGCTTAGGTGTGCCCTCCATATCCTCATGACTCATCACCATCCTGATTGGTCTTCTTGGGCTAAGAGCAGTGGGAGGAGTTGTCACTGGCACCTGAATAGGGCTGGACCTGTCCTGCTCAAAGAAGTTTCCACCTTCTGGAGAGTGTCTGGGACAGAGCAGGAAAGAACTGGATCCTGTGAGCAAGAAGGAATTTACTTGGAAGTTTGCAAACTTCAAAGACCAGAACTGGTATAATTATTGTGGCCCAAGCCCATAACTTTATAACCTATTTTGGACTATGTAACCTGCCAAGATGAAGAGATGGAGAAGCTGCCTGGAGGGACTTCCACGTTGCTGTGTTGGCCTGCTGCTTTCTGCTTCTGTCTTGGGCAGTGAAAGCACTGGACTTAACTGTCTGCAACTTATATCCTGAGTGCCTCTAAGGGATTGAAGTAGAGTTTGCCTTCTTTTGGAAGTCTCAGGAACATCAAAGACTTCAGGTTCATTTGCCAACAGCCCTGGAAACTGTGTGTTTTGTACTGCATAGAAGAAAAACAAGTATGGCGCGGTCAACGACGCTGCTACCAGCTCCGTGACCTGAAGGCATCACCCGGAGCATCGCCCCGCTTCACAACGCAATCCTAGTTTCACCTACGCCACCAGCAGACACTGTCATCAAGCCGCTGATTGCACCGTGACCTGTGGGCACTGCACCTCCCATCGTCTTGTTTCACATCACTGCCCTGATATCACTGATGCCGCAGCACCCCGCCGACATCGACGCCGGTGCCTGCCCCATGGCCTGTGGACACCGCTCATGAGGCACACAAAGCATTGCCCTTTCCCAAACCACTGTCCTGGTCCACTGATGGCGCCATTGACTCCAGCCTCGTCAACTTACACCGCTGCTTGCACCGTGACCTGTGGGCACCACACGAAGTATCGTCCCGTTTCACATCACAACATTGGGTCTGCCGACAACAGTGCTTCAGCAATGACAATGCTGCTGCCTGCATCGTGACCTATGGTCACTGAACGTTGCATTGCCTCGCTTGATACTGCAGCCCTGGTCTCACACATGACACCAGACGCCGTCACTGAGCCGCTGCATGCACTGTGACCTGTGGGCACTGCACTTTGCATTGTAATGCTTCGCATTGCAGCCCCGAGGAAATCGACGCCAGCGCTCCTGACATCAATCTCACGGAGTTCGATCTACAATGTGTATCATTTCAAGGTCACGAAGACTTCTGCACCGACTTCCGGCACCGCCACCTAAGCTACCTCTTCAGAGAACATTGCAAGGTTTCACGATGCCCTGCATTCCCAAGGTACTGTTTGTGGGTCTTCACAACACTGTAGCTGGCCTGTGACCTCACGGTCAGCCTGAACTGTTTGATCTGTTTGTTCATGACGCTGTGAAGGGGCCGGACGGAGCTATTGACTTAAAGGTACTGTATTTTAAATTGAGTCTTTCAGTATTCTTATCTTTATTACTGTATGTTGGATTTTTATTGGCTTGGTCTTGTTTTACACAGATAAATATTGGATATTTTTCTAAAACTGGTGTGGTGTCATTTTGTAGTGTTTTCACTGTATTTCTGTGTGTTATTTGCAAACGCTTTACACATTGCCTCTGAGATAAGCCTGACTGCTCGTGCCAAGCTACCAAAGGAGTGAGCAGGGGTTATTTTAGATGTGTAACTCCATTATCCTGACTAGAAGGAAGGGCCGCTACTTGGACAGGGTACAAACCTGCCAACTAGAGACCTCATTTCTAACAGCTGCCGAAACACATACACTATCATTCCAAACTCCTCACACATGCATACAATGCACTACACAACATTGGACCAGCATACCTCAACTCCCACCTTCACTTCTACCAGCCCGACCAGACACTGGCTCTCTTGCACACATACCGTGCATCTACAGAAGCAGAACAGGAGGGCCAGCATTCTCATACCTTGCTCCCAAAACATGGAAAGACTTCCCACTACACCTAAGTGCCACCTCTTCGCTTACAGAATTCTTCAGGAGGCTGAAGACCTGACTCTTCAACTAAGTCCGTGCAGATAACCTAAACATCTGCTCTAGCGCCTGGATACCCCTCCAATAGTTGTGCTCCACAAATTTATATGACATAATAATAATAATAATAATACATTTATAAAGTATAACAGCTATCTCAAACAGAGGTGTCCCGGCGCTAACGTAGGCAAGCAGGAGAGATAGAATGCCGGGAGTCAAGCTCTGGCTGAATAGCCAGGTCTTCAGCGCTTTCCTGAACTCCAATTCAGATTGGATTAGGCGAAGTTTAACCGGAAGGGGGTTCCATAATCTGGTCATAACCACTGTAAAAGATTTACCCCAATGCGTGCCTTCGCATATCGAGGTACGTAAAGCAAATTCTGGGAGTTCGATCTTAAAGAGCATTTTTGTTGATAGGGGTGAATTTGTAATCTAATATAGCTGGGACAGTTGTCTCTCAGAGTCCTGAAAGCTACCATCAGGGACTTGCCTTCTATCCATTTTGCGGAGAGATGTGTTGTCTAAAAGGTATTCTTCTGATCAATCTCGCAGCCGCATTCTCTTAATGAGGTATGCAGGCAGCCCCAGGTAGAGACTATTTGCATAGTCCAACCTCAATGTCTCTGATGCATGAACAACGGATCAGGGGCAACTCTCTGGTAATACTTGTAGAAATGTTCTCAGGCTTCTCAGTATAGTGAAGCAAGAGGATACGATGTAAACATACATGGGTTGAGAGCGTCAGATCGGATTCCCATTTTACGCCCAGATTTTTTGCCATGGTTGAGGGACGGGGGAAGTCCAATTTCTTTCGACCACCATAGTCCGGCCTTGCCAAAAAAACAGGACCTCAGTTTTCTCTGCATTAAGCTTTGATTTATTGTTGTGCATCCAGCTGGAGATGTCCCTCAGGCATCCCCCAATTTTGGCGAAGGAGTTAGCTGAGTGGTCCTTGAAGAAGAATACCAGCTGGTTGTCGTCAGCGTTGAAAATAGCTGTTATTTCCCATTTGGCAATGAATGAGAAGAGGGGAGCCAAATATATGTTAAAGAGTAGAGGCAAGATGGCGGACGCTTCGCTGTCCGAGTGAGACAGGCTCTCCGCTGCTCCTCACCCAGACTCCCCCCCTCGCTTGCTATCTGATGCTTACGACTTGGAAAAACGGAAAGTTTGAAAAGAACGGCTTTTGAAGCTAAATTCGAGCTGATTTGTGCTGCTGTGCTTTTACGAGGGATGCTGAATGATATACTTCGCTGCCAGCGGATGCAGCAGAACCGACAAAATGACCTGCGCTGGGTGTTTCGATCCGCCTCATTGCATCTCCTGGATCTTCCTTCGGTTGCTGGACGTTGCAGCGGGTCGCGGTTCTCACGGCTTTTCCCGCTGGTTTCATCTCGGACGAATTTCGGACTGGTCTTCAGGCAGGTATCTGTTGGGCTCACGGAAAACCAGGATTGGATTGGGTTTCTGTTTTTTTCTTCTCTACGTGCTATGCCGCCTAAAAACGCCACCGGGTCTGTTTCCACCAGTAGAGTGAAGGGCCCTTGTACTCGGGCTACAACGGCAACAGTAACGGCAGCGGTAACAGCTTCTCTTTCAGCAACAGCTCCTTCTGGTGAGCACGCTTCTGCTACTGATAGCGCTACTGATAGCGCGGATATGGATACTCGAGAAATTCAAATAAGTGCTAATCCCTCAGCAGCGGCAACTAGCAGCGTGACTCAAAGAGGTGGATCTTCTTCTTTGGACTTGGTTAATTCAGCTAATAACTTTAATAACACAGACGGTATTAATCCTAAAATACCGGGCATGTTTAAAAGAAAAATTCAGCGTAAGGGCAAAACTCCCGCATTAGAAGTGGTAAATCATTCCGCTGTAATTACGCAACCGTAACAACCTCAGCAGTCTGTGATGGAGCAACAGAAAATGATGGATGTGTTGGTCAGCAAGGAGGGTGAAACATCCTCACAATTGGGAACTGTCAATTCTGGTTTGGGGATTTTTCAACAAGTCATTACTGATCCAGACTCCGGGGACTCCGCAGGTAAATTTTATTCAATGTCTGATCTATCCAACTTATCAGGCACTGATAGCATCGATAATGACTGGGCTGATGATAGGAGCTCAACCAGTTCTGCTCCACTGGAGGAAGACGAGGGTAGCTTTGCCGGAGTCAATACGGTTCGAAGGGTCTGTCTTTCAACTTGCCTTCCGGTGATACGAACATCTCCTACTCAGCAATTTGCTAATGATGGGTCCCCTTTATTGGCCCCCCTTCACTCTGAATCTGCTTCCTTTGAGGAGTATGGTGCAACCGTAACACTTAGAGAGTCTGTAGGACTTCATGATAATACCACTGCAGTCGTCGAGGATAAGGAAGCCCATCAAGTGAATCAAGGAAGTTAGTCGGTATTAGAGGATGAGTCTGAAATTACTCTCGCAACAATTCTCCAAGCAATTACATTACATCGGGAGGAGACAAGAGCAGAAGCTCTACGTGTACATAGGGCAATTCGCAAACTTCAGAACACAGTACGTTTGGAATACCAAGTCAACAACTGAACTGACTACACGGGTCGCTTAAGCAGAAACTAGAATCTCCACAGTCGAAGATGAAATAGTCCAACAAAAGTCGGAAGTGGCAGCATTAACTGCCCTCAGAGATGACATTAATTGGAAGCTAATTGACTTGGAGAACAGAGGAAGAAGAAATAACCTCCGAGTTTTAGGTAATCCCGAAGGCTCTGAGGGGAACAATATTCGACAGTTTGTGCAAGAGTTATTCTTAGAGGCATTTCCTGATCTAGCCCAATGGGATTGGGAGTGTGAACTACAAAGAGTCCATCGCTTTCTTTTTCATAAACGCACTGGCAGTAATTCTAGTGAAGAGAAACCAAGGGCGATTTTGATCTGCTTAAATAATTTTCTCTTACGAGAAATTCTGTATGATTTAGCCAGACCTGATAGAAAGAGAAAGGGGATTTTTGGGTTTTTTGTTCGTTCTGATTACTGCCAGGCAACGGTCCAACAGCGTTGGCATTTAGGACAACTGATACCACAGTTTCAAGCTAAGGGAGATGTAGCTTTTCTGTTAAATCCTTCTAAGTTGAAAGTTCTTTATAAAGAGAAAACATCTTTTCTTGCTTCAGAGATAGCAGCTAAAAATTACTTAGCCACATTAGGTTAATATTTCGCAATGTCTTAGACCTAAATGTATGAAAAAGAACAAATGACATAATGCTATCTTTTGTTTTTTTACCTTTTACAATCATATTCATGACTATAGCAATGATGTTGTTATGTTAAAAACAAAAACAATAAAAAGGGGATTTTTTCACATTTCTAGGTATTTTCAAGAATATTTCTCTTTGATTGTTCTTTGGGGGAAGGGATGATGGGTGGGGGCAGTCAGCTTCTCTCTCCATCACCAATGGGGATTTATCAGTCCCTCTGTCTATTGTGGGTGGGCTGCTGGGTGGGGCTTTGGGTGGGTTCTCAGGGAGGGGGTCATGTTGGGGGGGGCAAGGAAAAACAGCAAAGGAATAATTTGTGCAGTACAATTTTGTAATTTTGTTGGATTACGGCATTTAATGGTTATTATAGTCAATTCAAGTACTTTTTTTGAGATTCTCTTTTGTATAATTTACTTTGAAAATGGGTAGACTCACAATATGCACATGGAATATTTGTGGCTTAAATGATAAGCGGAAAAGGGGTATTCTGGCTCAGATCCTGAAAAACATGAAAGTTGACCTCTTGTGTATTCAAGAAACTCAAATAGCCTGGAAGAAACCACAAGAGGAGTTGCGATACTAATAAGGCAAGGGAGAGGCATAAGGATACGTGTCGAAGAGGATCTTTTGGGCCAATGGGTAATCATCGAATTACGGTTTGGGACTACAATATTAACTATCTGTACTATCTATGGCCCTAATTCAGACGATCCGGATATGTTAAACCAGTTACGTTTAGAACTAGCACTGTGGCCGTCTTCCCTAATTTTTTGTGGGGATCTTAATTTGCATTTGGATGGGCAAGCGGATCTTTCTAGTAATTATATATGGTGGTAAGAAGAAAAATGTATTTAGGGCGATTAAAGGAATTATTGATGATTTTGGGTTGGTGGACGTAGGTTACTTAAAGGAAGGTGGTGCGCCTGGGTGTACTTTCTACTCTGCCCCGCATCAGAGACACTATCGCCTTGACTATTTTTTTGTGACAGTGGGATTAGTAAACTCTGACAGGAATATTAGGTTTGGAATTTTACCTAAAATAATCTCAGATCACAACCCCATCACTATCGATTTAAACATCAATTCTAGTACACCTTCGAAGCCTTGGACTTTTGAGCGCAAACTCCTGCTGGACCCCCTTTACATTGAATCTATGGGGAAGTAGATCCCTGAGTTCTTTGAAATTAATCAAGGTTCTGCATCAATCGAGATGGTGTGGGATGCTGTTAAATCTGGGGTCAGGGGGGAAACTCTTAGTTATTCAATTCACCAACAACGGGAAATGCGAAAGACAGCAGACATCGAGCTGAATAAATTGCGAGATATAGAAATTCAGCTGATGTCGGCTTGTAGCAGAGGATTGAATACAGATCTGATCTTGAAAAAAGTAGCCACTCAGAAAGCAAGAATATATCAAAGACTTGCCACAGAGTTATCCCATCAAATTGCTACCTATAGATCTGAAGTTTATGAGGTGGGAGAGAATACGGGGAGATTGCTAGCAAAGAGATTGCGCCAGAAGGAGGTTTCTGCACGGATAGATAAAATCATGGATGACTCAGGTCAATTATATGACACCCCTTTGGAAATTTTGAGAGTCTTCTGTGATTTTTATCAAACATTATATACAGAAGATATTATAAAGGTAGCCGAGTTTAGCAAAACTTTACCTAATACTACTTTGACACCTGAGGAGTCTGCACAACTAGATGCTACAATTACTTGGGAAGAAATAGAGCAATCCCTAATGTCATTAGCGTTAGGTAAAGCTGTCGGACCAGGTGCTATTCCTCTGGAATTTTTTTAGAACCTTTCGTAGTGTTCTTAAAAAAGAATTGATTACTCTTTTTTTAGAAGCCCAAAAGGGAAAGGCACCGTCCTCATGGCAGTCTTCTATTATCACAGTGTTTTTGAAGAAAGACAAATCGCCCCTGCTACCATATTCCTTCAGACCTATATCTTTAATTAATGCGGATAGTAAGGTTTATTCTAAGATCTTGGCCGTACGTTTATCCGGTATCATTACACCTTTGGTCTCAAAATTTCAACACTGGTTTATTCCCTCTAGAGATACGGCGGATCATATACGCCGCTTAATTACATTTTTGGATTGGGCTCAGGCAACCGGTTCTACCATTGGGGTAACCCTGTTGGATGCTGAGAAAGCATTCTACAGGGTTGCCTGGGCATATATGTGGGATTCTCTGACCAGTAAGGGATTTGGTCCAGGTATTTTAACTGCTTTGAAAACTATGTATCACTCTCCCACTGCCTCTATACAGTTGGGCAGCCAGATATCCTCTTCATTCTCAATCACGCGTGGTACACGGCATGGGTGTCCATGTTCACCCTTGCTCTTTGCATTTTATATAGATCCCTTTGTAAATCATTTGAATATGGCTGTAAATATCAAACCAATTCATTTAGCCAAAACAGACTATCGAGCATTAGCTTATGCTAATGATATAGTTATAGTTACAACAGACATAGACACTGCAATTCCCGCCATTAGTAGCTTAACCAAACAGTTTGGATCCTTTTCAGGATACAAGCTGAATTTATCTAAAACTCAGACCCTATATGTAGGAAGTAACCCACCTACCACTATAATAACTGTTCCTGAAGTTACATATTTGGGAATCAAGATAACACTTCCTGTCTCCAAAATTCCAGAACTAAACTTCAATCCCATGTTGGAAAAAACGGGTACGACACTACAAAGAATAGACCATTTTCACTTATCCTTATATGGCCGAGCCAATGTCCTGAAAATGCTGATACTACCTAAATTTGTTTCGCACAATCCCTATTGAATTTCCGCTGATATTATTTAAAAAACTAGAGAGGGTAACATCAAGATTCCTGTGGAGCTACAAACAACAACGCAGAGCTCATAAAAAGATGATTGTCCCTAAAGAACGAGGGGGGTGGAGTATCCCGTATTTTTTATTCTGTTATGTTTCTGCAGCTCTACAATTTATTAGTCCACTTGTTGTTGGAGATAAGGCCCATATCCCAATTTTTAATACCCCATCTATCTATGAATTGGCGATGGGTGAAGAGATAAAGGGATGCCTGTTGAAGATAATAGAGCCCAGTTATTTCAAGAAAACCAAATTCAAGATTTTAACAGCTGCCTATACAGTTTGGAAACTGATTAGGCGTCATATGGGAATTACTAAGTTAAACATATATACTCCTTTTTTTGCACCTGACTTATTACCATATATTTTCCGTGATCAAATTGCGATTAGGTGGATGTCTAAAGGAATTTATTATTTAGGGGACCTGTTTAAAGAGGGATATTTAGTTTCTTTTATTGATCTACAAAATAACTTTGGGTTGTCAAAAAATGATTTTTTTTAATTTCTTCAATTACGCAGTTTTTTACAACCCTTAACAGTACCAGTGTTCTAAAATCCTTAATTTCAAGGGTTTGATCGTGCTTCCGATGTCCGTGTGGACTAATGTACATCGGAAGCACGATCAAACCCTTGAAATTAAGGATTTTAGAACACTTAAGAGCAATTGACAAAAATGATCAGTCGTATCCTGTTGCTCGACATTTCCAGGACAAACATTCAAGCAGTAGACATCAACTGCAATATTTTGGAATAGATCATATATCAGAAAATCCCAGGGGGGGAGACAGATTACACAGGCTAAGAAGACTTGAGTCTCGGTATATCATAGACTTAATGACCAAACATCCCAATGGTTTGAACGCAGGGGAAGAATTGGCATCTCACATTGGATTTTAAGACATGAGACACTCCGAGTATATAAAATTTACAGAGGGACAAGGGATTTATGTAGGACTATATCCCAATATAAACACCATTGTGAAAATAACAAAATTAAACCTCATACAAAATATAGGACTGTGTAACCAACAAGCCTTATGGGAAGTAATCAAGTAAGACAATTGGGGTAAAGAAAATTGTGGGGGTGTGAACAAAATGTGCAGTCATTTACAGATATCGTCATATACTTTCATGTATTTGGTCATTTGAAGTATGACACTTATGTAATCATTCTACAGTGTGAATTTGAATTTTTGAAAATTCGATTTGGATAATATGTAAAGTGATAAACTATGATTATGGCAAAGCAATTGTGAGTCGAGGGAAAATTGCCGATCCACGGCGGTATTAGTTTGACTAGTCACTGGTTGTGTAACAGTACAGTGGTTTTGTCTTCATGAGACACAATAATGGGATAGAGGAACGGGTCTGCAATTCCAAGATGGCGGATACATTTTCATTCAGAGAAGGTTTTGTCAGTTTAGCCTCCAATGTCCGGGGATGAAATGAATTGCGGAACACAAATGTGTAATTGTATAAACCCTAATATATGCCTTTATATTTTAGCCGATACACGGCGTAATAACGTGTCAGTTAAATTGTGTGCGCAAATTGGAAAAATCTTAAATTTTGGCGCATAATAAGCTGAAATTATTTCTGGTGTGCTCGTGATGAATTGGAGCATTAGATAGGCTGAACTGAGTAGTCAAGCCACCACGATATGTACTGAAACAACATGTGACGTACACTGTGAACAACACTCAATATGGTGAATTAATTTTAGTCCCTTGTTTGTTTTTGTCACCACATCACATGTGCACGCTGTTAAAAACATGGCGCCCACCATCAATGTTTGTAACATTGAGGAAGGCGGAGCACCGAAACGCGTCTGTTGCGAACTTTAAAATAAAACACCTTAGAACTACCCCCGGAGTGCGTGGTTTCTTTAGCTGAAGCTTGGTGGAAACCGTGAGCTGTTTATTTATGCGGGTCCTGTAACCACATCACGCACCCGTCTGCGAGTGCTCCCGAAACTTGCAGGGGACTGAGCTGGATCAAAATTTTGGGAGCACCGCCACGCTGTCAAAATGAAAAGACACCGACTCTGTCGCAGCTTGTTGGACCGGAGTAGCACTTCGTTTGGAGGTCTGCGGAAGGGTCCATATAGCGATGAGGAGACAACGGATTTCTTTGCATATTACAGCATACTAGGCAAGACAAAGGGGTAAATGTTCTTAATGCAAAAAAACTGAGCGCAATCAAAACAAAATGGATGGCGCTATGTTTAATGAGGCGTCACGGCATGAAGCCGTTAAAGGAATGTTCAAGAAACACAAGGAAGGTGCACAACCCTCCAAAGCCAGCCCGCCTAACAAATTGAATGACCGACTGACCACTTTAGAAAGACTATATGAAAGAGAGGTCAGAAAGTGGTGGGAGGCGACCAGCCTACAACATTATTTTGATGAGCAGATGGTACCAAGGGGGCTTAGAGTATATACGGTCCCATCTTATGAGAACCCGGATCCACAACTGTTGACGGACTGGGAGGAGCTAACATCTCACTATTGCAAAGGCACCTTGGGTCTCCTAATAAAATACGCCTGGAGTGATCGTGAAAAGGCGCTATTGGAGATAAAAACCATGGAAGAAGAATTGGCTAAAATGGAGGAGAATAAAGAAATGATAGAGAATATGAGGATACAGATGAAAACAAGACTTGGCAAATACGAACAAAAAATCAAAACACGGTAACAAGAAAAATTTGACCGTGATCAAAGAGACTACTCCCAAGGTCGGATTCTCACGTTCGCCCGAAAATTTGATGCTCCAAGAAAAGAGTTGAGCAAGAAAAGCGGACAGGCATCAGCACGGACAGTAGAAACTTCAGAATCCAGTGCAACAGATAATGAATCCGCAGATGATACAACTATAAGGGACAAAGGCCAAGCGAGTACATCTAAGATGACACCTTTTCAGGACGAATTTCAAGTGATTCAACAGGCATGGCTACGAGGAGGCAAGAACAAACCCCCGGAGCGAGAAGAAGAAAAACGAGAAGAGGAGGCGGGGGCAACAGGTGGAAGAGGACGCGGAAGACCCAAGAGATCCAATTGGGTGAACAGGAAGAAATGAATACATCTCAAGATACAGTAGAGGACATCACTGTAATAAATTTAACACCGAGAGTCCTCAGTGACACCGAAAATAGAGTTCTAAGTTTAGGACTCAGCTTCTGCCCAACGAGCCATCTAGAATACACGCAAACGCGTATAGACCTGTTTAACTTCGTCCGAAGATTGAAACTGCACAAATATTTTAAAACAAGATCATCTGTGAAGAATCAAACTGGAATGCACATGAGGGCCACCGCTACTGATGCGTTAAGAGGCAATGACTTACCAGCGGTTGAGACTTTGCAAGGTCTAGCTCTTGAGGAATACATAAGCCAGCTTCCGTCATCTACCGAGGAGGAAGCATCGAGAGCAGCAACCTTGGGAATCGAACAAGAAAGAGAGGACAGCGGCTACAAATTTAGATCGCATTTCAACCCACAATTAACTTTGGATGCCATTGACGTATTCTCAGATGCAATGACAAATGACTTACTGAAATTCAGAGCTAAAGGTGGAAAAACTGGTATGGATAGAGGGAAGAACAATATAAATCCGGATGAAAGAAAAGCAATCCTGGATCTAATGCAGGATATGAGTGTGATAATTAAGCCTTCGGATAAAGGCGGAAATGTCGTCTTACAAACCAGAGAAAATTACTGCAAAGAGGCCATGAAACAACTACAAAATGCAGAAAATTATGAATTGTCATCTAAAGAAAATTATGCTGCTAGCATAAAAGAATATGACGAATTGATTCATAGCTGGTACCGTAAAGACATGTTGGGAAAAGAGGAATATTTATTCCTAAGAAGCAACAATCCAACAACTCCTACATTTGATCACATTCCAAAAATTCACAAGAACAGCATCGATCCTCCAGGTAGACCCATTATTTCATCACAAAACAGTCTAACTGAACATCTCTCCACCTTTATCGATCATTTTCTCAATCCGCTGGTACAAGAATTGGATTCCTATATAAAAGACACAAAAGACTTTTTGTCCAAAATTGGAAAAATCAAATGGGATCCAAGTTATAGAATGCTAGTATTAGACATAACAAGTCTGTATACGTGCATCAGTCATGAAAAAGGCATCAAAGCGGTGCAATATTACCTCAAAAAGCGACAACTAAGGTTTTTGGAACACAATCAGATGCTGGCAATTTTTGTGGAATTTTGTTTGACGCACAATATTTTTTTATTTGAGGACGTCTATTACAGACAAATATCTGGAACTGCGATGGGTACCTGCTTTGCCCCCAGCTATGCGAATTTATTCGTAGGCTGGTGGGAGGAGCAGGTGCCCAGGTCGCTGGAGGTGGATGGTGAGAGGGGCTGTGTGATCAAGTGGTGTCGTTACATAGACGACTTGTTCATAATCTGGCAAGGATCAGAATATACTGCCAAGGCCTACATTGATGCCCTCAACATGAATGATATGAATCTGAATTTCAGTGGGTCTATTAGTAATACCTGCGTAGAATATTTGGATTTAAAAGTATTCATAGCGGATAATAACATAGAGACATCTCTCTTCCGTAAAAGTACAGCGGGGAACTCAGTACTATATGCTACAAGCAATCATCCAACTGCATTGATTCAGAGCATTCCCTATGGAGAGCTACTCAGGCTCAGACGCAATAGCTCCAGAGATTCAGATTTTAAAATTGCAGCATCAGCATGCATCAGTAGATTTCAAAAGAGAGGTTATGCGATGGCCACGTTACAAAGTGCATTACATAACGTCAATGCATTACAAAGATCTACTCTACTGATGGACAAGAATTGCTCTTCCACCAATGAGAATACCGTAATGGGAAAGTTCCGGTTGGTAACTCCTTATTCGGCGGAAGCAAATTTTCTGAAACGTATGCTTAGGAAAAACTGGCATATATTAAAGACTGACAGTTGTATCAAAGATGACATTCCTGATTACCCCCTGGTAACTTTCAAGAAATCCAAATCTCTCAAGGATATGTTGGTTCAAAGTCATTTGAAAAAAATTGAAAGAAAATCCAACACACTTGCTGACCTAAAGGGCTTCCATCCATGTCATCACTGCAAAGCCTGTGCACACAGCAAGAGAGTGAAAAACTATGAGATACCAAACACGGGTTTAGTGAAAACTATTAATAAGTACCTTACCTGCAACACTTCATATGCGGTATACTGTCTCAAATGTCCGTGTGGACTAATGTACATCGGAAGCACGATCAAACCCTTGAAATTAAGGATTTTAGAACACTTAAGAGCAATTGACAAAAATGATCAGTCGTATCCTGTTGCTCGACATTTCCAGGACAAACATTCAAGCAGTAGACATCAACTGCAATATTTTGGAATAGATCATATATCAGAAAATCCCAGGGGGGGAGACAGATTACACAGGCTAAGAAGACTTGAGTCTCGGTATATCATAGACTTAATGACCAAACATCCCAATGGTTTGAACGCAGGGGAAGAATTGGCATCTCACATTGGATTTTAAGACATGAGACACTCCAAGTATATAAAATTTACAGAGGGACAAGGGATTTATGTAGGACTATATCCCAATATAAACACCATTGTGAAAATAACGAAATTAAACCTCATACAAAATATAGGACTGTGTAACCAACAAGCCTTATGGGAAGTAATCAAGTAAGACAATTGGGGTAAAGAAAATTGTGGGGGTGTGAACAAAATGTGCAGTCATTTACAGATATCGTCATATACTTTCATGTATTTGGTCATTTGAAGTATGACACTTATGTAATCCTTCCACAGTGTGAATTCTTGAATTTTTGAAAATTCGATTTGGATAATATGTAAAGTGATAAACTATGATTATGGCAAAGCAATTGTGAGTCGAGGGAAAATTGCCGATCCACGGCGGTATTAGTTTGACTAGTCACTGGTTGTGTAACAGTACAGTGGTTTTGTCTTCATGAGACACAATAATGGGATATAGGAACGGGTCTGCAATTCCAAGATGGCGGATAAATTGTCATTCAGAGAAGGTTTTGTCAGTTTAGCCTCCAATGTCCGGGGATGAAATGAATTGCGGAACACAAATGTGTAATTGTATAAACCCTAATATATGCCTTTATATTTTAGCCGATACACTGCGTAATAACGTGTCAGTTAAATTGTGTGCGCAAATTGGAAAAATCTTAAATTTTGGCGCATAATAAGCTGAAATTATTTCTGGTGTGCTCGTGATGAATTGGAGCATTAGATAGGCTGAACTGAGTAGTCAAGCCACCACGATATGTACTGAAACAACATGTGACGTACACTGTGAACAACACTCAATATGGTGAATTAATTTTAGTCCCTTGTTTGTTTTTGTCACCACATCACATGTGCACGCTGTTAAAAACATGGCGCCCACCATCAATGTTTGTAACATTGAGGAAGGCGGAGCGCCGAAACGCGTCTGTTGCGAACTTTAAAATAAAACACCTTAGAACTACCCCCGGAGTGCGTGGTTTCTTTAGCTGAAGCTTGGTGGAAACCGTGAGCTGTTTATATATATATATATATATATATATATATATATATATATATATATATATATTACAGCTCCCGTGTTACTGAACACACCACACTCGCGGGGGTTTTTCAAACAGGCGTTTATTAGCAGCAGCGTGCATGATAGCTCACAGGTCCATGTGAAAGCCTCTGGAAAATTCACGAGGCCGAGGGTTCGTCTTTATATTTTCCGACGCGTTTCAAAGGTCCATTCCTTTTTTCCTCAGGGATAGACGAACTTGACATATGGTCGCAGATACGAGTTCACTATTTAACAAGATGACACGCCCCCCAATGGGCGGTGCTGATGCCGCAGTGTCTTGTGGAACTGGTATGCTGTCTTTAATAAATTGCATATTGTGTTCCTCATCTAGGTCCTGTGCCGCTGTTGGTAAACACCCTCTGAGCACCCCCTCGCCTATATATGTATATATATATATATATATATATATATATATATATATATATATATATATATATATATATATATATATATATATATATATATATATATATATATATATATATATATTCAGCATAAGTACGTCCTGCAGCAGTCTGGCAGCAAAAATAGACAAAGCAAACCCAGGTATAGTGCAGTGATTTATTCGCTCACCACCACTCCACCACGACGCGTTTCGGTGCTCGAAGCACCTTGATCACATGACAACGTTTTAGGGCGGATGTGCTACATTTAAAGTGCTAGTAACCAATAGGTACGTGCCAATATCATCATGGACATAGATGAAATACTGTAATTGTTTGCTAACTGCGTAAATGCAGATACATGATGTCATTATAAGCTAGTAGCTATGTTGTTTGATTTTACTGTATCAAGAGATGAAAGATAATTGAATAAATAAATAAATAAAATAATTCATATTATACAATTTACTTTAGTACTTGCATGCTAATAAACAATAATTTTATGTATGATTGCTCGCATGTTACCTTCAATTAAATTCATATATATACACCACAGCAGCAAGTTTAAAAGGAAAAGATTTGGGAGAAGGGGTGGTAAAGACTGTGCAAAGAATGCAATGTACAAATGATGCAGTAAACATATTATACCAACATTACTCAACAATATTCGTACAATTTTTATAAAAAGTAAGAAAGTAAATGTAAGTATCTTGTGCCTCTACAGAGTAACCTGGTTCTTTTCCGAATTGGTTCATTGTTGTTGACTAGCGTAGAGGCAAATATTGCTCCCTCTATTTCTATTTACAGATAATCTTGAGCTACTATGGTATAATTGTTCCCCAGTGGGCTATAGACACCTTCAAAATTAGATAGACATCTATATGTGTGCAAATATGGCAAATGAATATTGGTTAAGAGCTGTTACGTGCTACCCTGTGTGACAAATAATATACAAAAATGTGCAAAATAACATTACTAATATAAAGTTAACTGAATATAGGTCTGAGGCAGCCTTTCTATGGGATAATTCTGAATCTGGTATGTATGTTAGTTTGTATTTATAAATACGTATGGCAGTCCTCCCCTGCGTTGAGCCCATTGGGATTTTTCGTGTCAAGTAGGATGATGTAGCGTGTCTCTAATCTGCGCAAAAGTAACTCGCGGTCACCGCCTCTTCTTTGTGGTGGGACCGTGTCTATTACAAAGTACCGCAAATCAGACGCTTTCTTGTTGTGGACCTCACCGAAGTGCCTGGCCACCGGGTACGTAGTGTCGCCGTTGGTAATGGCCCTTAGGTGCTGGAGTATGCGTTTGTGCACCTGCGGTCTTGTGCTACCCACGTAGCGCAGGCCGCAGGGGCACTCCAGCACATACACCGCGTACTCGGTGCGACACGTCAGTTTTACCTTGATGGTGGTAGGTATGTTGTTGAATGGCGTGGAGTATTGTGTTCTGCTTTCCCCATTCTTACAGGCTTTGCAAGAAGAGCAGCGTAGAAAGCCTTTACTAGCTCCTAGCCACACATTATTGGTTCTTATCTCAGGACTACTGGACACTAGACAGTTACCCATGGTTTTAGCGCGTTTATAGGCTATCTTGGGAGCCCCCAAGATGTATTTTCCTAAGACTGGATCACTGGTAATCAGTGACCAGTTGCGTTTAACAATGTTCCTCATAGTGCGGTGTTGATTACTATAGGTAAATATCAATCGTATTTCACTGTCTGCTGTACCAGTAGCTGCCTTGATGACCCTTGATTTTTCTGTCTGAGCCCCTACCAAGTCAGGAGGATTTGTTGATAGTAAAAATGCCCTATCTAGAGCATTCGCTTGGTTCATTGCTCTTTGTATGACCTCATCCTTATAGCCCCTCTGTGTGAATCTGTCTCTACAAAGTAACTGGGATGCCCTGCAATCTTCTTCTGTGCTGCAAATACGTCTTATACGAAGCATTTCCCCGTAAGGTATGCTCCTAATAAGATGGGCAGGGTGATGGCTGTTGGAGTGCAGGACACTGTTGCCAGCTGTGGCTTTTCTATACATTTTTGTCTCCAGCCTACCTTGTTTTACAAAGACTTCTACATCTAGAAAGCAGATAGATGTTTCACTGATCTGGCTGGTAAATTGTAAGTTCAGCTCGATGTCATTCAATTTATCAATAAAATCAACAGCTTCTTGTGCAGAGCCATCCCAAATTAAAAAAAGGTCATCGATGTACCTTAACCATTTGACTATTTTGTTAGACATGGTGTCCGCAAATTTGTGTGCATGGACCTGCTCCTCCCAGTATCCCATGTGTAAACAGGCATAGCTGGGAGAGAAGCAGGCCCCCATTGGAACTCCTCTGATTTGTTGAAAGTATTGCTTTCCAAAAAGAAAGAAATTGTTCTCCAAGCATAAGCTGATCATGTCCATGATCATGCGTGTGTGGTCTCTTAGTTGCTCTGGTCGAGAGTTCAAGAAGTGTTGTACTGCTCTCAGGCCGTCCCTGTGGTGTATGCTTGTGTACAATGCAGACACATCAAGAGATATTAGTAGATAGCTGGATTTCCACTTTGTGTCATACACTTTTTTAAGAAAGTCCCCTGTGTCCAGTACAAAGGAGGGCAATGCTTTAACAAAGTCTTGCAAAAAGAAATCAACATATTTGCTGGTGTTCTCCAATATGCTATTGCATGCCGATATGATAGGGCGCCCTGGTGGCACCTGACTGTTTTTGTGTATTTTCGGCACAAAATAGATTACAGGAGTGATGGGATTTTCGTTTTTCATAAATTTGAATTCATCCATCGTTATTACTCCTGCACTCCTCCATGCCATAAGTTTGGAGTACACATTGTTCTTGGCCAGGTTAACCTCGTTAATGTCAACTCTTCGGTAACATGTGCGGTCATTTAGTTGCCCCATTGCCTCATTTAGATACATAT
This sequence comes from Lissotriton helveticus, assembly GCF_964261635.1. Classification (NCBI taxonomy): domain Eukaryota; kingdom Metazoa; phylum Chordata; class Amphibia; order Caudata; family Salamandridae; genus Lissotriton; species Lissotriton helveticus. The sequence continues at coordinate 316,129,371 of NC_136069.1, forward strand.
TGCGAGGCCACAATACAACGTTTCCTCCTTTGTCGGATTGTCTTACTATCACATCAATATTATTCTTCAGTTTCCTTATCAATTGATGGTATTCAAAGTCTTGATAGTTATGTTTTTTGGAAAAGGTGTTGTGCTTCAAATACAATTCTCTCAGTTCTTGGGACACCCTGTCATGGAATTGGTCAATGTTGTCCTTGATCATAAGTGGACAAAACTTAGATTTTGGTTTGAACTTTGTAGAGATCAGGTTTTGAATTTGTCCTAGACGTGGGGCAGATTGCGATGCTGTAGGCTCCTCTTGCATCCCAATCAACACAGTTAGGAGGCTCTCGTCAGGGACAGATGAGGAAGGTTGCTGAGCATCTAATGTGTCTCGGATGGGGATTGCGGCTTTACTGTGTACCTTGTGATATTTGCGCAGCTTTAGTTTTCTAACATATTTGAAAAGCTCTATTTTGGTGTCAGCGTAATCAAAGTTGTTTTTCGCGCTGTATGATAGACCCAGTCCCAATATTGAAGTTTCTTTGGTGGAAAGAGGCTGGTCTGTTAGGTTTATGACTGTGGGAGGTTGTACATCGGAATCACCTGGAATAACTAGCGGCGATTCCATTGATTGCGCTTCTTTCTTGTTCTGTTTGGCGCACTTACGTTGTTTGTTGCGTTTCCTCCTGGCTGCCCGCTTTGCGTTGGTATCTTGCTTCCTGTGGCAGCTTGTGCACTTGAACGCAGAGTTTGCTTTCTGTCCCTCTGTACTACCTCCAACTCCTGTGCAGGAGTGAGTTTGCGAAACCCCACTCTCTGTGCCCTGATCTGCTCGTTGTCAGATTCGCTCTCTATGTTGGAGCTCGCGTCGGAGGCTGAAGGGATTTCTGCGGTTTCCGCCCTTGGTGTTGACGTTATCGGCAAGGTACGTGCCGCCATATTGGGTGTAGGTTTCTTTTTTTTTTTTTTTTTTTTTTTTTTTTTTAAAACCTTTATTGAACAATGAAAGCTCACAAATACTGGCCTACAACCCCGCGGGCTGGCCAGAACAGAATGGTCGAATAACCAGCATACAAAAAGAAGATCTGCACAGGATATAACATCAGGAGCACTGGTGAAGCAATAAAAACCATCGAGCGTTCAGCAAGAGCAGGATGACAAAGGTTAATTTTCTAGCACGGGGAGGGGACCAAAGGAATAACGGGCCGTATATGAGAATACAAGGGAGGGACCGCGGCAAGCCGCCATTTTATGAACACAACGTAAGAAAATGAAGCCATATAATCAAATCCAGCAAAGGACAGAAACAGAATCAGACCATCAAATAGCGACAGTGGCAACAGTCAATCGCGCTCACCCACCTCCGCCCCTACCCGAACAAAGAAGACGTAATCAAAAAGCCCCATCACAAAGACTATGCAATACGCACCCCAACGGAAAAAGGGGACCTCCATAAAGGAGGAAGGGAAAGAGGGAGAAAAAGACAACAAAAAGGAACACCCGCCAGACCACGCACCCCCAGGGGGAAAAACAGGACAATAAAACCGGCATGCGATGTAACAGAAACACGATACCAGAATAGGCAGCGAACCACAATCAGCCACACACCGGAAGAAGGACAGAAAACCCCCGGGGGAGATTCGAGGTGACAGAGTCCCGAAAAAGTGAATACACAAGAGCCATAGAACAAAAAAGGGGAAAATAAGGGGGGAAAAAGACCCCCCGAAACAAACAGACCCCCCCCACCCACCCCTAAGCCCACCCTGCACCCCTGCAGAAGGCTACGGCCAACCCCCCCCCCGCAGCGTGCCTGTCGCCCTAAATGGAACCCGAAATTTAGTGGAGCAAGAAAAGTTGGAATTAAAAGACAAAAAAGGGGGGGGGAAGGAAGGGAAAGAAAGAAGGGAGTAAAGACATACAAACATATACACGGGGGAGGGCCAAAGACAGGAGTAAACGCACCCATCCACCCGCCCGGGTTAAAGGTCCAAGTCCTCGGGAAGCCAAAGAGTATCAGGCCAAAGTCCAGGAGCACTAACCAGTTACACAGAACCATATCAGGACACAGAGACCATCCAAACCGTTCATAAGCTACCGCATATAAGAGTCAGTTTTCATCAGCCCTGACCCTTTTTATCCAAAGCAGTAAGGGTCCGATCCAACGAGGACCCTGCCAGAAAGAACAGAAGGCAGGCAGCAGGAGAGTCCAACGGCAGTCCAAAAAAGTCACAGGAAGAAAAGCACGGAAGATCCAGGAAAATCACAGAATGTAGCAAACGATGCAGGCACAGTTCCAAGGATATGTCCATAAAAACCGACCCATCCGGGCCGGCACAGGAGACGTCATCGGGCAGTGGTGATTGAGAGGGACCAGGAGAATCATGAAAGTCCGGCAAAACAAAATCCAGCTCCCGGGCCAAGGGCAGAGGAGGCAGCACAGGAGGAGAAGGCGCCATCAGGTTGCGCACCTCCGGGGCGGCAGCCGGGGCCGAGTCCGCCAGGAGAGTACCAGCCACACCCCGCGATATCAATGCCTCATCCGGTCGTGGGGGCCCGGGAGGCCCGCAGTGAGGAACCGTCTCCAGCGCCAGGAGTGGCGCGGCCACCGAGAGCCGCCAGGATAGCAGGATGTTCAAGATCCCCTTAAGTGCAGGAAAACCTTCACAGTATCCGACACCCGGGCCTTGCGGCGGGCCCCCAGTGCTCGTCCGGGCCCGGCCCAAACAAATGGGGTTGGTCGCCATCTTGAGAGCCCGAACAGGCCGCGCGGCCAACAACCTCCGCCGGGGCGGCAGTCAAGCAGATGAAGTCCCGCCGACAGGCAGAAGAACACCCCGGACAGGAAGGGGGGCCACCAGAAGAAGGGGATTCGCCAGCCCCCCAATGCCGCCAGTCCCGTGCTCCGAGTCCGGGCGGCAAAGAACAAAATGGCCGGACCGGAGAACAAAGGGGGAGGAAGCTGAACACACGAGGAACCCCAATAATGAAGGGCAGCGTCACCATCCAAGGCTGCCGCCACACAGGAGTCCCTCAGCCAGGAACCTCCGGCTCACACGAACAGCGGCCCTCCAATCACCTCCAGCGCACCCCGATGGGCAAGCCCGCAGGCTGCATCCGGCCCAGGAGCCGGGATGAAGAACCAGGCCAGTCCGCCCCCGAGTCCCGGGAATGGTCGGGGGCACTGCACCGGACCCACAGCAGCCAGGACAACCGGAACAAGTGGTAAGTGCCTGCAGTGCGTCGTAGTAGTACCACACAGCAAGGAGGGCTTCCCGGGGCAGGATAAATGCAGGATAAATGCGAAAAACACAGGCGGGCGAACGGAGCCGAGCTAAAGCGCGGCCATCTCGGTCGCGAGCTAGGCTCCTCCCCCCGGGTGTAGGTTTCTTGAGGTTATCGTATTTTTTAGCAAACGTAAAGATCTGCCCGTGTTCATAGTCCAGGCGGTCTCTTTTAAACTTGTAAGCCTTGCGCCTCTTAATTATTTCTTCCTCTCTTTTCAGTCGGACGAGCATTTCCTCTCTATATTTTGTGATTTGTGCAGTGTTGGGTAATTTGTCGATTTCCTCATTCAGCCTTTCCACCTCCAAAAGCAGCTTCCCTCTATCGCTTTCGGCGAATTCTACCAGGATAATCATTAGTCTCTTGGAGGAATCTAGATTGCATTCTGCCCATTTTGAGATCTGGGTTATCGTACGATGGTGCCAGCATAATCCTCAATCCACGTGGGACTCTGCCCACTTCCAAATACCCGGTGAGGGAGCTATGCTCCCACCACTTTGCTTGTTCTGCCTTGCTGGCTTTTTTCCAGAGCTTTAAACAAATCCTTGACATTGCTATGAACTTCGAAAGGGTTTCCTAAGGATGTAGGTAATGTTTCGTCCCCAGACGGGGAATCAGAGAACATAGATCTGGCTGCCTCAGACCGCCCTTGCAACGTGTCGGCGGACATGGTGGCAGGTATGAGCTCAATTAAATATACTACCCCGTTTGGTCAATACAGTCAATAAAGTCAAATAAGGTCGAAAAACGGGGCAGTGCACACTCCACACGGGACTTACTAAAGTATTCCGTCGCCTCTCCGAGTACTGCCAGTTCACCTCCCGTCCGACCGTGAACCGCGTCACGCCAGAGAACTCCAGCGATCACCACCCACGAACCGGAACCCCTTCTGGCATACTTCCTCGTTTCGAGTCCGGAACTGCTTGTTCTCCCGGGGCGCTGAGGTTACTCCTCACGGAGTGGAACAAAGAAAACTCCTGGACTGGAGTCGCTGCTTTAATCCTCTTAGCACAAGTGTGGAGGGGTTTGCCGATTCCAAGGAAGCAATCCTGGAAAATGTGTTCAGCATAAGTACGTCCTGCAGCGGTCTGGCAGCAAAAAGAGACGAAGCAAACTCAGGTATAGTGCAGTGATTTATTCGCTCACCACCACTCCACCACGACGCGTTTCGGGGCTCGAAGCACCTTGATCACATGACAACGTTTTAGGGCGGATGTGCTACATTTAAAGTGCTAGTAACCAATAGGTACGTGCCAATATCATCATGGACATAGATGAAATACTGTAATCATTTGCTAACTGCGTAAATATATATATATTTTTTTTAAGGGGTCGTTAGCTACAGCTTGCTGCTGGGCCATTCCTTTCGTGCAATTTGATTTCGTGCACATTTAATTCTTTTTTAAATTTACTGCTCTATGATTTGTGTCCACCATCTTGGAATGGTAGAAAAATGTGGTGGTTGCGTCATCATGTATGGGCGTGCACATATCACGATGCACACATGCACATATGTTGTCACCTACACTTCACAACACTTATTCACCTGTGTGTTGTGACATGCGATAGCCATGGAATAGGTTTTAATAGAAAACCCATTCAAAGATTGGTGGCCATATGTGCACATTTGCAAGCTGGTCCAAATAGGCATTGACAAAGCCAATAACTTGGTTATTAAAAGTGTGACTAATTGACTTCACAATGTTATGTATGGCTGTTGCTGTATCATGTACAGTTGTGCATAAGTTCAGAAGGGGACCACGTGTTCTGTAATTGAGCTATTCTGTCTTCAGCTCATGTGCCAACTCTTTGGGGCCCCATTCACAAAGCTATTCACACATATAAGTATGACTTCCAAATGCAGGTATCCATTTTTGAAAGTCCAAAATAACTTTTGTAATTCACTGAAATAAATGTAACATTTTTTAAAGATTTACTCACAGTGAGGTTTCCATATGAGTTATTTCCTCATTGGGTGGGAGATGGGAGCATTTATTCAATGAAAGCTTTTAAACACCTGAAACTTACATGCGTATGTGTATTCACAAACCATATTCTGACCCCTTGCCCCTTGACTGAAGTTTAAGATTTACTCCTGTCCATTGCAGCAACAAATTATTTTCCATGGTAGAACAAAAAAGAGGGAACACTCCCTAACCCCCAATATTAGTAAAGGTGTAGGGAAAAGGTGGATTATCAAGGGAATGTTTTCTCCTTGGGAAAAAAACAGAACACTTTTAGTGACCGCGTTAAGACTTTGGTTTGTGGGTTCCAGATTTGATAATCTGCACCTAAGGTCAGAATCAGAAATTGTAAAACCCTAAGATTCCTCCCGAAGTATTTTCACTGTGGCCGTCTTGATTTGATGGAAAGCGGTGCTTGGCCCCTTTCAGGCGCTGCGGCATTGTGATACGGGCACTTGGTTTTCACAAACCCACCTTTGCACTAGTGTAATTCTAATTTGCCCAGACAAAATTATATAGAAATACATTGAAAGAGGAAAAAACTAGGAGAAATAAAAGTATTCATCTTGTTGTGCCTACTTACGCTTCTCCTGGGGAGGCGTTGGATTCTGACGCATTCCCAGGTTTACGAAACGAAACTCTGGGAATGTGGCAGAATCCATGGGTGTTTCGTGGGAACACCCACAGCAGCAACCATGGCACACCCCTGTCATGCAAAGTGGTGTGTGAAAGGGGACTGTATTTACAAGGACATGAACAGCCACACAAGGTGGCTTTAAGTGGCCTTGTGAATATGGAGCACCACAGTGTGCCGCCAGTTTGTCAAACAAAGTGACGCACTGGCAGCGCAAAGGGCTTGCAAATAAAATATGCCCCATAGAGATAAACCAGTGCATAGCTGCTGTCGTCATATTTCTCGCACCGCTGCTTGCAGAACATACACATTGTGGGGAGGCATTTTACAACGTCTCTTTGCTGTTTTCCAGAAACAGCACAAATTGTACAATCTTAGCTGGTCGTTTATTTTTTTCGGTGTGTGTTGTACAGAACATTAAGACACATAAAACACAATGCCACTTTAAAACGGTACTTTGTGCTTTCAGTGCGTCTGTCTGCTATTTATACATATTTTCAAGGTTCTGAATTGCTACTTTATGATGTCCTTGGTGTCAAGTGTGCTTTAAATCATTCAGTTCCCTTTGAAGCATCACTCTCAAGTTCAGTGCTGATATATGTTGGACTTGTAGTTGTAACCTCCCACTCGGAGATAAAAGGAACCGTCATTGATATATTTGGAGGCACGCAGTTTCTGGTTATGGAAATACCTTCAAAAATAATTTGAACAACAAAGCTGTTTTTAAATTATACTGTGTGGGCTCTAATAATGTAACTTAACCCATGGTGTCAAAACAGCTGCCACACAGACTGTTCTGGCAGCTCCGATGCTCCGTCTAGTGTGTCAGCTTTGATTTTCGTGATTGCTTCTGCAGTGACTCAGCAGCGGGTGAGGGGTGTCTGACAGGATCTGCAGAGACGTGTCTGGAGGATGCTGACAATGTTTGCCAGTGCTCTTAAAGGCAGGCAGGTACATTGGCTCAGTCGAAGGATTTCTGCATTTCTCGTAGAACTGAAACAGAAGAAAGATTCAGCTTAAAAGATACTTAAGGCTGTGAGTATGCTGAGACTGAAGAGGAGGACCATTGGCACATGGTTAGGTTACAAAACATTGTGTTCTTTTGTTTATTTTTTGCAGTTTTATATAGCGAGAACTCAACCCGACGTTATTGGAGCGAATCACATCACAGAAGGACACAGGAGATTAAGTAATCTGGCTAGAATCACAGGATATTGAGGCGACGCGGAGACTCGAACCTGGTTCCCAGTTCCCAAGTTTGCTGCTCTGGCCATTAGGTCACATCCTCTCCCTTTTAAATGTATGTACAGCGACATTTCATGGGCTGCATTACAACTTCAGGGTATAGAAACCACAGTAAGATGAAAAAAACATTGTAGGGAGACCAACTGAGGCACCCACACATTTGTCACTTTTTAGGTCATGCCTATAGACTGTTGACTGTCAGTTGTCGAAGAACTATTGTCATTCGGTGAGCCACATGCTCAGGATTGGATGTCTTTCTTGTCTATCTCAGTTTGACGGTTCTGATTCAATAGCTTTCATACCTATTTTTGATTTTGGAATGCCCATGGAGAACAGCTTCATTACCATTGTCTTGACTGGAAACGTTGTATCCTTTTCTTTCTGCCATAAGTGAACTATTATTTAATTTGTGTTTTAGCATTCAATGGGCATTAGAAAAAAGGGGGAAACCCAGTAACCCAGGGACCTGGGCCAGACACTTATTATCAAAAAGGCGGTCCCTACGGGGGGAAGTGTAGCCTTATACTTCCACTGCAATATTGACATAAAGAAATTTTTCATACAACTTTATCTTAATTATGCGATAAGTGCATTTATTTACTCAAATTATATGTATAAATGGCACAGATTTAATATTTTTTCTACATTCAAAAGATAAGGTGCGCCTGTAGAGTGACAGCACAGTGAAAGTGAGTAAGTGACTAAGTAGTGCACGTGTTATATACAATACATACAGATGCGACTCATTGTGACAATATGTTGTTACAAATGGCACTCGTAGTGTGAGTGTCAACAGACACAATCACATAAAAAAAAGAAAACAGTCCACATAGAAATTGTGTCAACGTTTCGACCCCTTAGTGCAATTAATTCGAACAGCAGTCATCATCAGGACAGAATAAGAGTTGAATAGGCCAGAAAATCTGGGCAAAAGGATCCACAACTTTAGTTATGTCACAAGCAGTCTGAAGGAGAATCTCAGCAAACTGCACAAGAGTAACAAAGGACTCTGCCATATTCCTTGTCTGCATGGGTCTCGCTCGTGTTCTGAAAGGAGGCTCTAAAACTGAAGGTCATTTGGTTTCACAGTACCCTTGTAGTCACAGACCTCAAGGTCCTTTGTAGTCACAGGAGAAGACCATTGTTTGCAAAAAAATATAGTTCTGCACTCAATTTATGTAGGGGCAGCAGACTCCAAAAGTATTAGCAGTGATTCAGTCTATTTTGGTAGTCTCCCCATGAGTGTGGGAGATAACAATAGCGTTCAAGGAAGATTTTGTGGAGAAAAGACTCATATAATGCCGCTGTTTACAAAGACAATTCATCCTTGCTAGTTGCATTTAAAGTAACACGCTTTTCCAGAACAAAGAAGCTACTGGACAGAGAGCCATCAGCACGGGGGCGCGCCTGCAGCATCTAGCTCTTAATTGAACATTCAATGGGAGCGCAAGACTTTTCTTGGCCCCACACCAGTCCTCGTACTTCTACTGCCACCTACCATTCCCCTGCTCATCATTTGCTCCTTCTCCCGCTGCCTGTACATCCCCTCCGCATCAAGTAAAAAAAAAGAAATTGCTTTGACAAGGACCAACAGCTGTACATTACTACTGGACCACTGGCTTCTCCACTCTCCTGTTACTCTACCATCCCCCCTAACTGTCCTGTCCATATATATATTATTTTGAGGGCCTGCCAGCTGCACACTGCTACCAAGCTGCTCGCCTCTCTGTATTTGCAAGTATCCACATGCATACTTTATTTTTTAATTTGCTGTACCAAAGTGGTCTCCCACTATATAATAATAGTAACGTATAACAGAAATACTATTACATGATGGCTGTCGTGCGTCAGCACTGACTGAATACAATTGTTATTGCAACCAAAATGAGAAGATGAACTCTAACTTTGCCACCTGATATTTGCAAATTACACGGCTACATCAGTAGCAATGGGAAATTGATGGCAGCATTTGCCTATTTTGCTAAATTCTGGGAATCACATTAATTAGAATCCAGGATGAAATCATACATTTATATATTCTGAATATATATTTATATATATTTATATATTCTACACTGGTTGTGCTCTCAGGCTGGCTTCTCTTTGGACGCTCAGCACATATTGATGTTTAGGAGGGTGGACTGGGTCGGGCTCTTGCCCAAATCCTTTAGGGGTGATTGCGTTGTTAACTTCAGGGTCCCTTCAATTGTCCACAATCTCCTTAATAGCTGCAAACACCAACATTGGACTGGTTTAAATATCTCCCTCCTACCACTGTTTTTTTATTGCCAATTGAATGGTAGATATGGATTTGCTCCACCGCATCCAATTGGCTGACCATCACAAAGTTGGCCACGGGGGAGGCTGGGGCCAGAGGAAAAATCCTGTGGGACTAGATTTCCCATCCTCTTTAAAAGAGATTGATTGACGCCACACCATGCAGATAGGTCACAACAGCGATGGTTTGATGGACCCTTAATGCAAATGCAACAATCCTAGTATAGAGGGAAACAGTATAGAGGGAAACATCCAGTGCTCCTTGATCCGGGGCATGATTTTTTGAATAACGACCTAGCGAATAACCTAGGCACAGTTAGCATGCCAACACTCGCCAGCCCAGAAGAATGACCCTTGTTAAGCAGCATTGACACCCACCTGCAGCATTCTTTCCCCTCCCCTGCCTCCGCAGACTCTACTTCTAAGTTGGAACATTGCAGGAATCAAAAGCAAATTAGGGTAGCCTGACTGGGGCAATTTTGCCCATGGCCATGACATTTCTGGAGACTTGGGCATTAGACCAAGTCAACAGGTGTAGCTACAATAGTTACAGCGTCCCAGCTATTAAATATGGTGCTGGGCATCCGTTTGTTGGAATGCTAGAATTGGTCAGCTCCACCATAGCCTATGATATCACTCCCCTCTATGTGGAATCTCCTGATGTCCACGGGATAATCCTGGCCGCCCCAATTCCCAGGCCCTTATGATAATTAATGTGTACAATTGAAGCAGCAGTTACAAGCAGGAATCAAAAACGCTCCAACTATTGGAAAGTGTTCTAGGAGACTATTCTAAAATCCACCATATGGTCATAACAGGGGATTTTAACCTTACATTTGAGCCAAACAATCTTGCAAGCGAATTGGCTAGAGATAAAAACTCTTTTTGGGGTATCCTGGACCTTGTTGCCCCACTGGAAGACATCTTTCCAGAGTGGCGCTCTAGGTTGTGGATCTCACCCCGTCACATGGAATACGGGCATATAATGTGCGATCCCCTTCTGACAAACTGCTTCCACCGGCACTTTGATGAGGCCCATACACTAGTACAATTGACTACATTTTCTTGGATGTAAGGCATTGGAGCAAGTTAGATGACATGATGGTGGTGGAGCGAGAGGAGAGCGACCACAATCCCTTGGTATTGAGATTAAAAGAAGCTGTGACCCTCTCTTTCCCGGCAGCCACTGAGCATGATCCTGTGCTATTAGTGCCCACTAACAACAGGGGGAATGTGAAATAGGGAACCATGAGTTCCTCTCCGGAAGGGAACAAGAGCCCTATTCTCAATTTAGCCTTCCATATGGGTGACATTTAGATCAACTGAGGGGATAATTAGGTGATCCTAGCAGAGCACAACATGGTATTTGATAAGCTGAGAAACCTCCTTACCAAGGAGGTTAGGGGGCACCCAAACATAATGCAGACCAAGGGTTGGTTCAAAGGCCAGTGCAAAAAGGCAAAGGCCAACCTGCTCCAATCTATAAAAAAGGGGAATGTGCAGCCTATGAGAGGAAACAGGGCCACGCTAAACGAAGCAAACGAAGCATGGGAAGATCCCATCTGGTTCGACTTACTGGATGCCACCATAGCTAATGACCAGACGAAATTCTGGGCCTTGATCATTAAGAGAGATGGGAGGACAGGTAGCCCTGCTGAAACATCTATTCTACCTGGGACTGGGTCGCCTACTTTGAGAGCCTGTACTCCCTCACCCACCCTCTGAGCCTGCCCCTGCTTGCAGGGGACCCCATGAGGATAAGGCACAATATATCAACCGAGTAGTTTTTACCATGGAGGAAACCGAGCGAGCTGTGGTCTCCTTCAAGCCTTTCACTTTGCCCTGGTAAAGGGGAAGACGGTGGACTTGACTGGATACTGACAAAGTCCCCACTAATGTATTCAAATTAGACACTGGGGTGTGGGTCCCGTATATCAACGTGGTTTCTAACACCATCACAATCAAGGGGGTAACCCCTCAGTCGTGGAAGGGGCAGAGATAGTGCCTATTTTTTTTAAATGGGGATCCCAGTCTGCCCTCCACCTACTGCCCTATCAGCCTGATCGACAACCTGCAAAAATGTTTTTGAAAGCAGAGGCTAGGGCGGTTGATGGATTGGTGCGAAGACAACCATATTCTTTCAGAATAACAAGCAGGCTTGAGGTACAAGACCAGTGCAGTAGACCAGGCCTTTTGCTTTCTCCTGATAAAGTGGAAGAGGGTAGACCTGACCAAGGGTGATCTCTATGTGGTATTTATTGACCCTTGCACAGAGTTTGACCTTGTGCCTTGAAAGAGATTATGGGAGGTGCATCGAAGGATGGAGACCACCTGATCTTCTGCACTTGATTCAGCTGCTCCACGAGGGGAATTATGCAAAAGTAAGATGCAGTGTGAAGAGAGAATTTAACTGAGGCTTTCCCCGTAAACCAGGGCATGCGCCAGGGGTGTTTACTTGCTCCAATCCTATTCCTCCTATATATTAACAACTGCATCACCTACCTATTAAGTTGTGCAAATGACTCAGCAACCCTGGTGGGAGAAAAAATTCTGGTACTCCTTTTCGCAGAAGATACATTATTGCTGTCCAAAACTGGAAAGAGCCTCCAAAACTTGATTGACAGATTCAACCAATTCTGCGAAGACTTTGGCCTTGATTTTAACAAGTCCTAGACCAAATACATGATTTATACCCAGGGAGGCTGAGCGAGAGGGGTAATCAAGTTGGGTTCTCAATCACTGGAAAGAGTCCGGCAGTTTGATTATCTGGGTATCAGGCTGGATGATTCGGGGTTCTGCAGATCACCAAGAGCACTTCAATTGTGAAACTATTTGCTGCAACCATTTACAAATTTGCCAAAAAGCAACCTGGACCCCTGTCCGTCCATCAATTTACAAATTACAAATTTACAAAGCACAAGCTAAGAGGGCGGCACTATATGGGGTGAAACTGTGGGGTTATTGCAATATGAGTGCTTTGAGCGCAGCAGAAAATAATTTTCTTAGGGTTCCCTGGGCTTATGGAGAGGCACACTGTTGGTCCCCCTTTGTCTCGATTTGGGGATCAACGAGATATTGGCACAGATTGTGTTGAGACCTTATTGTTGTGGGTCCAGATTTGGAGTACCCATGAACTATGCCACCTTAGGGAGGGCCTGCAGGAAGTCATTGGGCCTAACTGGGTGTGAAAGGTTAGATGGGTGGGGTTGCTTTAAAATACAAGGCTCGAGCTAAGGGCTTGAGAAATGTTGGACTGAGCTCCAGTTTTTTCGTTACGTAGATGCTCTCAAAGTAAAAAAAACTGGCACAGAAGAAAGTTATTAGCAGTAGGAACCGTTCATCTATGCTAGGTTGCTTAACAAGTGCCTTTCTTTTCCACAAATCTGTAACCAAGCCGGAGGAATTCCTGGATTTCATCCACCAAATGCGTGCCTGTTCCCTCTTTCTCCTATTTAGGTCTGGGACCCTCCCAGTAGCAGTTCTTACTGCTAACTGGGGGAAGCAGAAGCAAGGATCTGACCATTGTTTCTACTGTAAAACTGTTCAAGAAAGTGATAAGCACTTGCTGTTTTTCTGCCCACTCTATGCTCATCCTAGAAACAAATGGATCGTCGGCCTTGTGCAGAAGCCTTAGCCTTACAAATTCGAGGGGACGTTTTTAGAATATGCAAAAGCGACACCGCCTCGATTGTGGTTGCGGCTGTTTCTAAATTCTTGTACATAGCTTAGGCAATTAGAACCTGAGAACTAGGGCCAGCTTAAACAGTCACGCCCCGAATGTACAATGCATGAATTTGATTTTAGGATAACTATGTCCTGTATGTGACTTTATAACCTTTAATTGGTGTTTAATGTTTTTACAGTGCGTTAACACATTGCTTATCCATTTTTAGTTATGAGACTGAAGTCTCGAATTATCAATAAATGAACGAATGAACGAGATCAGAGAAAGGTAGCGCCTTTAGGAATAATTTTGCTCATATACCTTTTTTGCTCCAGTCGTTAACTGCAATATCATTATAGTTAAAATATGACATTTTAACGTCACCTAACAAAATCCACCTGGGCACAATTTTAATGTTACTCTATACGTTTCAACACCCCAGACTCAGAGTATGATAAGGCACTGATTGGGGAATCTAAGTGCCCCACACAGGCAGCTAACATCACAACACATGGACATAATAAACTCATAATGCTCGTCTTTCACTATTTCCCCTAAAACCTTAAGGGACACTCTAAAGTGTTTAGTGTTCTAGCCCCATTGCCAAATAATGTCTGGCTGTGTTTTCACTGTAGACAACTTTATGGTGTTAATTATTAGCTTCTATATTTTAAGTGAGAACGTAGAACCAGGCAGAGAGCACCTCAGAGAAACAAGTAAGGGATGTTGATCCTTCAGATTACACTCCCCACACCAGCATATCCTACAAGGACCTGTATGGATGTCATAACAGAAGACTAAGACAATTTCCCAGCAAATCTAAGGACATCAACTATTTGATCCTGCCTGCACTATCAGCAGCTCAAATGAAAGTCAGCAAACTTAAACATAGCACACAGGTTTGCTTGCAGAATTTATGCATGAGTACTGAAGACTAGACAACTTTTCTCCAAAGCAAAGGCTAAGAACAAAAGTAACTTTGGCCCATTGGCCATAGATCTTGATTCTGTCGCACAACTTCTAGGTCTCTTCCTAGATTGGATTTGTCTCAGAGTCTTAACCAGCTCTGGACTTCCACTGGTATTAGGGCGTGATTTACGATTTGTGTTTCATGAGTTGTACAATAATCACAGTTAAGTCAGAATGTATTTGTGAACTAGGCCCTTAACCAATTTCCAACACATTTTTCTAAGTCTAGAGAATTGAATGTACACTACATTATGAATTTTAATTAAGAAGCTAATCCTCTTTGTCTAATAGCCAGGTAATCCTATTTTATGAGGGATAATGGCTATTCGGTCATATCGCTACTTTAGTTTTACCTCAAGCATGTGTTAGCAGCAAATACTTGCTTGCAAGTTTAGAACTACAATTGTTTAGATATTTAATTCTCTATCTCCTGTGTTATTCTGCTTTGTATTTTATTGTGTCTTGCCTTTTCTCTGCACTTACCCCATGATGGTTAAAACCCCAAGCCAGACCAAGCCTACTAGTGGTGAGTCTGAGGTACAGTAGCAAGACTTTTGTATATCTCATCCAAAGAATGCCAGTGTCTGGCTACTTTCATTGTACTTTACAAGCTAATTCAGTTTTAAGAATGCAAGATCTCCAAATGAAGGGTTTTATTCTCATTTGAAGTCTGGCAGCATTGTGGCAGATGGGCCTCCGGTCATAGGTTACTTACAGTGAAGACAGCTGAGGCTTTGCTATTGCAAATCCTGTTGTTTCCTCCACCTCTACATAGGGTAGTTGAGCTACAAGTTTGTCAGACCACTGCCTCACAATATTATGGTGGATGCACCATTCCGCCAAATTCTAAAAAACACTCTGAGAGCTCACACAATGGCTCTATTTCAATATTTTGGGCGGATTTATAAAATGGAAACATATTAAATGGAGAGGACCTTTGAGAGGACCTTTGCTCCTGCTCGCAGGCAGGTCGCCCCCATGCTGCTGCTCGTCACCTGACTGCCTTGGTTCCTGCCTCCTTGCTGCCTCCCTGTTTCCTGGGTTTCTCCTTCCCTTCAGCCCTTGTTGGCTGGGGTTTTTTCCTTCCCCTCTGCCCTGTGCACCGGTTCCCTCCGCCGCTTCCGATCCGTTCCATTCCGGCCGCTGCTTCCTTGCAGCCCGCGACCTGCACACCCATTCGCCTCCCCGCTACTGCCACCCAGCTGCTCCTCCCTCCCAAGCCACCTCATATGCAGGCTGCGAATCGGTAGCAGGAGCGACCTTTGGCCCTGCTCGCAGGCAGGTGGCCCCACGCCGCTGCTCGTCACCTGACTGCCTTGGTTCCTGCCTACTTGCTGCCTCCCTGTTTCCTGGGTTTCTCCTTCCCTTCAGCCCTTGTTGGCTGGGTTTTTCTCCTTCCCCTCTGCCCTGTGCTCCGGTTATCTTGCCGCTTCCGATCCGTTCCTTTCCCACCGCTGCTTCCCTGCGGCCCCGCCCCCTGCACACCTATTCGCCTCCCCACACCCGCCTCCCAGCTGCTCCTTCCTCCAAAGCCCCCTCATATGCAGGCCGCGAAGCGGTAGCAGGAGCGACCTTTGACCTTGCTCGCAGGCAGGTCACCCCCATGCCGCTGCTCGTGACTGACTGCCTTGGTTCCTGCCTCCTTGCTGCCTCCCTGTTTCCTGGGTTTCTCCTTCCCTTCAGCCCTTGTTGGCTTGGTTTTTCTTCTTCCCCTCTGCCCTGTGCGCCGGTTACCCTGCCTCTCTGCCGCTTCCGATCCGTTCTTTTCCCGCCGCTGCTTCCTTGTGGCCCCGCCCCCCTGCACATCCATTTGGCTCCCCGCCTCCCAGCTGATCCTCCCTCCCAAGCCAACTCATTTGCAGGCCGCGAAGCGGCAGCGCAGCGACCGCGCATAGCGGGCGCGCGCAAGGCAAGCCCGTCTGCACCCGTCCGCGCCTGGATCGCCCCAGCGCCAGAACGCCTGGCCCCCGCGACCACCACAACACCCATCTCCACTACACCACCAGCACCCTCCATGCACTCAACACCGGACGATCACGCACCTGCTGCCTGGCCACCCCGAAGCGCACCCAAGGACCCTTCTCCTGCCAAAACTGCAGCTACACCAGCATCCGGCCCGACAAACCTCCCGCTAAACAAGACAACTACCTCAGATGCATCCTCCTCAACACCAGCTCCACCAGAAAACACGCCGTTGAACTCTGGGACCTACTCGACACCTACACCCCAGACATCGCCTTCCTGACGGAGACCTGGCTGACCTCCTCCTTGGCACCCGGCATCGCCATAGCCATCTCAGAAGGCTACAAGATCACCCGCAAGGACCGCACCAACGGAGTAGGAGGAGAAATTGCCATTGCCCACAGAAACACTCTCAACATCTCGACAAACGCCGATGACACCCTCAGCACTGCCGAACACCTGCACTTCCAGATCCACACCGACCCCAACACCACCCTCGAAGGAACACTCATCTACAGACCCCCTGGACCCCGACCACAGTTCTGCGACTCTATCGCCGACCTCGTCAGCATGCACGCCCTTGCCTCCACGGACTACATCCTCCTTGGGGACCTCAACTTCCACCTCGAGAACAACTACGACCCCAACTCCTCCACCCTGAACGACAAGCTCGCCAACCTCGGACTCAGACAACTCGTCACAACGCCCACCCACGCCGCCGGCCACACGCTCGACCCCATCTTCTCAGCCAGCCCCCACGTCTTCTTCAACCATTCCACCGAACTCCACTGGACCGACTACCGCTACATCCACTTCACCTTCCGGAAACCCTTCACACCCCACCGCACCCAACAGATGCACCAACGCTGCTGGAGCAAAGTCACCGATTACCAGCTAACCACCACCCTTGCCCCAATCAACAAACCCCCCACCAGCCACACCAGGAAGAAAGCAAGCTAGTTCACCGAAGACCTCCAGGCATCCAAGAAAACCTGCCGAAAGTTAGAGAAGAACTGGACCTGCGAACAAACCCCAGAAAGCTACGCAGCTCACAAGGACGCCACCTGCAATCACCACAACCTCATCAGATCCGCCAAGAGAGCCTCCTTCAAAAATCGCCTAGACAACAACGCACACAACAGCAAAGAACTCTTCAACATCCTGAAAGAACTCTCCAACCTCAACTTTAGCTGCAACGACATCCCACCCTTGCAAGAACAGTGCGACTCACTGGCCACCTTCTTCCACCGCAAGATCACTGACATCCACGACAGCTTCAACACTGCGACCTCCCTGCAACCACCGAGACCTCCACCTCCACCCCCACGACCACCACTCGCACCAACGGCCTGACCTCCTGGACCAGCATCGACTACAACAACACCATCAAGATCATGAACTCCGGATCCCCGGCCGACCCATGCCCACACCACATCTTCACATAAAAAGGGTAAACCCAATGGTACTGGGACCTGGGTAAGTACTAGTATAATAGATAATGGCCCCAGTATTTAAGGAATGACTAGATTTATGACAAATAGAATCATAAAAGCTTAAGAATATTCTCCAACAAGGATTTTCCAGAAGCAGATGTTATTTTATCACATTGCTACACAATATTTACTTGGCATATAGAAATAAAATAATACCATATGTACAAAAGGTGCCCAGCAGGAAAGAAAATTAAGGAGGATGGGTAAGTGAATTGGAGTGAGGATAAGTGATCATAGGAAAAACATGGAAAAAAAGGGTGAAATCATAAATCAATTTTGAGAACCAGATCAGATTTTTCATACAATTTGTACATAGCTAGGCCCAGTTCATGAATCACAATAAATATAGTCTCTGTTGTTTCAAGGGCTAGCATCAAGCAAAGGAAATGTCGACGTTTCGACCCCAAAATTATCAACGGAGGTTGGTTAGCACTTTACACCGGGGACTTCATCAGGACAGAGATGGGGGAGGGCACCAAATTTCTTCAGTGAGGACTCAATGAAGATAATGGGCCAGGTAGCTCCTATGTGTAGAGTGCGACAGCGACACTCTAAATGCGGAACATGCAGCGTGTCCCTTCTAAACATGCATCATTTTATATCTAGGTCACTTCTTTGGCTGTAAGTTCAGTGGCGAATATCTGAACTAGATCGTGATGGGGTGAAAATGACTGTACTGGAACAATCTTCGGTGAGTTGTAAGTCAGGGTAATCAAGCGGTGCTCAAGTTGCTACTCGCTGATGTGGCCGTCCTTGTATGCACACCACATCTTCAACAGGGCCAGCACAGTCATCGCACTCCACCTCTGGAAAGCCATCAACATCTCCCTCGAGACAGCTACCTTCCCAAAGGATTGGAAGCACGCCAAAATCAACGCCCTACTGAAGAAACCCACGGCCGACCCCAAGGACCTCAAAAACTTCCAACCCATCTCCCCGCTCCCGTTCTCGGCAAAGGTCATCGAGAAGGCCGTCAACATACAACTGACCAGGTTCCTCCAGATTCCGCCGCAACCATAGCACCGAGACAGCCCTCCTAGCCACCACCAACGACATCAGAACTCTGCTAGACAACGGTGAGACAGCGGCCCTCATCCTCCTGGACCTGTCAGCCGCCTTCGACACGGTCTGCCACCACACCCTATGTACACGCCTCCACGATGCTGGGATACAAGAGAAATCCCTGGACTGGACCACCTCCTTCCTCTCCAACAGAACACAGAGCGTCCGCCTCCCCTCCTTCTGCTCTACAGCCACCGAGATCATCTGCGGCGTACCCCAGGGCTCATCCCTCAGCCCCACGCTGTTCAACATCTACATGGCCCCGCTCACCCACATCGTCTGACTGCACACCTCAACATCATCTCCTACGCCGCCGACACCCAGCTGATCCTCTCCCTCACCAAATACCCTCAGACAGCCAAGATCAAACTCCACGAGGGAATGACTGGCATCGCCGACTGGATGAGAAACAGCCGGCTGAAGCTGAACTCAGACAAGACGGAGGTCCTCATCCTCGGATCCACCCCCTCGGCATGGGACGACTTCTGGTGGCCTACCTCGCTAGGAACGGCTCCCACGCCCACCGACCACGCACGCAACCTAGGGGTCATACTCAATTCCACCCTCTCCATGACCAAGCAGGTCAACGCCGTCTCCTCATCCTGCTTCAACACCCTCCGTATGCTCCGCAGGATCTACAAGTGGATCTCCACCGAAACTAGAAGGACGATCACCCAGGCCCTCGTCAGCAGCAGACTGGATTACCGAAACACCCTCTACGCAGGAGCCTCGGCGAAACTCCTCATACTTCTCCAACGCATCCAGAACGCATCCGCACATCTGATCCTCGACATCCCGCTTCGCAGCCACATCACACCCCACCTGAAAGACCTACACTGGCTCCCCGTCAACAAGAGGATAACCTTTAAGCTCCTCACCCACGCACACAAAGCACTCCACAACACTGGACCAACGTACCTGAACTGCCGCCTCAGCTTCTACACCCCCACCCGCCAGCTCCGCTCCACCGACCATGCCTTCGCCACTGTCCCCCCGCATCCAAAGAGCAACCACCGGCGGCAGATCCTTCTCCCACCACGCCGCCAAGACATGGAACACCCTCCACCTACGGCTGACGGAGGACCTTCTGACCTTTAGGAGACTCCTCAAGACTTGGCTATTCGAACAGTAGAAGCATACCCCCCTCCC
The DNA here is from genome assembly GCF_964261635.1 of Lissotriton helveticus. NCBI lineage: Eukaryota > Metazoa > Chordata > Amphibia > Caudata > Salamandridae > Lissotriton > Lissotriton helveticus. The sequence continues at coordinate 316,149,054 of NC_136069.1, forward strand.
CTCAGCGCCTTGAAACCCTCACGGGTAAGTAGCGCGCTTTACAAATAGATTGATTGATTGATTGATTGATTGATTGATTGAGATAGTAGTATTAAGGGAAGGTTCTCCAAAGTGTTCTGTAATAAGAGCTACTAATGCTTAATGAAAATTATTCAGAGCCACTAATATTAGTAGTTACAGAGACCACATCAGAAAAGATTAGAGTAGTGGCCCCCATGTGCAAACTGTGATCACCTCAGTGCATTAAGCATAATTACCAGCATTAATGTAAAAAAGGCTTTGTCAATTTGGAATTCCTCTGCATGGGTAATGCATAACAGAGATAGTTGCAAAGCCTCTGACACCACTTAACAATATTACTAATAAGTCTCCCAAACCCCACATGATTGATCAGTCACATGTCAGCTTTTGAACATCGGGTTATGAGTTCTGGAAATACATATTTTGTCTAGAATAAATATTCAGAGTTTTGGTCTATATGGATTAATTTATCCAAGCAAAAGTTTCTAATTTTGTAGTCTGGTCAGGACCCGGAGAGCTACTTACAGATAGAGCTGTCAGTAGCTCACGAGCTGCTCGTTGGAGAGGCTTGTATCAAGCACTGCTGTCAAGCCTTCACGACAGTTATCTTCTGAGAAAACATGTTTGGAAAGGTGGTTGCACTATAAGGCTTTAATTATAATTGTAACTGCAAATTACTATTATTCATTCATATTACGTATTTACATACGTTTATTTGACATAATCCTGCGGTTTTAAAATAAGTATTTCATAGGGATGGGATGATTCAGACCCAAGCTTTGTTTTCCATTATTTATGGAAATTACATATTCGGCATGGATTAGAGATAACATCTAGTCTGTCTCCCACTAGACATTTAGTGCTTCATTTAAAGGTGGACTAGGTGGTGTTGGGACATCTGCGAAGCAATGTCTGATATCCTGTCCTACCACCTCTCTAAACCACGGCTTCATTTGTTTACAATTTTTTTTACTGAGGGAAACAAAAAAAACTGATGGATGAAATTCGTGAATTAATCTCGCATTTTCTCGCCGATGTCCCAAAATCACCCAGGCCACCTTTCAATGAAGCACTGCATGGTTAGTGGGAAATTAGTGACACAGTGCATTTTAAAACCCATTGTAGGACAGTAACACTCGTCAATATTTGATTTCAAGACAAGTCTACGAAGGGCTGATGGCGTGTTTCCAAGAAGTGTTTTGAAAAACAATAACACGTTGTACATTGCCGCGCACATATTTCCACAAACAAATGTGCAAAATATGTTAGCCTTTGAAGATTTGGTGTACTCCTCTCAAGAATGTTCTAGTGCCAAAAGTGGGTGTTAAAGCACGTTATAACACTAACTTGATAAAAATTGCTAAAAATGTAATGGGGTTCCATTTATAAAGGTCAACGGGAGTCTCCGCTAAAATCACTTGGCAAATTATTCTTTGTAAATTTCTTTTTATCTGCTGCAGTGATAAAATTCGATAGTTTTACAAGAAAGGTTTGACGTTCTCTTACAATAATTGTTACAAAAATGTAGTAGCAAATCACGTCTTAGAGCGCGTGTGTCAAAGCTTGAGACTTAAATGTATGTTCTAGTAATTACGTAGCGCGAACTAAGCTGGGTAGAAACAGAAATAATACATAGATATGCACAGCAGCTGCAGATTCTACGCATATAGGGCACTTGTGGAAAAATGCTGGAGCTGCAAATTTAGGATTATTTTTGGCACAGGGTATTTCGCAAGAAATTGCGGGCAGTAGCACATTGGAGGGAATTATTGTCATGCGCGAGTTCAACAGTGTCATATTAGGGGGGGTAACTATGACAAAATGCTGACCCTGGCACTCGGAGGTACTTTTTGACATAATGGTCACCTATGGTATATGGATGCCATTAAAGGCCAATTTCTGGCTCTGGCAAATTGCATGCCCTTCGTGGTCTAACATGGCACCCTTGACAAAATACTGGTCCGACACAATGTAGGTAATTTTTACAATATGGTTGCACCCATAGTGCAATTTGAAAATACAGGTACAACTCCTAGGGGTTGTCAGGTTCCATTGGCTTGACACCCCATGTAAGGACTTGGATATTTAAGAGGTGTCCTTTCAGTGCCTATGGCTTTTTAACAAATGTATGTGAAAGTTGTGCTTTAAAATACTATTGTACCAATTTGTTTCCAATAATTTCTCAGGAGCAGGACCTCCGGAACCCTGTGAGAAGAGGTCTGGCTCACTTCCATCACTCACTTGCTTTAAATCTAAAAAATGTTTTAAAAAATCATGTCAGCACCCTTATATAGGTGGTATTTAAGGGGCGTGGCTTGGCAGCCGATGGAGGTAGACGCGTGAGCGCTGAGCTCCGCCGTGGCCTCCTCCATTAATCCTGGCGCTGGTGATCCTGATGACCTTGGAGCCCTGAGCTTGCCCGCATCTCCTCCTGTGTGCCTGGGGGCCTGACCGGAGACGGCGGGGACGGATCCCTGACAGCGCGGCGCCCGCGCTGCGCCCGGTGTTCGGTGGGCCGAGCCGGCCATCTTGCGGCCTTGACGCTCGGCCGCATCCCCGGTCTCGAGTACTCCAGTGGCCGGCCCGCGGCGATACCTAGCCGGCCGCCGGCCGCCACGGGGCCCGGAGCCCGGAGCCCGGGATTTTTGAGCCCGCCGCGGCGGCGGGGCTCGGTCTCCTTCACTGCGGAGCATCAGCGGGGACACAGCGGGGGCACCTGCCTCTGAGCGGTTCTGATACCAACTCGGCCCGGGGGGGCCTGCTGCTGGCCGGACAGGGAGCGTGAGGCTGCGCTTGGACTTGGGCCTCTCTCCGCGCGGCCTGACGGGGTCGCGGCTGCCCGGCGCTGCCCCTGCCAGCCTGACTTTGGGAGTTTCTACAGTGCACCTTCTGTGGAGCGCGGGCTTGGGGTGCAGACCAGCCCTGCGCGACCCAGGATTGAGCTGGGTCCGGACCCTGTGCAACCGGCCTGAGTGGGGGTGATCCTGCGCTGCTTCCTGGCCACCTACTATTGAGGGACTCTGCCACCGCCGGGGAACCTGGTGCCCGGCTCTGAGGACCCCCGGGGGACTGTTTCTTGGCGCCCGGGCGCGCCTTTCCCTGCCCCTGCATCATTGACACCCTGGAGAGCCGCCCCTGCCGCCATTTTGGGCTGGTGGCCTTGTACTCTGCTTGCAGACTTTGGGGAGCGGTGCACTCAGAGGGGCTCCGTGTGCTTGGTGGACCGCGAGGTGGCGGGTAGGGCCCGGGCGCCGGGGGCCGGCGGACCCGGGAGACGCGCTGCGCGGCGAGCGACCCCGAGGACTGCGGCCTGGTGAGTTGGACGCAGGAGAAGGCGCCGACCCTGTTGCTGCGAGGGCGAGACGTGGCCACCCCCATGGGGAAGCACCCCCTAAAACCCCCGCCGGAAGCTGCTGGGGGGCCGGCGGATGATCGGGGCCCCGCTCTGGAAGCCATCCCGGCGGCGGGCCTACCGCAGAGCCAACTGGAGCAGATCCTGAAGGCCATTGCTGACACCAGGGAGGCCCTACATCATGACATCGGGCAGGTGTCCACGAGCCTGGGCCTATTGCGTGCAGACCACGGCAAGTTGGCGGATCGGGTCAAGGAGACCCGGATTGCTGAGCTGGAACCTTCGTCGAAAGCGGCGGACGCCTTGCTGGGGGAGCTGCAGCAGAGGGTGCACGTTCTGGAGCAGCGGGCGGAGGATGCGGAAGGGCGCAACCGCCGCAACAACGTTCGTGTGGTGGGCCTGCCGGAGAAAATTGAGGGGACCGACATGTTGGGCTATCTGGAGGCCTGGCTGCGAGATGTGGTTGTTCCGGAAGGGCTCTCGCCGTTCTACACCCTAGAACGTGCTCACCGCGTGCCGACTCGTCCCCCGGCCGAGGGCCGGCCTCCCCGCCCGGTGGTGGCACGGTTGCTGCATTACAGAGACCAAGACCTCATTCTGCAGAGGGCGCGAGCTCTGGGACCCTATCGAGTGGACAATGCCCAGGTATCCATATATCCTGATTACTCCTTGGAAGTCCAGAGGCAGCGGTCGACTTTTCTGGCGGTCAAGAAGGCGCTCCGGGAGGAGGGCATCCGCTACTCTCTCCTATTCCCGGCCCGCCTACGGATCATGCTAGATGGCAAGTCTTCCTTCTACGACACTCCCGACGACGTTTGGAGCTGGCTGGAGCTCTACAAGACCGGCGCGGATGCTCTTCATGCGACCGGGGAACAGCGGCGGGCGCCGCCACGGCCCAAGCGGGGTAGGAGGCGCAAGAAACGACCACCCAAAGTTCGGACACCCACGGTCTCACAAACTGAGCTGGAGCGCAGAGATGCCCTCCGGGCGGTCTCTGACATCTCCCAGACATTGGACGCCGCGACGGCTGGGGAGTCGGGATCTCGAGGTGGCACCGGCGGGGGGTCCTCGGAGGAGTCGGTGATTGGAGACCCCGCGCCACCCCATGTCACGCCTGGAACTGCTGATGGTTTGCTGGACGAGTGTGGCTAATGCACCCCTGCAGTGGTATCGTATAGCCTGCTGTGTTCCTGACAGGGGTTTGGGGCTGGGGCGGTATTGACCTGTTGGGCCTGGAACTGGTGTTGGGCGGCCTACCTCTGTGGTGATGGTCGCCTTCCTTATGGAGGGGATGCGGGACACTTGGGGCACGAGGGGGAGGCCTAACTGGCCTGAAAGAGTGAGCTGTTTGCGGTCTGCTGAGGAAGGCGACAGGCCACCCCCTCTTCTCCCACACCTACTGTGGGACTCTGGTAGTTGCCAGAGACTGTTACTGTTGGGAATTGCTCATTTGGATGGGTTTCTGCTGTTGGGGACCTATTCTGGGGAGGGGTGGGACATGGGGTTGTTGGGGACTGTCGGGGTTTATTTTTTGGGGAGTAGCCAGTGTGTGTGCGAATGCAGCTTTCTTTGGGGTTGTGTTTGTCGTGAGGAATGGGGACCCTCCTTGAACTGAAATGTGTGACCTGGAATGTGAGGGGCCTGAATTCCATGCTGAAACGCCACAGGGTTCATGCCCATCTTGTTCACAGGGGGGTTCAGATTGCCTTCCTGCAGGAAACCCACATTGATCTAACTGAGGGGCGGGCTCTGCAGCGCAGATGGCGGGGGCATATGTTTTACACCACCTACTCGGCCTTTGCGCGGGGGGCTTTGATATGGGTCCGGGCGGGGGTTCCTTTCCAGCCTCTGGTGACGATAGTTGACCCCGAGGGGAGGTTTGTTGCTGTGCAGGGCCGCCTAGATGGGAGGGACGTGACGCTCTGCAGCGTATACGCCCCTAACGTAGACCAGCCTGCCTTCTTTGCGCGACTTTCTGGGAAGCTGGCGACTGTCCTGGCTGGTACGGTCCTGCTTGGGGGGGATTTTAACTCAGTACTGGACGTGGAACTGGATCGCTCACACCCGCCCCTAGCGCAGGCAGCGGCTCACAAGTTGGCGCAGAGTAGGAGAGCGTGGCAGAGTAGCTGGGGCCTAGTCGATGCGTGGAGGACCCACCACTCAACGGAAAGGGATTTCTCCTTTTACTCCCCCCCACACGATCTGCATGTGCGTTTAGACAGCATTCTGTGCTCACTGGACATCCAGAGCCTGGTCCGCCACAGTGAGTACTTAACTAGGACGGTGTCTGACCACAACCCTTGCCTGGTGACGATACAGTGGATGAGGCGACGCCAAGCTGTCCCGACATGGCGGTTGAATCCACTGACGCTGGAGGACCCGGCGTTTAAGGCCAGTGTACGTAGCGGGGTGGAGGGATACTTTGACACCAATGTGGGCACGGCCTCCAGCCGGGCACTGGAGTGGGACGCCTTTAAGGCGGTGGTTCGGGGCGTCTGTATTTCGGCTACTGCGGGTGTCCGTAAAACCCTACTGCAGGATGTAGAGCGCAGTGAGGACCGATTGCGCGCTGAGGAGAGGCGCAGCCACGCGGACCCTGAGGCTCATGGAGCGGTCTCCGAGGCTCGAGAGGTAGTGGCGGCAGCGCTGGAAAAACTGCGCTGCTTTGATTATAAGGAGTTCCTGGTCCGGGCTCACGCCGAACGCGACAAAGTGGGTTCGCTACTGGCGTGGTTGGCCAGCCCTGGAACCCGAGGCTCCCCTATAGTGGCGCTCGCCACTCCGGAGGGGCGCATGGTCTACACGCAGTTGGACATTAACGACCAATTCCATCGGTATTACGAACATCTTTATAGGAGTAGGATGCCGGACCCCCCGGCGGAGCTGGAGGAGTTCCTGGCGGAGGCGCAGCTGCCCAGGCTCGATCCGGAGCACGCGAAACAGCTGGGCGGCGATATCTCCGTGGGAGAAATCAGGGTGGCCATCAAACACATGGCCCGCCGCAAGACTCCGGGTACGGACGGGCTCCCGATCGAATTTTATGTGGCCTATGCGGATGTGCTGGTCCCGCGACTACAGGAGGTTTATCAAGAGGCCTGGGACACGGGGCGCTTGCCGGCGTCTACACGCGAAGCCTTAGTGATACCCTTACTGAAGCGTGAAGGTGATGCGAGCTGCCGTTCGGCGTACCGCCCGCTCTCCATACTCACCACGGATTACAAGATCCTGAGCCGGATCCTCGCGACGCGGCTCCTCACCCACATGCGTTCCTTGGTGCATGGCGACCAGGCGGGCTTTATTCCTCAACGCACCACCGCCACTTGTGTGCGCCGGTTGCTCCGGATCATGGGAGGGGAGGCTGCTGACTTTCCGAGTGCCGCGGTCCTCTCGATTGACATCGAGAAAGCTTTTGACAGCGTCGAGTGGTCGTACCTGCTCCGTGTCCTGGAGGCCTTTGGACTGGGCGAACGCTTTGTGAAATGGACTGCCTTGCTCTACGCCGCGGCCACGGCCCGTGTCAAAACGGGGTCCACCATATCAGCCTCTTACACGGTGGGTAGGGGGACCCGACAGGGGTGCTCTCTATCCCCCTTGTTATTTGCACTGGCCATAGAGCCACTGGCTGCGCACGCCCGGCTGGGCAGAGCATATGCAGGGCTCCCGCTGAGAGCCGACACCCACTACATCTCGCTCTATGCGGACGACTGTCTGTTGTTTCTGGCAGACACGGGCGACTCCCTGCGCGGGGCCGAACGGCTCCTGGCGGATTTTGGTCATCTTTCAGGGCTGAGAGTCAACTGGGGGAAGTCTTGCCTCTTTCCGCTGACTCCGGGGGCCGGTGACGCCCAACCAGAGGGTGCCCTGCGATGGGAACACCATTGCCTCCCCTATCTGGGCACTTTCATCTACCACTCACCCGCGGTTCTCCTAGACGGTAACGTCCACAGGGCAATTCGGAATCTTCAGGGTTGCATGGGTTTCTGGCGGACGCTGCCGCTCTCAGTCGCGGGGCGAGTCGCGTTGCTGAAGATGGTGGCACTTCCCCGACTGCTGTACCTGTTTCGCACCCTGCCGGTCTGGATCCCCGCGTCAGTTTTCACCAGACTCCGCTCCCTAATGACGGGGTTCATCTGGGGTTCGGGTAGAAGACGGGTTGCGCTGACCACATTGATGCGCCCCAGAGCGGACGGGGGCCTTGCTGCCCCGGATTTTGAGTGGTACTACCTGGCGGCTCAACTGCAGTGGCTCACCCAGGCGGTGGCCTTGGAGTTCCGCGGCCCGGACGATATGTCGGGCGGAGTGCTCCCGAGACACTTCCTCTCCTTTCTAGTCTTGGGCCAGAAACTGGACCTGACTCAGCTCACCCTGGAGGAACGGACGATTCGCAGCTGTTGGCTTCGGGCCAACAAGCGCTCCGGTGCCGTTCGCCCTTATGCCCCGGAAATTCCGCTCGGGATGTGCACAGCCTTCCCGCATGGCGGGGACTGGTCGGCACTGGCGATCTGGGAGGAGCTTGGCCTGCTGATGGTCGGCGATCTGTACAAGGATGGCTCGCTGATTCCGTTTCAGGAACTCCGAGACTCTTACGATCTACCGAGGGGTGGATATTTGCTACACGCTGCATTGGTGGCTGGTATTCGCCGCTACTGGAAATGTGGGCTCACTGAACCGCAGACTTCGGAGTGTTGCCAATATGTAGTGACGGCCGCTGGCACCTACAAGGCTGTCACGTGCCTTTATCGACGGCTGTCGACTGCTGCCCTGCGACCCTTGGATGGGCTGCGAGCCAAGTGGGAGGGGGACATCGGGCGGTCTATTCCTGACACGGCGTGGACACAGCTACTGCGCAGGGCATGGAAGGGCACGAGGAACGCCAGGTTCCAACTGGTCCAGTTTTTTACCCTGCACCGGGCGTACCTGACGCCGACGAAAATCTCGCAGTACTTCGAGGGTGCGTCTTCGCTTTGTCCCCGGTGTGGGACTGCGGATGCGGACTTCGCCCACATGTTTTGGACTTGCATCAAGCTGACGGGTTACTGGGAGGCGGTAATGTCCTGCCTGAATGCTGTCACGGACCGGCAGATCGCTCCTGACATGGGTACATGCCTTTTACTGTGGTTCCCGCACACCCCCCGCACTCGAGTCACCAGCAAATTCTGTGACTTGGGTTTGATTTTAGCTAAACGTGAAATCTCCATGCACTGGAAATCTACTCAAGGCCCCAGCTACGCGCGTTGGAAGACCACTTTAGAGCGCTGGGCGAGAGCGGAGAGTACATTGCGGCTGCGACAGGCTAGGAGCCTAGATAATGTCAAGGCGCTGGAGGTGGCCAGGGCGTGGGAGGCCTTGGTGGTGGCGCTCCAGCAGCCGGATGGAGACCAGAGTGAAGATGAGGGAGGGACTCCAGGGTGAGGGCACTGGGACCGGGATTTCTCGCACACCAAGGCGCACACACTACTTACTATTATTGATGGCAACCTTGGGGGTCTTGACACTCCGTTGTATGACACCATTTACCCTTTACTGTGGTCCCTGTCCGGGGCGGGCGGGGATACCATGTTAATGACTGGAAGGGAAGGAAGCGGCACACTGGCTACGGGGGGGGACTACAGGGTGGGGTGGGCACGTTGGGGTCAGTTCTATAAAAAAGGTGTCTTGCTTGAGCTGAGTTGATTTCCCGCATCATTCACTGATGTCTGAGTTGCTTTTATGCTGTAATGTATCCTCTCGGCACTTGATTACCAATAAAAAATGTTTTTACAAAAAAATATATAGCTGGTATTTAAAATACACCATTATACATGATACGTTAATCATGGAGTGATTATGGAACTTCAGCGTTGTCACTTATTGTGATGTCATCAGGGTAAGCTCATGTGAAATGACCTCCTGGCAAAATTCAGAGTCAAAGGTCATATGATGTCATTAGTGATGTCCTAAATTTGAAAGAATTTGTGTGATGTCACTTCCGCCACCCTTGCGATTTTGGTGAATCGACAGCTATGTTTTTATGTATATAGAGCATTATGCCATCTTCCAGCCACTTTAGATTGCTTTGCAATGACTATACTTTTTCTGATGAACAGTAGTTAGCACAGTTGGAGTACAACCATAGCCCTTAACGAGTCCCATGACTTTTCCAGGATCAGTTGTGTAGCCTGGTCTTTTGCCACCTGTGGCGGTTCCAGCCTTTGTCACCTTGTGGCAGCCTTAAGAGCGCTGGGGAAGTCCCGGCGATCGATTCTGCGTTTGCCCAAATGTGGACGCAGGTAAGAGCAGGGGAGAGGCCATCGCCCCAAAATGTATGCCCCACCCTCCCTTGCCACACCACTGTCCTGGATTGTGGAATCGATCAGACTGATGAGAAAAGCAGGTGCTCAGAGACCAGACAAAATACCCATCTCAATAATGGAAAGTGACACAGAAAGCAAGGGAGTAATTTTGACCCCACTTGATAAAGAATATATCATATCACAGCAGACCCCAAGCTCTTGGAGGGGAAGCATATTGATGCCACTGTTTGAAAGGGACCTTAAAATGACCCAAGTAATTATCCACATGTCACACCTCCCAATGCCTCGGGCAATGTGTTCATAAAAGCAGGTGTAGAGTGCCTTTCATACTGGGTAAGAAACTCAACATCATTCCGATAGAGCAATCAAAATGTTGCACGCAGTCTTCATACTTAGATAACCTGACAGAGTTAGGTGTCATTTTGAAACACTACGTAAGGCATAAAAGGCAGTCTATTCACGCAGCCTATATCAGTTTCTCTGCCACTTTCGATAAAGTGGATAGACTGACATTGTTGTGCCAACTGACCGCATTAAAAATCCCATATTGTACTTTAAAAACTCTAATTCCTTTACATACTGAAACTGGTGCTGAATTTTACAAGCATCTGGAGGCGGTCTGTTGAAACAGATTGACATGCCAAATGGGTAAAAACAGAGGCCTATGTAAGCACACGTTATTTTGGACAAAACCCCAAGTACTCTCCCCTTGTAGTCAACAGGCATTCCTTCTTTATGCTTATACCCATTTTCTAAAAATAAACACTGAAAAGAGCAAAATAGTGTTTCTCTTGAAATATAATAGGAGGAGAACTATCAGTTTGAAAACTGGAAAGGAAACTTCGGAGTTACTAGTTACACCTATTTGGAGTGGACATACATGATAGTCTGCAATGTAATCCATGTATAAAGCACACTTACATGGAAAATCATCACCCATGGTGCTGGTTTGAGGGCCTTACTCAGCGCTACTGGCAGGAAACATGCCATTTCTATCCTGAAAACATATTGCCATTGTTGGACCTGGCCCTTTTTGTAGAGTCTTTGCCAGATTTTGCATCTTGTTGCTGAGTCCGTTTTTGTTAGCATTCGGATCACGTTCACATTTTTTCCTCTAATCAGTGGTAAAGTGCTCCTGCTCACCGCCTAAAACATGGTACAATTGGTACATATAATTTAGTTGTAAGTCACTAGTAAATGGTAATACATGAACCCAGGGCCTGTAAATTAAATACTACTAGTGGGCCTGCAGCACTTATGCTGCCACTCAGTAAAGAAGAACGTTTAAGCCATGTATCAGATTTGTCACTGCCGCCTATAGTGTAGTTTTAAAACTGCCATTTCCACCTGACAAAATAAACCTTTTGCCCCCCCAAATCTTAATTTTTAATACTCAACACTGGGTTACCTTATTACATGTAATTAGTGCTAACTTTGAATTGGGAGCAGATAGAGATATGCTGTTTAGACTCAAATTAACTATCATTTAAAATCCTCTTTAATGGTTAAGTCAAATTTCAAGAAACAGATCTGAAGATGTCACTTTCAGAAAGATGGCAATTTCTTGTCCCAACCACTTGTGTCTTCTGATAGTGCTCTGGGTCCCATCACTGTGAATGTAACCGAGTAGTCAGCACCCACATATTTAGAGGGTCTACTAATCTAGTTTAGACTTATAATGTTAGGCTGAGAATCAGCACGATATATATGAATGTGTTTATTAACCAGAGACTAATGTAGAAGTATAATCATATGTGGAATGTCGTATTACTAATGAAATGCTTTTGAAATGTATACGTGCTTATTAAGGAGTGAATTAATATAGGCTTCTAATATGAAAGTTAGTGCTTACATTGAAAGCAGGATTAATGCTCCATAGTGGTGAAATGTAGTCATGTTGTATTAGAAATGTCTTTAAACGTGCAAAGGCCTAGGACATGTTAAAACCAGTAGAGGCCTAACTGTATTTTCTTTTGTTATCTTTAGGCGCGAATGGAGAAAAGGTGCCAAAGAATTTGGGAGTGCAACATTTAGCGAGGAAGGTGCCTGGAACCCAAGGACTCACCAACGGACGCTGGATTGAAAGGTGCCATACTGGAAAAATACGAAGATCTTCACCTGCCAGAGGGGTGTACCTTTGGGCGTGTCGACTGTTTTTGGGATTTTGTATTAGGGACAGCTCCCGAGGGTGGAGAGAAGATCTTAGCTAGGGAACGGACAGAGCAGGGTGTAGAAAGCTGTAGAGAGAGAGTCTTGGGAACCTTAGGGCAGAGTGAGGTGTAAGAAGGAGCGTCTTAGAACGAGCTCGACAGATAGACTATTTGCCTGAAGAAAGTGAATGTACTTCTTTGGAAGTCTTCACTGCTGACACCTTTACTCTTGTCTGATGGGAATGTTATGTAGGGATGTCACTTTAGAATAGTGTAGGGACAGACTAATCACTTTTCTTTTCCTTTTTGTAAATGCAGTCTAAACTTCAAGGTGGGACTGTTCTTGGTTGCCTAATGTTACTCGAATTGACTTTGCTTTTTATTCTGAGTCGTCTGAGAATCTTGCGTAGAATTATGTTTGTATTAGTGCCACTTTATTTTCTGAACCTCTTGCTGAGATGTTTGTATGTCCAACTATTTTTGGCTTTGTAATAAATCTATGAAACTTCAGTTCGTAGTCAGTGGTCCTTTAAGTTTAATTTGGATTTGATGGTGAAGTTGTTCAAAGCTGTGGTAAAATTTTCGCTTTATTCTTCTAAAACAGAGAAAAAGGTCCAGTCGACCCGGTTTGGGATTCTAGAGATGAGTAAGAAAATCTAGATGTAAATCCCAGCTTCCCCAGACCCGTTGTTGGAATTTGTGTATTGCTTCCAGACTATAACTGTCAGGGGTCACGATCGCCACCCACTGCCAGGCACCGATTGAAGGAGTCGGCAAACTGAGGAACTAAAGTTAATGGTAATGTTAAGAATGATTTGTAAAGCACACGTACACCGGGTGGTTTCATGGGGCTGAGCAGCAGCTGACGTCTGACGTCATACGCACCGTCGTGCGTGACGTTCAGGAATGAGGAAAAGAGGAAGCACCGGCATGAGAAGCCCGCGATTTTCAACGTCACACAATGAATGGTGGGCATGTTTCTTCACATCCTTCTGAGTTTCTTGTCTGGTAAGGGTGCCTTATGGCATCTCTTAGTTTTCTTTGCCCATTTTCGTCCGAGGAGTAATCGGTACGATCTCTCTCGGAGTGTCTTTCTCAAGTTGGCTCTGATTTGCATATTTCCCTGCATTGCCGAGTACTTTTGCTTTAGGGACTCATGCGAGGGAATATAGCTGCATAGGTTATGGCTGAATAAACCTTTTGCTCATTATTTACGAATACTTCCCTGTTGGAGAGTCCAATGCAGTGACTCATGCAGGGGAGTACATTTTGCCTCATTTAAATACCTGATTTGGTTATGTATGGAAATTGCTTTCTAACTCTCATAACTATTATTTGCTATTACGGATGTGGTATCTTTTCTTGTGTTGCTTGATGATCCAGATATTGCCACATATCGTATTTCTCTGGATGTGCAATCAGGGTATACTGGATAAAGAAGTCGCCCTGAACATTAGCACGATTATCTAAAAACCTTATTGCTGGCTTGATTATTACCTTAAACAGTTCTACTACGAACATTAATTCGTTCTTTGGCTATGTTTTGTGTTTACTTTACATCAGGAGTGGACAGCAGTAGGCAGTCCTTCCTATGAAAGTTTTCCTGACATCTCTCACTGATACCAACGGTAGGTGTAGAACTCTAGGGTTATCTACATCACATACATCAGGGGTGTTGAGTATAGATAGAGTACAGAGAGTTTATGTATTCCTCTGCCTTGATCTCTGCAATATACGGTGTAAAGAAGTAAGGACACCTGCTCACCTCCCCTGTCTGCAGGAAAAGCATATTTATTTTCCTTACAGGTTAGTGTAAAGGATGGGCATATATACTATTTGAGGGAATTGTCATAGTTACCTCTCCTTGTTGGACGAGGATTACGATATTTCCTTTTGTGTTCCCAGATCTCCCTCCCCGCTGTCCCCATCCTTCCCTTCCCACGCTTGACCATCCTAAAGTCGGCGTGTACTCATATCCAGACTTGGGGCTGTCGAGAGGTAGACCCCTTTAGCATTGGTTCGATCCTGAGGATACGCTTGGCCTGGAATAGCAACACAACGGGGGCTAAAGTGAGGATGTGATGGGACATCCTGGCAGGATGACTGAGGGGGGCTTTACCCAGATCAACTTACAGTTCGAAGGACTTTGCCTTCTTCACACACAAAGGGAAATATCCGGAATTACGTGGCCAGAGCCACATGTTCCGGAAGCCCGCAAGCGTCAGCAAGCTTGCCTGAACAATGCATTTGCCTAAACAACGCATATGTGAGGTTAAGGCAAATGAGCTCTAGTATTTGGGATGGGAGGGGACTCAAACAGGAACAGGAGTATCGTAACAGGAAGTGGACACGGTCAGGTAAGTGGGGCTGGGGCCGGGTCAAATGGGTCGCTTTTGCAGGGGATCAGTGGCACGGTCTTAGGGCTCGGTCTAGGGGTTACAGGCAAGTTTTTAGGGCTCAGGGAGAGGGTCAGGGCACTTTTAAGGTGCTCAGGGCAGGAGGGGGTTGGGGTAGCTTTAAAGGCTGGGATTGGGGGATTATTTAAGAAATGGGGGATTTTTAGGGCTCAGGGCAAGTTGGGGGTTTGTAATTTAGGGCATAGGGTGGGGCGTTAGGTAGGGAGTTTGTAGTTTAGGGCTCATGGGATACGCCAGCTTGTAACTATCAATATTAGGTCAGCTCGTGCACTGCTGTATGTAGATGTAGTTGCTCGATTGTTCCGTGCTCCAGAGTATCACCCTCTGAACAGGGTGTAAATAATATCACTCCTCTCGCATACCCCAAAGGTGGGGTATGTCCCCCGGTCACTGGTTTTAGGTCCTCCGTACAGGTTTCAATTACTTTAATACACTAAGTTACTCCATTGGTTCAGGTAGTATTTTATCTTGTTTTATTCATCACAAGTATATTTTTCACATAAAACTTAAATTCCCAGAATGCATCATTGGTAGTACTTGGTTTAACATTCCATTGTTAATTTTTGCTCCCAGTGCATTTCAGCCTGGAGGCCTTCATCAAGGGGATTGTCGCTGTGGTTCTTTCGGCAAGTGTGTCGCGTCTTTCTTCGTAACCGGATGCCCCAGCTTGTCCCTGCTGGGGCATAATTACCTGATCCTTCCGGTGCACCTAGTTCCGGAAGGTATCATTGTACCTCACTTTCCACTTGTAATTTCTTCACATACCAGGACGACTATAGCATCCTGACATAAGGGGACGTGACTTTTGACCTCTGTTGCATATTAATTGCCGCCCCCTTGAGTGTAGACGAGGTTCTTAGGTCCTGATGCATCGCCGAGATCCTGTTGGCCTTTTAAAAAAACACAGGTCTAATTTCCCCTCTCATTTTGTGACTTTTCTAGTATGTTTTTTTTGATGGCCCAGACACTCCACGAATAAATCCCCTTGGAGTATCTTGGAGTCATTTTTAAATTGCACTTGCACATTCCCGCATCTACTCACTTCACACAGGTTTGCCCACACATAATATCATCTAACTTCAAGGTGGCAAAACCGAGAAGACCTCCGGCAAAGAGTTCCCTTGCGGGGCACGTTGGGCATTGCAGCGCCGGCCCAACCAGGGGCTGCCCTATGAGGAAGCATGACACCCCCAGGGGTGTGTGAGGGCCCTTGCATCAAATTGGAGCTATCTCTGGACGAACGCTCACTCTTTTGCTCCATTCAGAACCTACCATACCCAACTTGTCCTTTCTCTTTTCTCCCCCCCCCCTTTCTCCTCCTCTCCCTTCAGTCCCCCTAGGAACAGCATACCTTTTGTCTTCCACTTCTGGCCGGGGCACATATGTTGGACCTATCAAGCCCCCTGTCCCTCCCTGCGAGAATTTATAATAGTCTAGTATGGCCATAACTAAGACTGATATTACAATTTTTTTGAGAGTTTGGAGGGATAAAAGCTAAGATCCTTTTAATTTTTCTGAGAATTAAGAATGTGGTCGATGTTTTTTTTTTTAAAACATCTTTTTATTAAAGCGAAGGCACAGAAAGTAGGATACAGAGCATAAGGGCATTGTCACCAGCAATAGACGACCAATAATAATATGCAATACGAAACAGTACTACATGGCCAGAGATGGCCCACATCCCGGAGGCTGGGCGGCGTCAGATCAAAACATGGTCTTAAGTAGAGGATATTGCGGTCATGCTCCAATGATAGAATACACAGCAGTGGCTTCGCAATTACTACCGTTACACTCTATCGTAATAACAAACAACTCAAGAACAACTAGTAACCCCACAAATGGCATCGACAGTACTGACTCAATATTGTAGGACATTTGTGTAGGGGCCAGGGTTGGTCCATGCAACAGACGACAGCATCTACCCATGGGGATCAGATCAAAAAGTATACATACATATCAGGGGTACGTAGCATGGCAACGTGGGACACCTACACCGTCTCACAGTCCTCCCCACCAGTCCCCTCCCCTCCACTCTCAGACCCCGAGGGATCAGGGGAAAACAGCTCAGCACTGGTGGCATCCGAATCATCCTCCGCCAATCCCTCCATGCACAGTGTTCTCCAGGCAAGTAAATCATCTAGCAATTTGTCGTCCTTGCGGGTACGCTGCATGTGAGTCTCCTCCGCCAGGGCCCACTCTCTCACGTCCCTCAACCACATAAGAACATCAGGGGCTCCTCAGCCCATCCAAGTAATAGCCACTCGTCTCCTCGCCAAGACCAGTAGGAGTTGCAGTAACTTATACGATATTTTCATTTTTTTAGGTCTAGGCACCAATGCCAGGAGGCACTGGAGAGGGTCCAGCCGGAGCCTGAGGTGTGAAGAATGTGGTCGATGTTAGCACATTAACCTGACTATAAAAGGAGAGTTTATTATCTATGAGTAGTTCCAGATTATTTGTTTCATTGCTTGGGGATCAAAAAGAGGGATCATTTCCAAACAGTACCACCTCCGTTTCTTTGAAATTCAGGTTTAAACAATTACTGCTCATCAAAGAACTGAATGCTGTCATACAGTCATGAAATGTTTTTCCAACAGTACTTGGATGATTAGTAACCGCTACAACAATATGAGTATCGGCAGTGTATGACATTAGGGCAAAGCTGAAAGATGTTATTATTGGTGCCAGGGCTACTATGTAGACATTAAAAGGCGATGGACTAATGGAGGACAGCTGAGGAACTCCACACAGAAGATAAAAAGGTTCAGACTTAAAGGGTCTAAGGCTACAAATTGCAACCTATCTTCAAGAAAAGACCTCAAAAGGTTGAGAGCAGGTCGCTATACTTCTGTGGCCACTAACCAATCCACCAAGATGGTATGATGGACGATATCGAAGGCCGCCGATAATTCCAACAGAATAAGGGCAGCATTGCCTCCATTATCCAATGCTTCTCTGATTTCCTCCACATACTTAATCAAAGCTGATTCTGTGCTATGGCCACCTCTAAAGCTGTGTTGCGTATCATCCAGTCAATTATGCTCAGTAATGTACTCTGAGAGTTGAAGTTCATAGCCCTTTCTAAAGGTTTTGCGAGCAATGGAAGGCGATAAATTGGCCAGAAATTGTTTGTATCAATAGGATTGAGATTGAGCTTCTTTAGGATAGGTAAAACAAACGTGACTTTCCACCAATTTGGGAAAGCTGCCTGAGCTGAGGACTGGATTAGAAATATTGGTCAGGTTATCAGCAACAACTTCCTGTGCCACTTTTAAGACTGTCACTGGACACTGGACAGGGGGCCAAAGGGGACTCAATTTAGCCTTGGCAATAAGAACTACCATTTGCATATGATCAGAGTTGGCAAATTTAGAGAAACAAGGCACTTCTTGTTAGGTCATAGGTTTCTGGTCTGCATTAGAGGCAGCCTCCTCCTGCAAGGTCCTAAGTTGATAGACTTCATTGAAAATATTTTCCACTTTGCTCTAGAAGTGTTTGGCAACTTTATCGCACAGTAGCTGTGTGACCACAAAGTCTGGTGTGTGTGGAGATGTGAGGAACAGGACTGCATTAAACAGTTATTTAGATGAATTTTAAGCACTTTAAATTTTCTGAGTGAAATATTTTGTCTTTTCTATGACTACCAGAGCTTTGTATTTGTTAAGACAAAATCTATACTTTTCCTTATCCCTGGTATCGTAAGCCGATCTCCAGAGACGTTCTTTTTTTTATAGGTAAGTTTATAATTTTTCAATGTATCCAAATACCATGGGACAGAGGGGCGACCATGCCTTACTTTGATGATCGCTTCTGGGGCTACTAGGACGCTGTTGCCTCCATCCAGTGACACAAACTATTGGCATTCCAATCCACATCATCAGAGTAAACCAGTTGGGAGATGGTAAGAAGATGTTGAAATTGCTGCTAGTTGATTTTATTCCAAAGGCGGCCTATTCTTGTGTTGTGTAAGATCCAGCGGTGGCCAGTGCAGGTAAATGTGGTGGGGCGATGTGGCGGGAGAAGGTTAAGAGGGGGCAAGTGGGCAGACGTCGGAATAGGTATAATTAAAAAAATAAAGAAATCCATTCTGTTGTCTATCGACTTCCCCCCAGCCACGCCCTGCCCCGTTCATCACCCCACCACGCTTACCTGTATCCGCTGACGCTGGTTAGATCCTTAGTACAGTGGTGCCACCAACCAAAGTAATCTTAAACAGCACGGCTGAATGATCGGACCATCTAAGCGGCAGAATGTTCTCGACCAAGAGATGGGGGTTGTTTGAAAAGAACCTGCTAAGCTTGTGGCCAGCAGAATGTATAGGACCTTTCACTAATTGGTATAACCCAAAGTATTCATGATGTCAATAAGACGTGCCGACTCTGTGTCTAAATTTGCTGCCGAATGGACGTTGAAATCACCCAGTATAGTCATGTTGGACATGGCTAGTCTGTCTTCCAGCAGGCTACTTGCCTTGTCGATGAAAGACACTCTAGGGCCTGTGCTCGATATAATAAAATTCCTTTTAAATTGTTTTGTGAGGTAGGTTGGAAGCTGAAAGTGAGTGTTTCACAATCCTGAGAGTGTATTGCTGAAAATGTGGCTGGAACGTAGTCCCTATAGTATAGCCAGGCCCCCAACCCTGTTCTATTCAGGGTAAACATACCAAAACCCGGGGGAGTGGCTTCAATGGGACAGGGTCCCGATGCCTCATCTGTCCATGTCTCCGTCACAAATATTCTATATCTTTGAAACCTGTCTATGAACTCGGCGCATTCTAGGCTGTGCTTTACTAATGATCTTGGGTTTAGCAATGCACAGCGCAGGGGCTTCTCTCGCCCTCCCTTTAATATTATCGAAGCAGCATCCATGGTTGAGGCTGTGTTTCTTGACCTCTGCAGGATCAGTGTGGGATAAGTGACCTGGCAAGCAGGGCAGAAATGGCTAGTCTGTTTTTTTATCTAATACGATAATAGGACAGTTATAAACAGTCATACCTCCAGTGTTAAGGGTCAGTAATTCTCTTCTAGAATACTGTATCCATTTCTGAAGCTCTGGACACAAATGAGCAGGGGGGGCTGCAGTGGAGTGCGGTCCGAGCGTGGACAGGCGCAGATGGGCTTACCTTTGGTGCGCCGCTTGCTTGCCTTAAATACTCTCCCATGTGGGAGGGGGTGTCCCAAGATCCCAAAATACCTGTGACCAAATGATAATGTGCAAGTAACTGGGGTGCAGATAACCCCTATGCGACTGGCAGGCTCCCCTGTGATTGCGTAGTACTGTGAAATAAAATCAAGCAAAAAAAGGGGAGAAACAGTAAACACATAAAATAAATAAAAAATTAAGCAAGTTCAGTATGGCGCCTTTGTCAAGGGAGCCAGGCACCTCCCAAGTTGCATCACGTGTGCATACAAGGAAAAGAAAGTTGGCAGCAGAAAGGTCAGTTTCAAATGCTACCAAGCCCAAACATAAAGGTTTGAAACTGATGAAGGTTGATGCAACTCGACACACCACTTTGTGTCTCTAGAACTGCGCAGTTCTTGATCAAAACTGTCGTAGAGCGACGCAAAGCATCACATCAAGGACATAGATACAATTCTCATCTGGACTAACCTGGTCCTGTATCCAGTCCTCCCTCCATCGCTGTCAACCTGAATTTGTGATTTGTCACTCTCTGGAATGACCAGATAACCACAGTTGTCGCTTTGTACTTTTGCAGTTATTTTTTACCATAAACTTTAAAAGTCCATATCTCCAGTTCTATTGATTGGATTTTTGTTGTTCTGGTATCATTTTATTTATAAAAATGCAGTCTATTGTTCTTGACTGGTTTGGGATTTTTCTTGTGTTGTGCTTTAACTTTATAACTGTTTGTGTACTGTTAAGTTAAGCCTGACTGCTTTTGTGCCAAATTACCAGAGGATCAAGCCCATATTAACGTGGTGACATTTGTGGTTCACCCTGTCAAGGTTTGTGGTTGCTGCTTGAGTGGGGCTTCCACCCCTCTCAACCAATAACCCAATTTCTTACAACCATTAACATTATTGTACGGGATTGAGTGCTTTGGTTGATATATTATCTTTTCTGATTAAAATTGAGGGCAAGATACTGCAATGTTTGTTGTCAGCCAAAGCTAGATCTTCATAGAAAACATTAGGTATGGAACTAAGTTTGATGATAGCATTTGCCCGAGCCATTGATGCCATGATCCACAAGGGGATTCCAAAAAAGAATACTGCACGTAGGATCTTGAGAGAACAAATACCTTTTTAACTGATTACCACTGTAGAAATCAATTTTACAATCAAATCTAATTTGACTGTGCATTAAAATATACAAAATGTAATCCTGTTGTTTTTTAAAACTGGTCACATTTAAATGACTTAGTAGTTTCATGATGCTGGACTCATAAAATTTAGTTTTGATTTGGATAAAATCCACTGTATTTCTATTTCTGTTTTCAGATGTACTGCAAAGTAAAGTGCAAATTCATACAGTGAAACTTCGGAAGCATTTAATGCATCAACTTTATCTAAATCTCAGAAGGAATGGCCTACCTCAGAGTCAACCTTGCAAAATCGTGGGGTCCAAAAGAACATGATCAAATTCATTTTTAGTGCAAGGAGTATCTCATTCTGTCTTTGTTTGTTTATATATGAAGAAGGTGCAGACTCGCATCTGCGAAAAATGTTTTAAGACATTATGGGGTTAACTAGGATGTTGGTCAGAAAACCTCAGACTGCTGGTCTGAGGCTTTCCCACTGACACCCATGGTTTGACTTCCAACCTCCGTATAAAAATTAGGGCAGTTGAAATTAAAACCAGATGGTCAATCCGTCTGACTTCCGATGAGCTTGAGGAGCCTGTTGGCCAGTCGGAAGGGCATCTGATACTGATACTGTGAAAAGAGAACAGTGACAAAAGGATTCACAAGGAACAAAGAAACTGTTATATAGTATGGTATACACTGTGCACTGTATCTCTTGATAAATGTAAACCACATTTCCCATAATGCATCTTAATGAGTTGATTGCGTAGTTGTGTATAAATAGACACAATAAGTGGATCACCGCTTACCGTGATCAAGCCCAACCTGGTCGAAATGCGTTGGTTTGTGAGAACTTGGTGTGGTTGGCTGTAACACACTGGATTAAATAAGCCTGGTAACTGAAACTCCTTGAGTTCGAGTGATCCTTTATTTGATGAAAATATACATTTATATTGATATAGAATGAAAAAGGCTTCTGCGCAGCCGAAACACGTCTCTCTAGCCATGGGGTCGAGGGAGACCTGGGAAAATAAAGGGGACCTATACTTACAGCCTTGAGTACGTGCCTTCTTCTTTGCAAAGATTGCTCTTTGATATATATATATATGTATATATTAAATTATGTGACAACATGTGGAGATTTGAGACAACTTATTATCGATTACTAACCAATTTGCCTGTGTAGTGTTAAAATGTAAAATAATTTGTGTGTGTCCCCTTTTAATTGTGGAGGTAATTTTGAAGGGAATTTTACCTTTAAATGGCTTGTCTACACACCCAAAGTCTATGACCCTGTTGAAGACTTCAGCCAAAACGCATAGGTCTCTTTGTTGCACTGTCAGTGGCTATCAAAATTAAATAAAAGGACAACTCACAATCCGCTGTTGCCTGGCTGTGCTGCTTTCTTCTATACCCTCGAATCGGGGGCTTATTCTCTTTGAAGAGCCTTGGAATATATATATATCTCCACACAAACTTGCAGAGCACTCACGGTGTCAATTTGATATTTGGTCCAGGTAGGGGGTAACTAAGCGGCTTCGCTCCTCATTGAGTTATGGCCAGGCCCCGGGAATGGGGTCCTCAGTGGTATGTGGCCAGGGAGCGTGCCACGCAACCCCCTCATATTTTAAATCAATGTATTTAGACCCAGGAGATGGTGGTCTCCTGGGGGTCTACGCGGCCACCCTCACAATTTTTTTCATTAAATGCCCTGGGGAGGTGGTGGTCCCTGGTCGATGGCTGTGGTCTGTGCCCCCCCCCCCACATTCATATAAAATATAAGCCCTGGGGAAGTAATGGACCCTGGGGCAGACAAACACCCATAAAGTGGGTCCTGTGCACCCCCTCCTTTAATTTTAAAATAAATGGACATGCCCCATGACCTGGCCCACCTGGGTGCTTTTTCCTAAACAAACGCAGCAGCCTGCACTTTTTTTTAATGTTTGCTGGGACACTCACACACCTACTCACAGACCCATTGAGACACTCATGCACTCACTCACAGCCCAACTCAGAGACTTACGCACCCACTCACAGACCCACTCAGAGACTCACTCACAGACCCATTGAGACACTTATGCAGTCACTCCCAGGCCACTCAGACACTCACACGCATTGAGACACTCACACACTCACTCACACACCCTCTGAGACACTCATGCAGTCAGTCACAAACTCATTCTAAAATGTTACAGGTTACAGTTAGGAAATAACATTTAAAAACCTAGCAGCTAATGAGAATGGCCGCTGCCTAAGTGAGCTCCCGTTCCCTGCATAACATCTGACATATCCTGTGCCATCCACGTGAATACAGGAGCTGTGTCGAGGTGGTGCCGTACTCCCTACCAGAGGGGTTGAGGCTGGCGAAGTCTAAGGTCGTAAGGTGGACATCTGCGACCTTTTCCGAGACCTGGAGGCGGTGGTAATGGTGGCCCTCCGAAGCTGACGACTGAGGGTCTGTGGTGGCGGCAGCGAGGAGGCTCCGACGTGCCCTGCGGCAAACGGACGGTGGCATTGGCAGAAACAGGCACTCGGTGGGAGCAGTGCAGTGGCCCGGACTAGACTGCGCGTGAAGCCGGGCCTTAGGAGGTGAGAGCCGGGCAACTTGCACTCCTACTCGAGGTCCCGGCGTGAAGGCCTGTGACCGCGGCCTCTCAGACGCATCATGAGGAGCTCGAGCGGAAGGCGGTGCCAGAGAGAAAGTGGTGACTGGCCCGGAGCCCCGTCAGGAGACGGGCCGCTGCGGCGAAGGAAGATGTATGCGGGGAGTTGGCACCCCGCCGCGATAAGGAGGATGGCACACAGTGGCAGGCACGATTGAGAGGCCCGGCGCAGGTGAAGCGGTGGGCCACAGTATGCACGGCCCCGGCTGCGCGGCCTGCGGGGCCTAGTGTAATCAGACGGCCGCATGCAAATCCTGGGCTGTTGGAGGAAGCGGGAGGATCCAACTCCCCATATTTGAGTGTAGCCCAATTTCATAAGCCAGATTTTACGCCTGAGCCCCCAGTGGTCCGTGGAGGGCGGCATACCCAGGAGCAAGAGGGTGTAACTAGTAGCCAGTCCGGAGCTGCTGTGATCCTCCACAAGGAGATAGGGGCAACTGCAACTTTTGTACTTTTGGATTGGAACCTCTGCCCCAGGACACTGTGGATGGATCCCCTGCATGGGCGGCTCAGAGGCCCTAACTGCAAACCCTGAGGGATGAACTGGGAGTGCTTGTGGACAGGGCTGGGTGAGTGCAATGGTGGCCAGTCTGGACTTGGCATTACAGTGCTGTGGGGATTGCATTTCGGCCCTCATTGGGCTTGGAGGTGCCTTCGTGGAGGAGGTAATTGCCCCCTGGGGGACATCTTGTAGTGATCAGTGTTGGGGCCGCAGCTTAGTGGCGGGACCGGGCTGTCTTTAGGGCCCAAACTGGCTTGAGAGTGAGGTATAATCGGACTTGTCTCATACCCCAGAGAGGCGGTGATTCAGAGCTGGCGATCATCCTCGCCTGAGACATTTGAAGCTGGTTGGGAGGCAGAGGCCTCGGAGAAACTGCTCAGACAGGGGATGAGGCTGCCTACCAGACAACGTTGAAGACAGAAGATATCCGAAGTAGCCTTGAGATTTTTCCTGACCCCAGGGAGGTCGCTTTGCATACATGGTGACGGGAGGTAGGGCCCTAAAGAGAATGCCCAGAAACAAAAGGCCAAATTTGCCTGGTATAAGGCCGGAGAGAAGGGTGAGCCACAACAAATGCGCAAGAAGAAGGGCCAAATGCCCCTAAGCAGGGACTGGAGCCGACGCTTCATGATGTTATGGCGGCGATCAGTGGAGTACACACATCGCTGGACTCAGTTACGGTGGAGGTCTCTCTCATCAGGGCAGACTTTAGGAAGATGGACGACAGGGTTAAGGAGCTGAAAATTGCTACTACGGCCTTGCAAACGGATATGTCGGAACTCCAAATGCAGGTGGTTGAGCTGCAAAAGAAACAGGGGCGCATGGCACAACAACTGGACGATTATGAAGGCTGCACCCGCCGTAACAATATAAGCATTTTGTGGGATCCGGAACAGACAAAAGGACCTGCCACAGACCTCTTTGTAGAAGAACTAATCACCACGCATCTCAAACCTAAGACGCTGTCCAGCTATTTCTCAATTGAAAGGGCTCACAGGGTGCTGGGTTGTATTGGAGAATTTTAAGGGAAAAAGGGGTCTCTGTGAAAAGCACGACTGAGTTACTCTAGTATCGAGCGTTAAATTAGAGCCTTACCAAATGTTGGGCGCCATGTAGTGTACTTCCTATATTCCCAATCGGCTCTGCGCACTTGAATAATATATCCTATAGATTTGACGTAGGACTTATGTCTACTAGGTCTCTATCGAATATATTAGACTTAATTGTGAGTGCCAGCTAGCTCAGAGGTCACTAGAAAGTTTCTCGGATAAACAAGAAGGGAATAGTTTCTGACAACTGCATTAACATGACAACTTTGTTTCCCCAAGAATAAACGTATCTTCAGAGTCGTGGAAACAATAGATAGATATATTACTCAGTCAATCGTGCATGCTTCGTTTCATCAGAGGTGCAGAGAAATAAAGAGACGGGCGTTTTCAATAAAAGGATTTGTTAAATAGTCTTCTTTCTCAGGCAAGAAAAATGAACTGCTACAATTGTAATACAGGCTGCAAAGTATAATGCTGTACAGCGTGAAGAGTATTATAAAATAATATTGTAAAAGCATTGTATGGTTTCTAAACCATAGATAAATACATACATAAATAACAAAGGCTAAAAGTACTCAACTGGTGCTTCTAAAATATGCCTACCCCAATGTACCTAACCTAAGTCTAGTACGAGGGAAGAAGTAAGTGTGGTGTAGCATAGGTTTAGTTTTCTTTGCCAAGAATCTATCCAAGATTTCTCTTAGGGTCTAATCAGCTCCGTACCTTGGTTTTAGAATAAAGGAGGTCTGGTATCTCTGTCTCGGGACTTGATTTCCCAACACCCTGCGAGGGGAGCTTGGAAACACTGGAGCTGGATTCTCCGAGAGAGAAAGGACAGCTTCTCGATCAGTGCATCAGCTGGAGGGTCGGCTTCCTTCGGCATTTGCTGTAGCGAGCTGCGTTGGGCAAGTAGATAGTCGAGCTGCTCTGAACCACAGTGTGTTTGCTTGGGCAAGTATAGGCATATTTATACCTTGAAGGTGCCTAGTTTGACGTAAAGTTGGGCATAATAACGCCATCAAAGAACCCCAAGGGAATGGTAGTTCTTTAAAAACTCTATGAGTTCTTGGACAAATCAATATTCAAGCAAGGGGATGTCCCTGACTGCTGAAGCCGATTTTTCCAAGAAATCGTCGTGGCTTTTTGGAACGGGTGGAAGTAGCTATGCCTGTATTTGGACTGTATGGGCTATGTCTAAATAAGGTTATGATTTCTATGCCTATATAAGGGCAATGTGAATTGTACATATTTAAGCGCATGAATCGGGAAATTTCGCTCGGATCCTAAAACGCCATACAACACCCACTCCACTTTATTATGTTCAACATTACTAAATTCTAAGCATTTAAAACATATCTAAAGCATGATGTGTAAAATCCCTCCCAAAATACATAAAATGCATTTGAAATGGTTATACATGAAAATGAGCATGTGTGCTGTATGCATTTTAAAAGCAATGTTTTCATTCAAAGCATAAAGTATGACATTGGAAATGCTATCCGGATGAATCATGGAAGTACATTTATGAAATGGCTCTTAAGTACAGAAGAAAAATCGAGACCCTTCCATGACAGAATATATACATTGTTTTGGTTGTGGACAAAGTCAAATATTGTCTCTTGGAAGTATTCAAAGAATTCTTGTTCTCTATGAATAGTTCTACTTTAAGCAGATTTACTTTGTGCTAAAAAAGAAATTCAATTTTGGAAAAGTCAAATCGTAGAAGATAGAGTTCTAAAGTTGGAAGTTTTGTTTTGAAAAGTGAAGGTCGAATACAGAGTCCCATAGAACGCTGTGTGCTAACTTCAAAAATCATTCTCGTTGTTTGGAGAAAACATCAAATCTTCTAAGCTGGTAAAGAATTTGTCTACCACAGTAGGAGAAAGTTGGACCACTGCCTTAAGTAGACAGATTGCACAAAAATGTGAAGCATCACCGTCAGCGTTAGCCGCGTTAGCAATGTTCGAAGGAGATGGAGATGGTACCTGTGTGCTTGTCGATCCACGTATCTCACTGTCAGCGGATTGCGTCTGTGAGACCTCAATGAATGCCGTCATCAGGATTGGAAGCCGCTGGGGAAAACACAATGCATGAGCCGTTACCGAACCAAGCAAAGTATCAACATCCGTTGGCAGTGCTGATGGGAGTGTCAGACAGATGTCTAACACGCATTCTTCTCCACATAGCAGGCATCGTAGAACAGGTAAGATGCAATCTTGCCAGATTGGTTGGAATGATAGAAACCACGTGGTATGCAGATCTCTTAAACGAGCCAAGCCCAGAATCTATATCATGCGCTCATGACACTTCATTGCCAGGAGAGTGTTCTCTAAGGTAATCTGGGTGTCACTGGTGACTGGACTTGCCACATCGGAGCAGAAGGAACAAAAATAGTATCTCTGCTACGAGTCCCAAAATGAGAGGCAGGCTGCCGAACACAGAGTGCACGAAGTTTGGAAATATGCAGAGGACTGCTTCAAAAGGTGCTAACAGTCCTGAAAAAACTGTCTTAAATACATGTACAATACCACTGGTATCAGACATGTTTAAGATACGACCTAACATTTCTAAAAGGGCATGTATCTCTGCAGAGGACCTTGCAAATTGTAGTTCATACGTCTCTTTGAACGAGGTCAGTGGCACCGTTTTTTGTAAAAGAATGGCTTTCATTTTGCTTAAAGTAGCAATTCGTATAGAAGAGATGTTCAGTGAAGGCCATAACGGTGACTCCCCGTCTGCCTTAGTTTTAGGAAACAATACTTGCATGCAACAAGTGACCCTGGCTGACACAGTTACGAGATAGGCTATTCCTGGCAACATTCCACAGCAGCTGTGATCATTCAACATTATATAGCTTCCATTAGAAAGCTGCCTAAAAATTGGATCTTTCACTTCAGCTGGAGAACCTTGCAAGTGGCAGGTAAGTTGGTCGAAGAACCGTCACAGGCTCCGTGTAAGTTAATACCCTGACATAAAAGTGTACCGCTTAGTGCGCTTTTGCAGTTTGTACCACTAAGAAATACTTCTTTTCCTCCACTCCAACATCTGTGTGTATATGGTAATTCCCAGGTTGACTTAATGTATTCTTTACCCAACCTTTCATACACACCAGCTGGTATATGTTTCAAACAATATTGAAAATGGAAAATTGTGACAGGCAGAGTGATTGTCCCATGTATTAGCCATTCTATTGCAGGTTTTTCCTAAACAGTTAATGGTAATCTTTCCAGTTTTTCAATGCTCAGCACCGTATAGTCTGCTCCTCTTTGTGCCAAAGTGATTTGTATATCTGTAAGGTTAAATACAGAAAACAATGACGTGGTGTTGATTAGACGCCATGGCACATATCCAGAACGAAGATTTTGTAACGTCCAGCTTAAGAGCATTATAGAACGCAATTGTGACTGTCCATGCTGTAGCATGAGCAAGTCCTGTTCCATTATGTCTATGGCAGAGGATACTATGCTGGCCAAAGAATAAATTCTGGATGACAGAGTCGTTAACCCATTGTCAACTACAGAGAGTGATTTCTCTAAATTAATACGATCAATTTCTCGTATTCGTTCTGCAGTCTCTGCTTGTGTCGCTTTCCAAGCTTCATTATAAATGGCATATATACCAGCGTATATAAAACATTTATGACGCCATTTCGCAGGACCTTGTAAGAAGTCCTTTAAATCAACGCGATCTTTAAGTAAAGATAAGTGTTGTTTTACCTCTGTTAGTGTGGATTTTTGTAGCCAGTCAAGGCACAGTTTTCCTACACTGTATGATGTTACTATTCCTGGATGTTGTCTCTGGACTTATCTTGGATCTGGCCTAGTGAGTATAAACCCTTGTGTCTTATTCAGGAATCTATCTTGACAGTTGTTTGTGTCTGTGGGCCAGATTAACCATTTCTTCCAATCAGGATCAGCTCTGTTTTTAAGTAAAATTGTTTTTACGTCGACCCCTCCTTCTGTAGTGTTTTGACTATCAGGTGTAGGTGTAGGTATGGACGGTTTGTTCAAATCTTTTATCTTGGCTAGGCCAGGAAGGATGTCTGTTGCACAGTGTCGTTCAAAAACATTATTTGTTCAGGGATAATGAAGGCTCGAAATAAAGCTTCTATTCCCTGCAACTGACACTCTTTTGTGCCCCAGACAGTTTTTGTTTCAATGTTGTCACTCAAAATGTCAAAACCTAATGATGACTGCTGGGCATAAAATGCTGCAGAATACAATTGCTTATTATTAGTCAACATACTTTCATTCCTGTCTTATTAACATTTTTAAAGTAAAATGTTTCTGCATTTGAGACATTAAAACCTGAGAAGTATGGAAATGTTTCATAGAATGTTTTTGAACTGCCTTTTGGTGGCGTAGGACAATTTTCCCATTGATTGAAAGTATAAACATTTCTAGGGTTTGCAGATTTGTGCAAATAATGATTATAACAGTACATTTGTTCATAATCTGATGAACCTTTTAAGTACTCATGTTTTGTCAATTTTGCTGACATCTCTAAGTCTGACATCATATTATTAACAGTCTCAAAGTCCCAATCATCAGAAAATGTGCTGGGTGAAACAAAGTCACTCAAGGAAACCTTGAATTGATGTGGAATCTTCAGCAGCTCTGCAGGGCCAAAGATGTCATAATCAGTTCTGTCCCATGCTATACCACCAGGTATAGGAACGGCTGTGATGTTCGCTGATGTCAAGTCTCTTTGTTCACGATGAGATGATTTGTGTGGCTTGAGGAGCAAGCTGATGTTCTTACTTGTTGTGTCCATTTTACTATATTTTTTATTTATCACCATTCCCAAACTTAATACAGGAATTAGCCAGACTAGGAGAAAAAGTATGCCTAGCACAATCCAAAATTCAACCCACGGTGAAACAAGATAACTTTTTTCAAGTTGCTGAAAAATTTCTGTTACTTGTTCTTTGAAAGTTCTTTTTGTTGGCGCCGTTTCAGGCTCACTCGAATTCTCGGAAAACGTATCAAAGTTAATGAAATAGCCAGAGGCAGTTCTGTCAATGGTAGGTATTGCATCAGGATTACTTGAAATCACTGGAGCTACTGGATCCCTTGTCATGTTAGTATAGTTAGATGGTATATCATTGTTGACAGGTCTTTCTTGATGAATTGTTATTTGGGTCTCAAGAGGCACAAGTTCCATGGCTTTATTGCTTAGTCCTTCTTTTCGCACTGCAGATTCCTCAAAGGTGATGAGTCTCTCAGTTTGAACCTCTTGGATAGTAGCAAGATTTGGTCGTCTGCTACATCCCTGGAGTCCACTGGGCCTACTGCTTATGATTGGCCACATGATGTGGTTTTACCAGGTCGATATACTCAAATGTGTTCTCCTTTCTTCCAGCAAGGGGCGGCAGTAACACTGTTTTTGATCCGTGGATTGCTAGCACCGGTACTGGTTGTCTGTAAGAAGGCCCGAATTCCTTCTTATCCACAATCTTTTCGCTGACTAGATCTCTAATCTTTGGAATCCAGGCAGGCCTTGCTGGGATGGGTGGTTCCCCTTCAGTGGTCGTTGGCTTCTGTAATTTGTTGCTTTGACTTCTCCTTGTTTCATTTAAGTTCTGCAAAACAGCCAAACGGTCTTTGATATCAAAAGGTTTTTGTTCTACCACTGAAGTGTGATGATCAAGGTCCTGGACAAGCATTCTAGTACCAAAAAGGATTTTGTATGGAGTGGTTCCACCGAGAGAATTTCTTGGCAGATTATTTAGACTACGTTGGACACTTGGTCAAAATGTAGCGTGCAGACTGCGTATGTGCCGATAAAGACTCGCAAATCTTTTATAACAGTTCGGGCGTCAGCCGAGCGATGAGGCCACATCCAAATGAATCTTGAGCATGAATCCACTGCAACCATGATATATTTGTAGTTACCATCCCTCTGTGAGGGACCACAGTGGTCCAGATAAACGCATGCTAATGGTTTATCTGAAATTAAAAGGGGCGTCTGCGCCGGGCGTTTCACTGTTGAAACCTTCATCTCTTGGCAGATTTCACATTGCAAAACATAGTTTCTAGTCTGTTTCATCATGCGTGGCCACCAGTATCTTTGTTTTAATAATGACACTGTGGCGGAAACACCTGTGTGTGCAGAGGCGAGCCCTTCATGTGCTGCTAAAATTAGTCCTAATCTATGTTCCATGTATGGAATTACTCTATCCCCCACTCCAGGGATTCGAGCAAAAGGAACAGAGTTGGCATCAATTATGTATGAATATTCTAGTGGATATTTTTGAGGTAACGCTGCACCGCTGCCTTTGCTTGTGGCATTGACAGCTACCATTATTTCGCCATCTATTTTAGTTTTTGAACGAGTGATTGCAGCTATGGAAGCCGTTTGCACAGCTGCCTTCGCAGCTTCATCAGCCAATGAATTTCCTTCAACGTGAACGCCATCACGCTGATGATTCAGTGTATGGATCACGTGAGTCTTTTGTAGTTCTTTCTGTAATTGAACTACTTGTTCCCAAAGCAACTTATGCTTGCTTGTGCCACCTTTTGCGTCTTTGAAACCGTTTTGAATCCAGTTCTGCAAGTATTCATTGTAAGATTGAACGCAGTAATACGAATCGCACACTATGAGTGTGGGGAATTTGCGATCAGTATTTTCAAGCACCATCTTGAATGCCTGTAGTTCAGCTTGCTGAGCTGTACAATCTCAGAGAGATTGTGTTTTAGTGACCATAGGTCGGAATTTACCATCGTGCCAGCAACCTTTGACAATCGCGCAGCGCTAGAAGCTTGTTTACTCCCAATTGCGGGCTGTGCTGATCCGTTGGTATAAATTATACATTCGTATTGTTCTAGAGGCAGAATCTCAATGGGCAGAGGACATTCTTGTTTGCATTGTAGAAATTCTTGAGTTTTCAAATATGGGTCAAAAACATATTCAACGTCTGTTGCAGCAAGAGAGTTAACCCATTGTATCCATCTTGTATGTAAAGCCTTTGCAATCGGAATGCTTTCTTTCGTCACTGCCTCTAAGGCAGGTACAGGGTTAACAACCATTATGAGTTTACCCTGTGCGAGGGCTCTCTCTTTTGCTACTGCAGTTTTAACCGCTGTCAGAATTTTTTCTGTTGAAGTGAATTTCATTTCAGCTTGTGTGTACAAGTGTGATTTATAAGCAATTGGTACTTTTTCACCTTTATTAAAGGTTAAGTACGTGAATCTGCATCTTCCTGGAATTATTCTGATTACAAGATTGCGTCCGTTTACGCGTGTGTGTAAATGTGCTGTTGCTAACATATCTGTTTGCACTGAACGCAAAATTCCTGTGTGTTTTTGAGTCCAATTAGTTTTTTTTAAATCAGGTTTGATTAATTCGTAGAGAGGTTTAACCCTTTCTGCGTAGTTTAGAATCTAAGTTCTTCCGAAATTCAGGAAACCTAGAATTGACTGTAAGTTTTTCAGCATTTTTGGAGGTTGGAGCAGTGCACACTTTTCTAAAAAGTTGGCTGCCAGGCTTTTGCCTTCACTTGATAACTCGTATCCCAGAAAAAGGACGTTGAGGTGGGCAATTCTTGATTTCTTAAAGATGAATTTATACCTTTCAGAAGCGAATCCAAGTATAATGGTATTCACTCTGTTCAAGTGCCTGTCCAAGTCATCGACATAAGATAATGCCTCATCATCATACATTTGTAGTAACTCTGTTACTCTAGCTGAAAATAACCCTGGACAATTCTTGAATTCCTGGGGGAGACGACAGAAGTGACGCGGTGTCCCCATAATCGAGAAAGCGATCAAGTACCTGCTATCATGTGTAATGTTTTGACAGAAGAAACCGTTAGAAATATCTAATGTGGTTTTATATTTTTTACGCACAATGTTATTCCTTAGTGCTGCACTGTGTGCATTTTGTACTGCAAAAGTTTTGCAACAAGAGTTTAAATGTCTGTAATCTAAAACTAGATGATATGTATTGTCTGGTTTGGAGACAGGAAACAAAGGATTGTTCATTGACGAGGTGCATGTTTCAATCACCCCTTGGTATTCAAGTTGATCTAATGTCTCCCTGACCTGTTTTTTAGCTTCTTGCTTAACTGGATACTGCCTCTGTGCAGTTGGTTGTGTTTTTAACTGGATTGTATGGTGAAGAGAATCCTCATCCCATCCTACATGATTTTTATACAATGCTGGAGCCTGAGCTTCAAGTCATTTTCTGGCATAGGTGTATTTTAAGTGAATTGGAACATGATTTGAGAAGGCTGGCATAATGATGTCTTCGCCATGTGGGCACTCCCTGACAAATTTTGGTGGCCAGTTTTTTTTCAGCTAGAAGAATGTCATAACCCTTAGAGAGCTTCTCCCACAAGAGTGCTCTTACTTTCCTAGTTATGTCCCCCTCCCTCCAGAGCGTTACTTCATATAACTTATGGCGTACACTAACCCTGGTATCAGCTCTTTCAACTTGAATGTACTCATTCAAGTCCACTGTCTCCAGATGATCCTTCAAAATCTTGCGAGCTACGGTGACTTCTGCTGCGCTGTCCAGCATTGTCTGGCCCACTCCCGTTTTTGAGTTGTGTCCTCAAGATCCTCGGCATGTCTGATTTTTAGACCTGCTACCTTCTTTTTGGTGAATTGGGTTTTCTTATTTTTTGGAACGTGTTGATATTCTTTAGACTTCACGCATTCTTCCTTGTGTTCTGACTGTCCTCTTCTTTCCGATTTTGTGAGGAAGTCTGAAAGGTACGAGAGGAACGTGTATCAGTATCTTGATATCTATCGTTTCAGAGGATTCCTTTTGAGGTGACCTTCTTTGGGACTGAGAATGCTTCTCTTTAGAAGTTTGTTTAGAATTCTTCCACTTCTTTTTAGGAGTAGTGTGAGTATTTTTAATAAAGACCTTTTCAGGACTTTCTGTTAGTTGGGGTTTGACTGGTTTCCCACCCAAACTATCTCTACCTAGTTCTTCAAAGGATTTTTCAATTATTCTGGCCAGTTCATATGGTTGCTCAGTTGCATCAAATTCTCTTAATTTTTGGCGGATCGCCACAGATGCTGCCTCACCTTTAATATTAGCTAATATTATAGCTGAATGTCCGAATGAGGTCGCACACTGCTCTTCACCCGCTGATACCTACTACATCGACCATCATGCTCCGGGGTCACACGCTGATGGGACGAGCAGTGTGCGACCTCATTCGGAATTAATATTATAGCTGAGACCTGTTTGAAATCTCTCAGTAATTTCATACCCAGATTTAAAGCAGGCTCTTCCCCCTATTCATTTTGAATCTGTTTCAGGACATCTGGTATAACCGCCATAGACGGAACCCCATGTGTTTTTGTGTAGATTGCAGTAAACACTGTACCACAAGTGTCACAGTACTCCAGGTGTGGTGTGATCCCCATTGGTGAACAGATTGTTAAAATTCTGTGTTTCTCATGAGGGGTAGTATCGGGAAATACTGCCTCGATTTGAGTAATTCTTTGAGCTATCCAGAATGGAATTTGTTCCCTTTTTGCGGGCAACTTACCAATGACTGATTGTATAGTTTGTGGTGTGATTTTATTTGTTTCCCCCTGGTGAGGGGTTTGTTGTGGAATCCTTATAGAAGGTTGGACTGTTACAGTCCGCATCACATATTGAACCAATTGTCTATGTATTTTGATTAGTTGTTTTAGTTGAACTAATTGTTCCGTGTCTGACATTTCTTCAATGGCAGGATGTGGTGTATAGCTGGCTAGTACCGGCCATGTTACTCCTGGTCTACCTAGTGGACCGAGCCTGGTAATGTGATTTTGATGTTGTAGGGCACCTTTAAACCAGAGCGCATGCTCTAGGTATGTTAATGGAATTTCAACATCCTCAAAAGGAGTGTATTCCATTGGTTGTTCCTCTACTTTGTAGAAGTGAAACACATGTGATACTGGATTTGCTTCAGGGAAGAAAATCCATGAATATAATACTTCTGTCTTCCGATATTCATGTGCCTCTAAGACAAAAATTACCCTACCACCTCTTGGTGATAGGCCATTTCTTATAAGCTTTATAGTGATGGTTTTCCTTAAGTTTTCCGGGATGATGATAGCATCCGGGCCAGTTTCTTGGAAACCTGTAACGTCTAAGCCCGGATGAGTTGCAGTTCCTGCAGCTCCACCGGTTGCGTTATTGCCGTTGTTATTCGACATTGTTTAATGAAAGTTTGCAGAGCAAGTTTCAAGGAGACAAAGATAAGGTGCACAATATTTTGGAACACTTTATCCTTCAACGTTGAACAAACCAAAAACTAATACATAGGATTTTCGTCCTACTCAGTTATGGCAGACATTTAATCCTTTTACCCACTCCAGACATCTATTGGAGTATTTTAAGGGAAAAAGAGGTCTCTGTGAAAAGCACGACTGAGATACTCTAGTATCTAGCGTTAAATTAGTGCCTTACCAAATGTTGGGCGCCATGTAGTGTAGTTCCTATATTCCCAATAGATTCTGCGCATTGGAATAATATATCCTATAGATTTGACGTAGGACTTATGTCTACTAGGTCTCTATCGAATATATTAGACTTAATTGTGAGTGCCAGCTAGCTCAGAGATCACTAGAAACTTTCTCGATTAAACAAGAAGGGATTAGTTTCAGACAACCACATAAACATGACAACTTTGTTTCCCCAAGGATAAACGTATCTTCAGAGTCGTGGAAACAATAGATAGATATTTTACTCAGTCAATCGTGCATGCTTCGTTTTATCAGAGGTGCAGAGAAATAGTATTTATTGAAGTCTTCTTTCTCATGCAAGAAAAGTGAACTGCTACAATCGTAATACAGGCTGCACAGTATAATGCGTACAGCGTGAAGAGTATTATAAACTAATACTGTAAAAGCATTGTATGGTTTCTAAACCATAGATAAATACATACATAAATAACAAAGGCTAAAAGTACTCAACTGGTGCTTCTAAAATACGCCTATCCCACTGTACCTAATCTAAGTCTAGTATGAGGGAAGAAGGCAGTGTGGTGTAGCATAGGTTTAGTTTTCTTTACCAAGAATCTATCCAATATTTCTCTTAGGGTCTAATCAGCTCCGTACCTTGGTTTTAGAATGAAGGAGTTCTGGTTTCTCTGTCTTAGGACTCGATTTCCCAACACCCCGCGAGGGGAGCTTGGAAATACTGGAGCTGGATTCTCAGAGACAGAAAGCACAGCTTCTCGATCAGTGCGTCAGCTGGAGGGTCGGCCTCCTTCAGCACTAGCTGTAGCGAGCTGCGTCGGGCAAGTAGATAGTCGAGCTGCATAATAACATCATCAAAGAACCCTAAGGGAATGGTAGTTGTTTGAAAACTCCATGAGTTCTTGGACAAATCAATATTCAAGCAAGGGGATGTCCCTGACTGCTGAAGCCGATTTTTCCAAGAAATCGTTGTGGCTTTTTGGAACGGGTGGAATTAGCCATGCCTGTATTTGGACTGCATGGGTTATGTCTAAATAGGGTTATGATTTCTATGCGTATATAAGGACAATGTGAATTGAACCTATATAAGGGCATGAATCGGGAAATTTCGCTCGGATCCTAAAACGCCATACAACAGGGTGGTAGGCCCAAACCAGGAGCCCCTCCGAGACCCCTAACAGCCAGAGTGTTTAACTTTCGAGATCGAGACATTATCCTGCAGACGGCGAGGTACAGTCCCCCCTGAAAGTTGATAACTATGAAGTCGCCTTTGTTCCGGACTTCACGGCCAAAGTTCAGGCCCAACGTTGTAGCTTTCATGCAGTGAAAAGAGAAATTTGCGACCGTGAAGTGAAGTATGCAATGCTATTTCTGGTGAGGCTGAGAGTGGAATCTGATGGCAAAACGTGGTTCTTTGAGTCACCGGAGGAAGTGTGGGACTGGATGGAAAGATGGAGCAAAGCTGGAAGCCAAAGAAGAGACCGTGCTGGCAGATCTGGCCAGCAAAGGAGCAGCCGTACAGAGGCGCTGGGTAACAGTTCGGCGGAAAGGGGCAGTCCAGCCACGGAGCAGGAATAAGACAATCATTGTGGGACTTAGACATCGTCGGACCCTGCTCGCAGAGAAAGTGTGGTGGGGAAGAGACAGGATTCCAGATACGACCTCATACAGGACACTGATGGTGGGCGCTGGTGATCTGTCAAAGTATTGTGGACCTCACGGACGTGTTCCACCCAAGATTCGAGTGATTAAGTAATGTGGATGGCTAAACTCATAAATTGTGATATGTATATGCAGGGGAGGGACTGACTGACCCCTTGCATTTTCAGCATTCTGGGGGGGAGAGAGGCACTCTGCCATGTTTGGGAGTGGGTAGTTTTAAATCCACGGGCAGTGGGGCAGGGAGGGGGGACTGGGAGGAAGGGGGGGTGTTTTTGCGTCAAGTTAAAATGTAAATGTAATGTTTTGCTATGTGATGATATTCATGTTGGCTTCGGAAGTGACAGTCACGAGTATGACAGAGTTGCTCTCGCTGGCAAGCTGCGCCATGACGTATTTGCCGTACTGTTGACCTATCAGGTTGTAGATACTAGCATGCTATGGGATAGGGGTTGACAGGGAACTAGTACTCTCTGCCCTATCTTGGAACATCAACGGATTGGGTGACAAAATAAAGAGGGGTATTGTTCAACAATGTCTAAAAAGACAGTCCCCGGATTTTGTGCTGCTGCAGGAAACCCACTTGGTGGGTAATAAAAGCAAGGCTCTTAGTAGGTGGGGATACAAGCTCCTGGTTCATGCTGACTATACCACTGGCTCTAGAGGTATGTGTATCCTGGTTAAAAAAGGCAAGCCCCTGATTATACAAAAGACATGGGCAGACCCGGGGGGACGGTTTGCTGTGGCCAAAGCCCAGTCGGAGGGGAGAGCTCTTAATGGATCACTGACTAAATATCGAGGGACAAAATATAGACTACCCAAAATATAGATTCCAGAATATCGACAGACAAAATATCGAATTCCTATCTACAAACAGGTAAGTACCAAAATATTGACCCCAAAATATCGTTTATATATATATACATTGTAAAAATATCGAATTTCTTAAAATTAATGTAAAATGAAAAAAATATTAAAAATAAATAGCTAAAATATACTTAAAAATACTTAAATTACCTTAAAATTATTAAATAACTAATTTAACTTATATAAAAAAATACAATAATATCTGTTAAAACATATATATATATATTAACATAATATTAATAAAAAACTACACAATATTATTACCGTAGGATAGCGGAGGTGTAAAATTTACTATTCCCACTCCTAGAAGTGCAACAGTAGGGAAAGCGTTGGATAGCGTAGGGGTAAAAATTACTATTCCCACTCCAAAGAGTGCAACAGTAGGGAAAGCGTTGGATAGCGTAGGGGTAAAAATTACTATTCCCACTCCAGAGAGTGCAACAGTAGGGAAAGCATTGGATAGCGTAGGGGTAAAAATTACTATTCCCACTCCAGAGAGTGCAACAGTAGGGAAAGCGTTGGATAGTGCAGGGGTAAAAATTACTATTCCCACTCCAGAGAGTGCAACAGTAGGGAAAACGTTGGATAGCGTAGGGGTAAACATTGCTATTCCCACTCCAGAGAGTTCAACAGTAGGGAAAGCGTTGGATAGCGTAGGTGTAAAAATTACTATTCCCACTCCAGAGAGTGCAACAGTAGGGAAAGCGTTGGATAGCGCAGGGGTAAAAATTACTATTCCCACTCCAGAGAGTGCAACAGTAGGGAAAACGTTGGATAGCGTAGGGGTAAAAATTACTATTCCCACTCCAGAGAGTGCAACCGTAGGGAAAGCGTTGGATAGCGTGGGGGTAAAAATTACTATTCCCACTCCAGAGAGTGCAACAGTAGGGAATGCGTTGGATTGCATAGGGGTAAAAATTACTATTCCCACTCCAGAGAGTGCAACAGTATGGAAAGCGTTGGATAGCGTAGGGGTAAAATTTACTATTCCCACTCCAGAGAGTGCAACAGTAGGGAAAGCGTTGGATAGCGTAGGGGTAAAAATTACTATTCCTACTCCAGAGAGTGCAACAGTATGGAAAGCGTTGGATAGCATAGGGGTAAATGTTACTATTCCCACTCTAGTGAAAATAAATTAATATAATTCACATAATTATCAATCAATCAATTAATAAAAATTAATTATCAATCAATAATTAATTAATTATCAATTAAAAATTAATTAACCATTTGTTCCAAATAAATACCAATAAATTAATTAACATATTTAATTATTTATAATTAAATTCCTTCCCACCCTATTCCCCTATAAACCTACAACCCGCTACAGAAAATAAATTAATATTATTCACATAATTATCAATTAATCAATTAATAAAAAATAATCATTTAAGGATTAATTAATTACCAATTAAAAATTAATTAACAATTTAATCAAAATAAATATCAAATAATTAATAAACATATTTAATTAATTATAATTAAATTACTTCCCACTCTATTCCCCTATAAATTCACAATCCGCTACAGAAAATAAA
Source organism: Lissotriton helveticus (assembly GCF_964261635.1). NCBI lineage: Eukaryota > Metazoa > Chordata > Amphibia > Caudata > Salamandridae > Lissotriton > Lissotriton helveticus. The sequence goes on from NC_136069.1 coordinate 316,188,254, forward strand.
TTAAATTAATTCAAATAATTATCAATTAATCAACTAATAAAAATAATTATCAATTAAGAATTAATTAATTACCAATTAAAAATTAATTAACAATGTATTCTAAATAAATACCAATTAAGTAATTAACATATTTAATTAATTATAATTAAATTACTTCCCACCCTATTCCCCTATAAACCCACAACCCGCTACAGAATTAAATTACACAATAATTAAATAGCATAAAATTAATTACTTAAAATAAATTACAAAAATATGTACACTTTTCACACATATACTAACATAAAAAACACTTTAAAAATGTGATATTATTAAAAATTCGATATTTTTAATAAACTATATTATGTACTTCCATATTTTGACTGTCTATATTTTTAAAATCGATATTATATTACTTACCTTCAAAACGATATTTTTGATGTCTATATTCTGTCCATTCGATATTTTGTCCATTCTATATTTTGGACTCGATATTTTGGTGTGTCTATATTTTGGAATCGATATTTTGACCGTTTACCCTCTTAATGTGGTTTCAGTGTACCTGCCATTGGCACTGGGTAAGGTGGCTCTGGCAGACCTTGGTAAAGTGTTGACCGGACTCCCTGAGGGCACCTTAATAATGGGCGGAGATTACAATATAACTATGGATGATATGATCGACAGATACCCACAGAGACAGGGGGCAAAACCAAATGACCTTATGGCAGAATTCTCTGCGGCAATAGGCCTCTCAGATGTATGGCTGGAGTTACAATTAACAAATTCCAAGTATACCTACTTCTCTAGTGTACACGGAAGTCTTTCCCGTATCGACTACTTCCTAACATACACGGCCCCCATAGGTAGATTTAGGCACCCTCAGATGTTGCCCAGAGGCATATCAGACCATTCCCCTGTTGGGATTGAGTTCACTCACGGGGAGCGACAGACCCGAAATACTATAGTTATTAACCCATGGCTGTTGAAAATACCTGACATTAAAGAAGAACTCTGTATACAAACAGGGAACTGTCTGGCTGAGAATCTGGGATTGGTAGACTCTGCACAAACTATATGGGAGGCATATAAGGTGGTCATAAAGGGGTATGCTTTGTCATTAAAAATGAAATATATAGCGAACAGGCGCCAGATATTGGTTCATTTGGAGGAGGAACTCCAGGGGCATGAGGCAGAGCACGCAAATAACCCCTCAGGTGATACACAACATAGATTGAAACTGAAACACGACGAATACAGGCTCAAGGCCCGTGAACTACTCAACATAGGTTGTATGAACTGGGAGATAGGGCCGGGAGGACTCTGGCATGATTGGAAAGGAGGGAGCAGGGTACAAGGTGGGTGCCTCGCCTAACGTCACCAAGCGGGGAAGTCCTCCAGCACCCCGAAGATATCGCGGAGGCATTTGCAGGTCACTTCGAAAAACATATATATTCGCCCTCCACCGGATAAACGGCGGAGGACTCACGTCAGCTTTTGGCGGATAGTGATGTGCCAGCTCTCTCGCAGCTCGATAGGGATGCACTGGACGTGGATCTGACAAATGAGGAAATTCAAAAAGCTATTGGCCATATTAAGTCGGGGAAAGCGATGGGGCCAACTGGCACCCCCTTGAGTTCCTCAAGGTCATGGCCTCTCAGATCGTCCCACATTTGCGGGCGATGTATGAAGAAAGTTATGAGAGGGGATGTCTGCCGGCAGACCAACATGTTTCTAGTATTGTTGTTATTCACAAGACGGGGAAGCCTGCGGACGACTGTTGCTCATACAGGCCTATCTCGCTGATAAATGTGGAGGCAAAGGTCTTGGCGAAAGTACTTGCCACGTGCCTTGGAACGGTGATCTCCTCCTTGGTACACCCAGATCAGTCTGGTTTTATGCCAGGGAGAAATACGGCTCTTAACATTCGCCGACTACATAATGTGATGGCACGCAGGGACTTTTTAAGGGAAGACGCAGTTATATTGTCCTTGGATGCCTCCATGGCATTCGATTCTATTGAATGGCCATATTTATTTGAAGTTCTCACAAGGGTTGGACTGGGCCCTAAATGTATAAGATGGGTGAAACTGCTATACACTGACATACAGGGGCAGGAGAGGGTTAACAACTATACATTCCGTATGTTCACACTAAGAAAGGGCACAAGACAGGGATGTCCACTATCCCCATTGCTGTTCTCACTTATGCTGGAACCCCTGGCGGCCTGGATCCGTCGAGATGTGATGGTGCGGGGCTTCTGATGGACACTGGAATGTGAGGTCAGAATATCCTCATATGCCGATGACATATTGCTATACCTTGCCTCCCCATACAAGTCCATACATACTGTTCTCTACTATTTTTGTAAACTTTGGGAAGTACTCGGGTATGCAATTAACTGGGGTAAGTCTGAGCTGTTTGTGTTACATGGGCAGTTCCCCCATCTCCCCAAGGACTGCAAGCTAGTAGTCGCAGTGGATGGATTTAAATATTTGGGAATCTTTGTTACATTAGACCCAGCTCTCTTCTACAGCCAGAATTTGGGGACCCCACTGGCCAGGCTGCGAACCGACGTCAAACACTAAAGTTCGCTCCCTCTGTCTTTAGTGGGCCGTGGTGCCCTTATTAAAATGTTGGCGATCCCGCGATTTCTATATATTCTCCAGAACTGCCCGCACCGAGTTCCGGATGCGTACTTCGTAGCGGTTGAAGGGGAGGTATGCACGCTGTTGTGGGATGGTAGGGCCTCTAGATTCACTCTACAGAAACTATCAAAAGGGTGGTACCAAGGAGGGATAGCGTTGCCTGACCTCAGGTTGTACTACTGGGCCTCTCAGTTGGTGGCCGTGAGTAGTTGGATATATGCCCAGCCAACAGACCTGGCCTATGCCCTGGACAGATACCAGATGGATCGCTCGGGCTATCTGGGTGCCTTATATTCCTGTACCAAGAGACAGAGATATGTTGGTCCAACACTGCACACAATACACATCTGGCATCTGGCAAACTCGCGGTTGGGATGGGTTAACGTGCTCACCAAGGTAACGCCATTATGGTATACTCAGAAACTAGGCATGCTGTGCTATCAACCAGGGTTTGATGGGTGGGATATGATAGGCATCTCGGTAGTGAAGGACTTGATTAAAAAAGGGGAAATACTCAAATTTGAAGATCTCCAGAGGATCTACCAGATGGCTCCGGGAGAGGTATTTCGGTACCTGCAAATAAGGCATGCCTTACGGGCGGCCTTCCCGAGTGGCGACGACATACCGCCTCTGGAGGATCGCTTGCTCGATGGGCCACTGCAGCCGAAAGCAATATCCTTGACGTACAAAAAACTTAGTAATAATTTACCGGAGAATTATGGCAAACTCAAGGAGCAATGGGAGAGAGATCTGGGCAGATTGAAGAAGAGGATTTGTGACTGGCTCTTATGTCACCTAGGGAAGCGGCCATCACGCTCAGATTTAGACTGATACAACTTAGGATTTTACATCGGTCGTATATGACGGGGACAACTCTTGCCAAAATAGGGGAGAGGCAAGATGACCTGTGCTTGAAGGGTTGCAGGCTGCCGGCTACCTTCTATCACATACTGCGTGAATGCACGCCGGTATGCGGTCTCTGGGAGAGAGCCACGAATCATATGAAATCTGCACTGGGAAAGACGGTGGCCCTGACATCCCGCCTGGGCCTGCTAAACATATGGGCGGACTCGGACCTGACTGAGATTGAACAGCAACTGGTGACGCTGGGGTACACGTTGGTAAAAAGAGAACTGGCTAGGGGGTGGGGGGAGCGGCACCACCTGCTGTATCAGTATGGCTGAAAGAACTGGATAGATGTATGATTGCGGAGAAAGAAGTATTTATAACCAGGGGTGCCCGAGAAAATGGGATAAAAAATGGTCGAAATGGAACACCTACAGGGGAGAGTTTTGTGTATCACCCATGGTGGAACTAGAAATGCGCAGGAATGTGGACAGAGACGTAACTTCTTAAAATGTCAACTTTCTCAACTTCTGTAACATATATGATGATGAGTGTAACTTGCTAATAACATGTGTCAATACTATATGATTGTCTGTCACAAACCTTTATCAATAAAAACAATTAAAAAAAATTAAAAACCTTAGAAATTCACTTACAAAACCAAAGGTTACAGGGACGTTATAGTTAGCAAATAGATTTCAAATATTATAGTCTGGAAAATGACTAACATGTTTCAGGCAGTTTTTAAGAATAACATTATGTTTGTGTTTGGATATTTGCCTTTATGTAGTTCCCAACCATACAAGATAATGTTTAGCAACATTTGGCCTAGCTTTATGAATGCGATGCAACATTCCTATACTAAATCCTTTTTGAGCTATGAGGAGGGACATCCAGTGACTTTGCAACAAGTTGAGCGGTCAGCTTCTTACTTCAGATATGGATTTTAGCTTCTTGCCAACAAACCTCAAATATCATATAATGTGTCCTTGGTCTGGCACTAGTGGTATCAAGTCAGCATTATCAAGGAAAGCTCTCTTCCATCCCTCGTGGCCCACATCACACTAGGCTTTTCTTCTGCAAACTAAAACACAGCAAAATGTATGGTTTGAAAAATAGGTGTATTCCTCTGAATTCAGATTGTAAACACCAAAGTTCCGATTCACTGCCTTTATTTTATAGTTGATAGAGTAGAACTACAGTAGCAACACTCACATACTACAAAATGTAATATACAATCCTATGGCCAGAGACGTCTGCCTTTTGCTACCACTGTCTTTTCTGTGTAAAGATCCCCACGACAGCAACATTGAACTCCTCACACATAGGAATACGTTTTGGTAGTGAATGTGAGCGGACCAGGGGAAATGTGGAAAAATGGGGAATAATTACTCAGCAAGGTGAGGGGCTTCAGGAAATTTAGGGAGGATTTTGGGAGGGATAAGCTGATACAAAGAACAGACACACAAAAGACTAAGGGCCTGACTAATATCTTGGGGGACTGGTTACTTCATCACAACAGTGATGTATTTGCCGTCTGCTGAAATATAAATCCCATGGGATATAATGGGATTTATATTTCAGTGGACGGGATATCCATCACCGTTGAGATGGAGGAACCAGTCTGCCAAAATCTAAATCAGGCCCTTAGTTTTTTGTGTGTCTATTTCACACTAAAGACTAATTGCAGGTCAGAAAATACTCTTCTAAAGTTACTACTGTTCTAAACAGTCAAAACAGACTCAAATGTTTTCCATCCCAGTCCTGGAGTAATTCAGGCACCACACAAGGCCAATGTAAAAAATTGGAGGACATAGCACCAAAAAGCGCAAAGCCTTAAATGTGGATATCTGGTTGTGCAGAACCGGGATTAAGTCACAAGTTCAGGTCGACTGCTTCAGAGAACAGGCCAACTACAAGGACCCAGTTAGGCCTGCTGAAAAAAGTGCCTTGTATTCTGGTTTGCAGAGTGTTGCGAGGATCCGCATCGAAGATGTGTCGCGCAATTGAAGTGATGCATGAGTTCTGGGTTGTGGTGAGGCTACGATGCGAGGCCCTGCACCTTGTAGAGGATTCCGTTGACGAGAGCTTGTGATGCGAAGACTTACATCGAGGATGCATTGTGTAGTTCAGATGATGCATCCTTTCCAAGAAACTGTGAGCCTGTGATGTGGGGTCTGGCGTCAAGGCTGTTGTCAATAAGGGATGTGAGGGCCTGTGATAAGGATGCATCATGTAGCAGCAGTTCCAAAGAGGCTGTGGCCGCGATGCAGGTCTTTGCAATGGGTCCAATCGATGCAGCAGCGGTGATGTGTCGGTTCTGCTCTGGGTAGCACCACGCAGCAGAGAAGATGCGTCGCTTCCGCTGGATCCACAGAGGCCGTAGACCACCTTAGGCCCACTTACAAGGATCCAGGACTGGGGTAGCACCACTTGGCAGGGTAGACTCACATCTGCTTGAGTCCAGGTGCTGGGGCCAAAATTGTTCTGACCCTAAGGCTCAAGTAAGGAGACCAGCCATGAGCCCTTTTAGCCCCTCGTGTGGTCCTGGTTTCAACAGATGCAGGCCCAGTCCTTCTCACCCAGGCAGGAGGGCAGCAGGCATGAAGTCAGCACAACAGGACAGCTCTCCTCTAGAGCAGCAGTCCAGAAGAGTTGCAGTCCTTTCAGCGGCACAGCAGTCCTTCTTCCTGGCAGAGTATCTGGCAGAAGTGTACTGAAGATTTAGTATCTGAGATCTAGTATTTATACATAGTTGTGCCTTTGGAGGTGGGAAGAATCTTCTATGGGCATGCCTTGAAATGCACAGGTGCCCTGCCTTCCTGGCCCTGTCTCCAGACTAACTACAGGGGATATGAAGCCCTTTGTGTGGAGGCAGGACAAAGCCCATTCAAGTGTAAGTTGGCTGAGTCCAGCTCCACACGCTCATCCTGCCGGTGATGGCCTATCCAGGCACACCTCAGGGCAGTATTGTGTGCGGCTGACGAGGAGGAATACACAAAGCCCAGTTATCAAGTATACCCAGTGATGTGACCCAGAGACAGGCTAGAGACACCAAATGGCTAAGGCAGTAAAATGCCAACTTAAAGTTTGGGCTGGACTGTTCCTGTGGGGAACAGGTTCAAGACTGATTTGCATTGTGGGATGGTAGGGCCTCTAGATTCACTCTACAGAAACTATCAAAAGGGTGGTACCAAGGAGGGATAGCGTTGCCTGACCTCAGGTTGTACTACTGGGCCTCTCAGTTGGTGGCCGTGAGTAGTTGGATATATGCCCAGCCAACAGACCTGGCCTATGCCCTGGACAGATACCAGATGGATCGCTCGGGCTATCTGGGTGCCTTATATTCCTGTACCAAGAGACAGAGATATGTTGGTCCAACACTGCACACAATACACATCTGGCATCTGGCAAACTCGCGGTTGGGATGGGTTAACGTGCTCACCAAGGTAACGCCATTATGTTACACTCAGAAACTAGGCATGCTGTGCTATCAACCAGGGTTTGATGGGTGGGATATGATAGGCATCTCGGTAGTGAAGGACTTGATTAAAAAAGGGGAAATACTCAAATTTGAAGATCTCCAGAGGATCTACCAGATGGCTCCGGGAGAGGTATTTCGGTACCTGCAAATAAGGCATGCCTTACGGGCGGCCTTCCCGAGTGGCGAGGACATACCGCCTCTGGAGGATCGCTTGCTCGATGGGCCACTGCAGCCGGAAGCAATATCCTTGACGTACAAAAAACTTAGTAATAATTTACCGGAGAATTATGGCAAACTCAAGGAGCAATGGGAGAGAGATCTGGGCAGATTGAAGAAGAGGATTTGTGACTGGCTCTTATGTCACCTAGGGAAGCGGCCATCACGCTCAGATTTAGACTGATACAACTTAGGATTTTACATCGGTCGTATATGACGGGGACAACTCTTGCCAAAATAGGGGAGAGGCAAGATGACCTGTGCTTGAAGGGTTGCAGGCTGCTGGCTACCTTCTATCACATACTGTGTGAATGCACGCCGGTATGCGGTCTCTGGGAGAGAGCCACGAATCATATGAAATCTGCACTGGGAAAGACGGTGGCCCTGACATCCCGCCTGGGCCTGCTAAACATATGGGCGGACTCGGACCTGACTGAGATTGAACAGCAACTGGTGACGCTGGGGTACACGTTGGTAAAAAGAGAACTGGCTAGGGGGTGGGGGGAGCGGCACCACCTGCTGTATCAGTATGGCTGAAAGAACTGGATAGATGTATGATTGCGGAGAAAGAAGTATTTATAACCAGGGGTGCCCGAGAAAATGGGATAAAAAATGGTCGAAATGGAACACCTACAGGGGAGAGTTTTGTGTATCACCCATGGTGGAACTAGAAATGCGCAGGAATGTGGACAGAGACGTAACTTCTTAAAATGTCAACTTTCTCAACTTCTGTAACATATATGATGATGAGTGTAACTTGCTAATAACATGTGTCAATACTATATGATTGTCTGTCACAAACCTTTATCAATAAAAACAATTAAAAAAAATTAAAAACCTTAGAAATTCACTTACAAAACCAAAGGTTACAGGGACGTTATAGTTAGCAAATAGATTTCAAATATTATAGTCTGGAAAATGACTAACATGTTTCAGGCAGTTTTTAAGAATAACATTATGTTTGTGTTTGGATGTTTGCCTTTATGTAGTTCCCAACCATACAAGATAATGTTTAGCAACATTTGGCCTAGCTTTATGAATGAGATGCAACATTCCTATACTAAATCCATTTTGAGCTATGAGGAGGGACATCCAGTGACTTTGCAACAAGTTGAGCGGTCAGCTTCTTACTTCAGATATGGATTTTAGCTTCTTGCCAACAAACCTCAAATATCATATAATGTGTCCTTGGTCTGGCACTAGTGGTATCAAGTCAGCATTATCAAGGAAAGCTCTCTTCCATCCCTCGTGGCCCACATCACACTAGGCTTTTCTTCTGCAAACTAAAACACAGCAAAATGTATGGTTTGAAAAATAGGTGTATTCCTCTGAATTCAGATTGTAAACACCAAAGTTCCGATTCACTGCCTTTATTTTATAGTTGATAGAGTAGAACTACAGTAGCAACACTCACATACTACAAAATGTAATATACAATCCTATGGCCAGAGACGTCTGCCTTTTGCTACCACTGTCTTTTCTGTGTAAAGATCCCCACGACAGCAACATTGAACTCCTCACACATAGGAATACGTTTTGGTAGTGAATGTGAGCGGACCAGGGGAAATGTGGAAAAATGGGGAATAATTACTCAGCAAGGTGAGGGGCTTCAGGAAATTTAGGGAGGATTTTGGGAGGGATAAGCTGATACAAAGAACAGACACACAAAAGACTAAGGGCCTAATTAATATCTTGGGGGACTGGTTACTTCATCACAACAGTGATGTATTTGCCGTCTGCTGAAATATAAATCCCATGGGATATAATGGGATTTATATTTCAGTGGACGGGATATCCATCACCGTTGAGATGGAGGAACCAGTCTGCCAAAATCTAAATCAGGCCCTTAATTTTTTGTGTGTCTATTTCACACTAAAGACTAATTGCAGGTCAGAAAATACTCTTCTAAAGTTACTACTGTTCTAAACAGTCAAAACAGACTCAAATGTTTTCCATCCCAGTCCTGGAGTAAGTCAGGCACCACACAAGGCCAATGTAAAAAATTGGAGGACATAGCACCAAAAAGCGCAAAGCCTTAAATGTGGATATCTGGTTGTGCAGAACCGGGATTAAGTCACAAGTTCAGGTCGACTGCTTCAGAGAACAGGCCAACTACAAGGACCCAGTTAGGCCTGCTGAAAAAAGTGCCTTGTATTCTGGTTTGCAGAGTGTTGCGAGGATCCGCATCGAAGATGTGTCGCGCAATTGAAGTGATGCATGAGTTCTGGGTTGTGGTGAGGCTACGATGCGAGGCCCTGCACCTTGTAGAGGATCCCGTTGACGAGAGCTTGTGATGCGAAGACTTACATCGAGGATGCATCGTGTAGTTCAGATGATGCATCCTTTCCAAGAAACTGTGAGCCTGTGATGTGGGGTCTGGCGTCAAGGCTGTTGTCAATAAGGGATGTGAGGGCCTGTGATAAGGATGCATCATGTAGCAGCAGTTCCAAAGAGGCTGTGGCCGCGATGCAGGTCTTTGCAATGGGTCCAATTGATGCAGCAGCGGTGATGTGTCGGTTCTGCTCTGGGTAGCACCACGCAGCAGAGAAGATGCGTCGCTTCCGCTGGATCCACAGAGGCCGTAGACCACCTTAGGCCCACTTACAAGGATCCAGGACTGGGGTAGCACCACTTGGCAGGGTAGACTCACATCTGCTTGAGTCCAGGTGCTGGGGCCAAAATTGTTCTGACCCTAAGGCTCAAGTAAGGAGACCAGCCAATGAGCCCTTTTAGCCCCTCGTGTGGTCCTGGTTTCAACAGATGCAGGCCCAGTCCTTCTCACCCAGGCAGGAGGGCAGCAGGCATGAAGTCAGCACAACAGGACAGCTCTCCTCTAGAGCAGCAGTCCAGAAGAGTTGCAGTCCTTTCAGCGGCACAGCAGTCCTTCTTCCTGGCAGAGTATCTGGCAGAAGTGTACTGAAGATTTAGTATCTGAGATCTAGTATTTATACATAGTTGTGCCTTTGGAGGTGGGAAGAATCTTCTATGGGCATGCCTTGAAATGCACAGGTGCCCTGCCTTCCTGGCCCTGTCTCCAGACTAACTACAGGGGATATGAAGCCCTTTGTGTGGAGGCAGGACAAAGCCCATTCAAGTGTAAGTTGGCTGAGTCCAGCTCCACACGCTCATCCTGCCGGTGATGGCCTATCCAGGCACACCTCAGGGCAGTATTGTGTGCGGCTGACGAGGAGGAATACACAAAGCCCAGTTATCAAGTATACCCAGTGATGTGACCCAGAGACAGGCTAGAGACACCAAATGGCTAAGGCAGTAAAATGCCAACTTAAAGTTTGGGCTGGACTGTTCCTGTGGGGAACAGGTTCAAGACTGATTTGCATAGGCCTGGGTCCAAACTGGAATGGCATGGTGAGAAGCAAAATGAGGGATTTAGGCCCAGTCTGTGTACTGGAGGTTAATGTTTGGCATTGTACAGCATTCCGTCCATCAATTGTTCTTTTTGCATTTGTCACCCCAAGTGGGACTGGTATGCCCAGATTTAGGTCCTTTGCTTGCAATGCCACTGGAGTCAAGCTAGCATGGCTGATGAAGGGTGATACACCGAAACTGGTCCAAGGATGCTTGTTTCCAATACAGAGAGGACCTGGCCTGGCAGTTTGGGCTGGACTGTTCCCATGGGTAGCAGAGTCAGGACTGATTTGCATATGGCTGGGTTCAATCTGGAATGGCATAGTGAGCAAATAAACTATGGATTTATGCTCAAATCGCTGTACTGGGGGTGAATGTTTAACATTGTACAACTTCGGTCCATCAATTGTTCTTTTCGAACTTTCTCAAATTGACATTCGCAAAAATGTAATGAAAGTCTGACTTCACTATACGTTAGAAGTTTTCATTACAATTCCAAAGACATCAAACATGAACTGGTTAACTGCTCCCATTTGGAATTTACAGGTTATTAAATGTGATAAGGTAACTCCAATGCTATCCTAAGGGAGAGGTAGACCTCCCAGTAGTGAAAAACGAATGCAAGAGTTTTTTCACTACCAGGACATGTAAAACTTAAAAGTACATGTCGAACTTTTTAAATACACTTCACCCTATGAGCTATCCAGGGCCTACCCTAGGGGTGACTTTTATTTATAAAAAAGAAAAGTTTATTCCTGGCATAAGGTTTATTTTGCCAGGTCGAGATGGCAGTTTAAAACTGCACACACAGGCTGCAATGGCAAGCCTGAGCCATGTTTAAAAGTGCTACTTAAGCAGGTGGCATAACCAGTGCTGAAAGTACACTAGTAGCATTTAATTTACAGGCCCTGGGTACACATAGTGCCACTTTACTCGGGACTTACAAGCAAATGAAATATGGCAATTGGGTATAAGTCAAAATGATCTTATTTAAAGGAGAAAGCGCAAGCACTTTAGCACTGGTTAACTGTGGTAAAATGCACACAGTAATAAGGCCAGCAAAAAAGGGTTGAGAAACCAGGATGGTAAAGGCAAAACGTTTGGCAGTGACCCTGTATAAAGGACCAAATCCAACAGCTAATCAGTGGCACTGTAACTCACTCCTGTAGATAGCAATGGAGGCAGGAAATTATATATATATATATATATATATATTTATATATATATATATAAAACAGCAACTCCTCTCGTATATCAGTTGGCAGCGAAGAACAGGAGCCTAGACCCTTGATCACATGACGCGTTTCACAGTTGTTGGCCAGCTTTTAAATCATTTTTTTGCATTTATCTTAAAGTGACAAGTGCAAATTGGATGCAAGGTACATGGACATAGTAAAAATACTGTTGCAAGGGCGACTGATTACAATTCAAAAAGCAATATTGTTCAAGTATGATGTTATAAATATCTTGTTATTAAAAACACAATTGTCATAAATACATTTTATAGACAAATTTGTTATGTTTTTAAAATGTCAATGCTTAATAGATCTAAAACAGCCACTATTGCTAAAAATCTTAATTATAGTGGTATAAAAACTCTTTGTTAAATGCTCTTAAAATGCTGTGTGTAAAGTAAAAGCATGGCTAGTTCATAAAACATCACGGTTTAAATACCAAAAGTCACCACTAGGGAGATTTTTTGAAGTTTGATACACTCATTTCAGAGATCCAATATTGTTGCTAAACTTCAGAAAAAATGTTGCTATTCGTTAAACAATATTGTGTTTGCTAGATATATATTGCCCATAGCTGTGCAATCATTATACCAATGATAATAGTTCTCTATTAGAAAATCATTGCGTTATTCAAAAAAGTGCAAGTGCAAAATTATTAAACATATGATGTGACGTGTGTAATTCACCTTTGTGTAAAAAAGCGAAAACCTATACAATTAACTGTGACGGTTATAAAAGGGGGCTATTTGCAATTTTATTGATACCGTGCTATGACTAATATTTAAATCACAAAAGCTTTTGTCATTGTCAAGTATCAGAGGTAGGTATAAAGATCCTCTGTCCCATTAAGACCCAAGGCTGCTTACTGTCCAATTCCAGGATATATCTAATTTCTGGCTTCCTGAGGTCCTTTTCCCTACTGCCTGCTCTTTTGTTTGGTGGCACACAGAGCCAATTAGAAAATATGTAAGATCTTTGGGATCTCCACTGTTGGAATCCTTTTTTTTTTAAACCTTTATTTTTTGATTTTATACAAGATACAAAAAACAGAAATCCCCCCCACCCACCACACAGGCATCATTAAAAAACACAGTATTACATCAATCGATGGACTCATTATGGCATTCTGCTTAAAAAAGACCACATCTGTAATCAAGGAAGTCCGTGTCACTGTTGGAATCCTTAAAGTGATGTGCCACTGGGTAGGCCTGATCGCTATTTTTAAAACCCTGATGTGCTGGAGTATCCTTTTGTGGCTCTGAAGGATAGTACTCCTTACATACCGTAGGCCACACAGACACTCCAGCACATAGGCCACATATTCCGACTTGCATGTCAGGCTTCTGTATATGGGTTTGTCCTGGTCACTGAAAGGTGTTCTATTGGAGGATTTATTGACCCAATATTGACACGCATTGCGGGATCTGCATTTGAAAAAGCCCTTTCGTTGTGAAAGCCACTTGGTTTTGGTATAGTTCCACGGATCATTGTGGACTAACTCGTCTCTCATTGAAGGAGCTTTATTATAGGTGATTGCTGCCCTAGTGGGTAGTAAATGGCCTATAGTTGGATCGCTTAAAACAAGGGGCCAGTTTTTCTTGATAATGTTGTTGATGGTTCTCGCTTGTTTACTGTAACCAATGATAATTCTGAAGGTTTCAGAATTTTCATAGTTGTTTGATTTAATGGGTCTAGTTCTATTTGACCCTGTCTGTGGTGTTAATAGAGATTCTCTTTTGATACTGTTGCTTTTAGATATCGCAGTTGAAATTGTCTTTTGAGAGTAGCCTCTGTCAAGAAACATTCTTTGACTGGCTAGTTGGGCATCAGTAAGGCATCGTCATTGCTGCAAATGCGTTTTAATCGGAGCATCTCACCATAAGGTATACTTTGTATTAGATGTTACGGGTGAGAGCTCCTAGCATGTAAAACTGCATTTTCAGCTGGTTTTTTGCGATGTAATCTGGTGGCAATTTTCCCTTCCCTGATATAAACCTGTACATCAAGAAAGTTGACTGCTTGATCACTTACGGTGGCTGTGAACTCTAAATTGAGGTTGATAATATATAGGTTTTCAATGAATCTTTCCGCCTGTGGCTGGGCTCCCTGCCAGATGATGAAAAGATCATCGATATACCTTAGCCAAAGCCTGATGTTTTTGGTGACTACTTCCTCATGTTCTTTAAATAGGACCAGCTCCTCCCACCATCCCATGTGGATACATGCATAACGAGGGGAGAAGCTGGCCTCCATGGCTACACCTTGTAATTGTTGAAATAAAGTATTCTGGAATATATAGATGTTATTATTCAAACAGAATTTGACCATATCTCTAAGCATTTTACTGTGATGTACAAACTCAGGTGGTCTCTGATCAAGATAGTGTGTCAAAGCCTTCATACCATCTTTATAGAAGTATAAAGTGAGGAAACATCCAACGTAATTAAAAGATAATCATTGTTACACTCACAATTCTGGATTTTTTTATAAAAAATCTCCAGTATCCCGGATGTATGAGGGTAAATATTGTAAAAAGTTTTGAAGGAAATAGTCTACATATACGGAAGTGCGCTCCAGGAGGCTGTTTCTTGCTGAAATAATCGGTCTTCCTGGCTGTTTGGCGGGGTCTTTGTGTATCTTAGGGATAAAATACATGATGGGTGTTACTGGATGATCATTCCGCAAGAATATATATTCCTGTTGCGTGAGTAACCCTGCGTTCTTCAATTTCATCCTATATGTATTGTATGAAGTCCTATGAGTTGCCTGGTCACATTTGTGGTTACATTTGTGATAACATTGCCTATCCAGGAGCTGATTCATTGCTTCTTTAATGTAGTCCGTTTTGTTCCATAAGACTAGATTATCAGAGTTGCGAATAATCAATTCCGTGTTGGATTCGAGTTTTGTCATCAGTGAGTGATATTGGATGTCCGTTTTGTTTTTCTTTGTTCTAGTCAACCTCTGAACTTTGTGATTCAGTTTCTTAATCTCACTCACTATTTGCTATTGAAATATTTCGATTGCGTCGCTAGGCGTGATTGGGCTGAAGCTGGAGCTAGGTTTTAAAGGTGTTGCTTCAATACCCCGATCTTTTTTGTTGTATGGAGGGGCATTTTATTCTTCAAATTGTATGGAGGTCATATTTTCATCCAACAATTCTTGCATCGTTTGGAGAGCAGGCATGTCAGTTACTGTAAGGCCGAAAGGAGGAGACAGCTGTGGAAGTGTTTCTTGTTGTTTGCTAATGTTAGTCTCAAGGGATTTATTTTGTAAGAAGTATTTTTTAACTTTTAATTTTCATATACTTCTGTAAATATCCATGCGAGTTGAAACATAATTAAAAGAACTTTCCGGACAGAATTAAAGTTCTAACGATAATAATTGCTCCTCCGCTTTGGTCAAATCGATATTTGCCAGATTTATTACAGTTGGACTTATTGTTGAGTCTGTCATCTCCAATTCCGGCATGTTTGTTGTCCTCGTTTTTTGGGTGCGCTTGAATTTTGCTGCTGTCCTCTCTCAGCGTTTTGTAGTTGATTTTTTACTTAAGATTTCATTTGAGTTCTGGGGAGCAGGGTTTGCCTGTGCTCCCAGCATAAAAAGTCAACTTTTTTCACCAGTGACATTTTGACTGGTATTTGTTGTGCAGCATGACTTCGGAAATCTTGTTCCGTCTCACTCTCTATCGCGGAGCTGAGATCCGAGGTAGGAGCTGCATCTGTTTGAGCTCCCCCACTTGTCATATTCGATTTTGTTCCCTGGGGCACGCCATATTTAGAAGCCTTGATTGAATCGAATTTTCTCGCAAATGTAAAGTGCGACCACACTCATATATATAGGTATCGGACAGCTCCGGCCCGCCTCCAGTGCTCGCCAAGCCAGTGGCTGCTGCCAGGCGCAGCTCGTGACTTCACGGTGGAGCCGCTCTCATTGCACAGCGGCTCACAGCCCGGCGGACACCTACATGGGGGGCTCGAACGTTATAGGGGACCCAGGGAAGGCCTTGTGGACTATAAATTCACCCCAGGCGCAACCAACCGCCACCCTGCACCTTTGACATTAACATTTCTGAATCACATGGGCTGGATTTCTGCTTGCTTACCCACACATAGTACATACCCTAATTTGATGGCTTCTGGGAACTGTAGTTCATTTTGCTCTGCAGTGTGTACACGGACATGTGATCTGGGGCAAGGTGCACTCCGACCAATAGGAGTGGAGCAACCATTCAAAGGAGCGGGTGGAGCAGCATCCTGTTGTTTAGCGGCATCCGAAGACGGCTGTAATGCCGAAATGCATCATGCCCGAATTTTCCATTAAAAGTTTTCCTGGATTCCCCTGGGCTTCATACTTTTCTTTATTGGAGGAGTCTGCGGTGAGATATATATATATATATATATATATATATATATATATATATATATATATATATATATATATATATATATATATATATATATATATATATATATATCTCAATATATATCAATATATATATATATATATATATATATATATATATATATATCAATTCAAAAGAGTTGCCTGCTGTAAGAAGAGCCAAATATATGTTATTTAAGAAAATATTAATCAACTTTATTGAAAAAAAATGACTTTTAAATTATTTTAAAAGCAATGTAAACTATTTTTTGTAAATTAATTAGATATATAACTTTTAGTATTAAATCTTTTATTGAAAGATTGCAGCACATAGATAAACAATATCATCAATTGCAGCCATCACATCACCCCCAGTAAGACAAGAAAAAGAGGGCCTACATCAGAACTTTAACAGACAAGAAAAAGTAAGATCAGACCAACAAAACCCCCCACCCTTCCCTACCCCCCACCCGTGTTCTAAGTCCACCATCCATAACATTCATACCGTTGCAACTCTCAGTCTGCCTTCGGATGCTCAGTATTAGAGAGGCGAAGTGCCCGGAGGTATCGAGGACACGTGACCTCATGGAATTCCGAGGCCAGTAGGGACAAGAAAGGCTGCCATAGCTCTGCGTACCTGGACCCCTACCCTGCTAAGGTCAGGGAAGCTTTTTCATCCTGAGCACATGCCACAGTCGGTGAAGCCAGCCATTGAAGGTAGGGATGTGTGCGGTGCGCCAATGTGTGAGGATATTTTGCATTGCAGAGCCCAGTGTGATAGCAATTAGACGGCCTCTGCGGGAGCGCAGAGGATATGTGAAAGGCTTCGGGAGTCCCAGGAGAACATATGAGGGGAGGCACTGGATCTCAGAATCAAAATGCGCATCTACCTCATCCAACACCTGCTTCCAATAAGCTTGGAGGTGCACACAATCCTAGTCGTCTCTTTGGTATGATGAGTGGTATGATCCATCGCGTGGAGACGCTGCGGGGTGTAGTACCAATAAGTTGCTATTTTAGTGAAAGTGTCAGTAAGCCCCATGTGGTACGCGGAATGCCTCACCCTATAAAATATACCCTCCCACTCCTTACGGCTAAGTGTCCTACCTAACTCCCTTTCCCAGCGCGCCTTGCCAGCACTATAGGTATGGGCATACCTAGCCAGTAGCATTTTATATAAATCTGAGATTAATTTTTCGTCCGTCGTGCGGGTAATCAGCCAGCGTTCATAGGGCAGGAGGTGCCTATCGGCCACCAGGCGGACATGCTCACTAAGTGCCCAGTGTCGCACTTGAAGGTAACGCAGTCTCTCAATCTCCGGCATCCCATGCGTTTGCTGAAACTGAGTGAAAGGAATCATTCCCTCCAGTGAATACATGTGAAAGAGGAATCGGCAACCTGCCGGTCGCCACCTCTCATAGGCCACTGAATTGGTACCCGGTGTAAAGTCAGGGTTGTCCATCAAAGGGGTGAGTTGTGACGGAAAAGTAGTAAGTTCGTGTTTAAGATTAGTTTGGTCCCAGACTTTTAGGGGCACTCGCGTAATGTGGGACATACAAAGATTGGGAGGACGATGCTGTTTCCTGAGAAATGGAATTTCCTGTAGGTGGTGTCCGGCCACGGCTTGATCCTGGAACAGCCAATGTTTCTCGGACTCCCATCTACTCCACTCCACTAAGAGACGCAATTGAGCTGCCTGGAAGTAGAGCAAAAGGTCCGGTTTCCCAAGTCCCCCGCCCTTCGGTGGGAGCATCGCCAGTCTTAGTTTTAGTTGCGGTTTACGCCCATTCCAGATGAACTGGGCCAGTTCCGCTTGGGTCTGCTGTATCCAACCCGGTGGTGGCCAGAGAGGGATAGTGCGAAATAAATATAAAATCTGGGGAAGAACAGTCATTTTGACTGCAGCTATATTGCCCAACCATGACAGCGGGTAGTGTTTCCACCGCCCTAGTTCCCGCAGAATTTTCTGTCGCAGCAGAGTATAGTTAATAGTGACTGTATCGGAAAGTGAGGGGGCCAGTTGAATCCCCAGATACGGGATAGCCCCTGTTGCCCATTGAATGGGAAATGAGCTTTGCAAGAATTCTCGGGTGGATGCGCCCAAAGATTGCTCAAGGGCCTCCGACTTGCCCATGTTAATTTTGAAGCCGGAGGATTGTGCAAAGAGGTCCAGATCCGCAAGACAGGCAGGCAGGGAGTCCCGTGGGTTAGACAATGAAATCAAGACATCATCAGCGTAGAGGCTGATTGTATGAACAAAGCCCCCACATTTGATCCCTGCCACCTGCGGGTTAAGCCGCAGTTTCTGCGCTAGGGGCTCCAGGTAAAAGGCGAAAAGGAGGGGCAACGGAGGGCACCCCTGCCGAGTGCCCCTCTCAATGGGGAATCGAGGAGACATGTGCCCATTAACTCGAACCACCGCCGTCGGAAACCTGTAGCAGTTCAACACATATGTGCGGAACTTTGCACCCAAACCCGCCTTCACCAAGACTTTCTCCAGGTAAGGCCAATGCACCCTATCGAACGCTTTTTCAGCGTCGATAGATAGCATTAATAATTCTCCACTTGTAAGAGTCGCTCTCTCAATAAGGTGCAGAGCCGGCTTAGTATTGTCTGAGGTTTGCCGTTCCGGGATAAATCCTGCCTGTCCGGGTCGACCAAGCCACCCATATGAGGCTCAAGACGGGCTGCCAGTATCCCCGTGTATAACTTAAGATCCACGTTAAGAAGCGAGATGGGCGATAAGCACCACATTGCGACTTATCCTTCCCCGGCTTAGGGATTACAGCTATGGAGGCCTGTAGGAGGTCTCCCGGTATTGCCCCAGGCTCTGAGAAGGTGTTAAAATGGTGCGTGAGAAGTGGGGCAACTTGTGTACAGAAGGTCTTATAGAATATGGCCGGAAAACTGTCCGGACCTGGTACCTTGGCTACTTTAAGGCGCGAGATGGCAGAAACAACCTCCTCCAGCCGGATGTCACGCTCGAGATGCTCAGCCTGCTCCGCCATGAGGGTAGGTAGTGGGCCGGAGGCAAGAAAGGCCTCTGCATCCGAGTCCCTCAAGGGGGAACTGGTATAGAGGTCAGTATAAAACTCACTGAAAGCCGTCGCGATGCCAGGGTCGCCAGACACGCACCGGCAATCCGGTCAAAGTATTTCCCGAACCATTTGTTGCTGGCGAGCCTCACACAATTTGTGAGCTCCCGCACCTATCCCCACCCGTATAATAGGCATGTTGGAGTCTCAGCGCCGCAAATTCCGCCCTATCTTGATCAATTGCTGCCAATTGCTGCCTCACTGCCTTAAGTTGCCTCCATATGCGCGGAGCCCCTGTGCGCAGGTGCATTTGCTCCAACTCCCTCGTGCACTGGCTGAGTTCTCCCCGTTTGCGATTACGCTCAACATTATCTGCCGCTGATATTGCAATATGTCCCCCCGTAGAACCGCTTTCAATGCTGCCCATTGTGTGGCGAGTGTGGTGTCTGTGTTGCTGTTGTGATTAAGGAAATCCGCTATGACGCACTGTATTCTTGTGACTACCTCCGCGCGGTGTAGTAGAGTGTCTCTAAGTCGCCATGTTCGCTGTGCGTGCTGAATTGGTGGGAAGGCCAGTACTACGGTCACCGGGGCATGATCAGAGAGGGAAGCAACCCCAATCTCCACCTCCGTTGCCAATGCCTGCAGGGAAGCCGACGCCAGCAAATAATCCAGACAGGCGTATGTTTTGTGGGCATTAGAATAATAGGAGTATGAACGTCTCTGAGGGTGAAAGCTGCACCATAAATCACTAAACCTAGGTCACGAAGATGGACCAGGCCCTCTGACGAGAGAGCGCCAGTTTGCGAGGAGCGCTGACATGATCTATCTAGAATGTTGTGAAACACCAAATTCAAGTCCCCTCCCAACAGAATGTGATGGTCCGGAGTGACGGTAGCATCAGTGAGGGCCGAGTGAAAGAACCTCTCCTGACCCTCGTTAGGGGCATAGATTGAGCCAACAGTGAACACGTGTTCCCCCAGAGCAATCTGTTATGTCAACAGCCTCCCCTTTATCTCAGCCTCCTTCTGTATGATCTTTCCCTTAAATCTCTGGGCCACCAGAATAGCTACACCTGCTGTCTTGTTGATGCTGAGGAAAAATACTGATGCGGGAACTTTCGGGATCTAAGGCGGTGACAATCTTTCTGCAAAAGGTGCGTCTCCAGTAGAAGACAGATGTCTGCCTTTGAGTGCTCTAAACAAAAAAGGACTGCCCTGCATTTCACCGGGTTAGTCAACCCCCTCACGTTCAAAGTGAGGACCCTGAGATCCGTGGACATCTACCACACCCTGTGGAGAGGAATCTAAAGGGCCGCACTAGCGCAGCAAAACCTAAAAAACAAGGGCGCCAGCAGTTCCAGAAGGACCAGGAGTTGAGCTTCATTCAAGACCCCAAGCATACGGTGGACAAGGAACACTAAACCCTCCCGCCTCCCGAAAATAAACCCCTCCCAACATGAAACCCAAAGTTCAAGAGCACATTGTCCATCATCCGTAGGTGATTGGGAATATACAGCAACGGGGTCATCCGATCAATTCGCAATAGCCCTCCCCGCCGCCGACGTCTAGGGCAAGAACACAAGCAAGTAAACAGCCGTAAGAAAAAGTAACAGGAAGGTCATCTGGAGTGAGGCGAGGTCAGACCAGATAAAACTGCCTCCACTGCGGCGTGTTGCCCATCTTTAATCTCGGCTGTAGGAAGCTTCCTTAAGCGGCGCCTTCTGCCCTTCTGCCGCCATCGGGGTCTAGAGTCCTCTGGTTCCACGGTATGCCCTGCTGACTTGTCCTCTTCAGCCGGGGGGTGTATACCCAGCAGGCGGCATGCTTCCCTCAAAGACCGGAGCTGGTGGAGTTTATTGTACAGTTTAAACACCAGGCGAAAGGGGTGGTCCCAGCTGTAGGAGATGTTGTATTGCTGTAAGTACGCTGTGACAGGTTTGAAGGTTCTGTGCTTCTGCAAGGTAAGTGCAGACAAGTCCTGGAATAAAACTGGGGATTGATTTCTGAAAGACAGGGGGTGCAATTGCCGTACTTTCTGGAGGATTTCTTCTTTTGTGCGGTAGTCCTGCACGCATGCCAAAATGTCCGGTAGAGGAGCCGACGGTGAGCGCGGGGGACCTACTCTAAGTACTCTGTCCAGTCAGGGTTCTGACTCCAAATAGCGCCCCAAAATGTGATTGAAAAGTTTGCTCGTGAATCCGAACAGGTCCTTGGTATCATCGGCCAGCGTAACGTCCCGTATCTGGATGTTGTGGCGACGAGAACGATTCTCTAAAACTTCCAGGTGCGTTTGTAGATCTACCTGTTGGTTGTAGATCCGCAATATCTCCTGTTGCAGCGCCTCTATTTCGGTATCTCTCCCGTCACTCTTGGTCTCCAGCTCTCCCACTCGCTCCCCTATGCCATCCATATCTCTGCGCACCTCTTTAATCTCCTCTGAGAATTCCTTCTTTAAGGTATGAAATTTTTCTCTCAGGGTAGTAAACGGCGATTCCAAAAAAGCCTTGGTGATGGGTTCTGAGCCATCCACCTGATCCGAGGCGGGGCGAGCAGCGCTTGCAGCCATGTCTTTTGGTTGCTGACTCGCCTGGGCCTTGGCAAACAAGTCCTTTACAGTTTTATCTTTGCGGACCCTGGCGGTGGACATATCGTTCTCTGTGCACTCCAGGAGTCACCTGCCAGGCTCACCCCTCCCTGGTGCCACTCAAGAGACCAGGTAAGCTGCTCACTCTCCCCAGCAGTCCTTCACGGCCAGGGGCTCCACGACAGACCTGCTCTTGGCACCAGGCAGTGTGCTCCCCGTAGCGCTGCAATTCAGCCCAAAGGGCCACAAATCCACCACCTGGCACTCCCCAAGTCTTCTGGTGAGCCGACCCCACCCGGGTCACCACTCAATACACTGAGCCACACCACGAGGCACTCCGACGCTCACCACCGGCCCGTCATTCGTCTCCCGTTACCTCGGGAGCAGCAGTCCGCTCCTCGAAGCTGTCCAGTACCTCCACCACTGGTCGCACTACCCTCCCAAGGCTGCCAGCCTCGCCTCCCAGATTCTAGGCTAGGCCGTCTCCACCAGCCGCCACACCGTCGCCGTCAATTCACCCAAGGCTACTGGTGCCTGCCTCCATGGCCCCCAGGAGGTTCTCCAGGCTCAACGGGTCGCTCAGAAATCATTAGAGCTGCCTCCACTCCCGGCCGCCGACAACCGCCACTCACATCCAAGGCAGAGCCCCCAAAGCGAGATTCCCACGAAGCAGCGCTTCCACTCCCCACACAGCCGTCTAACTCCTCATCCTCAGCTGAAAGGGCTGAATACACCGTCCAGCAATCAATGGTATTCCAAGCACTGCCACAGTCCCGTACCACTCAGCCACCCGCTGCTCTCCTTACCGGTATCACCAGGGGGCCCCCTGCAAACAAGCTCCACAACATTCCTGGGTCCCACCGTGGCCCGCTCCGTCAACAGGCAGATCTTGCGGCGGGCCCGAGCGCGGGCCGCCGCCAACCAGTGCTGCGGTTTTTAACTCAGGCCTCGTCGTTCTGGGCCTCTTCCTTCAGCAATGGCACAGTCAGAGTCCACGACTATGCCCGCACAATCCGGGCGGAGGGGCTGCCGCAAAATGGCAGCTCACCTCTGCCACTCCAATGCCGTCAAAGGATCTCGCCGCCAGGAAAACTCCAAGGCTCCCCAGGCCGGGCGACCGCTCGGAAAGCCGGGCCCCCGACACCAGTTCCCTGACACCGCTGCTCACCGGTGGCCGGAATGCGCCGTGGATGCTGCACAGTCCATCGCCGTGGACGCTGCACAAGATGGTGGGCGATCCGGGATTGTCGCAAGGCCGCAGGCCCCGTCCGCACGGGGGGGAAGGCCTAAAACACCCTCTCTCAGCAATTGCCGCAACGCGGCTCACCGTTCCAGCCACCAGTCTCCGGGGCACCCGCTCGGCAGGGCGTAGGACGGCGCGTCCGGTCACACGGCGCTCTATCTGAGTGCCCAGGCCTCGCAAGTCGTTCCCCAGCCACCGCTCCGATCCACTGGCCTGTGAAAGCAAAAGGAGCCTTCCGGGAGCCGGTCACTGAGCCAGAACTGCTCCTGCCAGGTCCCGGGGAAACACCCCACCAGCAAATAGGGCCGACTGCAGCAATTACGGCCGTTAAGCCGGTGCTAATATAGGCCGTCGGCGGGAGCTCCAGAGCAGGACGTCTGCTAACGCCGCCATCTTAGCCACGCCCAGATGAATAACTTTTAAACAAGTTTAATAAACATAAAATGAGAATAAAAATAATGTTAGTGAGGGTGAGTGACTTTAAAAAACAATATTGTATACAAATTAATGTGTACACATGAAATGAATGAAGGAGCCGAAGATGACCCCATGATGGGGAAAGCTTTGGGGCGCTGGGACAGCACGGGAACCAAAAACTATGCTCTAGCTAGCTTCTTATTGAACTGCTCCGATGCAGAGTTGCTGGAAGAATTGGAACAATTATCTACAGGATACAACAATGGAATCAACACGTTGTTACCAAGATTTATAGCAGATTGCAACTTTCCAACTATCACCATTCTTACATCTATCAATTCAACCTTAGTGACTGTAACTAATGCCCTGACATGGCAGTCCAACTAATTAAAACTGCAAATTGATTTAATTCAATCAGTGGCAAATTCGATACCAATATTGACTCACACATCCTCATTCTTAAATCAAACGTATTAACACTCAATCAACTTTTCACCAACCAGAATTGTTCTTGTATGCTGATTGTCGATAAATAATGTACTCTTCTGGAACTCCTGTTGTTCCCTTTGGAAAACCTAAAGAACATAATCCTGCACAAACCAACAAATGTAAATTCAGCAAACCTAAATCAGGAACCTACTAGTACTCAGTTGCTCTGGCAGAAGAGAAGCCCCCTACTTGGCCTCAAATGTGGAGGCAACTATAAAGCACACCTGCCCCATTCTGACAGCCCCTCGGTCCCTGACATTGATCATACAGGCTTTGATACAGACATCAGACCAGAGGCTTCACAACGAACACTCACAGCAAATCAGGCACAGCCCACTCTGCATGAGCAGAAACCACTCACAAGAAGGTAAAAAAAGGCTAAAGAAAAACAGAAACTTGCAGATACCACTGGCCGGAACTTGGGCCCAGTGGCCGCAAAATCTCTTAATCAGAGCTCTCTGCAACGACCGAAAAAATACCCAATGTTGGGCAAATAATACACAAACTCCAGGCAAAGCAATAGCAAGGCCATCACCTGTAGACGTACTTGTAAAGCGCATGTATGTAGACGTACTTGTAAAGCGCACTGATACTCCTGAGTGTCCTGGCGCTGTACTCATACCGCTAGGGAACCCTTCCTGGTTTTTCCCCGTGAAATGTCCACTCCTGGGCATCCCCAGGGTGCAACCAGGCATCCCTAGAGCTGTAGGGGGCCGTTGTGGAGACTAAGCAAGCTATTGCCAGAGTTGCAGCGTGGGGCCCATGCTTAGAGTAGGCACCGAGGCGAGAAATTAGGTCCGAGGAATTATGAGCCCAAGATCTGCCAAGACCAGCCAAGGCAGAAATTGAACCCTGGTCCCGGGCCAGACCTCTGCATCAGGGTCTGCCGCTCTAACCATTGAGCCCCACTTCTCCACCATTGAGCCACACTTCTCCACCTGGTACTGGGACTTCAAATGTATGTTCAGGAAGGGATATAAGGTTGTGACGTCTGTGGGGCAGGATGCCCCTGACACCTGGCAACTGGTCAACTTTAAGAATGGGGGACCGAAGACGGAGAACATGGCGGCTAGCAGCAGTAGCTAGTCGGGCGGCTCCGCAACTCTGACGGCATTTTCACAGCGTCTCATTGTGTTTTCCACGGCAGTATATTTCCCCGAGTGTCGGAATATGTCTAAAACAACTTGGGCATTTGCGAGGGCTTTTACCGGTGCAGCTCTGTTTTGTTAAGGCGTTTAATGCATCGCGTGGTACTGGGAAAGATCTGACAGCCTGTCCCTCGGCAGCCTCCGGCAGTACGTGGTACTCCGCAGCGCTCTGCAGGTCAGACTACACTTCCATTGGAGTTTTCTGTGTTTCCTGTCTTTTCTTGGATTCGGCGGGCTCCCAGGGCAAGTTCCTGGTGGATAGGAGGACCTGGCTGGAGCAGGCAGCAACACCAGGGCGGAGGCATTGTTGTGCACAGAAAAGAAGGTGAGGAGGTTTCAAGATTTCGGTGTGGAAGCCGGGGGGACCCAATGGTTTAGAGCCACGGTAGAGGTAAGGAGAGGGCGTAGTGCAGTTTCTAGAATCTCACATGCAGGCAGAGGCAGGGGGGTAAAATACACATATGGACTACAAATCCCAGAATCCACCAGGGCAGAGAGTCAAAAACAGGTCGATAGTACTTCACCGACTGGAGCAACAGAGGAATCATTTGATTTAAGAGGTGACTTACAAGGTCCACACGGTTTAAGATATTGTTTAAGAAGCAGGAAACAAGACGAGGTGGTATCCTAACGCTCAAAATTTTCAGCTCCGGCGAAAAAGGATATAATACTCCCAAAAAATAAGGTGCCGCTTTCTATAATTAAACCACCCCTCTCCACTAAAGCTAAGGGAAAACCGAATAAGAGGAAAGATGGTTTAAAAAATTCACCCCTTGAAGTTCGCTAAAAATAAAATAAAGCCCCCTCCGTCACTTAAACAGTACTTTAAGGTGATACCTCCTATTCTGGAGGTAAAACCATTAACTGAGGGTCTTACCTACGCAGACTCTAATTTCCCAGAAGGCCTTTTGAGCCTTAGTGGCCCAGGAAGATATAACGGATAGGCAGAGCTCAGGGATAAGTGACAACTTTCCTAGTACACAAAGCGGCTCAGCAGCAGCTAGCGATGAAGACTTATCTTCTAAGGAAAACAAGGACACCCTGTTAATTATGGAAGAAAAGATCTGTCCGGATTTAATGCCAGATAGCTTGGGTGTTGAATTATCGGAGGAAGATGAAGATGATAAGATCCCGAATGATCAGTCGGTGTTGCGAATTCTGCAGTCTTTAAGTCAAGAAATGAGGAATGGGTTCAAGGTCTCTCAGAAAAATCAGCAAGAAATTAAAACGCATTGCGAAAAATTAGAGGAAAAATTTGAGGCATTAGCCGCTAGAACGACTGACTTAGAAGCTACAGTCACAGACTTGAAAAAGTTAACCTTGCAACACACAAAGAAAATAGACGATATAAGACAAAGGGAGCAGGGATACCAGGAAAAACTGGAATCAATTGAAAATGCTCAAAGGAGAAATAATCTTCGCCTCCTAAAAGTACCAGAAGGGGCAGAGGGGGAAAACATCGCGGAGTTTGTAGCTAAGTTAATCAAACAAGCCACAGTAATTGAAATGTCAGAGCAGGACATAATTAAAGACATACAGAGAGTACACAGAGACCCATATAGATTAAAACCAAATAAAACAAGGCCAAGAAAGATTCTGATTCATTTTTTAACCTACTCCCTGAAAGAGGAGATTCTAAACAGGGCTTTAAAGAGCAATTCCCTTTCAGCAGAGGGGATCACTTTTCAAATTAGATCAGACGTCTCCTCAATCACGGCGCCCAGACAGTGGGAGCTAGGCAAGTTACTTGACTCATTTAAACAGCAGGGCGCAACGGCACAGCTGCAGTTCCCGGCATCTTTAAAGATTATGAGAGTATTTAAAAGAGTGGAGGAAGCAGAATTTTTTTACTACAACTAATCTCAGATTCTGCTCAGGAGGCTGGTGTGGTATAAAACATTAGTTTGTTTTGGAGTTCTTGAGTGCCTATGTAACTCTTTCGCTTTATTGTCCCTGCAACTGAAGTGAAAATGTTATATAGGTATACAGTCAGATAAGAGAGGGGAAATTAAATCATATATAAAAGAGACAAATACATTATATAAATATGTAAATAGGTCGTCTGAAGTCAGGAGGGGAGCCTCAAGGCCAGAGTAGGGCAAAGTAGAAGAAGGGGGGTTCTCCAGGGGAGCACTAGGGAGGGTAAAGGGGAGGGTTGGGGGAAGGTGTGCACTGGGTAGGGAGCATATGGGAAAAAAACACAAAAAAAGTCCGAATCGCCTAATTGTTGCATTACATCATAATTTCCATCCACGAAAGAAGAAATGGCAATGTGTAAGCTAACCCAGGATATATATTTAAAGGTCTTAACGTGGAATATAAATGGTTTAAGGGTAGTTCATAGACGAGAGAGGATTTTTCAATATCTGAAAGATGCACCAGAGCAGGTCTTTATACTCCAGGAAACTCATCTCACAGAGGCAGAGTTGAGGGAAGTCTGTAGCAAGAAAAAATGGATCCAAGAGGTGGGTTATACCTTTCAGCAACTAACCATAAGAGGGGCAGCTATTCTGGTTAAACAAACCCAGCCGTAGTAGTAGAGAAAACTAGAGCTGACAAAAGGGGTAGATGGGCTATAGCTACGATCAAATTCCACTCCCATAAATTCACTGTCGCGGGGTACTACGGCCCGAATTCGGATGACCCCACTCACTTAGAGAAATGTTGGAAGAGCTGTTAGAGTTCAAGGACCCCCTAGTTTTAGCGGGAGACTTTAATCTGGTCCTGGATCCCCAAACGGATAGAACTTACAGAGCTAGTTTTATGTACAACTCTAATGCAAGGAAATTTTTGGTAGACGCTATGCGCCAGCTAGGGTGGATAGATATTTGGAGAAAAAAATGGGGATCAAAAAAAGTGTATACATTTCATAACAAGAGGTTAGGCCACAAATCAAGACTAGACTATTTCTTAATCGCAGAGGAGCTCGAGGATAAGGCCAAGGAGGTTAACCATGTAGGAGGCCACCTCTCAGACCATTCAGCTGTCTCTTTAGTGTTAAAGCTCCCGCGACAGCAACATAGGAAGAGGTGGACTTTGGACCAAACCATTTTGTTAGAGGACGATGTGACAAAAAAATTGATAGAGGAGTCAGAGAACTTCTTTGAGCTGAATTCAGGAACCGCCCCAATTGAAGTTGTTCGGGATGCTTATAAGGCCTTCTTGAGCGGGGTGATCCTGGCTATTCAATCTACGAGGCAAAAAAGATTTAGTGCTAAAGTATCTGAAATAGAAGTAGAAATAGTGAAGTTAGAACAAGATCTATTAGCTCAGAAACATAAGTCCGAATCATCTCTCATACAAAAATTAGCACTATGTAAATCTCAATTGGAAGAAGTTTTGGATGCTAGACTCCGGAAGCGGTGGCAAGTTAGCTTTCTGGCACGTTTTGAATACGGGGAAGCGAGTGGGAAGCTGCTGGCTTGGAAAGTTAAAAAAGATCAATCTAGGAATAGAATTAAAGAGGTGCTGTCCGATATCACGGGCCAGATTACAGAAAATGCTTCTGACATAGAAGAAGCTTTTTTTAACCACTTTGAACAAGTTTATAAGGAGGATTTGTCTCCTCATGATGCCTCAATTGAAGCATGGTTGGAGAAGTATGCAGTTCGGAGACTTGAGGATGAAGCAGCTAAAAACCTAGATGGCAAGATAGATCTGAGGGAAGTAGTCGCTGCAGTTAATACAAGCAAGAAGGGCAAGGCTCCAGGTCCTGATGGGCTGCCAGCAGAGCTCTATAAAGTTTTGTCCCCAGTCATCGCCCCAGTCCTTTGCAGACTGTTTTCTTCTATTTATGACGAGGGAGGGAATATCCCCGCGTCTTGGAATGAGGCAACTGTGGCGTTAATTCTCAAACCGTCTAAACCTGGGGCACTATGCGAATCTTACAGGCCAGTCTCTCTGCTGGATCTCGATTACAAAATCTTTGCCGGGATCTTAGCAGAGAGACTGAATGGTGTTGCGGATAAATTGGTGCATGGGGATCAGAAGGGGTTTGTCAGAGGCCGATCTATTCAGAATCTGATCCAACCACTAGCGGGAGCTATAGATACAGCATCTATATACAAATTGCCCTTGGCTATTATCACACTCAATGCCGCTAAGGCATTTGACCGTGTCAATTGGGTCTATCTAAGCAGAGTATTAGAAAAGTGTAATCTGGGAAAAAAATTCTGTAGAGCCATATCTTTGATATATCAGCATCCCACAGCCAGAGTATTGATTAATGGGAATCTATTAGCTCCTATTTGTATTAAGAGAGGGACAAGGCAGGGATGTCCTCTTTCTCCCATGCTTTTTAATTTATACATTGAGTCCCTGGCGGAGAAGATTAGGCAAGATACGAGCATTGCGCCTTTTAAATTTAGAATCTGGGTAAAAAAGTGTCATTATATGCGGACAATATGATGATATACACGTCGGATCCAGTACGGGCAATCCCGTTAATATACACTGCAGCAATCCATTTTGGTCAGCTCTCTGGATATCAGGTTAACCAGCCTAAAACAGAATGTATGCTCTGGAATGTGGAAGCTCAGCTCCCTATAGTAAAACATGAGATAAGATATCTAGGAGTTCAAGTCACCCAGGACATCGCAAAATTAACGGATAGAAATCTAGATAAAGTGAATAAAGAAATTACCGATTCATTAAAGGGATGGTCTCTGCTTCCCCTCACACTAATTGGAAGAGTGAACATTATAAAGATGATGCTTCTCCCCAAATTGATTTTTCTGTTTCAGAATATACCCCTAGCCTTCAATGAAGCGAAGCTTAGACAAATTCATGCTAAATTTAACTCCTTTGTATGGGCTTCAAAGGAAATTAGGATTTCGTGGAGGAAATTGAGCAGGAAAAAAAGCAAAGGCGGCTTGTGCGCCCCGGATATGAAGATCTATGCATGGACTCTTCTACTTAAAGCGGGGATTTTGCTTTTTAATAGCCCAGACAGATCAGAAGTAGGCATAATGTTTACGGAAATGCTAGTAGGAATCCAAGGGGGATCAAGTGGTTTCCTATATAAATATGGGGACCCACGCTTCTTTAAAAAAGTACGATTGAAGATGCTGAGAGACATGGCTTTTACTTGGGCTAGGATAAGGAAGGCCCTGAAACTTACATATTATACAGCCAAGTCTCCTATATGGGATTCTCCTGGTTCTCTAGAGTGGACTAAAGACAGTCTCGCAAAGCCATTGGTAGACGCGGATATTAAGTATTGGTATCAGCTAATGCTTGAAGGATCGCTTATATCTTGGGAAGAAATTTCTAATGCGACTAATAATAACTTATCTAAGTTCAAATACTTTCAAATAAGGAGCTGGAGTCAGGCTGTAGGATCACAAGTAGGAACAACCAGCGACTTAGAAGATTTGCTTCAAGGGAAGAACAATCCTTTACTGGGCCATTTTAGAAGCAGAAGACGGCGACTTCACCTTGCCAGCTCATCTGTGGGGAGAACAGGTCTCAGGCGTCGATTTGGAGAAGTTATGGCAAGTATCTTTTGACATACTACATACTACAGTTTCTCTCGCCAATTTAATACGCAATCACTTCTTTTCTCTTCACAGAGTCTATTGGTCCCCTGCTAAGCTTGCTAAATTTTCGAAGAACAGTATTCCCTGTTACCCAAAATGTAAGATGGAAAAGGCAGATGATATTCATATGTTTTTAACATGTTCGGTCTTGCATAATTACTGGTGTGCGGTATCTGAAGGTATGGGAAGTATGTTGAAGCTAAACATACAGGTTAGTACTTTACTTATATTTTTTGGTATTTCTTTGAACTTTGAATTACTCTCTCGAGATGTCAACAAGTTGTTGTTCTATCTAATTATCTTAGCTCGAAGAGAAATCTGTAAATGGTGGATAAAAGATACCGCACCAACATATTTAGAGTGGATTAATTCAATTAAATATACCCTGAAATTAGATAGTATAAATTGGAAGAGTAAAAAACATTTTTGGATCCCGTGCATTTCCTGGCTGGACAAACTTTAAGAACAAGGTCCAATGATTATGCCTTTTTGTGGATTGATGTACCCTAAGATCAGTTCCATGGTGGTCAGTTAGATGAACTGAATTGATTATTATGTCAGTTGGGTATCTACAAAAAGCGCTCCCAATAAGATCTTCGAGGTTTGTAAGTTCTCCTGGGTATAACTGCTATCAGTGGATGGCAATGGTTGTACGAACTTCGAGAATATCTTAGGCGTATGAGGACTAAAAAAAAAAAAAAAAGAATGGGGGACCAACTGAAGAATTAGTCAGCAAGTCCCATTACCAGTTACTAACCACCTGACTAACATCGTAGACAAATCTACTCCACAGTGTTTTAGCGTACAGAGCAACAGTACTTCTCAAGGCAAATCAGTCACGCGTACAAATAAAAATCAACACACATTCACAGAGGTACATCTACAGGAGGAAAGCCCAAACCTTACCGCACAAAGAATACGTTACGTTAAAAATATTTATACCGCGCGCGTTCACCAACGGTTTCATGGCGCTCTTTGACAAGATACGGTTGCCAGGGAGGAGGGGTTACTCGAATGCTGACTGGAATAGCAGAGTTTTTAGCAGTCTGTGGAAGCAGTCATAGTTGGGGCAGAGACGAAGTGCCGTTGGAAAGGAATTCCAAGTGAAGGAGGCCAGAAAAGAGAAACTCAGTCCTCCATGCTTTTTCCGTCTGTATTTGGGTACCGCAAGGTAATTGAGAGATGTTGAAGGAGAGCTCTGTGGGGGATGTATCGTGTCAGGCAAGATGAAATAAAGGCAGGGGCTGAATCGGAGAGGGCCTTGAAAACGGTACATCCAAGCTTGAAAATACAGCGTTTGGAAACAGGGAGCCAGTGAAGATTGCGAAGAAGGGGGGTAACGTGCTGATGTTTGGGCTGGCGAAAGATCAGGCGGGCAGCTTGATTCTGCACTAGTTGCAGCCGGTGGAGGTGGAAGGCAGGGATCCCCGCATACAGAATATTGGCATAGTCGAGTCTGGAGGTGATGAGAGCGATGATGACAAGAATCAGGGCCTCTCTGGTGAGAAACCTACTGATTTTGCGAATCCGCCTAAGATGAAAAAAACAGGATGAGGTGACTGAATTAATTTGTGGTCTCATCGAAAGATCTTCAGAGATGATCACCCCCAGACTCTTCACCGTGCTCACAGGAGTGGGTGCCGTCCCTAGAGATTGAGGCCAAAAGGTGGTGTTCCACGGATTAGTGGAACCCCCCACTAGTACTAGCTCTGTTTTTGTGGGGTTCAATTTCAGTTGACTGTGATACATCCACTCTGCAATGGCCAACATGGTGGACTGAAAATTAAGACAGGAGAAAGGGAGGGAGTCGATGGGAAAGATTAACTGAAGGTCATCTGCGTAGTTGAAAATTGTGACCGGGGTGTTTCGGAGGGAAGCTAAAAGGGGTTGCAGATACAAATTAAATAGTAAGGGTGATAACGCAGAGCCCTGAGGGACCCCGCAGGTTAAGGATGAGTAGGATGCAGCAAAAGTTTATAGGTGGACTGCCTGAGATCGGTTGTCGAGAAAAGATCTAAGCCAATCGAGGGCTACCCCCTGGATGCCAGCATTATTGACACGGTCGATCAAGATTACATGATCGACCGTGTCAAATGCTGCCGACAGGTCCAACAGGATAAGGGCCTGTGAGATGTTTTTGTCGGCACCTTTCCTGAGGGCATCCATGACGGCTACTATGACCGCCTCGGTGGAATGGAGGGGTCTAAAGCCAGCTTGTTGGGCATCCAGGAAGGAGGATTTCTCGACAAACGAGCTAAGGCATCGGGTTACATGCATCTCCAGGATCTTTCCTAGGTAGGGAAGGAGGGAGATGGGTCTGTAATTGCTTAAAATTGTGGGATCCGCGTTAGTTTTTTTTAAGATGGGTAGAACAGCTGCCTGTTTGAAGGAGCGAGGGACTTCTCCAGTAGCTAAAGAGTTGTTGAGCAAGGCTAGTGGGGGGCCAGGGCAGGCCAGAAAGGCCTCTCTCAGAATCTGAGGGGGGCAACAGTCATTAGGTGAGCCTGAACTAACTTTGTGGAGCAATGAGGAAAATTCTTTTAGTGAGATTGGCGGAAACTCTGTCAGCCGACTGGTGTTCATGGGGGGGAGAGGAGGGGATAGAGGAGATGAAGGAGAAGGAATGTTGTTTTTAATGATAGAAATTTTGTCAGTGAAGTAAGAGTTGAGGGAGTCGCATAAGGATTGGGTTGTTTGGGGTTGGGGTGTGACCCTGTCAGGGAGGGAGAGCTCGTTGACAATGGCAAAGATGTCTTTAGCTTTGTTGTTGGAGTCCATTATCTTATGGGAAAAGTAGGCGGTTTTAGCTGCCAAAATCGATTTTTTGTAAGACTTTAAGGAATCTACAAGGACGATTCTGAGCTGAGGATCGTAGTTGCACCTCCAACGGCGCTCAGCTTGTCGGAGAGCAAGTTTGTCCGCTTTAAGTTGGTCAGAGAACCATCGCTGGGCGTCATGAGGGCGCTTGGCTTTAATTGTTTTAAAAGGGGCAACTTTGTCGCATGCACGGAGTAGCCATTCTTCGAGGTGAGCAGCCTGATCGGCTACCAAGATCGAGGGTGTGGGTGGAGAAGAGGCCAGTAAGGTATGAAAATCAGCCAGATTTGCTTTTTTCCAGTTACGAGCAGAAAGATTCTTGACAGGGGGGGGAGGACAGAAAGTATGAAGATGAAGATAAAAGGAAATGGAGCAGTGGTCGGACCAAGAACAGGGAAGAACAGAGGGAGGGGAAATATCGAGATTGGACGTCCAGACTTGGTCTAGGATGTGGCCCTTGTGATGGGTGGGAGTATGAACGTGCTGATGAAAGTTCATACTAGTTAAAAGCTCAGTAAACTCCGTAGAAGACTGACTTTCGCGGGCATCCGATGGCCAATAATTGAAGTCGCCGATAATCATGATGTTAGCATGATTAATCGCGAGTTGCGAAATGAAATCGCCGAATAGTTGGGGGAAGAGAGGCATGTGTTCAGGGGGCCTGTAGGCAAGAACACAAACAAAAGCGGACTTGGCTGAGGAAAATTTAAGGGAGAGGCAGTCAGATTTGGGAATAAGTATCGCAGTCAGCTCTGTAAATTTATGTTCAGAGCGGATGATGGCCGCCACACCGCCGCCGGTCTTCCCGGCAGGCCGGTTGGCTTGCATAATATAATATCCAGTGGGAATAGCTGCGAGGATATCGGGGGCTGAGTCCTCGGTGATCCACGTTTCAGTAAGGAGGAGAATATCAATGGCGCTCTGGTGTAGTAGTTGAAAAATCTCCAACTGATGGCGTATTAAGGAGCGGGTATTCAGGTAATACACTAGTAATGAAGCGGATTTCTGAGAGGGGGAGGGGTAAGGGGCTGGGGAGGAGTCGTGAAGGGGAAGAGTGTCTAGAACATAGGTGTCGGAAGGAATCAGAATGCCACAGAGTTAAGTCTCTGGAGGTCAGTGGAGGAGTAAGTATAAAAATGGGCAGTGCGACAGAGCCCTGGGCCCGGTCGGCCGCGGACGGGCGCAGACGGGCTTGACTTGTGCGCGACTTAGGCGCGACGTCGGCGCTCCCGCTGCGCTCGTCCGCTGCGCTTCCACCATACCGCCATTATATACTGGAGGTGAGGGAACACTAGACCGCTAACCTGCGATGAGTAGGTGCAGGGCGGAAGTGTTGTCGCGAGCAGGAAGTGACGCTCCTCAAGCTGACCCTCCGCACAAACGGCAAAAAGCCGGGGCGGAACGGGGCCACGAGCGAGTAAAGTACAGGTAGGAATGCGCTTACAAATGTCACAGCGTAAATACACAAATAAAGTTTTAAATGAAGATTTCCAACGTGCTATTAAAATCAGCAACTTTTAAAATTCAACAGCATCCACAAAAACACTCATCCGCAGCCTACATCGCCGCGTTTGTCAATGGGCAGGAGCTGGAAGCGAGAATTAAATACCACCAGGCTCGGCAGCACTAGACCGCTAACCTGCGATGAGTAGGTGCAGGGTGGAAGTGTTGTCGCGAGCAGGAAGTGACGCTCCTCAAGCTGACCCTCCACACAAACGGCACAAAGCCGGGGCGGAACGGGGCCACGAGCGAGTAAAGTACAGGTAGGAATGCGCTTACAAATGTCACAGCGTAAATACACAAATAAAGTTTTAAATGAAGATTTCCAACGTGCTATTAAAATCAGCAACTTTTAAAATTCAACAGCATCCACAACAACACACATCCGCAGCCTAGATCGCCGCGTTTGTCAATGGGCAGGAGCTGGAAGCGAGAATTAAATACCACCAGGCTCGGCAGCACTAGAACGCTAACCTGCGATGAGTAGGTGCAGGGCGGAAGTGTTGTCGCGAGCAGGAAGTGACGCTCCTCAAGCTGACCCTCCGCACAAACGGCACAAAGCCGGGGCGGAACGGGGCCACGAGCGAGTAAAGTACAGGTAGGAATGCGCTTACAAATGTCACAGCGTAAATACACAAATAAAGTTTTAAATGAAGATTTCCAACGTGCTATTAAAATCAGCAACTTTTAAAATTCAACAGCATCCACAACAACACACATCCGCAGCCTAGATCGCCGCGTTTGTCAATGGGCGGGAGCTGGAAGCGAGAATTCAATACCACCAGGCTCGGCAGCACTAGACCGCTAACCTGCGATGAGTAGGTGCAGGGCGGAAGTGTTGTCGCGAGCAGGAAGTGACGCTCCTCAAGCTGACCCTCCGCACAAACGGCACAAAGCCGGGGCGGAACAGGGCCACGAGCGAGTAAAGTACAGGTAGGAATGCGCTTACAAATGTCACAGCGTAAATACACAAATAAAGTTTTAAATGAAGATTTCCAACGTGCTATTAAAATCAGCAACTTTTAAAATTCAACAGCATCCACAACAACACACATCCGCAGCCTACATCGCCGCGTTTGTCAATGGGCGGGAGCTGGAAGCGAGAATTAAATACCACCAGGCTCGGCAGCACTAGACCGCTAACCTGCGATGAGTAGGTGCAGGGCGGAAGTGTTGTCGCGAGCAGGAAGTGACGCTCCTCAAGCTGACCCTCCGCACAAACGGCACAAAGCCGGGGCGGAACGGGGCCACGAGCGAGTAAAGTACAGGTAGGAATGCGCTTACAAATGTCACAGCGTAAATACACAAATAAAGTTTTAAATG
Organism: Lissotriton helveticus; assembly: GCF_964261635.1. Lineage (NCBI taxonomy): Eukaryota > Metazoa > Chordata > Amphibia > Caudata > Salamandridae > Lissotriton > Lissotriton helveticus. The sequence goes on from NC_136069.1 coordinate 316,224,503, forward strand.
AAGATTTCCAACGTGCTATTAAAATCAGCAACTTTTAAAATTCAACAGCATCCACAACAACACACATCCGCAGCCTAGATCGCCGCGTTTGTCAATGGGCGGGAGCTGGAAGCGAGAATTAAATACCACCAGGCTCGGCAGCACTAGACCGCTAACCTGCGATGAGTAGGTGCAGGGCGGAAGTGTTGTCGCGAGCAGGAAGTGACGCTCCTCAAGCTGACCCTCCGCAGAAACGGCACAAAGCCGGGGCGGAACGGGGCCACGAGCGAGTAAAGTACAGGTAGGAATGCGCTTACAAATGTCACAGCGTAAATACACAAATAAAGTTTTAAATGAAGATTTCCAACGTGCTATTAAAATCAGCAACTTTTAAAATTCAACAGCATCCACAACAACACACATCCGCAGCCTAGATCGCCGCGTTTGTCAATACCTACCACAGACCCCTGGTTATGCATCCTACAGCTAACCTTGCAAATGCAACTAGGTGCCATTGCCCATTTTCCTTCATCATGTAACACCGCACAACATCAGACAAGTCACTCCCCTAGAGCCACATACAGTTCGAGGGGTGGCCCTAAATCTCAGCCTTCAGATTGTGGGACCCTGAATGAAACAGGACCACCCAGTCCAACTCACGATCCTGCTGTGCCTCAAACTATCTTTTGTTCATAGTATATTTCTAGAGGGGCAAATTATATTTTAAACAGAGCAGACGTTCTTTCCCTGTTCCAACATATACCTACCTTATAACATCTACTATCTGAGGTCATTCACAGAGTCCAGTTAGAGCCTTCTTGGCATCACACGCTCTCGGAGGACACTATAGTTACCTGGCGATCCCCATCGCACATGACCTTGGTACTGGAGGATAGACAAACATTTAAAAAATGGGGTATTGACAGTTGTGTGATAAAACCACAGAAATATATTAACATATTAGATAAATCCAACCCATCACCACCCACAGTGCACCCGCGTACAAGCATTTTGATGAGCGCACATAGTTTGGTGAACCACAGCACGCTGTAAGACTCCAACATGCTGGTCAAGTTCTCTCAAGACCATGAAACTTTGAGCATATTGTTCGTGAAACCTCCACTGGGGAAAACTCATGACTGGAGCTGGTTGGAAGCAAGTCTATCAGACAAACCCACAACACTTACCTAATTCACTTTAAACATATGGGGCAAGCCGTCATCTGGGCCTTCTTACAGGGTCGCTCTCAAGAACCACGATATGACAAATAAATCAGATCTTATATTAATATCTTGCAAAATAGCAGGACTACATCATATTTCCTCGCATCCCGAGGCTATCCTGTTTATAATGAGTGCTGATAACAAAAGCCTACAGGAAACCCGAGTGGCTGAAGCAGTTGCCTTACAGGGGTTTCACAAATCAAGGAAATCAGCTTTGAAATATAAACACTTTGGGTGGGTCTCAAACTGCTTGTCAATTTACATTTCCACATTACTGAACCATGTCTTGAGCCCAATTGGAACAGATAATCCAACACTTCAAGCATTAATACTCAAAGGAATATCGGCAGAAAACAAATGCACATCTTACTGATTAAATTATCTAATCTCGACCAACAACAATCTTTTGACACACAAACACCCCCCAAGCCCAACTTCACTGGCAAAATGATTGACTGCCTATCCACTGATACTTTATTCACCTTGCATCCTTCTCATTTTTCACCAAGATAGACCAACGACTACCATTCAGGAGCACCTGGACACTGGATTATGGGTATGCAGTTTAAAATCTGCAGGATAGTGACAACTTTCCTCAAATAGTAGCAAAGTGCCTAGCTACACCTCTGCTCTTAAAAGCAATGATCTCCCTATACTGCATGTAAAGGTAGGAAATGGAAACAGGGTGACCTCAGAAATACGGACGTCTCAAGGGCTTAAACAGGGATGCGTGCTGGCCCCCACTTTGTTCAATCCTTACACAGCAGACCTTGTCCTTGCATTATCGAAAACCAGATCTGTTCCGTCAAGGATTGAGTTCTAGAAAGAACCTCTATTACAGTACGCAGATGATCTAATCATCTTGGATCACACCAAAATAGGTATCCATCAGGCACTTGACCACCTGAATCTTTACAACCAAAATATCAAATCGAGGGCAAATGATAAGAAAACTAAGGTCATGGTTTTGGGCAAATACAAAACCAAACTACAGTAAACATGGAGACTTGGCTCACTAAAATATGGATTATTAGGAGAATGATTTAATGAAAAGGCAAAGTTAACACACTTGACTAAGAAAACATCAGTGGTTATATTTGCTATATGTAAACTTAACAGCTGACTATATAGTCCTACAGCCAAAGGGATCTCAAAAGTTGTTCAAGCAAAGTTACAGCCAGTTATTTCTCATGGACATCAAGTGTACCCAGGGGAATTTTTCACCACCATTGACAGACTGCAATGGAAACCTTTCAGAAGAATGTTTAACCTGCCAAGTTATGCATGGCAGTCATTACTGCAATTAGAGTTTGGACTGAACAGTCAAAGTTTAGATTGCAAATATCAATCATTAAGTATTTTACCTTGTTGATCGCAGCCAAACCTGGATCCCTCAAGGAAGGAAGTCCTTCTCAAGTTTTTTAGGACATCAGAGAATCCTTGGTCAACATACTTAACAATTGTGGCTAATGACCTAATCATTGAGCTTGAGTGACTAACAGCAACATACTCACCTCAAGCGATTAACATGGTTATTAAAATACAGGTTCTGTCCAAGGAAGCTGATCTGGAAAAGATTTAGAATGCTCCATACACCCAATCATTAATATACTCTTTTGCTACACTAGAGAAACAGTCCTACTTAAAGAAAGCCTTAAATAGAAACTGTACACAGTTATTATTACATGCTAGATCAAAGGTCTTGCTGATACTTCAGAATCTATTCCATTTACCAAAGAATCTGGACCCAATTGCCTGCAGGTTTTTTGACTGTGGGAGAGATCTATGCTACACTTTGTATGTTGCTGCCAAGAATTTCTAACTGTCCGTCGCACTTTGCTGAGGCCGATGTTTGTATTCGCTGACCATCTCAACTTGAGACACTGTCTCCAAACCAATCGACCGACCCTGCTAGCGCGTTTTGGCAAGTTTGTAAAACTTGTGCATATGGCATGAAAAAGTTAGAAAAAATGGTTGCTACCACAAATCTACATTTTAAACTCTTAATTTTATGGACTTTTTAAAATTACTTTTAATGTTTTGCTTTTACTTTATGATAGTATTTAAATGCCTTTACCGTTTTTTCGATTATTATGTATGACCTTATTGTTGCTCTTTAATCATGATGTATGCATATTTTTAATCTAATGCATATTGCTTATTGTACCAATTTCTAGGAAACAATAAATTACTTACTTACTTAAAATATATTTAAATTAGGTTATTATTTAATACACATTTATTTTGAAGAGTCAATGTGTATTTTATGATTTCTAGGTTGATAATAAATATGTTTAATTAATTGGCATTGTACATTAAAATATTTTAGGGATCTCCACCAACAGGTGAAAAGTTACTAATAGTAACTCTACACTAGTAAATCCTGTTGTTGGAGGCCCCTCCCCCTCAGTCAAGGAGGTGGAGAAATGTAAGCCTATACCTTAGTGTGAATCACCATTCGGAAATGGTGGATAGCAAAAAAAATGTAGTGTTTCACATAGGTGTAGAGGTAAATATACACATGAGTATGCAGTATCCTGCATTTGGTAATGTTATGTATTTTACTGCTCCTGCTCAGCCTGGGCCTGTGATCTGTGCCCAATAGAATGTTGGAGTCTGATGATGCCTCGGAATGTTGGGATACTGGGAGCTGAGGTGACAGTTAGGCATGGGCTGAGCAGCTGACAGGCTGCTCCTGGTGGGGCTCTGACTTACAACTTAACTACCTTATGTCCTGAACCTTACTACTTGTTATCTTTATGAATAAAACATCCTGAATTACAACCTACTTGCGTGGACATTCATCACTACATTTATTTGGCGACGAGATGGTGACGTACCTATGTGGAACAAGCGGATCTAAGGTACATGGCGAACACAGGTGACCTGGATGGCGCAATCTACAGAAACTACGGTGGAAACAAGAACAATGTGCACAAGAAGAGGTATCCACAGCAAAGGAAAAACTGCGTACTTGAAACAAGGATGTTCTACACAGAAAAACTACAACGACAAAAAGGAAGAATTATGTTCCTCACAGAAAACGAAAGAAGACATCAACACAAGTAAGATGAAGCATAACGCCGTTGAGCCCCACCAGTGTCCTCACCACCGGACAGCTCTAGCCCAGGCGTTCTGTGCTCATCTACATTACGTACTTTACTCTGGTAACATCTACTGCTTGTCCTGTCAAACACATCAAATCTACAGGCAGACAATTAATCTCAGTCACTGGTCCAGTCCCAGACTCACAATCTACGACCTTGTGGATTTACAACTACAATGTACCATGTAATGGAGTCATGTTGCTATCTACGTTGTGTGATCCTGTGCACATCCTGCTGAGTTGGGGTTGCTGTGTATTTTCACGTCAGAGTGCTGAGGGGGCAACTTCTAAGTCAAGTCAAAAACCACTTTATTCGATTTAGTTAAAAATCATAAAAGCATACTACAATCAATTAAAAAAGGCAATTCGATTTCATAAAAAATTACATACAGCAATAACAATTTGGTACACAGTTTAAAAACAGCTGAAAGAAAAAGGTAATTATTAGCTAAAATTACAGGTACAAAAGACACATTTCATCCTCCAGAGCAAACCCCCATATTACATTTGCAATCGCCTCATCCTAGTCCTAACAGCAGCAACAAGATAGTTAGCCACGCTGAACATAACCAAAGGTGAATCCAACATTTGGAGATACAGGAGAGCTGGTTTTGCCTGAAGAAAAGCTTTGTCCTTCAATAAAGGCACCAAATACTTCTGTCTGGGCATATTGTAAAAATGGCAGAACAGCATTAGGTGCATATTATCTTGCAGTGAAAAATTGTCACAATTACACACAGGTGCATCCTCTTGCTTGTACCAACCATGGCTGTCACAAAGAACCGTATAGATCTGGTTAAACCGGAATTTTACCAGAAGCCACCTATGAAAAGGGATGTTTACTAAGGCAAGATACGGTTGTAAAGTTAGGCAAGTAATAGTCAAATAATGGGCTCTAACCGTGGGCTTTATAAGTTGGTGTTCCTCTCTCTCCAAGGTCTTCACTTTAGAGAAATTAAGCTTAACCCAATCAAGATCAGATTTTTTCAAACCCAGAGGGGCGGAGAATATCTCAGGACGTCCAAGTTGCAAAGAACACTTAGGAATGTATGACAGCCAAGCAATATCTTTAAATTTGTCCAGTTTTAAACAGTCCATCAGTATTTTGTGATTTAGACCTAGGTTGTTATTGATCCAAATCCTAATCCATAAAAGAATAGGTGCCATTGAAAGGATATCAGTAATATACCCTATACCAAGCTCCTGATGAACTGAGAATGTGGCTGTCGATTGGGAGAGCCCTAGTATAGACCTAAGGAACTTATTTCCTCCCTTTGGATGGTTTCACTATTCACATATCCCCACAGACCTGAACCGTACCTGGCTATTGCCAAAGTTTTTGCCCTGTACAAGCTTAATAATGCACCGCTCGGCTTACCTCCGAGTCTCCTAGAAAAACTTAAAATTGCATTTGCCGAGCTCCTCACCGCTTTGGTTTTGGCTGTAATTTGAGGGAACCAGCTACCCTTAGTATCAAAAATTACACCAAGGTAAGTAAAAATTTTGACATTAGTGATCACTTCACCATTACAATAAAACGATTTGGTATTGTTTTTGACAGCCCCGAATGCCATAACATGAGATTTAGAATTGTTTACCACTAAATCAAGTGAGGACATAAATTCGCTAAATGCATTTAAAAGTCTCTGCAGGCCTAAAGGTGTCCGAGCTATTAAAGCAGCGTCGTCCGCGTACAGGAGAACGGGGATGCGAGTATCCCCTGCACACGGTGTGTCCAAAGTAGCAGTTAAAAGGTTTTTCTCTAATGAATTTATGTAAAGAGTGAACAGCATGGGGGCAAGGATGCAGCCTTGCCGTACACCCCTGCTCGATTTGAACCAGGCTGTGCGATTTCCTTCTTGGTCCATCCTAATCGATGCCTTTAAGTCTTTGTGGAGTTCAGCCAGAAAGTGTACAAGAGGAGGATCAAGTCCCAATTTTAACAGCATGGACCACAGCCGAGCTCTGTTGACTAAATCAAAGGCCGTGGACAGGTCCATAAATGCAACAAAAATTGACCCCTTTGTTGCCGTTGAATATTTTGAGATTATCAAATGACGATTTAAACATTGGTCCTCTGTACCTCTTCCTGTACGGAACCCATACTGGGCATCTGTTAGAATGTCATTTTCCAAGGTCCATTTGTTAATTCTTACCAGCAAGACTTTGCCCAGGACCTTCATGGAGGAATCCAACAAGGATATGGGTCGGTAACATTTGGGGTCGCTTCTTTGACCTTTTTTAAAAATAGGGACTATGATTGAACAAGCCCAGGTTTTTGGCAAACCCCCCTCAAGTACGCAGTTAAAAACATTGGCTAATATCTCTGCCCACATCCCTGGATTTGATTTATAGAAATCCAACGGAACCCCGTCTGGACCGGGAGCTTTATTTACAGCTGAGCCTTTTATTGCAACCTCCACTTCAGTTTTACTGAAATTTAGCTTGGGTAGAGAAGTTGAAAAACAAGGTGAAAAAGATGTCTCAGCCATTTCATTTGTCCCGTATATGTTAGAGAAATGTTTAAGCCACTCTGCTTCAGGGATATTTACTTCAAGATCTATGTTATTTGATTGGGCAAATAGGGGATTATTAATTATAGACCAGAATTTAGAGCTTTGTTTGAAGGTAGTAGAATCCATTAAAGAATCCCAAGCTTCCTCTTTGATGACCTTTTTCCGAGTCTTAACCGCCACAGCATAATTCTTTCTCAATTGTGCCACCAGTGCCTTGTCTCTGGGGGAATGTTTAAGCGCTTTCAACAGAGCGGAGTGTGCCTTGGAGCATGTGTGATCAAACCAACCAAAAGCTGGGGCAGGACCCCTCTTTGGTCTAGCTGTAAGCTCTTCTTCCACTCTAGCACAAATAGCCTCAAAAGCACTAACTACCTCCTTCCCCCCCATATCTAAATCCCTACATGTCACAAGTTCCATTGCCATATTTTGCTCAATTAGGCCTAGAAAGTCATCAGGGCAAACTTTACACCATTTGAGACGCCTTCCCTGGTCTTTACTCCTTACATCCTTCACAGAGGTGGCCCTCAAGGCCCCTTTGCTTAGACCAATGGAAGCGTCCATGACTAGCGACACCGGGTTATGATCACTGAACCCGCTTACTATGGCATTATAAAACAATACATAGCGGAGAAGACCCGGGGACATAAAAATATAATCAATGATCGATTCACTTCCCCTCGCGTTATAAGTGACCACACGATCCTTTAGGTCTGAAAACCCTGGTTCGAATAAATCATTAGATGATAGCAAATCTTCCATTGCTACACCCTTAGGGCTGTGCTCGAAATGTGGCAACGTCGTATGATCTGGGCCAGTATCATCCTCGATCTGACAATGTAGCCCACACAAATGAACATTAAAATCCCCCATCAGTATGAGTTGAACAAAAGTGGTTTGTTTTGACATATAATTAGTTAAAAAAGAAGATAAACCTTCTAGAACAAAGTTTGGGGGACCCCCCTGCATAGAATTGTAGCAGTTTATTGGTACTATCTTATTATTATCTGCCTGGTTGATTTCCACCAACTGAAAATAATGTGAGGAGCTGGGGATTTCTTTAACAATACCTGCTATGTTGACTGAAACTAGAAACAACAGGCCCCCTCTATCCCTTCCCACCGTGGAACTCTGCGCTTTGACAAAGAACGATATATAGCCATCCACCCAGAAAGCATTATCTCTTGCCCAAGTTTCCTGTAAGGCCACTATATCATGTTCTTTTAACTTTTGTAGCCAAATCGGGTCATCCTGCTTAGCGCGTAAACCCGCAATGTTCCAGGAAAGTAGCCTGATATTCCCCCTGCCCAGATCTAAAGGGTCATTATCGGGTGCGGTTGCTGTGTTACATGATGGGTCAATAAAAACATTATCGTTACAAGGGGCATTCAAGCTTTTATGCTTATGCTCTAGTCAGTCAATATCTATTTGATTTGTTAGAGCCGAAAATCTATTCGACAAGAATAAGTCGTTGGTAGGGATATTCCTTACAATATTAGCTGTGCCACCAACCCTAGGTTGCTTTGTCATCCATTGGTTAACTTGTAGAGGTGAAATAAGTTTGTCTTCAGCCCATACATTATTAATATGCTGTGACATAGTATTCTCTCCGCCACCTGACATATATACTGGGGGATAGAAATAGCCAAGGGGCATCGCGCGTACACCCTTGCCTACTGGGTCCAGTGGGGAACCATCCCAAAAGAGACGGCTGGAGACATTTCTAGATTTAAAATTAACTATTACACAGTCTCCTGCTACACCTTTCTTAGTTGTGCCCACCCAGTTAACCCTTCTTCCTGTCAAAATGTTGTCTGCGATATTACTTTCACCCGTGCGCGGAGGGAGAGTCTGCTCTTTGTAGCGCCTCCGGGCGCGAAGAGTGCGGGCGGCAGGAAGTGCCCGCAAAGCTCGCTGGGAGCTGTAGTCTCCAGCCGCGTGGTTGGAGCTGTGGCGGCGAGACTACAGCGTTCCCCACCCAGGAGCTGGCGCTGGAGCTGCTGTCGGCGTGATGGCGTGCTGGCCGGTAAGCTCCTTGCTGGATTGTCCCCCCGCTCCACCGAGGGAGCGTCTGCTCTTTGTAGCGCCTCCGGGCGCGAAGAGTGCGGGAGGCAGGAAGTGCCCTCAAAGCTCGCTGGAAGCTGTAGTCTCCAGCCGCGTGGTTGGAGCTGTGGCGGCGAGACTACAGCGTTCCCCACCCAGGAGCTGGCGCTGGAGCTGCTGTCGGCGTGATGGCGTGCTGGCCGGTAAGCTCCTTGCTGGATTGTCCCCCCCTTCTACAATTCAAAGATTTCATAATTCACCCCATGCATCACCTACAGTGTTCTTGTGCTTGGGAAACGCATATCTGCTGTAAACTCTGAGAGACAACGTTTGAGGTAATCGACTCTTTAGACACTGTTCATGACTTTCACTATAAAGGACTGCCTACAACTGTCTGTGAAAATGTTCATACTGTGGTTCATTAGGATCTAATTTTCACCACCCTCTCTGAAGAAAATGTTGTGTGTGTCTTTTCTTCCTCACCCCTTTGAACTGGAGGCATTTTGCACCCTGTCTTCATTTCGTCAGTTTCTACTTTATGAGATATTACCGGTGGGCAAGTCATTTCTTTGTTGAATTTTCTCACACCTCCGACACGGAGTCTTTGGTCGTTTAACGGCTGCTTTGTGTTAGTTTACATGCGTGTGTAACTCACTTCAGACTGGATACCGCGCGCCTCCCCATCCGGATCATCTGTGATGTCATACAGACCTCCGCTGTAGTACTGGCAAAGTTACACAGTTTAGTGCTTGTACGGGCCTTGAGCCACCCGGCGCAGGCGTCAATACGTGCCGCCATCTGAATGTTATCTAAATCAGCCAAGGAGAAAGAGACCCATGGCCATCCTCTACTCTTAGGCAAGAGAATGAGGAGCACTGTAAATGGGACTGTGGCCTATAGTGTGAAAGCCCAAGAAAGGACCACCCCCGCGTAGAGGTACAATGCAGTGCAGAGTAGAAATGGGTCAAAACCCATAAGACGCCTTGTGTGAGGGTGAATATGTAAAAGTAAATGGGACTGTAACCCATAAGACGGTCCCCTGTGTAAGGAAGAGAACCGTAAGTATCCGGTGTAGGCACGTACATGTGCATCTTTGTCTGTAGGGCCCCATATATTCATATACTGTGGAATGTGTTAATGCATGCAAATGGCTAAGTAGGATTGCAATATCTCTGTATCCAATCTGAATGTTATGGTCTTAGACCTGAGCTTACATTTAATAATTGTGGGAGTTGAAGTATTTGCTTACTTGAGTTGCACAGTTTATACTTATTTGTAAAATGAAAGTCCAGTACTGCGTGCTGTTTTGGTGTACACATGGCAATATGTAAAACGCTGAATGTGACATGTTAGCCCTGGACAGATGCATGCACTAGTATCAGTGCTGCATATGTATCATTACAGCAAAGAAACTAAAAATGGAATTAAATATTGAGCTAGAATTAGATGGAAATTTAAGTTTCCCGTACCAAGTGTATGTATTACATGGGTGTTGATAAAGAAAAAACAAAGGTGGTGATGGACGGAGCGTTGACAATACAAACACTCACCCCCAGTCAACTGATCTGGGTTTAATCCATCACCGTTCTTTAGCTCACTCAATATTTAATAAAAAAATACTCAATAAAAAAAATATATATATATTTCAGTTTTTCCGGTCTGAGTAGATCCTGAATCTAGCTAATCACAGCTACTTTGTGACAGCAGTGGGAAATAAAAGTTGTTTTACATGGGTGTTGATGCCATGCTATTTTCTTGAGATCAAACATAATATTCTCTTCTGAGTGACGAAAAACTATGTGAAAATGAACAGTAAGCCAATTAATCATTTGTCCATCTGTTGGTCTCTCTATGTAAACGTCTTGTAAAAATTCAGGCTGTTGAACAGTTTCTGTCGGTGAGTGAATATTATTAGTGGAGGCCCAGATGTGTGGGTACGTTACTGAGCAATCCTTAATGTAGGCTAAGATTTGCCTTCGATTTATCACATACCCATATTTCTCATGAAAGATTAAGAGCTTTGTCTCACACAGGCTTTCACTTTTCCGAATCACTATAAAAAGCCCTCTTATTCTGTTAGGTTTGCCTCAAAGAGAAAGCCAGTAGCATGTATAATAATAATAATAATAATAATAATAATAATAATAATAATAATAATAAAGTAATTTGTAGAGCGTCTAGTTACTTCTAGCGAAGTGTCCCAGCGCTAGGGTCTCACTCATCAAGAGTCCTAAACGATTCAGCAGGCCACCTGAACATCCAGGTTTGTAGACTTCTGCGGAACAATATTTTAGTTTTTCCGGTCTGAGTAGATCCTGAATCTAGCTAATCACAGCTACTTTGTGACAGCAGTGGGAAATAAAAGTTGTTTCACACTACTGTGGAGTCAAAAAAGGAAGCCGTGCTTATCCTGTGTTCCCCACCACGCCCCTGTCTCCAGAGACCAAAGTGAGGTGGAGTTTGGTGACTGGCGGTCTCCCCCGCCTTCCCCGGCCTCTCTGAAGTCTCCACAGACCTGAGGGAGACAGGCGAACCCGCGTGCTGCTGTCCCTCTGCCAACCGCCACACTCTTCTGTCCGCGCCGGTCTCTGCAGACCTGTGATGAGATTGGAATTTCAAGCCGCGATGACAAAGCTCTCAGAGGGCCTGTCAGCATGGCGGCCATATAGTCTGCAATATAGAAAGCATGGGTATGGAGGAAGGGGAGCGGGAGGTGCAGAGGGCTGATGGGGTGGTTGACAGGAGGCCAGGTATTAATGTTTTATATTTGGGTGCAGGAAGAATAGGAGACAGAGTGGTGTGGGTGTGTGTCAGGAAAACAGGATTATTTTTCAGTGTGATTGAGGTGAGGGGCAAATGGAGATGGCAGGAGGCAGAGTGTTATTTTATGTTACTGAGTGTAACGTTTTTAAAATGTGGGTGGTGGAGGGCAGGGTTGGCCAGAGGGTGGGGAGGTGGGTCCATCTGTTGCATGGATGCTTTTATGTCAGATGTTCTTTGTGCAGGGTTATCAGTAGGTCTAGTTGCCTGCATGCCCACACATCGGTGCATGTGCCGGTCAGAACCGATAAATCTAGTGGTATTTGCATATCATTGTTTTTGTGTTGTAGTGTGTGTGTGCATGGATGTCTGTACGCGTAATTTTCTGTATGTGTATTCACCTGTATTTGTGACTAATGTCAGCAGTGTATGTGACTCTGTAATTTCCCTTAAGACAGGAATTGTCAAGGTTTCTTTTTCACCAATAAGAGGGAAATCTAATCTGAATGACAAGACGATAAAAGTATTCTAGAAAGGTACATTTCTGCTTACACTTGCATTTATGGGAGGAGGGGCTAACGTTAGCACTTGACCCCTAATTGTATCAGTGAGTCCAAGATTGATGTGATTGACTTTTAACTTTTTATTAAAGCCTACTGAGTGAACCAACACATTACGTCCTGTTGTGAGTTGATATGATCCACTTCTCTTTCATATTGTATTTATATTCTTTCAAGCCTTCTCTCTGCCCTTAACAGGATATTCATTATCAATGTTTGCACATGTCCTCCTCTAACCTCTCAGACCTTCTTGTTTGCTTCATATGGCATCCCTCTGCATTAATCCATTCCGCTATATCTTTCAGCCAGTCATCTATTTTCGGGCACCGAGGAGAGGGGAACATCACTTACAACGCAACTTTTACCACGCAGTGCTTTTACATCGCAGCTTTTACAACACAAACCATTACAACGCATTGCGCTGGGGGGCGCTCTAGGATAGGGAATATATTTAATTTACTATCCAACACCTTCCATACTATCCCCGGGGACTGGAGTTGGAATAGTAAATTAAATAAATCACTATCCAGAGCCTAAAAGCACTATGCGTTGTAATTGTATGCGTTGTAAAACTCACGTTGTAAAAGCATGCAATGTAAAAGCATGCGTTGTAATGTCGTACATCCCCGAGGAGACAACCACCTCATTACAATTCTGCATTTAGCCAGTGCTAAACCGATGTTGAGGAATTTCCTGCTCAACTTTTTTTTCTTACAAGAAGGGAAATGGCCCAAAAGACAAAGAGTCATCTCCCTGGGGACCTCCCACCCCGTAACCAGGTGGAGCCTATTGACTATTGAGCCCCAGAATCCATCTACATCTGGGCACCTCCAGATCATGTGTAGGAAATCTGCCCCCTGCATCTAGGGCAACTTGATGATTTCTCAGGGTTTATGGAAGGAAGCCGCTTAGGCGTCAGGTAGACCTGATGTATTATATTGTATTGGAGTAGTTTAAATCAGACAGTGGTGGATGTGGACTTAACCCCATCTGTATAAGTTCCCAAGTGTGTGTGTTAAGAGGCAACTCCAATTGTGACTCCCATTTATCCTGTACCGAGAGCACTGTTGTGGGGGTATCCTCCCTTAGTGCCCTATAGAGGTGGGATATACGTTTTACGGGTAAGTAAACATTTAAATAAATAAAACGAATTTCGTTGAGTACACTGCATCCCAAAATGCGATGCAGTGCGCGCAATGAAATTCGTTTTATTTATTTAAATGTTTACTTACTTGTATAACTCCGTAATCCATACATTACTACCCCCACCCTGCCCCTCCCCCTCCCCACGTCACCGCCCTGCATTTACTCCCACTGCCGGGCAAGGCTGCATGCAGACTATGTTAGGCATCCACCTTGGTGCTTTCGATCCCATGATTAGCACATCAGGGAGTGAGCATTGTCCGTTCAAAATCCCAGTAACCTGCGTTCCCAATTTTCATGGTCATCCAAACAATGGATTGCATGTTGGAGTTGCAAGGCCAAGAAGTAGTACTCCAAGCATGGGACCTGAAACCCACCACTCCTCCAGGTACGTCTCAATGTTGCTAAACTAACCCTCCGTCTCCCTTTATTCCATAGTAGCTCCATTATCAGTTTATATAGGACCGTAAAGACATGTCTCACAATGTCAAATAAGGTCCCCTGGAAGAGATACAAACATCTGGGCAGAATTACCATTTTAGTTAAGGCTATTTTACCCATTAAGGATAGCTGCAATGTATTCCAGAATTTTATACGATGTTTCAAGCTTTCAATAATCCTGACCCGATTCTCCCATTCGTAATCTTGTGCCCCATGAGTGACCGGTATCCCCAGATAATGGACCATTTTGGTCTCCCTTGGGAGATCCAGGAGAGGCATATCTGTTTCCTGTTTAAAACATGGTTGCTCTCAATGTTGCACTATGTTGAGTTTCTTAATTTCCAATCTTATCTTGAAGCCATCTCTCAGGTTGTGGTCCTGGTGTTCATATAAGGAAGAAGGAACAACATCACTTAATCCACGTTTACATCGCCAGAATCTTGTATGGGCTGGAGCAATTTTCTTACTTTTATGGGTCAGTTCCACTCCAGGCCCAATCCCATCAGCTGCGGGGTCCCCCAGGGCGCCTCACTGAGCCCCACTCTTTTCAATGTCTATATGTCATCTCTTGCTGACATTGGAAGGAAGTGGGGCATCGGCATCTGCTCTTATGCGGATGATACGCAGCTGATGGTGACTATGGACGAAGGGCCTGATATAACTAAAACCAAGCTACATGACTGCCTCTCCGAAATGGCCCAGTGGATGCATGCCCACTGCCTAAAGTTGAACACAGGTAAGTCAGAGATTCTGCTGTTTGGTGGTGCCAAACGTGTATGGGACACCACATGGGGGCCACCCTCACTGGGGTTGGCCCCCACCCCAAAGCAACATGCCAGGAACCTGGGAATTATCATGGACGATGACCTGTCCATGAAGGATCACGTTTGATCCCTTTTTGGCAAGGGCTTTGCCATTCTAAAACTCCTAGCCAGGATATTCCCATGGATACCCCTGGATTGCAGACGCTCAGTCACACAGGCCCTACTGGTCAGTCGCCTGGACTATGGCAATGCGCTATTTGTAGGGATGAATGAACATCTGTCTCTCTCCTGCAGGTCCTGCAAAATCTGGCGGCCAAACTCATCTGCAACAAGGGCAAACTAGACTCGGTATCGGAACGCTTAAAGATACTCCATTGGCTACCGATGCGTCAGAGGGCCGCCTTTAAACTGCTTAGCCATGCCCACAGGGCTCTACATAAAACTGGCCCCACAATTCTTCAAGGTAAAATCGAATTCTATGTCCCCACCAGGAACTTACGTTCTTCTCAATCAGCTCTGGCTAAGACGAAACGCATCTACAAGGCTAGAACAGGTGGTCGCTCCTTTTCCTACCTGGCAGCAAAAAGGTGGAATGAGCTCCCTGACGACCTGAGACATACCACAAACTATCTCCAGTTTCGAAAAAAACTGAAAACCCACCTCTTCCCCAAACTCTAGCCTTTCAGCATCCGCCATCAGTATTTACTATCTGGTACAAGCGCCATGATATCCCTTGGGATGAGTGTTGCGCTCTATAAAAACCGCAAATAAATAAATATTGTAAAGAGGACATCGGAGAGTGATGTGCTGTATGTTTAGACATTAATCTATTTTTGCTTTACTTTACTCCTCACATCTTCAATGTTCGAAGAAAACTTTTGGTCAATATTTATATGTGAATGTACTCCAAATAAACTAATGTTGTAGAGGCAATTAAAATGATGTAATATTGAAATCTTGCTTTATTATTGGCCCACAACAGGCAAAAATCTAAATGGGAATACTCTTGACAACACCTGAGATGCTCCTCATCACATGCACAACCCATGCATGACTGTGCCTTGGTTGCAGGTTAAGCCAAAGAACTAGAACAATGTGACACCAACTAACAGATTGCTTCTGTGGAAAATATATCTTCTAGTACACAGCAGTTGTTTTTTCTGAATTGTGTGATAAAGAAATATCTAAAGTTTCAGGAATAGTTTCAGGAGTAAACATAGAGCTGTATTCTAGGTTTGTGTACCGATTTGAATGAAAAAACACCTGAGAGAATAACATTTTCTCTCAAAGACCATGCACCAACTCCAGGTAGGAGTTCAGTATGACATTGTGTAATCACCTTATGCAAGAATTTGGATTACTGGATGACTGGGGTATGATCCCTGGTCAAGCAGCAAGCAGAAGTCTTGTCAGGGTAAGACACAATTAAACCTCAAATTAACCTGTGCAAATCCCTGTGGCAGCTTGACACACAGCTGTCAGGCTTAACTTAGAGGCAATGTGTAAAGTATTTGTGCAATACTTCAAACTGTAAAAGAGTGAAAACACACAACAAAAAGTAGCCCACAACCGTATTAGAAAAATAGGGCGATTTTTAATATATAAAAAAACCAAAAACAACAAAAATCCAATTGCTAGAACCAGAGATATTGAATTTGAAAGTTCTTATGGAAAATAGCACCAAAATGCATAAAGCGCCAACTGTGGATATGTGGTTGCGCCGGACCCGGACAAAGTTGCAAGTTCAGACTGACTGTGAGGGAGTGTTGGCTGGCTACAGGGACTCAGTTAGGGCCAATGAACAGTGTACTGTAAACCTTGGCTTGAGGAGCGTTGTATGGGTCCCGGTTGAAGATTGTGTTGTACAGCAGAAGTGATGCGTCTGTTCTGAGATGTGGCGTGGCTGCCGTGCGAGGCCCTGTTGCATCAGCATCGAGGATCCCGTTAACATGGGCTTGTGCTCTGAAGCCCGGAGTCAGAGATGCGATGCACATTTGGGGTGATTTGTCGGGTCCGAGGAACTGCGAGGCTGCATTGTGGAGTCAAGCTTCATCATCAAGGCTGCCGTGGAGGCCCTGTGCCAAGGATACATCGCGCAGTGACAGTTCCTTAGGCGATGTGGTCTGTGGCCGTGTTGCAAATCTTTGTGATGGGTCCAATCCAAGCGGCAGTGGCGAGGCATTGATTTTGCTTGAGGTTGCTCCGCACGGTAGAGGAGATTCATTGGTTCTGCTGGATCCACACGGGATGGCAAAGCACCTTCAGCCCCCTTCCAAGGGTCCAAGACTGGGCTGGACCTCATTGGCAGGGTAGACACACAGATGACGGAGTTCAGGTTCACATTCAAGGTTGTTGGAAGCCTGTTAGGTCCCAGGGGCTTCAGATCAGAAGGCCAGCTATCTAGCCCTTGAAGTCACTCTGGGTTTAAGTGATGTAGGTCCAGTCCTTCTCACCCAGACAAGAGGACGGCAGGTCAGCACATCAAAGCAGGAGTCCAGCAGAGTACAGTCCAGCAGAGTGGCAGTCCTTCAGTATCACAGAAGTCTTTCTTCCTGGCAGAGGATTCACTGGTCCAGAAGTGTACTGAAGTGGTGGTATCTGCGGTCCGGTATTTATACCAAGTTATGCCTTTAAAGTGTGGGAAAAGCTTCTAAATGTTTCCATTTGAAGTCCCCTGGCATCCTGCCTTCCCTGTCCAAGCTCCGGATGAAATATGGGGGTATGACGCCCTTTGTGTGAAGATAGGGCACAGCTTATTCAGGTTTACATTGGGCTGTACCCAGGTCCTCCCTCACATCCTGCCAGTGATGGCCCATCCAGGCACACCTAAGTTCCTTATTGTGTGTGACTGTTTAGGAAGGATACACAAAGCCCAATTGTCAGCTACACCCAGTCATGTGACCAGAGACAGTCTACAGGCACTAAATTGGTAATGCAAGAAAATGCCAACTTTCTAAAAGTGGCATTTTCAGAATTACAATTTAAAATACGACTTTTCCATAAGTTAAGATATGGCAATGGAAAATCAGACACCAAATATGGGCTGTTTATCCCTTCCCATTTAGAAATTACACTTATAAAATGTAATAAGGCAACTCCAATGTTATCCTATGGGAGAGATATGTCTTGCAGCAGTTTCTCACTACCAGGAAATGTAAATATGTCCTACTTTTGAAATACATTGCACCTGGAGAACAACAAGGACCGCAACACCACCGCCCTGCTGGAAAACCTCGCCAACCTCGGACTCAAGCAACTGGTCAACACCCCCACCCACTACGCCGGCCACACGCTTGATCCCGTCTTCTCTTCCAGCAAGTACATCACCTTCAGCCACGCCACCGGACTCCACTGGACCGACCACAGCTGCGTCCACTTCATCTTCAAAAGATCCACGACCCACCACCACCCGCAACAGGTACCTCACAGGAATAGGAGCAAGATCACCGCAGACCAGCTCACCACCTCCCTCAGCCAGAGCCCACCCGCCAACACAACGGACCCCAACAAAGCAGCCCGCAACTTCACACAGTGGCTGACCGCCTGCGCCGACGACCTCGCGCCACTAAAGAACCCTCCCAGCAGACCCAGAAGCAAGAAGGCATCCTGGTTCACCGACGACCTCAAGGACTCCAAGAAGACCTGCCGCACGCTCGAGAAAACCTGGCTCCTCGACCGGACCACCGACAACATGACCGCCCTCAAACACGCTACCCGCAAGCACCACCAGCTCATCCGCACCACCAAGAAGAAATCCCTGAAGGAACGACTGGACAACAACGCCCACGACAGCAAAGAGCTCTTCACTATCGTCAAGGAGTTCTCCAACCCCAGCACCGGCACCAATGACATCACTCCGTCACAAGACCTCTGCGACTCCCTCGCCTCGTTCTTCCACCGCAAGATCGCCGACATCCACAACAGCTTCGGCGCCCCACCCACGCACCCAACCGTCGAACCAACGCCCCCCACCGCCACCCTTCGCACCTGGACCACGGTGACCAACGAAGACACAGCCCACACGATGAACACCATCCACTCCGGATCACCGACCGACCCCTGCCCACACCACGTCTTCAACAAGGCCGACTCCACCATCGCACCCCAACTCCGGAACATCATCAATGCCTCCTTCAACACCGCCACCTTCCCGGAGAGCTGGAAGCACGCCGAGATCAGCGCCCTCCTAAAGAAACCTACAGCGGACCCCACCGATCTCAAAAACTTCCGCCCCATCTCGCTCCTCCCTTTTCCTGCTAAAGTCATCGAGAAGATCGTCAACAGACAGCTGACCGCCTTCCTCGAGACGAACGGATCCCTCGACCCCTCGCAGTCCGGCTTCAGAGCCAACCACAGCACCGAGACCGCCCTCATCGCAGCCACCGACGACATCCGGACCCTGCTCGACAAGGGGGAAACAGTGGCCCTCATCCTCCTGGACCTCTCCGCTGCGTTCGACACGGTCTGCCACCGCACCCTAGTCCAGCGCCTCAGCAACATCGGTATCCAAGAGAAGGCACTGGAGTGGATCATCTCGTTCCTCGCCGGAAGAACACAAAGAGTCCGCTTCCCCCCGTTTCGCTCCAAGGCCACCGAAGTCATCTGCGGCGTCCCGCAAGGATCTTCACTCAGCCCCACCCTCTTCAACATCTACATGAAACCTCTCGCAGCCATCACACGCCAGCACAACCTCAACATCATCTCTTACGCCGACGACACCCAGCTGATCCTCTCCCTCACGAGAGACCCCGACACCGCCAGAACCTGCCTACACGAAGGGATGAAAGACGTCGCCGAGTGGATGAAGGACAGCCGCCTGAAACTGAACTCGGACAAGACGGAAGTCCTCATCCTGGGATCTTTGCCCTCCGCCTGGGACGACTCCTGGGGGCCCCCAGCACTGGGCACCGCACCCAAGCCAACCGACCACGCACGCAACCTGGGCTTCATCCTGGACCCCTCCCTCTCGATGACCAGACAAGTCAACGCCGTCTCCTCATCGTGCTTCAACACCCTGCGTATGCTTCGCAAGATCTTCCGCTGGATCCCGACCGAGACCAGGAAGACTGTCACCCAGGCACTCGTCACCAGCCGACTGGACTACGGAAACGCCCTCTACGCCGGAACCACAGCCAAACTACAGAAAAGACTCCAGCGCATCCAGAACGCCTCCGCCCGACTCATCCTGGATGTCCCCCGACGCAGCCACATCTCCAGCCACCTGAGGAACCTGCACTGGCTCCCCGTCGACAAGAGGATCACGTTCCGGCTCCTCACCCACGCACACAAGTCTCTCCACGACCTGGGCCCCAAGTACCTCAACGACCGCCTGACCTTCTACACGCCCACCCGCCAGCTACGGTCCACCAGCCTCGCCCTCGCAGCCATACCACGCATCCGAAGAGCCACCGCCGGAGGAAGATCCTTCTCTTACCTGGCTGCCAAGACTTGGAACTCCCTCCCCATCCACCTTCGGCTGACCCAGGACCATCTCGCCTTCAGGAAACAACTCAAGACATGCTGTTCGAGCAGTAGCATACCCCTCCCCACAAGCGCCTTGAGACCCTCCCGGGTGAGTAGTGCGCTATACAAATGGCATGATTGATTGATTGATTATGCCCTCTGGGCTGTCTAGGGCCTACCCTAGGGGTGACATATGTATTAAGAAGGAAGGTATTGGCCTGGCAAAATGTTTATTTTGCCAGGTTGAAGTGGCATTTTAATTTGCACACACAGGCTCCGCAATTGCAGGCCTGAGACATCCTTAAAGGGATACTTAAGTGAGTGACACAATCAGTGCCACAGCCCCACTAGTAGCCTTTAATTTACAGGCCCTGGGAACATTAAGTGCCACTTTACTAGGAACTTTTTAAGTAAATTAAATAAAATATGCCAATTGGGCATACGCCAATATTACCATGTTTAGAGGAGAAAGCACAAACATTTTAGCACTGGTTAGCAGTCCCAAGACCAGCAAAAACAAGGTCAGATGAAATGGAGGTGAAAGGCAAAAAGTCTGAGGGAAGACCGCCCTAAGGCTGACAGGTATTATACCTTAATATGAACGTCAAGTGCTAAAATCAGATTATTGGCACCAATAAAAAACTGACATTTTGACTAATGACCTTATTAATATATCTGTATGTATGTCTGTTGTGTTGTGACCTTGACAAAAACAGGCTTGAAGGTATTTCATTGGAATGCTCACGTGTCAATGTTGCATCGGAAGCCAAAAGAGGTGGCGGCTGTCCAATAACTAAATAAAAGAGCAGACCAATCAACCTCCATGATTTCTTCCACCTAAATTAGTACTTAGAGAACCAAAACATTTTACAGAATGCTCAAGTTGCACCTGATTTAGAATATGAATATAATCCAAAGATGAGCACACTTCCAAGTAATTATTGACAAGGACAGAGGTCAAATACAGTCCTCACCTTCACCATGGAACTTCTAATTCCAGTCCCAGTGAATAACCACATTGTTTAGTTGTCCGATCTTTACAAGACCATTTATATTTCATGCTCTTGTTCTGTGAGACTCCTTCCTCCCCTTTCAAGTGATGCTTTAGCCTACAGCTACTTAAGATAGGGACTAGGTCCACAACAATTACTCCACATGCATGCGCTGTTACATCTTCTTTCCTTGTTTTGCAGCGTTGTGATTGGTAAACACACAGACTCCCCATAGCAAATCACAATGCTGTAATGCAGCGTTGTGATTGGTCTGAGTGCCATGGTTCATGCTCAGACAGGGGCTGGGGGCCTGGGCATGTTCTCCACCCAGGCTGTAATGCATCCTGGGTGGAGAGCATGCACAGTGCACATGATGTCTTGGCCCTCCTGAGCTGGCCGGTCAAAGAGTCATGTGCACTTTAGAGTGCTGCAACCACTCCTCCTCCTCCCCAATGTCAGGGGAGACAAGCCACACCCCACCCGTGACAATACTAAAAACAAAATAATAATAATTCCAGTTATTAACATTTTAATTTTTCATTTACACTGCTCCATGAGCAGTGGGGTGACACTACTCTTCCTTAGCGGAGGAGTCGTCACTGTTGAAATTACCACCTTAAATTCTGCTGGTGGCCACATTCATTGAAACATATTGTTGGGATCAAGAGGGAGTCATTTTGAGTTTTTTGTAATGGGAGATTATATGAATGTTGATTTTTGTTTTGGTGGAATGCAGTGCCCACATTTCCTTCGACATTCAGTGCACTCTATTCATTATTAGTTAGTAGAGTATGTGCATGGGTTGCGAAAACATACTGCACATATTTTACCTTCACAGCTTTTAAGCAGCAAAAATATTTAGGGTTGTACCAACATAAAATGACCATTTCATGTTCTGGCCCTCCAAATCATTCTTGCAGTGAAACCCATTTAAAAAGAAGTTTCAGCCTGAACTAGCATTTTATTGTTGGCAAAAACTGTTCACCCTGTCACAAAGATGTCTATCCTTGCCAGTCAACTCTACCAGCCATACAATAAATCTCATTAACTCTCAGAGGGATTCAACCATCTGGCAGGGACAGTCAAGGTGTTTTGTGATGGGAATGGCATACAAAGTGATGGGGTCCGTTTTGGTACTGGCAAATGAACACAGTGAGTTGGGTAATGTGGAGGGTTGGCACGGGTGTGGGTGCCGTAAAAGGATACCGGGATAGGGATAATATTGAGTGTTTGGAAAGAGATATTAGACGCTACAGTACTAGCAGATTAAGACAGCCACAGGGCAGCGGATTGGTTGATGGCGGTGTGATGGGAAAAGAAAAGAAAAGGTGTCTCCTGAATACCAGGGTCAGAGACAGAGATAGGCTGCTGGCCACTGGCCAGGAAATGGCAGGAAAATATGTGGCCTGTGGACTTGTGACAGAGATGCTGACAGATGATGCGTGTCAACAAACTGGGACAATAGCAGGGTGTGGCACATGAGCTGTAGCCAGCTTCTTATTTTTGTGTTCTAAGTATTTACCTTCGAGTCCCAGCAATCAAAGTTACTGTGCCAATAATGTGGACTAGTTAAAGGCGTTTTTCATGGCATGAATCCATGTTTTCAATATGTGGTCTATGTAGGTACTGAGCGTGGCTATAAGAATGGATTATAGGGTAGAGTTTGAGTGTCAAGGAAAGTGATAGACTAGCATGGAATAGCACCCCAAGAATATATATTCTTTGGATTGCACACTTCATGCCTTTCCTCCCTTGGGATTACGATACACAGTTTCCAGTAGAGTTTTCATGCCAGCCTTTCCAACATGGAAACCCTCTCAGAAAGCATGTTTAGGGGCCCCTAGCAGGAAACCCTTGTGTGCGCTGCCTCCTGTTGGGGGCCGAGGGGGCACCTATGGTACCCCCTGTTAATCCCTCGACCCCGTGGCAGGGATTAACACCACCTTCCATTTCCCTATGGGAGCATGCACTACGGCCGGTTTATAGACGTAATAGATACTCCCAATAGGGAAATGTTGGAATGCGACCCTATTAATCCATGCACCCCAGGGTGCCTGCCACGGGTGCAGGGATTAACACCACCTCCCAATTCCCTATGAGAGCATATACTACGGCCGGTTTACAGCCGTAACAGATGCTCCCATAGAGAAATTACGGAATGCAACCCTGTTAATCCCTGCACCCCGTGGTGCCTGCCGTGGGGTGCAGGGATTAACACTACCTCCCATATTCCAATGGGAGAATGTACTATGGCCGGTTTACAGCCGGAACAGATGCTCCCATAGGGAAATGTCAGAATGCGACCAAATAGTGTTCGGCTGCATCCTAATCAGGTGGTCTGGACCGCCGACTGGAGGTCGGACAGATCCGTTTACAAAAGACATCATAATCGCCCCCTAAGTTTATGTTTTGTGCATATAGTGTATTATATTTGCATTCATATAGGACTCGATTCTCATGATGAGGTGTCGAAGTGCAGTGCAGAAGGGTGCTTGTTGCAAGGCGGTTGCTTTGTAGAGCGACTTATGCAAAAGGTGTTTTATTATTGGGTTTGATGACCAGATACGTTCCCTTATCTTGTTATAAGTCGCTGCATCTTGCTTAATAGTGTAGTAAAAAGATTTAGAGTCCTTTTTTATAACACACTTTATTGATTTTATTTTTGCAGAGAAACCAGAAATAACAACTAACTCAGGGCTGCAAGACCCACGATTCAGATACCAATCGGTACATACATAGGGGAAAAAGCCGTTACCATAGGTTTTTACCACATTGTACCTTTACCACGCATGTTTTTAGAACGTATATGCTTTTACAACATATGCCTTTACTACACATTTAAGTGAGTTTCGTGGGTTGTGGGGGGTCTCCCCCACAAATTCATTGTTTATATATATCTATACTAATATAATAAAGAGAGAGCCCAAACCTTTGAGGCGGGTAATCTCAGGAACAACAGCACCAATCACAACACCCAATACAGCGTTGGAAAGGGCAGTTGCAGCAGAAGGACATAGGCTATGCAGACGCCCACCATATACATTTAAAAGGTAAAAGAACCATGCCAGCAAAGTAGTCCCTTGTGGGCAAGTCTGAGTTGTGCTGTGGGCGTGTGCTGGGGGCGTGACAAACGCTGGGGGCGTGTGGTACGTTCCGCCCTTCATGCCATGTCTCATATTATGTGCTAATCCCACCCTGCTCCCTTTAAATACCCCTGCACCCCATAATCATAACCCACCCTTACTCCCTAAAATACCCCAACACCCTTAAACACTAACCCATCTTAACCCTATAAATATACCCTGTACCCCAAAATGCAAACGTATCCCTAAACCCTAAAAATACCCCTGTACCCCAAAACCCAAACCTAGCCCTGAACCCTATAAATAACCCTGTACCTCAAAACCCAAACTTACCCATGAACCCTAAAAATACCCCCATACCCCAAAACTCAAACCTAGCCCTGAACCCTAAAAATACCACTGTACCCCAAAACCACCCCTGAACCCTAAAATACCCCTGTACCCCAAAACCCAAACCTAGCCCTGAACCCTTAAAATACCCCTGTACCCCAAAACCCAAACCTACCCCTGAACCCTAAAAATGCCCCTATACCCAAAACCCAAACCTAGCCCTGAACCCTAAAAATACCCCTGTACCCCAAAACCCATACCTATCCCTAAACCCTAAAACTACCCCTGTACCCCATAACCCAAAACTATATCTGAACCCTTAAAATACCCAAACACCCCAAAACATATACCTCAGTACCCCAAAACATATACCCCTATACCCATACTTACCTTATCCAAACAAAAAAAAACATGCTTTTACCATTCATGCATATACAACGAATTTCTTTGTAAATGTATGCGTGGTAAAAGCATATAAAATGTAATGCCATACGTTATAATGGCATTGCGGAGTCTTGGTACTTTCGTAATGAAAGTATGCGGAGTGATGGTATGTGGAAAGAATGTTGCGGAATAATGGGTGTTTACCCTCCCCGGTAAGTACATTGGTGGCACGGCGGCCCACATCTCCAGCAACATACTCATGTTTTTTCACCACCCATTTGAAAAATGCACAGGTCTCTCTCATTGATGGCCTGCACCGACATACACTTTTAGACACACCTCCCGCCACAAGTTCTAGAATTGCGAACTTTAGAGCTGGGGAGCTACGTTCGAATCTCGGCATCAGCTCAACATCCTGTGTTCCAGGCAAATTGATTTGTCTCCCCGTGCCTACCACAAATGAATGTGTTCTTCTGTAATGTAAATTGTGCTCATGCGATGTTGTCGAGTTCGCGCTATATAATATTGCAAGGACAAATAAAGTAGGGAAACTCAAGTTCACACACTACTAAACGCGCACTCTTAAGTGCATCAGCAGTGCACTGTGAATCGGAGCGTTTCACAGGCCTGTCACAGATAACAAATGCTATCAAAACGAAATCCTACAAAACAATATACTACTGCCCTGCAGCAATTCATACCCGTACAACGTTGGGACGGGCTGCTAGTAAATATATATATAAACAAAAATGTGTGGTAAAGGCATACATTGTAAAAGCACATACAATGTGAATAAGTGGAGGTTAAAAAATGTGTGGTAAAGGCATGCAGAGTATTTCCCAGCTTTGTTCCGTCATATAACCCATACATAGCATACGTAGCAAGGAAAGTGACAAAACTAGAAAAATAAAGCGTCTATCTCTGAGGCAGTAACAGGCAAGTGACTTTACTATTAAGAGTGGGAAACCATCTGCCACCTGTTAGTAAGCTCATCCAATTTGTTCCTTGTCACTGGACCACGCCCCCAAATACTTGCATATTTATGAAGGACCCTCACACCTTGTAAGATTTACTGTTTCTGAACTTACAATGCATTGGTGTGCCTGCTTGGAAAGTTGAGAGAGTGCAGTGTATCCTACATAGGGAGTTGTCTGTTGTTGTCACTGCATTTCTGCAAATTTACATCTGCCAATATACATTCAGAGCCAGATGTACTACAGTTTTTAGCAGTCGCAAATGGAAAATCAGGCCTTTTGTTACTGCTAAAAAGGGTAGCATGTACATACTCTATTTTGCGAGTCGGTAACCTATTACCGACTTGCAAAATAGGGTTTGCGAGTCGCTATTAGGAAGGGGCATGCCAAGGGCGGCCCTTCCTTATAGCAAGTGGCAGGGGGATGTACGATTGTTTTGCGACAACAAATTGTGTTGCAAAACAATCTCAGTTTGGTGGTAAGCCAGTCGTAAACGGGAAGGGGTCCCCCTGGGACCCCTTCCACTTTGTGTTTGGCAGCGAAAATATTTTTAGGGAGCAGGCAGTGTTCCTGTGGCCTTTTGTTACTGCTAAAAAGGGTAGCATGTACATATTCTATTTTGCGAGTCGGTAACCTATTACCGACTTGCAAAATAGGGTTTGCGAGTCGCTATTAGGAAGGGGCATGCCAAGGGCGGCCCTTCCTTATAGCAAGTGGCAGGGGGATGTACGATTGTTTTGCGACAACAAATTGTGTTGCAAAACAATCTCAGTTTGGTGGTAAGCCAGTCGTAAACGGGAAGGGGTCCCCCTGGGACCCCTTCCACTTTGTGTTTGGCAGCGAAAATATTTTTAGGGAGCAGGCAGTGTTCCTGTGGCCTTTTGTTACTGCTAAAAAGGGTAGCATGTACATACTCTATTTTGCGAGTCGGTAACCTATTACCGACTTGCAAAATAGGGTTTGCGAGTCGCTATTAGGAAGGGGCATGCCAAGGGCGGCCCTTCCTTATAGCAAGTGGCAGGGGGATGTACGATTGTTTTGCGACAACAAATTGTGTTGCAAAACAATCTCAGTTTGGTGGTAAGCCAGTCGTAAACGGGAAGGGGTCCCCCTGGGACCCCTTCCACTTTGTGTTTGGCAGCGAAAATATTTTTTGGGAGCAGGCAGTGGTCCTGTGGACCACTGCCTGTCCTTAACTACTGAAAAGAAAACATTTCTTTTTTTTCTTTTAAGCGCATACTGTTTTCCAGACTGCATTTGAAAACAAAAAGCAAATACAGACAAGGTGGTCTTCTGTCCTCAGAAGGCCACCAACCCTGTGATTGTAGTCCAAGCCCAATGGGTCGCAAATTGCGACCTGCCTTATGAATATTAATGAGGGTGGTAATTTGCTACACCATTGGGAATCGCTAAATGTGTCTGAGACACATTAGTAAATTCCGTTTTGCGAGTCGCAAATTGCGAGTTACAAAAATTAGCAGTTTGTGACCCGCAAAACAGAATGATCGTACATTTGGCCCTTAGTGTAGCTTTGTAAAGTGAAAGATAAATGCATGTGCCCAAGCATGTGGTCATTGTGGTGGTTTGGCTCCCGCTCTAAAGTGGGTAAGAATATTGGTAAATAGTTCTATATGCTGGTTGGTGGGAGCCTCCATCATCGGGTTAGGAAGAGCCAGCACTTAACTTCCTTCCTGAGTTCCAGGCAGCCTTAGATGTTTCTTATTTTTGCCAGGGGAGAGTTCAATAGATTTCACTGCTTTATAGAAAGGGAGATTCCAACATTTCGTCTCCCCTTGTAAGGGGGTGATAAACCATTCCACCAGCGGGGGCGTAACGTAGTCCCTTGCAGCTCTGGTGGTGCAGGTAGGCCTCTACCCTATCAGGGGCCTCCAAAACTTGAGGGAGGCCCCGTTCATTCCAAGACCCATGAAAATCTGTGAGATATGGTCGAGTCAGAGGCCCGTGTTACATTTTGGAATTTTACTTTAGCCTATACTCCTGGACCTGGCCAGCCAGCGAAATGCTTTGTGATCTGGAGAGGTGTTGGCCTGTAAGGCGAAGTTGTCTTACTGCTGCATTTTAGACACATGCAGCTTTAATAGTGGTTTTGCAAACTGTGTGTTGAGAATGTTTTTTTTTTCATTTGAACAGGAAGTATATCATGATTTGCTCTTTTTGCATTATTCTCCCATGCAAATGAAAGTCCACATTTTCCTTTGCACCACGTCATACTATTGAGGTGGGTACAGGTGAAGACAGGGAAATGCCACGAAATTAGTTCTTCCCCGAATGTTCCTCATGAGAGGTGGTAGGAGTGTGGTAACAACGACCCCCAGGCACAAGTTACACGCACCTCTGGGGATCCTCGATCCCTCTTCTAAGCCAGGCTGTCTGGTTTCAAAGGAATGCAGAACACTGGTTTAAATGGGCCACTGTGTCTTTCACTGCTGCACTGTTCCCAGTGCATGGGCAAGGTTGCAACACGTGAGACATACCATTTTGTTTGCATTATGGCGGATGTTCCTAGTCTGTGTCAGGCCACTGATATGTCTCTCCATGTTGTTAGTAGAGCTACTAATGTACCACTGTTCTTACCCTTTCAATATTCTATGCAATCCAAAAGCCATTTCCTGAAGTTTATTGAACATGTCTCTTCAGAGAGTATCCAAGAATTCAATTCCTTCACATGCTGTCCTTGCAAATAATTTCATACCTGCATTAGTGCTTTATGTTTCCTGTAGAATGTATGATGCAAGCTCCTGTAACATTTTTATAGTCAAGCCTCACCTTCCCCAAAGAACTTTGAAGAACGATTGTACTCTGAGCACTTCCCCCACACATTCTGCACTACGTCTTGTTCATTTCAGGACAGGTGCACATTTCAGGATTGGGTGAACATAAGAAAACCTACCTGAAGAAATGCATCACGGGCAAACTTAAAATAAAGAAAGGTGAACCTAAAAAATATATATTTTAAGGAAAACTGTAGAAAAAAACATTAAAAATACATACATTTTCATGATTATGTTTTTTAAAAAGTATGTTGGTCTTAATTAAAAGATGTAAAGCTTCAAATTAGTGTTGGGTAGAGGTTAAACATAGGTGTGGAGGTAAATTTAGGGTTAGAGTTAGTATTAATACTGGCCTTAGTATTAAGGTTATGATTAGACTAAGGATGATTATTTGCCTTATGTTTGGCATCAAATTGAGAGGGTTCAGGTCAGAAGTAAGGTTAGGTTCCGGGTCAGAATCTGGTTAAGGATTACGTTTAGGGTTAGGTTTAGGCTTAGCATTATGGTAAGGGTTGACTTTATGGATGTTGCCACGCATCTCTGCCATTATGAAATTCTTCATTATTTAGTCCCTAATTATAGCCGGCCTAACAGCAGATAAGAATTACAATTTTTAGAATTTTGTAATGTATATTCATCTTTTTGGTGTATCTCAGAAGGTCTTCTTTATTTCTAAAGTTTAGAAATGCAGAGAAACATGGGACGGGCATAAGTAATGCTCGTGATCACCCACTAGATCATTACATTACACTTCCCTGGTATTTCCTCTAGGAAATGATGACTAAGGCTGTTTTGAATTCCACAGACCATGGTATCACTGACATCTTAAGAAGAAATATGTGTGCTATTTCGAAAGGTCATGCATTGTGCCATATTTAGTCCAGGTGAAGCTGCCAAAACATGGAATGTTTATGTAGAGGAATTAATAACGTATATGGATGCTGAAACAAGGACCAACATTAGATAAACTGGCCTCCCCCTCTGCACAAACGGCAATTTCTGTAGGCTTAATTTGTCACTTTTTGTTTTTCATAAAAATACGAACAATACATTCCCCAACACCCCCTTGAAATTCAGCAGTTAAGGAAGGTTATGTGCGTCAATCCAACTTAATTGCGGTCACCCAAACGTTCAAGATATGTTTGTGCCTGAAATCACTTCTTGTTGCTCAGATTTTGTACTGACAGTGCAGGTAAGAAGAAACAAACAGGATCGCTAATGATAGTTGGACTTAAATTAAAGATGTTCTTGCTTGACACCCAGCTGTTTTTAATGCGTAACTTGTCTGAAAATTAGACCTGCCATTAAACTGAACATCTTGCAAAAATAATTTATTCATGTAGTGAGCAAAAAATTTGCATTTTAATAAGAAATGCTGAAATGCTGTACATAGCAACAGAACGGCAGTACAAAAGTCCATACCCAGTTAGGTGGTAGCAGGTGGATTTTTGTATTTTAGATGCATTATAAGCTTTGTTTGGGAGTCAAAACAAAGGCTAAGAATAGACAGGACAGATAACCAAGTATACACTTACATATGTACATTAGGGAGTTACGGTAGAGCGTAGGAGGGCAAGAGTAAGTGGGTAAGAATTTGTTGTGACCACTCTCAGTCAATAGTAGGTGAATGGATAATTTCAAGAGTGGGAAGGGAGGAGCTGGTTCAGTGGGAGTTGGTTCCAGTGGTATGCACTGAGCAGCTTAAAACTGTGAATCATGAACCAGCACAAGGGAGCTGTATGGGAATATAACAGACATTTGATCAGCCAAGTAAAGGTTGGGAAAAGGAATATATCTTGTTACTCTACGAGATCGGCAGCTGGGGGCAGGGCCATAATGTTCTAGACCGTGATACCAGACACCTCTTGTGGCATCTGGTGATCCTGAATGACAGATGTAATCGAGAATCCATTCTGTCAGTTCTAAAATAAATACATCAACTAGTATTGTCTTTGTTGAGACTTTTCAGTGTGAAGTTTCCGACAAATTATTTTTAATGCAGTTTTTTTCTGTTGAAAGCTTTAGTCCGATATCTGTTGATCTCGACAACAAGCTCCTGATGTCCACCACTTTCATGGAATGTTATTATCATATCTCGACAGCTGTGAACATGGCCCCTCTGTTTTATGCTTCCCGTATGTCTGACTCACTTAGCTCCCTCTTCTCTATTTCTGTAGAGAACCTGCTATAAAGATGTGTGGCAAAGAGGATCATGTTCCTCCATTCTGCCTTACTGAACTTTTGAAGCTCAAGGTGTGAAGAAATAATAACTTTATCTTGAGAAAAGCGCTGGAAGCAAAACGTGAAAGCAACAGTTTAAGTATTTTTCTATTTAAAATAGTTTGCTGATCTGTGATCACTTCATTTTCTAATAGACAAAGTTGGCCCAAACAATTTGAAATGCTTCTGTACAATTAAAATCATATACTTCTGATGTTAAATACAGAACATATCGTAAAGCTAATGGGATATTAGAATACACATGTATAGGTTAGAGCATGGGTACTCACAAACTTTCTCTCGGGGGCCAAATTTACAGTGTGGTTTGTGGCCGAGGGCCGCACCGGTGGGGGCGGGGTCAGAGGGGGAGGGGGCAAGGCTAAAACAATAAGAAAACTTGTGACCATGAGGTTGCACACAGTTCCCTGCAGCAGATGCCTTCATCCACTGAGCCACCAGACCCAGCATAAATACATCTCTCTCTCCCTCCTGCCCTCCCTCTCCCTCTCCCTCCTGCCCTCCCTCTCCCTCCTGCCCTCCCTCTCCCTCCTGCCCTCTCTCTGCCTCCTGCCCTCTCTCTCTCCCTCCTGCCCTCTCTCTCTCCCTCCTGCCCTCCCTCTCCCTCCTGCCCTCCCTCTCCCTCCTGCCCTCTCCCTCCTTCCTGCCCTCTCTCCCTCCCTCTCCCTCCTGCCCTCCCTCTCCCTCCTGCCCTCCCTCTCCCTCCTTCCTGCCCTCTCTCTCCCTCCTGCCCTCCCTCTCTCTCTCCCTCCTGCCCTCCCTCCCTCTCTCTCTCCCTCCTGCCCTCTCTCTCCCTCCTGCCCTCTCTCTCCCTCCTGCCCTCCCTCCTGCCCTCTCTCTCCCTCCCTCTCCCGCCTGCCCTCCCTCTCCCTCCTCCTGCCCTTCCTCTCTCTCTCTCTCCCTCCTGCCCTCCCTCTCCCTCCTGCTCTCTCTCCCTTCTGCCCTCTCTCTCCCTCCCTCTCCCTGCTGCCCTCCCTCTCCTTGCTGCCCTCCCTCTCCCTCCTGCCCTCCCTCTCCCTCCTGCCCTCCCTCTCTCCCTCCCTCCTGCCCTTCCTCTCTTTCTCCCTCCTGCCCTCCCTCTCCCTCCTGCCCTCTCTCTCCCTCCTGCCCCCTCTCTCCCTCCTGCTCTCCCTCTCCCTCCTGCCCTCCCTCTCCCTCTCTCCTGCCCTCCCTCTCCATCTCTCTTTCCATCCAGCCCTCCCTCTCCCTCCCCCTCTGTCATCTCACTGTGTGTGTGTGTCTGTCTGTCTGTGTCAGCCTTCAGCCCGGGCTGATACAGCTTCCTCAGCGCCGCGCACACACAGAAAGATCCCTATCTGGCAAGAAGTTTCTCATGACGCCCTTCTGATAATTATAGGAGTGTCCACGCGACTGTGAGTGAATGGACACCGCATCAGGGTCATTAAGGGGGGGGGGCAGTGAGACAGCAGTCCATCAGTCGCACCAAAGTACTTAGCAGGTCTTTAAAAGACCATTTACATATTATTGAGGCTTTGTTGTAGCACCCCTGCATCTCCACTCTAACAATCATCTTGCCCGGCCCCACAGAGCAGAGGCTTTGTCGTATTTCACCTCTTAGCGCCCCTGCATCTCCACTCTGCTCTGTGGGGGCCGGAGGAGAAGTGATTGTCAGAGTGGAGCTGCAGGGGCGCTAAGAGGTGAAATACAACAAAGCCTCTGCTCTGTGGGGGCCGGGGCAGCAGTGATTATCAAAGTCTCCGAGTCAAGCACTGCTGCGGCGGTGTTTGCCAACACTAATAAATTATTTTTTTAAGCGCAGGTACGATTGTCTCGAAGGTCCGCGGGCCGCCAAGGAAGGCTTGCCGGGCCGCATCTGGCCCGCGGGCCGTACTATGAGTACCTCTGGGTTAGAGGCAATGGGATGTAAGGATTTTAGCTTAGAAGGTGCTTACAAAAGGGCAGCTCACCGCCTGCATACTTAAAAGGAGCAGGCAAGACATGCTTGTTGCCCAACTCATCACCTTGATGACCTAGGTTTCTGACGTCCTTCCGTACAAATACTTTTCGCACTGCTTCTCTGGCTCACCTCCTAGGGCCTAACATGACAAACATGGATTTGTGATCCATGGAAATGCCCAGTCACTCACCGGTAATTTCCATTACGCCGAATCCTGGTCTTCCCGATCCATTCTTGAACCCATCCCTCCCTCCCTGGTTTCTGTTTCTGGTTATTGTTTTTTTGTTTTCCTTTCTTATGAGTTTCTTCAGTATTCTCAGGACGTCACAGTGACGCGCCTCCCTTTTTTGCGTGCTGGGTAGGCAGCGCCCTATTGGGGGAAGTATTTTGACCTAAACTAGGTAATAGTTTATTAAGAGCAGGAGAACTGCTCATGCATAAGGAATGGGCTGGGAAGATGGACGAGGAGGTAATGGAACATAGCACCCCCTTCATCAACATCCCTTCAGCAGATTCACTAGATTCTCATATGCTGCTGATAGAAGATTTTTCATCTGAAGGTCCTCAATGGTAAGGACCAGGAGCCTCATTTATGAAAAGTGACGCATCGCTGCGAGAAAACAGCGATGCGTCACTTTTCATTGCGCCCTCCTTGCGACCCCAATGATGCGTTATATTTACAATATGACGCATCATTGCGCAAGGACTTACAGATACGTCAGTATTTCTGACGTATCTGTAAGCGCAAAAGTGACGCATTGCTGGAGTGTGTCACAAAAGTGACGCACCTCCAGCAATGCGTCTTTTCACATGGGGAAAGCCCCATGTGAAAGGGCTTGCGTCAGTCTTACGCCTGCTGTGAGGCAGCCGCAAGATTTTGACGCAACAGCGTCCTAAAAGTGACGCAGTGAAATCTCATAGATTTCACTGTATCACTATTACGAGGCTTTTTGCGGGGGAACGCCCCCTCTGCATACATTATACCTGACGCAGGTATAATGTAGCGCAGGGGTTTACAAAGTTACGCATCTGGTTAGATGCGTCACTTTGTAAATAGTACGCAACAGGAGGCATGTTTTACGCCGCCGATGCGTCACAAAAAGTGACGCACCGGCGGCGTAAAAGTGACGCAGGGCCTCATAAATGAGGCCCCAGATTCACAAAGGGCCTCCACACTTGTGGCAAAGGCCTCACAGTTGTGATAGGACCTCCGTACTACAGTTTCCCATTGCAGGGCCTCCTGCCAAAAGAGCGGCCCCCGCCATGACTGCGGGGTCTCCGCCACAAGTGTGGAGGTTCTTTGTGAATCAGCCCCTCAGTGTGTGGATGCCAACAGCTGGAGACTATCTACATGCAGAGGCTTCTTAGAAAATTCTGTTCTTATTGTACTGGGCAAAAGGTGGCTTTACAGGGCCTAATCAAAGCTTGTGTACACGGTGTAGCAGTCCACCATGTACCCAAAGCAGCAGAGATAGACCAATGTTCATGCACCCAAATGGTAAGAAGTCTTTCAAAGAAAGTTAGTTTTGATCTCTAGATGCGCTCCATGGGATGGTCTAAACAAGCGGGTCTGCTTGAGCCCCCGTGCTAGAGAATTATCTTGGGGGATATATAAATGGTGAATGGTGGCGGATCCATTTTGTATATCTTCACCCCTGTTTCCCAACTCCCCTCACAACTATGGGCAAAATAATTTATACACACACTTACTTCCTTTTCCTGCTCTCACTGGAAGCTTAAGACGTAAGTTACACTTGCTTGTCAGCACCTGTCACACTGACAAAAACAAGAGGCTGAAAGTCAAACAGGAGCTACACAAAAATATATCTTTAATTATGTATTTATGGTGATTTACTTAGAGGAGAACTAAAGGAGGGTAGGAGGAACAGAAGGACAGCCTCTCATGAACCAAACAGAGAAAAGACAAAAATCAAACTCCTAAAACAGGTCCACAAACAATCATGTTTCTTAAATTAATAAAAACTGAACATAAGTGAAAGAGTACATTATCATCCTAAATCAACGCGATTATGATATGCAAGGAAGCTAAACTAAAATTACAGAAAGTAACCGGCATAAAGTCAATATTATTCGCCAGTCTGCACACTATGTGAAGGATCCACTTTCATCGAGGGTCAAAAGAATGCATCAACACAGGGAGCACAGATATTCGGAGTAGTTGCCAATTCCTATTATTGAGTACACCCCACATTACTATCAGTGAATGTAAACGAACAAGCAGCCAACACAATTCCCTGGAATATATTTAGGAAAGAGATGAGAAGAAGATGGTGAAACGTGCAGATGGTGGGATCACGAAGTACCGGACTTCGCAACCAGAGCCTTGCCCTTGGCCTGGCTTGAACACAACACCTAACCCACCACCTCAATAATATAAATTAATTCGCAAATTTAAATCAAACTGATAAACACCCACCCGCACTAAAAAAATCACTTGAATCCCACACCCTAAATAAGGCATATGCATGCCATATCACAGATATCCCCAAAAACCTGGTTTTGAGACAGTTGAGTCACAAATCCGGGAAAGGTGTTTCTGCAGGGATGCAAAATGATTCAGAAAGCAGGGATACGGGAAAAAGAGAAAGTGCCAGAAAAAGACATACATATGCACACACTTGGGGGACTTTATGAGATGCAAACCTAGCTGTGAAGCAACTGAACAATTGGGTGCTGTACAGTTATTGGTAGATACTAGTGTATGGAAGAACTAGGGGAGAAAGACTCAGGATATGGCGAGAGTAGGAGTATGGGGTTGGACAGGACAAGTGGATATGGTCCAGTAGGATTAGGATGAGGGGTTGGGCCTCCTTTAATTGGGTGAGACTGTCAAGTCTAGGTGTTCAAAAATCAATAGGCTAGGCTTTGGTAATGGATTATGCAATTCAAGTTTCACCTACTCTGCTGCCACCAACAACTCATGCATTTGTGGGTTTCTTTGACAGCAGAGTGGGGAAAGAGTGTAGAGGACCTCTTCTGTGGAACACTTGTCTTATCAAATATTGTTGGAAAGGTCGTGGTGCAGGATGTGGCCTACGTCATGCTCTACTCTAGTCAGAAAAAGGATACTTGCTCTCTTGGCAAACGTGAGAAAAACAAGAGAAAGGCTGCAAGTACACTCTACAACCTACCATAATAAAACACTACCATATTCAGAATTATTATGATGCTCTTCTAAGGAAAGGCGCATCACTTGTTACATTTATAGAAGGTTGCATGCATTGATTCCAATTGCTTTTTCTTGATAATTATACCAAAATAACTCTCTGCTAGATTACAGTGAATACAAAATCCAGCAGCAAGACTTGCCCTTACTTGGAATTAAAAAAACATCATACTAAATGTCCCCAAAGAGCATTCCACTAGTTATCGCTGGAAACTAGAATTAGTTGTAAGTTATACTCACCAAGCGTTCTTGAAACGTCTGTGGGAGGAGAATTACCTGCAAAGGGATGACAAGTGGTCGGCCTTATTTGAGACATGAATAAGAAACAACCGCAGGCAATTCTGGGCACATATAAATTCAATGCATTCAGGAACCTTGGTTCAACAGGACAACAGTATACCAAAATGCACCTGGGAAGGTCATGCTCCAGCGCTCTACTGTCAAAATCAGGAAAACAACCAAACAGCCAATAATCTTTGCAGTAAAGAGTGTGCTGGTTCACCATTAGGGTCCGCTGGCTACTGTGGCTTGGATTCTTGGTGCACAAGACTTTTCATGGCTACTGGATAGCCAGAGTAAATGGGTCCACATGTTGCCTGCAAAATAGTTCAAACTGGTCATAGATTAATGGTCTCGTTGAGTGCATCTCTACAGTGCCTGCTGCTTCATGGGTCTGATCACCCATCCTGGCAAGGATCCACCCGCTGACCACTGCACAAAAAGGCTCTTGCTCATGTCCAGGATAGTACATGATGCTGGACACAGAAGCAAAACAATATACAAGCCTATTATTAAATGATCTAAAATCTGAGCTGATGATCACAACCTATTCCCCTGGTCCCAAACAGGACTGAGAGACAACTATTGCACAGATGACAACAAAATGGCCCTTTCAATTCAAGCGAAAAGGCATGTGGCACTGACTACCCCATAACTATTTGAGTTATTCGCTGACTTTCAGAACACATGTGATACAATAAACTGCAACAAACCATGCTTCAAACTGAAAGAGTGGGCGTTAACAGCATTCTGTGGACGGCCATTAAGGCATTATACACTTGACATGCGGGTCTGAGTAAAAATAGTTAATGGCTCTTCACTAAGTAGTAAAACAGGGCTGCATTCTATCCACACTACTTTTTAATTATTATGTGGCAGATATGCCACCAGCCTGCATAGTAGCAGAGCTTGCCCACCAAAACTAGGTAGGAGCCACAATTATCAATGTAAGTGAACAACAGTTTAATTTTAGATCAATCAGGGACTGGCTTACATTCATTGCACCAGTTTGAGTCTAATTGTGCCAAAAATAATCTAACAGTAAAACATGAAAAATTCAACGTATTGCACAATAGTAAGATGATGACCTGGAAGTTGGTGGATAAACAACGAGAAAATGCATTCAACGGATTCCTGCAAATACCTGGGTCTATGGTTCAGTAGGCAAGTGGAAAGAAATACAATCTAAAAAAGGAACCTGTTGTATGCCTTTGATGACGCTGGGATTCCTAACTAGATTTTCACCTTACCACTCAGAGGAATCCTCAGGTCGACGTTTTCTTAAGTTTGCATGGAAGTGTGAAGGACGTTCTTTAATTTCAATACCCTTTTGACCAATTCCCAAAATCAATACCTTTTAATCTGAAGGACCACCAACTCCAAAGGAAAGTTTAAAAATGTATTACAAAGCCAAAAATAACTGGACATACAAGCACCTCAGCAAGAGTTTCAAGAAATAAACTGGCACTAATACAAACATAATCCTACGCAGGAGTCTCAGACAACTCAAAATAAAGAGCAAAGTTAATTCAAGCAGCATCAGGCATGCGATCACAGTGCCCACTGGAAAACTCGACTGCATCTGTTCTGGTGTGAGAAAAAGAGATTAGTCTATCCCTATACTAACTCTAAAGTGGCATCCCTACTTAAGATACCTCCCAGGCAAGAGAAAAAGGTGTCATACTACCGAGCTCGTTCTAAGATGCTCCTTATTTTCTCCTGCCTAGTCCAAACTAAGACCCATGTCTAACTGCACATCCAATTGGACTGCCTTAGACAGGACCCAGTCTAAACCCGACTGACCCTAACCCTAGCTTCCCTAAGACCGAACTAACTCTCCACCCTCAGGGCACTTTCCCTAATACAAAATCCTCAAAACAATGGGTACGCCCATGACACTCCTCCTTCAGCAGGTACAGCCTCTCGTACTTTTCCAGTATCGACCCTTCTTTTTCCAAAACCCGTTGCTGTGTCCTTGGATCCCAGGCACCTTCTCCGCCAATTGTTGCAAATGCACATGCCAGCGCACTCCCTTCGTCTTCACTCCTACCAGTCTAATTTCCAAACAATGGCTCATTCTACCCAACGATCTACATGGCCTTGCACCTGCAAAAGAAATACATGAGAACGAATCCCTCTGCACGCCCCAAGTTACAATTCAAATTCAACTGCAACATAAGCTTCTTTCCCAAGGTATATTTCCAACTCGATATTTCATGTCAGGCTAAGAAAACCAAAGTTAGGCCTCAGCTAGCGTTTCTGTGTCTCAGGCCTTTCGCTTTTAAATGCATTTTCTAATACGACAACATAAGCATTTTATTAATCAAACCTAACATTACATTTCATGGTAGCAAACATTATTCTCATGTGAAGCACTGCAATTCTCATTAAGCTGCCTACACGTGCAACTTTAATATGGCACGTTTAGTCTCAATACACATTTTACACACAGATCAATTCATCCTAAGTCACTTAGGCATTATTCTGTCAACTAAGCACTATATTAATCGATAAATGATGAGCATAATTCTATATATTGCAAGACTCTCGATTAGTCCTATATTTCTAAAATCAAACATTAGTATGGCCCTCTAAATATGCGGGTGCTGACTACGGGCAGTTATGATGCACCCCTACAAATTTTCAACTAACATGGCGCTCTATCACTTTACTGAAAATAGTAAACAGCTTATCTGAGCCCACACTGAAACCATTATTTGACATAATCAAAGCAAAACACATGCTATCTCTAAATTATGGGTGAAAAATCTTCCCAGTTCTTCCTACCACCATCAATGTTTTAGGCATAAATTTGGCTGGCATTCAACCTTGCAAAACAGCAAATTTGCGAGGCAGGGAGAATAATATGTTTTTGGCAGAGCTATAGGTGGGAATGGCATGACTTTCCTAAGACCTTTCCTATGGAAAAACTATGGTCGTGCAAAGAACTAAAAAGATCACATCTAGAGGTCATGAAAAAATCTACTGAAATCCTTCAGATGCTCGAAATATGGGAATCAACAGCAATCTGACTACAATTTAATTCATTATAATGAAACAACTGCGTTTTTTTCTCCTTTATAATTAGCAATTAATCTTTGTTTCCCCTTTATAATTAACAATTAATATTGTCCCACTCTTAAGCACGACAGCACTTTATTACATCCTTCCACCCAATGCTCAGTCCAACCCTACCAGAAATAAGAAACCTCTCTCAAACTAAAACGTCAGCTCATGAGATTAAGATTTGAACTGTTTGACCTGGGAGAGATGAGACAGGCATGGAAAACGTTTGCACCTGTAACAGTTGCCATTTCTGCCCTCATAGGAAGGAGTTTCTAGCTCATGTAATCTGTTGCTCTCAAGGCTTTGAGGAGGAGCAATCAAAATGTTTACTGTCACTTTTAAGACAACTGAATATCAGATCTTGTCTGCTAGCTATGAAGGAATCTGTTTATCCATTCAGCATGGAATTGGTTCGTAGCATTGCGATTTTTTTAAGGGGATCTCAGCTAAGAAGGCAACTACAAGTCCAGTACAAACACAATGACTCAGGCATGCAATCATGAGTAAAACTGATTGTATGTTAATGTTTTTTACTCTCCACTTATTAACAGGTCGATTGATTTATATTTTGTGCTGGATTAATTTAAAGACACAATATTTATTTATGTATTATAATTATTACTATTATTATTATTATTATTATTATTATTATTATTATTATTATTAATAATAAACAGTGGTCTAGGGTACATGCAAAAATGGGCCATACATCACTTTCTGAACAGAAACGTTCATTTAGCCAAAGCAAAGATATCCGTGAGCCAAAGTTAAAAAGCCTTAAACATGGGACCAAATACCTGAGAGTCATCAGAGCACAACTTAACTATCTACTCTTCTGGAAACTGCTGAAAACTGGGATGTTCACTTAATCATATGACTGAGAGCTGGGACAGACTGACACAGACACAGCACCGACCTCTGACTACCCAACTTCCCCATGCTACCCCATTGCTAACTTCCTCCATCCTTATCATTGACACAGTGGATATAAAACTCTTTATGCCACTTGTTAGACCAATAACTACCTGTTCCCTATTTACCTTACACGTGGTTTTCAGCCATTGTATCCCAGCAACCTTATATTTAAACGTATGCATGAAGTTGGATGTGACATGCTAACTATTTAAATTCTAAATACATTAGT
Organism: Lissotriton helveticus; assembly: GCF_964261635.1. Taxonomy (NCBI): domain Eukaryota; kingdom Metazoa; phylum Chordata; class Amphibia; order Caudata; family Salamandridae; genus Lissotriton; species Lissotriton helveticus. The sequence goes on from NC_136069.1 coordinate 316,264,885, forward strand.
ATATATTTCACCATGACCTGCCAATGTAGCACAACATGGAAAGACAGGAGAAGAAGGAGGAGACACACGGGGCTCGTTGGTAGTGCAGATGCTTAGCGACCATTGATATAGTGAAACTGGTTGATTTTTTCTTTTCTAAACTTCTGGAAGTCAAGTTCATAGAGTGTAGCACCTTTAAAGTGGAAAAAACAAAAAATTTTGGTGGTAATTCACTTCAACAAACTTTGGGAAATCTTTGCAAACAAGGCCATCACAGCTCCTCTTTAGGATAAAGCAATACACAGCACAGGCCTAGCCTACCTGAACAGCGAAGTATGTTTCCTCCAACACTCCAGGCACTTCCACTCAGACGGCCTCTCATCAGTGCATGTTCCACCTATACACAAAATCAGGTCAGGAGGTTGAGCCTTCTCATACATTACTCTTAAAGCATGAAATGAACTTCCACACCACATTAGGGCCTCCTCCTCTCTTCTTGAATTCCACAAGAAAGCTGAAGACCCTGCTCTTTGAATAAGTGCCCTTGATGCTAATCTGACACACCTGCAAAAGCACCAGTGTTGGAAATGGCCCTTTTTGCAGGGTTATCCCCAAACTTTTTTGCTTCTTCCTCCTATTTTTTTTTCTGACCTGTCAATGTTGGCTATAGGACTCTGGGCACTTTACCACTGCTGATCAGCGCTAAAGTGCATATTCTCCCTGTGTAAATTGATATTGTGATTGGTTCTTCCTGATTGGCATATTTGTTTTACCAGTAGGTCCCTAGTAAAATGCACTGAGTGTGCCAGGGCTGGTAAATCAAATGCTACGAATGGACTTGCAGCACTGATTGTGCCACCCACATGAGCAGCCCTGAAAAGATGTCTCAGGCCTGCCACCGCTGTGCCTGCACACAGTTTGTTAACTGCCATGTCGACTTGGCAAGTGCACCCACTTGCCAGGGCCTAAACTTCCCTTTTCTTACATATAGTTCACCCCTATGGTAGGCTGAAGTTACCCCCATGGCCAGGGTGCAGTGTATGTGAAAGGTAGGACATGAACTGGAGTGGGTAACATGTCCTGATAGTGAAATACTGCCAATTTTGTTTTTTATTATTGAAAGGCTATTTTGCCCCATAGGACAGAATGGGGAATGATTTGTAACATTTTACAAGCATATCTTCCCATAGAGATAAGATAGAACAACCATTTGCAATGCAATAGGTCTTGCATTTGCGACCTTTGGAACAATTGGCATTGTAAATGATAATGCCTTTTAGGTATGTGTTTCTGCAAGACGTGCACAAAGACTAAAATCTGTACGTTTAGGCTTGCATTTACCTTTGGATCCTTTTTCAGTAATACTTCCTTTCAAAAGGCTAGAGCTTGATTGGTAGATAACATGTTGTGACCCCACTCTTTAAGAAATGTATACTGTATGTATGTCAATTGAGTGTAAGACTCCATTAGACAACTGGAGCCAGGCTCATTCATATGCACACATTTGTTTTTTTATGATCTGCTGCGTGTAGTGCATTTTAGGAGTAGCTGTGACACTCAACTGACAAAACAAACAATAAAAGAAATGGCATACTGTAACCACCTATATCAGTTAGGAACATGGGGGGACAGTTTTGAAAGCAAAATTGGGTTAAGTGTAATTATAAAACCTTTCACAGCCATCTTTTTCTAAGCCTAAATGGAAATCCTTGCTTTACAGCATGACAAGGGTTGAACGTAGCACCTGGGGCGCTAATATTTAAAATTGCTTAGTGGCTAGAATGATGAGGTGCAAAGCTCTGATTTTAGATGCAAGTGAAGGACATTTTATGATGATATCCGAACACCTGGCACATAGAGGTTCAATACTTATACCCATTTGACCCTATTTTGTCAGGCTTTGCTATAAATATGCACTCTCTCTGAATAATAAAAAGAGCATTTCTCCCGGGTGACTGCCAAAGGGGAAACGTCTGCCTGATGTTTCTGTGTTCAATGCTTTTTGATCATTATATTTTCCAGGCTCATTCCAAACAAAAAGTTGTGACTTTTTTTCAACACAATGCAAAATGTAAAAAGTATTGCTAACACCAACTCTGCAATCTTTTTGTGGAGGAAAATCCAGCAGTCATTTATCAAAATTAAGTAATACGTTTAAATGAGGTCAATTCATTCCTATACTCGACTGAAAGCTTTACAGGAAGCCAAGTGCTGCCCCGAAAGATATGCATCCATTCATAATGGGGTTATAACACACAGGGGTAAACCCAGACAAATCAGTAGGACCTGGGTAAAGTACGGTATGTACAACAAATGGCCCTAGTGGACACAATGTTGAAACATTGTGTCCACTAGGCCCATTTGTTCTATTCATAATGGGACACTATGACACTTAATGTACCTGGCCCACCAATGTTTAATTGCGGTGTATATATTTTACACGAACAAAAAGAATTAAAAAAAACAAATGCTGTATCCAAAATACAAAAAAGGCTGATATTGGCATTTTACTAAATTGAGTTTCCAGCAAATGCCAAGATGTGTGCCAAGAAGTGACACTCTTCCACACAACTGAACAGACCAGCAGTACATAAAGAGCTCTTTTCTGAACTTCATTTTTGCCCTTTTATCTAAGCATCCAAAATAGCACGCCTCCCAGTATGGTAATCCGACTTTTTATAATTCACTGTTCCGTATATCAAGCAAGCCTTTAGCGGCCATATTTCAGTGATCCAATAGGCGAGATTTAGAAATCTTAAGAGGTGCCTCTATTAAAGTTGAACTCAGGAATGTTATTACATAGCAGAGGAAACTAAGCTGAGAGCGCTTTAGCCAGATAATTCACATGAAGGTCTAGGCACAGGGAAGTAAGTGTCTTGTCCATGGATTGTTGATAATGGAAGTTAATTTACAAGATACTTTCACACTCTGAACTGAGCCGAGCAAAACCAAGCGTAGCCTCCATGCTTCTCTGACATGAGACAGAGCAAAGCCTCTTGCGGTTCTCATTCCAGTCCCCAGCTCTGGTTTCTGCTCCTGATGTATGACACTCTAGAGACCCTAGCCGTTCCTTTGGAGAAACTGAGACAGAAGACGGAAGCGGTCGGCACATTCACATCGACAGTGGTTTTTAAAGCACACTAGGTCACAGCAGTGCAGAGTGAAGAAAAGCGAGGCGCATCCCTCCTTTTTAAAAGTGAAAGTGTTCATCACAGTGGTTCACAGCACACTAAATGACGGCACTGCAGAGTGCAGAAAATCAAGGAGCCACCTTTTTAAAAAGTGAAAGCGTTGATCTTGCCGTTCATCGCATTTCAAGATTGAGAAAGTGATACACAGCTTGCATCATCCAGCGCTATTTTTGTAAGCTAGAAGTAGTCCCCAAAGGAACAAATTATCAGTTAGAGCATAAACTGTAGTTGACCGATGCTCCTGGGTAGAAAACGGAAATGATGAAACAGGAGTGCCAACTAATAAGGAGGCAGAAAATAAAAGTGACCTGCGGGTGAACCAATGGTAAGTAGAGGCGGGTGTGAAGTCGTAATTGGTGAATACAGGAGGTCTTGCAGACAGCGCATGCTCTGATGCGCGCCCTAAAAATTGAGTTTAGTATCCCTGAACTCAGGATTTAATAACACATCTTTTAGTAAAGATGGTTTTTAAATTGTGTGTTTGAAAATACCACTTTTAAGAAAGTGTCTATTTTCTTGTTCAACCATCCCGTGTACCTCTGCCTGCTTGTGGATTGACTGTCTCCCATTAGAGTGACAGGGGCTGGGAAGGTGCAGTGGCTCTAGGAGTCTGGACGAGTAAGCACTAGGCTGAATAGGCCTGACCAACATTTGGAGTGGTGGGAGGAGTAGTACCTATACCTGAATAGGGCTGTGCCTGCCTTCCACAATGCTGGCTCCGCCCCCTGTGGTCTGTCTGGAGCCAAGACTCACACTGACAATGGATGTTGTTGTGCACTTGCAGAGTTCCCCAGAACTGGTTTGAATTGGGCTCAGAGCTCCTTGCACAAAGTGAACAAAGACATTTTGGTGTATAAGTATCAGACCCAAAACCCCAGACTTTAGATCATTCCTGGAATTCAAGAGGAACCTTTGCCATCTATGGAAGAGCTAATGAACACTGTCAAATCAGGATCACCACTGGATCCATGTCCTCCACTTATCCTTAAATCAGTATCCAGCCTAATAGCCCCAGTACTTACGAACATCTGTAACACCATGTTCCAGACAGGTGACTATCCCCCAATCTGGAAAAAGGCAATTGTAAAACCTCTTTTAAAAAAACCTACATTAAATCCTTTAGAGCCCAAAAACTACCGCCCTATTGCCTCACTCCCTTATCCTTCAAAAATAATTGAAAAGGCAATGAACCAACAGTTGTCGAATTACATCGATCAGAACGATCTACTTGACAACACACAATTTGGTTTCAGGAAGGGCCATGGGACCGAGACTGCTCTGATAAAAGCAGCAGAGGAGGTTAGGATAATCATGGACAGGGGTGGTGCAGCGATCCTGATACTTTTGGATCTCTCTGCGGCTTTCGACACGGTCGATCACACCATCTTGATCGACCGTGTCGCCGCCATTGGCATCCAGGGTAGGGCCAGAGCAACTCTGGCATCCTTCCTAGCCGAGAGGGTGCAGTCCGTGAAGATGGGGTGCTACTGTTCTCCTGACTTTACCCTGCCTTGTGGAGTTCCTCAGGGCTCCTCGCTAAGTCCGACACTTTTTAATATCTATGTGTCGGACTTGGCGAGGGTAATTAAGTCATTCGGTATAGGTTTAACATCATATGCCGATGACACACAACTGGTCCTGGAGATACACAAAAATGGAGAAGCAGTGGCAGCGAACTTCCAGGACGGTATGAAGGCCATCAGTGTCTGGATGAATCAGAATTGCTTAAAGCTAAATTCTGACAAGACGGAGGTGATGGTATTTGGTGAACTGACCCCGTCTTGGTCCCCAGTCTGGTGGCCTCCGGAACTGGGAATTCCCCCACTTCCAGTAGCTAAAGTGAGAAACTTGGGTGTGCTTTTCGATAATAAGCTAACCTTTGTCAGCCATGCCAATGCAGTGGTCTCAGCCTCCTTCTTTACCTTAAGAATGGTAAAGAAATTGCTTCCATTTCTTCCTCCAACTGCAGGTAAGACCCTAATGTCCACCCTGGTACTATCTAAGGTGGACTATTGCAATGGCCTATTGCTTAACGCACAGGAGCAAGTTTTGAGCAAATTACAGCTTGTTCAAAACGCGGCTGCAAGGATTCTTACGGGTACGTCGAAGTACTCATCCATTTCCCCCATCATTCGTGAGCTCCATTTGTTACCGATAAGAAGCCGGATAAAGTTTAAGGCCATGTGTATTATTCACAAGGCCTTGAACAACAATGGACCAGAATTTTTCAAAAATGCAATTAAAGTATATAATCCCAGTCGAACATTACGTTCATCTTCAGCCCAACAGCTCCAAATTCCATGTACAAAAAAGGTAACATGGGGAGATAAACGTTTTGTAGTGGCTGCCTCAAAATTATGGAATCAGGTCCCTCCCCATATTAAATTCAACTCCTCACTACTATCATTCCGAAAGCATCTCAAGACCTGGCTTTTCAACCAGTAAGCTGTCATTAGAATCCTCTGAAATCTGCGAACTCTAGCGCCGAGACACCGAAAGGTATTTGCGCGCTTTAGAAATTTTATAAATAAATAAATAAATAAAATAAGGGAGAAGAGCTGGAGAGACTGAGGAGAAGTATTGCCCTTGAAGTGTCTGGGGTTGGCCTTCAGTTGCTGTTTCTGCCAAGGGAAGGCTGTGTGCTGTGTCCCCTCCATGAAGGAGATCTCCAAGGGCCTGAAGTGTGCTGGCCTCCTGCTCTGAAGTCTCACGGACCCAAAAGACTTCCTGGAAATCTCCTGGTGCTGCTGGAATCTGCCATCTGTGAGTCCTCCCCTTGCCTGAGGTGCCTCCTTCCAGTTACAGGACCTCCGAGGTGGGTTTTGCAGCTAATCTCCGCAAGAACTGGTGTGAAGCATCCCAAAGCCGTGCAAAGTCTCTAGGAACTGGAGCCACAGTACGTGAAGCCTCGTCGAGTCTCGCAGGGCCATGCAAAGTCCTGCTGCACAGCCCCCAGCACCGACATCGGACGGCACGAAGCCTCTCAAAGCGACGCATCACCTTCGGTGTGTCATGCATCGTACTTGTGCACCAAGTTTCCACGCATCACCCACAGACCAGAACCGTTTTGGATTTGAAGCCTCACTTCCCCCTACAGTCTGGATTCAACGCATCACTTCTCCTGTGTGCAGCAGAACTGTCACCTCACCTCCCCAAGGACTCAGGAACTGACGCATCTCTGTGTTTTCGAATGCTTCCTTTCTCCGCGGCTGTTTGGCTTTTGGAACTTTGATGCATCTACAGGTACTATGGTGAAAAGTCACGCATCCATAGTTTTCTATGGTACAAGTTCTTGAAACCTTTTGAAAGTCATATTTATAACTGTGTATGTTGGACTTTTGTTGTTTTGGTCTTGTTTAGTTTAGATAGAGATACTTTTATTTTCTATACTGGTGTGGTGTCCTTTTGTGGTGTTTTCACTGTGTTACTGTGAGTGTTGGTACAAATACTTTACACATTGTCTTTGGGATAAGCCTGTCTGCTCATGCCAAGCTACTGAGGGAGTGAGCAGGGGTTATCCAAAGAGTGTATCCCCTTACCCTGACTAGAAGCCAGGGTCCCTATTTAGACAAAGGTACCTACCTCTGCCAACTAGAGACCCCCATTTCTAACAACCAGTATACCCTCACACGTGATAAGGTGCTATAAATATACATAAAACATAACAAGTTGTTCGATATGTAAACAAGATGACCCGTATTGTTACCTAAAGCCCACACTATTGTTGATCTGTGGTCAATCCACGATGTTGGGATCTATTTGATTATATTAGAGAGGCAACATACATGAAGAGTATACAAAAAAGGAGTCCCTCAAATAACAAAGCAAAACAGATAAATTCTTTGTCTTTTGTATCTTTTTATTCTTTTTCTTCATTACTATATGCAACATGCGCAGACAAAGCGTTTCTCCCTATCATGGGCTTACTCGGGGCATAATCCAATGGAGAAGACGTTGAAAACCAAATAAAGTCATGAGTATCGACAAGACCAGGGGACATCCAGGGTACACTTGATCAAGGTACAATGTCTTTTGTCGCAAAGGGAATTTTGGCAATGTAAGCAAAGTCAAAACCAGATACGTCGGGTCAGTGTTTTTGTCTGGGCAGTGGGGGGCTCATCAGGTGAGCCCTCAGAAGCAATCACCTGCAGGCTTCACCTGGGGCCTGAGTTGAGAGGTATCGGACGCTGGCCCATCTGGGGTGGGAATCCCCTGGGGCCACCCAGCGATGTGAGGGCAGGCCCGAGAGCGGTGGTGGCTGTCATCCACATTCCCAGGCAGCAACTATGCCCAGGAAGGGGCAAGGCACCCGCTGCGGGGATGAGGTGCGGAGAAGTGACCTGACGGGCCATGCAGGGCCATGTGGAATGTGCTCATAAGCCACACAAGAACATCCAACAGATGCCCAGAGGTACTGGGCATTGTGGCGCCCGTGAAGCTGAGGCATTTCCCCCATCAGCAATACCCAGAGTGAGAGAGTTCCTGGCAGGGATATGAGGCAGGTACCCGAGGGCCACAGGAAGAAGACAATCCCAGAGATCCAGAGGGACAGGATGTGGCAGGGCCTGTTGTGCAGTGACATCCCCCTGCCTTCTCCCCTAAGGGTTGTTAAGAGGAACACAGCTCTGGGGGCTGGAGGGCCTTGCTTTCCACCCTCTCCCTGCTTCCACTTGGCCCTCAAGGCAAATGGGATAGAGCAGCCAGGAGACCAAGGGAGGCCGCACCGGATGAGGTAGCCCGGTACACAGAACTAGCAGAGCATAGAAGGTGGCAACCTGAGGCAGAGGTTGGTGTGTGTCAGCCGGGGGTTGGGAAGGCATGCTGGTTGGGAGCGGCAACAGGTGGTAAATCTTCACTGAACATTTGGGACCTTTGGCCTGTTGACTCCAGAGTTGTAGCCCACCCAGGGAACACCCAAAATCATCACAAATTGAATTGGGGGGTACTCACAGTTGCCCCTCACCCAGACATTTACATAGTGGATACACCGTCTCCTGTGGTAGGGTGCTGGACAGGGCCTTACCTAGTGGCCACCTACCCTCTCACTACTAATTGAGTGACGGTTGGAGTTTACCACCTTACTTTAGCACCTGCATTACCCTGTAAACACCCGATGGGAGCTGAGGTTCAGCTGGCGTGATGGTCAGGGACGAGGGCCCAGGCCCCACAACTGTTACACTTCATTCACCATCCCTACTCGAGCATCACGACACCTGGGGAGCCCAGCAGCGCTAGCCACTGGCACTAATCATCCCAGGGGTCAGACACCGGCTTGACAGCTCTTTCAGCACAGGATTCCAGAAACTGACTATCCTCTGGGACCCCCTGTCATGCAGCAATGGGCAGATTGTGGTTGACTGGGCCTACATAGGCATCCCTGGCTGCTGACCTATTGACCATTTTACTGGATACCCCAGTACCAGGTGTCTCACAACGCCCTGTGGCGCCTGCTGTGGATAGCTGTACACAGTCCTTTCGGCTATAGAGAGATCATGGCTCTCCATGGAGACCAAACTAGGCTCTCTGGTGGTTGAATTGGGCTTCCTACATGACGCTCACTAAACATGTGTAGACAGGATGATGGATGGAAAGAAAACACTGGCCTTGTTGCAGCCCCAAACCGTGGATAACCAATATGCTATTCAAGATCTCTAGGGCCAAGTGTCCGCACTCTATGAGAGGGCTGAAAATGCTCAGCGATGTTTCCAGAGGAGCAACATCCATATACTGGGCATGCCGGAGGGAGTCGAAGGCCGTGACTCGCTTGGATTTGTGGAGGACTGGTTTAGGTCCTTTGTAGCTGTATCGAATTTCACCCTGTTCTCACTGGAAAGTGTCCACTGGGTGCTGGTGCGCCAGCTCCCCCCAGGGTTGCCACAATGTCCGATGTTAGCTAAGCTCCTCAACTTTAAAGAGTGAGATACCATTCTGAAGGCAGCTAGAGTGAATGGACCTTTGAAACTCAAAGACAAAACCATTATGCTCTTCCCTGACTACACCCGGGCGGTGCAACAACAATGAGCTTCCTTCTTGGAAGTTAAGAACAGGCTCTGACAGCTGGGCATTCAATATGTTCTGCTGTTCCCAGCTCGCTTCAAAATGTTCATCGATGGTGACTCCATATTTTTGTCCGATCCCAGGGAAGCCTAGGAGTAGACTGACAAACATCAAAATGAGGCACATGCTAGACCTACGGGTGGCCCCCCTCGCCTTCCCTAGAAGGAACGAAAAGAACAGAACCGGTCCGGTTGGGGCCCTTCCCCGATATCTCCACCAATGAATTCTCCAGCCATGGGACAAATTATTGAGGATACATGCCGAGCCGTCCAAGCTGCGACATCCCAGGGAGACGAAGCTAGGACTTCAGACAGAGAGCAAGGGCCCCACATCTTCTCCTCCTATGAGGACTCCATTACATCAGATGGCTCCAAATGGGAGTTACAATTTCCCCCCACTGGTGACTCCACAGACCGGTGACAATATAATATATCTTCCCCTGTGAACAGATTCCTCACATATCCATAGCTAAGCTCAGCACAAAACAGTTGTAGACAATCAGGGCGATTACATACCTGTTCTTCGTCCCCAAACGCTCAGCCACCACCCCTCTTTACTAAATGGTTAACTGCTATATTCTGTTTGGGAATACCGCCATTTGCGGTAGACTCCAAGAGCTGTTGTTTCTGTAAGTTGATATGATCCTGCGTTCTGTCCCCCAATGATCCGGCCATGTAGGCAGGCATTACTTGCTCCACAGAGAGTGGGCAGTGGCAATGGTGGAACCTCAGGGTACACCTCATGCCTGGGACAATTACACACCACCACACACGGTATGGGTCTGTTCAGTAAAACAAGATTCCTCACCCTGAACGTGCGTGGCATGCACACAGTGCAGAAGCGCAGTCCTGTATACTCCTACATCAAGTGACAGTGTGTAGGCATAATATTCCTCCAGGAAACCCACACCACGGCTATGGAACTATAGAGTCTACAAAAGCAGTGGAGAGGGTCGGTATATGCCACCACCTATTGGTCATATGCGAGATGGGAGGTGATTTAGGTCCTCCCAGGGGTCCACTTCCCTGTGCTTGACACCATTGTTGACTAAGAGGGGTGCTTCGTACTGGTTGAGGGCCGACTTGATGGCTCATACATTATTTTGATGTGTTTTTACACCCCAAACACTGATAAAGGGCCCTTTGGGCTCCTCTCTCAAGCGTCCTAGCACACAAAGCCCATACACCATGGGTTTTGGATGGGATTATAACTGTATGCTCGATGTGCAGCTCAACCGCTCTCACCCAATACACACCCGCTCCTCCTGAGATACACAGGCAGAGTGCTTCATGGAGTGGTTTGTCAAAGGGCAATTGCAGATATCTGGAGGGCAAAACACCCGACCTCCCGGATCTGTTCCTTCTACTCAACTCCCAACGATATGTACATGAGCTTCGATCGCATTCTCTGCTCTGTCTCCATGCTAGACTTTGTCCAAAATGCGGACTACCTAGGATGCATAATCTTACACCAGGACGCACATGTGGTACATATGGAGTGGAATGCCCAGCTCCTCCCAACGAACACATGGCATTTCCCCTGGGACTGCTTGGAGGACCCAGTTTTTCATGACTCTCAGGAGTCACACATTCAATACTATTTTACAGAGAACCGCAATTTGGCATCCACAAGAGCTATGAAATGGAATGCCTTTAAAGTGGTCACCGGGGAAATCTGCTTGCAGGAGGTGGCTGGGATTTGTAGGACTCTTTACAGGGGAATCAAAGTCGCTGAATGGCTCCTACTCCGGCTGAAGAGAGTAGAAGAACACAATGCTTCTAAAGGTCCCGCCCTGGCCAAGACCAAAACACATCATGCTACAATCTTTGAGCACTTACGCTGCTTTAACTTCAATGCTTATGCGGCCAAAACACATCACTTGGATGACAAATCAGGTCACCTTGTCCCCTGACTGGTCCAACATGATACTCGCTCAAGCCCGATCTTAGAAAAATCCTTACCCATTTGCGATACCCTGTATGCACAACAAGACATTCTACATGTGTTTCCTGGGTACCTGTCCTCTATCTATGAGGTGTCCCCCTTCTGCCATGGAAGATGTGATTGCCTTCCTATTGGGACTTGGCTACAAATAAAACCCTGGAATTAGATGGATTGCCGATAAAATACTATAGCACTCACGCTGCAAGCCTCGCCCCTCACTATGTTTAATGAGGCCTTGAGAACTGGGAAATTACCTCTATCATGCCGGGTTGGCCTCTTTATATCCCTCCCGAAACTGACAGGGATCCTATCAGCCTGTCCTCCTCTAGACCAATTGCAATCCTAGGTGCAGACTATAAGATACTGGGGAAAATACAGGCGGAATGATATGCCAGGATCCTCCATGAGCTCATTCACCCAGATCAAAACACCTTTGTCCTGGGTCATAGTACATACCACAACATCAGGCACCCATTCCATATGCAAGAGCAGGCCCCGAAGCAGTTCCCTAACGCAGCTTGTATAACATTGTATTGGACCTTGAAAAAGCATTTAGATGGGACTACCTTTTCTAAGTCTTGGCCCGAATAGGGGTGGGCAAGCACCTACTAGTGGACACAAAACTACTATACACGAAGTCCACCTCCTGGAGCTGCCTGGGAAGACTCATCTCATCATATTTTTCAGTGGGCAGAGTAACCAGGAAGGACTGCCCTCTGTAAATGTAAATTGTAAATTTATAAATGTAAATTGATACTTGTATAGCGCACTACTCACCCGCAAGGGTCTCATGGCGCTTGTACGAATACCGCTGTGGAACGCATCCTGGCTTTCCCTGTGAGGTGTCCACTCCTGGGCACCCCCAAGGTGGAGGCCAGGCATCCTTAGCGTTGTGGGGGCCATTGTGGAGATTAAGCAAGCTATTGCCTAGAGTTGCAGAGTGGGACTCCATGATTGGAATAGGCACCGAGGCGAGAATGATCAGGTCCGTGGAATTTTTGAGCCCAAGACCCGCCGAGGCGGGGAATTGAACCCTGGTCCCGGGCTAGACCTCTGCATCAGGGTCTGCCGCTCTAACCAATGAGCCACGCTTCTCCACTACGCTACTCCCGATCTCAATGGAGCCCCTCACCATTCGACTGCTCTTGGAAAGATAGACCTGGGGGATCCCCATGGACTATATGATGCATGCTGTGTTCTTATATATGGATAACTTACTTCTCTGCCAACAGGATATCCGTTCCGATCTTGCTTCTGTACATGCCACACTCTATACATTCGTGCATGCAGCTGGACTCACTGGCGTAACGAAAAGTGAGGGGGCCTCCCTGGACGGTACTTAGGGGGGCCCCCTCCTGGCTCAATCAGGAGCTCACCCGCCCAGAGTTCAGTGCCGAGGGGGCCCCTTGGCGCTAGGGCCCCCCCCGCACCGTGTGGGCTGCAGGGGCCTGTGTTACACCCCTGGCTGGACTAGAGCTAAATCTTGTGTATACCTGTTGCACTACGGCATTACCCCGCTGGAGGTACAACTCGGGGAAACCCTGCTAATCTTGCAAGGCACCTCAGTCCGCTACCTTGGAGTGCATCTCTAATAGTCACAGGCCGACCTAGTTGACGGTAAACTGGGAAAAGCCCTATCCTCACAGAAAATGTGGAAAATGATAATCCTACCCCAGGTCCTCTATGACTTTGCAAATATTCCCACTATTACCCTACAGTGTTTCTTCCATGAACTGGATACCCTGCTGAGAGAACTCATCTGGGGAGACACACACCACCGAATTGCACTGAAAAAGTGGCAGCTTCCAGTTGGCAGATATGACCTTGGAGCCCCATCACTCGAAGCATACTAATTAGCGGCTTAGCTACAATTGGTGTCACGCTGGCTGGTGTTGTGGAAAATGGGCGAGACGTTCCTTGGGTCCGGTCCCCTTGCACCGGACATGATGAGAGGCTGTCTGCTCCCCAAGATAATACCCCCATCCCCATGGTCCATGCAAGTAACGGTAGCCAGCAAATGTATTGCCAGGGTTCATCTTCTTACTCGCCAAATCCCCCGATATGCCTGAGCGTTCCCCTACAGGGCCTGCCACGTTTCCCTGACAGTTACTCATGGGAAGCTTACTTCTTTGACATATTCAAATGCAGAAAGTACCACAGGGTGAGGGTACGCTTTACCGGCATGGCCCTTTTACTAGCAAAGAGAACCCTGACCGTGTAGTGGAGGGCGACGCCGGCACCAATGGCGTGGCATGGGGCAATGCATAGGTGGGGAAGAGCTGAAGGGGACATTCTCTGCTATGTGGAGGCCCGATACCTTCCGATTTCCATGGCATGGGACACTCTTCATGACCAGTTTCAACAGCTCAATCACTCAATCAGAGTTTGTGTAGCGAGGCTACTCACCCGTGAGGGTCTCAAAGCGATGAGCGGGAGGGCTGCTGATCCGTCTGGGCCTGGAAATTCAGTCAAAGAGCCAGGTCCTGAGATCCTTCCTGTATTGGGCCAGCAAAGGGGATTGCATGAGGTAAAGGGGCAGGTTGTTTCAAATCTTAGTGTCAAGGTAGGTGAAGGATCTTCCTCCGGGTCTGGTGTTGTGGATCCGTGGGACGGTGGCCAGGGCAAATTTGGCTTGGCAAAGTAGTTTGGCGGGTATGTGGAAGGAGAGGAGGTGGTTCAGATATGCTGGTCCTACCTTGTGGAGAGTGTAAACACCCAAAACCGGACAGTGGACCAAACAAACCAAAAACAGCACCAACCTCCAAATGTGTACAGACCAATCAGTATTAAAAAGAAAATAAATTTTGTGTGCCAGGCCAAGGATACCCCCTGTCCAAGGGCACCACTCCCACCGCAGAGTAAAGTATAATTGTCCCAAAATTTGGTCCGGCACCACTTTCAAAGTCAATTAAATCAGATCATATATCTTGAAATCCTTATTGAAGTGTAGAGTCTTGATATTTGTTCAAATGCTTTAATGTTCTTATGTTTTAAATACCACAATAAGCCGACGCGTTTCGTTCTGTACAACAGAACTTCTTCAGGGCTGTAATGTTAGAACATACATAAACGCAAGATGTAACACCAATTTTAAAAACAGTACTAAAATACATATAAATAGACAAATATATACATGTACATAAAATACAACATAACATATAATTATGCATTTACCATTGTCTTTTTTGAGGGCCATGACCTCACCGTCTTATACCCTTATAATAATCTCAAGGTACCATTAATCAAAGACTCTTATGACCTGAACAATCGATACTAATCTTAGAATATTTTGACATTACATCCAAAATGTCATTTAACATCCCAGTTCTATAGCACAATTATCGCAAAAATCCTAAATCCATAAAGAAAAAGAAGAAGTGGAACATACCGTTCTTATTATGTTCACCAATTGGCGGTAGTTCCTTGATATAACCATATATGTTGTGTATCCATAGAGCAAGCGGGCGCGAAGATATTCTTATTATAGCTTATTAGGCATAAGTCTCACTATTTCAGTACAAGAAACTAAAGGAGAACAATAAATGAAAGGGATTTTTCACAATCGGAGTGGCTACAAGTTCAGTCAATCAAAGTACAATAATTTTTTTCTCTACAATCCTCAGGTCCCGACCGTAAATAACCGTCTGAACTATGATAACCACATTATCAAAGAAGTATAAACATACATATGAAGGGGCCTACCTTGGATTGTATATAACTCCCTCTTAGTATGTATTATATGATCCCAAATTATATCAACAAGATATGATAGTCCAAAACACGATATTCCACAACAACGATCAATGACCTGTGTAGATTAAAAATTATATCCACATTAGCCCACGAGAGCAGCAACTCCTTTGTATATTTCTCGTATGTTTTTCACTCCCGGATACCTACAGCAGCCACATCATTATTAAATAAATTTCTAGTGGTCATTAGGGGAAGAGAGACTAAACTACTTCCCAACCAAATCTATTCATTGACGGTTACTTATATAGTGAATATTTTACATTATAATTTCAATGCTCACAGTTGAAATCTATTTGTATTTATCCCATAACCATAAAGATTTGCCCGAATAAAAACAACTAATGATAACTGCGCAATCCATTATATATTGCGCTTGTCCCGCCCCTTAACGTTATAATATCGCACATATTGAGAACACCTATATGTCCCAACTTACCTGCAACATTGGCCGTATACGCCCAGAAACCGATCACCATGAAAATCCACGATCTCCCGCCAATGCTTCGAACGCGGGGACAGCATCTGCCATAATTATCTCACCGCGCCCGGCCCCTGCATAACGTGCGTCGTGAACCACACCTCTCGGAAAACTGTGGAACATTGCCACTGATTCAAGAGTGCAAATAGGGCCGCCATATTAGAACGTTTTTTTGTTATGGTCTATTACCATTGACTAATGAGGGCATAACCAAATGGGATACTCTTCATGACCAGTTTCAACAGCTCAATCACTCAATCAGAGTTTGTGTAGCGAGGCTACTCACCCATGAGGGTCTCAAAGCGATGAGTGGGAGGGCTGCTGATCCGTCTGGGCCTGGAAATTCAGTCAAAGAGCCAGGTCCTGAGATCCTTCCTGTATTGGGCCAGCAAAGGGGATTGCATGAGGTAAAGGGGCAGGTTGTTTCAAATCTTAGTGTCAAGGTAGGTGAAGGATCTTCCTCCGGGTCTAGTGTTGTGGATCCGTTGGACGGTGGCCAGGGCAAATTTGGCTTGGCAAAGTGGTTTGGCGGGTATGTGGAAGGAGAGGAGGTGGTTCAGATATGCTGGTCCTACCTTGTGGAGAGCTTTGTAAGCATGTGTGAGGAGCTTGAAGGTGATTCTCTTGTTGACTGGGCGTCAGCGTAGTTGTTGAAGGCGTTTGTTTATGTGGCTGCTGCGGGGGATGTTGAGGACCAGTCTGTCTGCTGCCTTTTGAACTTTCTGTAGTATCTTGAGCGTTTCTGAGTGATGCCGGCATAGATTGCATTGCCGTAGTTGAGTTTGCTGGTGATGAGTGTGTGGGTGACCGTCTCTCTGTATTCTGTGGGGATATATCTGAATGTCTTTCGAAGTAGGCAGAGCGGGTGGAAGCAGGATGAGGATACGGCGTTGATCTGGCGGTTCATTGTGAACGAGGAGTCCAGTATGAACCAAGGTTGTATGTGTGGTCCATGTGGGTGGGTGTGGTAGCCAGTGCGGTGAGCCACCAGGAGTTTCCCAGGCTGAGGGTAGGGTCCCAGGATGAGAAGTTTGGTCTTATCTGAGTTGTGCTTGAGGTAGTTATCTTTCATCAAGGTGGCATAGAAGGCCGACCCACGCCCATGACCACGTCCAGGACCCCCACCAACCCTGATCAGAACTCCTCCACACCTAAACTGCACGATAACCCACCTCCCTTCCCTTCTTTTCCCCTCCCCCACCCCACCCCTCCACAGCACAGCCACCCAATCTCCCCTCGCAGCATCAGTAACGTCTGCTCAAGCGATATACTGCTGCCATTTTCTGTCGCAGACCTGCATGCCTCAAAGTCTGACTCTCTCCCTCCTCCCTCAGTTTAGGGGACAGCACTCCAGTTAAGCTGGTAGCTTTATCGATACACAGCTGTTTCAAGCCAGCATGATCAACGCC
This sequence comes from Lissotriton helveticus, assembly GCF_964261635.1. Lineage (NCBI taxonomy): Eukaryota > Metazoa > Chordata > Amphibia > Caudata > Salamandridae > Lissotriton > Lissotriton helveticus. Next base: position 316,281,696 of record NC_136069.1, read on the forward strand.
ATACATATAGTCATATTAGCAGCTAACTGTTCAAAGTTATGGCCTTGTATACTTGTTATCGCTTTTCTACAGATTGTATCATGATAATGCGAAACACTGCATTTTCTCCTATGGGGGTATGTGCTACTATGTTTCTTCGTTTAGACAAATCCCAATCAAAGTTACAAAAAACAATTTGAGGATTTAAACAACAAGGTTAGACTTATTAACTAAAGCAAGGTAATTCAACCAGACGGAGAAAGAAAGCTTTGACGGCCAATGCAATGACAATGATCATCTGGGGCTCTCAGGTCTCAGGCAAGCTGTGAATATTCAAAAAGCATAGGCTTGCGTTGATCGCTATTATTGATGTCTCCTGTGCCACTCGGCACCCAGTTTAGCACTTGCAGCCTCACATGTTGCTGTCATTATGTTTGGATTTGACGGCCATCAGGGGCATAGCTTAGTCAGCGATATTTGGGGGTGGTGGGGTGAATCTTACATTTTCTCAGGGCCGGACTGGCCATAGCGGGCACCAGGCGATTCCCCGGTGCGCCGCACGGGTGGGGGCGGTTTTGTGCCCCTGGGGGCCATTTTCGTTACAGGGCCCATAGCTGCAAAATCGGCCCTGTACCAAAATCGGCCGAAAACCGGCCCGGCAAAGAGCTCGGAGGCACCTTCAACCCCCCGAGTGGGGAGGGTGGGTCGGCCGAGCACTTTGCTGGGGCTGGTTGTGGTTCCCAGTCCGGCCCTGCATTTCCTAACTAAAAATGCATGTGGCCACAACGTGAATGTGTGAGGTGACCAAGGTTCAGAATTGACTGTTCTTATGAGCAGCAGGATTAGAACTGATTTGCATTAGGTAGGCCTCTGGGGCTGATTTAAACTTTAGCGGGCAGATACTCCATCACCATCGTAACAAAGTATACCGTATCCGTCGGGCAGACCACAAATCATATGCCCACAGAGTAAAATTTACTCCTCTGATGCAAAACATCTTCCAACAGCCTGACAGAGTAGGTGCCATCAGAAGTAAGCCATTTGATTGTCCACTCTTTTTAGAGTAGACAATCAGGTAAAAAAAATGTTACTGTCTCTTACCCCTACATCAGATAAAACTCCCATGGGGTTGGGGTCATTAGATTTCTTATTTTTCAAAAACAGACTCTCACTTTGGGAGTTTGTTATTTGAAAAATAAAAAACTTTGGAAATATTTGATGGCCAGCCACCATGTTTCATGGCAATGTCTGTCAACGTTTTTTTACAGTGACAGGAACCGCCATGACTGTGGTTCCTGCCAATGTACAGAGATGTAGTCCTGTGGAAATCTCGAATTTTTGCGGGTTGAGTATAGGCAGTAAAGTCCCCTGGTACCCTGTCTGTCTTTACTCTTTGCTCTTTCAGCAGCTCATCAGTCCCTGCTCTATAGCACCTTGAGCCTGTGGTAACCTGGTAGGGACCACTTCGTATGATCTGGCAGTAGGGGCGAGTTCTTCTAGGACAGTGTGAAAGAAGTGTATATTATAATAATGCGTCTCTATTACAGTGCATGGACACTTTAGCATCCCCACACTTTAAACGACTTCTGTAGGCCGGCTTTTTTTGTTGCAATTATATGAACTCTAGCAGACAGCGAGAGCTGTCTCTAAACTCACCTGAAAAATAATTATTTTTACTTGGGTGTAATGTGTCGATTGGGGGCTGCTTATTTTCTCTACTTTAATCGTTTCTCTCATTCTCTGAGGTTTTACATAATTGCATTGGCTGTTTGTTGCAGTACTTTATGCAGACAAAGTTAGTTAAAATGTGCTTAACTTTAAGTTTTTGTGTTTTTTGTCAAAAAAGGATTAGTTACTCCTATGTTCGCGGTTCACATCATTTACTTATGATGGGCAGATGGACATAGAACAATTTTGCCTAACTTTGACATTTCTTATATAACCTTACTTTGTCTGTTTTTATCATTTGAAACTAAAAAAGGAAGATCGACCATGCATACAAATATCAACAGAATACCAAGTAATTTTGCTTAGGATACCTTATAGCCGAAATTTACAAAAACTATCTAGCAATCCGATAACGCCTACATTATGACAGCAAAATGCAGCACATTAAGAAAGCAAATATCTGCAAATCTCACAGGAAGCGATCATTTGCGGCCTACCACTATGCGTGGTCTATTTTAAGTCCGGAATATTTGGGGAAAGGCTAAATAACACGCCTCAAAATAGGACTCGTGACGCTTTTATTATTTTTAAATCTCTTTCGATTATATTTTGTAGTACACACTTACCCAAATGTTGTAGCTGAAGTAAGACAGGCATATAGCCTACCTGCGTCATCACAGCCCTGCTGCTCTGAGGGCGCAAGTGAAAAGCAACAATCAGCAATGCCATCGCGCTTTGGCGAAATGTGTTTAAGGGCCGCGTTTCAAAGCAATCTGTGTGTGCCTCTTGGGAGATGTAAATCACAAAAGACTTCAGAGTATGCAATGCCGGCCTCGCATGTCACGGATGGTATCTTAATGCGCCTCCTCTCACCCAGCTCCCCCTGGAAGAGGTTACCTTCAATATTTACTATCCACATGTCTCCCAGGGTTATTGTTCACTTGTAAATCAAGCATTAGCAAATATCTCCTTGAAGATGAGAGATTCGGGAATGTGCACTTAGAAATGCTTCAAAACAAGATGATGTTATGACCACAACAGAAATAAGCCGTGAATTCTGCGGCTCCCACATATATCAAAATGCCAAAACAAATCCCTGACTTTCTCAAGTGCCGATCTTTGTGATTTACTCGGATGTCCTGCTGTTTCTGCCTTTTTTTGTTCGTAGTTTCTTTCCTTACTTTTAAAATGTGCAGTTCACCTGCATCTGTCTCTGTTATCTTTAGTAAATACGTGGACTTCATTAAAGGATGTGAAATTTCAAGAGATCTTAATTTTTTTTACTGCTACTTTTATCATTCTGCATTATACATTCACTTGCATAGCCAGCACCGCAGAACTTTTTCCACATATGCCATATACTCTATTGATTAGTCTATGCACTTAATAGGTAATTAGTAAATAAACTTCTAATCTGTGGCAGCTCTTATGGTTGCACGTCAAATGTACTCATTTATTCTGTCTTTGGCCGTCTACATTGTCTCTTATTTCTGGATGTATTTATTGTCTATTCATCTAGGAATGGTTCTTAACCTTTTTGCTTCTGTGGATCCCCCCTTAATCATTACTGGCACCAGGGAACACCCCACTGAATCATTACTGGAATCTTGGGACCCCTACTGAGTCATTAGTGAAAGCCTGGGACCTCGGCCTAAGCAGTTTCTATGATTTGAGGCTTAAAATAATATATACAACTACAGAAACAAGTAACAAATACACAAATGTGGAAATATTTAATTTAATTAACAATGTTTTGATATTAATAGGAATGTATAAGCTATTGTATATTTATTTTTTAAGTCTAAAAGTTGAAACTAAGTGCTAGTCTCTGTCATTTCACTTTGTAATTTTTAAACCTAATACATGCTCTCGTTTTCGTGGCGCTTCAACGGAGGCCATCCATCGTCTTTGCTGTACTTGCGCTGCTCCCAAAATTCAAGCTGAGAATACCAACTTTATTTTAACTTTTCAATTTCAAGTTTCTTTATCTTCACAGAACGTTTTAAAATGTAAAATTTTACATTTTGCTTCTTTAAATATACGTTAATGAATCTGCAAATATTCTTTAGTTTAAACAGCAGTGGGCCCCTTGAGTAGGCAGTACGGGCCAGCATTGATTATGTTGTGAGCTCATAGTATCTCTTAGTTGCTTCCTGGTTACCATATAGGCTACAGTTTTCAGATCATTGCAAACCTCCTTCAATCCTAGCTCTTCCACCAATTGCCCGTTCAAATGAGTCTTTTTTACCTCAGAGCATTTTCAGGTCCCATCACTAGTCTCCCATCAAGTATTCTATTGAAATGTATCAATGTTGTTGATTCTGTTCACTCAGTAAAATTTCAAACGGAAATAAAATTTCAGTTGTAAGGCTGTATTACACATAATTAAAAAAAATATTTTATGCGGAGTTGCATCACTTTTGTGGCACAACACCAATGCTAAATCCATTTTGAAATTTACTATACCATGCAAAATCTGTTTGTATGCCTTTGGTTTAGTAAATACAAAGTAATGCAACATAGCGCACAGCACTGCCTTGCATTGCTTTGCGTCTGGTAAGCATTACATAGGTGGATCATAGGCATTCCCGTAAATCCACCATGTATTTTGATGAAAAACCCAGATGGACGTTCACCTGTGCCCTGAGTGCCCAACTGTACTGATGTCTTGATCCCTATTGCTGATTTTTTGTTGTCATAGGCAAATATGGATCAAACATGTACACCATTACACAGGCCTTTCTCATGGATTGCGGTCTTGTTGGACAGGGAGGGGCGCCCAAAATACTACCCTCATAGTGGTGGAAGGCTTCTGCCTTCTCTAGGAGTTAAGCGATACCAAAGGGGATGATGGACGGAGCATTTGAGCAAATCAAACACTCACCCCCAGTCAACTGATCAGGATTTAATCCATCACCATTCTTTAGCTCACTCTGCCACCCCAGTTCAGAAATGGCCATATGCAAATCAGTCTGACCCTGTGCCTCATGGGAACAGTCCAGCCCGAACTGCCACGCCATGTTTTCCCTAGACCAGAATCAAGCATCCTAGGACCGGTTTCTGGCTATCAGCCGTCATCAGCCAGGATAGCTTGTCTCCAGTGGCGTAGTGAGCACGGGACCCACATCCGGGCATACCCTTCCTATATAGGGCGAACAGCAAAACACACAAGATGATGGACGAAATGTTGCTAATTGGCAAAACATTCACCCCCAGTCAAAGACCTGGGTTTAATCCATCGTTATTTTGCTCACCACGCCACCCCAGTTCAGATATGGCCATATGCAAATCAGTCTTGACCCTGTGCCTCATAGGAACAGTCCAGCCCGAACTGCCATGCCATGTCTTCCCTGGACCGTAATCAAGCATCCTAGGACCGGTTTTTGGCTATCAGCCATCATCAGCCAGTCAGTCCCTTGCTCACTTTGCCACTGGATTCAAGCAAGCCTGGCTGAAGACGGCTGTAATGCCAGAAACCGGTCCAAGGAAGCTTGTTTCCGGTCCAGGGAAGGCATGGCTTGGCAGTTGGGGCTGGACTGTTCCCATGAGGCACAGGGTCAGACTGATTTGCATATGGCCATGTCTGAACTGGGGTGACAGAGTGGGCTAAAGAACGGTGATGGATTAAACCCAGATCTGTTGACTGGGTGTGAGTGTTTGATTGGTTCAGATGCTCCGTCCATCACCACCCCCTTTGTACCGCTTTGTCCGCCATAAGTTGGCAGGGTATGCTCAGACGTGAGTCCCTTGCTCACTTTGCCACTGGATTCACGCAAGCCTGGCTGAAGACGGCTGTAATGCCAGAAACCGGTCCTAGGAAGCTTGAGTCCGGTCCAGGGAAGGCATGGCTTCGCAGTTCGGGCTGGACTCTTCCCATAAGGCACAGGGTCAGACTGATTTGCATATGGCCATGTCTGAACTGGGGTGGCAGAGTGGGCTAAAGAAGGGTGATGGATTAAACCCAGATCTGTTGACTGGGTGTGAGTGTTTGATTGGTTCAGATGCTCTGTCCATCACCACCCCCTTTTGTACCGCTTTGTTCGCCATAAGTTGGCAGGGTATGCTCAGACGTGAGTCCCTTGCTCACTTTGCCACTGGATTCAAGCAAGCCTGGCTGAAGACGGCTGTAATGCCAGAAACCGGTCACAGGAAGCTTGAGTCCGGTCCAGGGAAGGCATGGCTCGGCAGTTCGGGCTGGACTGTTCCCATGAGGCACAGGGTCAGACTGATTTGCATATGGCCATGTCTGAACTGGGGAGGCAGAGTGGACTAAAGAAGGGTGATGGATTAAACCCAGATCTGTTGACTGGGTGTGAGTGTTTGATTGGTTCAGATGCTCCGTCCATCACCACCCCCTTTTGTACCGCTTTGTTCGCCATAAGTTGGCAGGGTATGCTCAGACGTGAGTCCCTTGCTCACTTTGCCACTGGATTCAAGCAAGCCTGGCTGAAGACGGCTGTAATGCCAGAAACCGGTCCTAGGAAGCTTGAGTCCGGTCCAGGGAGGGCATGGCTTGGCAGTTCGGGCTGGACTGTTCCCATGAGGCACAGGGTCAGACTGATTTGAATATGGCCATGTCTGAACTGGGGTGTCAGAGTGGGCTAAAGAACGGTGATGGATTAAACCCAGATCTGTTGACTGGGTGTGAGTGTTTGATTAGTTCAGATGCTCCGTCCATCACCACCCCCTTTTGTACCGCTTTGTTCGCCATAAGTTGGCAGGGTATGCTCAGACGTGAGTCCCTTGCTCACTTTGCCACTGGATTCAAGCAAGCCTGGCTGAAGACGGCTGTAATGCCAGAAACCGGTCCTAGGAATCTTGAGTCCGGTCCAGGGAAGGCATGGCTTGGCAGTTCGGGCTGGACTGTTCCCATGAGGCACAGGGTCAGACTGATTTGCATATGGCCATGTCTGAACTGGGGTGGCAGAGTGGGCTAAAGAACGGTGATGGATTAAACCCCGATCTGTTGACTGGGTGTGAGTGTTTGATTAGTTCAGATGCTCCGTCCATCACCACCCCCTTTTGTACCGCTTTGTTCGCCATAAGTTGGCAGGGTATGCTCAGACGTGAGTCCCTTGCTCACTTTGCCACTGGATTCAAGCAAGCCTGGCTGAAGACGGCTGTAATGCCAGAAACCGGTCCTAGGAAGCTTGAGTCCGGTCCAGGTAAGGCATGGCTTGGCAGTTCGGGCTGGACTGTTCCCATGAGGCACAGGGTCAGACTGATTTGCATATGGCCATGTCTGAACTGGGGTGGCAGAGTGGGCTAAAGAACGGTGATGGATTAAAGCCAGATCTGTTGACTGGGTGTGAGTGTTTGATTGGTTCAGATGCTCCGTCCATCACCACCCCCTTTTGTACCGCTTTGTTCGCCATAAGTTGGCAGGGTATGCTCAGACGTGAGTCCCTTGCTCACTTTGCCACTGGATTCAAGCAAGCCTGGCTGAAGACGGCTGTAATGCCAGAAACCGGTCCTAGGAAGCTTGAGTCCGGTCCAGGGAAGGCATGGCTTGGCAGCTAGGGCTGGACTGTTCCCATGAGGCACAAGGTCAGACTGATTTGCATATGGCCATGTCTGAACTGGGGTGGCAAAGTGGGCTAAAGAACGATGATGGATTAAACCCAGATCTGTTGACTGGGTCTGAGTGTTTGATTGGTTCAGATGCTCTGTCCATCACCACCCCCTTTTGTACCGCTTTGTTCGCCATAAATTGGCAGGGTATGCTCAGACGTGAGTCCCTTGCTCACTTTGCCACTGGATTCAGGCAAGCCTGGCTGAAGACGGCTGTAATGCCAGAAACCGGTCCTAGGAAGCTTGAGTCTGGTCCAGGGAAGGTATGGCTTTGCAGTTCGGGCTGGACTGTTCCCATGAGGCACAGGGTCAGACTGATTTGCATATGGCCATGTCTGAACTGGGGTGGCAGAGTGGGCTAAAAAACGGTGATGGATTAAACCCAGATCTGTTGACTGGGTGTGAGTGTTTGATTGGTTCAGATTCTCCGTCCATCACCACCCCCTTTTGTACCACTTCACTAGGAGTTAAGCAGCACGAGCTAGGTGGTGGCAGCATACCGTGTAGTGATCAGTAGGAGTGAACACATCCTTTAACCTTTGTCACTGGAGTTAAACTGCGAGAGACGGCGCTTTGGTTGAAGGATAATTCGCTGCAATTTAATGCAGGTAAGACCGAGGTGCTTTAGTGCTCAATGGACAGGGTTCCTTCTGTGCTGCCCACCTACTTTTGGCATACCGACACCTTGACCGCTGTTCGGCCAGCTAAAACGGTCCGTAACCTGGGCGTAATGTTTGACAACAAACTTACCATGGAGGCTCAGGTTACGAAAACGGTGGCCTGCTGCTTCGCCATTATCAGACCACTTAGGAAAATCTTTCCTTTGCTGCCCTCTACTGCGAGTGCACTACTGGCGCGTAGCACCATTCTTAGCAGACTAGATTATTGTAACGCTCTTCTGCTTGAGTCCCCGAAAAACCTATTGGACACGCTACAGAGCATTCAGTCGGCGACTGCCAAGTTAGCCCTAAGGTGGCCTAGAAGGTACTCTTCCTCTTCTTCCTTGGCTGAGCTGCACTGGCTCCCGTTGAGACAGAGAGTCCAGTTTAAGTCCCTCTGTTTGGTGTTTAAAGCCCTGCATGGGCTGGGGCCTGTGTCTATGCAGAGAAAATTTGTTTGGTATGTCCCTGCGAGAAATCTCCGCTCTTCATCGGCTAGACTGGTGAAGATACAGAGGTTTAGGAAAGTTAAGTCGGAGGGTAGATCCTTTGGTGTAGCAGCCGCTAAACTGTGGAACGAACTCCCTTTGGAGATCAGACAAGTCAGTGACATCCTTCCTTTTAGAAGGAGATTAAAAACCTGGTTGTTTCCCAAGATTTCGTTGGCTGTCTGCTTTGGGCACTCGTTATACTGTACTCTGAGTCTGCTAGCGCCAGGATGCCTGTTAGGTGACAGTGCGCTCTATAAATAAAGTAAATAAAAATAAAAAATAAACCTACAGGGTCACTTATTTTCAAAGATCTGATGCTGTGCGCTTAACTCTCCCTTGGCCTACTTTGTGAATGCATGTGCTGGATTTATATGTGCCTCTGAGTGGTACAGTACCTGAAGCATGTAGTGCTGTGCAGTGCACGGGGAAAAATGTATGTGGTGGGTGTATGTATACCTGTGAGTGGTACAATACATAAAGGGTGCAGTGCATGCATGATACATGCATGTGCTGGGTGCTTATTACCTATGAGTGGTACAATACATGTAGAGTGCAATGTATGCATGTTAAATGCATAAGGCTGACATATGTGTGTCTATGAGTGATACAGTACATGAAGGGGATACAGTGCTGGGCAGTGTGTGCATGTTAAATGCAAGTGCTGGATGTATGTGAGCCCCTTAGTTGAACAGTAGGGAGCATACAGCACTGTGCAGTGCGTGTATGCTGCATACATGCAATGGGTATATATATGAATGTGAATGCTGCAATACATGGAGGGCCTTAGGTTTTGTTCTGGGAGATCCAGGCCTGCATGGTGAAACATGGAGAGGAGAAAGAAAGAGCCCCCACAGACACATTTGTGTATTGCTGCATTCCTATAAGCTGGGTGGGAAACTCACTGGGGAGTGGAGAGTGAGACTTTCCCTATGCACTTCAGAGGGTGCTATTTGATTCAGTGAGAGGTCGACAGGAATGGGCCTGCACACATCTCAGGAAGGAGATGGGGCTGATAAGAGAATCATTAAGAGCAGGACTGGGTTCTCTGGGTTATCATTTTGATGCACATATCATTGTGATTGATATCCAGGTGTGAACTGTAGTCAGTCCGATGGTGTGAGTTGTTGGATTATCAGCTTTGGAGATGTTATGTTATGTTATGTTATTTTTATTTATACCGCGCACAGCTGCCCCAGCAAAGGGGCGTCCTGGCGCATTGATAAGGCAAACACAACATAGCACTAAAAAAAAAACAGAAGGGAAATGAGACACATCATAGGGGCTAAGCAAATAGAAAGGTCTTGATGGCCCGTCTAAACTGAAGGAGCTCATCAATGGCCCGGATTTGCAGAGGAAGAGAGTTCCACCAGCTTGCAGCCAGGACTCGAAAAGAGCGGCCACCAACTCTACTCAATTTAAAACGCGGGACCACTGCTAAATTCTGACCCAGAGATCTAAGAGTGCGCGAAGGAACATAAGAAATCAACAAATTCGCTAGAATTTGGGGGATGTACCCTTGAGGATTTTGAATGCAAGGTAAAGAACCTTGAATTTAATCCTCTGCTGCACAGGGAGCCAGTGGAGAGAGCGCAGGGATTTAGACACCGAGCACCGCCTAGGCAAACCTGTCACCAGTCGGGCCGCAGCGTTTTGAACTCGCTGCAGTCGAGAAAGTTCTGATTGGTTAATCCCCGCCAGTAGTGAGCTGGCATAGTCCAGCCGAGACAACACTGATGCTTGGACCACCAGTTGTCTTGTGGGTGCATCAAATAATTTGAGGATGTTTCGAAGTCCTCTAATAATGCCATAGGAAGAAGCCGCCACCTTCTTGGTATGTCAGATGAAACTGAGGGATGGATCAAGCCACACCCCCAAATTTTTTATCTCTGATGCTGGGGAGGGAGTCACACCCAAGTCCGAAGGCCACCATTTGTCGCCCCACAGTGCCACCTGTTTACCAACCACCATAATCTCAGTCTTCTTGGTGTTTAACTGGAGACAGTTGGAATTCATCCAGTCAGCCACTACTCGCAAACCATCGCAAAACCTGGGTGCCTCCAGATCTGAGTTCCCACTCAGTGTGACCGCCAGCTGCGTGTCATCTGCGTAAGAGACCATCGTCAGGCCCCACCGCTTGACGACCGCAGCCAGCGGTCTCACATAAAGATTAAAAAGGGTGGGACTCAGCGATGACCCCTGTGGGACCCCCTGGTCTAACGGGTAAGATGACGACTTACCGGGCGGGATCGCCACCTGGAATGACCTGTCTGTGAGAAAAGATCGGAACCAGCATAAGGCGAGGCCAGAGACGCCCACTTCCTCAAGTCGCTGAAGCAAAATCCTGTGCGAGACCGTGTCGAAGGCGACACTGAGATCTAATAACAATAGTGCCGCCGTCCGACCCGCATCAAGCACAGAACGCAGATGTTCGACCATAGAGAGAAGGGCCGTCTCCGTGCTGTGACCCGCACGGAACCCGTTCTGAGTAGGGTCAAGGATGTTAGCCCTACCAAGATGGTCTGAAAGAGTGGTATTCACGTGGGCCTCCGCAACTTTCGTGGCCCAAGGAAGTAAAGAGATAGGGCGGTAGTTTTCAGGTTTAAGGGGGTCGAGGGTCGCCTTCTTCAAAATTGGCGTGACTACAGCCTGCTTCCATCTGACGGGAACCACTTCAGAAGAAAGGGACAGGTTGATCAGAGACAGCACCGGGGTGCGACAGACCGGCGCCAAGATCTTAAGCTGGGCCGGTTTCAACGGATCTGCCGGAGATCCTGACTTGATTTTAAGGCTGAGAGAGTCAAACACCTCCATAGATAAGGGGGGAAGATGGAAAGACACTCCCCGTCACCTAAAGTGCAATCAACCCGCTCTAAAGTAGGGGAGCCCATAGGGAAAGTGCGATAGATGGCTTGTACTGTTTCGTGGAAGAAGGAGGCCAAGCCCTCGCAGTGGGCGTCCGAGCAGATTTCCGTCGCGGTTGCTCTCTTAGCCATCAGGTCCTTTAATACTTTAAAGATGAGTTTCGATGGATTAGCAGAATTCTGAAACTCATGGGCATAGAAGGAAGCTCGTGTTTGACACACTGCCGTGTGGTAGATCTTGATCTTAGCAAGATAACAAGCCTTCAATTCCGGGTCAAACGACTTCCTCCATAATCTCTCGGCTTGTCTACAGGCCCTTTTAAGAGATGCTAAGGCACTATCGTACCAAGGGCTGGGCTCCTTCCGACGACACTTGGACCAACACATAGGGATCAGAGAGTCGAGGGCCCCAGAGATCCACTCACAAAAGGAGTCATATCCACGATCAACCTCAGTGAGAGGGCCTAAAGGAGCCTCCTCAAGCAGATGGTAAAAATCCTCCAATCTTAATTTGTGCCTATGTCGTTTGAGAACAAGTCTGTCCTGAGATAGAAAAGGAGATTCAGACAAGGAGCATGCCGTTTTCACCAGCATGTGGTCTGTCCAGACCAGCTGGGAAGACCCAAGAACTCTAAAACCTTCTAAATTTGTGAAGAAAGGGTCAAGAATATGACCGCCTCTATGTGTGGGAGTAGTAATCAGCTGAGAGAGCTGTAGAGCCTCAAGATCCGCCAAAAAGCTCCTGATGGAGGGTAAAGAGGGGCAGTCAAGATGGAGATTAAGATCTCCCATAACACTGAAATTAGCGCAACCTAGTGCCTCTGTACTAATATATTCAGGGAGAGCAGCCCTAAAAACGGAGTCACAGCCCGGAGGACGATAAATTAATAAGCCAGAAAGGGTAAACTGGTGACTAAACGCAATTTTAAAAAGAGCGCCTTCACACCCAGAAAGTTTAGCGGCTTTCCACTCACAGGGGTAGCACCGTTTAGTGGCCATAGCAATGCCTCCACCTCTAGTCGCCCGATTTAAGGTAAAAATTTGCATAATCTGGGGGGAAGGCCAGGTTAATTATCGAGGAATCAGAGTCCTGGAGCCAAGTTTCAGTCAGGAAAAGCACATCAGGGGAGCCGTCAATGAGGAGATCATATACCTCCTGGTAGTGCTTCACCAGTGAACTGACGTTTAAGCTCCAGATACTCAGATCCCGCTGTCCTACCTTCTTTTTATAAGGAGTCAAAAGCCCCAATGAACGAATAAGAGAAGGGGGCTCCAGTGACCAAGCACCACAGCTACAATGATAGGGGCCACATAGTGGGTCCACGGGCGGGAGATCGCAGCGTATAAATCGATCCCGAATGGCCAGTAAGTCGGCCCTGTTGTAAATGATCGGAGGCGAAGTCATGATGTCCAGTCCCAGAGTTCCAGAGTCCGGCCGCAACCCGCGCTTCCTTAGCGCGGACGGGCGCAGACGGCCAGGACTCTGGCAAGACTCAGGCAAAGCGAGGGCAAACCCGCTGCGCGATCCCGCTGCGCGAAGAGGACTGGTTTAAGTAGGGCCTCCAGGTGAGGTGAGAACCGCCCCACCAGGACGCTCAATATGGCGCTGCAAATGCGTCACCGCCCCTCCCAAGATGGCGCCCAGAGAACAAACGAGGCAGAGCCCCAAAACCCCCAGAATCGGACCCGCTAAAGCAGCGGTGGACAATACAATTATGTGGAGGTAAGGGGACAGCACCCCGCTAAAAGCAGGGGAAATACAAACAGAAATGAACACAAATGAAAAACGGGTAATTTAAAAACAAACGCGCTACCCACACAGCGCTAAAAGCAGTGCTGAGCTGAGCTTCCAAGCAGGGCAAATGGAACCTGACAAGGCAGAGCGGCGAAAAAAAACGCCTTAAGTAGGGCCTCCAGGTGAGGTGAGAACCGCCCCACCAGGACGCTCAATATGGCGCTGCAAATGCGTCACCGCCCCTCCCAAGATGGCACCCAGAGAACAAACGAGGCAGAGCCCCAAAACCCCCAGAACCGGACCCGCTAAAGCAGCGGTGGACAATACAATTATGTGGAGGTAAGGGGACAGCACCCCGCTAAAAGCAGGGGAAATACAAACAGAAATGAACACAAATGAAAAACGGGTAATTTAAAAACAAACGCGCTACCCACACAGCGCTAAAAGCAGTGCTGAGCTGAGCTGCCAAGCAGGGCGAATGGAACCTGACAAGGCAGAGCGGCGAAAAAACGCCTTAAGTAGGGCCTCCAGGTGAGGTGAGAACCGCCCCACCAGGACGCTCAATATGGCGCTGCAAATGGGTCACCGCCCCTCCCAAGATGGCGCCCAGAGAACAAACGAGGCAGAGCCCCAAAACCCCCAGAACCGGACCCGCTAAAGCAGCGGTGGACAATACAATTATGTGGAGGTAAGGGGACAGCACCCCGCTAAAAGCAGGGGAAATACAAACAGAAATGAACACAAATGAAAAACGGGTAATTTAAAAACAAACGCGCTACCCACACAGCGCTAAAAGCAGTGCTGAGCTGAGCTGCCAAGCAGGGCGAATGGAACCTGACAATACTCCTGCTGTGACAGACTGCTTTTCAAAAGGAAGAGGGAGCAGAGGAGTGGACACTTTAAAACAAGCAGAAGCCCAACATCAAACGCCCAAGACTCAGGCCTCAATCATATTTGGTATATGGACTATCCTCCAGATTCATCATGCTCCTCTTTTGCGAGTCCTTAATAGCGATTATTAAGGAATCGCTATTAAAGACTCGCAAAACGGGATGCATGTAGAAATCGCAAAATTTATAGCGATTTCTACTGCTTCCTTATTTGCGATTTGCTAATTGCTAATCGCAAATAAGGAATGACTTCCCATTCATTCCTATGGGCCTTTGGCCCATAGGAATGAATGGGGAGTCATTCCTTATTTGCGATTAGCAATTAGCGAATCGCAAATAAGGAAGCGATTTCAAGGGTGCCAGGGTGTCCAAAGGACACCCTGTAGCACCCCTCAAATGGTAATTTACACTGGTGTTGCGCACACACATGTCCAAAGGACATGTGTGTGTGTAACATCCAACTTAGAAAAATGCACTAAAGTGCATTTTTCGAAGTTTTCGCTATTTACCACGTAGTCAGACTTCGAGGTAAATAGCGGCCCAAAATTGCGAATTCGCAATTCTAAAATGGTTCATGAATTGCATTTAAGGAATCTCAAATAGAGATTCCTTAAATGCAATTCCTCGCAATTTAGCGATTTAAAAATTTGCGATTTTTGCATTTGGGATGATGAATCCCAAATGCAAATAAAGCGCTCGCAAAGGGCCAGATTCGCAGAATCTGGCTCTTTGCGAGCCGATTTTTGCTTCATGAATCTGGCTGTATGAGTAGGGGATTTTGAGACCCCAAAAATAGTCATCTGTCAAACAGCCAGATGAGCTGCATGAGAAGGGGAAGCTTTGCAAGACTTCTGTCTGTAACCAGGCTTGAGGGCCAAGCCAGGCTAGTCTCCCTGCTTGGTGAAGGGGTCATCGCCAAGGAAATCCACAACCACCTTCCCTGTAGCCTGGAGCACCATTATCTGCCTGCTTGCCAAGACCAGTGTTATTAACAGACTGCACACTTTTCCTCTGAGATATCTCTCTCTCTCTCTCTCTCTCTCTCTCTCTCTTTCTCTCTCTCTCTCTCTCTCTATATATATATATATACATATACATATATATATATATATATACATATATATATATATATATATATATATATATATATATATATAGCTGAATCTGACATAAGGAAGGCTATGAGAGATACCCATTACAAGCATGATATGAGCATCTGTGTCATGATGGTGAACATCCAAAATATAATGCAGTCCCAGGCATAGCGGTGGTAGCCTTTCGCTTACTTTGTGCACTCATGACATGATAGTACACACTTCTGGTATAATATTGGACATGGCATTATGGTGTAAATTCTTGATATAACAGGGGTAACACTTGATAGAATTTGGTCAACCATGACATATTTGTGCCCACTGCCAACACAATACTGGCCATGAAATTATTACAGTAATCCTCGACATTCTGCTGATATCCGTAGTATGACGGTATTGTTATCAGTGATGTCATTTAAGATGTCATCAATGATGTCATGAGTGATGTCACTGACCATGTCATGAGGGATGTAATATATGAGGTCACAAGCAGTGCATTCCAATGACTTAAGTTATACCTGCTGAATTTCAATGGTTTTGTACGAGAGAAACCCGAGCCTAATTATATCGCCCCGATAACCTTTGTTTTTTTCCAGTGAATTTCTATGTTTTAAAAAAATTATATTTCCTAACTATAATGTTCCTGTAACTTCAGTTGCAGTTGCAAAAACAATCCGTGTTTAATAAACTTGCAGAGTCACAAACACCAACGTGTTTCGGTGCCTTGCAGCACATTTGTCACAGCATCGTTTGCTTCTTAACTTACATTTTTTATCGCATTAAAAAAAAGTGTCTTAATAAAGTTCAGCGACAATAACAGAGAACTACCACAAATAAATAAATTGATAGTGGCCATCTTTGAACATGCTTTTAGCTGTTCATAAACCACAATTTTGTACCTATTTTAATCATATGGCAAATGTTAACGGGGACATTTTTATGATTTGGTATCAATTTCATTTGGTACTTCCGTCTACTACAATAGAAGATTAACATTCAATTTTTATCTCAAAATGAATATCTTAGCCTCTCATATAAATAACAATCCAGATAAATCAGTGGGTTGGAGATATTAATCACAGACACCAATACTCTTAGTGATTACATACAGATTTATACAATTCATTAGTTCTTATGAATACCGCCCCAGTGGGCATACTTATCAGCATTGCACACTCTGATGCTGTGGATCTAGTGCTCTACAATATTATGAATTAATATACCTCATAAGTAATCATACCGCCCCATTGGTCATACAGATCATCATCAGCATTCCAAAGTTACAGTTGAACGTCTCTGTACCCTGCTCCCACACAGGCGCCAACAAAGGAAGAGGCCGCAAAAAATAACAAACAGGGGTACGAGGGGAGAGTGACAAGGAGCATCAGGAAGTAGAAGAATCCAGAATGTTAATTAATTTAACCAGTATTCTACTTGATAAAAATGATGACCGAGTATTATTATCGTTAGGTCTCTCCTTTTGCCCTGTTGCTGGTTTTAATAATGTGTGGACCAGAGGTGACCTTTTCTAAATTTACCCGCAAACTTAAATTGAAGAAATTCTTCAGTATGAAACCTGCAACCAGGGAAAGTAGAACCAATATTGGAGATTGATTGGAGGACTTATGATAAATGATTCCCAAGGGTTGGGAGTACTGCTAGCCCTGAAAAATCCACCACTGGGTGATATTAATGAAAGAGAACTATTAGAGTCCGCTGGCATTGACATTGGCGAAGAAGGCAATATGAATCTCAGCACCCAATTGAGATTTGTACCACCTACTCATAATGATGGGATTGAGTTATTTTCAGACTTGTTCAATACTGAGTTAAAAAGGATACAGAGAAAAGTTCATTTGAAAACAAGGGCAGCAGAACAGCAGGACAAAATGTTTAGACAAGTGATTAATAAATGGAGTAATGTGGAGAACTGTGTGGTAAAATGATCTGATAAGGGAGGAAATGTGGTCCTGTGGGATAAAAACATGTTCATGAGGGAGGCTTATTTACAGCTTAATGATAAAGCCTGTTATTCCAGAGCAGTAAGAGCGGAATACGAGAGAGTGAAAGAGGTATCCCTTTTACAGTTGACAGAATGGAGGGATGAAGAACTGTTGAAATGGAATGAATGGAAATATTTGAATAATGACAAACCGAAAATTCCAGTGTTTTATCTTATTCCCAAGATTCATAAAGACAGAAGCAGGCCACCAGGGAGACTTACAGTGGCAGCAAATGATAGTCTCCTTGAGAATACTTCGATTTATATCGATATGTTTTTACAACCTATTGTTAGGAACAATGGGCTCGATTCAGAGAACTAACTTAAGACAATATCCTAAACCTACTACCATGTTGGTATTCACAAAAGGCACTTACTCATTTTGATATTCACAGAAGGCACTTACTCCTTTTGGTATTCACAGAAGGCACTTACTCATCAATGAGTAAGTACCTTCTGCGAATACCAAAATGAGTAAATTACTCAAAATGTAGCGCCATTGCCCATCCCAATGTCAGATGGTTATCAAACAATGGGGAATTTCCAGTTATATTCAGCTCACAATGGTGCTTCTGTGCTAGGGATTCAAACTAGAGACAGGTGTAAAAATCTTCACAAGAGTTCAGGCCTAGCGGGGTCTTGCAGTCTAATTCCACAATGTACCTAGTTTCTAGATGGCCTCACGGTTTCTTCCCCTTCTAAGGGGGAAACAGCATCTATAACAAAGTACTTTAATAGCTGACTTTTATTTTCAACAGCATCTATAACAAAGTACTTTATAGCTGACTTTTATTTTCATGATGTTCTTTGAAATGCCGTGCAACCGAATAAGCGGCATCACTAGTGTTGATTGCCCTGATGTGCTGGAGTATCCGTTTGTGGACCTGCAATTTGGTACTACCAACATATTGCAGGCCACACAGACACTCCAGCACATACACCGCAAATCCAGTCTTGCACGTCAGCTGTTTGTGGATGACACGTGGAGTGTCAGAAAAAGGAATGTTGTCCTCAGTTCTGTTAACCCCGTGTTTGCAGGCTTTACAAGTGCAGCATTTTCTGAAGCCCTTACTAGCCTGCAACCATGTTGTATTGGCTATAACCTCAGGACTAGATTTGACCAAAGCATCGCTCATTGAGCGTGCTTTCCTGAAAGATATTTCCGGCTTGACTGTCATCAGGCCCCCAATGACAGGGTCATTGCGCACCAAGCTCCAGTTTTTATTGATGATCTTAGGGAGAGCTTGATGTTGTCTATTATATGTCAATATAAGTCTAGCTGGCTGGATGGTTGTGTTAGGGTCTGCTACCGGAGTTTTAAATAGTAGGGCCTCTTTCCTCAGGATGAGGTTGGCCTTCCTAATAGCGGTGTCTACTACTATAGCAGTATACCCTCTAGCTAGAAGCTGTGCTTTGCTAGCCTCCTGAGCTTGCTGGCATTCAGAATCAGTGCTGCTATTTATATATATGTATATATATATATATATATATATATATATATATATATATATATATATATATATATATATATATATATATATATATATATATTGTTAAACAATAACAAAGTTAAATGCAGCACTCTCCTGGGGTTTGTTATTCAACTTGCTTTATTCAAAAGCCATCTCCTCCTTCACCAACGTGTTTTGACCAGCAGGTCTTGGTCACAGTGTATAGAGTTAGTCCCTCTACGCTTTCACCTTTTTATACCAATTACCCAATCTGGCCTTTATGATGCATTATGGGAATGGTAGTTTGAATTACACGAAACACAAAGACATGTGTCACAAATAATAAATCTCAACATTTGATCATCAATGACAATGATTAGATTTCAATGGATATTATTTCAAATGACCCAGTTCATTTTCGAATATGCTGAAAAGCAAACATTATTTAAGTACTATTTTCAAGTAGTAAGACATGAGAGTTTCTAGACAGGATGAGCCACTTGTGTTAGTGATGGGTCCCCTGTGCCACGCAGCATTTTTTCATGTGATGGTGTGTATGTGACTTAGTGTACATTATCACACCTTTGGATTGTTGGCTCAGTGCCTTTATGCATGATCTGTTCTGCGCGCTGTTCCATAGTCATGTCTCTTGACAATGTGTTGCTTTCTACACTCTTATTATGGCTAACCCTTTTCATGTTGATGTTCACTATATTCTTTCTCAGGGATTCTGGGTCAATGTCAGTACTATTTCACAATTTCCTTATACTTTTCACTATGTTAAGTCAATTCTTTTAGTTTAGGTCTTCTTCAGATTTTTTCTTGTCCAGACATTCACTTTTTTCTGTTTGCCAATGAACGAGTGGTTGCTTTTAGAGCCACAGTTTCAGAAAAGACGCTCTTTCTGTTTATCTCTCCTATAAATGTAAGTACATTTCCTCGTCCCCATTCAGTCCTGTTGAAATCTTGGTCTTAAATCTGATTATCAGTCTTGATTCCAGACGTCTTAACTTAAGGCTCCTGTTTCCCCCTCTTTCATGTGCCAGCACTGTTGCAAGACCAGAGTATGTCATATCTTGCCCTGTTTTTCCTTCATGCGTCATTATATGCTTGGCCATCGCGTATGTTACATTCTTGTTTTGGGTTCCCCTGATGTGCTCAAGGATTCGCTTTTTTAAGGGGCCAATCGTGCTTAGAATGTAGCGTTTGCCACATACGCACTCTATCAAATATACTATATACGTAGTGTCACAAGTGATAGTTTCATTGATATCAAACATCTTACCTTCTGGGTCAATTATCTTCTTTCTGTTCCTGCTGATTGTGCAAGCTTTGCCATGGCTACATTTGCTGAACCCCTTTTGTAATCCTTGCAGCCATGATACTGGATTTTTCTTAACGAAGTATATTTGATAAAGTGCATATGTGGCAAACGCTACATAGGAAGCACAATATGCCCCTTAAAAAAGCGAATGAGGTGGCCAGATTTCAGCACTGGATGGATTATGAATCTGCAAACTCTTGATATGTTATTTTTTAGTTTCAGTGTCTCTTGCTGTCTATATTAAAATGTACACTGAGATTGTTTAAATTAGATAACACAGCCTGTATCTTGATTCAAATAATATTCTCTTTAGGAGGCAACAATTCTACTTTGATTGTGCTACTAGGTTGAATATATTACCTTTATGTATCAATCTATGTATAATTGTTGAGAATCTGGTCTTCAAAGCAAAGTTCACCTAGGTAACTGATTAATTCAAAACACTCAATCCAGGGGTTTTACACAAATTAGTATTTTAAAGCATCCAATAGCAACCAAACTGAATTCCATGAACTGTGTTCAATGCCACTCCACCATGAATTCGATATTGTTTATTTATTAATTGTTTTCAGTTGATTTCCACAGAACTATACAACCTATATAATGCATATAAAGCACATTGAACAATTTAAAAACATTACAACACCTTTAAAGACTATAACAAACATTGATTGCTTTTAGTTTATACAGTAAGACAATAATATAAATTATTGTTATTATATTACGTTCCACACAAAGGTATTTGCAGGAGATTCCTCTATTTTCTGGGCGGAACATGGAAGCTAATCGTGACATCCAGGAGGGACATTGACATACCTCCTAATCCAAATTTGATTTAGTTCCAGTTATTTTTTCAATGGTTAGGCCCTCATTCTGAGGTTAGCATAAAAAATACAATCTTATAGATCAAGTCTAGCCCTAAGATGAAGCTGCTTCAAACCTGGAATAGCAGAGTGTCAAATGGGAATCATCCTTTTCATCATTAAACAGAGTGCTAAATTGCTGGAAAATAGGAAAAGTGAATCTCTAAGTGCTTTCCGAGTTCATTGGCAAAGCCAGATCGTAATAATCCTGATGGTGTGTGGTTGAGATCATGCCAATATCATACCGCTTCAGGATCCCCCTGAAGTTTTAGACCTGCTTGACCTATATCAAGTCAATTACTACAACTTCCTTAAATCCCCTCAAATCCCTCAAATTCACTCTACTAATATATTCTGACATAGGTATAAATAGGCCCTCCTTGAATTTCCCTCCACTTTGACTGCTGTCTCAGTTTCCTTAGTGCAATAAAGGGCCACAGCTGAGATTTTTGCAATATGCACCCAAAGTAATGATATCACACATCTTCATTCACTTATAAAGTTATAATATGCCCATACTTATAGGCTTCGCTTTTGCCACCTTAGCATTGGTGTGGGACTTAAAGGAAAGCTTATTCGACAAAAGGACCGTTAGTCGATACCATTCAATTGGTTTTGTAAGGACATATCACCAAGAACTCCAAAGGTCATAACTGTATTCTAATGTTGAATATTCCACAAATTATATGTGTCAATATATACATATAATGCAGTTAACGGTGACTGGAGGCCAATTTGAGTTAGGTCTGCTAATTTTAGATTGTCTGCATCCATAACCACAATTAAAGCTGTGCCACCAAGAATTGGAGGTGATCATCCTATATTCTTTACTGAGCCAGCAAACGAGAAGTGTATAATGAAAATAAGTTATGCTGAGACATGGCACCAAAAAATACATGGTTCAATTCTCTTTGACTGAGTAATGCTGTGAAGTGAATGGGAAAGCATCCACCATCTTGCAAATTATAGTTCATGACATAATCAAGAAAACATTATTTTTTGAGAACTTTTATTAAAAACAGCAGGAACAAAATCTGCAACCTGACTAAAATCATAGGGGAAGGATGATGGAAGCTCGGGAAACAGTAAAGTGTTAAAAATATGATTGTACAAAATCCACCTACCTAATATTTTTTCCTCCAACGCTCTCTCAGCCTCAGCCTCTTCCCTCGACAAGGATTTCTCAGCCTCAGCCTTTCACTTCTCTGCTTTTATGGTCATTTTTTTAACTTCATTTTAAGCTTGGCCATCTGCAGCCTAATCTCCCTGTCCGCCTTGCTGTATGCCAGTTCTTCTTGGGGCAGACCTTGGGAGGAAACACTGCTATTTTTTTTTTAAAATATATTTTTATTTGCATTTTCAACCAACAGCTAGCATGTCACAATTAGTCACAATCGCGTCAAAACACCCACATACCACCCATCCCCGGAGACACTTCACCCCCCCCTTCCATGAACCAGGGAGGCACACGGGCTATTCGTAAGTTTCAATTCTGGGATTCTCTTTCCCATCCCCCCTGTCTTCCCCGAGGGTCGGAGACACAGGACCGGTGGCCCCCCAGTCCGGAGCCCAGTGAAGTCCAAAACCCGGGGTAAGCTAGTCAGCTCCCAGGCCACCATCCAATCCATGATATTTTCTCCATTTCCCCCATATCTTCCGGAACTTCCGGGGGCACCCTATCGCTTTGTATGTGACCCTTTTTGCCGCCATATACAATGTCCATCCCCCTCCTTTATTCTCCTAACTGGGGAGGTGGCGACGTCCCCCCATGTGGGTGCCACATCTCTTTTCGCTATCACTAATGCCAGCAGTGCAAAAATCAGCTGTGGGCGGCCCAAGTCAACATCACTAGGTATGCCCAATAATACGAATGTAGGATCTGGAGGGAGTGTTTCATCTAATACCTTGCTCAGTTCTCCTAGTACTTGTAACCAATATGTATGGATGACGGGGCAGTCCCATATAGTATGATAGAAGTCCCCCTGTGTCTGTCTACAGCGCAGGAAGTGTGGTTCGCTGGCTCGGCCCATTCGGTGGAGTCAGGCCCTGTCGAAATACACCCTATGTAATATTTTATATTGAAGAGTAGAAGGCGGGATTTAATCGCCACCTCTCTGTGGTGCATCAGGGCTGCCTCCCAATCCACTGTCTCTAGCGTTCCCAGGTTCTGCTCCCATGCTTCCCTCAATTTCCCCAGTCTGTCTGGCATGGTATTGTTCAAAGTCCTGTATGTTAGAGATACTACTTTATTGGGTATCTGCTCTTGCAATAGGCGTCCCTCCAGCGGGGCATAGTCTGGCAGGGGAGAGGAGAGCATGCTCTCAGCTGTCCAGGCACGTCGCAGTTGCACGTATTTAAAAATTTGCGTAGGGTGCAGCCCGAACTCTGCTGCCAGTGACCTGAAAGGTTTGAGTTCTCCCTTCGCCACCACACCACCTAAATTTGAGATTCCGATGGCGTCCCATCCTCCAAAGCCCTTAATTTTGTGGAGTTCCCTCAACCAAGTGCAGTGCCAGATCGGAGTCTGTTTAGTCGCCATTGTCTTAGTCGCCCTGTCCCAGACTACCAGCGTTATTTACGTGGCTGGAAGGAGACGTCTCCTACCTTGACCCCCATATAGAAAATGTAAGCATGAACGGTGTGCCATGGTGTCTATCTCTAGCCTATAGGAGGGGTGATCGGCGGAAACGTGAATCCAGTCGTGTCATCCGGTTAGGTAACATATAACAAAATATCGTCCGCATAAAGCGAGATCTTTTCTTCCCCCATGTCAGTTGGTGTAATTTGAAACCCCAGTATCTCCCCTTTCTGTCGGATCTCGCACGCCACTATTTCGATTGTAAGGGCAAATAGTAAGGGGGACAACGGGCACCACTGCCGGGTTCCCGGTCTCATGGGAAAGTCATCAGACAACAATCCATCCACTTTAACCCGAGCTCGGGGTTCCGCATACAGGAGTCCAACCCATTGTCAATATTTGGAACCAATGCCAAACTTGACTAGAGCCACTTCCAGAAAGGCCCAGTGTAGAGCATCAAAAGCTTTTTCTGCGTCTAAGGAGAGGAACATGTGGGGATCGTCATGGTCCTGGACCTTCAAGAGCCAGTTGTGGGTCCTCCTAAAGTTATGTCTAGTTGCCCGGTCTGGTAGGAAACCCGTCTGATCTTGATATACCAAGCCCAATATCACTTGGCGTAGGCGGAGGGCTAATATAGTCGTTAGGAGTTGACCTCTATGTTGAGGAGGGAGATTGGGCGGTAAGATGCGCAATCTTCGGGCGGCTTTCCCGGTTTGCGGATGGGGATAATCGTAGCCATCCTAAGATCGAGAGGCAGAATACCATCTTGGGCCGCGTCTCGAAACAGCGCTAATAGATGCACCGCCAGGAGGTCTGCCCCTTTCCGATAAAATTCCACTGAAAGTCCATTTGGACCCGGGGATTTCACGGGACGTAATTTAGTTATTGCTTCGTTAAGTTCATCCACCGTTATGTCCGCTTCTAGTCCCTCCCTCTCCTCATCATCTAAGCTTGGAGTTTGGATAGTGTCTAGATATGCTAATGTCTCCGCCGGGGAACCTAGGTCCCTGGTCTCATAAAAATCTTTAAAATAGGAAGCGAATGTGTGTACTATTTTTGCGTCGCCCTTTTGCGTCTGCCCCTGCTGATCCACTACACTTTCTATCCATCGGGCTTCTGCTTCCTTGGGGCTGAGCCAGGTCAAGAGCTTGCCAGACTTGTCTCCCACATCGTACAGCCTATGAAGGGTTGCCTGCGCCTGCGTTTTAGCCTCTTCTGTACCTAGGGCTCTGTAGCGCTGTTGCTTGTCTGACAATTGTCGGAGGACCTGTGAGTTCTTTCCTATAAGATAGCGCTGTTCTAGCATCAAAATGTGGGTTTCCAGAGTGAGTAGCTCCTCCTGTGCCTTTTCCCAAGCTTTTCGGTTTTGGGCCCTATCGCGGAATACTGTCTTATAGGCTTCCCACACTACAACCCCCGACTGAACCGAGCCTACATTTTCTGCAAAGTACACTTTTGTGTCTGCTCGGAGTCCCTGCAACACCTCCTTATTCTGTACGTCCCAAGCTGATAGCCTCCAGCTCCCCTGCCTCACCCTAGGTCTCCCTCCTCCCTTAACCAGCAAGGGGGAGTGGTCAGAGATCCCACCTTCCAGGTACTCAGCCTCATAGATGGTACCACTTGCACTCCTCTGAAGTAAGACATAGTCCAGTCGGGAATGAACCCTGTGTGCACCAGAATAATACGAATAATGTCTGCCGTCTGGATAGAGTCTTCGCCACACGTCCACTAGTCCAAGGGTATCCCTGAGCCTTGCCAGTTGAGTCGTCGGGGTGAATCAGTACAGTTCCACGAGCGGTCCAAGGGGGTGGACATGACATTGTTAAAATCACCTCCTATAATGTGTAGTGTACCCGGTGTTTCCAGTAAAATATTGGTCACCCCATGAAGAGTCCATGCCTGTAGCTTCGGAGGGGCATAGACCGACACTATAGTGACCTTCCGCCTCCCCCATGTGCATGTCACTCCAGGTATGTTCCCTGGGGATTCGTCCACATCCATGTTACCCTGAAAGGGGGGGATTTTTTAAGCAGGATAGCCACCCATAGGGAGCCCGTTGCGTAGCTCGTGTGTGCTAGGACTGTGTAAGTTCTCCTCACCAGGAACCTACAATTCGTGCCCTTGAGGTGGGTCTCCTGCAAGAGGACCACATCTGGGTGGCCCCATTTTACGTATGACGATACCAGTCCTCTTTTGATTTTTTCTCCCATGCCATTTATGTTCGTTAGTACCGTATAGGAGTCAGTCTCTGGCTCATTCGTGGAGGGTCTATGGTCAGTCAGTGGGCCCATAAGCATGAATAGTCATGTTATGCCTCGAGCGTGGGAAGCAGGTGAGTGTGTACGTCGCCGTGACCGTGCAACCGCCATGCAATAAACCATAACTAAATTGAATAAACGTAACAATAAAAACGGTTGTGTCCCCCATCCCCATCCCTCACCCCCCCCCACCCCACTTCCCCCCAATGTGGCATCCCCCGCCAGTCGCTGGGGAATTGGCCCTGGGGTGGTGGAGGTCTATCGCCTTCCCAGTCCCAACTTACACCACAAGTTCCAACTCTCGCAGCAGCCCCCAAGTCCTCTGAAGGAGAGCCTCCCTGAACAGTGAAGGCCCGGGAAAGAATAACTTTGATGCAGAAAAGGAAAAGTAGGAAAACAGACAGTTAGAAGAAGAAATTAATACAGAGCGAGGGTGACAGAGAGGAAGGACTGCAGAGAACCCAAGACTATAACTGCTCCAAGCCTCTCTCCTACAACTTCGTAAATGTATTCTAAAACTACGCAGGGTTCGGCAAATGGAACAGAGTGAAGAAAGAAAGGAAGAGAAAGAGGGGGGATGGGTGTCCAGCTTGCATGCTCCAGAGTTTCAATCTATGTCCACGGTCAACCTCGCGAGTCCTTTGTTATGAATGCGAGTCTGGTGGTTCTCCCTGTGAGGCCAAAGCATCCGTCGCTGCGTCCTGTTCCATTGCTAATATTTCAGCTGCCAAGGGGTGCATGGAGGGGACCTCGAACACCTCCTTTCCTGAGGAAGAGTCTCTCTGTTGTCAGCCTCTCCGTCCGGGCCTTGAGGATCAGAAAGATGAGGTGTGTGGGAGCCGGCCAAGAGATGAGAGTCTAATGAACAACCACTACGCCTTCTGGGTCGGCCAGTATCTTTTGATGCATGGGAAGTTGCCTCCATAAGTCGATCCTTGCGGGCTTGTTGGGGTCTCAGCAATCTCCGTGGACCCGGCGATCGCTCGGCCTCCTCCACTGTTGACACATTGTGGCGCGGTTGGACCTCCAGCCGTCTCAGTGCGGTTCGTTCCTCAAGCCAGTGCCATGCCTCCTTTTGGGTTTGAAAGAAATGGGATCTGCCTAGGAACATCACCTTCAACTTTGCAAGGGAAAAGTAGCATATATTGGATCTTATGCTCTCTCAGTTTGGCTTTTACGGAGTGAAAAGTATGTCCCTGTTTCTGGACCTATCTACTGTAGTCGGGGAAGATAATTATTCGCATATTTTCATGCCGGATCTCCCCAAGCTTCCTGGCTTCCCAGAGGATCATGTCCCTGTCCAAGAAGTTCAAGAACCGTACTATTACTGTTCGTGGCTGCGCTCCTTCAGGTGGTTGGGCCAGCAACGCCCTGTGGGCGATCTCTATAATAAAGCAGGTAGAGAATTTGTCCTTTGGGAAGGTACGTAGGAGCCAGGAGTGAGGAAATTCAGGCATGTTCGTCCCTCAATTCCTTCTCTAAAGCCCACAAAATGGAGGTTGTTGCGACGAGCTCTGTTTTCGCCTCATCCACACTCCACATAAGGTCTTTATGGGATGATTGCAACTCCGTCATGCCTTTATGCAATTCTTGTATCGTTTCCTTCACCTCTCCCAGCCTAGTCTCCGACTCCGTGACCCTAGCTGCTAAATTCCGCAGGTTCTGGCGCACATATTTTTCCCTCAAGTGCCGCTCTGGAGGCATGAATCGCCTGAAGGAGTGAGTCCGTGTCTGAGCGGGCAGGCGGTCGCTCCTCCGGAGGGGGGGTGATAACCTTCGTATAATGGTCCATCCTGCCCTGTCGTGACGGTTTGAGTTCTCTATCTTTACCCATATTCGCTGCTGTTGGGCAAGGATGCACAGGGGTTTCTCTTATTTAATTTAATACCTACAGGGAGGTGCTCAGCTCAGTCAGGCAGGCGCACCCAGCTCCGACAGGGACCTCCTGTGGCCCCTATTAGCCCCGACCCTGAGGTTGAGTCAGCCGGTCTAGGCCGGGGGGGGGCAGGGGGGAGAGGGAGGAGGAGAGGGCACTCCACGTCCGTCTCCAGGCACTCTCCAATCCGTAAGGGTCACCACTGCTCGGGTGTTCCTCAGTCCAAGCCCCCACGCACTCCATCAGCACCACAGGATATGGCGAGACAGAAGATGCCGCACATGGCGTCCCGGGTCCAGGCTCCAATCAGGGTCACCCCGACCCGGCTCCGACTGTGCCCCCAGCAGTTTTTATTCTTCTCAACGCCAGGCCGCCCGCCCCTCCGCAAGCACTCACCGCAAGTCCGTCGAGTCCAGATGGTCCAGGGACTCCGGCTGTCTCCCAGGGCCTCACTTCCCTGCAGATGGGAGTGAGGGGGGAGGAGGAACGGGGGCATCGAGGCCAGCGGCATGGGTCCAGCTGCTCACCGGTGTGCTCTGCCAGGCGGTCCATGTGGGTCGACGCACCTCTCAAGGTCGCCCTCCCGCGCGGGCCCGCATTCGGTGCCCTAGATATTTCCACTGCGGCCCGGGGCCTCTCCTTTCCCTTCCATATTATCATCCACTTCTGTTGCTGTAGCCAGACTCGTGGACTACCGCCCAGGCCCTCAGTGCCTTTTAGAGCTCCAGCTTTTTGGTGTTGCTCCTTGAGCTCAGCCACAGTGTAGAGATCCATGTTGGCAAGCTCAAGCTCAAACTCCATCCTTGCTGGTGTGATGTAAGGCACAACTGTCAAATAGAAGGAGGGGAGATTTGGAAAATGCAAAAGGCCAATCATAAAGAAATAAAAAAAATCAAAATGGAATCAGATTATTTATTAGGATTTAAGGGTAACACAAAATCACTATATGGCAATTCACAAACACAAGTCCTAATCTCACCCTTGGATGCAGAAAACTGGGTTACTGGTTGAGGGGGATGAAACCCTACTCAAGCAACAACCACAATCTTTGTCAGGGTGAGGTCACAAGCAAACCCTAAAATAACCTGTGCTTAACCCTCTGGTAGCTTGCCACAAATCGGTCAGGCTTAAAATGGAGGCAATGTGTAAAGTATTCATGCAGCACTACAAACAGTACTCAAGGGAAAACACAACACAAGAAATATCTCACACTAATGTAGAAAAATTGAGTTAAAATAAAAAAATAATTTGAGATCAAAATGACAAAAATCCAATCAGTGGAACCAAAGAAATACAATTTCAAAGATTTAAGTGAAAATAGTGTTTAGAAGCACAAAGCGCCAACTGTGATTATATGGTCACACCGGATCGGCACATAGTCACATGTTCAGGCTGACTGCGATGGAGCGAAGCTGGAAAAAGGGACCAGGTTAGGCCCGCTGAACAAAGTACCTTAAATCCTGGTTGTGGAGAGTTTTGAGATCCTGCGTCAAGCATGCATCATGCACCAGTGGTTCTGAGGAGCTGCGGGCTGTAATACAGAGTCCTGCATCATTGTCGAGGATGCTGTTGATAAGGAGGTCTGCGATGTGAAGTCCTGCATTGAAAATGCGTTCCTCTCCAGCAGTTCAAAAGAAGCTGCGGGGCTGCGATTCGAAGTCATGTGTCATTGTCGAGGCTGTCATCTGGGAGGGGCTTGAGATGCAAAAGCCTGCATCAAGGATGCATTCTGGGATGGTTCCATTGTGGCTGCGGGGATATGCGTTACGCTGTGTCGATTCTGCTTACAGGACCAGAGAGGGCTGGCAGAGCACCTTAAGTCCCATTTCCAAGACTGGGTTGGCACCACTTGTGTGGTAGGACTCACAGCAGACAGAGTACAGGTGCTGGGTTCAAGGTGGTTAGAGCCTTTTCTGTCCCTGAGGCTCTGATCAGGAGGCCAGCCAACTAGATCGTGGAGTCACTCTGGTTTTCCTGGGATCAAGAAGCAGGTCAAGTCCTTCTGACTTAGGCAGCAGGGCAACAGGGAATGCAGGAGGCAAAGGATGTGCTTGTGTTGGTTCTCCTCTCCTGTAAGCTCCACGGAAGAGTAAGAGACTTGGGCGATTTGGAGACATAGCCAAGATAGATGTTTTGGTAAAGCTGAAGCCAGATGTTTTATTGGTTTGTTGGGAGGCAGAATACCTCATAAATAGATAACTGTTACTAGAAAAAAGAGAGAGTTTGATGGATATTAACCAGAATAGTCATGTATTATTCTAATGGCCCAGTTAAACAGCCAGGAAACTGTGAAACCCCTGTGAGGTCTGAAGTGGCATGGACTGATTTAGGTTAGGTCACTGTCACACTCGCTCATCGTGACCTTCTTCACCATCAGCAGTCTCCTGGATTTCATCAAATGTGTATATTGTTGAGCTGTGCAAATTGTTAAGTAGGGGAGTAGGGGAGAAGGGCTGTATGTACAACCGCACCATTTTGATTTTGGGTCTTGAGTAGCTAGCCTGCTGCTGGACCCAAAGCTCTATGTACAGAGGCAGCCTTCAACACATGTTTACTGTTAAGAGGTTGGGCCCTTAGTCCACGCCAGTGACCGCAGGCTTTGCAATCGACCCTTTGAGGCTCCGGATTTCATCCTTAGGTTTCAGTCCTCCTGGTACAGCCTGTGCATCAGAGAGGTACAATTGGTAGAGGGGGGTTTGGGTCACAGGAGTATGCACGCGACCCTTGGAAGTGTGGCCTTTAACATTGCCCTGAATCTAAAGTGTTACTGCAGTGGAAATGTGTACGATTGTGTTGATTTACATACAGTACATTATGGACATTCACAGGGCACTATATGCTTTAATGTATACCTTAAGGCATGCTTCACTTACAGGACATTGTGGACAGCGCATAACATGCACATTTTCAATTTGCCTTCTTGTTAAAGTGCTATGGCAAAACTAATAGCCCCTTACAAGCAGCAAAAGTGGAAATGCACATACCAAGAATGCGTGATCTACTGAAGTGCATTGTGGAAGTCTCACTGAATTTACATTTCAATATTTGCACAACACATTTGCAAATAATGGTTTAATCCAACATGCTCAGTTTGTACTCGCACATAACAGTCACTATTTAGCAAAAGTAAGTGGCAAGATTGTTTGTCCTACCACACTGTTCACGCTTTACTTTGCCACTCACATGCAGTAAGTTCATTATGAAATCATTGTTTGTTGATTGCAACTGCCTCGGTTGGCTTCAAGAGGCAAATACTTTTTTCCAGCATTGAATGATTCAGAACGTTCTTAAGTGTCACCATTTTCAACACTCTTTTCTCTTCTGCTATCTGAGACAAGGAGCACAATACGGTTATCAATCAATGGAGCTGGATTGTGCCACAAAAATGTCCTATCACACCGGCGATATCAGCACATCAGAAAGTCTAGAGCTGCCTTCATTTATGTTTTGTTTTTATTCAACTCTTTTGCTTCTCCTTTTGACACATGGGTCAGAAATTGCTTCCTAATCATAACTGAATATTTGAGAAGGAAATGCCTGTGTACAGAAGGTGGGTTTATGTACACAAGAAACAGGGCTGGAGATGGTGATAACATTTATGTGGCTTAGTTATTTTGACTGCCCAGTGGATGGAATTAGAAAGCTAAGTAGTCAGTGGTATTTACGAGAAGTTCAAACGCTTGAGCTGCGGAATGTTTCTGTCAGGCCGCCATTTTGAACCAAATAGACAAACCGTAAACAATATCAAAGGTCAAAATGTGCTGGGAAGCGGCCAGAAAAATATCCAGACAATTACAAAGTTCTCCTTCGACCATTTCACACATGCTGAAAATGCCACAGGGTGCAGAGTACACAATAAGGAAAGGGAGACTCGAGACTTTGGAAACGACAAAAAAGTTAACACGCATCAACAATGGCAATCGATTTGGAATCAATGGGCAATACCGAATCGGTATTTACCGATTCGGTAAATACCGATTTTTACAGATTCGGTAATTCAATTACCGAATTTACCTAAATCTCCCTCCTTCTATTTTACCGATTCATAAATACCGAATCGGTAAAATTCGGTATTTATGAGTCGGTAAAATAGAATTACCTACATCTAGCCCCAAATGTTTAGAAAGAATAAAGAAAAGAAGCAAAAATCCAAATTCATTCTTGAAGCATGAGGCATTTAGCTCAACCAACAGCAATTCATTTTCAGCCAGCATTTCATTTTCTCACAGGACAGCCAACATTAAATATTATCTCCTTTGTGCTAGGCATATTCACGTGCATTTTTTCAGCATACATAAAACAAATCCTACATTCTACTATTTGGAACATTCATTCTAGTTGCCCATGAAGCAAAAAAACACAATAACAGTGTCTAATGTGATATTGGGTCATATTTTTTCTCAATCCCTTCTCTGCCCTAATTAATCTTTTTTATAAAAATTCTCCCTATATCAATTCGTGTTAGTTGTGTTACCTCCCATGAAAACGTAGAATGAGGATGGCACATGGTAAATTACCATCTCTTTTATATATTCTTTCGAATTATTTTTTTGCAGTTATTAAAAGATAGAACTTTGTATCATAATAACAAGTTACAGAGTTTCACTCATTCCCTAGATATCCGACGTTGTGAAAAGGTGCAATTTTTCACAAATGTCTTAATTCCTGTCGGCCAACCTCATAACCAATATAAGTATGCAGAATGATATTCCCCACCACAAACTACCAACCCAAAATCGCATCCACTGTTCCAAGGTGCAGCATCCATTCTCGTCCTCCACACCACCCCGAAGGGGCTTCGGGATGTCTCCGCTGGCAAGCGAGATCTCTCTTGCGACTATGAGTTGCAGTTGTGGCATAGTCCTCTCAGTATAAGTAATCCCCTGGCATGGTGTCTCAGGATATGCAAGCCCCCGGCATGGTCCACTCTTTATATGTAAACCCCTGGCATGGTCCTCTCAGTATATGCAAGCCCCTGGCATGGTCCACTCAGTATATGCAAACCGCTGGCATGGTCCTCTCAGTATATATAAACACCTGGCATGGTCCTCTCAGTATATGCAAGCCCCTGGCATGGTCCACTCATTATATGTAAACCACTGGCATGCTCCTCTCAGTATACACAACTCCCTGGCATGGTCCTCTCAGTATATGCAAGCCCCTGGCATTGTCCTCTCAGTATATGCAAGCCCCTGGCATGGTCCACTCAGTATATGTAAACCCCTGGCATGGTCCTCTCAGTATATGCAAGCCCCTGGAATGGTCCACTCATTATATGTAAACCCCTGGCATGGTCCTCTCAGTATACACAAGCCCCTGGCATGGTCCCCTCAGTATATGCAAGCCCCTGGCATTGTCCTCTCAGTATATTCAAGCCCCTGGCCTGGCATGGTCCACTCAGTATATGTAAACCCCTGGCATGGTCATCTCAGTATATACAAGCCCCCTGCATGGTCCACTCATTATATATAAACCCCTGGCATGGTCCTCTCAGTATACACAAGCCCCTGGCATGGTCCTCTCAGTATACACAAGCCCCTGGCATGGTCCTCTCAGTATATGCAAGCCCCTGGAATGGTCCACTCAGTATATGCAAGCCCCTGGCATGGTCCACTCAGTATATGCAAGCCCCTGGCATGGTCCTCTCAGTATATGCAAGTCCCTGGAATGGTCCACTCAGTATGTGCAAGGCCCTGGAATGGTCCACTCAGTATATGTAAACCCCTGGCATGGTCCTCTCAGTATATGCAAGCCCCTGGCATGGTCCACTCAGTATATGTGAACCCTTGGCATGGTCCTCTCAGTATATGTAAACACCTGGCATGGTCCTTTCAGTATAGTCAAACCCCTGGCATGGTCCTCTCAGTATATGCAAGCCCCTGGCATGGTCTCTCAGGATATGTAAACCCCTGGCATGGTCCTCTCAGTATATGCAAGCCCCTGGCAGCATGGTCCACTCAGTATATGCAAGCCCCTGGCATGGTCCACTCAGTATATGCAAGCCCCTGGCATGGTCCACTCAGTATAAGTAAACCCCTGGCATGGTCCTCTCGGTATATGCAAGCCCCTGGCATGGTCATCTCAGTATATGAAAGCCCCTGGCATGGTCCTCTCAGTATATGCAAGCCCCTGGCATGGTCCTCTCAGTATATGCAATCCCCTGGCATGGTCCACTCAATATATGAAGCCCCTGGCATGGTCCTCTCAGGATATGTAAACCCCTGGCATGGTCCTCCCAGTATATTTAAACCCCTGGCATGGTCCTCTCAGTATATGCAAGCCCCTGGCATGGTCCTCTCAGTATATGCAAGCCCCTGGCATGGTCCTCTCAGGATATGTAAATCCCTGGCATGGTCCTCCCAGTATATGTAAACCCCTGACATGGTCCTCTCAGTATATATAAACCCCTGGCATAGTCCTCTTGGGTTATGCAAACCTCTGGCATGCTCCTCTGTGTATATGTAAACCTCTGGTCAACCACAATGTTGAGTAGAGCCATTTTTAGGGGTAAGGTCAAAGGGGTGGCTAAGATCTCCTGCAAGAACCTCACTCATGGAGTTCCAAAAGGGACAAAGTGTCACACAGCTCGAAGCAGTATGGTGAAAATCTCCCTCCGCTATATTGGACTGGTATCAGGTAGAATCATTTCTTCTGTTTATTTGCCGAAGCAGACTGTTTTTGCCATGATGTATAGAATTTTGGATTGTAGTGATGCTCCCTTGTAAAGAAGACTGATTCCATTCTGTGCACAGTGGCGTAACGAAACTTGTAGTGGCCCCCCTGCAAAGTAGGTGCAGGGGGCCTACTGCAGGGGCTTTTATTACCCAACTGACTGTGCGCCATTAATTTAAAGAGATAGGCCTCCTTACTAATGAGGTGTCAAACCTCCATGGCAGGTCTGTAACTGATTGTTGCTTCTGTGGTCTCATTTCTTTTTGATGTTTTATTCTACTTGATGAAGGTGTGACATTAGGATATGTTATAGTAAATTGCAAAAGGGTTTTATCATACCGTTGTGTGAAGTGCCACACTTTAAGGTGCTTCTTAAATTTATCCTTGAACAAATGAAACTGAATAAGTTGTGTCATTAATAGCGTTTATTGGTGCTAATATTAATAGTTCTATGTACTAATTTTGAGATTCTATTTTAATTTTTTTTTTTTTTTTAAAACCTTTATTAGTAAGAGAAGGAATACAGTTACAGGCCTACAACCACTGGGGCCGGCCAGTCATATGCAGTAACAGTAGCACAATAAGACACAGCTCATCAGCCGACAACCGAAGGTCCGGCAGCAAAGAAGCATGACATTATCCAAAGTTCGTGGCAATAAGAGGATATTTAAAAGGTTTCACATTTTATATAAAGTAAACAACAAAAACGTAACCATAGAAAGAGTCGAGGCGGTACCTTGCAATGTAACGACTGTCTCATACGGCATAGGAAAAGGCGGACAATAAGCGGTGTTATGAAAAAGGAGAGATCCTGGGAGAAGGGGAGGACAGAGAGCAAGAAACATATCGTGCATTGTGGGAACTTAGGAAACCGAAACGTACAGTCAAGGAGATCGAGGAGTGTCGGGAGCTTCAATAAGTGGGGGAGCGCATATCTCTCCTCGGTATGAATTCCATTGACCCCATATCCTACCCCATTTCTTGGGCCTACCACGGGAAACATATACAACTTTTTCTCTAAACATGCACCAGTCCATGTTGTCTTCCCAGGTGAGAACTGATGGTGCCCTCTGAGAACCCCACAATTGAGCGATATCCCTTTTCGCAACCATGTTGCCCAGCGTGACCCATTGAGTCTGAGCGACAGTGCAGTCATTCGGCTCCCAGATGTTCAACAAACAGCGTCTGGCCTCAGGCAATAACTCAACGCCCGTCACCTCACCCATCACCGCATGCACTCGAGTCCAAAAAATCACTACCTCTGGATATTCCCATATGATGTGGAGGAAGGTAGCAAGCATACCACAGCCACGCCTACACAGCCCATCCGCGGATAACCCATATGCATCAATCGTGGACCCGTGACATAGACTCGGTGCAGAATCTTCAGCTGTACCAGTCTGAGACGCGCCGGAATCGCGACCTCTTTAGGAGAGGATGTCGCAGCCTGCCAGTCTTCATCGTCCAACTCCAGCCCAACGCCAGTCCAAGCACGTCGAAGCTGAATAAGAAGGTCCGAACGATCATTGATGAGCTTTTTATAGATAAGAGAGATAGTGCTGTCAGGAACGTATCCGTCTAGCACTCTGTCCTCCAGGGGAGAATACTCCGGGATCATAGATCCGGCTGGGAAAACCGATTCAAGGGCGTGACGGACCTGGAGATATCGGAAATATTCCGTATCATTCAAGTTATACTTCCGTTTCAATTCATCAAAGGTCTTAACTCCATTTTTGGCCCAGAGGTCGCCCACTTTACTGATGCCAATAAGGTCCCATCTATCGAAACCCTTCGACGTCCATAGTTCACCCAACCTCTCCCCGGCATATAGGGGGGTCGCCCTAGTCAGCCTACCTGTCCACCCCGTAGCCGCAGTCGCACTACCCCACACTCGCACCGCCACTCCAGTGGGACCCATCAGGTTCTTCCTGGCGGCTCTAGAATAGAGCGCTCTGTTATAATCGCCCCCGGGGAGTTGCCACCTATCCATCGCAAATGCGGGATTCAGAACTGGACCGTACATGGCATGATTAACAGCGCTCAACTGAGATGCCCAGTAGTATCTTTTAATATCAGGCAATGCTATACCACCGTCGTACCAGGGCAAAGTCAACTTTGCCAATGCAATGCGGGGCCGCCCGCCCCACACCCGTCTCCTCTGGAGGCCCTCAATTTCACGAAAATAACTGTCCGGCACCAGATCAAGCGTGTTTTGGACGGCATACAGGAAACGGGGAAGAGACATCATCTTGAATAAGGCCGCTCTTCCCAAGGGGGACAAAGGCTAACTACACCACGCCGCAACATCCGACCGAAGCCGGACAAGCGGGGGTAATAAATTCCGCTCATAGCGTACCACGGGGTCCAATGAAATATAGATCCCCAAGTATTTAAAGCCACCTCTAGAAACAGGTATCGGGCAAGCGCGGGGCAGAGAGGGTGAGTCTCCAGTGAGTGGGAAAATACAGGACTTGGCCCAGTTGATAACTAAGCCGGAGTTCCTTCCGAATAAACTCAAAACGTCGAAGAGGACTCCCAGAGACTTACGGGGGGAGGTCAGGTACAATAATATGTCGTCGGCATAGAGCGATATGCGATCTTCGAAGTCCGAGGACCATCGAAAACCCTTGAGCGGGGGCTCCCAGCGGGGGCTCCCAGCGGAGCCACGCAGCAAGGGGTTCAAGGGCAAGCGCAAATAGAAGCGGCGACAAAGGGCACCCCTGTCTCGTGCCGCGTCCTAGAACAAAGGGTTCCGAGGCCCTGCCGTTGACCACCACCTGAGCCAGCGGCTGCTCATACAGAAGCCTGACCCACTCGATGAACTTCGGGCCAAAACCGAATTTAGCAAGAGCAGCCCACAGATATGGCCACTCCACCGTGTCGAAGGCCATCGAGGCATCAAGAGAAACCAGGATGGCCGGCTCATTAAGAGACCCCGCCCTCGCCAAGACACCGAGAAGACGGCGAAGATTGAGCGCGGTATTCCGATGGGGAATAAAACCAGACTGGTCCGGGTGGATCAAATCGCTAATCACCGTGATCAACCGGTTAGCCAAAAGCTTCGCCAGGATCTTGGGTTCCGCATTCAAAAGCGATATCGGCCGATATGATGAACAGTGTTCGCGGGGTTTGCCATCTTTATGGATGACCACAATGGACGCCAGCCTTTGATCCCGGGGAAGAGACCCGAGGTCTCCCGATGCCGAGAACATCCGACAAAGATACGGCGCCATTTTGTCAGGGCATAGCTTGTACAGTTCGACTGGTATACCGTTCGGACCGGAGGCCTTCCCCGAGCGAAGGGAGCAGATGGCGAGCGCAACCTCATCAGTGGAAAAGTCCGCCTCCATAAGCACCCTGTCTGAATCTGAGAGGCTAGGCAACGAGAGATCACGAAGCAACAAGTGCGAGTCCTCCTCCTGCCTGTCCGAGACCGGCGCGTAAACGTTCCGAAAATGCTGGGCAAAAACCTCGACTATCTCAA
This sequence comes from Lissotriton helveticus, assembly GCF_964261635.1. Classification (NCBI taxonomy): domain Eukaryota; kingdom Metazoa; phylum Chordata; class Amphibia; order Caudata; family Salamandridae; genus Lissotriton; species Lissotriton helveticus. The sequence goes on from NC_136069.1 coordinate 316,319,152, forward strand.
CCGGGTCCACCACTCGCGTTCCGTCCACTTTCCCAACCACAGGCACCACCCGATTCAATCTATCACGTTTGTCTAGCCAAGCAATCAACTTTCCCGCTTTATCCCCCACATCATACAAACGCCCCTGCTGCACACGATTCATTGCCTTGACCGCGTCAGTCACCAAAGCCCTATATTCAGACTGTTTAAGAGCCAAAAAGTGCAGTCGCTCAGGTGTAACCCCAGACTCCAACTGTTCCTCCAACCCAGCAATTTCAGTCTCCAAGCCCACCACCTCCTCATGTTTGCTCCACCTCTCGCTAGCAATCAAGGACAGAGTCTGACCACGAATCACAGTTTTATAAGCCTCCCACAAGGAGACCGGGGAGGACACCGACCCCTCATTCTCAGCAAAGTAGAGGTCCATACTGTGGTTCTGAAAATTCTGGACTCGTGTAATCATTCTGGACTCGAGAATTAAACTTCGTCGAAACATGACGAATTTGGTATCAAAAGACCGAGAATGACGAGCACACCATGTATAAATATTTTCAGCATATTCGAGTGACGATTTCACCTCAAAATCGTCATCAGCGTTCTGAACCCTTGGCTTCCATTTTATATACGACAGCCATCTTGTGTGTTGCCCTTTACATAGGCCGTAATTCAGCTGAATTCAATTCCACAAGGACACGTACTCCTTAATCGACTTTCCTATGACCTGTGCCAGTTGGAACCATTGCCCCAGGCCGAACTCGTTAGGTCAGTTCCCCTCCCAGTGACCGAACAAGATAGCATCAAGGCTCAACAAACCATAAAACCATTTCAGCGCGCACACCTGCCGTATCTCGCTCACATCTGTCTCTACTCTTTTTGCTTCACTTACTTTATGGTGGGGAGGTGCCTGTTTTATTGGGGGTCCACCGATATCTGATGAAATGTTGGGCCTTGCCGGGTGATTTGTTGTAGGCAGCACGAAGTGAAATATGTACATGTCATCATGACTCTGCTTTTCCTTTGTAAACGAAGAACTGTAAATAATATACTGCAAATTCGAAGAATGTTTGCCTGAAGCTGAATATTCTGTATAAAAAGAGAAGCCTGACTTTGTAAATTCGAGCAGTCTCCTGAGAATATACTTCCCAGTGTGTTGTACTTCTAGGACACTTGTTACCTTGGTTGCAGCCAATAAAATTGATCCTTGACTTCACCTAGAAGACTCTGAGTTTCTGTGGTCTGAATCAGGAAGAACCCGAGGTCTCTGGGTGTACCCTGACACCGCTGGGTTGCCGGTTCTGTGCCGGTTCTTAAAAACCCAGTACCTCAACTGGCGCCCAACGTTTGGGGCGATTCCAGTGGTACCAGCCCAGCCAGAGGTTCGTGAGGAGCTTCGTGTGAAAATTCCGGAGGACGGCCAACCACCTCATCGACCCCTGCATGTCGACGTGGTCCGAAGGTCTTTGCTGCGAGGTTCCCCGCTTCCCAACGGCTACAGAGGACTGCTGCCCTGGCTATCGCCCTGATTTGGACCCTTGAAGTTTGGTAGAGCGAAACACTAAGACGAGTCTTCTGGTGACGTCATCGATATCTCAGTTAAGTATAAGTGGAGCGTCTCCCAGTCCTTAGTTGGTCTTAGTCTTGGGTATCCTTTGGGATAATTGTTGGTACTTGCAAGCACCAAAACCGAAGGACTCGTGTATTCACGAGAAATATCGTAATCGATAATCCTTTGAAGTTTGGAACTAGACTAGAGAGCAAAGATGCCTAGTCTTAGACTTGGAAATTTGTTTTGTCTTGGTTGTAATAATAGGGACTCCCGATTGGAGGACTCATGTCCGGTTCCTCCGGTTGGAACTCCAACTTACGAGTTATATGTCAAACATGGGGTAGGCCCCATCACATACAATGAAGTGTGGATCAAATACACCAGAAAAGATGGTGTTTTAAAATGGCCCCAATATGGTAGTTTTGATACTGAAATCTTAGATAACCTTGAAGTTAAACTTTTCAAAAAGAAAGCCCGGCCGGCGATGTTCGACTCTTTTCGCCTATGGCGTAAAGAGGCCAAACAAAAGGAAATTAAATTAGCTAAGAAAAATAAGAGAGAAGGGGGACTTTCAGTAATGCAAGCTGCTATGCAGTTTAAAGACAATGAAGAGGAGCAGATGAGTGAGCAGTTGCACGGGCAACGTAAAATGGAAATGGATAAATGCTATCCAGTTTTGCCGTCTCTTCAGCAAGAGGCAGCAAAAGAGCGTGAAAAAGATCCATTAATGTCGCATTTATTAAAGTCCCCACCCCCCTATGCGCAAAATGCCACGGCACCCCCGCAACCTTTAGTTGTGCAACCTATGCCTCCTGTTCCTCCGCAGCACCCACCAGCTGTTCTTCAGCTGACTCCTGTCCCTACGTTGCAGCCTCCTCCAGGCCCACCGACCACATCTGCTCCACCTGTGCTTTCCACGATTTTGCCTACTGTACTTTCTACTTCTCCTAATGCTCCCTCTACGATTTTGCCTAGTGCTCCTTCTATTTCTCCTGTTGCCTCCTCTGCTATTGTCTCTGCCCCTGCCTTATCTCACCCCATTTTTCCACCCGTTCTTCCTTCAGTTTCACCTTCCATTCGGCAGAAAATGGCCAGCACTGTCACTAACCTTTTCTCACCTCTTTTCGGGTCGCCTACTACGACCCCTAACATGGGACGCAGACAGTTGCGAAGTCGACTGCCTGACTATCAAGAGAGAGACTCACTGAATCGTTTGGCACGGAAATGGGTTATGGATACTGTAAAGTATGATGTAGAGTCTGTCATGGAAGTCTTCCATCAGTGGGAACAGATGTGTGTTTTCCTTTGTGAGGATTTGGAAGACAATGATCTGGAATGCAACCCGCAAGAGTTGTGTCGTGTACGGTTCAAGTTTGGAGAGGGCATGATTGTAGGTCCCGATGTAGAGAAAGCGGTTGAAATATTGTTATCATATCGGAGTAAGGGGAGCAGTTCTGGGTCACAATCTGAGCCTGGTGCAGCTAGTAGGAAAAAGGCGCGACAATACCCGATGAGAGAAGTTCCCCCACAATGGAGGGAGGGCGACACAACTGTTAACCCACCTATTCTGCCACACTTTCAGCGTGTATGGGTACATGTCCCATGGAAGCGAGCTGAAGTTTTAGCCCTTAAACAGACATTACCTGATCCACGTAAAAATCCTGCAGGGTATTACAAAGAGTTGTCACAGACTGCTGGATCATGTATAATGAATTTAGCCGATATCGATATGCTATTTGGGAATGTTGTTCCACAGCCTTTATGGGGTAAAATTCTTCATACAGATCATGATCAGGAGTTAGGTGACTCATGGGCTAATATTGCCGCTGCAGATGCCCGACAAGTTGGTGGTGCCAAGCCTGAGCCTTTGATAGCAGAACTCCCTGGTAAAATAGTTGATTACATGAAAACAATAATGCCTGCAATACGTGTGAATTGGGATTAGTTGTCTGCATGCAAGCAGAAGAAAGAAGAAACTGTCTCAGATTTCTTCACCAGGTTTGAAGAAACATTTGTCGACCACAGCGGTCAAGATATGACCACAGAAGGTGGTCAGAGATTGTTTGTCGATAAATTCGTGCACAATCTGCTTCAAGAATTGTGTAAAAAGTTAAAGGATTCAGAAAGTTCTTGGGCAGTCTCATCTTCAGCGCAGATATTAGCTACTGCACAATATTACGAGAATAGAGACAAAGACGAGAAAGATAGAGCAGAAAAGAAAACTAAGGAGTTAAAAACGAAGGTTTTGCTACAACAAGCATATCCGCCACGTGGTGGTGGTGGTCAAAACAATAATGGTCAGAATCACTGCCAGAATAATTTTCAGCAGCCTCAACAGTATCAGAGGAACCCGCAAAGGGTCGAGTACACTCAGCCACGTGTCCCTGTGGGCCCCAACCAGTGTTCATATTGCAAAGAAGAGGGTCATTTCAAGTATAGTTGTCCTATTTTGTTACAGCGTGCAAATGGTGCTTCTGGTGTAAGAGGTCGTGGTGTTCAGCAAGCGCCTAGAGGTAGAGGATGTGGAAACATCCCCCAGAACGCACGTCCCCTTCCGCCACAAAATTCTATGAATAGGTTTGTCAGCAGAACAACGCATCTGACAGGACAGCTCAATACTATGTTGATGATTACTATACAGAAGATGAGTATTTGGAGGGTAATGATTGCTAGGACAGCCATAGACAAAGAGAGGGAGTTGTTTCAGTTCCAGTAGATCAGAGTGGACCTTATGTTGAAGTGATTACATCAGGTGTGTCAGAGCCTTTTCTGTTGGATACTGGTGCTACAAAGAGTTCTATTATGCACTCCAAACTCCCTGGCGCACCTTTTTCTGGCGAAATGAACGTTTCTGTAGGTTTTTCTGGCACCCCAGTTAGAAATCCGATTTCTGACCCTTTGTCTCTTTCTGTTGGTCCTTGCGAATTCGAAGCACCCCTCATTCTGACAACAGGTTGTGGCGAAAACTTGCTAGGATTAGATTTGCTAAAAAGATTGTATGCGACTTTGTACTGTTCTCCTTCAGGAGTACAACTTACTTTAGGTAAGAAAGTGGTTTCTCCCATGTATCTGTCAAGGGACAAACTTCCAGCGGAATTGTCGTTTCTTCCAGATATTCTTTGGGCCGCTGGTCCAAATGATGTGGGTCTTTTAGAAATTCCACCATATGTTGTAACATTGAAAGCCAATGTTCAAATGCCACGAATTCCCCAATATAGGATATCTAGTGAGGGTGAAAAAGCTTTGCTAGCGATCGTTTACGAATTGATTGAAAAGGATGTGATTGAAGAAACACGAGGCAACGTTTGCAATAGTCCTGTTCTGCCTGTTTTAAAATGAACTGATCCCTCTCAGCCACCTGTGTACAGATTCGTGATTGATCTTAGAGAGGTGAATAAAATAGTTGTGCCACAATTCCCAGTTGTCCCCGACATTACCACATTATTGACTATGATTCCAGCTTCTGCCTCTTGGTTTTCGGTGATTGACCTGAAGAATGCTTTCTTCAGCATCCCGATCGCTGAGGAGAGCAGGGATATTTTTTCCTTCAGTTTAGGAGGTCGCAGCTTCCGCTTTAAACGCGCTCCTCAGGGCTACTGTGAAAGTCCATCAATATACAGTCAAGCTCTAAAAACACAGCTTGATACGATTGTTTTACCTAAAGGTGCTACTCTTGTACAGTATGTGGATGATTTGCTGATTGCTGCAGACACTGAGGGAATTTGTAAAAAGGCCACGCTGTCATTGTTGCATCATCTGTGTGATTTACATCTCAAGGTGTCACTTTCCAAACTGCAATATTGCCGACAAGAAGTGACCTACTTAGGTCACCTCTTATCGAAGGAGGGAACGAAACTGACCCCAGAAAGAATTCAGGCAATAGCGAAATTGAGTGTGCCAAGAACACAGAGAGAAGTGCGTGCTTTCTTGGGCATTACATCGTACTGTAGACAGTGGATTCCAAATTTTTCGTTATTGGCCAAACCTTTGGTGGCATTAACGTGTAAAAATACACCCAATCCCATTCCTTGGTCTGAAGAGTGTCAGAAAAGTTTTCTCGAATTGCGCACAGCATTATGTTCGGCTCCTGTGTTAGGTACCCCCGACTACAGTAAGCCTTTCACATTGTATGTCCACGAGAAAGAGGGCTGTGCATTGTCTGTGTTGACTCAGTTGTTTGGAGGTAGGCAGCGTCCATGTGCCTATTTTTCGACGACCTTGGATCTGGTAGCTAAAGGATTGCCAAGTTGTTTAAGAGCCACAGCAGCAGCAGCTGTTTCTATTCGACAGTCTGCTGGTCTAGTAATGAATAATACACTAATCGTGATGGTCCCACATGCAGTAGACACGTTGTTAAATAGAACCAAGACACAGCACTTAACTAGTGCTCGATTGTCCAGTTACGAATTAACATTACTAGCGAGTCATGTGCACATAAAAAGGTGCAGTACTTTAAACCTAGCCACATTGTTGCCAATTGTAGAGAAATCAGGTGTTTCAGAACAGCACAATTGTTTTCTTAGAACAGAGGAAGAGACGAAAGGGAGAGTAGATCTATCCGATACTCCTCTTGCTGAATGTGATGGTACATTATGGGTGGATGGTTCATGCTTCAAGCTCCTGAGTGGTGACACGACTGCAGCATATGCCGTCACGACTTTGCATACAATTGTTGAAGCTGCACGTGTGCCACATAATTCAGCTCAAGCAGCAGAATTAATTGCACTCACGAGAGCATGTGTGTTGTCTAAAGGAATGAAAGTGACTATCTACACTGATAGTCAGTATGCATTTGGAGTGGCTCACAGTTTTGGGCGATTGTGGAGAGAACGTGGGTTCCTGACCTCGCATGGAGCTAAGATTCAGCATGGTCAGTTGGTGAATGAGCTTCTTGAATCACTGACCTTGCCTCTGCAAATGGCGATTGTGAAATGTAGTGCTCACAAGAAGGTGACTGATGATGTTGGTCGTGGAAATGCATTTGCTGATGAGATTGCGAAAGAAACGGCAAACAATGTAATGAGCCGAATGTATGTTGCAGGCCCTGCAAGATGGACTAGTGATGTTGGAATGTGTGAAGACACAATAGAAAGTGTGAAGTCCATCCAAGCTGAGGCCACAGAGAAAGAGTTGAGCACATGGGGAGAAAGTACGGGTAGGATGGATGCAAATGGTTGCTGGATTGAATTATCAGAGCATCAGAGATGGTTGTCACCCGATGCATATGTGCTTGCAGTTGTTACGATGGCTCATGGAATGGCTCATATCAGCGTGAAAGGGATTTGCGAGTTGTTGCCCCAGTATGGCACAATTCAGGAATTCCCAAGTGTGCAGAGAATGTCGTCACCAATTGCATGATATGTTTGAAACACAATCCTGGTAGGGGAACCCCAACTCCAGCTGGTCATTTTGCACCTCCTACGTATCCGTTCGAGGTTTTGCAGCTAGATTTCATCCACATGGAGAGGTGCAACAACTCAAAATACGTACTCGTTGTTGTTTGTGCCTTCTCAAGATGGGTAGAAGCCTATCCCCTAAAAGACAATACTGCCTTGTCCACAGCAAAAGCCCTTGTGAAAGAGTACTTCCCCAGGTTTGGAATGCCTAGAATGGTCTGGTCTGATAATGGAAGTGAATTTGTGGGTCGTGTGATGAAGAGAGTGTGTGAAGGGCTAGGTATTCGGCAGAAGTTCCATGCTGCAAATCACCCCCAATCAGCTGGATTAGTAGAATGTTACAATGGCACTTTAAAACTTAAAAGGGCCAAAATCCAAGCGAGCACAGGTCTTAAATGGCCTGATGCTCTGCCCTTAGCACTCCTGTCCACCAGAATGACTGTGCATTCACAAGTGAAACTCAGCCCTTACGAGATCGTTTTTGGCCGGCCAGCCAACATATGGGGAGTGCCTATACCCACTAAGTTCAGCGAGCTTGAACACCCTATTTTGCTTGATTATCTGTATGAATTGACGGCTAAATTGCGTGTTTTGCATCAACAGGTTCACGACACCCTGCCTCCGGTCTCTGAGACTCCGGTTCTTGTTAAAAACTTTCAGAGAACGAAGAACGACCAGCCCAGGTGGACCGGACCGCACCTCGTCCTTCTTTCCACAAGATCAGCCGTTCGGGTGGAGGGGAAGGCCAACTGGGTCCACGGGATCCATTGTAAGAAAATCCCTTTTCCTCTGCCTCATGACCAGTGGGTCCAGAAGGGTGTCGCTGACCCAGAACCTAAAACAGTGCCACATGTCATCCCTTTTAATGATTTGCATGTAAAAGGAACTGACTCTGAACGAGAAAATAAAAACATTTTGCACAAGGCTGTGCCGCCATCCAATCGATTGAACACTACAGAGTCTGAACTCTTGTTCCAGGATCAAACAGCACCTGGAAGACAACGGTATAATTTGAGACCAAGAAAAACGAACTAATAAAAACGATTTCTTTTGCAATTCTGAGACCGAGACCCATGGACTAATAAAATATTCTCTTTCCTTCCTAACCTTTTTTTTTTGGAAGTGCAGCTCTCCCATCTGAGAAACGTGCTCATTTTTGTTTTTCGAACCGCCATCCGGGTTCCGCTGCTAGGGCTGCAGTTGATTAAAGTCTTTGGGGTGCAGCTGACGACGTTAGGTCGGTAGTTCTGGTTGGTCCAAGGGAGTTGCCCTAGACTGACAGAAGCATCCCTTAGCAGAGGCAACCTCCCACCGCGGGCAGCACTTTAGAGAGGATGGAGTTTCCCGATGTGGAGAGAACTGCCAAACCAACGAACTTTAAACGCAAATTATGTAACGTGATGACAAAGAAAAGTTTTATAATATTGTGTATTTTTATGCTATTCAGTGTAATGATATTTTTAATAAGTTATGTTTTATTCTCTTTTCGTGTAACATTTGCACCCACTGCATCACCCATACCTCCTCCTACTGTTTCCTCTCATTCCTTCCACCCTCTTCCTGACCATTAATCCAATAGGAGATTGGAGTTCATTAATAACTCCTTTGTTCAGCTCTTGCACCAACACCAACTTGTAATGAACACAACTAACTGTTGGGTGTGCGGTCTTATGCCTCACACAACGGATAAAGGTATCCCTTATCTGGTTCTGCCATTCAGTCACAATGGTTCTGTATGGGCATATAGGACAATGTTCATATATCCACACGAAATCTACCCCCTACGATCTGTAACAGACAATCCCAGAAAAAGTGCTCTAGTCAAGGGTATAGTGGACATGATTAAGGAAGGTATTTCTTATGAGACTATCCCGAGAGATGAGACACTAGTATACATAGGATGGAACATGACTGGATATGGAGCTACCCTGAGTGAAAAACAGCAAGCTACGAGATTGTCCCCGATTTGGATTATACCCCATCAGGGTCATCTGTGTCTGCAGGATAATGGCACGAATCCCAGGGCTCAGTTAGGGAAGAGTATCTGCACTAAAACGTATGTTTTTGCAGCCCAGACTTCCCCCGCGTTTTTAGCAGCTAAGGGTACTTATTTCATCTGCCATGATAGAGCCTATACATGGTTGCCCCCTGACTTTTCGGGCTCATGTTTTGTTTCATTTCTTTTGCCCCCCCACCTACACAGCAGCGGCAGACTACCACAGGACAAGGATAGTTAGAGGTGTCTTGAGTACAGAAGACACTGCAGGTCAAGAATTTGGGGACTTTGCAAAGGGTTTTCTGCCGTTCTGGGGATCCATGGCTAACAGCAGAAACATAAGGCAATTGATAAGGGTAGTTGAGTCCACCGTGATTGAAACTGCTGGTGCCCTTAGTAACTTGACTGCTGAGCTCCATTTGGATCGACTTATGACCCTTCAGAACAGGGTCGCTTTAGATGTCATACTTGCAGACCGAGGTGGGGTATGCAGATTGATCCAATCGAGTTGCTGTGTTTTCATCCCAGATAACGCTCCGACAGTGTACCAGGCCATCTCCAAACTACATAAGATTTCCGAATCTATTCATGTGGATAAAGGAGATTGGTCGTTAATGGGATGGTTCTGGGAACTTATATCCGCCTGGGGATGGAAAGTTCTGATGGTCATTGGGATGGTCTTAGCCATTCTTTTCCTGTTCTGTCTATGTGTGCAGTGTGCTCCTGCAATATGTGGCCTTTGTGTCACATTATGTATAAGGAAGCCTGTATCAAGAGATGAACTGAGTACTAGAATGATGTTACAGCAACATCTCAATGACTTTAGGAATATAGATCTGGACTCAGATTAAGCATGAGGACAGATTAATTGCCTATGTAAGGGCAAAAGGAGGGTTTGTGGTTCTGAAAATTCTGGACTCGTGTAATCATTCTGGACTCGAGAATTAAACTTCGTCGAAACATGACGAATTTGGTATCAAAAGACCGAGAATGACGAGCACACCATGTATAAATATTTTCAGCATATTCGAGTGACGATTTCACCTCGAAATCGTCATCAGCATTCTGAACCCTTGGCTTCCATTTTATATACGACAGCCATCTTGTGTGTTGCTCTTTACATAGGCCTTAATCCAGCTGAATTCAATTCCACAAGGACACGTACTCCTTAATCGACTTTCCTATGACCCGTGCCAGTTGGAACCATTACCCCAGGCCGAACTCGTTAGGTCAGTTCCCCTCCCAGTGGCCGAACAAGATAGCATCAAGGCTCACCAAACCATAAAACCATTTCAGCGCGCACACCTGCCGTATCTCGCTCACATCTGTCTCTACTCTTTTTGCTTCACTTACTTTATGGTGGGGAGGTGCCTGTTTTATTGGGGGTCCACCGATATCTGATGAAATGTTGGGCCTTGCCGGGTGATTTGTTGTAGGCAGCACGAAGTGAAATATGTACATGTCATCATGACTCTGCTTTTCCTTTGTAAACGAAGAACTGTAAATAATATACTGCAAATTCGAAGAATGTTTGCCTGAAGCTGAATATTCTGTATAAAAAGAGAAGCCTGACTTTGTAAATTCGAGCAGTCTCCTGAGAATATACTTCCCCGTGTGTTGTACTTCTAGGACACTTGTTACCTTGGTTGCAGCCAATAAAATCGATCCTTGACTTCACCTAGAAGACTCTGAGTTTCTGTGGTATGAATCAGGAAGAACCCGAGGTCTCTGGGTGTACCCTGACACCGCTGGGTTGCCGGTTCTGTGCCGGTTCTTAAAAACCCAGTACCTCAATACACTTGACCACCTCCGATCTAATTTTGGGGTTGTGAAAGTGCCATGGATTGGTCGGGGCAATCCGACCCTCGGCCCCCAGCTGTGCATCAATAGTGAGCCAGAGCGGGGAGTGGTCGGAGACCCCCCTAGCTAAATGCTTGATTTCCCTGACAGAGACCAACTGCTCCGCCGGTACGAGGATATAATCGAGTCTCGAGAGACTCCCATGAGCTCCCGAGTAAAAGGTGTACTGGAGCTGTCCAGGGTGCAGTTGTCTCCAACAATCCGCAAGACCAAACGTGTCTAAAAATTTCCCCAGCCATAACTGCGATGCGGGAAGGAGTCTGGGGGGGCTACGATCCCTCTCCCCATTAACCACGGAATTAAAATCGCCACCCATTACCAATAAGCCGTCAGGAAGCCCCAGAAGCACACTACCCAAATCAGTGAATGTGGTGAACTGTAAACCAGACGGAACATACACAGACAATATGGAGATAGACTTTCCTTCCCACCTTCCCGTAATAGCCACGTAGCGGCCCCTGTCGTCCAACACCGTGCCATCTATCTCCAGGGGGAGGGAGTTCCTAACCAGAATGCCCGCCCCTCTCGACCCAGTGGTAAAGCCGGAATGGGCCACCAATCGGTAACCCCGTCTGTTCAGTGCCTGGCACGTATTACCCACTAAGTGTGTCTCCTGGAGCAAAACTACATCTGGGGAGCATCGCTTCAAATATTGCATTACTATCCCCCGCTTTATCCTATCACCAAGACCGTTGACGTTCCAGCTCAACACCCTCAGCCCCTTACCCCCATCCCAGAAGTAAACATTCCGCCCCCCCCCGCCCGAAACAGGCACATAGCAGCAAATATAGAACAAAGCGCAGCCTCGATACAAACAAGAGAGAAAAGTCCCCCCACCACCCCCAGTGAACCCTCAAAACACAAACCCCCCACCCTGCACCCCTGCGGTAGACCAAAGAGCCACCCCAACTTGCAGTGTGCCTGTCGCCCGATTAAACTAACCTACAAGAAGAGAGAGAAAGTCCCCAGAGGAGGAAGAGTCCCGAATCCCCCCACCCCCGGGTATCCATACTGTAAGAACATAACAGTCACAGAGCCACTGTCGTGAAGTCAGGCACGCCAACGTAGACTCACTACTCCTGTTCTTCCAAGCCGCCCTCGGCGCCCCGCGAGTTCTCCGGGCCGTCATGGTGCGTCGACAAAGTGTCTAACCAGTCACTGGCCACCTCAGGGCGGTCGAAAAAGAGCGCACGTTCTTCATGTTCAATCCTCAGGCGGGCCGGGAAAAGCATAGCGTATTTCAATCCCATGTCCCTGAGTCGCCGTTTCACTCCCGTAAAGCCCATCCGTTGTTTCTGCACAACCTGAGTAAAGTCCGGGTAAAATCTGACCGGCACATTCTCAAATTTGGTGGGGCCATTCGTACGTGAGGCTTGCAGGATGGCGTCCCTGTCACGGAAATTAAAAATCCTGGCTATTATGGGTCTCGGAGTGGCTCCCAACTTAGGCTTCCCACCAGGGACTCGATGAGCCCGCTCCACAGCGAAAAGTTTACTAAGGCCCTTTGGTGCCAGGTGGTTCAAGACAAGGTCTTCCACCAGGACATCTGTGGATAAGTCAGCGGAGCTCTCCGGAACACCCACGATGCGGACGTTGTTGCGTCTGGCCCGGCTCTCGAAATCTTCCAGCCGACGGGCAAACAGGTCACTGGTAGTCCGGAGATTGCGGACTGTGGTCTGGAGATTCGAGACATCCGTGGTCAGACTCGCAGTCTTGATATCAAGGGACTTGACCCGTTCATTGGTTTTTCCCAAGTCCGCCCTAATGAGGTTGACCTCAATCACCACCGTGTCTATCTTAGCTGCCAAGGTTTCATACTGCTGGCCCATGGTAGCCCGAACACTCGCAATGGTGCCCATAACGTCCTTCAAGGTTGGCTCCTCAGCTTCAGGGGCACCATCACCAGTTTCCTCGAGGGCCCCACTCGATCCGCCTGGGGAGCCCTTCGGACGAGTAAAGCGATCAATAGTCTGGGATTGGGCAACCCCTCCTCGGGATGGGCCTCTGGTGGAGCGCTTCTCGACAACCGCCCTGCCCGCCATGATGGGCGACGAGCTCTGACGGAACCTCTGGGATCTGGTCAGAATGATTACCGCCGTGGCAAGCCAGAAAGGCGAGAGGGCAAGGATCCAACGTCGGGTGAGGGTTGGCAGCAGAAGCAAAGCCGGTGTGCCGATAGGCAGCAAGTCGCCGTCCACAATGACCAAAAACGAAACCGAAAGTACCACAGGGGCAGCGAACGTGCCGCACCAGCCGTTGTTATTCAATTGCCACCTGGGTACCTCGGGGACTCAAGCCCCCGGATGGCCATCGATGTAGGCCACAAAGTTCAAAGTGCAGTAAGTCCGGTTCCCGGCGGCCAATTCGATTTCCGGAAAGAATGTGGGCATCAGCAGGGCATCAATGATAAGTACCCGTCGTCAAAATCAAGATTATTTACAGGATAGGTGTGGGAGGCGGAAAGGGTCTCGGGAGCCCTCTGCTCACATGTCCATCTTGGATGCGCGCGAAGCTCCTCCTCCGAGATTCTAGTTTTTGAAGAAAGTGAATGCACACTGGCACTTAGAATTAGTGTTAAGTCCTGAATGTACCTTAGATTGTCTTGGTCTTCATTAGAATTCTTTTAATCGCTTTCAGAAATCGTGAATCGGGATCAATGTGCACAGTATTACAGAAATCTGCAGCAAAACATATCGTGGTAGAGACGACATCCACATATAAAATAAAGAAATGGGAGGATAACCTAATAATATGATAAGACAATTAATAGACATTGCACAAGAAGAATACCAAAGATAAAAGGAAGAAGTGAACACTCTCGCAAAAAGAACTGAAGGAGCCATCTGGGGTGAAATAACAAAGACAAATTAGGAAATTCCTAATAAGATTATAGATGAATATGAGGAGGACATAATCAAGAGGAAGAACAGAAAGTTTAGGGACGATCAATTGGATTATCAACTGTGACAAGTTTACATCTTTGAAAGAAGTATGAAAATATAAAACCAGCAAATATGTCAATTGAACTGATAATACTTCGTCTGGCAGATATTTAGGCAGGAGACTGTTTCCTATCCTGGATGACTTCTTTCTTGGATTTGATCACTCCTTTTCATTATCTCTTCATAACTGTACTTGGTGCAATCCCTCGGGGCTCTTTTTAATATGTATATCCTACCTCTGGGCTCTTTGATCCGGTTATCAACCTTCCGTTTTACTGCTAAACTGAGGACACACCTTCTATTCAGGCTTGTACACTCAGGCTTGCTTTCAGATTTGTGTTACAGCAGTATCCCCATGGATGAAAGGAGGACAGTTCTCCTTGACTTTAAAATAAAGAGAGTCGGATTCCGGTTTTAGGAGGGAATTGGTCTCCACGGTCAGAGTGCTGGTGGCCAGCCTCTTTAGGGACTTGTCCTGCTCCCACAAATGTAGTTGATATGCTTGACTTTCGATTTGATGCTAAACTTTCTTTCAGCCTAGATTAGTAATGCTGCCTCTGCCTCTTTTATGCTTCTTAAGCTTCCCAGGAACACGTTCCCTCTTTTTATTACACAAAGTACAGAAAATCGATCACACATACCATTATCACTTCAGGATGTGACCATGTAAACTTGCTTTGTGTGGGGCTTCCTACATACCTTCCAGTTTACGCCCAAGTTGTCCAGTAATCAACAGCCTGATTGAGACTGCATATTGTTTGGCGGGGCCGTTGCATCTTTCCTGTCTCACCGACAAGCTGTGGCATAGTCTTCATTTTCATCTCTGCACCCAGTCTTGTCATCGAATTTTTAGGCAACATATTGAATCTAGTTCTTCTTGATGCTTTAGACCTGTTTTTAAAACATTTCTGCAGCTTTTTTTCAGCCTTTTCTCAGCATCGGGATGTCACACAGGGTCTCCGTTCCATTCTATAAATCCTAAATACATTTCATAACATTAATTTTAACATATGTGAGCAAAGCTAACTTCATATTTCTACATTCAAATGCGTTGTGGTTGAATTTGAGAATTTGTTTAAAGGAAAAGTATACTGTAGCCTTTGCAAATCACATAATGCCTGATGCTTTTGTTCATTTTGATCATTAAAATCCCATGTGCCTTACAGGATAGGGAATGTTAAATCTATTATCAAAATTATATATATTTCCCTTACTTTTAGTTGCAGCTTGCAAGATTATTTTAAAATTATAGTTGTTTATTTTAAACATTTTTTAAACTTTTTTTGATTGCCCTTTATTGGGTTTATACATATACAGTGGCATCATATAACAGGAGGTTGGCATTCATTGACCGTGCCCCATGCAGGCGGGTCTTGTTGGAGGTAAATGAGGACAACACAGAAAGCAACAAAGAGAAAACAGACAAACTAGTAGTATATCATGGAGTTAGAGGGTGCCTTGCCAGGGGCGTGCACCATGCATCACATAAAAGGCTGAGTGGGCAACGCATAGCTACAGACAGGCATGTACTGAGGGAGTGAGTGGCCTTCTGAAGCAAGCAGGAAAGGATGATCAACTAAGCCATGTGTCCTTGCGGCCAGCCCAGCGTGGGTCCGACTACGGTGGTTTTGTGTCTGTTGTTTCGGGGTCAGTACCAGGATAATAGTGTCCCATCCCATTATTGCCACATATTTCCAGACCCATTGTCTCAAGCCTCTGATGATAGCATCATCTTCAACCTGGACCCATTTCACAAGCTCCGACCACCAGGTAGAGAAGCTCCAACTAATTGCGATGTTGCGTTTTGCAAGGGATTACATTCCTGCCACTTGTCTTAGCATTTGGGATAGTGGGAGAAATCCTCTGGTTAACCTGTTGTGTTTTACTGAGCAAAACATAGGGCTAGATATACGAAGCATTAGTGAATCGGTAATCTGTCGCAAACTGGTTACCGACCGCAAAAATTGTGTTTTCAAATGTACTAAAAAAAATGGTTGTGCTATTAAACCGGGTCAACACGTTTCTGAATCATTATTTTAGCGACCTGAGTTTCGGAGTCACTTTAACAGATTCCCTAATACCCATTCGCAAACTGTATGTATCAACCATTCGCAAATACTGACGAGTCGCAAAATGTGGATTCTGCATGTGCAAATTACCACCAACTCTGATCAGGTGGTAACTAGGTGCAACATATATAAAAAGGCCCAATATGCATCTGGGTGTTCCACAATGGCAGCGCTGTATGCGATTGTGAGGAGGACACAGATTCTCAATGCCCTTCAGAGAAGGAGGAGGTCCACAGACACAGATATTCAGAGTTAGGGTTACACTTTTCCAACAAACAGAGAAGGAAGTATAAAATAAATACAGGCTGAGTAGTACAGGTTATTTTTTAGATCTATTTACAGAAATAAGGCCTCAGGCTTGAGAGAAACATTCTGAGAAGCAATGCCATACCCACTCGTGTGCAGGTACTAGGCTCACTCCATCTTTTAGCCTCTGGGAGTTACCAAGTTGTCATTGCTGCTGCAAGTGGGGTATCACAGAGTGCCTTTTCATTTAAGGCTTTCCTGGATGTGATGGTACAGAAAATACATAACCAAATAACTTTGCCTAGCACAGCACAGGAGTTGCAGTTAGCCAAATTGAACTTTTATCGCATTGCCCAATTTCATCATGTAATTGATGCCCCCCATATTCTCATATGTCCCCCATCTTACAATGAGAACATATTTAGAAACAGGAAAAACGCTCATTCAATCAATAGGTGTGTGATGCAAAATATTTCATAACAGATCCTGTTGCAAAGTACTCTGGCAGTACACATGCCTCATTCATATTAAGGCATAGCGGCATATATTCACCCCTTCTCAGAGGAGAGTTTGAAGATGCTATCTACTTGGTAAATATGGCCTATGTGCTAAATGTCTAAATTGTAGCCATGGTAACCACATTTCACAAATGTTTTTTTTAGGTGTCAATGCATGTGATCTAAGATCATGGATTCTGGCACCAAATCTTCATCCTTCCAACCAAAGTGAGGTATAGTACGATGCAGCACACAAATGAACGCGATCTGTCATAGACAGGGCATTTAGATTATTGGAAAGTAGATTTTGCTGTCTCCATAAAAGTGGGGGTGCCATACAATATTCCCCGGAGACCGGTTGCAAGATCCTTGCTACATGTGCATTTCTTCATAATGTAGCAATGCGGAAAGAATTACCAGAAATTATGACTGAATCAGAATCTGATGATGATGAATTCCAAATCCCACCAGCGCATACTATACAGGATGGTTCATTGGCAGCAGAAGGAAGAGCCAGATGTACAGCCATTACAAACCATTACTTTTAAGGTATGTAAATAATGATGCTTGTTACATTTTGCATAAAGCTAAACACAAGAAGTGCTGTGTGAAACAATATAACCTTTATTTTTCAGGCTGTAAAGGGAGTCGTGACATCCTTTTCACTCTTCAAAATGTTAAAATGAAAGAAAAGCAGTACACATTACTGAATCAGCAAAATACGACAAAACAATATGTAATGCAAATCTAAAACGTATTACTGGTGGCATCTACTAAGAATTGAACTTTGTTGCATGGGTGTAGTGGAGCCTTTAGTACCAACACCTTGTGATCTACTGCGATGCACATTCATTACCTCATTTACAAAGACACTTCTATTGCTAGATAGCTTCTCACTTTCGGCAGGCTCAACTTGAGGGGTCTGTAAACATTCTACTGCAATGGTTACTTGCACAAGGCCTCGTGCCACAACACTGTTATAGTGACCCATTTCGACCTGCAGCCCTACAGAACGGCATGAGAAGTGGTGAAATAGCCTGTGTGACGCGATTCATTGACCAACTTATCCATATGGGAGAATACATTATGTTGAGTACATCTGTGCATTGCATTTTCCTGTAGCATCTGGTCACATAATTTGTTCATAGCCTCTGTCATAGAGTCCACTTTTGTTTCCAGAGACATGTGGAATTCTTCAATGGTTGTCGCTAGTTGCTGGAAGCCACTTGTGATGCTTCGTTCTAGTCCAGATGGTTTTTGTTTATTATTCTCAGTTGCGAATGCTGTAGGTACTGTTCCTTCAATATAGAGGCTTCAATACCTCTTTACACCAGTCTTGGGTCACCATATCTTGGGTGAACCCTGTTCTATAATTAGGTAGGCTGACAACACTTCGAAGTCGGACATGATTTCTCCTGTGCAGTTGTATGCACTTCACTGCAGGTTCTTCTGTGACATTTGGGCTCCCTGCATCATCCACTTCGTTGATAGGCAGTGTGTGACTGCTATGTTCAGGGCTGCAAATTTGCCTCTGGGGTGATGTATGTGCCTGTGAATAGCCAAAAAATAAAAATACCCCCCACTTTGAACCACAGCTCTTATGGCACCAAGTAAGCAAAGCAAGTCACCGCAACCCTCCCCAGAACAGCTTGCTTGTCTCTTCCATCCAAGCATCTATCTATTCATTTTGACATCTTTCCATCTACACGCTGATATCCACCATTTCACCTTTACATTCTGTCATCCATTCAGTCGTTCATCCAACATTCAGTCTGTCAGCATTCCATCAATCCGTCCACCCATCCATATTCAAAGCTATCCGTTTATCTTCAAACCTATCCACCAAACATATCCATCCTTTCACTCAGCCATCCATTCTTTCACTTATCCATCCCCCTTTATCATCCATCCATCCGTCCAGTCGTCCATCCATCTTTACGCTCTTCAATCCAGCCTTTCACTCATCTATCCATCCTTTCACTCCTTCATCCTCTCAATCATTCATCAATCCACCCTTTCACTCAACCATCCATCCTTTCACTCATCCATCCTTCTTTTGACCCATCTGTCCACCCACGTATCCAGTCATTCATTTATTCACTCATCCATCCACACTTCCACTTATCCTTCCACCCTTTCACTCACCTATCAACCCTTTCACTCATCCGTCCATCCATTCACCATTTTACTCATCCATCCATCCAGCCACTCTTTCACCCAGCATCCAGCTACCCTCCCTTTCACTAAGCATCTTTTCTTTCCCTCATATGTCGTTACATCCATCCTTTCAACCATCCATCCGTCATTTCACTCACTGCATCGATCCATCCATCCTTCCACTCAGTTATCCATCCATTCACCCTTTCACACATCGAACCATCCTTTCACTCACTTTTCAATCCTACCTTTCTTTCTTCATCCATTCATCCACCCTTTCACTCACTTACCCATCCTTCCACTCATCCATCTATCCATCCTTCCTCCCCTTTAGTCATGCATCATTTCACTCATCCATCCATGCATCTATCTACCCTCCATTTCACTCATCCAGCGATCCATTTACCCTTTCATTCACTCATCCATCCGTTCACTCACTCACCCATCCACCCATTCACTCCGACTAATCCATCCACCCACCCTTTCATCCAATCATCCATCTATCCTCACTCATTCATTCATTCTTTGACTCATCCCTCTTTCGATTCATCCATCAATCCACCATCCGTTTACCCATTCACTCATCATCCATCCTTTTACTCACTCATTCATCCATTCATCCTTTATCTCATCACCCATTCATCCACCCTTTCAACCATCCATCCTCCCTTTAACTAATTCGTCCATGCATCTATCCATCCACCCCTTCATTCACCCACTCAGCCACCATTTCACTAACACATCCATCCATTCATGCATTCATCCGTTCACTCACTCACCTTCCCACCCTTTCGTGTTAATTATGAGCCTTTGTCTGCTAAATTGCAGGCAGAAGAAGCTCATCAAAAATCCCATCCCCCGACTGGAGCTGCTAAAGCACGGGGTTGATGATACCCCTGTGTATGTGGCATATTGGACTCATTCCCTTCTTCTGTGCACATCTGTGAATCTTCCTGACCCTCTCCTTCAGACTCATGATCTGTTTGTGCTGGGATATATGTTTGGAAATGCAATGTGAACAATATTTGTAAATACATGTTGATATGTATACCTCTGTATAATTTAAAATATGATACGTTTCCTTTGTGTTTTAGGTGTTCATAATGGAGTATGACATATCCCATAAAACACTACTAGGGTAATCTAACACTTCTACTGGGGTTTTAAATGTATTTTATCATAGGTAAACATGTCCCCAGCCTAACAAAGTTACAATGTTACCTCACACACTGCTGCAAACATATTATTGCAACGGTGTAAGCTTATATATTAGTCTTACCTTTTTCAAGTAGCAGGAGCCTCTGAAGTGTCAATATTGCTGAGGCCAGACACAGTTTCTGGCTCTGGGGTGGACTCGATCATTTCCTCAAGAGGAGTTGGTGGTTGCTGAGTTGGAGGTCCTTCTGCATTTCCACAGGCCTTATTTCAGTGGGTTCCCAACTTCTCTTTGGTTCTGTCTTGGAGATCGTGCTACCTTTTACGGATCTCTTCTATTGATCCTTGAGTGACCGCCACAGAGTTTATGCGCATCTGGATGTTGAGCAATACTTATTTCTTCTGTTACTCTGGCACAGAGAAGGATCTTTTGCCAAACAAGACATTATGATGGGATACACACTCTTTACTGAGTATTTTCAACTCTTTCTTCGAGAATTTATATTGTCTCTTTCTTCCTCCTAGGGCCTTCTGCTTTGAAGGATTCTACCAGGACATTTTCCGGCTTTTCAAGGGTGGATGGATAAGGATAATAGTTTGCTAGGTATTATTAAATATAATAGCAAAGTAGATAGCAATAATAGGCACAAACACTGGCATTTTCTTTTTTAAATAACTTGCATTTTTTAAAGATTCAAATCAGTACAATCAATATTAAAAAAGTTTACGACGAGCGATGAGATTGAGGGTACACTGTTCTTTCCTATATTAAAAGAGGTAATAGTAATGGAATTTCTTTGTAATAGGTATCAGATTATCTTATAGTTACAGACTCATGGATGTACTCCATTCACCCCCTATAACAACTATAAAAAAACTTCCCAGTATATTATTCACATTAATTACTCATTCAGACATCCCTTAATGAGACCTACACCCTTTACCAAAACAATGACATTTGTAAAAACCATAATAACTAGCCTATTGCAAGAAGCTGTGAATTGGATTTCTGTTCGGATGTGAAATGAACTTTAATCTTATCAATTGAAAGAAATGAGAGACATCATTCTACTAGTGTACCCCCCTAAAGCGGGCAAAGAAGGAGTAACTTACTTTTAGATGGAGGGACCCAGTCACCCAAGAATGTTGGTCACTTTGTCCCCTGGCAGGGTCTTTAGTTGCAAGGTAAGGCCGCAAACAAGCCGCCTGCTGGTGCCTGCTCTATGATTAAGGAACAATCAACTACTGCTTCAAGGGTGGCATTTGGTGTGGAGATAACAGGGGGCAGATCACAAGTTTTCTCCCCGGAATAGGGAATAACCACATGGACTATGAGATACTGGATCCTTTTCCGTGTGGTTCACCCATTCTGGCGAGAAAGCGGCAGACATTTTCCACCTGCTCTGGTCAGGTGGAAAACGTATGACATGGGGCTGGTTGGGTTTGGCAGGGTGGGATGAGTTGCCAGGAGATCAGGGTGGACTTATATCTGTCCACAGGGAGTATTGTGTGGTCTCCTCTTGTACTGCTGCAAGAGTCAGACAGGGGCCCTACCTCTGGCAGTAAAGACAGGTATGATGTTTCTGGGACCCAGAATTAGCAGGACTGTGGGCTCGATAGTTCCAGGCCCAGAGGTTATTTGGAATCACAGCTGGTTATTGCTTCAGGTGAAATTCTGCCACTCACAAAGAGGGCCAGCAGATAGCTCAGTGAGTAAGACACTCACTTTTGATACAGACAGGGATCTGTAGGTCATCAGGCTGACTCCCGGTAAGCTCGACCTCAGCCTTCCATTTTCAGAGTCGGGACAATTGAATATCTCTACATAAGGAAATTGTACCATCTGTGATCAACAGCTTTAAATAGCAAAAGTGTGTATGAAGCAGTGCAGGATGCAGGGCAAGCAGTACCAAGAAAGGGGGGAAGTGAGGGGAGAACAGGCCATTGTGGACGCCCTCTGCTCTGCCCGCCACTAGGACAACTGATAGAATTAGAAGCCTCACTGGACCTTGTTATGGCAGTTGGGGGAGGTTGGGAGTGGCACCTCTATTCTACCTCCAGCACCAGATCTGATGCAGCGGCCTTTCGTGAGTTTTGTTTGAGTTTGAGTCTCATTATATGAAGGAACAAACTTTTCTGCCTGCCGGGGCAGGTCCGTGTCTGGTTGTACGAGCCTGGCACTGGGAAGACCCAGATCAGGGGATGATTCCCACAGGACTAGTCATTAATTGGTTCCCATGCTCAGGTGACTATGCTGACATCATGGGGATACTCCTCGTGGCAGACGATTTGGGACATATCAATAGATTCCTCCATAAGGAAAGGCATTCTGTTGCTGTTCTCCACCTGTAAGGGTAGGCCCTATATTGTGGTGCCACCAAGCTACCCAAAGGGTAGCCTGGGTGGGTAGAGCCTTGAATTCCCGGTGAGTTTCCAGCTACTGGACAGCTCGAGGAGCCATAATTAATGTCTTCCCATCCAGGCAGTGCTACCACTGCATGCCCCCCGCCCCAACATGCGTCACACTGCTCATCTGCAGAGACCCTGCTCACACGGGCTTGCATCGTTCATCTGTGCTGGGGAGAGGCCTACCTTGGCATTAGTTCTCTCTATGTCATTGGGCCCTGCATTTTGCAGTGAGTGGCTTCACTAACTATTCTTCTGACTCCACCGACAGAACATCAGTCTCAAGATGTAGCAGATCCTTGGGGTTAAACTTTGCATTTTTTTTAAAAGCGGAAATAACTTCATTTTATTTTTTAAGATAACAATTATTTTTCAAATTTGCATACCGCTTTTTATGGCTGGGCTGTCCACGGCCTCAGATTACACCTGGTCGATTTTATGTGTTTTAGTATTTGCTCTAGTGGAAGAGTCCTATTTATATTCAAGCTTTTCCTTGTGGGCAGGATACCGGTTCACTTTTGTTCCGGTTTGCTTTGCGGCAGAGTCTTTGATCTTTATGGCTTTGTCATTGAAAAAGGTGTGCACTGCTATGCGCTTATCTAAGTAAGGCCTGGCTGTTGGCCTGGATTCTGAAGGTGCACATGCCCACTTCCTTATTTCCCTTTTCATATTTTTGCCTATTTTATTGCTTTCTGACCTTTTATCCAGGAATTGTTTCCCTCCTAATTTTCCCTTCATTCATCTTTGTATGTTTAAAAGCCAGCGACTACGTCACACTCAGCTTTCAGTGAACTGCAATCGTAGTACACACACTCAGCTAGATAAGCAGTGTACTGGTCTATTTTACTCCTTAAACTCCAGCTGTTAATCGTAACCGATACAAATGCACCGAAAACGACAGACACAGCAGCTCTACCAAAGCATTCCCCTTTGCTGCCTGCGCTGTACTAAGTTAAACATCTTTATTGACAATTACTTAAAATCGCTTCATACTGAGTTCGAATCGGTGCGACATGCTACATTAGTTTATGGTTTTATATTCGCCTCATACCACGCTACGTCCTTCAAATTTATATTCTCAGAACCTTCGTCCACTTGCTTCTTTTCTTAATTTCCGTAATTTAATAATCCTGCCTGTTTCTTTATCACGCTGCCCTGCTCTTAGACTTTCTTCGATGACCTCACCTGTTTTCTTTTGGGACAAGGTCGAGCATATCTATTCAACTGTCTCGTGCCCATCACTGGGGTTCAGCCTCAGATTTGCCCCATTCGCTGGCAAATGTGAGGATTCGAGCAGGACCATTTTTATTTCTATAAATGAATCTGATTGTAAGAAACTGAGTATTATTTGAGGGGGCCAACTACCCACCTCCCTTCATATCCACAATCCTTATCAGGGTGAACCACTAGAGATATTAACTTGAGCTCGACCCTCTGGTAGCTACTGCACATTGCAGGAAGGTATACTTTTGAGGCAATGTGTAAAGCATCTATGCAGTACCAAAACGGTAATAAAGTCAGAATAGAACACAAGAAAAACCTCAAACCAATTTAGAAGAAATGAATTAATTTTAATAAATAAAATGACACTGAACTGAAAAAAATCCAATAAGGGGAACTGGCGATATGATTTTTTAAAGGTTTATTTAACAATGGCAACAAAAAGTGTTAAACAACAACGGTGGTCAACAAGTTAGGTAGACCAGTACCTAAGTGTGATTTAATGACTGTGATGGAGTACCGATAAGCTACAGAAACTAGGTTCAAACTGATCAGAAGTTTTACGCTTGTAATTAGGTGTCTTATACATAGTTCGGCTCAGAGGGTATTCCAATGCTTACCCTCTCTGCTAAACTGAAGTTGCGCCCACCTCATTTAGAGTTGGGCAGACTTTCAGTAGGTCATTGGCAAGGATTGCTCTGTCTCCGCTGCTGACATACACCTCCAATGACCAGACAGAGTAAGGACCATTGGTTGTATGGCCATTTGCTTACCTTCCTATTTACATTGGGCGGTAAATGATCAGTTTTCACTGCCCGGTACCACTAGGTAAATCTGGCGCTAAGGAACAGTGAATACTGTAAAATGACATCCACGCCATGGGAGAAAACTCCCATGGCGAGGGGGCATCATTTTTTAAAATTCTTTCCTGATGGTGGTTCCCTGTAAATGTGAAACAAGAATGGAGTGGCTCCACTACCCAAGAGACAAGGTACCGATTACAACCAATGTAAAAAGAATTTCTCTTGGGTGAAAAATTATAAATATCAAACTGCGTGCACAAATCCTACGCGCACTCAGAATCCCATTTGTATTCAAAATTAAGGACCCAAAGAACAATTAGAAACACGTGGACAAAAACGAATCCAAGTATCACAAAACTTCCTTTATTTAAAATCACAAATCAATACAATAAAAATCAAATTTAGATCAGCCAAAAAATGTATGTCGACAAATTCATACATTAGACAACCATGATGCTTAAAATACACGTGAGACAAAAAACAAGTGAAACATTAAAAACATCAAAATTTGGTTAGTTCGATTGAATCAACTTTGTTGGAGTCTATCAGTATTCCTATGATTAGACTCAAATGTTCCTTGAATATAACCATGTGACAAAGGGCGTCAACGCGTTTCGGTGGCTGTAATCTATTTGTAAACCACCTTCTTCAGGACATAAATAGTTATTGTCTCTCCTAACTGTAATACAATGTCATAAATGCCTGGTTAAAAAACAAGAAACAATAAAAGGTGTCAAATAACATAAGTGTGCTCACACATCAAAGAACATATATAACAACACAATTTAAAATCATTTTATCATCAGTACATATAGCCAATACGTGGACAGCCAATATTGACAATGTGAACCATTGTCAATAACTCATGCCATGTTTATATAGGTACATCAGCCCGAAATGATGCCCATAGTTGGTCATTGTCTTCCGGTACACAAAATGGGGACAAACGTGTGAGCAGCTAGCTTAGATGTCTACCCCTAAAGATGTGGGACACTTTTCTTTCGTTTACCAACCGTAAATGACCAGTGTGCACCCTTTGGCATCGTGTTAGACCCCCTGGATTTCGATCATTTCTTGGCCCCAAATGTTAAATGAAGCTGGCTTTCTCTGCTCCTTTTCTGTAGCATCTGGTAACATGGGAATGACTTGGCACGCACCGGTCACCAGTCAGCCCCGGGGAGGTGTGAAATATTATTAATATTAATCTTATGAGGCTGGGAAGTGAAGAACCTTTTGTCCTGATTGCATAACGTTGTTTTGTGCCACCTACTAATTACCAAGGTGCTGAGCATCTCATACATTCATATTACTGTCCTGTTATATTTTTTGATTGTCGGCAACGTTGGACTTTTTTTGAAAGCTTGATAGATTTTGGAACACATCTCCCAAATTGGAAAATAGATCTGGAATATCTTATTGTGAAATACATTGATGAGAGGATTAACTTTTACATTACCCCGTCATTAAAACAGTTACAAAAATACCAAAAGAGCTTCTTAATTCCCTCAAGTAACCTCTTTTGTGGCACAATCTGTCTTCCTGCCTTTAATACCATTCCATACAAGATAAAAGATGGACGTTTCTATTCCTTAGGTTCTGGAGCTGAAATGTGAACTACAGTCTTGTGCCTTTCCTTTTGTCAGCTGAGGTGATTTCCAAACTCTTTAGCTGCACTAACAGTGTATATGAGGAGGCTGGTCCTGCCTGTTGATACCCTCGGTGATGTGTAACTTCTTTCAATGTCTCAGGTCTGGAGATAATTGCCCAAGGAGAAGATTTGATATCCAAGAGCAAACCAAGCCATATTTGTTGGGACAGGAAATCGTTTCGACGTACCCATTGGCCAAACGTCAACCCTCACAAGATTTGGCTTACATCCAGTGTTTAATTTGAGCCGGTGTTCGCCAGAGCTCAGCACCAGCACTTAATTCTCAACACCTGTATTTATGACAGCCTACCACATGATGGTACTGTTTGTCTATTTTTGAGCTGAGTACATCAACAGAGTGTTTAATAATTGAAAATACATTACAAATTCATAATATTAGCAGTCCAGTCCAGAATTGTTCCGGAGGCATGGCCTGGCGAAGCACAGTGGTTTATTTAGTACCAGTCCTAAACTGCAACCAGTGGCGGCTCCTCCACTAAGAGAGAGGAGCGTCGCCCCACTGAGCAGGTCAAAGAGGAAAATATAAAATGATAATAACTCCTTGTTATTATCATTTTATTTCTTGCTCAGCCTGGTAGGGTGGGGTTGCTCTGCTCACAGAGCAGGGCTGGGGAGGAGTAGTTTGCCCACTCGAAGTGCGCAGGAAATGTTGGCCGGCCATGTCGGGCCGGCCAAACCGTCATGCACACTTTGCAGAACATGCCCAGCTTCCCATTCTCTGGCTGAACGCTGATCTACTGCGATCAGACCAATCACAACGCTGAATTGCAGCGTTGTGATTGTCTATCGGGAGGCTGGAAGCCGGGTGCTTCCTGTTTCATGCCTCCTGCCCTTGAAGTGGGCAAAGAGGGAGAGGAGATGGCGGCGGCCGACAGCAGACAGGTAAGTGCCCCCTTCCGCCGTGAAATACCAAACGCTACTGACTGCTACTCATACTTGACCTGTGCCAAATTGTTACCTTAACACTGAGAAAACGTTTTTCAGAAGGCAGTTTAAGGACTGGGAAAATCTTTGCCCACATGTGAGATACGCCTCCTCAAGTGGAAGACATACTTTGTCCTACTCAAAGAAAGCCCAAGTCAGAAACAGCTTCTCAATGCCCAGGCTTATTGAGCCCTCATCATATACTGTAAGTGTTAAGAGTGTTACCTGCTGGCTCTGAAGAGCATGTATGCAGAAGGCCTATGGCCGAGAGAGGGCTGCTAGGCATACAGCCCCAACACATACCTTGTGGGCCATTCTAGCTGGAGGTATTGGCTTCAGATTCTCTTGCTTCATTGCTCAAAATGTATCCAGACACAAAAAAGTGTGTTACAATACAAACTAGTGGCTGCCAAGTTGGACAGCGTTATACTCAGCCATGAGCCCTAAGTGGCAGTGTAAAGTCCTTGACCTGTGCTAATCTTTTGTTCTGTCTGACTACAGGGGCGACCTCCATTTGAGTGGTGGAGGAGCTTCGCCCCACAAGCCCCAGAGCTGAAAAACAAAAGGGTAATGCAGTTGATTTATTACCAATTTATTTTTACAGCAACCCGCCCTGAACTAAGTGTCAGGACGGGGCGGGGCAAGTGCTTCCAAGTGACAGCAGCAGGGAGCTGTGCATTTTAAAATGTGCATGTCTCCTTGGCTGGCCTCCTTGGAATGGCCAGCTAGATATGTACATTTTAAACTTCTCTAACCCAGCTGTCTTAGCCAAGTGGGTTAGAGAAAGCACAGGCCTAAAGTGCTCTTAAGATCGCTGAGAGAGCCTGCTCTATCCAATACTGGCACAGCTCCTATGTGAGAGTAGCGCCAAGATTGGGTAGTGCAGTTTCCTGCATGCGGAGCTTCCAGAAGACAACCTAGGGAGGAGGACGTTGTGCTGCACGTAAAGGAGGTAAGTGTATTTTTATTTGTGCCAACCTCCTCACCACCCTCGGTACGTGCCAGCCGCGACTGTCTGACTATCTGCATTCCTGGATGGCTGAGCTGGATCTGAAGGTACTGCTAATTATTTCTTTTTGTCTTATATGTATTGTTGTTTGAAGTGTTACACAACCCCTTCACACACTTTTGAAGAGCTTTCTTTGTGCTCAGCCAAGCTACCAAATTGAGAGCCAAAGGAGGTCGCACAATTTGTAAATCAATGAGTGCCAGTGCCCAAAGTCCTGCTCAGAAGCCCATGCCAGTGCAATAACATGCTAGCACCAGTGGTGTAACGCAACTTGAGGGTTCCCCCCTGCAGTGTTCATGGAGCGGGCCTCCCACGATCAGGACCCAGTCAGGAGCTTTAATGCCAGTGCCCCACCGCCCATGCACAGTGCCAGAAGGGGCCCCCTACAGCTTACCGCGAAGCTATTGTTACTGACTACCAAAGCTGTATGGGCTCTTTAATCCAATTCCAGTGTCTGTGTCTCACTCTTGCAAGTTCCTGCTTTCTCCAGTTGTGATGGTTTTTCCATCTTTCTCTTACTCTGTCATTCCGTTCTGTGTGTTTTTCCCTCTCTTGCTATCAGTAAATGTCTCATGCTGAAAATTAAGTGCCTATCCCCCAAACAATGGTAGGTGGCCCCAGTGGCGGCTGGCATGGCTCACAAGTGGTGAGCAGGGACAGGTGCAAGTTTGGTGGTGGGTCGCTCTCGCGAGGGGGGGAGTCAAGCAGGGGAGGGGTGGTCGCAATATTAATTTTTTTTATTTTAAAAAGAGTACCTTGCCGCCGGGTCCCATGTCTCTGCTCCTGTTCTCCTCATCAAACTCGAGGAACAGGAAGCACAGCCAGACCCCACTGACCAATCACAATGCTGCAATGCAGCACTGTGATTGGTCTGAGTGTTCTGGTTCGACGCTCAGCCAGGGAATGGGGCCTTGGTGTTCCCAATGCAGGCTGTAATATAGCCCGCATGGAGAACAGGGAAAGTGTCATGACTGTTTTGGGTGGTCCGAGAGGGCCCGCCAAACAGTCATGTGCACTTAGGAGAGGGCAAACCACTCCTCCCCTGCTCCGAGAGCAGAGCAGCCCCGCACACCTGCCCACCGCCAAACAGCACAAGCATAAAATGGCCCCCACAGACAACCACTGGCACAAATTAAGTCCTGTTCTTATTTGAATGTTTCATGCATTCATCGGCCCTCTTGAGAAGGCCAGATCGAAGTTTATTTTTAGGTTACGTAAATAGTGTGGTCTCTTCAAGTAAGAGGACTGGTGACGTAGTGTGAGCTTCCTTTGGCGTTGGTCAGAGTGTTCGTTGCATCAGCAGGCAGTGTTCTCTTGTATGGCAAGAGTTTAAAGGAAGCAAAAAGCAGAGGGGGGTCTCGGAACGGGGTCAAAAACACAGGGTATCGTGTCTGTGTAGATTGTAGGATCCAGATGTACACAATAAGGAACAATGAAGGAGTTGAAATTCCTCCCTTAACTATCGAAAAGGGTTGAGGAGGAAACTTTTCATTTTAGAAGTGTTGGTTTCGCTTGGCCTTTAAGTATGATTTCCCACTTGTCTGATCAATCCAAAAATAGGTGATGTAAGTGCGGAGTCGGATTTTTTTTATTAGAGTTTATTTAAAATAATTCATCTTAACTTTATCTGGGAATTTGCCTCTGCATTTTGCAACGAACAATGATTTCTAAATTGTTCTGTGATCGAAAAATGCATTTCTTTATCAATGCCTCGACGTTATATTGTTCAGTAACTGCAATCTCTACTAGTTTAAAATCATAAAGCATTTCCATTATCTAGTGTAAATAAAAGGAACTCCGATTTAGATTAGTCTCAGTTCATGATATGCAAATAAAAAAGCATAAAAATAAAACGAAACATGCTTTGATCTGCGTGGCCATGATTGTGCAAGATTCCAGCTTTGGCTGCAGCACTCGTTGTGAAATTAACCATTTCATTCAGCATGTTCAGTGACATATAGCCACATCTCACGCAGGACACTGAGCAAGTCTCTTAGAGCGTGCATCATTTTCCTTCCTCGAGTAGACGTAAACACAGTTGGCCAACTTCGAACACCCCCGAATAGCATCTACTGGACTTTGGGACACCGGAGAATGTAAATGTGTGAATAGCTTTAGATGTCTGGGATTTTAACATAAGGATATAACTACCCATGGGGACGTCTACTGCAGGAGCAAGAGGCCCCTAAGTGCTGTGCCCCAAAGGGTTATGTCAAGGACATATAGCTGTTGACTCTGATTGTGTGAGCTTGATAATGTTCCAAGTTGGAAACTCCTACTCTGGTGAAGCCTGTGAACACATCATGCCGATGGAATTCGCATTTTACTAAACAAATTGCACTGGCTATCACCTGAATGCCAGATTTGGACTAACATTATTAAAATAGAGATATGAACATCTAAGAATTCCTTAAATTAATGGAATTGAACTTCTATTAAAACACATAAAGATATTAAGAAAGAGGGAAATAGAACATGTGAAAAAGAAATGCATGTTGCTGTAGTCTGAATTATGTTTTAGCAAACACGTGATGATGGACGGAATGCTGAAACTTTTCAGACATTCACCCCCAGTCACGGATATGGGTTGAATCCATCATTGTTCTTTAGCTCATTTCGCCACCCCAGATCAGACCCAGCTATATTCAAATCGGTCTTGACCCTGTGCCTCATGGAAACAGTCCAGCCCAACTGCCAAGCCAAGTCTTCCCTGGACCAGAAACAAGCATCTTGGGACAGGTTTCGGGGTAACACCTCTCATCAGCCAGGCTAGCTTGCATCTAGTGGCAAAGTGAGCAAAGGATCCACGTCTGGGCATACCCTGCCAACTTAGGGTGAACAAAGCAAACACAAGGAGATGATGGACGGCGCGCAGAAACTTTTCAGACACTCACCCCCGTCACACATCTGAGTTGAATCCATCATCGCTCTTGAGCTCACTTCGTCACCCCAGTTCAGCCCCAGCCATATGCAAATAAATCTTGACCCTGTTCCTTATGGGGACAGTCCAGCCCGAACTGCCAAGCCAGGTCTTCTCTGGACCAGAAACAAGCATCCTGGGACTGGTTTTGGGGTAACACCCCTCATCAGGCAGGCTAGCTTGAATCCAGTGGCAAAGTGAGCAAAAGACCCACGTCGGGGCATACCCTTACAACTGAGGGCGAACAAAGCAAACACAAGGAGATGATGGACGGAGCGCTGAAACTTTTCAGACACTCATCCCAGTCACAGATCTGGGTTGAATCCATCATCATTCTTTAGCTCACTTCCCCACCCGAGTTTAGCCCTAGCCAAATGCAAATCAGTCTTGACCCTGTTCCTTATGGGAACAGTCCAGCCCTAACTGCTAAGGCAGGTCTTTCCTGGACCGGAAACAAGCATCCTTGGATCGGTTTCGGGTCAACACCACTCATCTGCCAGGTTAGCTTGAATGCAGTGGCACAGTGAGTACGGGTCCCACGTTTGGGCATACCCTTGGCCACTTAAGGTGAACATAGGAAACACACAAGATGATGGACGGAGTGCTGAAACGTTTCAATCATTCACCCCCAGTCACAGATCTGGGTTTAATCCATCATTCTTTTGCTCACTATGCCACCCCAGTTTGAACCCATCCATATGCAAATCAGTCTTGACCCTGTTCCTCAGGGGAACAGTCCAGCCTGAACTGCCAGGCCATGTTTCATGTTCAAGCAACAATAGTTGAGACTAGTTCACTAGAAGCGAAACTCTTTTTCTGTGAAGGGTTGTAAAGCAAATTGAAGCAAGACTTTTCGCCACTGGTTTATCGTCCTACCAAGTGTAATGAGTTCATAGACTTAATAGTATTGTGGCTCCTTGCTTTCCTGTATGTCATTCAGAAAATACCTAAGTATTACTAGTCTGATCTATGTTCAAATACAAAAAAGTTATTGAGGCTTCCGAACCCATGCTATTAGGCAGTATAAAATGTCCATAGCTACATAAGAGCGAGAAAGAAAGTGTTTTTACAGTTTATGTTTGCATTGCAGAATGCACAGTATTTTCTACAACGTTATAGGAGTGAATATAGATCATTTAAATGTCAAACATATGTAACATTGCCCTCTGAAACATTGTAGCAAATGGAAAATTTGATTAATCAGTTAATGGTTCTATGCTTTTTCAGGCACTGTGAGGTTCCATGCACACAACTTCTTGGGTCTATTTTAGAAATCATCATGAAATTATTTGTTTAGATTTGCTATATATTTAGTTTTTTTTAGAGTTTTGCATAGTGGAAACTAGACCGAAGGTATCCGAGTGCTTACATGAGCACTAGTTGCGTTACAGATGGATGCATGATTTTTTTTTGTTAGGCATGTGGAGATTAGTGATTTACCCAGAATCACATGATGTTGAGTGACCCTGCCGAAGCTCAAGCCCGGTTCCCCAGCTCCGAGGTAGACCGCTCTAGCCGTTAGGCCACATCTAATTTCAAAGTAACATGGTGGACCGTAAATATACATACATTAAAAATATTATGTTGTGATGGGTCAATTCTCTTCTCAAAAGTTAATTGTTGTCCTCAATCTATCCACATGTGGCTCATAATCAATCAATCAATCATTCAGAGCTCTATATAGCGCGCTACTCACCCGTGAGGGTCTCAAGGTGCTGGGAGGTGGGGGGAGCGGCTACGGATCAGTCGAAAAGCAAGGTCTTGAGGTCCTAATAAATAATAGTTGGTGATTCATGAAGAAAGCAAGGGTTTGGTACTGTAGGGATTGTGGGATAAATATTAAAATGAGATTTTTTCATATATGTATTGTACTGAAATTAAATAGAAAATGAAATATTGCAATCTGCATTATGATATGGGTTGGAGATGAATTTGGTTTTGGATTTAGTGCTGGGCTGTGTGACACAGAGAGTGGAGGATTTGATTGACAGGAGAATAGACAGTGGTTAAAAAATGACAGCTTTTCTTACACCTTTTTCTTTGTTGTACTGTTAATTTGTCTTTTGGTTCTTGTTTTGGACCTTGTGGCACAAAGGGTAGCTGATATTCCAATTAGAGTTTAAACAGTGGTTTACAAAAAAATCTTTCTAATGGAATGGAAACTTGATTTCCAGTTCCAGGTAGGACCCCCTGGCACTATGTTTTTGGCAGTCTTTGAAACAATTGTTTAGTTAGAGGATGAAACATGGCAACCGGTTTTTCACTGAGAGTTGATTAATTGAGAGCGACAATATGATAATGTCCTCGTGAGTATAAAAATCAATGAGGATTGGGTTTTTAACCTAAATCAAAAGGTGTGACTTTTTGATCCAAGGTGTTTATTAAATGTCTCATCAGATTTAATTGTTACAAACAGAAATTGCGTATATTATTGCAGATGTCGAATACAGGTGAGTTTATACTGACTATGCTAAGGATTTACGAGCAAAAAGCACATATTTTGGCAGTATAAACCATAGTCGAGTTTGAATTAAGTTTGGCCTTGTATGATTAAATAATTAAGAATGAAGAAAATGAAATTGTACTGAAAATTACAGAGAGTAGAAATGGAGATAAAATCAATTGTGATTTTTTAAATCAAATAGTTTAAAAAAAAAACAGATGGCAGGATTTTATAATCTAAGAATATATATATAATGGGAAATATCATCAAATTAGATACCTATTTAGGATTGTAAGTATAGAGCTATTACACCTCTATGACAAATGCTTTTTTTGTCAAACGTAAATATTAGTGAGAATATATTGTTTTCCTCCAAAGAGAAAATCTAAACTATAGAATGTTCATGAATGCAATAACGTAGAGAAAATACATTATATGCTGTACTTCAGTTAAGTAGTAACTCGTGAAAAATCTGAGTTAAAATGATGTACGATACGAGACAATATTAGAGTGTATAAATGTAGATAATTAATTCAGTTCTGATTTGGAATACACCATGTATAACGAAATAATTTGATCTAAGAACGTGATTTTTGTAATGTTTAAGAGATTGGCTCTCTTACATGTGTAATAGGATCACTTGAGCTCAAATATATTTGCCATTGCACTAGGCTATGCACGGACTAGGAGTACTATGTACATTATTTAAAAAACAAAGATGTGTTTTAACTGTTTACGATGTACATATATCGTCCCATCGGATCACCAAAATCCTTTTTGCAATCACTAAATGATAATTTATTATCCTGGTCCCTTAAATATGCCCACTTCCTAGTGTTCGGAGACTTCAATCACCATTTGGGTAAATCAGTGAAATCAGAGGCTAATCCCTCCTGGACACTCTATCCACCCTAGATCTTGCCCCTAATCCGTTTACACCCTCCCACCAGGCAGGTCACATTCTGGATAAGATTTTCTCCAGTACTATGCTTAAACTAGATGACCTGCTGCCACTAACCTGGTTAGATCACTGCTTAGTAAGTTTTCACTGGCCAGAACGTTCCAAAAAGCTTTTCTCCTTTGTTGAAACAAAAACTCGGACGAAAGCCTTTAATAAAATTCGGTCTGCTAATCTGAAGGCTGCCATAGAAATGTCCTCTCCAATACTTTCAGAGGATGCTGAGGCAGACGCCAGTCAGCTAGACACATGGATTACCCAGAATATAGATGAGCTAGCTCCTCCCATGGAATGCCGCTTTCTAAGATCCAAGCAGTCAGCCCCCTGGTTAAACGACAGGCTGAGGTCAACCAAAAAACACTGCGAGTGCCTGGAAATGAGATGGCGTAAAGAGTATAATCTAGAAAACAAACTTATCTATAAATTAGCTCTCAAGGAATATTATGCTAAGGATAATTTAGAGAAAAAAAGCCTTCTTTTAGAGGAAAATTGAGAATCAGATAAAAAATCCAAAATAATTGTTAAAATAGTAAAGACATTCTTAAATACGGAAGCAACCATGCAACACCAACAACACACAGCAGAGTGGATCACCTGAATGGCAGTTTTCTTTCATGAAATAATTGCTTTGATTCAAGCCACTCTAACGGACTCACCACAGGATGAGTCCTACGCCTTCAAATGGCCTGCTCTTGGGCTAACCATGACTAAAATACCTCCTCTCCTCCATTTCCCACCTATATCCATAGCTGTGTCCTTGTTGGCCATCAGGTGTTTAAAGTCGGGTTCCCCAGCTGATCTGTGCCCACCCGACTCATGGCCGATGTGCCTCAAGCCATCAGCTCAGTGCTTAATAAAGTCCTAAAAGCATCACTCACATTAGAAATAATGCCTCATAAATGAAACCATGCAAAATTTCTCCCTCTACTTAAGCCATCCACCAATCTTAAGGTCCAAGCCAACTTCAGACCTACCTCTCTCCTTCCTGCCTTTTTGAATGTGTTAAAAAAAAAGATGTCAACTCAATGATATCAGGCCACCTTGAAAGTAACAATATACTGCACCCCAGTCAATCCGGCTTTACACCAAACTATAGCACAGAATCAGCCTTGCCAGAGGTAACTGATTACATCAAGGAGAAGCTGGATGGGGTGGGCAAGGTTGTCTTGTTCATTCTGGATCTTTCAGCAGCTTTCGATACCGTCCCCATGACAGACTTCTAGCTCGTCTCCACAATATTAGAATTGGAGGAATGGCATTAAAATGGCTGACCTCCTTCTTTGAAAATAGAAGCCAAGAGGTATGGATTCCCACTTTTGACTCCCCTATACTCCTATACAGTTGGTCTCTCCCCCTGGGCGCAGCATTGAGCCCTACACTTTTTAATGTCTACAGGGCCCCTCTGGCCACTTTGGCTGAATCACTTGGTGCCAAAGTGATATTGTATGCTGCCGACATGCAGCTACTTTTCTCTTGCAGAAGGTACATGCGTGCTGCATAGCGTCTAGCGCGTCTATATCGCTATTTATTTTAAAAATCCCTATCTGATATTTTGGTTCATATTTTATTTGTCTTATCCCCTGTTCTTAATGGGTCATCTTAAACGCCCCTTACCTGCACTATAAATCGGGTCCCCCACCGCTGTTTGGCGGGCCAGGTTCCTCGGGTGGGTTTGGTTCTGGGCGCCATATTGAAGTGGTGCACTTTGGATTCAGGGTACATCGTTGAGCGCTCTAGCGCTCTGGCTGAGGCGAGGGACGCCTACTTAAGGCGAGCAGAAGCGCGAGCGTCTTAGAAGGTACATGCGTGCTTCATAGCGCCTAGCGCGTCTATATCGCTATTTATTTAAAAAATCCCTATCTGATATTTTGGTTCATATTTTATTTGTCTTATCCCCTGTTCTTAATGGGTCATCTTAAACGCCCCTTACCTGCACTATAAATCGGGTCCCCCACCGCTGTTTGGCGGGCCAGGTTCCTCGGGTGGGTTTGGTTCTGGGCGCCATATTGAAGTGGTGCACTTTGGATTCAGGGTACATCGTTGAGCGCTCTAGCGCTCTGGCTGAGGCGAGGGACGCCTACTTAAGGCGAGCAGAAGCGCGAGCGCCTTAGAAGGTACATGCGTGCTGCATAGCGTCTAGCGCGTCTATATCGCTATTAATTTTAAAAATCCCTATCTGATATTTTGGTTCATATTTTATTTGTCTTATCCCCTGTTCTTAATGGGTCATCTTAAACGCCCCTTACCTGCACTATAAATCGGGTCCCCCACCGCTGTTTGGCGGGCCAGGTTCCTCGGGTGGGTTTGGTTCTGGGCACCATATTGAAGTGGTGCACTTTGGATTCAGGGTACATCGTTGAGCGCTCTAGCGCTCTGGCTGAGGCGAGGGACGCCTACTTAAGGCGAGCAGAAGCGCGAACGCCTTAGAAGGTACATGCGTGCTGCATAGCGTCTAGCGCGTCTATATCGCTATTTATTTTAAAAATCCCTATCTGATATTTTGGTTCATATTTTATTTGTCTTATCCCCTGTTCTTAATGGGTCATCTTAAACGCCCCTTACCTGCACTTTAAATCGGGTCCCCCACCGCTGTTTGGCGGGCCAGGTTCCTCGGGTGGGTTTGGTTCTGGGCGCCATATTGAAGTGGTGCACTTTGGATCCAGGGTACATCGTTGAGCGCTCTAGCGCTCTGGCTGAGGCGAGGGACGCCTACTTAAAGCTCCCTCTACCGCGCAGCGGATCAGCGCAGCGGGCGCGCCTTCCCTGCGCCTGAGTCGCGCCAGAGTCCTGCCCGTCTGCGCCCGTCAGCGCGAAGGAAGTGCGGGGTGCGGCAGGACTCTATCTTTTATGCCTTGCTACATGGCTACATCTATTACCAGGTATTACAGAGAAGACCTGCTGGCTATTCGAGCGTGTCTCCCTACCTGCTCCTTACCTTTAGTAGCACCGCTATGTGGCCCTTACCGCTGCACTTGTTGCAGCTGGCGACTGCCTTCCCCTTCCCGTATCCGCTCTTTAGAAATACCATCCCGGCAGAATCGCTTGCCTGGGGTGAGCGCCATTAGTATATGTAGCCTAAATGTCAGGTCTCTGGTTAAACATCATATGGAGATCTTCGACATCCTTACTAATGACTCCCCGGATGTGTTTTTTATGACCGAGACCTGGCTACAGGATGCAGATACCTCTATATTAAACTTAGCTTTTCCCCCTGACTATGCCGTGTTTACCCTTAATCGCGGCTCGAGAGGGGGTGGAATCGCTATGGCAGTAAAGCGCCGTTACCCCTGTGAATGGAAAGTTAATGTTAATGTTAATGTTATGGTGATTTGTATAGCGCACGGCTGCCTCAGCCAAGGGGCGTCCCGGCGCTGTGAACAAACAATTTACAGAAGAAGAGAGGCGCAGAAATGGAACAGTTAAAGAAGAGATGAGTTATAAAATGGAAAAGTTATTGAAAAAGATGGGTTTTGACAGCCTTTCTGAAGGCTAAGAGATCCTGTATCCCACGGATAGCTTCAGGCAGGCTATTCCATAACTTGGCCGCCAGAAAGCTAAAGGAACGGCCGCCCACTCTGGCCAGTCTGGTGCGGGGAATGATTGCAAGATGCTGCCCCTCTGAACGGAGCGATCTTCTAGGGATGTATTCTGACAAAAGCGGGCAAAGCATTGGGGGAGAGGAGGTTTTAAGAATTTTAAAAGCTAGGCACAATGCCTTAAACTGGACCCTTTTGCCCACCGGGAGCCAGTGCAGTTTTCTCAAGGCTCCAGATACCGAAGAATAGCGCGGGAGACCTACCAGAGCCCTGGCTGCCGCATTCTGAACTCTCTGCAATCTAGTGATTTCAGCTAGATTTGCCCCCAATAAAAGAGAGCTGGCATAGTCCAGTCTGGAAAGGATGGTCGCCTGGACAATTAATTGGCGGGTGCGGCAGTCAAAGAACTTCAGAATGGGCCTGATGTTACGCAAAATGCCAAAGCACGTGGCAGCTACTTTTTTAGTGTGGTGAGTGAACTTTAAAGCACAGTCCACCCAGACTCCCAAATTTTTGACGCATTCCTTCGGCATAGGGGGTGGGCCTAAGACATCAGGCCACCAGTTGTCACCCCAGGTCGAAGTGTTTTTACCCAGGAGCAATATCTCCGTTTTCCCGGCGTTTAATTGAAGGAAATTCGCCGTCATCCAGTCGGTGATGTCAGTAAGTGTCTGTTTAAAGTGATGAGCCTCCAGACCACTGCTGTCATTAAGTGACACCACCAACTGGGTATCATCTGCATAGGATACAAGTGCCAGACCGTTTCTTTTAGCCACCTCCGCCAAAGGGCGGACATATACATTGAACAGGGTGGGGCTCAGGGAAGAGCCTTGCGGCACTCCCTGTCCAATGCTATGTTCCTCCGAGATGTAGAGGGGGGTAGAGACTCTGAAAGACCTGTTGGCGAGGAAGTCTCTAAACCATCCCAGAGCTGTCCCTGTAATACCGACTTCCTCCAATCTCGTCAAGAGGACCTCGTGCGACACCGTATCGAAGGCAGCACTAAGGTCCAGCAGGACCAGTGCTGCCGTACCGCCGGTGTCGAGAATGGTACGGAGATCCTCTGAAACACTGAGCAAGGCGGTCTCGGTGCTATGACCCGCTCTAAACCCGTGTTGGGAGTCATCCAAGATGTTATTGGTGAGGAGGAAGTCGGATAAAATGTTGTTGACATGTGCCTCGATGATTTTGGCAGGCCAGGGAAGCAAGGAGATGGGTCTGAAGTTCTCAGGAAGCAAGGGATCTAAAGTGGGTTTTTTTAGAATGGGGGAAACCCAAGCCTGCTTCCATTTGGAGGGAACTTTAGCGGTCGAAAGGGACATATTGATGATGTCACGGATGTGTTCGATGATAAATTCGTGGGCTTCACAAAAGGTATCCGGTTTTAGGGGATCGGCCGGGGAGCCAGATTTAATCTTTTTGCAGATTTTGAGGAAACTCTCTCGCTCGAGCGTAGGTAGAGAGGAGAGAGAGGGCCTGGTAGGGTCAAAGCTAGCCAATGTCTGCGGATATTTAGGAAAGGTGTCATAAATTTTCTTGATTTTATTAGTGAAGAAATTAGCCATATTATTACAAAGGTCGGGAGAAATGATAGTGGTGTTAACGTTTTTTTTTGCAGTAAGGTCTTTCAGGATTTTAAATACAGCTTTCGAGGTGTTGGAGCTGTTACTGATTTCATTGGCATAATATGCCGCCCTAGTTCTGCAAACCTTACGATGGTAAGTTTTTTGGAGCAGGACATAATCCTGTTTGAGGTTAACATCGTAGTTTTTTCTCCAGCACCTCTCTGCCTTTTTGCATTCCTTTTTCAGAGTTGCTAATTCGATATTATACCAAGGGCTGGTTGTATGGGTGCGGACCTTGGTACATCTAGCCGGGATCAAGGTATCCAGTGCCTGGGTGATCCAGAGGCAGAACTGATCATAACCTACGTCCAGATCTTCACTAGGGGGTGGGGGATTTAATACCAGGAGATTGTGTAGATCTTCAAGACGAAGTTTTCTCCATGGCCGTTTCTGGACTAATGGGGTAGGCACCGCTACAGGTCTCAGGTTACAAGAAATGGACAGAGTAACTAGATGGTGATCAGTCCAGGTCATAGGGATTGGCAATCCTACTGAACAGCTAGTGATGTTGGAAAATATGGGGTCAAGAAGGTGTCCCGCTCTATGGGTGGGGCCAGTCACAAATTGATTAAGTTGAAAGGCCGCAAGATCAGCAAGAAAAGTGGTAATCTTGGGCTCGGATTCCCTGTCAAGATGAAGATTGAGATCACCTATGATCGTAAAATTAGCTGTTTTAAGAATGTTAGTGTCCAAAAACTGTAAACGTGAATTAATAAAAGGAGTATCAGCGCCAGGGGGTCTATAGATCAAAAGGCCCGTTGCGCAGAACTGTGGGTTAACTTTGATCGAGAACCGTGCGCTTTCACTGCCTTTAATGTCCACTTTGCTAAGCTGGCAATCAAGATGGGATCTGATTATAAGCGCCAACCCCCCCCCTCTCGTGCTCCTATTCACCGTGTGAATGGTATATCCCGTGGGGGTCGCTAAGTTGCAGACCGAGTCCATTTCATCGAGAAGCCACGTCTCAGTCATGAACAGGGCATCGAGAGAGTGGTCAGTAAGAAGGTCAGAAATTTCGGAATGATGCTTATGCATAGATCTAACATTAAGATGACCTATCCTGAAAGTGTGGATCTTGGGAAGTTTGGGTTTAGTTTTTATAGTGGAGCATAATTGAGAGGGATTTAATAGGGGATGTCGTATATGGGCCGGGTTGCGTCTAGCACAGGAACAAGTAGGGTGCTGAAGACCCAAGAGCTCAGCTTTGGAATAGCACATCTTACCGCTACACCAGCAGAGGGAAAGACCAGGATGACTGGCGCCTGGCGCTGCCTTAGCGCGGACGGGCGCAGACGGGCAGCTCTTTGGCGGGTCTTCGGCGGGTTGCGCGCGATCGCTGCGCGCCCGAAGAGCTGCGAGGGCTAAGTAGCCTCCAGGAAGTACAACACTAGAGCGCTAACCGCTCTTCCTGCAGGGCAACCGGAAGTGCCCCTACGAGGAGATGCAGGGAGGCGGCTCCAGCAACTGTCAGTAAGGCGTGTGGTGCAGGGGGAAAGTGTATTTTAAAAAGTCACAATAATCACAGGCGCAAATCAAGTTTTCTAGAATAACAGCATACAATAAGTAAGTTTTAAAAACGAGCGCTTTCTTTATCTTACTGCCCAAGGTCTGAACACAAAACGGGTCGGGGACACTGCCACTGCCTCCTTCCCGCAGCGCGCTGCAGCCCTGCTCAGCCTAAGTAGCCTCCAGGAAGTACAACACTAGAGCGCTAACCGCTCTTCCTGCAGGGCAACCGGAAGTGCCCCTACGAGGAGATGCAGGGAGGCGGCTCCAGCTACTGTCAGTAAGGCGTGTGGTGCAGGGGGAAAGTGTATTTTAAAAAGTCACAATAATCACAGGCGCAAATCAAGTTTTCTAGAATAATAGCATACAATAAGTAAGTTTTAAAAACGAGCGCTTTCTTTATCTTACTGCCCAAGGTCTGAACACAAAACGGGTCGGGGACACTGCCACTGCCTCCTTCCCGCAGCGCGCTGCAGCCCTGCTCAGCCTAAGTAGCCTCCAGGAAGTACAACACTAGAGCGCTAACCGCTCTTCCTGCAGGGCAACCGGAAGTGCCCCTACGAGGAGATGCAGGGAGGCGGCTCCAGCAACTGTCAGTAAGGCGTGTGGTGCAGGGGGAAAGTGTATTTTAAAAAGTCACAATAATCACAGGCGCAAATCAAGTTTTCTAGAATAACAGCATACAATAAGTAAGTTTTAAAAACGAGCGCTTTCTTTATCTTACTGCCCAAGGTCTGAACACAAAACGGGTCGGGGACACTGCCACTGCCTCCTTCCCGCAGCGCGCTGCAGCCCTGCTCAGCCTAAGTAGCCTCCAGGAAGTACAACACTAGAGCGCTAACCGCTCTTCCTGCAGGGCAACCGGAAGTGCCCCTACGAGGAGATGCAGGGAGGCGGCTCCAGCAACTGTCAGTAAGGCGTGTGGTGCAGGGGGAAAGTGTATTTTAAAAAGTCACAATAATCACAGGCGCAAATCAAGTTTTCTAGAATAACAGCATACAATAAGTAAGTTTTAAAAACGAGCGCTTTCTTTATCTTACTGCCCAAGGTCTGAACACAAAACGGGTCGGGGACACTGCCACTGCCTCCTTCCCGCAGCGCGCTGCAGCCCTGCTCAGCCTAAGTAGCCTCCAGGAAGTACAACACTA
Source organism: Lissotriton helveticus (assembly GCF_964261635.1). Lineage (NCBI taxonomy): Eukaryota > Metazoa > Chordata > Amphibia > Caudata > Salamandridae > Lissotriton > Lissotriton helveticus. The sequence continues at coordinate 316,361,163 of NC_136069.1, forward strand.
GAGCGCTAACCGCTCTTCCTGCAGGGCAACCGGAAGTGCCCCTACGAGGAGATGCAGGGAGGCGGTTCCAGCAACTGTCAGTAAGGCGTGTGGTGCAGGGGGAAAGTGTATTTTAAAAAGTCACAATAATCACAGGCGCAAATCAAGTTTTCTAGAATAACAGCATACAATAAGTAAGTTTTAAAAACGAGCGCTTTCTTTATCTTACTGCCCAAGGTCTGAACACAAAACGGGTCGGGGACACTGCCACTGCCTCCTTCCCGCTAAAGCTAAAGCTTCCGGGAAGTGAATGTGCTCGGTTTAAAATTTCTTTTACTCACTGCTACAGCTTTACAGGCCTTTTAATATATCGTCCTCCGGGCTGCGATGCTGCCTTTAGGGCCGCTCTCCCGGATGTTATTAGTTCAGAGGCTCTTGGCTGTGCGAATTTTAATGTGCTAGGTGACCTCAACTTGCACTTTGACTGCCCATCTCAGCCCTCTATTCGGAGCTGTCTGGCTGATTTAGAAGCCTTGCAGCTCTTACAGAGGGTGACTTTCCCCACCCATCAGGGCGGGTATATATTGGATCCGTTTTTTACTAATTCAGAAGAAATAAATATATGCCCACCTATCCAGCTGATCTGGACTGACCATATGTTGGTGAAAGCAACTATTCCTATGTCTGAACCCTTCTTTATACTTCAGAATAAAACCACCCATATACGACAGTGGAATAAATTAAAGTTAGAAGATTTTTATCTTCTATTGGAGAAGGCACCCTTGCCTCCCTTCTCCGATGTCAGCAGCGGCTACGAATCATTCTGTAACTGGATTGTCACTGCCCTTGACTCTTTAATCCCCTTGGTCCGATCCAATGGTCGGACTAAAGTTCACAGCCCATGGTACGATGAGACCTTAGCGTCTCTTAAGAGAGAATGTAGGCAGGCAGAAAGACGGTGGAGAAAATCCTTTGACCCCGCGCTTAAAATCTGCTATTCAACGCAAACTAAGCTATACCATAGAGCGGTTTGCAGAGCCCGCGCCGCCTACTATGCTCAGGAGTTTTGGAATAGCCCCAACCCCTCCAAACTGATTTTTAAGGTCCTAAAGGACCTCATGACCAAGAGGGCCACCGCAGCGGAAATATGCACAGATTCACACTGTGAAAGTCTGGCATCTTTCTTCATCGAAAAGGTGCAAGCAATTTATCGCACTTTCCCAACTTATTTGCAAAACTCGGACCCAGCTGGTTGCCCTATGGGGGATGATGTGGTCTTGGACCTGCTGGCCCCCCTCTCCGAGGAGGGGTTTGATTTATTAAGCCAGAAAATTAAATCTGGTTCCCCTGCGGATCCACTCAAACCTGTTCAGTTTAAGAACATGCAGGCGGCATGTCGTACACCAGTGCTAGCCCTCATCAACTTATCGCTGGTCTCAGGGATCGTACCCACCAGGTGGAAGCAGGCGGTAGTTACACCCATCCTAAAAAAGGCTTCCCTAGATCCTGTTAAGCCTGAGAACTACCGCCCCATTTCACTGTTGCCGTGGGCCGCCAAAGTTACTGAGGCCCATGTGAATGGGATTTTGGCTGACCATCTTGCCAAAGCCAACATCTTGGACCCCACTCAAAATGGGTTTCGTGCGGGCCACAGCACGGAGACTGCCTTGCTGTTTATGGTTGAACATCTGCGCTCCGTGCTGGATACTGGTCGAACAGCGGCACTCCTATTATTAGACCTGAGTGCCGCGTTCGACACGGTTTCACACGAGATCCTTTTGCGGCGGCTAGAGGAAGCGGGTGTTAGAGGGTCCGCCTTGTGTTGGTTCCGGTCCTTCCTCTCTGACAGATCATTCCAGGTTGCTATTCCACCCGGCAAATCTACCTCTTACCCGTTGACACTGGGGGTCCCACAGGGATCATCCCTGAGTCCCACTTTATTTAACTTGTACGTTAGACCGCTGGCTGCGGTAGTCAAGCGTTGGGGATTGACAATGGTCTCGTACGCGGATGACACGCAGCTGGCGGTCACGTTGAGTGGGGACTCAGATGTAGAGGCCCTCAGGTTCTGCGAGGGTCTACGTGCGGTGGCCAATTGGATGAATTTGAACTGTCTCCAATTGAACACTATGAAGACAGAGGTCATGGTTGTGGGAAAGAAGGTAGGATGGTGGAATGATAACTGGTGGACTTCCGAATTGGGAATGATCCCTTCTCCTGCAATGGAGATAAGAAATCTTGGGGTCTGGCTGGACCCCACTCTCAGTTTCACCTGCCATACCAAGAGGGTGGCAGCCTCTTGCTATGGCACTATTAGGGGACTTAGACCTATATTTAAATTTTTCGATGCCCCCACCAGACAGTTAGTGGTTCAGGCCTCAGTACTATCTAGGATAGACTATGCCAGTGCGCTGCTGGCAGGAATCAATCAGGCTGAACTTACGCGGCTGCAGCGAGTGCAGAGCGCAGCAGCCAGAGTGGTGGTGGGTTTGCCCAGGCGATGTTCGGTTTCGAGAACACTCCAAGTGCTCCACTGGCTGCCTGTTGGTCAGAGGATCGAGTTCAAGGTGCTTTGCCTGGCTTTTAAAATCTTAAAAGGCATGGCCCCCTTAATCCTGATGAACCTCTTGACCCCTTACGTCCCCTCCCGATCCTTGAGATCGTTGGGTCAGAACTTGTCGGTTGTCCCACGTTTCAGGTCGAGTAGGACAGGTGGCCGCTCCTTTCGAGTAGTGGCCGCAAAGTTGTGGAACTCCCTTCCCGCTGAGACTCGGGCACTGGATGATCTACTCCAGTTCAGGCTGGGCTATCAAAACTTTTCTTTTCAATAAAAATCTTTGATTGAGTCTCTTTTATGCTGTGTTGTGTATACCTTCTTATGGCGCCAGGACACCCCTTTGCTGGGGCAGCTGTGCGCGGTACAAAAATAATTAACATAACATAACATAAAGGGGCGGAATTTGATGGAGAAATCATTAAAGCTTGTCTAGTTAATGTGTTCTACTGGCTAGCAATTAACCAAGTAAAATGTAACCCAGAGAAGTCAGCGATAGTTTTCTTTGGCACATCGCCGTCAGATATCTGGAGGTCACGGTGGCCCCAAGATGTCTCTCCCTCAGCCTCTCTTATTAATACAGTAACACATTTGGGCTTTGTCCTTCTACAGACGTTGAGAACATTTCTGCCAGTGCTCTCGTTTGAATCCAGGAAAACAGTGGTTCAGGTGTTGATAACCTCCAGACTGGATTATGGAAATGCCTTGTATATGGGGCTACCAGAATATCTTTAAAAAAAGCTGCAGGTAGTCTAGAATGCGGCCGCCAGATTAATTCTCAATCTTGCCTCTAGGACCTGCATATCTCCACATCTGAGATCACTCCACTGGCTCCCTTGAGAAAGAGGATTCAGTTCAAGACACTGGCCCTGACGCATAAAGTGCTACATGATAATGGTGCAGCATATCTTAGAATGAGGCTCTCCTGCTATTTGCCCGCCAAAACTCTTTGTTCAACTTTAGCCCATTTGGTCACCGTCCCCAAGATCCATTGCTCTAGAATCAGGAGTAGAGCCTTCTCGTATCTCGGACCCAATTCCTGGAATCAACTCCCACTGGCACTTCGGGCCAAGATGAATCTCTCAATTTTCAGGAAGAACCAAAAACATGGTTGTTCGGCATCTGAGGATGTTCTTCGCCCATTTGTTTACTGTGTATATGAACTGTTATTTAGCACCGGGACACTCCTTTGAGTCGTCTCCACTCAAAGGTTGTATCTGTGTATGCATATTGATTGTGTATATGTGTTTTACAGCCTTGAAAAAGGTGTTTTTACCTCGAAACACGTGTTGGCTGTCTGGTTGTCTTTTTTAAAGCCTGTGCAGATTCAGGAGCAAAGAATAATTAAATAAAATGATCTATTGGAGAAAACAAATTGGCGTACAGCAGGTTTGGAGTACAGATTGTATAATGATAACTGAAACATTGTATTGAATCTCCTCCATCGGAGAAGAATTGATTGCGTAAAAGGCACCATATAGGTATTGTTGCTGATGGTTTAGCATGCCTGGATGATTATTCAATGCCTCAAATGATTAATAAAATAAATACTCATAGTAGAATGTTAATTTTTTATATGTTTAAGGAAAAATATTTAATGGTAAGTTATTTTCTATATATATGTACTTTATTTTGTGTTTGTTTTGGATAGGGGAATTTATATATAACTCCTCCAAAGTCCAATACTTTCCCTACTGTCGCTTATGTTGGAGTGGGAATAGAAAAGTTTAAACCCACAAATTCCCACCGTATCCCTATTCTTGCTCAGAATGAAACCTCCAAAGAACAACACTGTTGCTCAGGTTGGAGTGCAGATGACCCCTCCAAGTTTATAGGATTTGTTTAAAATGTATATACATATATATACATATATAAACTTCAAACCATTCCTCGCTATGACCTCTGCCTCTGGATGGTGGCGGGATGCCGGCAAGGTCACTTCCCTTTTTAACCAGACACCATACAATCCTTCTTTCCAAAACATTGCGCCGAACCCCAATTTGCTTTTTAAAGCGTGCTTTATTCCATCAAGTTGTGGCAAATAACTCTCGATGCGTTTCGAAACCCAAGGTTCCTTGGTCACGGGACAGTTTGAAGTTTACTCTTGTCACATGATATAGTGCATAAAATTTAAACAATATAAAGAAAGGACTACATTGCTGCCAAGTTTGTATGATTAGCATCACCGCCATCTTAAAATGGTGTACTTAACCACTTCGACGCTGATGACGAGCTCAGCTCGTCATGAGGTAAACCTCTCCTACGCTCATGACGAGCTGAGCTCGTCATGAACACATAGGTTTCCGTTTGCGCTTAGCGCACAGTGGAAATATGCGCCGCATTGATGCGGTTAAACTGGGTATTTACAAGCTTTTTGTGCAACAGTTCAATTTTCAAGTATTTCAATGTAAGTTAAATAATTATTTTGACACTAATTAATGCACATGAAAATTACAAGTGTAATAGTCAAATTATGAACCAATAACTTATATGTCTAAAATAGACACATTTCATTATTAATATATCATATTTCAAGCCTAAAAAAACACTTGAATTTTATACATAAATTCTACCCAAGTGTGTAAAGAAACTCAATTCACATCTCTGCATTGTCAACGCAATCAATTCTGCCCAAGTGGACTAATTATCACCAAAACGGATTGTATTTCCAGTTCATTCTTTAACACCAAATCATGTGACTTAATCTGCACTTCTTTCAAAACATAGCAAAAGCTCGGTCTCCTATAAAACAATAAACCAAATATACACATCAATAAAATGGTCTTGTACCAACATTTAAAAACAAACTATAAACATCTCCTCACGAGAGGCAGCACGACATTACATTTTTTGTATTTACATTTCAATATATCTTAAAGGTCAGATCAAATTTAATCTCAGCCGAGATGAACTGATAGTTCCTCATCTTTATTAATGCCCCTCGGGTGCACAGTTTCATATTTTATTTTCAGTCGTGATTCCAATATGCGCAGTTCCCGAATTCTGTTCTCACCTCGCTCGGAGACCGGGATTCTATATAGGGCACAATATCTTAATAGGCTACTATCTTTGTTGTGGCATTCCTTGAAATGCCTAGCAATAGTATACTGTCTATCTTCATTCGTTATCGCTCGCATATGTTCTAAAATGCTCAGCTTAACTTGATTGATAGTGCTACCGATATATACCAGTTCACATGGGCATATCAAGGCATAGACACAGTAATCATATTTGCAGTTTAGATGTTTTGTAATGGTAAATGGTTTCAACGATTTAGATAATAATACCTGTTTACAATTGGAACTGTACCTACAAGCTTTGCCAGATGCACATCTATAAAATCCCTGAATATTCAATCTCAAATCATTTTCAGGTGTTAACGTGCTTTTGCATAATACATCTTTGAGTGCTGGACACCGTCGAAATGTAATGCTTGGATAACTCTCAATATATTTTTCAAGCGTATCATCCATCCTCAGTACATTCCAGAATTTATTCAGACATTTTCTAACATCCCTTGCTTGATTGCCGAAAGTTGTAATGAATTTTATGGGTTCAGTTTCTATACATGTCTCATCTTTTGTGACTAGCAAATCCTCTCTTTTTATTTGCTTAACTTTTTCATATGCTGTTCTGATAACCCTTTGAGAGCAGCGTCTCTCTTTAAACCTACTCTTCATTGTAATCATTTCTTCTGCAAAGGCCATTTCCGAACTACAATTACGTCTAGCCCTTAATAGTTCCCCATAGGGGATACTGTTTATCAGATTTAAGGGATGACAGCTTGAAGCATGTAAAATGCTATTCCCAGCCGTAGTTTTACGGAATAGCTTACTTCCTAGGTGATTCCCTTTTACCTCAACTACTACATCTAAAACTCTATAGAGTTTTTATCCATCGTGCATGTAAATTTCAAATTGAAGCTGTTTTCATTAAGGGAGTCCACAAATGTAACTGCTTCTTCTTGATCTCCTTTCCAAATGCAGAATATATAATCGATATACCGGTCCCAGAGGACGACATGATGGTTAAAGGCACTGATGTTTTTCGCCACCTGCTCCTCCCACCAGCCTGGGTACAAACCCCGCATAGCTGGGGGCGAAGCAGGTCCCCGTCACCGTTCCCCGGGCCTGACAGTATATCACGTGATCAAAAATGAAAAAGTTATTTTTGAGACAAGTTGACATCATGTCCAGTAACATCTCTGTGTGCAACAGAAAACACACAGATCTGTCCTTCAGATAATATCTACAGGCCTCTAGGCCTAAGTCATGCGGTATACAGGTGTACAAGCTATTTACATCAAGTGTGAGTAACAGCATGTCCTCTTCCCAGAGTACACCATCAATCAATTTAAAAAAATGCCCACTATCCTTTACATAGGATGGTAACTTTTGCACAAACGTTCTTAGAAAATGGTCAATATATTTTGAAGTATTTTCAAACATACTGCAAATATATATATATTGTGTTTTTATTTTTAAAGCTGGTTTATTGTACATAATTGTTTTGTATTTTTTTTAAATAACTTTTTCATTACTATTTTTATTGGATTTGAATTTGTTTTATATTTTATTGTTTTAATATTGTGTTTAAATGTATCATTTATTTTATTCGTATTTTGTATTACTTTTGTTTAAAATATAATTTTGTTTACATGTTTTGTTTATTATTTTGCAGTTATTTTAAAGTATATAATTTTATGATTGTACATTATAAATATTTTACATTTTTGACATGTTTTAAAAAAAAACATGTAATATTATTTTTAAAGAAGTGTGAAAAACAAGGACACCCTGAACAGTGATTTGTTCGATTCCTAGGACAGGGAACATCAATTCAAGTGGAAAAACTCCTAGGCAATCAGTCATTGGAAACAAGTAAATAAGGGAAGGTTCAGGAAACAGAATATATATAAAAAAACATTAATTTTAATGACATCAGTTAAAAAGACTTAACTAAAAAATTGTATCAGTAATGCAAATTGTAACACATTATGTGATTAATTTAATATTTATAATTGTATGTAATGTGTTACAATTTACATTACTGATAACATTTTTTAGTAAAGTCTTTTTACATGATGTCATTAAAATGAATGTTTTTTATATATATTCATTGACTGATTGCCTAGGAGTTTTTCCATTTAAATAGTATTTTTAAAGTTCATATATCTTTTGAAGTTAATGTAGTGTATAATAGTTCAAATTCAACATGCTTACCATTTTCTTTGAGGATATTGTGCTCTTTGATATATATCTGGTGTGTTTACAGGCAACAAAACAAAAATGGGGGAGAGAAGGAGGTTAAATGCTAGGTTCACCCTCCTAAGAACATTTAAGGGTCCATTAGGATGTCGGCGGTGGCACCACTGTGTTGCTGGCTAAAATTTTCCACCTGCAAGCAGCAGAAAACATGTCCGCAAGATTAGAATTGCAAAACATAGGTCAATTCCCATCTGCCGTGGTGTGACGCGCACCGCAATCAAAGTGCGCCCGCCACTGCGGTGGTGTGAGCCAATGGAGAGTCACCGCAGTGTGGAATGACGTCCGCCCCGCACCACAAATTAGGATGGCCCAAACAAACAAACGCACCGCAGCGGAGACACCGCCCAACCAGAGACGGCGGAAACACGACAGCGGAGCGCGATACCAGAGTCCAGCTCCACACCACTCGGTCACGACCGCCTTGGAGCCTGCCCTACGCGTGTTCCCGGTGCTGTACCTGCTACAGCACTATCAACTCATGGGCTGCCACGGACGCCGCCGCAGGTACGCAACTACACAAATCCAACACACAACACACGGGCTGACACAGGGTCCAAATCTACAACAGACACCCTGCTGGGGGCATGAACACATCCACAAGGGCACCCACACATGACCCACCTGCCATCAAGTCACACCTCTGCATCCTGGACACACATCGACCGTGAACTTGCAGCAATGTACTGGTCACGTCACCGCAGCGGTGAACACAAGGGAATACATGCACACAATGCAGGAGGCAGGGCCAGTCCAAGGCATGGACACACCTCCCCCACCACACATCAGCACACCCCATGAAGGCACAGGCCAGCTGCCTATCCTGTGCACTCCCATGCACAACAACAAGCCAGGTCAATCCACACCCTGCACCACACAACAAACAACCAGGGAGACAGCCACTGCAGGAGTGGCTGCACAGGAACACACAACACACAGCACAGGGCCAGGGAAACACACACACCACAACACCACCACACACATGGAAACAAACATGAGTACAAGCACCAAAGTATCATATACAAGGAACAAACTACAAATTGACACACAGCCTGCATAGTCACACATACATACCACACACTCACACACAGACACCCAAAATGCCAACAGCAATGGAGCACAACAAATCAGCAAGCCAAAGTGGGATGTACACAAATGGAAGGCCATGGAGACACACAACAAGCATGTGCACATCACATGCAAGACAAGGAACACAGAACACCCCCCTCAGACCATCAAACCACACATGGCTGCTACAGTCAGTGAAGTTAAACCACAGGCACCACAGTGCAACAACAAAGGGAGACAGCAAGGCATACCAGCTAAAGGCACAAGGAAGGAAGGAAGGCCTGGAAGACTAACTGCGTACAGCCACACGTGCATACAACCACCCCACAGGAGTATACCTGCAGCACAGCACACAGGGCCCTTATACATACTCCATTACTGCCAAACACCAGGAGGAATGTACACAAATACCCCCTCACAACAGCAGCACACAACACCAGTGCCACACACACTGAAGGCTGCTGATACTTGCCTATACATACATACACAAACAAACACACACCCTGGGTGTAGCCACAAGCATAACACACACACAGGGATGCCAGAACAGATGTCTGCCTAAAAACAACACACAAACACAAAACACAACCGAAACACACTCAGAACCCCAACAGAAACAGACGTACCCTGTCATCCAAACTGAGGAAAGGTAATGGGAGCAGAGACACAACAGGAGTGCACACACTAGAAGTGCACCATCATCAACCCAACTACAGTTGCACATGAAAAAAAACTGAACAAACACTGCATGACATCAGGGGATGCACATCAGGCAATGACAAGGCCACATACAGACAGCACTGTATGCACAACAAGCAGTGTGTGCACACCAAGCATAACAGTCACACACAGACATGAGTGACACAACATCAACCCACACAACCCAAATCAGCACAGCACAAACACAACAGCGCACCCAGGAAGTGAAGCAATACCACAGCCAACACACATACATCCAACACAACAACAACAGATGCACACATCTGGGATAGAAAGGCAAAACCATCTCGACCAGAGCACTGAGCAGCACACACAGCTGAAGTGCACATGAGCAACCATGACTGATAAATAGCACAAGAACATCACATATAATCTATTGGGGCAATGTCCAGAGTGGAACAATTCTCTTGGCCCAGGAACTGCACCACAAAGCACGGTGTCACAGATAAAGTGATGGGGAGGCACACACACATGTAAACCAAGGGTACAGCTGACCTCAAAGTGAAGTGTTTTGCATGTCAGTAGTCGACATGTAAGGGGTGTACCATACACAAATAGAGGTAGTGCAAACTCACAATGGGTAGGCATGAGAAGCACACATAGGGGGTGGCTTTAGACCACACACATCATGCCATACAGGAGGATAAAATGCACCATGTGCCTGCAATGCATGAGAAACACAACCACAATGGCAGTGTGGAGCAGCAGGTCTGCACAGTTCATACAAACAGACTCAAGACACGTGGATGATCAAACAAATGCAACACTGATGTGCAAGTCACATACACTGCACACTCACAGGTGACTAAAACAACAAGTAGGAGTCAGAACAGAACAGCACGGACACACTAACACACTGCACATGCAAAACAGACAACTCACACATGTGCATACAACCACATCCACAGGGCAGAACAATCCAAACAACAGGCACACAACTCTTGGGTAACTCATGTGTGTGTTTGACAATCCAGGGGCACACACACATCCCAACCCTACAAAGTCACACCCTTCACACTGCACACCTCTTGACTACCCAAGAGCACACATCTCATGTAGGCCATGGGACCAGGATAACAGGCCATCACAAGATGACCATACATATACACAGCTGGGCACACATAAAGGAATAACACACATACATGATGACATTGCCCAGCCTGCATGCAAACCTGTGCACCATATCACACCCTGTGCTGGCAGTGTCCCCCAATCTGACATGTGAACAATGTAGTCAACAATAGCAAACCACGAAAAAGAGAACTGCATCACAGGTAGAATTGACACCACAGATAACACAAGTATCAGTGTCTGAATGGACTGAACTCCCTGTCACCCCTGTGAAAAAATGTGATGCGGGCAAGGAGCTTGGCAACGTTGAAGTGCCACATAGAGCATGGTGCACAGTCAACCAAATGCACACACCAAAATAGCAATGACACTGACAAAACATACAACAGGAGTACCTGTCTTTATTCACATATAGCACAGATTTGACAGCAGAATAACAATAGAGAAGAGCAAAGGCACAAAATGCTGAGCATATGCAAGAGAATAAGCACAGGCCAACTCAAAACAGGAAGACCAGTGGCCAGTTCAGGGTGCACAACAAGTACATGATAGGCTGCACAGGGTAGAGTCCAACACAACAGAGCAACAGAGCAACAGAGCAACAGGCCCAGTGTTCAGGGCAGGGTGCACAGCAAGTACATGAGAGGCTGCACAGGGTAGAGTGCAACACAGCAGAGCAACAGGGCCAGTGTCCATGGCATAGTGCACAGCAAGTACTGCCTGTCTGCGCCCGTCTGCGCCAGGTCGGGACCAGGGGCTATTCCTCCTGCCCCCGGTCACATAACATATTCCCGCTCTGCTCTATTGAGTCTACAGCTACCTCCTTGTGCTTTTGCCCCTATCTTTAATTGTCAAGATGCGCCTTTAAAATGTCCCAAGTGCGCTCTCACGCTAGACTCTGTCACCTCGGTTACAGACTCCTTTTCTTCCACTTTCTGGGTCACTCCACCTGCCGCGCATCAGGTCTCCTCTACTACGCTCAAAACTTGTCCTGCTTTGAACTTTATTAGCATAAATTGTCGATTTCTCTCTAAACATAAGAGAGATATCTTTGACCTCCTTGAGTCATCTAGCCCGGCAGCCGTGTTTGTAACGGAAACATGGCTTAACGAGAGTTCAGGCCCTGACATCGCCATGGCTCTCCCCAACAATTACACCTTTGTGGGGAGAAACCGTGTTCTCAAGGAGGGCGGAGGTATTGCTGTAATCTTCAAAAGAGAATTCTCCTGAAAATAGGAAGACCTAGACTTTCCTAATTGCGAAGCTGGTCTCTTTAAACTTCTTCTCTCTCCCTATTTTACTCTGACTGGAACCCTGATTTATCGTCCCCCTGGCTCGGCCTGTGCTTGGGCCTCCTCTCTCCCAGAGCTTATTGCCCCTCTGATATTACAATCCACCAATTTCCTTATAGTGGGTGATCTAAATATTCATTTTAATCAAGCATCTTGTCCGATTAGCACGCGCCTATTACAGGGTTTAGCTGCCTTAGATCTCCATTTACATAACTCCGGCCCTACCCACAAAGCCGGCAATTTATTAGATCCCATTATCTCGAATCTTAACTGCATCACTCATCACTCTTCCTCTCCTGTTATCTGGTCCGAAAACTTTATCATTAACTTTTCCATCAAGATAGCTGCCGACAACTCCTCCACTTGCTTACATCCTCATAAAGCCAGTAGGAACTGGAAACGATTAGATAAGGACAAATTAAACATCTGTCTCGAAAATTCTAAACCTACGTTTTCCATTGCTACTACTAAGGAGGTGTCTGTTGTCAGCTCTTGGCTGATATCAGCCTTAGATTCTTGTCTCCCAACCCAGAGAAACAAATCTCAGATCCATCATCCTCCGGCACCCTGGTTTAATGACTCTCTCCGCCAGGAAAAATCTCGTTGCAAGAAATTGGAACGCATTTGGCGCTCCAATTACTGTACGGATAATAAAACAAAATACAAGGCCGCCCTCCTGGCTTACCACTATGCCTGTGATACCGCCAGAGCTAATCATGCTAATAGTACTATACTCAATGCCCAAAATAGACCGAAGGCCTTGTTCAAAGTAGTGAAAGATCTTTCTGGCGTGTCTTCTGTACCTAAAGACCCTTGTCTGGACACAACACAATGTAACGCCCTGGCAAATTTCTTTTTGGAGAAAATAGATAAGATCTATGCTATTTTTAGCGCTACTCCTACTGTATCTTCCACTCCTGAGCCTTTACTACCCATCCCTTGTCTCGCTGAGGCTTCTAATTTAACTCCCACTGCACCCCAACTCCACTCTTGGGAGCCGATATCGCCCTTGCTCTTTCAAAATATCTACATGAAATAAAATCTGGTTCTCCCCTTGATCCTATGCCTCCTCAAATATTGTGCACCTTGGATCCAGCCATACTCCAGATCATCCTGGATATTTTGAATGCTTCATTGATTGAAGCTACGGTCCCTAATGAATGGAAACATGCGATGGTGGTTCCATTGATAAAAAAGGCCAACGCGGACCCAAACAATCCTTCCAACTTCCGCCCCATCTCTTTGCTCTCTTGCTACTCTAAGGTTCTTGAAAAGCATGTTAACTCACTTCTCAGCTCTTATGTTGAATCTTCTAATCTTCTTCATTGTTCACAGTCTGGGTTCAGGGCTGGCTTCTCCACTGAGACCACGCTCCTTGGTGTGTCTGAGACCATCAGAAGACAGGTGGACAACGGGGAGACAGTGGCACTCATTCTGCTAGATTTGAGTGCCGCATTTGACACCGTCTCCCATTCCATCTTGTTGTCCACCCTGAAATCGGTGGGTATTGATGGCCCTGCCCTGGCCTGGATTGCTAGTTTTCTCTCTAATCGCACCTTTCAAGTCTTTTCTTCCACTTCTGTTTCCTCTATCTTCAACTCCCCCCACGGTGTTCCCCAGGGGTCTATCCTCAGTCCTCTTTTTTTCAATCTTTATGTGAGACCTCTTGCTTTCTTGGCAGAGCAAGCAGGCCTCACAATCTATTCTTACGCAGACGATACACAAATCGTCTACTCGCTTTCCACTAATAAACATCTCCCCACGTCTTCCCTGCAGTCCGGACTGAAACATATCTCTAACTGGATGCATAGACATAAATTAAAATTGAATGGTGACAAAACAGAGCTGCTCCTATTTGGTCCAAATACATCGCTCTGGGGCCCGCAACATTGGCCTCATCAGATGGGCCCTGTACCAACCCCTTCAGCCACAGCCGGTAACCTCGGGGTTCTCTTTGACAACCAGCTGTCTCTGAAGCAACATGTTGTAAAAGTATCGGCCACCTGTACCACCATCATTAGGTGGCTGAGAAAAATCACGTGGATGCTTCCAGCTGATACCCTGAGGACCGTGGTCCAGGCCCTGGTCACCTCACGTATGAACTACGGGAACATTCTACTTCTGGGCGCCTGTAAGGAGGTAATAAAGAAACTTCAGGTGGTTCAGAACATGGCAGTTCGTCTTATTTGTAACTTACCTGCCAGGTCCTCGGCCGCCATCCATCTGCGTAAGCTACATTGGCTGCGAATTGAGAGCCGAATAAAATTTAAAGCCCTCTGCATAATGCACCACATCAAAACGGGCAAAGCTCCGAAATATTTGTCCTCTTTGGTGCAGCAATATGTCCCCTCCCGTACGTTGAGATCTTCCACACAAAATAAGTTTCAGATCCCCCGCGTTAACAGAGCCAAAATGGGCGGTCGCTCGTTTGCTTTACTGGCACCCTCCCTATGGAACTCCATGCCTCAATCCTTGCGATCTGAAATTTGTTACCTGACATTCCGTAAAGGAATTAAGACCTGGCTTTTCAATACTTAACATGCATGCTCATATCCTCTTAAACTTAGCTCACCTTCTATTTGCTCTAGCGCCGGGAAACCTCCGGGTAGCTGCGCGCTCAATAAATGCAATTATAATAATACATGGGAGGCTGCACCGGGTAGAGTCCAACACAGCAGAGCAACAGGGCCAGTGTCCATGGCAGGGTGCACAGCAAGTACATGAGAGGCTGCACAGGGTAGAGTCCAACACAGCAGAGCAACAGGGCCAGTGTCCATGGCGGGGTGCACAGCAAGTACATGAGAGGCTGCACATGGTAGAGTTCAACACAGCAGAGTAACAGGGCCAGTGTCCATGGCAGGGTGCAAAGCAAATACATGAGAGGCTGCACAGGGTGTAGTCCAACACAGCAGACCAACAGGGCCAGTGTCCAGGGCAGGGTGCACAGCAAGTACATGAGAGGCTGCACAGGGTGTTGTCCAACACAGCAGTTCAACAGGGCCAGTGTCCATGGCAGGGTGCACAGCAAGTACATGAGAGGCTGCACAGGGTACAGTGCAACACAGCAGAGCAACAGGGCCAGTGTCCAGGGCAGGGTGCACAGCAAGTACATGAGAGGCTGTACATGGTAGAGTCCAACACAGCAGAGCAACAGGGCCAGTGTCCAGGGCAGGGTACACAGTAAGTACATGAGAGGCTGCACAGGGTGTAGTCCAACACAGCAGAGCAACAGGGCCAGTGTCCAGGGCAGGGTGCACAGCAAGAACATGAGAGGCTGCACAAGGTGTAGTCCAACACAGCAGAGCAACAGGGTCAGTGTCTATAGCAGGGTGCACAGCAAGTACATGAGAGGCTGTTCAGGGTAGAGTCCAACACAGCAGAACAACAGGGCCAGTGGCCAGGGCAGGGTGCACAGCAAGTACATGAGAGGCTGCACAGGGTAGAGTCCAACACAGCAGGGCAACAGGTCCAGTGTCCATGGAAGGGTGCACAGCAAATACATGAGAGGCTGCACAGGCAAGGGCAGAACAGGAAGGCCAGTGGGTACGGCAAAATACAGAGTCAGGACATGAGAATCTGCACAGACAAGGGAAGAACAGCAGTGAATGACAAGGCAGGCTCCTCCCCACCATCACCACTGTAAAAAAACCCTGGACCTGGTACATCGTTGGAACGCTCCTTGTTTTGCTGTAAAGGGTGGGACTGCGAGCTGCTGTACTTTGTTTGCTCTTCCCGTTACTTCTTGCAGAACCCGCTCCGCTGGTCCCGCTTTGTGTGGGACTCTGTCACTGCACCATTGTCGACGCCTGGCTGAGGAGGAACCCACCGCACGCTCGATTTAACATCTTGGGGCGTTTGCTGGAGCAGGACTGCGAGCGAGGGTGGGCGCAGGACTACAAGTCCCAGGAGCGCCCGCCCGTCTCTATTGTCAGCACCTGAGACGCTCTCCCTGCAGGCTCCTCCCCACCATCACCACTGTAAAAAACCCCTGGACCTGGTACATCGTTAGAACGCTCCTTGTTTTGCTGTAAAGGGTGGGACTGCGAGCTGCTGTACTTTGTTTGCTCTTCCCGTTACTTCTTGCGGAACCCGCTCCGCGGGTCCCGCTTCGTGTGGGACTCTGTCACTGCACCATTGTCGACGCCTGGCTGAGGAGGAACCCACCGCACGCTCGATTTAACATCTTGGGGCGTTTGCTGGAGCAGGGCTGCGAGCGAGGGTGGGCGCAGGACTACAAGTCCCAGGAGCGCCCGCCTGTCTCTATTGTCAGCACCTGAGACGCTCTCCCTGCAGGCTCCTCCCCTCTTACACAGATCCTATAAACTCATCAGACTGGTCCCGCTGTGCGGGAGCGCGCCGGGAGAAGCCCGGGACAAGGGCGGGACCGTCTGAGGCCGTCCGAGGTCGAACGAGGTTGGGTCGGGCTGGAACCTCTGGCAAATCGCGATTAAAGTAGAAGGTATATCATCTCCACTGTGTGGGCTCCATAGAGTTATATATACACTTCTATTTAACAGCGCGGGCGATACAATATAGGTAAAGCCACCCCAAGCTGATTGTAACATGCCTTTAAGATCTGGCAAAGATCGCACAGTCCAAATACAAACAACTAAGGGAGTTGTTTCGGGCCCACTTGATGCATTTATCACCCGAGCTACAGGGATACTGGAAAAGGAAATAGAGATGGTGGAAAAACGACTCTCTTTAGACTTAATTAGTGGTAAGCGTTCTTCGTTGGGTAGGTTGGCAACAATCACTAGTCCTGCTGCCCAGACACCACTTAACCATGTACACTCTGTTATTACCGAGGCACTAGTCCACATAGAAGGAGAGAAGGCGGGCCCCTCAGCTTCTCCGGTTAATGTTGACCAGAACTCGGATGACACTCAGTCAAGTGGGGGGGATGACACCCAGAATAGCGGGGGAAATGATATTAGCTTAGAAAGTCTTCACTTATCTAACAATGTTGTCTCTAATCCTCCAATAGAGGCTGACCCCACAGGATCATGGCCGGTATCTCGCAAGAGAAAGCTAGTTTTGAGCCACCAGGGGGGGAGAGACCACAAGCTGCCTAAATTAAATGAACCATCTAGTACTGACGTCCCTGATCTTGAGTGTCCCCTTGCTCCCCAAATACCTTCGGTATTCCCTAATGTGTTTTGCCCTTCCCTTATCTCCTTGGGGTCATCCAATCCCTGTCCAACATGCCTCAATAGTGATGAAATCCTATTGGTAAAAATGGAGGCTATGATTAAAACCCTCCTGCTTCCAGTTTTGGAGCGAACAAGGCTGATGACCCTTAAACTAGATACTTTGGAGACTGTAGTTAGCTCAAACCTGGGCTTACTACAAAAGTTAACTATTCCCAGTCCAGTGGGAGGGGCTTATACCCAGCCAGTAAGTAAAACAGTATGTACAAATAATGCTTCCATCAGTAAAGCCACCAACCCAGCACCATCAGGGGTAACTATTAGCAAACGCTAGTGGGGGGGAGGCCTAGAGCCAATCCTAGCATTCCAGCTGTAGGCACTTTGTCACAGGCCCTCAAGAAGAAGGTTAATGTCATACCCGACCCAGATAGGTCCCAAGCACCTTGGTCGGACGATCGGGTAAAACCAACCCCTAGTACCTTATTACAACCACCCCCACGGCAATTAGCCAATCACAATACCACTAAAACCCCAATCGCGGGGAAATTAAACAAGTTTACTGCCCCCCGCGCTGACTTACCCCCGGAGGCCACCCAATGCTCCAAGGGAAATCTTTAAAATCGTTAAATCCCTTATCTCTCCTCCTACGGAATGCCCCTCCGTGGAGGGTGCCCAGAATCGCTGTAACAACCTGGCTAACTTTTTCTCCCAAAAGATTCAGACCATATACTGTTCTTTTGGAGAGACTGACAGCGCTCCGGACCCCCCTGCCCCTCCTTCCCTGTCCACCGCTATTCCTTGCCAGCTAAATACAATTCCTCTCTTGGATATGCCGGCTTTGGACAGACTCATCCCACAAATTACCTCCGGCTCACCTAGTGACCCGGCACCCCCCCAGACCCTTCTTAAAGTAGTGGACATAATTCGCCCGGTCATATTGGACGTCCTCAACACCTCTATCACCACAAATTCCGTACCTCCTTCCTGGAAGTGCGCAATGGTGAGGGCTCTGTTGAAGAAGCCCAACCTGGACCAGAACAACTTGGCGAATTATCGCCCCATATCTTTGCTCCCCTGGCTGAGTAAACTACTAGAGAGGCACGTAAACAACACCTTGATGAACCACTTGGAATCAAATGGTCTCCTGCGTGCCTCTCAAACAGGGTTCCGCCCTCGACATGGAACTGAAACCGCTCTTCTAGCGGTAACGGAGGAAGCCAGAACTGTGCTGGACCAGGGTGGAAAGGTCGCCATTATCCTACTAGACCTAAGCGCTGCGTTCGACACAGTTAACCATGTCACGCTTTTACAACGTTTGGCGGACATGGGTGTGTCGGACGCAGCCCTAGAATGGTTGACATCCTTCCTGGCTGACCGCTTCTTTAAGGTCTTCGAGGGCGAGGTGGCATCCCCCAAACACCCTCTCAGATGTGGGGTTCCTCAGGGCTCCTCCCTGAGCCCCACTCTGTTCAATGCCTACATGGAGCCCCTAGACAGGATAGTCCATCCCTTCGGTGTGCGTATTGTCACCTACGCAGACGACACCCAACTGGTGGTCTCTTTAGACCACCAGGAGGGATCGTCCAGCACCCTAGGCTCCTGTCTGGAGGCTGTTTCCAGTTGGATGCAATCTTCATGCCTAAAACTCAACGGGGAGAAGACAGACGTCATCCTGCTGGGTAACCCCTCCCCCTCGGGCTTTGCATCCTCATGGCCCCCATGTTTAGGCCCGCCCCCTACGCCCAAACCCCAAATTAAAAGCTTGGGGATTTGGTTTGACACCAACCTGAATTTCTTGGTACAAGCTACGAAGACTGCGGCTACCTGTTTTGGGCTGATGAGGATGCTAAGGAGGGTGCTCCCTCTACTCCCATTTCAGGCAAGGAGGATCCTGGTCCAGGCCCTTATACTATCTCGCCTGGACTATGGGAATGTCCTCTACATGGGAGCTCCTGCGTACACCATCCAGAGGCTCCAAGTCGCCCAAAACAGTGCAGCCCGCCTACTCTACAACCTCCCCCGCTGGCAGTCAGCAAGGAATGCTTTAAGGGAACTTCATTGGCTTCCCATTGCTGAAAGAATACAATTTAAGGCCATGTGTATTTTACACAAGGCCTTCCATCGCACTGGCCCCGTAATTCTTCAGTCCCTGGTCACTCCCTATGTTCCATCTCGCTCCCTCCGTTCTTGCTCCCTCCAGCTGGCTACTCCCAGCAGAGTCAGGAAGGCTCGCTGGGGTGGCCGCTCCTTCTCACATACTGCGGCAAAATTCTGGAATACTCTCCCTCTGCCCCTGCGGGGAACTGTAAACCATCTCTTTTTCAGGAAAACCCTGAAAACACACTTGTATGCTACACTCTGTTGACCTGCCTCGAGCCCTCGCTAATTAAGCTCCTGTCATAAGCGCTACGAGGCCCCCGGGTAGTCTGCGCTATACAAGTGCTATTTCATTCATTCATTCATTCAATACACAATAGTATTAACAGGTGTTGCCCCGCTAAAAGATGGCACTAGGGAGTCATATGGGGACTTACGTAATAAGGTGATATTCTGGTTGAATAAAAATCGCCCTTTGCCACCATCGTCTCCTACTGAAATCCTCTTTGTAAGGAGAGTTGATTGGGTGGGATATGGCACCAAAGACTTGGAGGGTGATTGTATATTAATATCGTTCAAGGATCCTTGGGTGGTGGACACTATTAGAAGGGAAGCCAGGTTTGCCAAACAGGGAGACGTAGAAACTCTGGGACTTGCCTACTTCTACCCTCAAAGAAATAGCAATTTTCCATTAGGCTTTACTCACATGAGACCACAAGCTAGGAGGCACCCTATAGTAAGAACACCCAACCCCCAGCAGTATCCCTTACTTTTTAACCGCTTTGGGCCCCTTTCCGACCTCGAGGCAATAGACTGACTACATATACCGACTAGGAAGATCAAGTCTGTTGAGGACTGTGGGAATGTGGTAGCTATGCCAAGTCGGGTGGTCCCACCTCCCGTAAATTATGAAGAGGTAGGTCAGGGGGCATATGTAATTGAGGAATATGCTGTAGCAGCGGTTGAGGACCCAATAGAGGTCTACTTGATGGGGGAAATTTTGGATAATGCCGTCATTAAGGAAAGTAGGGCAGGAAAAGGGAGTGAACTGTCGATCCCAGCTGCATCAGTGTCAATCGTTCATTATTCACCATGTACCGTAGCCCCCCCATCTGAAACACTTAACATTGTGTCATGGAATGTTGCAGGGGTCAAGGGACGCATGCACTCTGAGGATTGGTTAGAGTTTGTTGACCAATTTGATGTTGTTCTATTACAGGAAACCTGGTCACCTGATCCAATTCATAGGGCAGGCTTTGTAAACTTTTTTAAACCAGCTATTAGGGGTAGTAAAGGGCGAGCATCAGGGGGGTTGGTGATTTGGGTGAAGCAGGTATTGGGTTATCATCCAACTGAGATATTTGCAGAGAACCCGGACCTTCTGGTCATTAAATTGATTAAGGAGGGCCATCAGGATCTGACCATTATAAATATATATGCACGAGGCCTACCTGGTGGTCGCTGCCCTGGTATTCTGGATGTATTGGACAAATATCTTGCTGGACTGGGCAGAGATAACTTTATCCTTCTAGCAGGAGATATAAATTGCACTTTTGAGCCGCTCTATGCTGCCGGGGACAGTTGGGGGTCTGGAGAGGACGCAGTATGGAACATTCCGGATCTAACGACCAATAAAACTGTAAAAGCAACTGAGGCTGCCTTGAACTGGATAGCTCTATGTTTAACCTGGGGGCTAAGGGCTGTAAATGGTCGCTCTTCATCTGACCTTGGTGCCAACTATACCTTTGACAATGGACTAAGGAAAAGTCGGATAGACTACTTTCTGTTAAAGATGGAACTCTGGCCTTTGTTGGTAGATATGGAAGTGGTTCCTCGCCCAGAAAGCGACCATAACCCCTTGACACTTAAATTAAGGATGCCGGGAATGGAAAGACTGAAGGAACCAGACACCTCCGGGACAGGGGATGTCGCTTTGAGTAATGATCGAAGGAGGCTAAGATGGTCTAGGCTAGCGGGGGATGAGACCTTACAGGAGAACATTGCGACTGTGGTTTCTAACACGCTAAATGAATCACTGTTTGTAGATCCAGGGGGGGTAGCCCTGAGAGCACCATTATTGACCTCCATGAGTGTTGTTTTGATCAGCTTAAGCTTCTCCTTTCTCTACCATGTCAGAATGGAACTGGCAAATTACACGGCCCCGCCAGAAATGGTATAATAAAAAGTGCAGGGAGGCCCATAGCCATCTTGTCAAAGCGGTTAAGTCCCGGAACATGTGTGTTGCTAAGGCAGCAAGGGTGTATTATAAAAAAACTCAGTGGGAAGCAAAACGGGAGTGGGAGGATATGTACTGGTCAGATCTCTTGGATGCCTCCACTTCGAATAACCAGACTAAATTTTGGGAACTGGTAAAATGGGGCAAGGACCCAGATTCTCGTACTCCTACAAACCATGTGCCCCCTGAAGTCTGGGTGAATCATTACTCGGCTCAATTTAGTGTTGAGATTTTACCTCCCTCTATATTGAGAGAGGTTGCCTTGACACCCATATGTGGGGAGAAACTTATATTTACAAAAACTGAGGTAGAGTTAGCTCTTGGTTTGACCCAACAGGGGAAAGCACCAGGGATGGATTTAGTCCCTGCGGACTTGTTTAAATCTAACCCCGCCCTTTGGGTGCCGTACATAACCAAGATTGCAAACGCAATAGCTAAAGGGGCTAGAATTCCCAAGTCATGGAAGGGGGCGGAGATTCTTCCAATTTATAAAAAGGGTGAAAGGTCTAATCCGGACAATTATCGCCCGATTAGTCTGATCGACTCCCTTCAAAAAGTCATTGCACGAATGATTTTGGGCAGAGTCCAAGGTTGGATGGAACTAGAGGATATCTTGTCTCCTATGCAAGCAGGCTTCAGATCGGGTACGAGCACCATCGACCAGGTGTTTAGGTTCTGCCTAATCTACTGGAAGGTGGTTTTGCTCGGCGGTGGAACCATCTTTGCCGCATTCATAGATCTGAAGTCTGCTTTCGATCTAGTGCCGAGGGATAAACTGTGGTGTGTTTTGAGGGATTTAGGATTACCATCGGAACTACTTGACTTAATAGTTAAACTGCATGAGGACAACTTTGCAAGGGTGAGGTGGGGAGGCCAGGGACAAGTGACGGAACCCTTTCCCGTGACTCGAGGAGTCCGTCAGGGGTGTGTCCTGGCGCCAACACTTTTCTTGCTACTTATTGATCAAGTAGTCAAATTCTTCGCAGACACTCCCACTGACGCCACTTTGCTGGCAGGGACAAGGTTCCCAATGCTTATTTTTGCCGATGACACGCTACTCCTCTCCAAAACACGCAGTGGCTTACAGCGGGCCTTGAACCGCTTTGAGGAGTTTTGTGTCATCAATGACCTCAAGGTAAATGTTAGCAAAACTAAGTTTATGGTCCTCACTAGGAGTCATTCTGTTCGGAGCACTGTAAGTATGAGTGAAGTCAACTTGGAACAAGTTGAGACCATGACTTACTTAGGGGTCACCCTGGACCGTCGCTTGCGATGGAAAGAGCAAGTAGGTGCTCAACAGCTAAAATTTGCTCGATTAACTGGCTGCCTTTTGAGTGAGCAAAAGAGATCGATCACAAAACGGGTCACGCCAGCATTAAAGATTTATGACACTAAGATTAATGCTGCAATCCTGTATGGTGCAGACCTCTGGGGATTCATGGATCTCTCAAGCCTTTTCAAAATACAGTGTAAGTTTCTACGGAGCCTGGTAGGGTTACCCCAATCCACTCCCTCCATACCCCTCTGCCAGGATTTGGGATGCAACCCAATTAGCGAGATGGCAAGATTTAGATTGGTGGCTTTCTGGAGGCGTATTTGGACCTCCCCTGACCTCACTCTCTTTGCAAAAGAACTGGCTGAAGTGAGGTCAATTGGGGGTTCAGGGAGAATTCCTTGGCTACAAACGGTAAAAACTATTCTGGTCGCAATGGGTCTGGAACAGCTGTGGGTATCTTCGGGTACTAATGCCTTTCCCTCAAAACAGGAATTCAAGGCACTGTACTGGGCTTCGGTCCGCCAATCGTTGGTGACCGCTTCCAGCTCTGTTAGTTTAACAGGAAGGTTTTTTACCTTTAAGCTGGATCCCTCCCGTGAAACATACTGGGATACCATTACCAGACCACTGGATAAGAAACTTTACCATCAGTTTCGGGTAGGTGCCCTGCCACTGAATTCTTTCACAAAAAACTGGGTTAGTGGAGTAACGGAATTTTGCAGTTGGTGCCCAGGTCATAAGGAAACTGAGGGTCATCTCCTGTTTGCCTGCCCTATGTACTTAGCGCCACGAACAAAATGGATAAAGCCTCTGTTCCAACGCCTCCCTTTTAGAAGGTCTACTGAGGCTATTTGGGTTTTAAAAACTAATACTTCAGAGGTGTTCGTGGTGAGCTTAGCAACATTTCTAGGGTGGGCATGGGTCATTAGGGCAAGAAGCAGACAAAACCACTTATAGGGTTCCCTAATTTGTTAATCGAAGCATAAACTGTTGTTCTTAAAATGCAGGTTAATGTATACTGTATTTGGGATGGTTTTACTTACCTTTTGGTCAGGTCTGTCTTTGTATATTCTGGATGTTTAATAACCACTTTTAAAGTGTTTTTAAGCTAAATTTTAATGAACTAGGACAATGTTCCTGTTTCTGTAAAAAGCAATTATAATGGAATATTGTCTAGTTGTCCAATTGTTTAAATATGTATTAAATGCTGTCTTTTATGATTTTATTATCGAAATAAAGACTTTAAAAACCTGAAAACCTGAAAACCTGACAAGGCCAGTGGGCATGGCAAAGTGAAGAGCGAGTACATGAGAATCTGCACAGGCAAGGGCAGAACAACAGTGAATGACAAGGCCAATAGGCATGGCAAAGTGCAGAGGTAGGACATGAGAATCTGCACAGGCAAGGGCAGAACAGCAGTGAATGACAAGGCCAGTAGGCATGGCAAAGTACCGAGTCAGGTCATGGCCAGGGCAGGGTGCACAGCAAGTACATGAGAGGCTGCACAGGGTAGAGTCCAACACAGCAGAGGAACAGGGCCAGTGTCCATGAAAGGGTGCACAGCAAGTACGTGAGAGGCTGCACAGGTGGAGTCCAACACAGCAGAGCAACAGGGCCAGTCCATGGCAGGGTGCACAGCAAGTACATGCGAGGCTGCACAGGATAGAGTCCAACACAGCAGAGCAACAGGGCCAGTGTCCATGGCATGGTGCACAGCAAGTACATGAGAGGCTGCACATGGTGTAGTCCAACACAACAGAGCAACAGGGCCAGTGTCCAGGGCAGGGTGCACAGCAAGTACATGAGAGGCTGCACAGGGTAGAGTTCAACACAGCAGAGCAACAGGGCTAGTGGCCAGGGGAGGGTGCACAGCAAGTACATGAGAGGCTGCACAGGGTAGACTCCAACACAGCAGAGCAACAGGGCCAGTGTCTATGGCAGGTTGCACAGCAAGTACATGGGAGGCTGCACAGGGTAGAGTCCAACACAGCAGAGCAACAGGGCCAGTGTCCATGGCAGGGGGCACAGCAAGTACATGAGAGGCTGCACAGGCAAGGGCAGAACAGGAAGGCCAGTGGGCATGGCAAAGTGCAGTCAGGACATGAGAATCTGCACCGCCAAGGGCAGAACAGCAGTGAATGACAAGGCCAGTAGGCATGGCAAAGTGAAGAGCGAGTACATGAGAATCTGCACAGGCAAGGGCAGAACAGGAAGGCCAGTAGGCATGGCAAAGTGCAGAGTCAGGACATGAGAATCTGCACAGGCAAGGGCAGAACAGCAGTGAATGACAAGGCCAGTGGGCATGGCAAAGTGCAGAGCCAGGACATGAGAAGCTGCACAGGGAGTGTGTTTGACTGTACCCTTCCATGGGCAGCAACACACTCAGGGGGCAAACAATGGCAGGACAGGCCCACCTGTTTGAGAGACAGGTGAATGAGGGGGACTACCACTCACACTTGGCTGTCAGGCGGACTTGGAGCTGGCTGTGTGTCGGGGACAGCAGGACTACTTGACTGGGGAGAGAGGCCCAGGTGAGGTAGGGCTATCAGTGGCTTGGCAAACTGGAGGGCTGTTTGGACTAGGTGGTGTAGTGGCACGTGGAGGTGGAGTCATGCAGACCTGTGACACAGTGTGGGTGGGAGAGGTTTGAGGGGTACCTTTCCACTTCTTGGGAATTCAAAATGGCTTCCCTGTACTGGGGTTAATGGGAACTGGTGATGACACAACAGGCACACACACAAACAGAGCCGCATCAGGTGCAGACACTGGCACTCCCTCTGGTGAAGTGCTGGATCATGCAGAATGCTTTGTCTGGCTACGCCTCTGGACCTCCTTCCCCTGTTTGCCAGGTGTACCCCCTACAGTGCCCTCCTTCCCCTGTTTGGCAGGTATACCCCCTACAGTGCCCTCCTTCCCGTGCTTCACTGGGCTTGCAATGGGAGTCGATGTGGTGGGGGAATGTGGCTCTGAGCCCTCCCTAGGCGTACCCTTGCAATACAACACCTCCTCAGTGGGCACAGAAACTGCATGCCTAGCTTTGCGTGAAGTTTTAGGGACAGGGGAGTCCTTCGCTGGGGATGCCTCTGAGGCATGAGCCTAAGCTCTGCTTCTTTGCTTTTTCGGCCTTGCTCTTCCCTGACGGGCTCTTGTCTTTGCATTCTGGGGTGGCTTTGCTCTTCTGTGGGGATGGTGTCTGCGGGCGGGCCCGCTTGGGTTGTTTCTGCTGAGTGCTTCTTGTGCTGTATTGTGACTGACGCATGTGAACTGTGGTCAATATCCTCAGATGTGGCCACTAACTGGGGGTTGGACAAAGGCCCTGGAGCAGGAATGGGAGTATGTGCCTGTTGAAGGGCAGACGTCACTGTGGATGACAAAGCCTGGACAGTACGGTGGAGCCCACCCACATCAGAGTGTATGCCCTCCATGTAGGCAACCACCTAGCCTAATTTTTTGTCATGGTCACTGAAGGAATTGAGAAAGGCTGTCTGGCCTACACAAAGCTGGCACAGAAGCTCAGCAGACTTAGCACTGAGGGCAGCAGGGGGGACAGGTGCAGGGTCAGCTGTACCAGGTGTGAATGTAACTCGTCCCCTCTTACTGACACGGACACGGGCAGCACCAGAGGAAGTGGATGGGAGGGTGGGCACTGTCCGCTGTGTGGTAGAAGATGATGCAGAGTCCACATTCCCTGTGCCTGCCAACATGGATGCATTCCCGCTGGCATCAGATGATATGGTACTTTGAGTCTCAGGCAGGGATTCCTCCTGCATACTCCATTCCCCCTCTGAGGCGCTGGTGACCTCTGTGTCACAGGGCTCCTGTGCAGCTGTAGTGATAGTCTTACCACCACTGGTGTCCGGATCCTGTCTCTCCATGACCACTGGCGAATCTTCATGAGAGAGAGATGCAGGGTCAGGTTAGTGGCATCAACAGTACAAAGCTATGCAATCAATGCAGTACAAAATATGGCCAAATCTACCTGTTACACACCACACTCTGCAATCACACTGCAGAAACTCACTACATAGACCACAATAGTGCATGTAACCCTGATTATCTGCCATGACTGAGCCATGTTAAGGCCACACAGCACATCGCAATGTCCGTGGCTGAAGTCTACCAGATACACAACTTGCTCTGCCCACACCTAGGGACATGCTGTGGGCACACCACGTGTTGCCACTGACAGACCTTGAGGGAACAGGAGGGGACAACACAGACACCTATTACAACATGATAGTTCACAATGGCAAATAGCCCATGCCAAACACCATCTTGTACTCTGGGGCGCATTGTTGTCAGATGTGTAGGCCTCAGCATTCATTGTGCATGCAATGTATGCATAGATGCAGTCACACTCAGATTGTGAACACTGCTGTTCACTCCCAAATAGATTCCCCAGACTATCCCAATGCTGAATAACCATGAAGATCATAACACATACAGCTATGGGAATGCACAGCCGCGAGGATCACAATTGTAAGAACAGTTTGGCCTAATTCATGACCCTGGCACCTATCCCATCAGCCACTTACATGACACAGCACTGCACCACCCCACCAACATCACATAGGCCACCGCTGCCACAGGCCCTGTACATATGCATCCGCTCCCAGCCAAAGTCACCGTCCCCAAATACTCACCCCTGCCTTGCTGCCGATGCTCCTTCATTCGTGCATCCAGCTCAGCTGGTCACTACCAAAATGCGGCCCGTCAGTGGTGTCATGCTTCGCCGTGCCAAACGCCCAGTGCGTGGAAGCAGCCCCAAGGTCATCTCTGCCACGTTTTTTGCCAGCCGGCTATTGTCGTCCCACCTCTTGTGGCAGTAGGTGCGTCATCGGTTAGATACCCCCAGAGCTCGCACCTTTGCTGCAATGGCCCTCCACATGGCCTTACGCTGGTGTACCTTGAGCTGCAGGGATGGGAGACATGAGGGGGAAATGATCAGTGACACAGTGTCATGTGCCAACATCTATCAGTACAGTAGCAAGACACAGACTCATTACCAAATGTAATCTCTGTCCATCCCACCCTGGGGTACATCTCACATGGGCACTCTGCATGGGCTAAGATGATGTGATTGCATGCATTTATGAGGGCATACAAAGTCCCTGCTAATCTCACACACATGCAGGATGACAGCACTGAACCCCCGCTGTGGCTTGCACAAACCTCCAGTCCTATGCATGTCTGGCCACAACATACATCACATATCGACCTGTGTCTGTGGGTAGACTCACTGTGTGCATGACTGTGCAGCATTCAATGGGCATGTCCTGTGAACATATCTGTATGTCATGTGTGTGGCATTGGGGGACAGGGACTCGCCACCAAAATACAGATCTACATAAGTGTGGTTGTGTGCAATTATACAGTGCTGAGATGGTGCATAGTTGGATTTCAGTGTGAAGAAACAAGAGTAAGGACACAGTAAGTGCAGTGATGTGATCTCGTCTTGGTGGGCGGTCACTGTGCAGAGCATCTGGGTTCACATTGAGTCGGACAACAGGGGCATACAGAGCCATTCAGCCAAGCAATCACTGTCCAGGCACCTGCATGTCCAACATACTGTGTTTCTGGTGGCTGAAAATGTCACACACTTCACTCAGACAAAACTGGAGGCATGGAAATCTGTGACATTGGGAGACACACTCCTTCACCCTGGAGACAGTATGTCTGTCAGCTCATGACACAAACCCACACCCCCTGGCATACACTGCAGCAGTCCAACTACATGTGTGTCTCCCTCCCGCCCTACACCTCCGTTTTCGATCCCTTACCAGGACATTTGGGGCACCATACAGCCTTGGGTACTGTGCGAGCACCTCATCCACCAGGACCTCCAGCTCCTCGATTGTGAATGGACTGGCATGGATCTTCTCTGTCCTTGCCATCCCTGTGGACATGGAACACCTGTGGGTGGTGAGGGGTCTCAGGCAGCAGTCCCTGGAGGCAGCAGCAGATGAGGGTCTCAGGTAGCAGGCTTTGGGAGCAGTGGAAATGTGAGGCTCACTCCCACACATATACAGCCCCCTGGGGTCATTTCAAAGGTGCCAAGCTGCAACAATTGATTGTCCAGGTCTGCCTCATTCAAAAGCATCCAATGACCGCCTCCGCGGTGGTGGAGCATGCCTACCCGAATTTTCAAAATGTAATCATGCCACCGCAATCATAGTTCCCGTTGGCTGTAGGCAATGCTCCATGACGGTGATGCAGCGCAGGGGCCCTGGGTGCGCTACCGCGTTGGGGCATCTTACAAAAGCATCCAAATGACCGCCTCGGCGGTGGCAAAGCACGCCTACCGTGATTTTCAAAATTGAATCATGTCACCGCAATCATCGTTCCCATTGGCTGTAGGCAATCCTCCATGGCGGTGATGCCCGCCGTGGCCAGGCGGTAGCTACCGCAATTTGGGTGGCGGAGCATGCCAACCGCCATCTTCCCATCCCTTGTGTGAATGGGGGTTGCTGGAGACACACCGCCGTGGCCAGGCGGTGGATACCGCGGTTGGGGTGGCGGAGCATGCCCAGGGCCATTTGGGCATGTCTCCATGCCAATGACTGCCGCACCTGTGTCAGAGGGCTGCTGGTGACACACCGCCGGGGCCAGGTGGTAGCTACTGCGATTTGGGTGGCGGAGCATGCCCAGAGCCTTTTGGGCATGTCTCCATGCCAATGACTACTGCACCTGTGTCGGGGGTGTGCTGGTGACTCACCGCCAGGGCCAGGCTGTAGCTACTGCGATTTGGGGCACATACAATGGCAATGTCCACCGGGAACACTTCAACAGTACACAGTGGCCACATGGTGAAGGGCACATCATCGTGCACACAATGCCAATGTCCCATTGACTCCACAGGTGCCTACGCGTGCCATGGTTGTGTATGTGTGACGTACATTGGTCTGTAGTCCCTACCATGTCACGATGGTTGATGTGGCAGGACAGTGTTGTAGAGGACTCAACCATGTGTGCACATATCAATGTGTTGTGGGGCAGTGATGACCTCGGCAAGGCTTGCCTCACTGTGTTATGTTGTAACTTACTTGTGCATTTCGGTCTGCTCATACACGCAATTGTCAGTTCACTGCCAACTGTGATCATTGTGTTGTGGATGTGTGCCAAAGTCAAATGATGCATTGAGGTGTGACAGGTACAGCAGATGAGTATGAGACAGTTGTGTTGATTTGTCGCAAAATGGATGGATGCCACACTCCCAGGCATGCACATGTGAAATGTGGGCCAGAAAATATGTGCATTCACATTGACCTACGTGGTGTTTGAGGCATGTGTGTATTGTAAATAGAGAGGTGTGCCCTCTGTGTGGCTCAAACGTCCACCCATTTGACCTGGTGTGTCAAGCATTCTTCAAGTCAGTCTTTGTTTTTCCTGTGTTATCCTGAATGGGATATGCTGTGGCCATCTCATGATGGATGTCATTGACATGTGTCCACTTTCATCTACACTAAAAGGAGGCCTAATCTGATACGTCACTTGACACTGCTGGAGGACATGGAGGATGTGGCAATCATTCGCAAATTCCGTCTCGATAGAGCCACCCTGAAGACCCTTTGTGATCTGTTGGAGCCCCACCTGCAGCCTCGCCGCATAATACCCAACAACTTTCACCCCAACTTACAAAGTGATGGCAACCCTCCATTTAATTGCCACTGGATCGTTCCAGGAGACCGTGGCCAGCACTGCTGGGATGTCTCAACCCATGTACAGCATGGTGCTGCGGGATGTTCTGTCCGCCATGATGATCTACAAGGACAGATATATACATTTCCCCAGGGGTGCAGAATTGGCAGGTGTGAAGGGAGACTTCTATCCCCTTTGGCACATCACCCATGTTGTTGGGGCCATAGATTGCACACATGTCGGCTTTGTGCCACCACAGGCAAGTGAGCACGTTTTTTTAAATAGAAAACATGACCACTCGATCAATGTGCAGGTGGTGTGCCTGTCAGATATCACCATCTCGCTTGTGTGTGCCAGATTCACCGGCTCTGCCCATGACTCATACGTCCTGAGAAACAGCAATCTGCCCCAAGTGATGGCTAATCTGCTTCCCGAGCGTGCTTGGGTTGTGGGTGAGTAAGCCTAGTCGTATGGCGTGCTGGGTGTGTGACCTGCTGCCCTCTGCCTGTGCAAAATTGCAATGTGTGTTTGTCATTCCTAGGTGACTCTACATATCCTAGCCCTCAATGGCTGCTTAGCCCACTGCGTAATCCCTGGACCCCGGCTGAAATCAGACACAATGAGACCCATGGCAGGACACGCTGTGTGGTTGAGCGTACTTTTGGCCTGCTCAAGTCACGTTTCCGCTGCCTTGACAAAACTGGAGGTGCACAGTCATACTCTCCTGGGAAGGTGTGTAAGATCGTAGTGGCATGCTGCACGCTCCACAACCTGGCCATTCACAAGGATATTCCCCTGCTCCTGGATGATGATGAGGACCCAAGGTCACCGCCTGCACAAGAACCTGAGTCCAGTGATGAGGACAGTGGAGAGGAGGAAGGAGGTGACATGCGTCAACAGCTTATCACCCGCTACTTCACTTGAAGGTGGGTGACGAAGTACAACATGTACATTGTCTGGTGTGATTGCTGTTGTCGTAACGGGCTATGTGCGAATGGTACAGACAGCCAGATGTAAAGTCACCTGTGTGTGGATATGTGACAGTGACATGTCATGTGTGAACGTATATGGGACGTGTTTGTTGACACTTGTTGCCCATTGTGTTGCCTGCAGGTTGGCTTATGTAGATGGTTGGTGTAGTGTAATGTCTGTGATGCCACACTCACACCAGTGAATGTTGTTCTGTTGTGTTTCCCTAGGTGCCTCAAAATTATCCATACCTAAATACAGTACATCTTCCTGATACATTATGGACGTTTTGAAGACTGTACATCTTGCACTAAAGACAAAGCTGACACAATGAAAGTTTGTAAGGTATTTTATTTACAAAGTTGACATGTGAGGGAGGCGGGCAGATTTACATAAAGGTGGTGATGGAGCAGTGAGTTGACAGTCATGGTAAATGAGATGAATGAGTAGACACCACATTGATGTGGTGACCCAGTCTAACAGACAGGTGGCATTTGCAAGGCAGTGTGGGGAAGGACAGTCCAAACAGTCAATGCAGTGGGGAAGAGGGTTGCCATCAGGGCTGGCTCCGTGACTGAGGTTTGGCTGGTGCTTTGCCTCCTGAGACTCCCAGGCTCTTCTTTGGACGGCCCCTTGGTCGCTTGGCTGGCGTGGGCCCTGCCGTGGTGCCAGCGGCATCTGAGGACTCACCCCTCTCTGTGGCCGCAGGGGAGGATGGCGAACTGTAATCCTGTAGCACAACAGAGGCGGGTGGATGTGTTGGTTGGGACGCAGGCCTGTCCCTCATAATGCCACTTGCTGGACCATGAGGTCCACCATTTGTCCAATGCAGGTGTTGATGGAGCTCATCAGCAGGATGAGCTCGCGTAAAAGTTCGTCAGATCTGCCACTTTGTCGTTGGGCCTGTTTGTAGGCCCCAATGACTCTGGTGAAGTGGTACTGGGATGGTGTCCCAACCTCCTGATATCTGGGGGTGACCCTGGCCCTCCCACCTGCCCTATTACCTCACCACTGTGGGTCCTCACACACTCTCCCTGCCGTCCACAGTTGTTGGTATGGGCTGGTCATCTCCTGGGACAGGGAGGGTGTTGCAGGTGGTACTGGTGGTGGTGGTGGCGGAGGATGCACAGGTCATAACAGCAGGACTCTGCTGTGCAGTTGTTGTTGCAGCAGACTTCGTGGTGGGGAGGATGGAGTCCTGGGACCTGGTGCTCCGTGGCATACCAGATGGGCCGGCCTCGAGCTCATCGTCCTGATAATCCTGGGAGTCTACATCTCCATGTACCGGGGGTGGAGACTGGCTCTGCTGGTCGTTGGTGTCCTCAGCAGTGAGTTCTTGGTTACCTGTGGATTAGATGGCAATGGTCAGTGTGGTGCACTCTGTAAGAATTCTGTTAGCTGTGTGTCATCCAGTGTCTGTACACTACACACTTGACTGATCTTCACATTGTTTTCTATGTGCAATACTGTGCCTCATGACATGATGCAGAGGTACATACATTACTCATACATGTTGTCAGGTATCAATGCATACCATGCAAATTGTGCTGTGATCAAGTTCACAGGAACCAGTTGCCATGTAGGGACCAGCACAAATATGTTTCATGGTTCTCTCAAAGTTGATTCGTATGACCTGGCAGACGTCACTTCTGGCCATGAGGGGGCCATTGTATTGTACTGCATGACTTTGTCCTGTAATTTACATATTTGCATTTATAAGCCCACACATGCGTTCTGTAATTTTAAAAGGTCCTTGCTGATTGGGCCACTTGGCAATGCACTCATCAGTGTGTGCTGTGCATGGTTGTGCACAGTCTTCCTTGTGCATGTGTATTGGTGTGTGACTCTTTGGGAGCTGTGACAGTTCCTTTTGCTTACCTGTGTGCACACTGTGCATGTCAAGCAGGGTCGGTGTGCATATTTGTGCAAGGAGAGGGCTGTTGTTGCCATATGGTACTATTTCATTGGTGACAAATGTGTGGGTGCACGTACATGCTACCTACCTGTTAGGTGAAGGTGAACAAGGCAATGGCTTCCAAGTGCTTGTGGGTGGGGGGGGTACTCCATCATGTTGGGGTGTGGGGCAGGGGGCATGGTGGGAGTAGTAGTGCAGGCCTCCCATCTACAAACTCCCTTAATGAGAACATGGGTGCCTACCTGTTAGGTCATTTGATGTACTGCAATGGCTTCCAAGTGCTTGTGGGTGGGGGGAGTACTCTATCCTGCTGGGGTGTGGGACAGGGGATATAGTGGAAGTAGTAGTGCAGGTCTCCCACCCACAAACACCCTCACTGAGAAGTTGGCTAACTACCTGTTAGGTGAAGGTGATGGCTTGTAAGTGCTTGTGGGTGGGGGAGTGCTCCATCATGGTAGGCTGTGGGACAGGGGCAGGGTGGGAGTAGAGGTGCAGGCCACCCTCCCCCAAACAGGCCTCCCAAGCAAGATGGCTACCTACTTGTTAGGTCGTTTGGTGTACGGCAATGACTTCCAAGTGCTTGTGGGTGGGGGAGTGTTCCATCCTGCTGGGGGGTGGGACGGGGGCATGTTGGGAGTAGTAGTACAGGCCTCCCACCCACAAACACCCTCACTGAGAAGTTGGCTGCTTACCAGTTAGGTGGAGGTGAACTATGCAATGGGTTCCAAGTGCTTGTGGGTGGGGGAGTGCTCCATCATGGTAGGCTGTGGGACAGGGGGCATGGTGGGAGTAGTGGTGCAGGCCTCCCTCCCCAACAGGCCTTCTAAGCAAGATGGCTACCTACCTATTAGGTAATTTGGTGTACTGCAAAGGCTGTGGGACAGGGGCAGGGTGGGAGTAGAGGTGCAGGCCACCCTCCCCCAAACAGGCCTCCCAAGCAAGATGGCTACCTACTTGTTAGGTCGTTTGGTGTACGGCAATGACTTCCAAGTGCTTGTGGGTAGGGGAGTGCTCCATCCTGCTGGGGTGTGGGACAGGGGGCATGGTGGGAGTAGTGGTACAGACCTCCCTCCCCCAAACAGGCCTCCCAAGCAAGATGGCTACCTACCTGTTAGGTCATTTGGTGTACTGCAATGGCTTCCAAGTGCTTGTGGGTGGGGGAGTGCTCCATCCTGCTGGGGTGCGAGACAGGGGGCATGGTGGAAGTAGTGGTACAGTCCTCCCTCCACCAAACAGGCCTCCCAAGCGAGATGGCTACCTACCTGTTAGGTCGTTTGGTGTACTGCAATGGGTTCTAAGTAACTGTGGGTGGGGGAGTGCTCCATCCTGCTGGGGTGCGGGACAGGGGGCATGGTGGAAGTAGTGGTACAGTCCTCCCTTCCCCAAACAGGCTTCCCAAGCGAGATGGCTACCTACCTGTTAGGTCGTTTGGTGTACTGCAATGGGTTCTAAGTACTTGTGGGTGGGGGAGTGCTCCATTCTGCTCAGGTGTGGGACTGTAGGCATGGTGGGAGTAGTAGTGCAGGCCGACTGTGCTCATGCTCCCATGGTAATATTGCTAGCTACGTTTAGGGTAAATGGGAGTGAGTGACTGTTGGATCTGTGAGACAGGTTTTTGTGAGTGTGTGGTGCAGATGGATGTGATTTGTCTGGGGTGGTGTGTGTTATTGGGTGTGCTGAACAGTACATATCAGTGTGTTGGGGAACATTTGTTTGTACTTACCAGCCTCCACTCCCCCGGATACTCCTGTGAGACTCTCGGGATGCAGTATGGCAAGCACCTTCTCCTCCCATGGTGTGAATGTTTTCTGTGGGATGGGAGGGCCTCTGCCAGTCCGGTTAGCCAGCTCCCAGTTCTTGCTCCTCCTCTCTTTGACAACCCTCTTGAGATCATGCCACCGCTTCATGATCTCCTTCTTGGATTGTGGGGTGGTCCCTACTGCATTGACCCTTTGGACTATCCTTTGCCACATTTGAGTCCTTGTGGCTAATTGTGTCTGTTGGACCAGGCTACCAAACAGTTGTGGTTCCACTCTGACTATCTCATTTACTCACTCTCTGTGAATTTGGGCATTTTCTGTGATGCCATGGTGTGTAGTGTGCAAAGTGTTTGTGAGTGCAAGGGTGTGGGTGGTGGGTGTGGTGTTTGTGTGTGAGGTGTGTCATGTGTTGGGGGATTGTTGGTGCTGGTGTAATGGTGGTGGTGGTGGTGGTGGTGGTGTTCAGTGTGCTGTGTTCTCTGGCCTCTCCTGCCAGGTCTGGTGTATGCCCTTCTCTTCTGGAGTGTTGCAAAGGATTATGGTCAGTGAAGGGGCTGGTTTTATACTCAGCTTTGTGGGTGTGTCCAAAAGGGGTTTTGCTGTCAGGTGTGTTGTGGGAGTTGTCATGGGACTTGTATGTTTCTGTTTGGCATTGATTTGTTTCATTGGGATGTGTTTTGTGTATGGGGGCATGGCTACTTTGATTTGTCAGATGTTTAGCATAGTTGTGGTGTTTTTGCATCGTCCGCCATGTTTTGTATGGATCCTCCGCTGTGGTGGCTATCCTGCAGCTCTTCCGCTGGCTCTCCCATTCACTCCAGTGTGCGACCGCGGCGGTCGGAAACAGCGGATCGTACCGCGGGACCATCGGGGATATCCTAATTACATGTGCGGTGTCTCCGCTATGCTTGCGGCAGGCTGTGGCTTTTGTGCTGCATTTCCGACCGCAACGGTTGTTTTTTGGACATCACCACCCGCGCCGGGCGTTTTTTTATTTGACGGCTACTGCCGCGGTCGTTTTTTTTGGCGGTTGATCCGAATTCGGCCGCTGGTTTATCCACGGCTCCGGCGGACGGTTGTTTTCCGCGTCTATGGTGGTCGGGGTGGTTTTCCGCCTGCCATCCTAATTGACCCCTTAGTGTGAACAACAATCTGTAATTGACGTATCAATGAACCTAGCCACGGGAAAAGGGGAGTTCACTTAATGAGTGAAACACATCCCTGTCTTGAAAAAAGAAAATTATTTTCTTGAGTCCCCTCACTCACCAAAGGGTTGCCCCTAGGTGACATGCTTCATCATTGGGGCCATCCCAAACATCTACTGTCTGGGGAATGCTGCGACTTGCGGATTTACGTAGGAGCACTTTTATGTTGAAATATGTGTAGTGCAGTGTAGGGGGAGTGGTGCAGGTGATGTTAAAAGTTACCTAGCTAGTGAGCTCATACTTTATTCTTGCTCCTAGTTGGTAAGGATTAAAAAGGGGGTTAATAATAGGTAAAAAGTAACTGTTATATGTTTCAGTCCCAAATATTTCGACATGTTTCGAGGTATCCCCTAAACATCTTCTTCAGGACCACATCGGGACCAGCCCCATGTGTACCACTTTGTGACAAACCTATATTAAAGAATACTGTAATACAATCAATACAGATGCATACATAATATGTGTGCATCAAATAAAATACATACGGTTTAATTAGACTTGTATCGTTTATTTATAGGCAATAATGAGCCTATGGTCAGCCA
This sequence comes from Lissotriton helveticus, assembly GCF_964261635.1. Taxonomy (NCBI): domain Eukaryota; kingdom Metazoa; phylum Chordata; class Amphibia; order Caudata; family Salamandridae; genus Lissotriton; species Lissotriton helveticus. Next base: position 316,397,899 of record NC_136069.1, read on the forward strand.
GGGTGGAGGGCCCTGTAGCAAACTTGACTCAGCAACCCTCCGTCGTTATGACCTGCTCGTTCCCAGGGTGGACCACATCTTCAAGCAAATCATGCAAAGTTGATATTTTTTTACCCTTGAGATTTTCTTGTTGATATTTTTGTTGACGATATTTAATCAGTCGTCCATCTCAGGGTTGGAGATAATCCACCTCTCACACCAAGGGTCCAATTCCAATCTCGCCAGGAAGCCCTCCGTATGACTGGGATCCGGAGGGCTCTCCGAGCGAGACGTGCTTCAGGTGTCCGAATGAGCAAGTACAATGCTGCTGTATGCTTACCGACTAGTTTTGCTCGGACTCCCATTAAACTCTATGAGAGCCTGTGTACAGAATTGTACACAGGCTCCCATAGCAGAAAAGGGGTGGGGACAAGCGTACACCCTGTGGGGTGCCCACCACACTGTGCATGCCTGGATCGGGGAGACCCATGGGTTCACCCCCGTGACAGACTCTGAGTGCCCCGGGTGCAGGGGGTAGGGGGGTACACTTCCTACAGCCGTTTCATCTCGCTGAGACCGAGGCGAAGCAGTGTCCGGATTGTACTCGCTCGGTCCAAATCCGGCTACATTGCGTGGTACGTTTCGTCTATGTTCGAGTCGTATGGACAGGTTTGGGTCCCGGAAATGATTTGGTCGGCGCGTAAGCAAACTTCACATCATACTCGGTCGTTTGGACCTGTGTATGATTCGGTCGTAAACAAGGGCTACGAATCGGATCCGGTAAAGACAAATCCGATTCGGATGCCTTCTGAGCGAGATCGGAATCGACCCCTAAGACAGAGCACTCTTGTGATACATAACACACATATCAATAATCAAGGGTGTTAGACCTGGCCTTTTTTGCAGGTTTATCCCCAAACTTTTTGCCTGTTGCCTCCTATTTTTCTGAACCTGTTTTTGTTGGCTTCAGGACTCTGGGCACTTTATCACTGCTGAACAGTGCTAAAGTGCATATGCTCCAATATAAATTGTGATTATGATTGGTTATCCATGATTACCATATTTAATTTACTGGTAAGTCCCTAGTAAAGTGCACTGAGTGTGCCAGGGCCTGTAAATCAATGCTAATAGTGGGTTTACAGCACTGGTTGTGCCACCCATATGAGAAGCCGTCAATGTGACTCGGACCTGCCACTGCAGACTTGCGTTCACAGTTGTTAACTGTTGTTAACTGCCATGTCGACCTGGCAAGTGCACCCTCTAACCTTCCATTTTCTTACATGTTATACACCCCTAATGTAGGCCCAATGTACCCCCATGGGCAGGGTGCAGTGTATGTGAAAGTAGGAAATATACTGGTGTGTGACAGCGAAATACGGTACATTTAATTTTTTACTGTTGAAAGACTGTCTGTCCTAAAGGTTAACGTAGAAGTTGCCTTGTGACATCTTACAAGTATAACTTTCCATTGGGAGAAGATAGAGAAATGGAGTTTAGGCTCTCTGAACTCAGAATTTAATAACACTTTTTAGTAAAGGTGTTTTATAAATTGTGCATTTGAAAGTGCCACTTTTAGAAAGTTGGAATCTTCTTGCTTTACCATTCTGTGAGCCTCTGCCTGTTTGTGTGTTTATAATCCGGTTTTGGAGTGACAGGAGCTGGGGATCTCCATTCACTCTAGACAGTCACAAGGGTGGCTGAAGTATGTCCTGCCTTTACTGGGTGACTCATAGCCATCCTGAACAGACCTTTCTGCATTTAGAGTGGTGGGAGGAGTTTTCACTAGCACCTGAATAGGCTATGTCTTCTTTGCACAATGCTGTCTCCACCCCCTATGGTCAAGCTGGACCAAGGAGGACAGAACTGGTTTGTACTGAGCTCACAGACTCTGAAACAAAGGCTACAGTGAGAAAATGGGGTATAGGTATTGGACCATGAACCCCACAACGTTAGATCACTTTGGAAACAAGAGGACCCTGCCACGCTGAACAGCTGTATGAGAAGCACTATCCTTTCTGCTGTGTGAGGGTTGTGTTGGCCTGCAGTTGCTGCTTCTATCTGTGGCAGAGGAAAAGGACTGATTATTTTTGCCCTGCTGTGGTATCCAGCTTTAGAATATCTCCAAGGGCTTGTCTCCTGTTGGAATTCTCAGGGAAATAAAAAACTTTAAAAGATCCTTGCTGCATACCAAAGTGACCTGCCGGGAAGGAGAGCTGGGAGAGCTGTGTGAGGAGCGCTGCCCCTGATGTTTGTGGGGTGGGTCGGCCTGCAGTTGGTGCTTCTGTCTGGAGCAGGGGAAGGACTGGAATGTTCTTCATCTTAAAAAAAGAACTTGTGTGTTGGGAGCATGTTATTCATTGCATGGAGTAGGAGAACAACTGTGACAAGAAGGAAGCGGGAGGTGAGCATATTTTACGTGGTGCACTGAGCGCGTGCTATGCGCTGCTATTCCCTGCTCTCCGTGGACCAAACCTCCTAAGGGCACACCGTGATGCTGCAGCACTGAAGAGTGATCGCCGCTGGGTGGAAAATCTCCGCTGTGACACCCAAGTGGCTGTTTCTGACCGTGAGCTGCCTAGCGGACTGGATAATTAAAGCACGTATGTCTAGCCTGCACCCAGGATTCCAATGAAGGCTAAGGGAGTCAGCGTGGGCCCAGACACGAGGTCGCCAACCAGATCGGCCGGGAGCCTCGAGGGTAATAATGGCCCAGGGGGAATCATCAGGTTGCTTGCACCTCCCAGATGAAGTGAAAGCTTGTTTTGCAGCTGCACCGCATGAACGCGGGCAGCAGGCTTTCACCACGGGAAGCGGGAGGGGAACTGATGAGGTCTCCCCACTGACTGTGGCAGTGTGTTTGTGCCACCCCACACACAGCTGTTACGCACCTCAGTGACTGGCAGCAATATGGGTTGAGTTCTCGACGGAGGCCCCTAGTGTAAACTGTCCACATGCTCCACTGATAGAATATTGATGCCCAAAATATCCCCATACACAAATAGAGTCATAAATATCGATGTAAAAAATATCAACATCCTATATTTATAATCGTTAAATATAAAAATATTGGGAAAAAAATATTGACAAAAAAAACTTATTTAGATTTAATATCCACTTTAAGAAATATAAGAAACAAATGTAATTTAAAAAAATTTAAACATACATATATAAAATGGGCCACGCACCACCACAAGATCCGAGTGGGCCGTAATGTATTTGCATATCGGAGCGGAGCTGGAGGCGTCCTTTCTATTGACCAGGGCATACACGGAACATCGTTTGTCCCACAAAGTACTTTATTGACATTTGTGAATGCTGAGTCCACTGGGATATGCAAAACAGAACTCTAAGTCCCATAATGCTATTGGTTAACTTACCTGATTTTTATCAAGGTCCTTATTAGGCAAAATAAAGAGGGGATTTACTTGACAAACAACTGATGCCTTTCATTTGCTTTACTGCCCAGAGGAAGGTAGGTGTCCCGAAACGCGTTGGCAGCACGATGTGGGGAGCTGATCTGTGTATGCAGCCTGGTGTTTGACCTGACCTCCAGCGAGTGTGTTCTACCGGAGCGACAACCTCTTTTTTCAAAATATTGTGGCCCAGCCCAGGCCACGTCTTCGCACCACCACAAGATCCGAGTGGGTCCGCCGTAATATATTTGCATATCGTAGCGGAGCTGGAGGGGTCCTTTCTATTGACCAGGCACAACACGGAACATTGTTTGTCCCACGAAGTAATTTATTGACATTTGTGAAGGCTGCGTTCACTGGGATATGCAAAACAGAACTCCAAGTCCCATAATGCTATTGGTTAACTCACCTGCTTTTTATCAAGACCTTTATTAAGCAAAATAAAGAGGGGACTTACTTGACAAACGACCGATGCCTTTCATTTGCTTTACTGTCCAGAGGTAGGGAGGTGTCCCGAAACGCATTGGCAGCATGATGTGGGGAGCTGATCTGTGTGTGCAGTCTGGTGTTTGACCTGACCTCCAGCGAGTGAATTCTACCGGAGCGGCAACCTTTTTTTGTTTCATATATAAAATTTAATACATATATTTACGTTAAAACAATTAATAAACTATTAACTTTAATTTATTTTTAAATTTGATAAATTTATAAAAATAAACAAATATATATATATATATATATTCACAGAAAAAACCATAGGTTATAGACCATATATAGTTAGGAATTAGCATTTACAAAACCTTGAAAATTCACTGAAAAAACCATAGGTTATAGACCATATATAGTTAGGAATTAGCATTTAGAAAACCTTATTTTACTCACACAAAACCATTGAAATTCCATATATAGTTAGTTGCACTAACTATATATCGCGCACCCGCAATCCACTGCTGATGATGTCACATATTACATCATTCATGACATGGTCAGTGACATCACTGATGACATCACTGATGACATCTCAAATGACATCACTGATGACATCACTGATAACAACATCCAGTGATTTTTTGTTTCTATAAAGTTTAAATATGTCTTACATATTGAAGAATGAGTGGATGTGTAAGTGTCTGGACGAAGGATTTAGTAGGTGCATGACTGACTGTATGAGTGAGTGATTAAATGTGTCTCACTGACTGCATGGGTTAGTGACTAAACTGTCTTAATTTGTGCATCATTATGTCTGTTGTTCTGTAAACTGCTGCATGTGTTGATCAGTAGCTATATGAGTAACTATATGGGTTATTGATTGATTGCCCAAGTATTTGTATGGGAGACTGAGTGTGTGTGTGGCTAGCTGGGAGGTGTGTGACTCTGTGCAGATCAATCTGTACTTGTATCAATGATTGTATAAGAAGGTAAGTATGTGTTAGTATATGTTTGAAAATGTAAGGTGCTCTATGTTTAACTGTATAGACAAGAAAATGGAAGTGTCATTGATTCTTTACAGGACTGACTAGGTGTGTGAGTAACTCCATGGATGAGTGGCAGACTGTGAGTGTCTGTATAGGTGTATGAGTGCATATGATAGTGTTGTAAAGATGAGTGATTGTATGTATGAATGATTGTATGGGTGAATGAGTGAAGGTGTGTGTAGACGTAGCAATCAGTGAGTGCGTATGTAGTAACTAGTATTGGTGTGTCAATGGTTTCAAAAATTATACTCTCTTTTTAACACTGGGTGAAACAGAGGTTATATTAAAATGTGAGGAGATGCATTGTATTGTCACATGAATGATATCATCAGTGATGTGGTCATTGATGTCAAATGAGATGTCATCAGTGATGTCATCAGTGATGTCATTTGAGATGTCATCAGTGATGTCATCAGTGATGTCACTGACCATGTCATGAATGATGTAATATGTGACATCATCAGCAGTGGATTGCGGGTGCGCGATATATAGTTAGTGCAACTAACTATATATGGAATTTCAATGGTTTTGTGTGAGTAAAATAAGGTTTTCTAAATGCTAATTCCTAACTATATATGGTCTATAACCTATGGTTTTTTCAGTGAATTTTCAAGGTTTTGTAAATGCTAATTCCTAACTATATATGGTCTATAACCTATGGTTTTTTCTGTGAATTTCATTGGTTTTTTAACAGCTAATATCTGTAGCTGTAAAATGTATTCTTCTTTAAATCCAAAAATATATTTTATATGTTTATGAATAATTTTTTTTTTTAATATTTTTTTTCTTCGTTCCCGCTTCGCGAATCGGGAAGCTTCCCGTTAGCTGACCTTGATGCCGCGAAATAGACCGCGAGCCGGTAAACGTTTCTTTACCGCAAGTGCCGCGTTAGAAAACAACATCGTGACGCCTCCCGTCCGCATGACGTTTCACGTTGTCGCGTCATACGTCATATGACGTGCTACGTTAGCGAACTGGTACGCGAAGCGAGTCGCAAAGCGCAGGTTTCTGGAAGCAAACCGGGAGGCCCTGCAAAGCGCTTAACGTAAACACAGCAAGTCATGTGACTTGGTAATAACACTTTTCATTGGTTCATTTCACTTTTGGTTTCCTAATGATGTAAGACTAGGTCATATAATCTAAAATGAACACTTTTGATTGGTTGAGAACTCTTGTTTTTCCCAAATGATGAAAATCCCTCCTTCTTTCCTCACTCTGACTTTCATCATTGTGAGAGAAAGACCCTTTGTGATCACTGAGCAATGACTTCTTTAGTAGCTTCAGCTGGTGCTTCCCCACCACCTCCACCACATCCAAGGAAGAGTGGACCACCTGCTCAAGTTATAATTCAACAAGAAGAGGAAGAAGAGGAACAGGACGACGAGCACGAAGAGAGGCAGTTTTTGCCTGAGCAGCCCAGGACGTCTCACCGGAAAGAAAACTTCATTTGGCAATTTTTTAAAATTCCCAAAGGTCAGAAAAAAGTAAATGCAAGATACGTAACTTGCCTTATATGTCAAGATAGACTGTCCAGAGGAACCGAGAAAAAATACAGTTTCGGAAACTACACAATGCATCGCCATATGACTAGGTGGCATCCTAACAACTACAGTGCTGCACAGTTTCGGAACGACCTAGATAATCTCCCTATTATGGCCAGAAGATCTGTTGTACCGGAAGTAACGGGACCAGAGGGCAGGGAGATGGTGCCAAATATACAAATGAAATTTGGTGAAGTAAAACACATCTGCGTATTTTGCGATGGATTCATTTCCTACGGAGAAAAAAGCATCACTCTGATCAACAGAGCTATTGACTATCATATGCAAGTTTGTACGAAACGCCCAAAATAATAAATACTTCTTTTTTTGTTTTGTTGCTCCTGTTGAGCCCTTTACAATGAATCGTTTTCATTGCCCCCTCCAAGAAAAACCCCAAAAAATATAAAACTGTTCAGAAAAATTCAAAAAAAGTAAAAAAATGTTCCGAAAAATAATAAAAAAAATATAAAACAACAAAAACAATAAAAAAAAAGTTCTTTTCAGAACTACCTCCCCGTTATTAAAAAATTGGTACAATATTTGGAACTGTGCCAACCTCTATTTCTCTTAGTTCGCTTCCCAGTTCGCTCGCCGGTACGCGAACCAGAAGCGAACCAAAAACAGTAAGTATAAGGGAAGGAAACAGACACTTATGTTAAAAGAAAGACAGGTATAGGGGAGTAAACTAGAGATACTATTACCCGTAATCCACTGCTGATGATGTCACATATTACATCATTCATGACATGCTCAGTGACATCATCAGCAGAGGATTGCGGGTTTTTTGGCAACGTGCCTTATCCACGGTTTAATAACGCTGCCTTTTGCTTTATATAAGTTTTCAAATTGTATGAAATATATACCAATAGGTCGTTATGAACCTTTAGGTAGTGCTTTTCTTCATGAGGTCTGGTCGCTTCCATACACATACAGATGTTTCAAAGATGATCAAGAAGTTTATCTGAATGGAGAGGAATGCACTGAGACGCCAGATCATTCACTAATGTGTAGGCACATACAGTTACACGGTTCATGCAACAAACACCGACCAAATATGGCTTGCGTGTTGCAAGGCACGCCAGTTCCTGCTATCATCCCCACGTTCAAGTTGTTGGAAAATGGTAGTTATTTGATGCTCAATAATGAAGATTGTTCTGAGTTAATTAAAAGTATTCCTTTTATCGTAACAGTAAGTGAACGGGTTATTTGCTGCAAAAATGTTCTATTTCCTCCCACACATGAACATAGGGAGTTTTCAATCTGGCCACAAATACCAACCTTGGGACAGATTTCAACGGCATGGCAAGAATAAGAGCTCTTTTGTCTCAGAGAGAGGTGGCCTTGAGTTCGGCCCGTGAAACTTTCGTGCTTCACATAGCGAACACCCGTACAGAGGTGCAGACCCTTTTCAATTCAGATTTGCCTTTCAATTTCAGCAAGATGGTTCCGACTATCTTTAACGCATCCTCCACAAAGACCCTGGCGCACTTTTTTAAAGTTGTTACCAGTGGTCTCGTGACTTCATTTGAGAAAATCTTTGGAGTCATCCCTGCTTCCTTTCATTCTATTTTCTCCACTCTGGTTCGTGGATTGGCATTTTTACTTGCATTACCAGCGGACGCTCTTGTGCTTTTTTACATTTTTAAATATGGATGTCCCTCCTATGCAACCTCCCACCCTGCAGCTGCTGACACTGTTCCGCAATCGCATGCTAGAATATTATGGCACAATGCCGTTGGCGATATTAAGCACGGCATATGGATTATCTTTTCGATTCTCCTACTTCACCTGTGTCCAGCCTGTATTTCACTGCCTGACCTGTGGTTTCGATTGGGCCATTGATTTGTGTCTCTGCGGACCGGTTTCTCCTGACGTCGACTTTAATCAGCTGATGACTCCTATCATTACTCACGAGTTGGTTTGTCCTGGCGAAAGGATTATGGCTGTGGCATTGATGCATGGACTACTTGGTCCCTGGAATTTACTGGCGGCAGCACAGTCTTTCTTGGAACAGAGCTTTCTTGAAAACCCACCGAGCTGTCCTCTGATGGTGATAGAGGATCCGGTGCTGGGAGAGCACGTATGTTCTTTTCCGCTTTTAAATTGGATGGCTGAACTGTTTTCGGATGAAGACGGTGACTTCCTATTGGAGGCTGTTGCAGCTTATTTTGCATACACAGTTATGTCATAGACCTTTTTCATGTTTGATATGCTGAGTACTAGCATTTCATTGACAATTCATTGACTTATTTGTCAAGTTTTTATTATTTACCTTGCCTATTGGCTTAAGACTCGATAAAGTACTTGGCTGTTTTATTTTTCTTTAGCATTAAATTTTCCTAGTTTTTAATGCTTTACCTTGCGGACCGTCCACATATAAACTTGCAATCTGCTCTCATGAGATGGCACTTCTATTATCTTATTCAGTTCGTTTCCGGATCATGGGGAGGTGTCATCTAGGTCCTGGATATCTTTACACCGTGTTAAGTTAGCATGGGCTCATTACCGGTTTAAACGCCATTTTTCCTTTTTTGCAACTTCTGCACACGACACTTAGTTGTTGCTTTAGCTTTCCACCTAGTAGTTCATCGTGGTTTACATGAGAATAATATGTTATTGCTCTACTATCTGCTTTGCTTGTTAAACTATATCTGTACAGCGAGTGCTAAAGTTTCAAGAACAACACGATACAGAATTGTTATGAGGTCTGATCTCCACGACTTCATACTCATAACATAAGTGCAACTTCTGCCAATTCTGGGCATGAGGCGGGTTTTTATATTGCTTTGCCGAACACACATACACAACAGTTGATGCGGTTCACATGAAGAGAGAGCTGGTGTATGCTGATGTGATTCCTTCAAATCTAAGACACTAAAGTATGGGCACGCCCTAAACCAACACAAAGAGACCTTCTTAGCAAATAATATAATATGTGTATTAGGGAGGGTGAGATATAAGCAGCCGCGGGCCGTGGAGGGAGTTACGGTGAGGCAGGGAGGCGGGGAGGGGGAGAAGCAGGGTGGAGCCCTCTCTACCTTGCCCCTCCCCCTCCCCGCCTCCCTGCCCCACCGTAACTCCCTCCACGGCCCGCGGCTGCTTATAAGTGTTGCTAACTCTTATTCATTTACAGCATGTTAACATACTGTCACCATTCGCTTTTTATGTACTAGTAACTATGCTGGTAATTTTGCTACTGATAATATGTGTACTTGTATTCTCCACCCTGCTTCTCCCCCTCCCCGCCTCACCGTAACTCCCTCCACGGCCCGCGGCTGCTTATAAGTGTTGCTAACTCTTATTCATTTACAGCATGTTAACATACTATCACCATTCGCTTTTTATGTACTAGTAACTATGCTGGTAATTTTGCTACTGATAATATGTGTACTTGTATTATCTAAGATACTACGCCTGAGAAGACGGCATTAGTAAATAAACATTTCAAATACACATGTGTTCTTCTTAACTCCATGTTCTGGTTTCTAAGAAATATATAACGACCGACTGTTCATGAGTTCCACGTATCCTGAGGTACTATAAGTTCATATTCTGGATTGTCTAAACATTGAGAGTTTGTTATATCCAATGTGACACTGTACCTAGCTTGCTAAGGAGTTTTTGATTACTAACGTGAGTTTTGGGACACCCTAATTCGCCGAGGTTCCAATCCTCTGTCCACAGTTCTGTGTGAGAACAGAAACCCTGCGACAGGGGCACCCCGACCCTTGCTGGAGCTTCATCACACTTGCGATACAACTCCAGCAATGCGCCACCTTTACGGCACAGATACATCACGCATCTGTGCTGTTTTTGCCCCATGATGCGCCGCATTGTAAATGCAGCACACCATAGATGACGGAACAGCGGCACAGAATGACTAACACATCCCTGGTGATGCGCCAGTCATCATAAATGTATCCCTATGCTTCTTATCTTGTTAGAGATGAACCGCCATATGTATCATCAAAGTTTTTTGCATTTCCTAAATAGCGAACTTTAAGGAATAAATAGCGATTCTTTACCATTCCTAGTTTGCGATTAGCTATTTGCTAATTACAAATTACCCATTCATTTCCTTCATTTCCATAGGGCGGTTGGACTCACTTTTAGCTCGAACGGCTGAATGGATTTCCACGAAACTTGGCAAAATTGTAGGGACTGGTAGCCCGATGTGCCTTTGCTATGTCTCAAGATATATGCTCCAGTGGTTTTTACGAAAATTAACTTTGAAAAATATATATTGGGCTACATTGGCCTATATATATGTTGGAGCCCAAATGTAGCCCAATGTAGCCCAATGAAGCCCAATGTAGCCCAATGTAGCCCAAAGATGGCCGCCAGACACACAAAAAAACAAATGTAGCCCAAATATCAGCCAGATGTAGCCCAACTATAGCCCAGTGACAGAATGACCAATCAGCTTCGCAAACCTCCGTTACGCGAAGCGGAGCGCTGTTACAGATATATATCTTTTTTTGAACGTTAATTTCTCAAAATCCACTGGAGCACATATATTGAGACCTAGCAAAGGCACATCGGGCTACCAGTCCCTAATATTTTGCCAAGTTTCGTGCAAATCCATTCAGCCGTTCGATTATTATTATTATTTTTTTTTTTTGCCCCGCGGGGCCCTTTTAAAACCTCCACATCAAACCTAGGGGGTCAGCGAGGATCTACTATGCCCCCTTATAGTTATTTCCCCCTTTGTTTTGACCTCCTCTTGTCTCTCGATCCTACCGAGAGACAAGATGGCGGCCGCTACGGACTTTTTGGAATGTTGACAGACGCCGGAGAACCAATCAGCTTCGCTTCACAAAGCTCCGTTGCGCGTAAAGTACGCGTCCTGGGACGCTGCCAGGTCCGCTGTTACAGATATATATCTTTTTTTAAACGTTAATTTCTCAAAATCCACTGGAGCACATATATTGAGACCTACAAAAGGCACATCGGGCTACCAGTCCCTACAATTTTGCCAAGTTTCGTGCAAATCCATTCAGCCGTTCGGGCTAAAAGTGAGGCCAACCGCCCTATGGAAAACTCAATGTTAAAAACACGTTTTGGGACCCCCCTTTTTTCTCGGCCCCCCTTGACGAACCCCCCCCAAATTTTCAAGGGCTGCTCAGAAACAAAATGTGCCATTTTCCTGAAAATTTCAGCCAATTCCGTCCACAAACGCCAAAGTTATTAGACATAGAATTTTCAAAAATCCCATAGAGAAAAAATCCTAACTATATATACCTACTGGCGACCGCCAGTAGGTAATATATATATATATATATATATATATATTGACAATGCTTTGTCTTGCAATTCACCACGCTCTCAGACACCAAGTAAACGCCAGAAAACAGCAGGTCCAAGGGTGTTTATTGACACCTTACGACATGTTTCGGCTTACGAGAAGCCTTGTTCACGTAAGTTTGTGCATCGCGTATGAACAGCGTAAATACTGAACAACAACAACAGAAACAAAGGACTCAGGTCACAAGTCAGGTGACACAAAATATGGGTCGGCCATCTTGGAACGGTCAAATTATGCTGTTAATGCGTCTTAACCAACATAGAAAATGCACATGTATGAACATTCAAATTAAATCATATAGTCATGATCATGATATAAATAATCCGATTAATGCATATTATTCAGTGCACACAAATGGGACAAATATAATCTGTGCTGACGCTCGTATATGATGGCCGGCTTAAATCGTGAATGATATATTGGAAGTAACCAACATGCATGGCACAAATTAGAAAACTGTCCAAATGGATGACAGTGTCTAAACCAGTTACTAGGTAAAATACCTGGATTCTCATAGTGCCTACAGAGTGATACAGTGGGCAGCGAAGCGCCAAAGTTCTAACAGGCGGCCTGGTCAAAAAAAGTCAATATCTGTGAAGTGAAGCCAGTGAAGGCGTGCTCTTATCTTATATCAGGAACGTGCAGGGAAGTTGACTGGTGCAGGTGCAGTGAAGGGTCTCAATCCCAGTGATGTTCCTGTGAATTTAAAATAGCAGATGTTAAAATCTAACATGAAAACAGCGTATGCATCCTGTCAATAAACATGATGGTGGGCGCTAGGAAGGGAAGATAAGGACATGGAAAGCATGTAGTATCACAGTACATTAAATGGAACATCGACAGAGAGATCAAACATAATCATTTTTAAGATGAATTGACAGTTCCTCATCTTGGTTGAGCCCCCCCGGGGCCTTAGTTTGGAAATTGATTATGTATCTAGATTCACTCTGTCTCATTTTGAGGACACGGTTCCCACCCCTGGGATTTCTCTCTATTTGTTCCAGAATGAAAAATCTCATAAGGGTAGGGTCAGAGAAGTGAAATTCACTGAAGTGACGTGCCACAGGGTATTTCGCATCCTTGTGGATGATAGCACGGTAGTGCTCTAGGATGCGTTTCTTGGCATGGGAGATGGTACTGCCAATATACCAGAGTTCGCATGGACAGACAATCACATATACAACAAACATGGTGTTACATGTCAGGAATTGGGTGATCTCTTTCTTTAAGCCATTATATTCTACTCTTTTGACCAGAACGCTGTTCTTACATGCTTTGCAGTGCCCGCATGGGAAGTATCCCTTGAGGCCAATGCCTTTGTTCTTGGAATAATCAGTGATGTCACTGCGGACACATATGTCTCTCAGATTTCGGCTTTTTCTATATGTGATGCTGGGTCTATCGGGGATCAAATTACCGATAATGCTGTCACTTTGTAGAATATGCCAGTTTTTGGTGATGATTTTTTGGATCTGCTTGGATTCCTTATTGAAGGTTAGAATAAGGCGTGTGACACCGTCACTGGGTGAGACATCCTCCTTGACAATGTTGTTGAGGGTGTCACAACGTTTAACGGTGTCAGCTTTTTGTTTAGCCTTTTTGAGCACCCAGGCAGGGTAGTCACGCTGTTTAAATCTTTCTAGCATGTCCCTAGCCACCACTTGGTAGCTGGCATCAGTGTTGCAATTTCTCCTTGCCCTCAGCAACTCCCCATATGGAATGCTCCACTTGAGTGGTTCAGGGTGGCCGCTGAGGGCATGGAGAATGCTGTTGCCTGCTGTCTCCTTCCTAAAAAGAGATGTGAGGATCTGATTGCTGACAATGTCAATTCTGACATCGAGATACTCAGCAAAGTCTTTGCTTATATTGCTCGTCAATCTAATGTTCTTGTGATTGAGATTAAGACGGTCAATAAAGCCAGAAGCCCGTTCTTCAGTTCCCTGCCATACCAGGAAGAGATCGTCTATGTATCTCCACCAGGTGATGACATGGCTGATCTCCTCTGTGTATGATGGATCCGCAAATATCTCTTGCTCCCATTGTCCCATGAAGAGGTTCGCAAAGCTTGGAGCAAAGCTTGAACCCATCGCCGTCCCCGTCTCTTGCCTATAGATCTTACCATCAAATAGGAAAAAGTTATTTGCGAGACAGAATGCCAACATTTCAAGGAGCATTTTGTTATGCTCTCTGAAGCGCAAGGGACGGTTCTTAAGGAAGTAATCACAGGCCTCTACACCCTGTTGATGGTTAATTATGGTGTAGAGAGCCTGGACATCCATGGTAATGAGTAGATAGTCTTCATTCCATGTAAGGGTGTCAAGTTTAGTCAAAAAATCTTTGGTATCTTTTATGTGGCTGTTGAGACCCTGTACCCATTCTTGAAGATAATGGTCAATGTACTTTGACACATGTTCTGTCACACTGCCTCTGGAAGAGACAATCGGTCTTCCAGGAGGATTTTCTCTACACTTGTGAACCTTGGGAAGGAGGTATAAGACGGGCAGGGTCGGGTTGTTGTTCCTCAGATATTTGTATTCCTCCCACTCAATTATTCCCTTATCCTTCCAACATTCCAATTTTTCCCACATAGAAGTTATACTGTCGTTATATGCTCCAAAATTACTTAAAGCATAATATTTTGCATCAGATAATTGTCTTAGGGCTTCCCTGGTATATTGTTCCTTGTCTAAAATGACAATATTACCCCCTTTATCTGCGGGGCGTATGACGATGGACTGGTCATCTGTGAGAGAGTTCAGGGCTTCTCTTTGGCTCTTAGACAGATTGTCCCGTTTCCAGATCCGTTTTTTGTTCTTAGACCTGTGGTTACTGAGCTGTTTGTTGACACATTCATGGAATGTGTCGATGGCGTCATGTGCCATGATGGGAATAAAGGTGGACTTTGGCTTGAACAATGAGGCTGAGCTGCTGTCAATAGTGAAACCTGCTTCACAGAGGAGCTGTGTGTGGGTCATCTCTGGTCTAGCAGATTCTTCTTGGACAGACTCGCTGTTAGGCAGGACAGAGTTGTGTTCTAGTTCAGCAATGTTGACAATGGCATCGATATCACTTATAAGAAAGGTATCTGTATCACCTCTCTCGTTCACAGTGTCATTGGTGCCTGGACGGTGTCTTAATCTGTGCCATTTTTTTAATTTCAACTTGCGAATATATTTAAATAGATCAATTCGTGTTTCACAAAAATTAAAAGGGTTTGAGGGGCAAAACGATAAGCCAAGACTTAACACAGTTTTTTCAATCTCAGTTATGTTTCTTTTGGAAAGATTAATGATAGTCTTATTTACCATTGATGCTTCCATCATTGTCCTTTTCCAGAGCGGGTTTTCATGTGTCCCACGTTGCCCTTTGAACTGCCTCTTCCTCCACCTCTGGAAGATCCTCTTCCCCCGGTTCCTGCGCCTCTTTGTCCTCGTGGACGTCCTCTTCCCCTGGTTGGGTTCACTGGTGTTGCCGGAGTCTCCTTGTTCGTCCGCCTGCTCCGGCGCAGGTGACGATACTCCTCTAAAAAATTCGTTTTGCGTGTAGGTTTCTTTGCCTTATTGGTCTCTTCGATGGAGATGTTTGAGACATCAGATTCCGGTTCGCTCAGTGTGAGAGAATTCTCTTCCGCTCCTTGTACTGCGGGTTGGGCGGCTTTCTCATCAATTTCATATAGGTAATCATATTTCCGGCTGAAAGTTAGGATACGACCTGTTTCATAGTCTTTGTAATCACGGTCTAATTTCCTCTCTTTGCGAGCTTTAATATCCTCCTCATATTTCTTGAGGCGGTCTTTCATTTCATCCACCAATTTGGTTACTGTGTTGTCATCAGCATGTTTTTTGATGTCTTCCATCAATTCCGTTATTTCTCTCAGTAACACATCCCTGTCAATCCAGGCGTATTTGACTAAAATTTCTATCATCCTCCTGGAGCTATTTGCCGAGTTCTCCGACCATTCAGCAAGCATCTCAGGGTTCGGGGCTTCGTAGGTGGGGGTTGTAAAGATTCTTAGTCCTCTAGGGACCATCTCTTGGTCAATGTAGTTCTGCAATGAAATTGCCTCCCACCACTTTGATATCTCCCCTCTTTTAAGTTTTTCAAGTTTGCCAATCTTGTCTTTGATTGTTTGTGGAAGATCGGCTTTGGTTGTGGTGGGAACACCGGTGATGGTCTTCTTCCTTTTAAACAAAAGTTGAGCAGCCGCTCTTCTCTCGTCTTCCTCTTCCATTTTTTGTTTTTTTGATTTTTAGGGGCGCCCCCTTGGAGTTCCAATGTAACTGCTGCTGAGCGTAAAACTGGGTGTCCCTTCTCTGCAATGAGAAGTTCTTCCTGCTGACAAATGTTGGAGCGCCGAGCGATTAACTTAAACTGACTCGGACTGGGGAGAGACACACGTGGTGCAGCCGTGCACCCGTTTAGCAATTTGCGCGTTGGGGGCAAGACATCAATGTGTGATGTGCGCATGCAACTGGCACTATGCCGTTAACCCCAGGTGCTGGCAAATCGCGTAAGCAAAGCCACCCGACACGCCTGCCCCCAAGGACGGACACAGAACGCCGCTGCAGCGCGCTTACCCCGTCTTGTAGTCCAATAATCTCTCGATCCCTTCTCCAAACACAATGTAGCTCCGATGATTTGGATTGTGTCGTCAGCCGGGCCGTGTGCAACCACGTCAATATCAAAGTTCCTGGGTTGCTCCAAAGGGTTGCGGTCGGCCCCGTGGGAAGTGGCGTAAACGCCGGCAGAGCACGCCGGTAACTTCAATTGACAATGCTTTGTCTTGCAATTCACCACGCTCTCAGACACCAAGTAAACGCCAGAAAATGGGTACAGGGTCTCAACAGCCACATAAAAGATACCAAAGATTTTTTGACTAAACTTGACACCCTTACATGGAATGAAGACTATCTACTCATTACCATGGATGTCCAGGCTCTCTACACCATAATCAACCATCAACAGGGTGTAGAGGCCTGTGATTACTTCCTTAAGAACCGTCCCTTGCGCTTCAGAGAGCATAACAAAATGCTCCTTGAAATGTTGGCATTCTGTCTCGCAAATAACTTTTTCCTATTTGATGGTAAGATCTATAGGCAAGAGACGGGGACGGCGATGGGTTCAAGCTTTGCTCCAAGCTTTGCGAACCTCTTCATGGGACAATGGGAGCAAGAGATATTTGCGGATCCATCATACACAGAGGAGATCAGCCATGTCATCACCTGGTGGAGATACATAGACGATCTCTTCCTGGTATGGCAGGGAACTGAAGAACGGGCTTCTGGCTTTATTGACCGTCTTAATCTCAATCACAAGAACATTAGATTGACGAGCAATATAAGCAAAGACTTTGCTGAGTATCTCGATGTCAGAATTGACATTGTCAGCAATCAGATCCTCACATCTCTTTTTAGGAAGGAGACAGCAGGCAACAGCATTCTCCATGCCCTCAGCGGCCACCCTGAACCACTCAAGTGGAGCATTCCATATGGGGAGTTGCTGAGGGCAAGGAGAAATTGCAACACTGATGCCAGCTACCAAGTGGTGGCTAGGGACATGCTAGAAAGATTTAAACAGCGTGACTACCCTGCCTGGGTGCTCAAAAAGGCTAAACAAAAAGCTGACACCGTTAAACGTTGTGACACCCTCAACAACATTGTCAAGGAGGATGTCTCACCCAGTGACGGTGTCACACGCCTTATTCTAACCTTCAATAAGGAATCCAAGCAGATCCAAAAAATCATCACCAAAAACTGGCATATTCTACAAAGTGACAGCATTATCGGTAATTTGATCCCCGATAGACCCAGCATCACATATAGAAAAAGCCGAAATCTGAGAGACATATGTGTCCGCAGTGACATCACTGATTATTCCAAGAACAAAGGCATTGGCCTCAAGGGATACTTCCCATGCGGGCACTGCAAAGCATGTAAGAACAGCGTTCTGGTCAAAAGAGTAGAATATAATGGCTTAAAGAAAGAGATCACCCAATTCCTGACATGTAACACCATGTTTGTTGTATATGTGATTGTCTGTCCATGCGAACTCTGGTATATTGGCAGTACCATCTCCCATGCCAAGAAACGCATCCTAGAGCACTACCGTGCTATCATCCACAAGGATGCGAAATACCCTGTGGCACGTCACTTCAGTGAATTTCACTTCTCTGACCCTACCCTTATGAGATTTTTCATTCTGGAACAAATAGAGAGAAATCCCAGGGGTGGGAACCGTGTCCTCAAAATGAGACAGAGTGAATCTAGATACATAATCAATTTCCAAACTAAGGCCCCGGGGGGGCTCAACCAAGATGAGGAACTGTCAATTCATCTTAAAAATGATTATGTTTGATCTCTCTGTCGATGTTCCATTTAATGTACTGTGATACTACATGCTTTCCATGTCCTTATCTTCCCTTCCTAGCGCCCACCATCATGTTTATTGACAGGATGCATACGCTGTTTTCATGTTAGATTTTAACATCTGCTATTTTAAATTCACAGGAACATCACTGGGATTGAGACCCTTCACTGCACCTGCACCAGTCAACTTCCCTGCACGTTCCTGATATAAGATAAGAGCACGCCTTCACTGGCTTCACTTCACAGATATTGACTTTTTTTGACCAGGCCGCCTGTTAGAACTTTGGCGCTTCGCTGCCCACTGTATCACTCTGTAGGCACTATGAGAATCCAGGTATTTTACCTAGTAACTGGTTTAGACACTGTCATCCATTTGGACAGTTTTCTAATTTGTGCCATGCATGTTGGTTACTTCCAATATATCATTCACGATTTAAGCCGGCCATCATATACGAGCGTCAGCACAGATTATATTTGTCCCATTTGTGTGCACTGAATAATATGCATTAATCGGATTATTTATATCATGATCATGACTATATGATTTAATTTGAATGTTCATACATGTGCATTTTCTATGTTGGTTAAGACGCATTAACAGCATAATTTGACCGTTCCAAGATGGCCGACCCATATTTTGTGTCACCTGACTTGTGACCTGAGTCCTTTGTTTCTGTTGTTGTTGTTCAGTATTTACGCTGTTCATACGCGATGCACAAACTTACGTGAACAAGGCTTCTCGTAAGCCGAAACATGTCGTAAGGTGTCAATAAACACCCTTGGACCTGCTGTTTTCTGGCGTTTACTTGGTGTCTGAGAGCGTGGTGAATTGCAAGACAAAGCATTGTCAATTGAAGTTACCGGCGTGCTCTGCCGGCGTTTACGCCACTTCCCACGGGGCCGACCGCAACCCTTTGGAGCAACCCAGGAACTTTGATATTGACGTGGTTGCACACGGCCCGGCTGACGACACAATCCAAATCATCGGAGCTACATTGTGTTTGGAGAAGGGATCGAGAGATTATTGGACTACAAGACGGGGTAAGCGCGCTGCAGCGGCGTTCTGTGTCCGTCCTTGGGGGCAGGCGTGTCGGGTGGCTTTGCTTACGCGATTTGCCAGCACCTGGGGTTAACGGCATAGTGCCAGTTGCATGCGCACATCACACATTGATGTCTTGCCCCCAACGCGCAAATTGCTAAACGGGTGCACGGCTGCACCACGTGTGTCTCTCCCCAGTCCGAGTCAGTTTAAGTTAATCGCTCGGCGCTCCAACATTTGTCAGCAGGAAGAACTTCTCATTGCAGAGAAGGGACACCCAGTTTTACGCTCAGCAGCAGTTACATTGGAACTCCAAGGGGGCGCCCCTAAAAATCAAAAAAACAAAAAATGGAAGAGGAAGACGAGAGAAGAGCGGCTGCTCAACTTTTGTTTAAAAGGAAGAAGACCATCACCGGTGTTCCCACCACAACCAAAGCCGATCTTCCACAAACAATCAAAGACAAGATTGGCAAACTTGAAAAACTTAAAAGAGGGGAGATATCAAAGTGGTGGGAGGCAATTTCATTGCAGAACTACATTGACCAAGAGATGGTCCCTAGAGGACTAAGAATCTTTACAACCCCCACCTACGAAGCCCCGAACCCTGAGATGCTTGCTGAATGGTCGGAGAACTCGGCAAATAGCTCCAGGAGGATGATAGAAATTTTAGTCAAATACGCCTGGATTGACAGGGATGTGTTACTGAGAGAAATAACGGAATTGATGGAAGACATCAAAAAACATGCTGATGACAACACAGTAACCAAATTGGTGGATGAAATGAAAGACCGCCTCAAGAAATATGAGGAGGATATTAAAGCTCGCAAAGAGAGGAAATTAGACCGTGATTACAAAGACTATGAAACAGGTCGTATCCTAACTTTCAGCCGGAAATATGATTACCTATATGAAATTGATGAGAAAGCCGCCCAACCCGCAGTACAAGGAGCGGAAGAGAATTCTCTCACACTGAGCGAACCGGAATCTGATGTCTCAAACATCTCCATCGAAGAGACCAATAAGGCAAAGAAACCTACACGCAAAACGAATTTTTTAGAGGAGTATCGTCACCTGCGCCGGAGCAGGCGGACGAACAAGGAGACTCCGGCAACACCAGTGAACCCAACCAGGGGAAGAGGACGTCCACGAGGACAAAGAGGCGCAGGAACCGGGGGAAGAGGATCTTCCAGAGGTGGAGGAAGAGGCAGTTCAAAGGGCAACGTGGGACACATGAAAACCCGCTCTGGAAAAGGACAATGATGGAAGCATCAATGGTAAATAAGACTATCATTAATCTTTCCAAAAGAAACATAACTGAGATTGAAAAAACTGTGTTAAGTCTTGGCTTATCGTTTTGCCCCTCAAACCCTTTTAATTTTTGTGAAACACGAATTGATCTATTTAAATATATTCGCAAGTTGAAATTAAAAAAATGGCACAGATTAAGACACCGTCCAGGCACCAATGACACTGTGAACGAGAGAGGTGATACAGATACCTTTCTTATAAGTGATATCGATGCCATTGTCAACATTGCTGAACTAGAACACAACTCTGTCCTGCCTAACAGCGAGTCTGTCCAAGAAGAATCTGCTAGACCAGAGATGACCCACACACAGCTCCTCTGTGAAGCAGGTTTCACTATTGACAGCAGCTCAGCCTCATTGTTCAAGCCAAAGTCCACCTTTATTCCCATCATGGCACATGACGCCATCGACACATTCCATGAATGTGTCAACAAACAGCTCAGTAACCACAGGTCTAAGAACAAAAAACGGATCTGGAAACGGGACAATCTGTCTAAGAGCCAAAGAGAAGCCCTGAACTCTCTCACAGATGACCAGTCCATCGTCATACGCCCCGCAGATAAAGGGGGTAATATTGTCATTTTAGACAAGGAACAATATACCAGGGAAGCCCTAAGACAATTATCTGATGCAAAATATTATGCTTTAAGTAATTTTGGAGCATATAACGACAGTATAACTTCTATGTGGGAAAAATTGGAATGTTGGAAGGATAAGGGAATAATTGAGTGGGAGGAATACAAATATCTGAGGAACAACAACCCGACCCTGCCCGTCTTATACCTCCTTCCCAAGGTTCACAAGTGTAGAGAAAATCCTCCTGGAAGACCGATTGTCTCTTCCAGAGGCAGTGTGACAGAACATGTGTCAAAGTACATTGACCATTATCTTCAAGAATGGGTACAGGGTCTCAACAGCCACATAAAAGATACCAAAGATTTTTTGACTAAACTTGACACCCTTACATGGAATGAAGACTATCTACTCATTACCATGGATGTCCAGGCTCTCTACACCATAATTAACCATCAACAGGGTGTAGAGGCCTGTGATTACTTCCTTAAGAACCGTCCCTTGCGCTTCAGAGAGCATAACAAAATGCTCCTTGAAATGTTGGCATTCTGTCTCGCAAATAACTTTTTCCTATTTGATGGTAAGATCTATAGGCAAGAGACGGGGACGGCGATGGGTTCAAGCTTTGCTCCAAGCTTTGCGAACCTCTTCATGGGACAATGGGAGCAAGAGATATTTGCGGATCCATCATACACAGAGGAGATCAGCCATGTCATCACCTGGTGGAGATACATAGACGATCTCTTCCTGGTATGGCAGGGAACTGAAGAACGGGCTTCTGGCTTTATTGACCGTCTTAATCTCAATCACAAGAACATTAGATTGACGAGCAATATAAGCAAAGACTTTGCTGAGTATCTCGATGTCAGAATTGACATTGTCAGCAATCAGATCCTCACATCTCTTTTTAGGAAGGAGACAGCAGGCAACAGCATTCTCCATGCCCTCAGCGGCCACCCTGAACCACTCAAGTGGAGCATTCCATATGGGGAGTTGCTGAGGGCAAGGAAAAATTGCAACACTGATGCCAGCTACCAAGTGGTGGCTAGGGACATGCTAGAAAGATTTAAACAGCGTGACTACCCTGCCTGGGTGCTCAAAAAGGCTAAACAAAAAGCTGACACCGTTAAACGTTGTGACACCCTCAACAACATTGTCAAGGAGGATGTCTCACCCAGTGACGGTGTCACACGCCTTATTCTAACCTTCAATAAGGAATCCAAGCAGATCCAAAAAATCATCACCAAAAACTGGCATATTCTACAAAGTGACAGCATTATCGGTAATTTGATCCCCGATAGACCCAGCATCACATATAGAAAAAGCCGAAATCTGAGAGACATATGTGTCCGCAGTGACATCACTGATTATTCCAAGAACAAAGGCATTGGCCTCAAGGGATACTTCCCATGCGGGCACTGCAAAGCATGTAAGAACAGCGTTCTGGTCAAAAGAGTAGAATATAATGGCTTAAAGAAAGAGATCACCCAATTCCTGACATGTAACACCATGTTTGTTGTATATGTGATTGTCTGTCCATGCGAACTCTGGTATATTGGCAGTACCATCTCCCATGCCAAGAAACGCATCCTAGAGCACTACCGTGCTATCATCCACAAGGATGCGAAATACCCTGTGGCACGTCACTTCAGTGAATTTCACTTCTCTGACCCTACCCTTATGAGATTTTTCATTCTGCAACAAATAGAGAGAAATCCCAGGGGTGGGAACCGTGTCCTCAAAATGAGACAGAGTGAATCTAGATACATAATCAATTTCCAAACTAAGGCCCCGGGGGGGCTCAACCAAGATGAGGAACTGTCAATTCATCTTAAAAATGATTATGTTTGATCTCTCTGTCGATGTTCCATTTAATGTACTGTGATACTACATGCTTTCCATGTCCTTATCTTCCCTTCCTAGCGCCCACCATCATGTTTATTGACAGGATGCATACGCTGTTTTCATGTTAGATTTTAACATCTGCTATTTTAAATTCACAGGAACATCACTGGGATTGAGACCCTTCACTGCACCTGCACCAGTCAACTTCCCTGCACGTTCCTGATATAAGATAAGAGCACGCCTTCACTGGCTTCACTTCACAGATATTGACTTTTTTTGACCAGGCCGCCTGTTAGAACTTTGGCGCTTCGCTGCCCACTGTATCACTCTGTAGGCACTATGAGAATCCAGGTATTTTACCTAGTAACTGGTTTAGACACTGTCATCCATTTGGACAGTTTTCTAATTTGTGCCATGCATGTTGGTTACTTCCAATATATCATTCACGATTTAAGCCGGCCATCATATACGAGCGTCAGCACAGATTATATTTGTCCCATTTGTGTGCACTGAATAATATGCATTAATCGGATTATTTATATCATGATCATGACTATATGATTTAATTTGAATGTTCATACATGTGCATTTTCTATGTTGGTTAAGACGCATTAACAGCATAATTTGACCGTTCCAAGATGGCCGACCCATATTTTGTGTCACCTGACTTGTGACCTGAGTCCTTTGTTTCTGTTGTTGTTGTTCAGTATTTACGCTGTTCATACGCGATGCACAAACTTACGTGAACAAGGCTTCTCGTAAGCCGAAACATGTCGTAAGGTGTCAATAAACACCCTTGGACCTGCTGTTTTCTGGCGTTTACTTGGTGTCTGAGAGCGTGGTGAATTGCAAGACAAAGCATTGTCAATTGAAGTTACCGGCGTGCTCTGCCGGCGTTTACGCCACTTCCCACGGGGCCGACCGCAACCCTTTGGAGCAACCCAGGAACTTTGATATATATATATATATATATATATATATATATATATATATACATACACCTATAATATAAAATCCAATAAAAAACATTATATTATAAATTAAAACATTAAAATATTTAATAGTCTTAAAACTTCCATGTTGCACTCCATTGAGTGCAACAGTAGCGAATGTGTTGGATAGCGGAGGGGTAAAAAATACTATTCCCACTTCAGTGAGTGCAACAGTAGGGAAAGTGTTGGATAGCGGAGGGGTCAAAATTACTATTCCCACTCCAGTGAGTGCAACAGTAGGCAAAGTCTTAGATAGCAGAAGTAGAATAATTTACTATTCCCACTCCAATGAGTGCAACAGTAGGGAAAGTGTTGGATAGCGGAGGGGTAAAAATAACTATTCCCACTCCAGTGAGTGCAACAGTAGCGAAAGTGTTTGATAGCGAAGGGGTAAAAAATACTATTCCCACTCCAGTGAGTGCAACAGTAGAGAAAGTGTTGGATATCAGAGGGGGGTAAAAATTACTCTTCCCACTCCAGTGAGTGCAACAGTAGAGAAAGTGTTGGATAGCGGAGGGGTAGAAATTACTCTTCCCACTCCAGTGAGGGCAACAGGAGAAAAAGTGTTGGATAGCACAGGGGTAAAAATTACTAATACCACTCCAGTGAGTGCAACAGTAGGGAAAGTGTTGGATAACCGAGGGGTAAAAATTACTATCTCCACGCCAGTGTGTGCAACAATAGGGAAAGTGTTGTATAGCGGACTGGTAACAAATACTATTCCCACTCCAGTGCAACAGTAGGGAAAATGTTGGATAGCGGAGGGGTAACAGTTACTATTACCACTCCAGTGAGTGCAACAGTAGGGAAAAGTGTTGGATAGCAGAAGGGTAACAATTACTATTCCTACTGCAGTGAGTGCAACAGTAGGGAAAGTGCTGTATAGCGGACGGGTAACACATACTATTCCCACTCCAGTGAGTGCATTGTAGGGAAAGTGTTGGATAGCAGAGGGGTAACAAATCTTATTCCCACTCCAGGGTAAAAATGAATATTCCCATGGTAAAAATGTATATTCACTTTGGAGTCAGTTCAAAATTAAAAACAAACAAAATATCAACTACAACACAAAAGATTTAAAAAAACAAAAAAGAAAACATATATTGAAATATATATTTTTTACAACAGATAGAAACACATTAAAATGTTAAAAAGATCTAACAAATACCTAGAAAGATATTTTTTGTATATTTAAAATTAATGTACAATCAAATACATTTTAATTGGAAATATTTATAATCAAAAACATTAATTATTACATAAATGTAATATTTCCCCCCTACCCTATAACACCACACAATTTACAACACACACCAAAATATTTTTTTTAAAATGCACCTCTATAATTAACATAATTAATTATCAATTAAAGAAATATTATTAATTAAAAAACAAATTAAAACAGATAAAAATTAATTTACTCCCCAAACGTTACCCCTATAAAACAACACATGAACTAAAAATAAACAATTACCATAAATATTTATGAATTGAGGAATTAATATTAATGATCAACTAATTATTAATTAAACATAAGTTACTTTCCGCCAACTACCCCAATAAATACCACAAGTCAAACCTAAAATTAATACACAATTTCCATAACTAATTTTACATCAATAAATTTATATCAATTAACAATAACTCATTAATTAATTTTAAAGGAATTTACCTCCCACCCTTTACCACTATAAACACCACAGCTCACATCTAAAATGCATTACACAATTGGCATATTAAAATTTTAATTAATTAATTAACATTAATCAATAAATAATTATTAATTAGTTATAAATAGATTACTTCCCACCTATTCCCCTATAAACCCCACCACCAGCTCCTAAAAAAAGCACAATTAACATAATTGATTACTAATTAATTAATTAAAAATAATTAACACTCAATTAATAAATAATTAATATTAAATTAATTCCCACAACACTATAAAATATAAGTTAAATAAATATTCATAAATAAGTACTATTAATAAATTAAATATAATTAAATTACTTCCCACCCTATTCCCCTAAAAACCCACAATCCACTTCTAAAAAAAGACACAATTAACATAATTACCAATTAATTAATTAATAATAATTAACAACCAATTAATATTTAATTAATTAATGTTAATTCACACAAATACCACTATAAAATCTAAATGAGTAAATAGTAAAAAATAAAAGTTAATAATTAATTTATTATAATTAAATTACATCCCGCCCTATACCCCTATAAACCCACAACCCGCTACAGAACGATAAAACGCAAAATGTAATTAAAATAAAATTAATAACTAATAAAAATGTAAAACAAAAGCAAAACTTATAGAAAAAAATGTTTCACATACTTTTAATATACATTCTAATACATAACACTAATTAAAACATCAATATTTTAATCAACTATTTTTTTGCAAATGATATTAATGACTTCGATATTTTGAAAAACAATATTTCTTACCTCCAAGTCGATATTCTTGACCACAATATTCTTGCTGTCGATATTTCTGCATCCTGATATTTCCAACTCGATATTTGTTCATGTCGACATTTTCTAACTCGATATATTGCCTCTGCACCTGTGCGCATGTAAGGAAAACTTCCTGGTATTACAGTAGAACCCTTAATAGTTGTGCAGAGGCATTGCTGCCTATATTTTGTGATTCATGTGGTCTTTCATAATCTGCCTTGCACACATGTGATGATTCTTGTGATTGATCACTACATGCTACATTTGTGTGATGTAATATGGTGAGTTATGTGGTTTCTCCTCTAACTTAACTGCTGCATTTCCATGACCTGAATGTACTGATTAATGTCGTTTTGATCCTTGTAAAGACAGGATGGCGAATATCATTTCAGGACCTGCATAATATGTGTGGTGATGGAGTAGGAGGTTTTCTAGAACCTGTGCAACATAGAAGTATTTACTTTAGTGCAGTAACTGTGATGCTATGACAATTGCCTAGTTGGCGAAGTGATTTATGATTTATGTGATTGTGGTCTATGGGTTGAATACAATATATGAGATATTCTATATACTACTGTGTGGAGTCTCTTTTGGGGTGCATTTATTGTGTCACAAGTGTGTGTGTGTTTGTGTGTGTTGCGCAAACTCTTTACACATTGCCTTTGGGATAAGCCTGACTGCTCATGACAGGCTACCAAAGGGGTGAGCAGGGGTTCTCTTGGGTGTGTAACTCCCTTACCCTGACTAGAGTGGTGGGTTCTGCCTGGCTTAGGTGGATACCCTAGCCAACCAGAAACCCCATTTCTAACAAAGGGCAAAGGGGGTCAGGTGAGAGGAAGTCAGATGAAGTTCTGATGGCCATGTGTCTCAACATGTCACATTAATTCACAAAGACGCAATAAACACAAAAGAAAAAGTTATATGACAAAAAGGAATTACTCCAAAGCCCAGATTCAATATAGTACTTACCAGGATCGAGTAGAGGAAGGTCTGTAACTGGCCACCCTGCTACCAGGATACAGCTAGAGAACTGAAAGAGGAGGGATCCTGATCAAATGGAGCTTCAGTATTGGATTTTTTGGTAAGCAAGCAAAAAACAATGGAGGAATGCCAACTGGAGTGCAGCACAGAGCTGTATGTGAACAGAAAGAAGAGGGAAAACTGGCAAAGCACTGCCTAAGACCACTCCTGACAGTTACACAAGCAACCTCAGGCCCTTTTTTTACCTACTAAGGTCTCCTGAGTGAGGTATTGTTTGAGTCCTGTGGCATAGTAAGCATGCGATATACAGCTGGGAATACAGTCTCACTTAGGAAGTGTACTGCAACAGACAATAAAGCATGTTCTACTTCCTCCTAAACTGCCTCATAACATGCTTTTGGAATTGAATAGAGATGTTGCCTTTTGTGGTTCTGTAATGATATGAAGATGGATTACATCGCTTTATCGTTGTTCCTTCTTAATTATCTGAGCTAATTCGCTTATCATCTCATTTAACTCTTCCTTCTGTTCCTGCTTTCGATTATCACCCACATTTGAATTAGTTAATTTTCTTTGGAAACTCTATCTGTTTTCATTGTAAGGACTTGTGAATTATGGTCATTATTTTCTCACTACTTCCAGTACTTTAATAGATTTACATGATATATTTGGAATGCATTTCTTTTTCTGTCCTTTTGATTTGATAGGCCACATCATCCACTCGTTATATAATCTTATGTGGCCATTATCAGTTTGCTATTAACTTAATCTTATGTGACAGTAACATCAATAGCATCTGATCTCTTGGTTGGAAAAGTTAGAGCCTGGTGTCCCTGTTATAGATCTTCTGTTGTTCTTTTTGTTTGCTTAATGTTATGTATGTATGAGGTAGTTCTGTAGCGCAATGCTAGCCAAAAGGAGGTGGAGCCCTGCACAGGGACACAGGCATAAGGAGTGATTGGAAAGGTAGGTGGGTTGTGGATGGTTAAAGCATTGTGAGGCAATATTTCTTTTCCTCAATTGAAGAACTATTGGGGGCAGTCATGATGAACACGGAGGTGTTGTTCCAGATCCTTGATGCATAAATGGAAATGACTTATTGTCTTGTTTTTTCGTTTTTATGTTTCTTAGTCTGCAGTCTCGTGGTGTCCTGGCTGTAGATATATCAAGAAAGAGAAAGTGCTGGACAAGATGGCTTTGTAAGTGATGCAACAATAGCAAGGTGATGGATGGAATGCTTGGATTATTCTCTGTCACTGGCAATCAATGGGGCTGCATTCCAGTCCATCAATTTTCACTCACTGTTCCGCTTTAGACACTGGCCTGCCTTATGCAAATGAATACTGACTTTGACCTCATTGGAAAGTTCGCTCCGAGTGGCCAGGCGAGGCCCCCTCGGTAGGGTGCACAAGCAACCCTAACCTGTTTTGCTCTATTTGGGAATCATCAGTAGGGCATAGATTAAGTCCTATAGTAACGTGAGCAAGGGACCCAGACTGTGCATGCTCGTCGCACTTAAGACATCAGCTGCAACAATAACAAGGTGATGGATGGAATGCTTGAATTATTTCTCAGCCACCGACAATCCCTTGGGCCACATTCCTGTACAAAGTTTGTAAACAATACAGCTGATTTTGACTCGGCTGCAGGCAGCAAGGTGGTGCCAATGGAGTTCCATCATATTTCTTCAAGCCCTAGATGAGGTGTGCTGTGATATGTAGTATGCCTTTAGGTGATGCCAGTGTGGAGTCTGGAAGGCCATGGAGCAGGGCATGACCACCATCTAGACATATTAGCACAAGGGATTTAACAGCAGTTGTATAGTCACTTTCTGGAAGAAACAAATCCACGTACTTAAGAAGAGAGAGCTAGCCCCCAGGCAAAATCTTTTTTTCGTGCAATATTTACCTTGAGGGTGAGGTCGGTGTCAATGGTGAATCCAAATGACTTGACATTCAGTGAAAGTTGGGGTCCGAAGCAGTGAAGATTCATATCTTTGAACTAGGTTTGTACTATTTCTTGTTTGCTTTTTTTGACAAATTACACAAATTCTGTCTAGGTGGAGTTGAGTTTCAGATAGGTGCTGGACAGCCAGGTCTGGATGATGTGCAGGTAGTGTTTGAGATGTTGGATGTCTGAAGCAGAGGAGACTTTTAAGTAGAGCTGTATATTATCAGCATATTGCTGAACCTTGATGTTGTTGTCTGTGAGTAGAGAATCAGGAAGCTCCAAGTAGATTGAAGATGACAGGAGAACCCTGTGGACTGCAAAAGTTAGGACCTTTCAGGACCTGGAGATGCCCCTGTGATTTTGAACTGGCTTACCTTTTCTCAGACTTGGTTGTATTTGGTGAAACCTTCAGTTAGGCCTGGAGGAGCTCTCGCTGAAGTCAAACAAGGACCCAGGACCTCTGGAGGCACCACTTGTGGATCAGGAACTCTCTCCAGAAGAGGCCAGAAGGGTTCAGGCAGGTCCAGTTGCAGGTCCAGGCAGTTCCAGTGCAGCAGGTCAACTGGGCAGTTGCAGGTAGACGTCAGGAACATGTTGTGTCCCTGTAGCTCAGAAAAGGTGGTCAATGGAGTCACTTAGGCAGCCTGGGATGAAGAGAGCAGGTCCTGTCATCTTTCTCTGACAGCCGGGCAGGCCTCAGGCAGTAGGGCAGTCCCCTAGCAGCAGGGCAGCCCTTAATCTGTAGGATCCACAGGTCTAGGAGCGTACTGAAGAGTGGGTTTGAAGGACTCATTTGTATACCTGGTGATAGCTTTTAAATGGGAAAAGCTTCAGGAGTTTTCCCCCTACAGAGGTCTTTGGATTTTCCTTCCTATTGACCTGGTGTCAGTCTGCCTGCGGTTACAATAGGCTAGCATGAAATTATTTGCGTGTGAGCTGAGGCAGTGTCTTTGAAGTGCAAGCAGGGTTGTGCACAGTTCCGCCCCCATCCTGCCAACACCCAGGCACCCTTTTGTGTGGCTGTCGAGGAGGACTACACAAAGGCCAACTGCCAACTACACCTAGTCCTGTGACCTAGGAATGGGCTGCAGGCACCAAATGGTTAGGGCAAGGATATGCCAACTTTCTAAACTTGGCATTTTCAGACTTGTGACTTAAAATCCGATGTTACCATTAAAGAGGGTTTAAAATTACAATTCCTCAGACAGCAACGATGACATTCCTACCTGCTCACAAACAAAAGTTATTACTTATTAAATGTAATAAGATAAATCATTTTTATTCTATCGGAGAGGAAAGCCTCACAGTAGTGAAACATAAAAGTCTGAGTTTTTCACTACCAGGACATGTAAAACTTAAAAATTTATGTCCACATGTTTAAATATAATGTGCCCTGTCCTATGAGATATTTAGGGCCTACCCCAGCGGTAACTTACCTGTACTCAAAAGGAGTTGCACTTTTGGGAACAGGTTTAATTTGCCAAGTCGAAATGGCAGTTAAAAACTGCACACACAGACTACAGTTACAAGCCTGAGACATGTTTAAAGGGACACTTAAGTATGTGGCACAATGAGTGCTGGAGGCGAACAAGTAGCATTTAATTTACAGGTCTGAGGTACATATAGTACCACTTGACTTGGAACTTATAAGTAAATTAAATGTGCCAATTCAGTGTTAGCCAATTCCACCATGTTTAACCCCTTGACCGCGGCGCAAATTCCGCCGCGGTGCTGGGGAATTAATGAGTGGGTGTGTTTCGGACGGCCCCCGGTCGCCCTCCGCACACGTCCAACAAAAATGGGTTCAGAAAACTGGAGGGATAAGGCAAAAAGAGGAGAGGGCCAAGGGCAACATCCCCTAATGATGTAATTGTTTTGCTGTCAAGTCAGGGAGTGTTGGTCCAGTAACACACAATGAAATGTGGGGGCATATTAGCAAGAACCTCGTTAAAATTATCGCTGTTTTAGCTACAGGAAACTGCCCCAAAAAACGGCGATAATGGGCTTGCTAATATGGGTTATAGAATTTCAATAGAAGCCCAGATTAGATGTCCTGCACATCTATCCTGGGCTTCCTTTGGAATTCTAAAACGCATATTAGCAAGCCCATTATCGCTGTTTTAGCGGCAGTTTCCTGCCGCTAAAACTGCGATAATTTTAACAAGGTTCTTGCTAATATGCCCCATGGTCCGTACAACTGTTGGAGTAGAATTACTCTTAGTCAGACCAACTGGGTTGATGAGCTAGCTTTCTCTTCTAAAAACCCAATAGCAATTTTTCAATTGAATGTAGTATAGAGCGTTCATAGTAACACCAACTTTGTCTCAGACATTTATTTATTTATTTATTTATTTTAACGACTTGTAGAGCGCCTGGTGACCCGAAGGCATCCCCGCGCTGTAATGATTTTGATATCCAGATGAGATGGAGGAGAAAAAAGAAGAAAAGAAGAGAAAGGGGGGACGTTATTTCGGAAATAGAAGTGTTTTCAATTTTTTTCTAAAAATAAGATAGCTGGGTTCCAGTCTGAGGGTACGGGGGAGTGAGTTCCATCCGGTGGAAGCTTTCACAGAGAAGCGTCGGCCTCCAGTGCGTGTCTTTTTGAATTTGGGGATGTTGGCTAGATGATCATTCTCGGACCGCAGGGATCTGGGAGCTATATAAGGAGTTACCAGGTCGCTGAGAATCGGAGGGCCAGCTCCATTAATCAGTTTGTAGGCCGTGCACATGGCTTTGAATTCCACCCTTCGACGCACCGGGAGCCAGTGCAGGGCTTTGATGGCGGGTTTAGCTGACACTCTGGAGGGAAGGTTCATGAGTAGTCGGGCTGCAGCGTTCTGTGTTCGTTGTATTTTAGCCAAGGTGGCCTCAGGGGCACCCAGGTAAACCATGTTACTGTAGTCCAGCCGTGACAGTATTAGTCCTTGGACTAGGAGTTTTCTGGAGGTGGGCGGGAGTAGGGGAAGAATCTTGCGGGTGGTGCGCATAAGCCCAAAACAGGTTCCTGCAGTTTTGGCCGCTTGTGTTTTCATTGATAGCTCGGGTTCTAGCCAGACTCCTAGGGTCTTGATTTCTTTTTTCGGGGTGGGAATTTCCCCGAACACGTCTGGCCAGGCTGATGGGGGGATGGTCACCCATTGCTTTCCCATGATCATCACTTCGGTCTTCGACCCGTTTAATTTGAGTGAAGATTCACACATCCAGCCATAGGTTTTCGTAAGGCAATTTGCCAAATTGTCTGGGTGGTCGTCTAGTTGGGATAGGGAGACGACCAGCTGTGTGTCATCCGCGTAACTCACAATTTTGATGCCGAAGGGTGTCACCACGTCTTCAAGGGGGGCCATATAAGCATTAAAAAGCGTAGGGCTTAGAGATGATCCCTGGGGGACCCCGCTCGTGAGGGGGAGGATGGACGAGTGGTGATTGCTGTCCCATACCTGGAACGTGCGCCCGGCAAGGAAGGACTCTATCCACCTAGGCGCTATCCCGGTGAGCCCTGCTGCCGCCAGCCGTTGGAGGAGGACACGATGGTTGACTGTGTCGAAGGCTGCACTAAGATCCAGGAGGATCACTGCCACTGACCCTCCTGAATCCAAAATGCGCCTTGCCTCCTCGATAACGGCCAGAAGGGCGGTATCAGTGCCATGACCCGGGCGAAACCCAGTTTGGGATTGCCGTAAGATGTTATTTGCCTCGAGAAACTGAGACAATTGTCCGTTGACCAATTTCTCGGCTACCTTGCTGATGCCAGGGAGGAGTGAGATTGGCCGGTAGTTTGCCATGTCTGCTGGGTCTAGCTGGGGTTTTTTAAGGAGTGCTTTCACGACTGCGCTCTTCCAGCTATCTGGGACAGATCCTTGTGCAAGTGAGCTGTTAATAAGCTCTGTGATCGTGGGAACTATGACAGGGGCTACGGTTTTGAGGAATCTAATTGGTGCTGGATCCAGAGGTGATCCGCTTTTCATTTTGGCCAAGGTTGCATCTACCTCGTTGCAGGTTACTGCCCTAAATGTAGCTAGTTGGGGGCGCATGCTGCTTGGCTGGAGGGTGATTCATTGTCCGTGTGACTAGAGGGACAGGGGGGGGGGAGGGATGTTAAGATTCGGGCAATTTTGTCATTAAAATAGGTGGCTAATTCGTTGCTTCGGTCAACAGGGGGGGCGTTGGAGGAAGGAGTGGTTGGTACTTTCAGTAGCTCTTTTACGATTAGGAAGGATTCCCTAGCTAAGTTGGTAGATTCTCTTATCCGAGTGTCGTAGTGGGAGGCTTTAGAGCGCTTAATGGAGGCTTTGTAAAATCTAACTGAGTTCTGGTAGGCTTCCTTGCTGGCGTGCTGCCAGTCTTTCCTCCATAGCCGTTCGGCTTTTTTGCATTTTTTACGTAGTAATCGAAGTTCCGGGGTATACCACGGGGCGGAACCTGGTTTCCCGTTTTTGTCCTCCCGGGTTCTAAATGGGAGTACTGAATCCAGGGAGGTAGTAATCCATTCTCTGAATTTACTATCGGCGATAGCCGGGTCTTCTGCATGGGCAGGGGTAGTTGACTCTAGGGTCCTGGCCCAGTCTTCGGTGGGGAGCTTGGACCAGGCCCTGTCCCTGGTGTAAGTGGGAGGTTTTTGAGATTTCCTGAAAGGTCCTAATAGTTGGAAAGAGACTAAAAAGTGGTCCGTCCAGGGGAGGGGGAGGGACTCGTTGAATTGCATGGTGGGGGTGTTTGTAAACACCGGGTCCAGCAAGTGACCTTTGTTGTGTGTAGCTCCGGAGTTTAGGAGGTGGAGGTCGAGAGCCGCTAGATCTGTGATCAAGTCGGCTGCCCCAGTATCTAAAGGGTCATCGAAATGAATGTTCAGGTCTCCTAGTATCATGAAGTTGGTGATGGAGTGGGCTTGTGTTGCTACCGTGTCCAGGAGAGCGCTAGAAAAAGAACCAGGGTGACCGGGGGGGCGGTACAGTAGGATGCCTGTGAGAGAGTTAGTCGGGTCTAACTTAATTGTGAACTGTAGGCTTTCAGAGTCGGGAACCTGCGCGTCGTTGTATTTGCAGGGGAGATAGTCCCGGTGAATAATGGCGACCCCCCCACCTCTGCCTAAAGGGCGAGGTAGGGACTGAATGAGGAAGCCCGGAGGGGTAGCTAGAACCATGTCTGATGCCGAGTGTGGGGAAAGCCACGTTTCCGTCAAAAATAGAACGTCGATCTCATGGTCTTCTATAAGATGGTTAATAAGCGTCGCATGTTTAGGGAGAGAACGACAGTTCAGAGAAGCAAGTTTGAGGGCTGAGGGTTTGTAGGGTTGGATAGGGAGTTTGAGTAGGACTGGGTGGCAGTAAGTGCAGCTGATAAATGGTCCCTCTAGATCGTGAACAAACTCACAAGAGGAGGCGATGGTGGGTCTGAGACTTAGGAGGTCGCGACGTGAGTAGGTTATCTTAGGGGCATTTTTATCCGACAGGGGTTCTGGCCCTAGGCCCGGCCGTGCGCAGACGGGCGCAGACGGGCTTGCCTTAGGCGCGCCTTCGGCGCGCAAACGGCGCTCCCGCTGCGCTCGTCCGCTGCGCTGGTATGGCCGGCACATTTGTAGTGAGTGTTATGGGCGTGGCCTCGCAGTGGGTGTGGTTCCGCCTTGGGCCCGCGTTGGCGGTGTGGGCGTTTTCCCTGTGTCAGCGCTGGAAGTCGCTGTGTCAGGGGGGGTCGCTTTAGCGCGTACAAGTCGGCGCTTCAGTGTAGGTAAGCTCAATGCTTTTTTGATCAACACAGAGAAAAGGACGGTTTTTAAAATCAATTTGCTGCTTTAGCGGGTGAGAAGTCAGCGCTTCCGTGCAGGTATACTCAATGCTTTTGGATCAAACACAGAGAAAGATGGCAGTTTTTTTAAAATCAATTTGCTGCTTTAGCGCGTGAGAGTCAGCGCTTCAGTGCAGGTATACTCAAAGCTTTTTAGATCAAACACAGAGAAAAAAAAAAAAATGACAGTTTTCAAAATCACTTTGCTGCTTTAGCGCGTGAGAGTCAGCGATTCAGTGCTGATATGTTCAATGCTTTTTAAAATCAAGCACAGAGAAAATGACAATTTTTAAACTCAGCGTCACAATAAAATAGCATATCTGACATGATATCAAAATGAGAGCAAGATAAGTATAAAACAATATAGATGTGATAGAATATGATAGGTAGAGTAGATTAATAAATCGGATAAAAATAGAAGTTATACACAATGACGTAAAATAATAAATAACACAATGAACATTCCAAATAGCAATGAAAAGAATTAGGAGGCGTCACAGTACAATAGCAAATCTAACAAGATAACAAAATGAGAGCAACATAGGTATAAGACAATATAGATAAAATGCGATAGATATATGATAGGTAGAAATGATTAATAAATAGGATAAAAATAGAAGTTAGTTCACTGAGTGTGAAGAATATAGATAGGAGAGAATTGAAATAGAAAAGAGTGACAGGGAGTAATAAGATGTAAAGCGGAGTAAGAGTGAGAGTGGAGGTCATAGATAAAATAAAATAATTAAGGTGATGGGGAATAAACAACGGTGATTCTTGAATAAAAACAAAGGCATCTCAGATAGTCCTCTGTTTGTTTCTATGATTGTAGACAGTAGGGGAGAAGAATAAGGTAGTCCTCTGTTTGTTTCCTGATCCTGGGCCGGTTAGGATAGTCCAGTTTCTAGCTTTCTGAGTGACTGAGTGGGGAGTACAAGTCCTCTTTCTATTTTGATGTAGCTATAGTCAGTAGGATTGTTATTCAGGCTTGTGTGTGCCTGGTAGAAGATGAAGGCAGTTTATGGCTGTATTTTATGGCCCCGGCCATTTTGGGCCATTGTTTTCCGGTTGAATGGGCAAAAGAAATAAAAAATACAAAGATAGAGAGAGAAAAAAGGAGCAGGAACAGTACCTTGAGAGATTAATGAGGAGATTAATGAGGAGTAGTCATGATGATGTCATCCGTTTTTGCAGTGTGTTCAATGGTGTCGTCTTCGGAGTTCCCAGGACTCCAGCTTGCTCCAACTGAGGTATGTGCTCCCAAGGGGCCGATTGTGGGGCAGGGCAAGGGTCCCCGAGACTCTCCCTTCTTCTGGGCTTATGGGTAGTGGCCCCAAGGTGGCGGGGGTCTCTGCTGAATGCCCCGGTGGATGTGTGTGTCTGCGCTTGTAGTGGACCAAGCACCGTCGTCACTCACACCACGCCACCGCCGCCGAGATTGCACTGGGCCCGGCTCTCACACCAGGCGCCTCCTTGGGTTTGCGGTGTTTCGTTGGTTCACTGGGCCCCTACTATGCGCCTCTGCAGGTCTGCTGCTGTGTCCCGGGGCTACCTCCGGCTGCCGCACAAGGGGGGGCCCGACTCCAATGCGGCAGGCACCCGGGCGCGGAGGTCCGCTAGATGGGCCGGACAATGCTTCGATGTTTCCCGGGTCCGCGGGTGAGGCCCGACATCTGTTTCCTCCGCTTGTTTAGATAGGCGCTGGCACCTCAGGCAAGTGGTGTCCGCTCTGCACCCCCGGTCCCGGAGGGCTTTAGGCTCCGGATCCGCCTCAGGCCGGGACAGTCACTGGGAGCTCCTGTTTTGTAAGTCCCACCAGGTGTCTTACAAATGGCGGCAGCAGGGTTCCGTGATGGAGGGCCCTGCCCCCGGGGCCGCAGCACCGCTGACGGTCTGCACTCACCCCTCCGTCTCTGGGCTGTCGGTCACCGCTGTCGGTCACCGTGCGTGCCGCGGCGCTGTCGCGGGTGCGGGGATTTCCACCTCTCGGCGAGAATCGGTGAGAATCCAAAAAGCCTTGTTGCCTTAGAAAGGCTAATTTGCCTTCGACAAATGAAGCAGTTTCCTCGTGCAGGTAAGCAGATTTTCATGCTGGATATATGGTGACAGACAGAGGAATACAAAGCCAAAATAACATATAATACCCAGTTAGTTTAACATATGCTTATTTATATATATTGGGCATGTATGTGTTCTGCCTTATCAAACGAAGAAGGTAGCAACGCTCAGTGTAAACACTAATGTGTGAATTCAACAGTTGGCACATTAGAAATATTTGTAAGATCCAGGTCACTGTGGCAAGCTGCTGTATGTAACACTTTTATTTTGGTTCTTCGGGCATTTTAAAATAGAGCAAATCCTGGCAAGGCGTCGGATGCAATTTCAAGTATGCGAAAGACAGAACATATTGTAGCTGCAACAATTCCAGACATTTTGCAAACCGTAGTTTTAAGGTTGTTGTTGATGCTCAGACTGACTTGGCCATGTTATCTTTAGTGCTTCCTGAGCGACTGTTTATGAAACGTGGGTTTTGATGCATTCCTGAAAGTGTTCCAGTTTTAAATGTGCAAAGCAAACCATCTCGTGAGAACTGTGTGACTTATTATCTGTTTTGAAATAGTGTTTCGCTACTTGGAGAAGGCCACGCCCACTATATGTAGTAAGTACAAAATGTTCCTAGTTTCTGACTAGTCACTTTAAACCACAGGTGTGTTTCAGGACATCTTTTAAAGCCATTAGCATCAATACGTAGATTTTACTTTGCCACGACATCCAATTTAGGACCTCTTTCCTTTTTATGCATGCTATACATAGTTTGCCTAGTTTTCATAGAATGCTCTTGATTCCATTGAATCATAAGCATGTGCCACGCGGAGAGGATTTGATCTAGGAGTGGGGTCCTCGGGAGGGGCCAAGGATGGGACGACATAGGGTGAATGACGTCAGCTGCCAGTTGGCCCATGTATTCACCCCCTTAATACTGCAGCTCCTCCAAGTGTCACGCATCACAGGTTATGCTAACGCATTTTAATGTAATAATCGCGTTCCCGCTTGGTTTGAAATATGTCATGCTTTCCATCTGACCTCTGCTGCTAATGTGTTGGTTCAGATTTGAGTCACAAATCTGTTGCCCATATATACATTGTCTTTGTGCAAAGGATGCCTCACCATCAATGTGCACCATTCTCCCTCCCCAAAGAACACCATGCTTTTGTCAGCAGCAACTCCGAGTTCTGATGGAGAGTACCGCCCCTCATTCATAATAGTGCCCACACCATCAGTGCTCACTTCGCCCTGCGCGCATACACTTACATACCAAGGATACCATGAGACATATTTGTGGGAAAGCAGTGGTGCAGGTTTATTTGCGTACAACACTGGTACTGATAGGTGGGTCATCTTACAGGCGATCCAATGCAGCAGCCTCTCGCTGACCCGCATGCCCAAGGAGCCATCTTGCTTGCACGGCGAGTCGATGCTCAGACGGTGCAGTACATTATCACTTTATTTTGTTAGACTCCCGCCCCCCCTGTCAGGGCGGGAGATGAGGCACACCCCCGGTCGGTTCAGGCCCCCCGACCGCCCGAAGGACTAACGGGGCGCCGACGCTGTTTCCTGGAACCCCCTCGGCTCCAGGTTCTTGGCTCGGGCACCCTACTGTGCCAGGCAGAGGTATTTAGACTGTATCCTTCTGCCGCAGAGGTACCCCTACTGTCCATCTGCTTCCAGATCGCCCTGTGACTCTGCCTGCAACATAAAACAAGATCATTAAAGTATTCCAAACTGTGACAACCGCTCTGCAGCTGGGTCAGGGTTTAGGGTGGGTTACAGCGCAGAGCAGCCACAGCGCGGGAGAGAAAGGCCGAGCCTAGCTGCTGGCCAGGTATATACCTTGGCAGCGCCCTCCCCCGTCCACAGCGAGCCCTCCCCATTGGCTGATGGCCGGGGGGGCGGCACCGGGGGCGCGCTGCAGGCTGCGCTCGCCAGATGTGTGGGACTAGGGCGCTGTCCCCCCATACTCCCCTTCGTGTCGTGGTGCCAGCGGCATAGTGCCCACACCATCAGTGCTCACTTCGCCCTGCGCGCATACACTTACATACCAAGGATACCATGAGACATATTTGTGGGAAAGCAGTGGTGCAGGTTTATTTGCGTACAACACTGGTACTGATAGGTGGGTCATCTTACAGGCGATCCAATGCAGCAGCCTCTCGCTGACCCGCATGCCCAAGGAGCCATCTTGCTTGCACGGCGAGTCGATGCTCAGATGGTGCAGTACATTATCACTTTATTTTGTTAGACTCCCGCCCCCCCTGTCAGGGTGGGAGATGAGGCACACCCCCGGTCGGTTCAGGCCCCCCGACCGCCCGCAGGACTAACGGGGCGCCGACGCTGTTTCCTGGAACCCCCTCGGCTCCAGGTTCTTGGCTCGGGCACCCTACTGTGCCAGGCAGAGGTATTTAGACTGTATCCTTCTGCCGCAGAGGTACCCCTACTGTCCATCTGCTTCCAGATCGCCCTGTACTCCGCCACAGCTCTGGAGGAGGCTTCCGTCGATGACAGAGCCCCCCACCCACCTATCTACTTTATGACACGTTTCGTGCACCTCTATCATGTCCCCTTTTGTTTCATGCACATCTATCATAGTCCCCTTTGCCACACCACTATGGAGATATCTTAAAACGTTCTTAGGACACGCCCTTAGTTCCATAAGCCGCACCTCTATTGAGCATTGCGTAGACACGCCCTTAGCCGCAGAAGCCGCACCTGGGATGTGTAGGTACAGGTAGAAGACACCTTTGTACACAGGGTGCTGTACTTGTTTGAGCCTCAAAGTCCTTATTACATCTGGATACCCAGTCGTCGCATGGTAACGCCCCATCTGCACCTGCACGCACTTAATTATGCTACAAGGGTAGGTCCCACTCCCACAGGACTTGTTGCCACAACATTGCTCTCGCCCCTTGGGACCTGATAACCCATAATCTGAATGACCCATAATCCACTGACTCAGGGCGCCCTCTTAATATGTACCTGGCCCAGGGCCCTCCACCTCTTGTGAAACCTGCAGTTTAAATTTAAGCTGTTTGGCATTAGCCGTCAATATCTACAAGAGGGGCCGCACGTCCTCGCTTTGTCCC
This sequence comes from Lissotriton helveticus, assembly GCF_964261635.1. Classification (NCBI taxonomy): domain Eukaryota; kingdom Metazoa; phylum Chordata; class Amphibia; order Caudata; family Salamandridae; genus Lissotriton; species Lissotriton helveticus. Next base: position 316,438,055 of record NC_136069.1, read on the forward strand.
TGCTTCTCTGTTGCATTCTGCATGTTATTTGCAAGATTTTATTGGATGCTAATGGAAGACCGGTGATATTGCTCCCAGGAGCCAAGAGATGGGATGACAGGCATAACGTTAATGCCTGCAGTGAAAAGCCATCATGTATCAACAGATGACTGATTAAATTAGTATTTGTTATAGTTTTACTTGCAGCTCATAGGGAATCCTTCTAACGTACCACCGTGGACTATGAAGGATATGGGACACCCTGCCCAATGAATATTTCTTTTATATATTGTTCTCATGTCATGCTCCTAATTACATAGGCCACACCAACTATGGAATTTCTTACCTACTGTTCTTAGGTCACGCCCTTAGTTACATAGGCCCTGCCTCTTATGGAGATTGCACAATTCCGGAAAGAAGTGGGCATTCTAATCTAGTGAAGTGCCATATTGTAGTCACAATATTACGTGAAACAGTTCTAGTGTGCCAAGGAACAAGATCTGTCATGGTAATCCTTGGAGATGTGCAACTTACCCACCTGGAGTGCACACATTACCTGGAACAGCTACATCTGCGCTAGCTGTGTTCCACAAGTCACTAGCGGCTTACACTTAGTGCCTGAGTTAATTTTCGTGAATGAATTACCCCTTCCCACATATGACACACATGCATTTGCCCTATTACCAATGCGTTATATCCTAGACGACTTACGATAAGGTGTATTGGACGTTCGTCACATTCGTAACAAAGTAACCTGACTGAGTCTATCTCCTACAGCCATCCGACGTTGTAAATTACCAACCGCTACATCAGGCGATACTTGAGCCATGTGAGTGGGGTGATTTCCCAGAGCAGTTCCTGCATTGGAGACAGACCTTCCTAACTCCAGGCCTCCTCTGACCTTGTTTGTCTTAAAAAGTTTGGACCTTATTGTGGCCAATTAACTAATAGGCAGCTTATTCTAGTGTACATAGTAGTCTTTGGGTCAGCCCTTGCTCAAGGCACGAACGAAGCGGGACACTCACAGTGCTTAATTTGTAAAATGTGAAGTGCAGGTGCTCAAAGTTTGTTGGAGTCTACACCTATTTTCTCCGGCTCCGCCCATTTCCTCCACTCTCTCCACTCCCTTACTCTATTAGTTTCACCCCCATTTTCAGCTGTCACTGTTAAAAGCATATGTAATACCCGATCTGACTAAAAAAGTATGAGTGATCGTGCCTGTGCTTTACTTGACGATTGTGCTGCCTTGTTGTATCGTCACTACAGCGTCGGATTGGAATACAGGCATACTAGTAGTTACTGTAACTTTTTACTTATTTAACTTCTTCTGTACTGCTTAACTACTGTTACTGTGTTACAGTGACTGACAATCTTCACTCCTGTCAGTTGGCCCGGGACACACACTGGCTGCATACTGCCATAGGCTGCTGCGCAGTACAGCTTTTCAGTTAACGTATTGGGCCTGCCAGGACAAGCCTGCCTTACCTGCTGCTGTTACTGTTGGCCAGTGCTAGTAATACTCACTGGCAGCGGCGTGCGCCTACTCCTCAACCGCAACAACATCGCCCGGCCTGCCTGGCTCTGAGACTTTCGCTAGTGTACAGTTCTTGAAAACTGCACGGCGGGCGCCCGCTGAACCACGCACCGGACAATGACTCGGTGGTGGTGGGGTGCGGTATCGCGGGTATGCTGGGGCATGGCTGTGCGTGCCATGCTTCTGGTGTAGCACTAGTATCATCGGTGCAGAATGCATTGACCTGAAGCAGCTCGTATATCTACTTCTCTGGTGTATTTTACACAATCATCTTCCCTCTAAGCACCCTCTACTATGACCTCATACGTATCCTGTCCCCCTCTTTCTGCTGGCTCTGCCGGCTGCGGCAAATGCCTTAGGCTGCTGCGCAGCTTTATTTTAAGTTAACTGCTTGGGCCTGCCAGGCCTTGCCTCACCTGGTGCTGTTACTGGCCACTGGTACTCACTGGCTGCGCCTATTCCTCAATGCCAAATTCGCCAATGCAACCGCAACAACGTCGTCCGGCCGGCCCGGTCGCGCTTGCTGGCGCTCAGACTTTCACTTTGTGAGACCCCGAACTGTTCTTGAAGCACTGAACGGCCAGAACTACCACGATGACTCAGTGGTTGTGTAAGGTCACATGCCGCTGTGCTGGGGCGTGGCAATGCACTGAATGCGTGCGCACTGAACGTGAAAAAATCTGCACCTGCTGCCGCGCACGACTCCGACCCCCGCAAAAGACCAAATTCCAGCCCAGTGTCCCACCCCCTGGGCTGGCAAGGCGGCAACACTGAACTAAGTCTGGGCCACAGTGCCACTGCATCATTAGCATTCTTAGATTGATAAAAAGAACTTGAAGAATCCGATTCAAACATGTTTCGCACTGTAACTGTAACACTCTGTGCCACTGCGAAGTCCCGTAGCGGCATAATTAGGTAACTCTAAGTACGTGCAGCAATGCGTGTAGAATAGACCCGGCCCCGATAATTAAGTGCCGGTGCTAAGCACCGGCAAAAATTAAGCTGGACACTCATCATGTAGCGTCGCTACAATAGGGATCTCAGGATCTCATAGCCCCAAGTGTTAGGCAAGTGGATGAGATGTTAACGTTATCCATTCAACTATTAACTAAAATAACTTTGAAATTTTATTTTGTAAAATGATCGTTAATAATGTATTACTGTTACAAGGCGTTCTTATGTGACCTAATCAATGGCCTCTTTCAGTTGGGTGTGTGGGAGGAGCTGATAATGCCTTATCTCACAAATGCAACAGTGTTTTGTGCAATGCTCTACTCCACCGTCTGGCTTCCTTCTACGCACCGGCCGCTAGACCCCTCTAGTTTATAGCGCTTTGTTCCTTTGCAGTGACCAAAGTTATCGGCAAGTGAGATGAATCTTTGGTAGAAAATCAGGGCTTACACAAGCATTTATTCGTGAACTCTATTTGTATTGAATCACTCACGAAGAAAACCCAAACAAGGCATTCACTTAAGTTCAAAATGCTCACATGTACCCAAGTATTTGAAAATCAAAACAAGCCATGGGCTCGCAGCCAAACACGGATGTACACTCATTACGTGTTCCTTCATTAGCTTGACTGAGTTCATCTGAACTGTCCAAACATTCCCTTTTCTGATTGCTGTTTCATCGTAATCCGAAATCCTGGGCTCTTGCTCCGTGATCCCTACGTGAGAGTCCATTAACGTGATGAAGATGATAAGCCTCATCCTTGCCCCAACGGTGAGCTCTGAAAAGGCTTTACCTTTGCATGATGGAAAGAGGTGCAAGCGGAACATGGGCTATTATTCTCCAATCTTCATCTCCAGGACCATTGCTCCTGCGCATTTTAAACCGCACATCTCTTCTGGGCAGTGTGCATCTTGGACTTTTTATACTTATCTCTAAGAGTACGGTACCTGCTGGCTGGAATGTAACACACGAGAGGAATTCACACCCGGAGAAAGAGGTAACCTAAAACTACACGAACCAATAATCCCATTTTACAGGCACGGGAAAAACGCATTCAACAAAAGAATTGGTGAGGCCGCACGCCTCGAAATAACCAGGACAGGACCCCCGCGCCATCATGCCTTGGCCCTCAGAAGGAAGTGACCGTGCACTAAGGCATGTTCTTACAGCTAAACATTATGCAATAGCCAAGGCAAGTCATTTATCCTTAATGGGATAAACAGTATAATGTTATGTTAGCATCACTTTCATCAACGATATGGAAGTGACCGTGCAGTGGGCATGTTCTTACAGCTAATCATTATGCAATAGCCAAGGTAAGTCATTTATCCTTAATGTGGTGGACAGAATAATGTTATGTTAGCATCACTTTCATCGTGCGTTCATATTTCCTTGTCCAGCTATCCTCACACATTGTCTGTGCACCTTGCGTTTTGTGGCATTCTCAACTTTTGAAGGAGTGACCTAAGCATCCTTTGATGCAAGGCACCCGCTATTATGTATGTCTATTTCCTCATCTTATTGTACTAACTGATGCTCAGTAACACAATAAATGTTTTTGAATGTCAGCCCGGGATCCTGCGATCACACATTACTTAAGCTCCATCGGCTGAACTAATGTAAAACATGAGCAGCGCTTATGTTAGGCTGATCGAGGGGGGACCTAAAGGACCTCGTTACGTGACCTGGCGGGAAGGGAAACGCGCCTTACAACTCGTGCAGCAGAATCAATGGCTAACACAAACCTGCCCGAACGGTGGTCATCGGACAGTGAATATTACGCAAGCTCTTGCCTGGAGTCACATGGTGCTGGGCTAAGCCACAAGTAGAGCGTTCTGCTTAACCCTTGTTTATCCCTACTACGTAATCGTAGATTATTTTGTAAAGACGTCGAGCGCGTGCAGCGAAAGAAAATGTCTGATGTCCCATATTGGCCGCTGTCCCTGCACCACGTGACGCATGAGATCCAATAATATGCAGGATCCTAGTCTGTGCCAGTTCCTATCTGTGTTCTGTGTGCAGCTATTCAACAGCACTCTCCCTCAGAAAATGTGCTCATCCTTTGTGAATGACGTAGTTAAATATGCACCAAGACGGGGAGTGTTCTTGACACGTTTGTGAATATGTTTCAAGGAAGAATTGATTTATGCTAATAGCTGAATTGGAGCTGTGCTTCTAAGACGTTTTATTTTGGTGGGGCATGCCGACCATTGATGAAGAATATGAGGGTATGATGTCATAAAAAGTGTTACTGACATATTAATGTGGAGTAATTGCCAACAAGATTAAGCGGTGCCTCTAATTGGAATTTCTCATTTTGTGACAAAACGTTACGCGAACCCACCGAAAGATTTTTGCAAATTTTTCCATATAATAATTGCTTAGGATCCATCGGCAGTACCAATTTAAAACGAGATCAGCGCTTATGTTCGAGTGCTCGAGGGGGGATCTAAGGGACCCCGTTGACGCGACCTGGCGGGAAGGGGAACAGCGCCTTACAGCGCGGGCGGCAGAATCAATCGCAAACCAAACCTACCCAACCGGTAGTCGTCGGACAGTGAATATTACGCACGCTATTGCCTGGAGTCACATGGTGCTGTGCTAACCTGCCGCCGGAGCCCGGGACCGGACCCCGATCCCCGGACTCCAGCACCACTTTTCCCACGTGTCGCTGCTCACCAACTACCGCAACCTGGGAGCACCAGCGACACAATCCTACCCAAACAACAACCTTCGCCACACACGCATTACTGCATGGTTAACCCACAGTCTACGATGTCAGGTCGCTGAAAATGTTCATTTTCTGTGCTGTTTGAACAGAAAATAAGCAGGGGTGTTTGCTCGGCTCCCCGTGGGAAAATATGATTTGCACTAGGGGCTCGTGGAGATCAGGAAGTTGCACAATAGCTTCTTTCCGAGGGACTCAAAGGAACCACAAAACTGCCACGCGTTCCCCCTGGAATTACCGGTATGGCCGGGGTCTCCCTGCTGACAGCACGTTCTTTGTCTTCAGCCCGGCCTGAGGGATGCGACGTCATGCCGCAGCCAGGCACAGTGCATTGAATGCCCCACGCGCACTCCTCTTCAGCTCTCAGCCTGGGGGCAAGATCCTTTCTATGAGAGCAAAATTAACCGTGAGGAAACCGCCGCGGATAAATGCTGCTTTTCTCGAAGGAAAATTAATAAATGCCAATAATGATATCAGCCCACTGTGGCTACGGAACTCTACTTAGGCCGCTTCCAATGTACTGGAAACACGTTCTCACTCAAAAGGCCTCTTTGCATTCCACCCGCCGAGCAACAATGGCGGCGGGCTCCTGTGGCCGGAAATGGCGGCGCAAAACGCGTGGGCGGCCAGTGCCCCCCCCGCCCCCACGGGACAAACCAGCACCCTTACACCGAAGTGCTGCCGCCCCCACGCCCGGGGACCTATTTACTTCCGCAAGCACAGGCCCCGTTCTGTGGCCTCTGTGCTCTTGCAATAATGGCGGAGGGCTCCCGTGGCCCCCCCCCGCCCCCACGGGACAAACCAGCACCCTTACAAAAGGAAGGGTGGGAAGGCCCGTTGCCCACATCATGGGCTGCCCGAAGATGGAGCATGTTGCCGTGACCGCCGAGCAACAATGGCGGCGGGTCGATCGTGGTCGGCAATGGCGGCACAAAAGCGTAGCCGGCCAGTGCCCCCCCGCCCCCACGGGAGACAACGAAAGGCGGGAAGGCCCTGCCGTGCAGCCCTGCCATGCAGCGCATGGGCAACCCGGTGGTGGAGCATGTCCATTCTACCCTCGCACCCAACGCGTCGGGCGCGAACAGCGTTGCCGACCAGAGACCTCCCTGCCCCACGGGACCAACCAGACACATCTACCCCTCCCTGCTCCACACGGGCAAACACACAAACACGGCCGGCGCTACTCCCGCGACCCGAAACCCCCAGCCCCCCCCGTGGCCGACACCACAGGGCCCGATCAACCTGGTCATGTCCAGGGATCAGGCCGGGGGGAGACTAGGTGGATGCTGCCCCATACCTCAAATTCTCGCCGATGAAGGGCAGAGCTCAGAGCAGCCACTACAGCGCATTACAGCGCAGAGCAGCCATGGCGCGGGAGAGAAAGGCCGAGCCTAGCTGCTGGCCAGGTATATACCTTGGCAGCGCCCTCCCCCGTCCACAGCGAGCCCTCCCCATTGGCTGATGGCCGGGGGGGCGGCACCGGGGGCACGCTGCAGGCTGCGCTCGCCAGATGTGTGGGACTAGGGCGCTGTCCCCCCATACTCCCCTTCGTGTCGTGGTGCCAGCGGCAGATCAGTGTGCTCCCTCGACCATAATGCCATGGAAAGAGCTCTACTGCAACACAATTCATGAAGCCACTAGTTTCGTCGCTGCGTAGAAATGTGTGTTATGTCTTGTGTTCCAAGATGGAGGTCTGAGACGGTCTACCACGGCACCATGGCCGCTAAGGAAGAGTTCTCTGCAGCGACAGCAGCTATTTACAAAGGGGTGGAGAGACTATCAACTTTGTAATGGTATAATGGGACTCTGGTGCAGGATTGGGGCTGGTCCTAACCCCCGCACACAGCTCTTGTGTGAGTGCGAGACTGGGACAGGCCTTAGCAGTGGCAGCTGTTAAGGAACAGGGATGGTGGGGAGGTTACGGGGGTGAAATAAAATCACTTACCTGGTTATGACCGCCGCCTCTCCTCCAACCTCTTCTCTTCCGGAACCAGGAAGCTCCCAGGCTCCCCTAAGCCAATCATGATGCTGCTATCACAAGCATGAGAGAGACGTTGTGATTGGTCTGAGCGGCTCAGGCAGTGTCTGGGCACTTTGGGACAGTTCTCTACCCGGTTTGTGCAACATAGCTGGGTGGACAAATGCTAAGTGCGCATGACGGTTTAGCTGGCCAAAACGGCGGGCCAAACCGTCATGAGCACTTAGTAGTGCTGACCACTCCTCCCCCTGTGAACCAGCCCAGCCCTGCCCCAACCTGGCTCTGTGCAGAAAAATAAAATGATAATAACAATGGGTTATTAGCATTTTAATTTTACTTGCCTCACTGTTCTGAGAGCAGTGGGATGACGCTCCTTCACCTTTGCGGAGGAGCCGCTGCTGGGCCTTAACAACCTAGTAGTATGAGCTGCGACCACAGGCATTACGCTACGCACCCTGTAAATTGTATGGGTCTGGTACAGGGCTGTGAGTGGCTCTTGTTGGGGGATAGGACTGGCCTTATTAACAATCCAATGCCATTTTCGTGTCAGCTGGGTGCAACGTTTCAGATTGCACATTCACTGGATGGCGTCAACCTGATGCAGGGCTGGGACTGGACTCAGTCTGCACACACAGCTCATGTTGGGGTGCAGGGGTGGGACAGATTTTATGAAATACAGAGACACCTGGCTGAATGAGCTGAGAGTAAGGCTTCAGAATATGGGGGGGCCCTAGAGTGCTTGCTGGAAAATGGCCGCCACCTAGTGAGGCTCTACTGGCTGACCCACTGATCCTCAAATTATTGGACAGATCGGGCGGGTGTTGAGAGCCCCATGTGGCAGAAACAGGCACCGGAATGCTCTGCCGTTAAGTTGTTCCTGAGAAGAGGGCTGTAAACACCCCTGGTCGGGTGAAATGCAGGTTCATCACCGCCGCAAGGCCAGCACACAAAATAGCGTCCTGTGCGCTGCGGCCTGAGGAGCGCCACTCGGACGGAACCCCGGAGCCGGGCAGAAGTATCCTGCAGGTCTCTTGCGCAGCAGGCGGCTGAGGTGAGATAACCTGCACCGGTGGCGGAGAGGCGCGGGCAGCTAACTCTGTGGGCGGCGTCTGTGGTTCCCTGGCCCCTGGTAGTTCCCCCATTATGCCGCTAGAGAATTGGACCCTGCGAGCAGGCCACACTCGAGCAATAGGAGGACCACCACGGTGAAGCGCATCCCTGCACAACAGAACGGCGAAGGCACCCTATTACTTGGCCGGGCCTGCCATCTGAGGTGAACTGCCGCTAAGGTGAATAGACGCGGTGTGGCGCGTGCGGCAGTGGGCAGGCCCTGGTTGGCTCAGGGCACAGGTGGGCACCCCTGACACCTGATTGTGGTGGAGAGGGGGCTGTAGATACCCGCTATCGGATGACATGCAAGGACATCACAGTAGAGCCAGGGCCCTAAATGTTGCCCCGCACGCCGTGGCTTGAGGGGCACTTCTTGGACGAAGCCTTGGAGCCGTACAGAGGCATCTTGCAGGCCCCTTGTGAATCAGACAGTTGAGGCGAGAAGGACGGCATCGGAGGTACGTGAGCCGCTGGCTTTGTGGGCAGCACCTGCATTTCCCGGCCCCCTGGTGCATCCGCCATCTGGGCCACGAGCACATTGGGCCCAGCGGGCAGGCCGCATCCGAGCGGCAGTGGGACCCCTGGGGTGAGGAGTACCCTGCACTACGGCGCGGTGGAACCACCCTGATCCTTCATAAGACCTGGCGACCTTCCCCCTGGACGGATTACCCGAGGGATCCTGGAGCGTGGTTTTAGAGCCTGCTACTAGCCGCAAGACCTGGTCCCCTGCTGGCACAATAAGTGTGCCCTGTTCCATCGGCACTACAATATTGCCCGGGGGTGTTGCAGAGCTTCAGGGGGGCAGATAGGGCCGTTGGTGCATCGCCAATATACTACTGACTTCGCCGCTCAGAGTGCGAAATGACTACAGCGAGCCGACGAGGGCGGCAGTGCTCAGGGAATGAGGAAGCTGGTTGGACACTGGAGGTGGGGGTGTTGGACTGAGTCACCCAGCGTATCTGCTCCAGACGGCGAGCGTTTTACACCGGTAGCTACAGCGACAGCAGAACCTGCCTCAGCTGGGGTCTTGCGCTGTGTCTCGTGCTGCGCAAGTTCATGACGACAACGCACAAACGGCATTACCCGCAACGCCATCCTGAATCACCATGGGCAAGATGGACACCAAGCAAACTAAACTCTCCTTTGGGCAGCGGAGGGCCCTCCACCGGATGTGTGACGTTACAATGCATGCTTTTACCACGCATGCTGTTACAACGCAGTTTTTACAACGCAAACCTTTACAAAGCATAGCGCTTTGGGGTGCTGGATAGTAAATAGTTTAATTTACTATTCCAACTCCAGTCCCCGTGGACACTAGGGAAGGTGTTGGATAGTAAATTAAATCTATTCCCTATCCTAGAGCGCCCCCCAGCGCAATGCGTTGTAATGGTTTTCGTTGTAAAACCTGCGTTGTAAAAGCACTGCATTGTAAAAGTTTCGTTGTAAAGGATGTTTCCCCCTCCACCGGGAGACGAACAATCAGAGATGGCCGAATCCTCTATGCACCCGTTGGATCCCAAAATACGGGACATTTTTCTTCAGGAAATGTTTCTGGATCTGAAGCCGTCCCTCTTGACCATAGATCCCAAAATTGATTCCATGTCTGCTCGCTTGGACCGGCTTAGGGACAATGTCTCAAACCATGAAGAGCATCTCACAAAAGTCAAGCAGAACACATCCGTGCTGGAAGACAAGGGTACCACAACTCGTGAGAAGCTGCACCAAATGGAGAAGGTGCTGGAGGTGATACCAAGCAAAAATGAAGATATTGAAGCGAGATCGTACCGCAACGATCTGCACATCACAGGAATCCCAGAGACTACAGTCATGACAAGAGTCGAGGACTACGTTAAAGAAATGCTCAGGGCGATGTTCAGGGACTCCCTCTCCAAGGTATGCATAGTGGAGTGTGCAATGTGGGCCCTGGGTGCCAGGCCGCAACCGGGAGCTCTGGCAAGGCCAATGATAGCACCCTTATTGAATTATAGGGACCAGGACACTGTGCTGCGTAAAGACCGAGATCTTCAGGACACAAGGTATCAAGTCAACACAATCTCCTTCTTTCCCGATTTTACCTTAATGGTGCAGGCCATGCAGAGGGAGTTTGTGACTGTGAAAAGGATACTGCAGCAGCAAGACATCAAGGGGCCCATTATGATGTCGGGCGGATTGCCCCCGCCAGGCTGGCGGTAGCCACCGCCAGCCTGGTGGGGGCAATCCGCCCGACATCCACACTCGTTTCCCCCCCGCCATATTAGTATGGCGGGGGGGGACCTCGGCGGACGGAAAGACCGTCCGCCGCTTTTACGCCCCAGTCGCCTTGCGGCCGGGGCGGAAAAGGGATAATATGGTGGCGGTGTCTATCAGACACAGCCAGCCATATTATGATGGGCATTTTTCAATGCCTCATTGCCGCCACGGAAAGGAATGCGGTCTTCACTTTGGGGGTCCCCTGTGGGCCCCCAAAGTGAAGGAGGGGTGGGGGGTGCAGACGGGGGGTACCTGTGGTAACCCCCTGCATTTGCATATACAATGTGGTAGGCACCGCGTGATGCCTGCCTCATTGTGTATGCAAATGCATATATGCATTAATGGCATTGTGGCGGACGGTGCAGAGAGCACTGCCCGCCACAATGTTATAAATGCAGGAAGCGGCCGACACTGTGGCTGCCGCATCCTCATACCACCCACCGGACACCCGCCCTTATGGCGGGTGGTCCCGAGTCCCGATAGGATGGCGGGCGGACTAAGTCCGCCCGTCATCCTAATGACCCCCCAAGTATTCGCTTCTTTATACAGCAAAACTTTGCATCTTCCATCAGGGTAAGACCATGTTTTTCACCGATCACCTAAGGCGACCATCAAGTTTTCTCGCTCCCTAAGACAACCTGCACCAGCCACAAGAGCACATGGAGAGCACACAAAGGGGGACACCCTGGATGAGAACGACGTTTAGTGAGTAGACGTAAGCTGGTAAGGCGGTGGCACTCCTGGTTGCATGGGACTGATCCCACAAAACTTTTTACCTTCTTGGGCCGAGATATTCGTATGTACTGTGACTTGGAGGTGGGGGCCCGCTCAATCCGCCTCCGGATGGGGGGGTATTTTCTTTCCCACTCCTGACTGTACTTGGTCCAGCCACCCAGCACCCAGTTGCTAGGGTTTTTCGAGCACCTAGTGCCTCCTGTACGGATGATTCCCATTAACGTTCTTACTGTTGGTCGCTATAGGCCTCTTCTGTTAAACGGGCTTAACTGTCATCCATGTTTGGGGGCTGTAATGGGAGGTCGGTGGGGTGTACACTAGGTGTATTGTTTGATTCTCTTTGCTCTTTCCCCTTCTCTTCCTTGCCTTTTCTCTCTCTGGCCCCATCTCACTGTCCAATGGGTGCGCTGAGTTGCCCAGTGCAGGTCGATACTGAAGTGCCAGGGGATGGGTGAGACCACCGCAGACTTGGATGTGATTAAGGCAGTAACCTAGAATATATGAGGCTTGAATGATTGCCGAAAGGTGAGACTAGTAGCTGCATATCTCAAGCGCCATGGGGGGGACATATGTTTCCTGCAGGAATTACACCTTACTAGCCGGAACTGCCTGCATCTCAGGGTGGGGTGGATGGGAGAGAAATTCGTGGCAGGCTGCTGTAATTATGCTAGGGGCAAGGCTATAGTCCTTAGAAAAGGACTTCCTTGGAAAACACGTGCTGCGCTTTATGATCCGCAGGGGAGGGACGTGATCGTTGTGGGGGTCGTGAGGAAGCAACCAGTCAGGCTAGTGTTGGTTTATGGGCCAAACGTGGATGATCCGCAATTTTTCAACAAAGTTTGGAGGCTGACAGAATCGCTGGGCCCTTGGCCTGTCCTGTGGGTGATGGGATTTCAATGTGATGTTGGATGCGGGCATGGATCGGTCTGGTGATTCTCGCTGGCCTCTTCCAAGGGTGGCGGAACAGCTCCACACTATTATGGAGGACTACGAACTGGTGGATGTCTGGAGACACCGGCATCCTACACAGCGCAAGGGCACATGTGTCTCTACAGCGTGTCCTGCTTGGTTCCATATAGACTATTGGCTCACGACCCGAAAAATGGATGCATGGGTACTCACAGTTGCCCATTTAGCCAGATCCCTATCCAACCATGGCCCTGTGTTACTCCAATTTGCATTGCTGGGCGTGACGCGGGTGCTCTTTAGCTGGAGACTCCCTGCTGGGGCGCTTCATGACCAGGTATTCAGGGAGTCGATCCGTACTGATATTATAGAATACTTTGAGTTAAACAGTGGTACTGTGGACTCACCCTCAGTGCTCTGGGAGGCCTTCAAGGCAGTAATTTGGAGAAAATGTATTGCCAAACAGGCAGGAGTACTGCGCTCGCTCAGTTCAAAATTAGACACTTAGATATGGCAGGCAGATGTGAGGTACAAAGCACTGTATTTGAATGAATGTACTGTCACTAAGAGATGGAAAATACATAGTTTGATTGTATCTTTCAGAACAATGCCCCAACGACTGGTGTAATGGATGCAAACTAAAGATAGTTGCATAGAAGTTAGAAACGTGCTTAGATCAGAGTAGGAAATGTAGGCTAGTATACTCTATAGTTTTTGTATAGGTTTTGTTTCTTAGAAGTGAATTTAACTGCAGCCTAAAAAGACAATTGTCAATTGACATTACAAAATGCGCAAAAGCTTCATATACAGTTGGTACCTGGGAGGCAACACAAAGTCAGAGATTTTCCATCAAGGAAAAAAGTCAATAGGGCAAGCCCAACCTAAAAAGTCTTCTGTCTCAAAGTGAAGAGATCAAGGCAACCCGCTTAGCCCTACGGTCTCCAAGAGGTAGGTCATGTATGAGCAAAATGGGCCCAAAGGCTTTCTGTCACTAAAAGAAGGTTCCATCACTAAAACAAAAATTCCCCCAGTGAATCCTCCTCCAGATTTAGCATCTGCTCCAGAAACCAACATATTTCTGTTACTACCCAGTTATAAATCATGTTCTAAAAGTGACTGGGAGGAATAAATGTGTGTAAGACTGAAAGGTGCAGCTAATGTCCTTTTCATATGAAGGAGCAGGCAATGCTTATATATTGCTGGTGGGTGCCACCAAGAGCAATTTGTGGAGCCCTTAACCTATTTTTCATCACCAAACTTTGACCAAGATGAAGAGAACTAAAGATAGTGAAAGAAGAACAAAAAAGATAGACGACCAATGACAAAGGGGTAAATCAGGGATGACGAAGAACCTTCAAGAGTGAGATACAGAGACAAGAGGTATAGGGTGGTGGAAGAAAGTGTCCCGATTTGGACTGGAGACTAGGCAGCCTTGCTAGTCAACAACGTTGGTATTTACAGGGGAGAGGGCCCTCTTCAAAGAAAAAATAAGGGCGCCTGCTCCTACTGCTTCTTTTTTAATTTCATTTTTTTCCAAATTAAGCTCTGGGAACTCTTGGCTTTTTTGCTAACGAAGGACCAATATTTTTGAATGATAGAAAATGAAAAGAGGCAGGGACCCTTTCTTGTGGCCTCCGTCTACAGCCTGAAGGATTTACTAGAACACCTCAGTTTATGGTTTTTGCATTTTCTATGTTTAATTGATGTAGGTGGACGGCTGATGCCGTCCTTCCATGTATCTCACCAGGTATGCACCACCTATTCGATCGTCTTAAGTGTTAAGAAATGGCTTTTGACGCGCCACAATATCGCAAACTCAAACACATATGGAAGATATTGGGTGTGATTCCCAGTGACACCCCATAAAAATAAGAAAAAAAGAAAAACTCCTATGTAAGAAAAACTGATTTTGCTTTCAAAGACATTATATAGACATCATTTTGCTGCTTTTGAATTATTTGGAAATAGTGAGCAATCACCAAGGCCAAGGAATTGTAACAAGCATCATGCAAAGTATGGAATTTGTAGGGAAAAACCTCATAAGATTTTCCTTGTGGCCTTTAAAGACGGAATGTGCCTATAAACTAAAAAAAACTGTACTGGGCACCAGATGTTTTATAACAATCGTTATGTATTAAAAAGTAAGCTACTGTTTCAGCCTGCCTTTGAAATGAGAAATAAAATTAATGTTTCTGAAGCATAACAGAATTGACATGTGTTTTCAATGACCATGAAATAACAGGAGCTATGTACTTGTTAAGAGAATACCCAGCAGGTTTCAAAGCCATTTCATAGGCACAAGCCTTGCAGATTAAAGGTTTTACTATCATTTAAAATATATATATATATAAAACTCACTATTAAATAATACAGAAGTTGTACGTGACTGCACATAAATAGATATAGCTTGAACTTTTATCAACGTACCGAAAAACAGCAATAACGATTGGGATGGAAATATACAATTCGACATAACAACTCAGTAATATATTACGTTTAATGCTAAGGATACATTTTAGAGATTGTATGTAGGATTGTATGTATATAAGTGTGTATCTATCTATCTATCTATCTATCTATCTATCTATCTATCTATCTATCTATCTATCTATCTATCTATCTATCTACTTATCTATCTATCTATCTGTCTATCTATCTATCTACTTTTTAGCTTCTGTTGCACATCAGCTGCAATTTACAGCTGAGTATAGATTGCTGAAAAATATCAAACTTGAAGAAAACCTTAACTAATTGAGCTGCGGGTCACATATGCATCATTTACATATGTCTTTCTTTTTTTTTTTGAAAACTTTTTATTGATTTTATAACACAAACACAAACAACTTGCAAGGAAGAAGAGAAAGAGACATCAATATACACAACGTTGCATTACATGGTGTTGGGGCGGGAAGGACAATCCAATGAGCGTTCGTTCTATCGAGAAAGAGTTACACAGTAGGGGGGGGGCCAGAAGAAACAAATTGCAATCAGTATACAATAGTGTGTGGAGGAACCCTCGGGTTACGGGGACATAGGTGCAACATCAGGGTCAGGGAGAGGAGAGGCACATATATCACCACGATAAGTGTTCCACTGAGTCCATATCTTTCCCCATTTCCGGGGGGTACCACGAGAAATATACACCGTTTTTTCTCTGAACATGCACCAGTCCATGTTTTGTTTCCATTTCTGAAGTCTGGGCGGGCCCTGAGCGCCCCACAATTGCGCAATGTCTCTTTTGGCAATCATGTTGCCCAAGGTCACCCACCGAAGCTGCGACACGGAGTAATAATTCGGTTCCCATACGTTCAGCAGGCATCTCCTAGCTTCCGGCATCGATCGCACCCCGGTAACCTCACTCATCACCTCGTGCACACGGGTCCAGAATCGCACTATCTCAGGGCACTCCCAGATGATATGTAAAAAGGTGCCCAGGAGACCACAGCCACGCCGACACAAACCATCCACAGAGAAGCCCATATGCACCAAACGGGGACCAGTGACATACACTCTATGTAGGATTTTAAGTTGCACAAATCTAAGGCGCGCCTGGATGGCCACCTCTTTAGGGGAGGAGATCGCCGCCTGCCAGTCCTCATCGTCCAGCTCCAGCCCATCACCAGTCCAGACCTCTCTAAGTCGAGAAAGGAGGTCAGACCTGGAGTTGATTAACTTTTTATAAATAAGCGAAATCGTACTATCGGGAACATGTCCGTCCAGTACCCTGTCCTCAAGCGGGGACGACTCCGGAATCTCCACACCCGAAGGGAAGACCGAGAGCACCGCGTGGCGGATCTGTGCATAGCGAAAGAATTCGCGATCGCTCAAAGCGTACTCGGTTTTCAATTCCTCAAACGTCTTCATTCTCCCCTTAGTCCAAACATCATCAATCCTGCTGATACCAATCAAGTCCCACCTATCAAACCCCCGGGACTGCCAAAGTGAGCCAAGTCTATCAGAGGCGTACAGGGGGGTGGCACGAGTCAATTTATCATTCCACCCAAGCGCCATGGAAGCATGTCGCCATACCTGGACGGCCGTCCTAGTGGGGCCCGTCACGTTGCGAGGGGTGAGTTTCGAGTAGAGGGCTCTATTGTAGTCGCCCCCCGGTAACAACCATTTGTCCATCGCGAAGGCCGGATTCGGCAAAGGGCCATACATGCAATGATTTATTGCCCCCAGTTGAGACGCCCAATAATAGCGACGAATATCAGGCAAAGCAATTCCACCGTCGTACCACGGGAGCGACAATTTAGCAATGGCAATCCGGGGCCTACCCCCCCACACCAGTCGTCTCTGTAAACTCTCGACCTCACGGAAATATGTAGCCGGGACAACGTCAAGCGTGTTTTGCAATGCGTAGAGGAATCGGGGCAGTGACATCATCTTAAACAATGCCGCTCTACCCAGGGGAGAGAGAGGAAGTTTCCCCCAGGCGACCACATCCGCCCGAAGGCGCTGAAGAGGGGGCAGTAAATTACGGTCGAACCGCAGTGCAGGGCTCAGCGAGATAAAAATGCCCAGATATTTAAATCCATCTTCCACAATCGCGATAGGACAGCCGCTTGGCAGAAGGGGGGCGGTACCCGACAGGACGTATACACAGGACTTCGACCAGTTGATGACAAGACCTGAGTTTTTGCGGAAGGACGTCAAGACGTCAAACAGCACAATGAGGGATTTACGGGGTGATGTAAGATAAAGCAGAATATCATCAGCGTAGAGAGATACACGGTCCTCAAACTCCGAATTCCATCTAATGCCCTTCAGGGACGGTTCCCACCGCAACCAGGCCACCAGCGGTTCCAAGGCAAGAGCAAACAACAAGGGGGACAGGGGACAGCCCTGTCGCGTCCCTCTGCTCAGTGCAAAGGGCGCAGAGACCCGACCATTGACCACCACCTGGGCCATGGGACCGGCGTAGAGCAATTTGACCCATCGAACGAAGTCCGAACCGAAACCAAACTTAGCAAGAACCGCCCACAAATACGGCCATTCTATTGTATCAAACGCCATCGTAGCGTCCAAGGACGCCAAGATGGCGGGCTCACGCAGCGTCTCAGCCCGTGCCAGAACTCCATGCAACCTTCGGAGGGTAAGCGCCGTGTTACGATGCGGTATAAAGCCGGATTGATCAGGGTGAACCAGGTCCCCAATAACGGACGCCAAACGTTTCGCCAGCAGCTTGGCCAAGATTTTGGGTTCCGCATTAATCAACGAAATGGGTCGAAAAGAGGCGCAGCGATCCCGAGGTTTACCATCCTTGTGGATGACAACAATAGTGGCCAGTCTCTGGTCTGGCGGGAGAAACCCCACCTCCAAAGACTCAAGAAACATAGAGCGCAAATGAGGAGCTAGCGAATCGGGGCGCAATTTATATAGCTCAATGGGGAGCCTATTAGGGCCCGAGGCCTTGCCGGATCGGACCGAACGGACAGCAGCGGCAATCTCGTCCACAGCAGGCGGAGCATCCAGAGCATCCCTATCAACATCAGACAATCGGGGAAGTGCAATATCACGCAATAACAGGTGGGAGTCCTGCTCCGATCGATCAGACACCTGGGAGTACACCTCGCGGAAATAATCGGCAAAACATGCGACAATATCAACAGGGTCCGTACAACACTCTCCATTCTCGGCAACAATCACAGGGACGACACGACTCGCACTTTCCCTCTTATCCAACCAAGCAAGCAATTTCCCAGCCTTATCACCCACATCATACAGGCGTCCCTGCTGTTCCCGCCCCATTTCCTTAGCAGCTTCAGTGACCAGAGCTCTGTATTCATGTTGTTTCAACTCCAGTAGATGTAACCCCTCAGCGGTAACCCCAGATTCCAAGCCCTCCTCCAGGGCCGTGACCTCCCCCTCAAGTCGAATCGTCTCAGCACGGTTGGCCAACTTCACGCTACCAATCAATGAGAGGGCCTGGCCACGAATGACAGTCTTGTAAGCTTCCCAAAGTACACCAGGGGAGGAAACAGAGCCCACATTTTCCTCAAAATAACAATCGTGTGCTTTAACCAGCTCATCCCTGACCCTGGGGTCCTTCAAATACCAGGGGTTGATCGGGGCCACTCGGCCCGCCGAACCCTGCCGTGCATCAACCACCAGCCAAAGCGGAGAATGGTCCGAGATACCCCGTGCCAGATGTTTAACTTCCCGTATGAGGGATGCATGGGCCGAGGGCAGTAAAACGTGATCTAGCCTCGAGAGACTACCATGAGCACCAGAATGATAGGTATATTGCAACTGTCCCGGGTGAAGCAACCGCCAGCAATCAGTGAGCCCCAACGTCTCCAGGAAGTCGCTCAACCAAGTCTGGGCCCTCGGCAGTTCCCTGGGAGGGTGACGATCAAGCATTCCCGAGACCACCGCATGAAAGTCACCCCCAACCAAAAGCAAACCCTCGGGGAGGCCCAGGATAAGTCCACTCAGATCAGCAAAGGTGGTGGCCTGGAGGCCCGGGGGCACGTAGACAGAAATCAGAATAAGAACCTTCCCCTCCCAGCGCCCCACAATGGCGGCATATCGTCCCTTATCATCCAATATGACATCATCAATGGCCAAGGGGAGGGAGGCCCGAACCAGAATGCCCGCCCCCCTAGAGCCCGAAGTGAAACCTGAGTGCGCCACAAGGCGATAACCACGCCTATTCAAAGCGTAGCACTTGTTGCCGAGCAAATGAGTCTCCTGCAGTAAGACAACATCTGGAGTCAAACGTTTCAGCAATTGTAACACCACCCTCCTCTTAATCCCATCCCCCAACCCGTTCACGTTCCAACACAATAACCGAAGTCCCCTACCCCCCATCCCCGTGCCCAGCCCCTCCCCGGCCCCACACCCAGAGCAACTGCAAAAAACAGGAGAGCGCCTTTCCTTCGCCTTGCAAGTAACAAGAAAATTCAAACAAACAACCCAGCCCCCCCAACAATGTCAAAACAACTATACCCCCCACCCCGCACCCCTGCTGAAGACCAAAGAGCCCCATAAACTCACAGTGTGCCTGTCGCCCAACCACCCAACTAATCTACGAAAAGAAAACCCAGGAGGAGAAAGGACCCGTCCACCCCCCACCCACCCCCAAAAAAGAGACTATTACTTGCAAACATTAACAACACAGCATAGCACAGTTCAAAGCCAACGGGAAGGGTACGGGGTCAAAGTCAACAGTTACTCTTGCTCCGTCGGGCCACCTTCCGCCCGATCCGACTTGCCAGAGTCCTCAAAAGGTTCATGATCCATAGGCAGCGTGTCAAGCCAGTCACTCACAGCCCCAGGATGGTCGAAGAAAAAAGTACGATCCTTATGTACCACCCGCAGACGGGCCGGAAAGAGCATGGCATACTTCATTGACCTTTCCCGGAGTCTCTTCTTGACCCCCTGAAACCCCAGCCTCTGTTTCTGGACCTGTTGTGTAAAGTCCGGATAAAAGCTGACAGTAGAGTTCTCAAAGGCAATGGGACCTGACTGCCGCGAAGCCTGCAGGATAGCGTCTCTGTCCCGGAAATGAAAAATCCTCGCAATGATAGGTCGAGGGTTTGCACCCGATTTAGGTGTGCCGCCGGGGATCCTATGTGCACGTTCGACAGCGAAAAACTTGCTGAGACCCTTGGGCGCCAGGTGGTTCAGCACCAGGTCTTCCACCAATAGGTCCGTCGAGGCAGCAGTCGATGATTCCGGGACCCCAATCAGGCGGATGTTATTGCGCCTGGCACGGCTTTCATAGTCCTCTAGGCGCCCAGAGTAATAATCATTGGCTTTCCTCAGATTCCCGACTTCAGCCTGCAAATCAGAGACGTCGGTGACCAGGCTAGAGGTCATAAGATCCAAGGATTTGACCTTTTCGTTTGTCTTCGCCAAGTCCGCCCTGATCAGATTGACGTCAATCGCCACCGTATCCAGTTTGAGAGTCAAGGCCTCATATTGTTGCCCCAATGAGGCCTTCATACCAGTGATGGCGCCCATGAGATCTCGCAGCGAGGGCTCGTCCTCAATCGATGAGTCCTCTGGCATTGTCGTCGAGGTTTTAGCTGCTGCTCCCGGCGATCCCTTAGCTTGGGTGTACCGGTCCATAATGTTCGTTTGCAGTGCACTCCCTCGAACGCCTGGTTTAGGCCCGCGCTTCCCACCCTCAGGCTTGGTGGCCATCTTGGATCCTGGACCCGCACGGGTCACCCGTTGACGGGTAAAAATGGTGACTGCGGTGGCAAATGTAGGACCAAAAGGGCGAAGGTGGTGCCAGTCTCAGATCTGGAAACCGCTACAGATCGGCAGTAGGAACGGAGAGACCAAGGGTGCAGGAGTGTCCGGCCGCCCACGGAGCCGACAAAGTCAGGTTGAGCTCCGGATAGAAATCGAAACCGAAAGCAATCGCCAGCCCACGCAAGTTTGGCAGTCCGTTGTTGTTCACTTACTGAACGGCAAGCGAGACGAGAGAGCGCGGGGCGTCGCCATGGAGCAGGCCTGAAAACTGCGACAGTCTGTAGCTCTGGACCCCGAAGTCCAAAAAAGTTCGTTGAAACAAATAAATGAGCAGTAGAACTGTGCCAATAAACACCCGTCGTCTGAACCAGGATAAAGGAGAGGATAGTCGATGGAGGTGGCGAGGGTCCGGGAGCCCTGTGCTCACGCGACCATCTTGGGTGCGCGCGAAGCTCCTCCTCCAACATATGTCTTTCTTGTTCCATTCCGGATGCTCTGCGATCCCATGTAAGCTAGTGCCTAAAGAGCAGTGTGCTGGCTGTTAGACTAAAAACTGGGAAAGAAAACTGTACCCAAAAATATGT
Source organism: Lissotriton helveticus (assembly GCF_964261635.1). Classification (NCBI taxonomy): domain Eukaryota; kingdom Metazoa; phylum Chordata; class Amphibia; order Caudata; family Salamandridae; genus Lissotriton; species Lissotriton helveticus. The sequence continues at coordinate 316,459,015 of NC_136069.1, forward strand.
TTGCCATATCATCTCAAGTATTTGAACCCTTGCAAATCATTTCTCAGGGAAATGAAAAATATGACACTCTTCAATCATATATTAATTATGATTTGGGGCAGCATATAAATCAACAGTTGCGGTGTAAAAATACACATATTTATTCTCAGTAAATCTTTGTTGGGATTTCCCTCATACTTCTTTGAAAGTTGACGTAATTAGTTAGGAGTCTTTCTCATGAATAAGTCATAGGCCTAGAATTTCGGCCTTTGCGAATCGCAAAAGTTTTTTTTGCATTTTTGGGAATGTATTAAAAAATCGCTAAATAAGGAATCGCAATATTTTGCGATTCCTTATTTTTCTTAAGCATTTAAGGAATCGCAAATTTTGCGATTCCTTAAATGCGATGTATGTGGGGTTCTGAAATTGCGAATTTTGGTTAAGAAATCGCAAATTACCACCAACTTGTAGTTGGTGGTAATTTGCGATTTCATTTAAAAATGCCCTATTTGGCATTTGTGAAGGTGGCATGTGACGCAGATACATGCCCATAGGGCATGTATGTGCGCCATATGCACACACATGTAAATTTCAGGGATGCAGCAGGGTGTCTTTGAGACACGACTGCACCCTTGAAATTATTCTCAATTTCCGAATTCGCAAAATGCAATTCGCAAATTGAGAAATATTTTGCAATCATTCCTATGGGCCTCCTGGCCCATAGGAATGCATAGGAAATTATTCCTTATTTGCGAATTTGCAAAGTGCGAATTCGCAAATAAGGAAGACTAAGAAATCGCAAAAAAATAGTGATTTTTTACATACATTCCATTTTGCAAATTCTAAATAGCAATTCCTTAAAAATCGCTATTAAGAAATCGCAAAAAGGAATTTTGATACATCTACCACATAGTTTTTAAAACCAGAGAACGTGGCAGTATTTACAGCCAAAAGTGGGCTAGCAGTATTTCTGACACGGTATGTTTTAAGTGAGTAACCACACGATGTCACAAGTACTATAACATATATAGCACTCGTGTGTCGTCTTTACCGCTCTTAGAGACAGTAGTTATCGCATAACCTCAGGGGCGGCTCCTCCATGTGGGCGGAGGAGCAGCTCCCCACTGCTTTCTCGAAATGCGAGAAGCAGAAACATAAAATGGTATTACAAATACCCTTTTATGTTTCTGCTTCTCGCACTGCGAGAAAGCAGAAGGGTTTGGTCGGGGGTGGGCGGTCCTGCTCTAGGGCAGGGGAGGAGTGGCTTGCCCACTCTGAGGGCGCTGACTCTTTGGTCAGCCCCAGAGCCAACCAAACCAGTCATACGCCCTCACCCTTTTCTCCATGTAGGCTGCATGCAGCCTACATGGAGAAAATAGCCTCCCCATAGACGCCTGTGTGGTCGGCGACCCAAACAATCACAACGCTGCCATTGCAAAGTTCTGATTGGCTTATGGGAGGGGAGGGAAGATGCCTGCTTCCTGTGTGGAGCAGAGAAATAGAGACATCACGGGACGATGCTAGGGGAACTAAAGCGAGCCGTTGGCATATGGCCAAAGAAGCTGCCTCCCCTTTAATATTACTTAAAATATTTGAGGACACCGTGGCAAAGTTACCAATGAGTTTCATCCCCAAATCCAGGGCAGGGCTGCTCTATACTCAACCGGAACCTTTTAAGGACTTCAGGTAAAACAGTAATCAAAGGAGTACCATGGGTGATGGTGTAGATAGCTGCAAATATTGTACCCCACGTATTACACTCCTCCACTGGGGGAACCATACCAAGTCATCGACACATAGGGCCGGATTCACAAAAGGCATTACGACTCGTAATGTTATGAGTGTGTAGTCTCTGCCCTCGGAGTGGAATCTCCGCAATGCATTGCTTATTGTGGAGATTCCAGCCCGAGTGCTGAGACTCAGCACTCGTAACTTTACGAGTCATAAGTCCCTTTGTAAATCTGGCTCATAGTGAGAATTCTAAGTTTATTATGTGGGTCAATTATGGGGAAACACTGCCTCAAACTGATTTGTTTTGTTTGTAATCCTAAATGGAATTTCATCATATTTGGTAGGGGCTTTACCCAGGATGCATTATTAGAAATAGGACTAATTGCTGGCACACCTAACTGTGTCTGACCAGCTTGAAGAGCCATTGCTGAGGCAGTAGTTATTATAGGTATAATATACTAGCATATCAAGTTGGATTAATGCCTGTGCATTAGGATAAGGAGTGGAGCCTGCTAAGACTGGCCAAGTTGTCCCTTCATTATGAGGTTCCTGGTATGTTAATGGTATTTCTAGATATTCATAAGGCCTATATGCAGCTGGAATTACAGCCTTTGCCTCAATTTATGTGTGAAATGTGTGTGAATTGGCATTGACCACCGGAACATCAACCCAGGTATAAAAAACTTCTCATGTATTCGCTTCATGTGCCTCAACCATGAAGGTAACTTCTCCACTGCCAATGGCAACCCCATGTCTAATTAAGTGAGCAGTTCGTGCAATTAACAGGAATAATTACTGGCTGCGCCATATTGAATGAATGGAATTAAAAGAAAGGAAAATACTATACAGGAAAATCACCTAAAGACTTAAATAGGTGCTTCCTATTAAGCTGAAAGAGGATAAAACCCTTATCACCACAGACGTCTTTGTATAGAGGCAATAAAAGATACTTGGGCACACGCAAGAACACTACTCAGGAAACCCATTAAATGGGTACCAGACCTTAAACGTTGGTGGTGCAGTTTTATACAGTTCCTACGCATCTAGTTGAACTATGTATTTGAATCAACAAAACTTCATAATACAGAGACTGAGGGCTTATTTTACTTCTAGGGTCGATGGGTTACTCTGTCGCAACAGTGCTGGATATCCCATCAGCCAAAATATAAATCCCATAGGATACAATGGGATTCATTTTCACAGGCAGGGTATATCCATCACCGTTGTGATGGAGCAACCTGATCACCAAGATCTAAACCATGCCAGAGTCTTCCTGTATAGCTAGTAAATGTTGGTTTGCTTGGCCAGCTCACAGTACCACATTTAAACCCATAGCCTTTTTGAGTTATAGATGATGTTTGGTAACCTCGAACATTACCACTCTTAATCCCAAGGAATTAATGGAAACAGATTTAACCCTTACGTTTGTTCCGTTTGCTTGCCCAAGGTGTTCACAAACAAAAGAAACGATATTGCTTTTTCAAATGTTTATTGAAACTCTAATCTTGGTAAAAAAAATGAAGTGTGATTATTAGAAAGGTGATACATCATTGCTATAAGCATTATTTGAATGGAGAAAAACACAAACAATACAACCACGGTAATTGTTCAATGCATTATTAAGGTTACTCCTATCTACTACTAGTTCCTCTATGCTAGAAAGAGCATGTCGGTAGTACCCATCTGCCAGGCCTATTGTAATGTCCTAACCCCATACACTAGTAATGTATGTCAGAAAGCCAACCTAAGTGCATTACCAAATGCACTCCTATCGAAGGGGTCCATTACGATGGTGGGCGGACACCATAACAAAATGCGGGAACGTCCGCCAGGGGTGCGACGGTCCCTCACATGCAATTAGGATGCCACCGCCACCGCGGCAGTGGCATCCCCCATTCCCAGCATTGTGGTGGACGGTGCTCACAGCACTGCCTGCCACAATTCTGGGAATGCACCGTGCCGTGCCTGTCACCTTGTCCATGCCAATGCAGGGGGGTACCATAGGTACCCCCATGTGCACCCCCCACCCCACAACACCCTGGGGGCCAGCTACGGGCCCCCAGCAGCAAAGACCGCATGCCTTTACATGGCAGCAACACCGCCATGGAAAGGCTCATTGCCGCCCTCATCATAATATGGATGGCGGTGTCTTACAGACACCACCACCATATTGTGGCAGTTTTCCGCCCGGTCGACGTGTTGTACGGCGGAAAAGCGGCCACGGTTTTCCCATCTGCCGCGGACGCCCCAGCCATCCTAATCTGGCGGGGGGGAATCATGGACAGATGGCGGGTGGATCGCCCCCGCCGGGCTGCCGGTGGCTAGCGCCGGCCCGGTGGGGGTGATCCGCAAACCTGCACACTTCTCTCGCACATCTATCTTTCTTCTCAGGATGAAGGTCAGGGACAGTGGAAATGCATCTCTGTCACAGCAGCTTCCATGATAATTCCAACGGTAAGTGAACCTCTCACCGACTTCAGCATGGACGCTATTTAAATATTAAAATGGCAAGCTTATCACATGGTGCCAGAGGTGCAGAACATCTTTAACTAGTCTGGGAGAAATAGTCATCTTTCGCAAGCAAAAATAAAATAAAATATAACAAGGCATTTTGTCCTAAATTATACAAACCTGGAACTAAATGTGCAGACTGCAGGGTGACAATGTCTATCAGTAATAAATGCATTTATGGCACATTCTTGCATTTGATAAAATGTGCAAACCACCATTAGAAAAATGGATTCTATATGTAAGCCCTACAGCACTGGGTTATACACCTGATCAACACTGACTTGTGACTTTGCTCTTCTCATAAAACAATTTGATTGCCGCTGAGAACTCCAAGCCATTTATAAAACACTTATAATACATTTTAGTCCCTCTATAAGTGCCAAGGCACTAGAATTCAGGGCCTATAAATGCTGTAAATTCTATTGATAATGCTTAGAAATATTCTACTTTTAAGAAGCTCCTACCATGGACAATGAAAGCAAACTTTTTCCATAACTGTTTTGTGGCATGTACCATGAATTGACAGTTCTAAGTTGCTGTGTTTAATCATTTTATGATGCCTGTAGACCCACCCAGGAATGTCATCTTTTTTACAAGCTTCTTACATGGAAATAAGTCACACTGGGGTGTACATATGATCAGCCACTCCCATCCTCTCCTCATTACAGTCCACATCGACTCAGTGACACAAACAAATTACATCTGGTGACATCATCTTCTGTTATTATGGATTTATGTTTCTTCAGATCTGTGAAGTGTTAGGTTATAACTTCCTCTCAGTTTTCATCAGAGCCATGTGTCACATTATAGCCTCTTCCATTGATCTGTAAGTGCCTTGCTGCCTTTCTACTGTCAAGTTTTCACTGAGGGACTGAACATTGTAACTGCTTGAACAACTTGCAATGTATGGATATATGTTATTTCCAGATATATTGTCGGTTTTGCTAGTTCCAATTGACTCTCTTCTGAAAGTTTACTAATATTAGCGTATTATATTGTTCATGGTGCCAGATGTACTAATATCTGGTAGCAAAATACTAGTCGCAAACTGCAACCCGCATTTTTGTGACCAATTAAGATTTTTGAGAACTGTCCTGTAACTGAAAGGCCAGTTTTTAAAAATATGAATTGTACTGGGTCAGAATTTGACATCTGTCATGCAAATTAATAAGGTGTGTCACAAATTGCAGTTCACAGCGATTGAAGGCCAAGACAAGGATGCTGACCTGATAAGGCCAGCAGGCCACAGCGTCTCATTGATTTTTAATCAAGCCAACCTTTTTAGGGCTTGGGCCTAGCGTACACTGCGCATGCATTGTCGCGCAGCGCGAGTCCTTTTCTCTGCGTTTTGAAAATGGACCTGGAAATTCCACGCAGCTCGTGAGTGTTATTTCCAAGGTACATTTTCATTGGCCTTCACGTGCGTGTGTTTTTAAAACAGAACACGGAATAGGCCATGGGCGGTCGCGTAGCTCCGCCCATGGCCTATTGGTGTCTGTTACGCGCACCAGAGGCCATATATCTTCAATTATCACGGCCGTCATGGCTGCGGTGATTGAAGACATATGATGGCAGTGGCGCGCGCACGCACCACTCACGGCAAAACAATTCTTCCTGAAACAAGTCAAGTGAACTCTGCAAGCAGACAACATCAACTGAACTCCCTAAACTACCGAGCGAAGGACGCCTGTGCTAGGGACGCAGTCGGATCCTATTCTTACGGTCTCAACCGAAGCCACAAAATATAAAAGGATCTATCTGTGGCAGGTCTAATCTGAGCAGCGCCTCTAAGAAGAGTCTGAGGCTGGGGCGGTGTCAGTCACACGTCAGGCCGTTCATTGACCGGGTGGCAGGACAGGTCTAATCCGGGACTCAGGTGCCAAAGAAGATCAGAACTGTGGCCAGAGTGCCACGCCCCCTCGCCTTTCCACACCCCCACCCCACCTCTGCGGCCCTAAAGGCAGCACCGCATCCCTGGACAGTCATCTCCCCCCGCTGCTCTCCCCACCTTGTTTCAGAAGGCCTCATCCCCCGCCCCAACCAACCCTGCCACCAGACCAATTACATGCCAGTGCGCAGAGCCTGGCAAAAACATCCCTCCTCCATGAATGGCGCCCAAATCACCGCCCTGCCATTCTTGGGCACCTGGTCACACCGATGATGCACACCCCACCCATTCCTCCGCCACCAGATCGTGCCCACCCCGGGCAACCCCCTCCCCACCAAAACGTTTTTGCACGCTCCTCCACTCCTGCCACCAGATGCCTCCAAGGGTGCGGGCGAGGACCAGTAGCACTGCGGGACAGGACACTCACCGCCCGCATCTGGATGTAGTAGGCCCAGGGCCTCGTGGCTTCAGTGAACAGTAAGGTGAGCCTCCCCCTTTTTCAGGAAGCGCACAAGCAGCAGAGAGGCTGCCGGGGTGATAACGTGTGCTGTGTCCTGGATGTGTAACGCAGCACACAGCGCCTCTGCTCACTGCTAACAGGCGCTACACAGACCCGCATGAGGACACCAGGAACTGATCCCCAACAGGTACTGGTGCGTGTGTGCATGTGTCTGTGTGTCTGTGTGTTTGTGTCTGTCTGTGTGTGCTGGTCTGTGTGCCTTTGTCAGTGTGTATGCATATTGTGTGTGTGTGTCTGTCAGTGTGTGTGCGTGTGTCAGTGTTTACCCATGTGTGTGGGCTCGAGGGTGCGTGACTTTATACCTAATACAGAGGGGACCAGGGATAAAGCGCAGGCATAAGTGCGCACTTGTGAAGTTATTGCAACTGAAAACCGTACTGCTTTTAAGAAACTATTGTAGATCCCGTGTGGGCGAATCTGAATATGTGTGTGTGTCTACACACATGTAAGTCACATACATTGTATGTAGTTTTGAAGCGCTCCTTCACGCAAAGTAGCTGTACTTTTTTTAATAGCTAAAGAATTGTGCTGATTTTATCGACCTCGGAAGGATGAACATCTTAGTGCTGCTAGCAGGAGCAGGGCCTCGTGGCTTCAGTGAACAGTAAGGTGAGCCTCCCCCTTTTTCAGGAAGCGCACAAGCAGCAGAGAGGCTGCGGGGTGATGACGTGTGCTGTGTCCTGGATGTACACACTCACCACCACACACTCACCAACACACTTTCACCAGGCACACACACACACCACCAGTCATCGGTGCACACTTTCAGCAGGCACACACAACACCAGCCGTCACTGCACGCTTTCACCAGGAACACCACCAGCCGTCATTGCACGCTTTCACCAGGCACATACAACACCAGCCGTCATTGCATGCTTTCACCAGGCACACACACCATGAGCCGTCTGTGCACGCTTTCACCAGGCACACACACCACCAGTTGTCAGTGCACGCTTCCACCAGGCGCACACACCTCCAGCCGGCAGTGCACGCTTCCACCAGGCACACACACCACCAGCCATCAGTGCACAATTTCTACAGCCACACACACCACCAGCCATCAGTGCACACATCAATTGTTAACGCATCCACAATTAACTATTGTAGCAATCGCAGTATGGCACACTTTACTTTTAAACATATTCATCTAAAAGCGCAGCATGCCACTATTGCTACAATTCGAATCCAACCCACATAATTCCACTACACAGCACATGCATACACTCCATAACACATGGCGAAAAGACATTGCCATTTACAATGCATTTAGCTGAAACTCAAATAAATCCGAGACCTATTGCATTTCCAATGCTTGTTTTTAAATGCAGCCGGTTTTACCTAAAGGAAACTGGACTGAGTTTAAAAAGAAAAGTTAACTTTTTTTTGTCTGTTTAACTTTTCTTTACTGTCACAGTGGAAAGGGGACCCATTGGGACTTTTTGCGAATGGGTTTCCACCTCCTTTGACATGTCAGTAATATATCAATGTTTAGTTAATGAATTTACAGTAGCGCAGTATTGATACATTTGATACTGATTCGGTATTTGGAACGATACTTCCAACATGCCCCTTCCAGATAACGAATCGGCATCCATTTAGCATTGTATTTTAGCAGTCAGAAAAACATTTACAACTCCTGAAATGGGCTTAGTACATAAGAAAAAACATTTTAACGGTCACAAAGTCTGGATGAGAGTGTTTGTGAACATTAAAATGCATATTACATCTGGCTCCCAGGCTCTTATATAAATGGCTGAAGTTACGACTTATTAGGGACTCACAAATGATGACCTAACAGTTGTAAATCAATTTTATCCCACATAATGTTACCCTATATTAGCCTAATAATACATAGAAAAACATCCGACACATTGGATACGGAGTGAGAAGTTCAAGGCGTGGTTAGTCTTGAAAGTTTGTACATTGGAAATAAATCCAGTTTAGAGCATTCACAAATTACTCTCTAATTTGTTCCACCCTGAAAAGTACCAGAGATCTACACCATTCAAGAATTGGAGTAATCCCTCTAGGTTGGGATGGGGTCGGGAAGGTCCCCGAACTTCTTGGGGTGTAGAAGAAGGAGGTTCTTTTCAGGTACAACCAGGTTGCAAGTGGAGGACAAATAAAGAAATTACAACTGTGCTGCCTTTCTGCATTGGAGAATTGAAGTGTGTGGATAATTCTACATTGCGGGAATGCAACTTCACCAAAAAAGTCACATGACTTTCCTGGGTGTAAACAATCAATCAATCAATCAATCAATCAAAGCATTTATATAGCGCACTACTCACCCGGAAGGTCTCAAGGCGCTAGGGGAGGGGGGGTCCGCTACTGCCCGAACAGCCAGGTCTTGAGCTTCTTCCTGAAGGCAAGGTGGTCCTGGGTCAGGCGGAGGTGAGTCGGGAGGGAGTTCCAAGTCGTGGCGGCCAGGTAGGAGAAGGATCTTCCTCCTGTGGTGGCTCTTCGGATGCGGGGGACGGAGGCGAGGGCGTGGCCGGTCGATCGAAGCTGGCGTGTGGGGGCGTAGAAGTTGAGGCGGCTGTTGAGGTATCCTGGGCCTTGGTTGTGTAGGGCTTTGTGTGCGTGGGTGAGGAGCCGGAAGGTAATTCTCTTGTTGACCGGGAGCCAGTGCAGATCTCTCAGGTGTCCAGAGATGTGGCTGCGTCGGGGGATGTCCAGGATGAGTCGTGCAGAGGCGTTCTGAATCCGCTGGAGTCTCTTCTGGAGTTTGGCGGTGGTTCCGGCGTAGAGGGAGATGCCGTAGTCCAGACGGCTGGTGACGAGGGCCTGGGTGACCGTCTTCCTGGTCTCGGTGGGGATCCACCGGAAGATCTTACGTAGCATGCGCAGGATGTTGAAGCACGACGAGGAGAAGGCGTTGACTTGTCTGGTTATGGAGAGGGAGGAGTCCAGGATGAAGCCCAGGTTGCGTGCGTGGTCTGTTGGTTTGGGTGCGCTGCCCAGGGCGGGGGGCCACCAGGAGTCGTCCCAGGTAGAGGGTGAAGATCCCAGGATGAGGACTTCCGTCTTGTCCGAGTTCAGTTTCAGGCGGCTGTTTATTATCCACTTGGCTACGTCTGTCATCCCTTCGTGTAGGTTGGCTCTGGCGGTGGCGGGGTCGTTGGTGAGGGAGAGGATCAGCTGGGTGTCATCGGCGTAGGAGATGATGTTGAGGTTGTGTTGGCGTGCGATGGCTGCGAGGGGGCTCATGTAGACGTTGAAGAGGGTTGGGCTGAGCGAGGAGCCTTGGGGAACGCCGCAGATGACTTCGGTGGCTTCTGATCTGAACGGGGGGAGGCGGACTCTCTGTGTCCTTCCGGCGAGGAACGAGATGATCCATTCCAGTGCCTTCTCCTGGATTCCGACGTTGCTGAGGCGCCGTGCTATGGTACAGTGGTAGACAGTGTCGAAGGCCGCGGAGAGGTCTAGGAGGATGAGGGCCGCTGTTTCTCCGTTGTCGAGCAGGGCTCGGATGTCATCGGTGGCTGCGATCAGGGCGGTCTCGGTGCTGTGGTTGGCCCGGAAGCCGGACTGCGAGAGGTCGAGGGATCCGTTCGTCTCGAGGAAGGCGGCCAGCTGCTTGTTGACGGTCTTCTCGATGACTTTTGCAGGAAATGGGAGCAGCGAGATGGGGCGGTAGTTCTTGAGGTCGGTGGGGTCGGCTGATGGCTTCTTTAGTAGAGCGCTGAGTTCGGCGTGCTTCCAGCTCTCCGGGAAGGTAGCGGTGTTGAAGGAGGTGTTGATGATGTCCCGCAGGTGGGGTGCGATGACAGCGACGGCCTTGTTGAAGATGTGGTGAGGGCAGGGGTCGGTCGGAGATCCGGAGTGGATGGAGTTCATCGTGCGGATGGTGTCTTCGGTGCTGATCGGGGTCCAGGCGCGGAGGGTGGTGGTGGGGGGCGGTGAGTGCTGAAGCTGTTGTGTATGTCCGCGATCTTGTTGTGGAAGTAGGAGGCTAGGGAGTTGCAGAGGTCTTGCGAAGGGGTGATGTCGTTGTTTCCGGCGTTGGGGTTGGAGAGCTCTTTAACGATGTTGAAGAGTTCCTTGCTGTTGTGTGCGTTGTTGTCCAGTCGTTCCTTGAATGCAGTTTTCTTGGTGGCGTGGATCAGTTGGTGGTGTTTTCGGGTGACGAGCTTGAGGGCAGTCATGTTGTTTGGTGTTGGGTCTCTGCGCCAGGCTTTCTCGAGTGCTCGGCAGTTCTTCTTGGAGCTCTTGAGTTCGTAGGTGAACCATGGGGCTTTCTTGCTGCCGGGTCTGCTAGGCGGGGTCTTCAGAGGGGCGAGGTCGTCTGCGCAGTTGCTGATCCACTTCGTGAGGTTGGTGGCCGCCTGGCTTGGGTTAGTTGCGCTGGAGGGAGGGTTCATGCTCAGGGAGGTCGCGAGCTGGTCGGCTGTGATCTTGTTCCAGCTTCTGCGTGCAACCTGTTGTTGGTGGTGGTGGATCGTGGTCCTTCTGAAGCTGAAGTGGATGCAGCTGTGGTCCGTCCAGTGGAGTCCGGTGGCGTGGCTGAAGGTGATGTCCTTGCTGGATGAGAACACGGGGTCGAGTGTGTGTCCGGCGTAGTGGGTGGGGGTGGTCACCAGCTGCTTGAGACCGAGGTTGGCGAGGTTGTCCAGCAGGGTGGTGGTGTTGCGGTCGTTGTTGTTCTCCAGGTGGAAGTTGAGGTCCCCGAGGAGGATGTAGTCAGCGGAGAGGAGGGCGTGCGGGCTGATGACGTCGGCGATGTGTATACGTATCTTTACAAATTTCGGTGAAACCATAAACCAAGTAATTACCATTTAGTGGGAATGACAACAATGTCCACACTTCCTTTTATGGTTTTTTTTATGTGAAGCTTGTCCGATGTTTCCTGTAGTTTATCTCTAAACCGTATATATACAAGGTTAATTTGCAGAATGAATATTAGCAGCTAATCCATAATCTGTAGTGTAGGATTAACAAACTTTATATTGTATATCAACATGGAGCTCGATTTACTGAGAAATTGTTTATATGTAAGATTATCTTGTAATTAAATGCAAGAAAGATGTCCCTAATTTGCAGAACATTTTGCTTTGAGTTAAGGCAGGGTTAAGACTGCCATTCTTGGATTAAGATAGTAATAAAGTGGTGCCATACAGCATATTCAAGATTAGAAACAGAGGGGACAATTAAGAAGTTCACAGCTATTGTAACAGAAGAAGGCAGTGATTAATCTGCATTGCAAAATTACTTTGGAATCAACATGTTATAACTCCGGGGCAGTGAAATTGTATTTTTATCTTTGCTCATAAAAAATGTTATGCAGTGTCACCAGTCACACATCCTTAAAGCATTTATAAAGGATTGCAATGTTCAACATTAACTGTTCTTGATGCTGTACTGTAACAAACCGTCTAGACATAAAAATGTATCTGTATTAAAGAATACAGTCCGCTTTTCCATGACCTGTTCGTGTGTTTAGTACCTGCCTGTGCATTAAGATCAAAAACATTTGAATCAGAGTGGGAATCCGTCTTTGATTGGCTTAATATGCATTGCTTTCTCCCACCCAAGCACCCAATCTCATCTTCCTAATCTCTTCCCTTGGCTAACATTTATCATGGAATGCATCTAAGGATGCCTCAACACTCGCCACTGAGAAATGCGTTTCTCGGAAGGTCTCAAGTTTGAATTGCAGCAGGACATACTTAGGGCCTGATTATAACTTGAAAGCGGTTTCCTGGCGGTGGAGCAGCAGTCTAGGGCAGCAATTTGCTTGGCGGTGCCGCTGTGGCACCACCAAGCAAATTCTGAGTTTCCCCGCTGCCAGCCTTTTCATGGCAGTGAGCCGACCATGAAAAGAAAGTGGTGGGGAAATAAAAGGGTGCCCTACAGGGCCCGCTGTTGTCCCTGTACATTGGGATTCATGCAGGGGAGCACATGGTGAATTATAACATTCAAGTTATTATTATATGAACGTTCACAAAGATCAGTGTCTACAGTGTCTAAAGTGTTTGGTTTATACATTTAACGTGGAAGACTCAGAACGAAAAAGAAAGTCTGTGTTTGTGTCATGGAAAGATGTATATTTGCAAACAACTTTTTGGCATATCTTCGCAGCATCTTTTCTATTACAATAAGAGACATAAATGGAATGCACTTGTTCACGTGCTGCAGGCATTTAGATTGCAGGTATGGGTAAAATGTGTTTGTGGGAAATTATGTTAAGACATGTAAACAATATATTAACAAAGGAGCAAGATGAATCTGTACTGGCGCTATAGAAGAAGTGTGTAAATACAAACAAAGCACAGCTTCACATCAGCGCCAACATATTTTATAGCCCCACTCAACCTAAGGGGCCTATTAGGATGGCGGACGGACCTGCGTCCATCCGCCACCCCCGAGATAGAGGGAACGTCCGCAGGGGCTGCGGTGTTCCCTCCATGCATATTAGTATGCGACCGCCACCCTGGTGGTCACATACCCTATGTTTAACATTGCGGCGGGTGCTGCTTGAAGCAGCGCCCGCCGCAAAGTTAAAAGTGCATGCTTTGCATATGCATGCACAAAGCGGCAGGTGCCTGCATATGCAGGGGGGTACCATAGGTACCCCCCATGTGCACCATCCACCCCCCAACACCCTGGGGGCTCGCAACGAGCCCCCAAAAACGAAAGACCACATGCTTTTCCACGGCGGAAAAGCCGCCGCGGAAAAGCATGTCTTCTGCCCCATCCTAATATGGCTGGCGATGTCTGATAGACACCGCCACCATATCAGAGCTTTTCCGCCGCGGTCGGAATGCGACCGCGGCGGACGGTCTTCCTGACCCACCAGCCATCCTAAACTGGCGGTGGGTCTTTGGAGCCTCCGCAGCGGTGAATCCGCATCCCCCGGGCCGGCGGTGGCTTCCACCGGCCCGGAGGATGCGGATTCACCGCGATCCTAATCGGCCCCTAAGTATGTAAACAATATTATCTGTACAGAGCACCCGAAAGGCAATTTTAATGGATGGCTGCAAATTGGGCCTCTAAGTCATAAACAAACATTGTTTCAACATCCTTTCCACCATTCTGTTCTCCTCTTTCTACTGTTACCAAATTGTTTATCTCTATTTGCTCCTCAAGTTCAAAAATGTCAAAGGTTAGAAACACCAATATCTACCTATTCCACTCACTAGGAAAAAGCATGGGGCAAAGCCAATGGTTTTGACACTGGCTGCCTGAATTTTGACTTTGTCAGTGCTTGTTTTTTCATGCTTTTTGAAAACCTTTTTTGTTGGGGGAGCTGCTGAGCACTTGTCAATTTAAAAAAGAAAAAGAAATTGGTTGAAAGTAAAAATATTTTTGGGTCTTAAAAGCATACATTGCCATAGCAGTCCATGGAACTGAAAGGTAATGTTTTGTATGGAAAGATGCTGCTTGTTAAAAGAGTGTAACACCATCACTCACAGTTAAGTTAGCCAATGGCTTGTGTGGGCTGACCCACTGCCCAATGTTATATGCTGTAGTTGGTGCAAGAAAACTATTAATGACATGAAAAAAGACCAATGGATGCAGTGAGCAGGCTGAAATCCCTATAATTCAGTATATTTTATACATCTTTTAAGTAAAATCGAAAGGACTTGGCCAATGCCAGACCTACAAATTGTCAAATATGACATATTTTATTCTATAATGTTGCCCACTATCACCTCAGCCAAACAATAGGAATGTCAATGAACAGTAATATAGAAAAAACATTTGTCAGCTATAGCTCAACAAGGAAGTACCTGAGTGTAGTCAGTAAATAGATGTGATTCCCAAAAGCATTTATGGGTATGGTAAGTAGTCCTACAAGAATACCCTTTTAAGTACTTAGTGAACCTGCGCAACACATTCAACTCTATTGGCAGAGGACACAGGCATTTCTATTTGATATATATATATATGACTGTTCCCTAAATACTTCCATTTTATTCCCAGGTTAGGTGTAGGGGATCAATTCAGAAAGGTTGGCAAAAGTACCTACAAAGTGCTAGAGAAGCACTACTTTAAATACTTCAAATTACCTTTTGATTAAGCTCCACTGTGTTCGTATGTGACTCACCAACAGTGTTGATATCTCTAATCAAATATGAGCTGATGAAACAAAACAAAAACACAAACCAAAGAACCCAAGCCTTGAATTCCAGCGAAGTACCTTGAAGCTGCTCTCAAAAACTAAAAAGAAATAGAACAATAGGCTACCTTTATTACTTTTACAGATGCTCACAGTCTATTCACAATCCATTTGGTGCACTTCAGTCATGCCCCTCAATCCTGTTGTGAAGTAAGCGCGATACGTATGACTCATATATATCTCATCCATCACATTCATCGAAATGAGCAGATGTGCCAAACTACACATTAAATCCTGCAAATAAATCACAATGATGGAATGTTTTGTGTGCAGTACTTTCTTTTAGTGATAAAAAGTAGACTTGTTGATGACAGTCAGGTCCGCCACACCATGCCAAATTCAGCTCTAAATGGATCCCAGGCCACCTCGTATCCAATAGACAACATATAGCTCGGTGCTGATAAACACATTTCTTTTCTGAGCCCAATCAGCCATATTTATTGGGTTACATGTATCCACACTAACACATGTATCCACACTAACAGAGCCTGCTGCTAACATTGTCACTCAAAACAGTCCTGGCTGGGGCAGAAAATATCTCCCACTCATTAAACATCAAACATAAACATTTAAATTTCACACCGCGCTTTGCTTTGCTAAGCGGTTAGTAGTTAGGTCAGTTCTTTATGACCTTTAATATACATGTACACAGGCTTGCTTCTACAGTATAATAAAGTCACTCTGCTGTTCGTACACCGTAACACAATATAATAAAACCACGTCATTGGGCAATATAACAAAACCACAGGTGGAAGCCTGCCGAGACAAAAACAAGCTTTGAAAAACACCGTCAGTAGTTAGCTATGGGCTGTTGTTGAACTGCTTACGAGTGGATATATAAGCTGTAAGTACAAAATATTTACACTCACACAGACCTGTGTGGACCAGGGGGGGCTCCTTCTTGAGAGCGGAGCGAGTGCAGCAGGCACACACACAAATAATTCAATGCCATTTTACTTACTTGCATGGTGTGAGTGCAGGGGGTAGGGCAACTGCAGGATTACAGCTGCTCCTGAGGTGCGCATGTCGGGCTGGCCGGCTGGGTGCTACAGCCAGCCTGACATGCGCCAGTCTGCACTCATCATGTGTCACAGCCATGGGATTGCTGGCAGAGGCCAGTTGAGAAGTGTGGCTCAGGGGTTAGAGGCGGCAGACCCGGAAGCTGAGATCGGTCCTGGACCAGGGTTCAATTCCCCGCCTCGGCGGGTCTTGGGCTAAAAAAAATTCCACAGACTCGATAATTCTCGCCCCGGTGCCTCCTCGACTCACGGGTTCACACTCTGCGACTCTGGGCAATAGCTTGCTTAATCTCCACAACGGCCCCTCGTGGCGGGATGCCTGACTTTCACCTTGTGGACACCCTGCTATCTCAGAGGGGAATATCAGGAAGGGTTCCCTAAGCAAGCGCCGGGAAACCCACTGCGGGTAGCTGTGCGCTATATAAGCTCAACTACATTTACATTTACATTGCATAGAATATATTCAGATTTACCACTTTTTAGTGGGGGGATTGTGATTCTCTATATTACAAACAGCACAATATTCACAGTTAGTTACTGATCATAAATGTCGAGTTATTTACATGTTTTTAGACTGTAGCTGTATTTTCTATCATTGTATAATTTTCAGGATTATCCTTAAAGACTGCATGCATGATATAGTGTGTCGAATGAAACATTTCCCAACTATCATATCGGAAAGTTTCAATTCTATTTAGTACTGGAGGCGAGGATTACGCTATTCTTTCTCCACTTTATTAAATAGAAGCCATTTGAAGTAAACACAACATAAACTACCATTCCCATGGAACCTTGAGAATAGCATAAAAAACGGATCACTGAAATAATATCGAGTGACAAAATATCGACCTACAAAAATATCGTTGACAAAATATAGACTGTCAAAATATCGACTTTCTATGTACAAACAGGTAAGTACAAAAATATGGAGTTTTAAATATCGTTTACAAAAATATAGTTGTAAAAAATATCGACTTTAATAAAAACAATGTTTAATTACATTAATATAAAAAATTAATTAATAAAATATACTTAACAATACTTAAAATAACTTTTAATAATTAAATAATTAATAAAAGTAAAAAAAATAATATTTTTTATTCATATTTCTTAAAACATATATATATATAGTCACAAAATTTAATTAAATAATAGCCAATATTATTAACGTACAAATACAAAAGAGTAAAAATTACTATTCCCACTCCAGTGGGTGCAACAGTAGGGAAAACGTTGGATAGCGTAGGGGTTAAAATTACTATTCCCACTCCAAAGAGTGCAACACTGGATATATGACGTTACAACGCAACTTTTACAACGCACTACCATTACAACGTAAGTATTGGTAAGTATATAATACATTTTTTTTAATTTAAATTATTTAAAATTAATTTAATATATTTTAATTTAATTTAATTTCATTAAATTAATTTAATGTAAATTTATTTTACTTTATTTTTACACTGTACCCCTGTACCCCAAAAACCCAAAACTGACCCTGAACCCTAAAAATACCACTTTACCCAAAAACTAAAAACTGACCCTGAACCCTAAAAATACCCCTTTACCCAAAAACTAAAAACTGACCCTGAACCCTAAAAATACCCCTTTACCCAAAAACTAAAAACGGACCCTGAACCCTAAAAATACCCCTTTACCCAAAAAACAAAAACTGACCCTGAACCCTAAAAATACCCCTTTACCCAAAAACTAAAAACTGACCCTGAACCCTAAAAATACCCCTTTACCCAAAAACCAAAAACTGACCCTGAACCCTAAAAATACCCCTTTACCCAAAAACTAAAAACTGACCCTGAACCCTAAAAATACCCCTCTTTATTCCCCTATAAACCCACAACCTGCTACAGGAAATAAATAATTTAATTTAACATAATTATCAATAAATCAATTAAATTAAATTAATTACCAATTAAATTTTAATTAATTAACAAATATTTTTTAATTAACAATTAATTAAATATTACTACCAATTATTACATTTACATATTTAATTAATTATAATTAAATTACTTCCCACCCTATTTCCCTATAAACCCACAACCCGCTACAGGAAATAAATTATTTAAATTTACATAATTAGCAATTAATCAATTAAATTAAATTAATTACCAATTACATTTTAAATAATTAACAAACATTATTTAATTACCAATTAATTAAATATTACTACCAATTAATAAATTTACATATTTAATTAATTATAATTAAATTACTTCCCACCCTATTCCCCTATAAACCCACAACCCGTTACAGAATAAAATTACACAATAATGAAAAAAAATCATTAATTAAAAATAATTATAACATAAAATGACACTTTTCACACATATTATAACATGAAAAAACACTATAAATAATTAAATATTATTTAAAAAACGAATTTTTTACTATCTAGATTATATACTTGGATATTTTCACTTTCTATATTATTTACAGTCGATATTACTCCACTTACCTTAAAAACAATATTTTGGCTGTCTATATTCTGTCCTGTCGATATTTTGTCCAAACGATATTTCAAACTCGATATTCTGTCCAAACGATATTTTGGAGTCGATATTATGTCTGTGCACCATAAAAACAATGACAATAGAGTCTAACACATAGAATGTCCTTCCATCAATCAGCGGGCTCCAGCCAGGTGATGGTCCCTTGTCATTGGCCCTTCCTCCTCTTTCGATGCGCGAGCCCAGCCTCCATTGGCAATTCATGAGTCTTGTTTGCTTGCATCCATTCCTACAACCCAAACTATAGACATGAGGGTACAACCATGGCTAAGGATTATCCCTAAAAGGAAATATATAAGCATATATTCATGTATAGTGCATATTGCGAACACAACACAGGTCAAAGGTATACTCAAAATGCGTAATTACTCCACAACGAGGGTGGGAGAGTTCCAGATGTATGCGAACCCTGGGTGGGATAATCCTTGCCTCCGAGTCCTTAATAGAATTTAAACTTTCCGTTACGAAAGCTAGGAAATATGTCATTCTATGTCAGGACCAGAGGCAATGATTATGCTAGTTTTAAGCTTACTTACCACCATATTTGCAATTTGCAGCACAGGTTTGTAGTAAAACCGTTTGAATGTAGAGTCCGAAGACCAGTCTGCAGAGTTGAGGATGTCCTCCAAACGAGCTCCCAATGAGAACGCTTTAGAAGCTATTGGCCCTCTGGTACAGTGGGCTCCAAACTTGCGCAGGTGAATACCTGCTTCTTGCATCACCCAGCGTACCCACCTGGCAATCGTGGGGGAGGAAACCGCTCTGTGTGGTTTCTGCAGAGTGATAAGGAGTTGTTGTTCGCCCAGAGGGCGGAATTCTTCGGACATTTCCTCATAGGCCTTGAGACAGGCTACCACACAAAACTTAGGGGTATCCGGGAAAGCTCGATATGAAATAGATTTCTTGCCACTTTTGGCCTGTCTATGGATGTTGAGCGAAACTCCTAAAGAGGAATAAAATTGGATCGGAGATATCCGGAGCCCTGACATCTGACACCCGCCTACAGGAAATCAGGCAAAGGAGCATGGCTAAATTTGCTGACAGTTGTTTTCTGGAGAGGAAGCTGCCAAGAGAGGAAAAGGTTGAGCACCTGGTTCACATCCCAGAGTAGTGAGTATCTCGGTTCTGGGGGAAGAGACAGTCTTATACCCCACAAGAGGTGACAGACAAACAGATGTACCCCCACTGGGGATCCATCCACCACTAGATGACCCACTGAAATAGTGGATCTGAAC
The DNA here is from genome assembly GCF_964261635.1 of Lissotriton helveticus. Lineage (NCBI taxonomy): Eukaryota > Metazoa > Chordata > Amphibia > Caudata > Salamandridae > Lissotriton > Lissotriton helveticus. Next base: position 316,478,548 of record NC_136069.1, read on the forward strand.
ATAATGATGGATCTGTAAGCCAATCCTTCCTCTGCCAGAGAAGCAACAAAATTCAAAATGTGGGTCACATCCACTGCCACGGGATCGAGACCCTGCCGCAGACACCAATGGGCCCACCTCCTCCAGGTGGAGTTGTAGCATTTAACTGTGCTGTCTGCCCAGGCCATGGACATGAATTTTTTGAGCCGCTCCTGAAGGCCTGGGACTGCCCATCGTCCCTGGTAATTCACCACGCCATGAGCGTCAGAGACCCTAGGACGGTTCAGTGGCTAAATATCGAGGGACATAATATAGAATGCCCAAAATATCGACTCTAACATATCGAAGTACAGAATATAGAATCCCTATCTACAAACAGGTAAGTAGTAAAATATAGAATCAAAAATATAGTGTCAAAATATAGTTAACTAAAAAATCGAATTTTTTAAATATATTAAAAATAATATAAAAGTAATTAAATATTAAAAACAAGGAAATAAAACACGTAAAATAATGTAAAAAAGCTTAAAATGTAAAAATAATAAATGAAATGTAAAAAAAAAGTTGAAATTTTGTTGGATAGTGAGAGGGTAAAAATGACCATTCCCACTCCAGTGAGTGCAACAGTAGGAAAAGCGTTGGATAGCGTAGGGGTAAAAATTACTATTCCCACTCCAGTGAGTGCAACAGTAGGGAAAACGTTGGATAGCGTAGGGGTAAAAATTACTATTCCAACGCCAAAGAGTGCAACAGTAGGGAAAGCGTTGGATAGCAGGAGGGTACAAATTACTATTCCCACTCCAGTGAGTGCAACAGTAGGGAAAACGTTGGATAGCATAGGGGTAAAAATTACTATTCCCACTCCAAAGAGTGCAACAGTAGGGTAAGCATTGGATAGCGGGAGGGTAAAAATTACTTTTCCACTCCAGAGAATGCAACAGTAGGGAAAGCGTTGGATAACGGGAGAGTAAAAATTACTATTCCCACTCCAGTGAGTGCAACAGTAGGGAAAGCGTTGGATAGCGGGAGGGTAAAGATTACTATTACCACTCCAGTGAGTGCAACAGTAGGGAAAGCGTTGGATAGCGTTTGGGTAAAAATTACTATTCCCACTTCAATGAGTGCAACAGTAGGGAAAGCGCTGGATAGCGAGATGGTAAAAATTACTATTCCCACTCTAGTGAGTGCAACAGTAGGGAAAGCGCTGGATAGCGAGATGGTAAAAATTACTATTGCCACTCCAGTGAGTGCAACGGTAGGGAAAGTGTTGGATAGCGTAGGGGTAAAAATTACTATTCCCACTCCAGTGAGTGCAACAGTAGGGAAAGCATTGGATAGCAGGAGGGTAACAATTATTATTCCCACTCCAGTGAGTGCAACAGTAGGGAAAGTGTTGGATAGAGGGAGGGTAAAAATTACTATTCCCACTCCAGAGAATGCAACAGTAGGGAAAACGTTGGATAGCGGGAGAGTAAAAATTACTATTCCCACTCCAGTGAGTGCAACAGTAGGGAAAGCGTTGAATAGGGGGAGGGTAAAAATTACTATTCCCACTCCAGTGAGTGCAACAGTAGGGAAAGCGTTGGATAGCGTAGGGGTACAAATTACTATTCCCACTCCAGTGAGTGCAACAGTAGGGAAAGCGTTGGATAGCGGGATGGTAAAAATTACTATTTCCACTCCAGTGAGTGCAACAGTAGGGAAAGTGTTGGATAGCGTAGGGGTAAAAATTACTATTCCCACTCCAGTGAGTGCAACACTAGGGAAAGCGTTGGATAGCGGGAGGGTAAAAATTACTATTCCCACTCCATTGAGGGCAACAGTAGGGAAAAAGTTGGATAGCGTAGGAGTAAAAATTACTATTCCAACTCCTGAGAGTGCAACAGTAGGGAAAGCAATGATTAAATATTTAAATAAGATTAAATTAATTATCAATGCCAAAAAAAAGATTAAGTAAAAACAATTACCAATTTTTTTTATTACCAAGTAATAATTAATTCTCATTTAATTATCAATACATATACATACAAATAAATATTTACTTCATTACAATTAAATTACTTCCCACCCTATTCCCCTATAAACTCACAACCTGCTCCAAATAATAAAAACTACAACGAACATAATTATCAATTAATCAATTAATAAAAATGAATTGCCAATTAATAAAAATGTATTACCAATTAATAAAAATTACCAATTAATAATAAATTATCAAGCAATTAATTATCAATACATATAAATAAAAAGAAGTATTTACTTTATTACAATTAAATTACTTCCTGCCCTATTCCCCTATAAACCCACAACCGGCTCCAAATAATGAAGAATACAATTAACATAATAATCAATTAATCAAAATTAATTACCAATTAATGAACATTAATTACCAATTAACAAAAACAATTACCAATTAATAATTAATTATCAATCAATTAATTATCAATACATATAAATAAAAATTAATATTTAATTTACTATAAATAAATGACTTCCCACCCTAATCCCCTATAAACCCACAACCCGCTACGGAATTAAATTACGCAAAAATTAAATGACATAACATTATTACACATACATTACAAAAATAATACATCATTTTAACACATATACTATCATACATAACACTAAAAAAAATTGATATTATGGAAATCGATATTTTAAATTGGATATTATGGAAATCGATATTTCCTACCCTAATTTCGATATTCTGACTGACTATAGTTTGGTGATTCGATATTCTGTCCTATCTATATTTTGGAGTCGATATTCTGTCCTGTCTATATTTTGGATTCTCTATTTTGGGCTTTCACCCCTAGGACAATGAGAGGATGAGGTTATATATCCGGGTTGAGAAGGCGAGTTAGAAATCGGGGGAGTGGGATTGGAAAATCCCAAGAAAGTTCCAGAAGAACTGGAATCCGTACTTGCGATCTCCAAATCGGGGTGACAATCACCACATCTGCTACTTGCCTCTGAATTTGGGCCACAGCCCTGGTGATCATTGCGAACGGGGGAAAAGTGTAACCCTGTTCCGGCTGCCAGTTCTGCAGGAACACATCCGTGCTCTCCACAAGCAGATCTGGCCTCCAACTGAAGAATGGGGGCAGCTGGTGATCCAAACGGGAGTCAAAGAGATCGACCAAAAAGGGCCCCCACTTGCTCTGAAAAGCCGCAAAACACCTGCATGCAGCTTCCACAGGCTCACATCGCGGAAGTGGCATGATTGGAAATCACTTGATTGTCCTGCCCGGACAAGTACACTGCCGTGATCGAGATCTGGCGATCCAGGCAGTATTGCCAAAAATTGGCTGCAAGGTCTGATAGGGCTTTGGAGCGGGTACTTCCCAAGTGGTTTAAGTATCTTACTGCCGACACATTGTCCATCTTGAGGAGGACACAAGATTGAGTTGAGTCCTTGGTCCAACACTGTATCGCGAAGGATCCTGCCAGGAGCTCTAAGCAGTGTATATGTAAATGTTGTTCTAGAGGAGACCACACACTTCCCGTAGTGAAATCTCCACACCTTGCTCCCCAACCTAGTCTGCTGGCATCAGACTCTATGACAATATCCGGTGCTGAACCGATAATTGCCCGTCCGTTCCAGGCCTCCATGTTTGCGAGCCACCAAGTGCGCTCTCCCCTGGCCTCCGATGTCAGGGTCACTTTCTGAGAATAGGCGAGGCCTCTGCGCAAGGGAGCGGCCTTCATACGTTGCAGTGCTCAATAATGTAATGGCACTGGGAAGATGGCCTGGATCGATGAAGACAGGAGCCCCACAATGCAGGCCACCTTCCTGGAAGGGAGGCTGAGAGTAGTCTTGACGGAGTCGATCGAGAACCCCAGAAAAATCACTCTCTGTGGGGGAACCAGAGAGGATTTCGTTTGGGGGGGTGGACACAAGAACCGAGAGGTAGGCATCCTTGAGGTCCATATGCACCATCCAATCCTGAGGCCTCAAGATATCTTAGAGGAGGTGAATACCCTCCATCTGGAAGTTGCGGTAGACCAGCCACTCATTCAATTCATGCAGATTGATGACCGGGCGTTTGGCCCTGTCCACTTTTTCCACCAGGAATAGGTTGCTGAGAAACCCCCTGGGATGGGGAAGGGTTTGGGAAATTGCACCTTTGGCCAGCTTTGAATGAACCTCCTGAGTTACCAAGGCGGAGTCCGATGCAGAAAAACATAATAGAAGCGGAGCCACGGGGGCTACGCAGGGATACACATAGAACTCTAACCGGAAGCCCTGAATCATCTGGAGGACCCATACATCTCCCATGATGGAAGTCTAGTCCTGGGAAAAATTTGCCAGATAACCTCCTACATTTAGAAGGGAAGAAGGAATGACACTCACTGGCGTTATTGGAAGCGTTGGCGCCTCTGGCTCCATCTGTTCTTGCACCATCGACCCTGCATGGTGTAGAAGTTGCAGAATCTTGCCTGGTCTTGGTAATGGCCTTGTTTGGAGCCTTGCCCTCTGGGTGTATACTGGTTAGGGCGGTCGGTCGAGTGGCCCCTTCCTCGACTGGCCCCATGGAAAACCCGAGGGTGAAACACCTTCTTAATAGAAGATTGGGCTTTCTCTAATGATGTGAAAGTGTTGATAAATGTCCCTAACGGCCAACTTCCGAGTCCGCCAGATCCCACAGGTCCACCTTGATCAACAAGGATCTGCCCCGCTCGGTGGACAGGCACAGTTGGCCTTGCACAGGAAGACAACGGCGTGTTGCACCCATGAGGATAGAGTATCTGGTGAGATAAGGGAACCAGAAGCCTTAGCTTCCTCCGCCATATCCAAGATTTTTGAGATCGAGTTCAGTGTGTCTAAAAGCTTGTCTTGGCAAGCCCGCCAAGATCTGTCAATCCCTTTCTTGGGGTACTTGACAAATTTTTGTAACAGGGTGGCCATCCGCGGGTCGATGTCTGGGGTCATAGTGACCCTGCCCTCCAAGGACTGCTGGGGACATTCCGCTCTGAGGCAGTTGTGGGCTTACTTCTCGAGCGACTGCCGAATGGGGCTCGCAACATATACTGCGAGGTTGTCAGACGGAGCCCATTCGGTAGACTTTGGGTGAAGAATCTTGTCTGGGTCTAGCATATCCTCACAGAGGCCCTGGTCACTATAGGTTGCCGGGGGGCGAGAGGGGAGCCAAGGCAGCGAGGGGCCTGTGTCCTCATCTGTGTCCCTATGGTCACCATCTGCGGTGTCTGAGGGAAGCGCAGGTGGGACTGGCCAGGAATGCCTTCTTAAGCCTAGCGAAGGCGTCAAGGTCTACCCCCGCATCGAGGGGACACTTGGGCGGTGGTTGACAGCCAGGGATGGAAAGGCCATCAGTTTGAGGCGGGTTGGTGGAACCCAAGCGCCCCCTGAGAGTTTGTTGCATGCTTGCACGATTTTGGCACGAAAGGCGCTCTTCCAGGGGGGCCATAGCCTCAGAAAACGCCCTATATATAGGTGCGTAAACCGCATCATAAAAGTCATCATCATATGGGAGGGAGTTGAGAGGGTCCTCCTCCTCCTCTTGGTCCACCAGGTATGGGTCCATGACACAGTTGTGTGTCTATGCCCTGTCACTCACACAAAGTAGTTGCGTGAGCAAATATTAAATTTTTTGGCAGGATATGCCCAGTATTGAGGGGGGCAGGGAGTCAACCTACACTTTAAGGCAGAGGAAACCGCTTTTAAATGAGGTCCTGAGCCTGGGACCCTGCAGACCTGGTGCAAAGTTATATGGGCTGAACGTCTGGGAGTATGGTCCCCAAAGCAATAAGCGTAATACTGACTCCTGCTGGAGCGTGATAATAATCGAGTGCTTATTATCACATACAGACCCTTCTGAAAGGGTGTAGTGGTTAATACCAGCTACAGACCCGCAACGCGGGCGTACCTCTCCAGACTGGATGGTTCAAACAGAAAGGCGCCGCTGCTCCGACTCCAAGAGAATGCACGTAATGCATGTAATATGGAGCGCGCTGGCCGAGACAAGAGACGTTGTCATGCGCCCTCAGGCGGTGGGAGGACCGCACTGCAAGCCTGCACCAACTTTTAACGCCCAGGAAGGAGCGGAAGAAACTCCCACGGCTGGAACAGGCCACCACAAAGCGGGGAAGCACAGAAGTGCTAACAACACCAAAATCACTTGAAACGGGCACCGCCGCTCCCCACAACAGCAGGGAGGCGTGCGTTCGTCACCACCGAACAATTAACGATTCACTTGACATCAAATAAAATAAAGCACAAGGCAAAAGCACAAGACAATTACTTGTCAAGGCAATTACTTGTCAAAGCAATATACATTTACCACAGAACAAATACCATGCAAGTCTAGTCAGAAAAAAACCCCCAGTAAAACGAGAGGGAATGAATGACTTATCATTGGCTGCGAGCAGCAAAGAAAGAGGAAGAAGGGCCAGTGACAAGGGACTATCACCCGTTGGAGCCTGCTGATTGGTGGAAGGACATTCTATGTGTTGGACTCTATGATATTCCCAAGGTTTCATGGGATGGTAGTTTATTTTGTGTTTACTTCAAATGGCTGTGATTCAATAAAGTGGAGAAAGAATAGCATAATCATCAACTCCGGTCCTGACATAGAATTCTGGTTCAGGTTTTATCAAAAACTTGATCATACTCCAGTCCGCAATGGAAATGGTTGTAGAGTCCTACCATGGAGTACCATATTTCTAGTAATGTGGTAGTTATACAATCACTAATTAACATCAACTATAATATCAATTAATATGTCTTTGTAGTTTGTATTTGATATATGTGCATTTTAATGTTTGATCATGATTTTGTCTGTTCATATATTTATATATTTTTGCTGTGTACAGCAAGCCTCCTCCCCCAGTCCGATGACTACTCTGTCCTAGAGCCCATCACTCTCTGGATTTAGGAAATGGAGATGAAGGCAGAGAAGGCCCAGTTAGTCTTAGTGGCATAATGAAACTTGAGGGGGCACCCCTCTTCAGCCCACCACATATCACTTGTGCAAAGGGGGCTTCCTGGATCTCGCTCCCCCCCACTGCGGGAGCTGTGGGGGCTTTTGTTATGCCACTGTCTAAATGAGGGTGAAAGACAGACGCATGGAAGCAAAAACAATATATTGAGCAGACAATTTGGGAAGACCCAATCCCAACACTAGTTCAATATTATGGACTCTGAAAAGAAGATGCATGAAAGGTCGGAGTCTTGGATGTATGGTGCTACTGAAGGTTTGTAGGCTCGATGGCAGATGGAAATTGGGGATTTACCTTTCTTTTGGATCAACATATTTTGGACAGTTGTCCCCATATCTGCATGCGCATCTTGCAGACAGCCAGAACACTGACCCAAAGCAGTTGGCATTGAAAGGATACCAATGGATAGTATAAGCATCATAAACAGTGTACTCAGATATCTTCTTCAGTTCAGCTGAGTCCAAGAGCCCTCAGAACAGGCAGACTTGCAGGGTACTAGGTCCCTTGTGAAGGGCCGGAAGCCTGAAGGATGTCCACAGCAAATCCTTGGTAGGTTGGTTTCACTGTGGTTGACCAGGGCACAGAAAATGTGTCTTCCTGTAATTGAATAAGAACCAGGACTGATGAACTGAATGGCGGGGAGACAGAACTTGGGGTATCCTCCAAGATATTACTGAAAACCCAACACCTTTTTACAGCTGGAGTTTGTACATGGTCAGCAACTGACTAATTTGTGTGGATGACCAATACCTGACTGGACTCTGAGACAGTGGAACCAACCAGATAATGGTTGAAAACCTGAGTGTAGAGTTGTAGACCCATGTCACTAGGTCCATGATGTCATGAAATATCTATTTATAAAGGGACTACATTTTAAATTTGATAAACAGATCTTCCTGTTGTTATTCTACCTTCTGAAGTCTTGGATACTTTATTGCGTTGTGCTGAGGTATGGTTTTGCTGTTTAACAGAATGCCACTGTATTTCCTTTGAATCTGCAGGTTCTACTGTGCATGTGTTTAATGTGTTTACACATGTTAAAGGCTACCAATAGATACAAAGTAACTAGCTTATGGTATAATAAAACTATTTCCATTTAATTCACATGTGAATATATAATTGCATTTCTGGGACGTGTAAAGTTGGAGCTTAAATTGCGCTGTTCCAACAACCACTTACAAGCTTGATAGAATCACACTTCTGTTTTACAATTTTCCTGTTTATGTCATACTGTACACCAGCTGAACGTCACACAGCCTCTGTTGAACTAGTCCTTGGCTGCTCATCTACAACTACCCATAGAATCAAGGCGGTTCGGGAGACAAACTCTCCCTTGCAGACTGGGAGCCTGATTTAGATTTCGGCAGATGGGATACTCTGTCACAAGAATGACAGATATCCTGCCTGCCAAAATATGAAACCCATAATATCCTACAGGATATTATGGGACATCAGAGGATGGGATATCCGTCACCACTGTAACAGAGTAAGTCGTCCACCGAAATCTAAATCAGGCCCTAAGTGCCCATCGTCCTGGCTAGTGGGAAACACTTGCAATCTCACCAAAGATATGACTAGGTTGACTCCTTGACTGCAAGGGGCATGGAACCTACATTACAAAGGGGTCAAATGAAAAGAAACAACAGTTAAAGAAGGCAAAATAACTTAATTGTGAAACTGATCAGGATTTTACATTTGCCTGTCACTTGCATATGGCAATCATGACAATGAGTAGGGATACGTTTTGAGAGTGTATCCCCCTCTTTTGTATTCTGTGTTTGAGTAAGCAGGAAGAGAACTCCGTTCCTTTTTAGAAAAGCTATTTTTTATTATTCTTTTTTGTGCTTGTTTTGTAAAAAAAGTGTGAAGTCCAGCACTGTTGAGGCGCTGCAATGAGGGATTGACACTAGATCCGCACTGTTCGAACTACGAAATTTCGATACTAATAATATAAAAGTGAAGATCTCTAAAGTCTTAAAGCTGACTATATGAACTAACTGTGAGGTACTATGATTTAAGAAGCCTTGAGAAAGCCCCTGTCCAACTGACCATTGAGGGCGAGACATGTGTTGGCTGGTGCAGCTGTAGCAATGTGATGTTTTAGAATATTTTGAAAAACAAGGATGTTATCCCTGTGCTGTACTTCACAACGTTTTTACAAAACAAGCACAAAAAATAATAATAAAAAATAGCTTTTCTAAAAACGAACGGAGTTCTCTTCTGCTTACTCAAACACAAAATATGAAGGAGGGGATACACTCAAAAACATTTCCCTACAGTTACAATTTTGAGTCTGCAGAGGTCCAGTGCCTCGAGTGAACCCCCTCCCAACCTCTCTATATTTATACTAGGCAATACCATCCAGGACTGAGATCCCTAGACCTTGTAAAACTGTGAATGACAATGAGTACTATTTGATTTTGGGGTACTTAAATGGGTAGATAAATGTAGTAGAGAGAGTGTAACTGAAACGGTGACAATCGGGTCTCCTTTATTGAATATTCATATGATGCATATTGTAAAGTCAAACTTGTTAATTTCTACTAATTATTTCCCTCTAAAAATGATAATTTGTGATCCAAGGGATTGATTCTTTGCTGGCCTCGTAGGGGGGGGAGGGGGATAATCTAGGTTTTGTAATGATGATTGGTACTGGGGTAATGATATAAGAATATCAATTTAGCAACACATAGAGATAGGGATAGTTTTTTAAAAAGGCAGAACATGATGCTTTGCTCTGAATCCTGCCTTTGAACATCACTGTGCAGGATTTGCATATGGATAACATGAACTTTAATTCATTAACTGAAACAAATGTATTTATAAGTGCACAAGAATTGTGTTGTATGTCTCATATGCTTATAGGCTGATTGATTGCCTGTATGTTTTTTAAAACCGGAGGCAGGGAAAACAGGTGAAATAAAAAAATATTAGAGAATTTATTGTGTTGACATATTTTTTTCTTGGCTTTCTATTTGCCCTAACTATATTGGGTGGGGATGTCGAAATAAAACACACTATAAGTAAATCTTGAGAGACTCCTAGGCATTTAATCAATGATCATCGAGGTGCCTGGCAGCAAAGGAGAGCAACGCGCAGCCAATGAGGTCATATTAAGCAATCAGATAGCATTTTGACAGGTACTGATCATGTGATATATAAATATCATTGGTGCATGGATAATTAGGCAGTTTACATCAACATAGCAGCAGAACATCTTTCTATAGTTGGATGTCAGCTTGTACCTGGTTGGCGTAACTTGCTACTGCCACGTTCCAGTAAGGCCTACCTAGCCACACTGTTCTAGGTCATGTACCGGTGTCTTAAAAATGCCTTTTGTTTAACCCACAAGTCCACCTTTTGCCCTAATTTCAGAAGTCTGTTATTGGAACACTAACATCAGCTTCTGCACATTCCTTCCTCACACCTACCTTAAGCCTGCAATGCTCCACTGTCCTGCTTTTGACCTCAGCCTCATTCTCATCCTTTCTCTTTGCATGTACCTCTGCTGTCTGTTGCTCCTTGCACGAGCTATCTAGATAACATGTGTAGCTACTGTATCTGAACTCGCTCTTCATGTACCTGTCCTAACCAAAGCACGATTGGGTGTAAAGCCTTGTAATATGCATTAATTTTTCTTTCCACAACATTCCCCCCTCTGACTCTTAAAATAATCACCCATTAATAGTTAATATTCGTCATTGTACTCACTTTCACTTTCTATTCTTTCTCCCACTCCTTCAATTGTGCCAACATTTGCCATAATATTGTCTTTTACAGATCTTCTACATTCTGACCTGCTTTCCTAGTGCAACACTTTATCAAACATATTAGCAATCTTCGTCCCCAGTATCTCCATGTCCAGTTACCAGCTGACTTGTCCAGTTACCAGCTGAGTCGGAGTATGGCCTTGGTCTTTTTTATAGCAGTACAGTAAGTCTCATCAAAATATATACTTCACTCTACTAGGATATGCAAAAACAAATCAAGTGCAATTATTAACAAATTGCAAACAAATAATACCAGATGAAGAGTTAGCAACACTATGCAACATGCTGCATAGTGATAATTTTGATTTAATAAAATTGTGCTATCTATTATCAATATTTCTGTACTAAAATGAAAATGCTGTACTTGACAGAACTGAATTTTCCTGTGTTTGGCTAAAATATGCTGAACTAGGCCTAACTTTCATCTTAGATTCCTATGCAACCATGATGTGTGTTTTTATTTATCATTCTAACACTGCATCAGTGAAGGTCGGCTCGGCAATGCGGTGAGCACAAGGTAAGTGGTTTTCTTTTCATTTATTTTATTTTCCCTCATCGTTGTCTGACGACTCCCCTCCCAACCCGCCCCACCACGCTTACCTGCACCGGCCGTCACTCCACTGTATGCAACCAAAAGGTGCACTGATGCTCCGTGTTGACATGCTGTTGCTGAAGAAACTATGGAGGAACCCTTTCACTATATTGAAGGGTCCTGTTTCCTGTATTATTGTTCATAACTCTTCCACTGTTTGTGTAACTAGATTAGTACTGCCACCCCTGATTAAATTAGGTTAGAATAGAGCATAGTAATATTCAGTTAGGAGCTAGTGCTAGAAAGGTGGCATTAGGAGACGTTGTATAATTCTGTATTGTGATTTGTCAGTGTATTGCTGTATTTGTTCACCCGCTGCTGACTGTGTGATTTCCTTTGACTTCTGTTGTAGATTTGCCTATACAAATGATGCATTTTGGAGGTGAGCCAGTCGACTAACTTTCCTACTTTGAAGACTGTGCCCTTGTTCTTTTTTTTCATACTCAGGATGTAGAATATTTTTGTATTAACTTCATGTCATTCAATTGCTGCATTTGCTTGAGACTCATGCTAATTCCCTATGCAATCTGATTGACTATTTTATTTTTCCCTTCTGTCATGCTTGAATTATTCTTAATAAACCTTTATGGTTTACATTTTTATTCTTGACTCCCAAGTATTTTGTTTTATGAAATGCTATGTTTTTTTTAAGTTCAAAGAAATTAATTTATTGGAATAAAGAAATACATTAATGCAGAAAACATAAAAGCATTGAAAATAAGAGAAGTACATACAATACATCAATCAGAATTAAGACATAAAAGGCATGAATTAAGAACAATCAAAACATGTCATTTGCGAAAAAATTAACAATATTAGATGGAAAACCGGTATGAAAAAGGAACGTTTTAGATAAACAAAAATACATATTGTAAAATAGAATAGGAATAAAACTATATCTATCAACATGAAGGAAGTCATGGAGGTTTAGTTACTTCTTCTTGTGAAGGAGTAGGAGACAGAGAACTTCTGGCACATGTGTCGATGAACAATGTAGCAGGTGTCCATAAGTCTAAACGTTTTGTTGCCATATGCATCGGATAAACAAATGTTGTATACAGTCTATGGTTGTAACAGACTGCGTACCACCATGCTTGATATGATAGTTTAGCGAAATCCTTCCAATTCTTGGTTATTTGTTGAAAGGCCACTGCCAATAGTAAATCTATTATCTTAATGTTGGAATCGCAATTGGCCCAAATAGGGGACAAACTACCTAAAAATATGTGTAAAGTAGAGAAAGGGTGACTAGAATTAAAGATGGAATTAACTTGAGACCACACCTTTTCCCAAAAATTCTTGACAAGTTTACATGTGAAGAGAAAATGATATAGGTCAGCGTGTGGTGACGAGCAAGTCCAGCATTTATCCGCTCGATCAGAGTGTCTCGCATGAAGAATGAGTGGAGAGAGTAGGAGCCTATTGTATATGAAAAAGAGTGTCTGCCTGGTATTTGCAGCTCTAGAGGATTTCCTAAGTTTAAGCCAAATTCTATCCCAAAAATCTACAGACAAAGAGTTTTCCAAATCCTTTTCCCATAATGTTTCTATCTTAGTTTTCTCTCTCGGACTAGGTGGAATATGTAAGAACTTGTATATAGTGGAAGCCTTAGAATCATGAAGGTTAAGGGCCCATAATTTATCTGTCAAATCAATTTCAGAGGAAGTGTTATGTGGGGACTTAGTATATTGTGTATGCGCAGTGTGAAAAGCGTCCAATGGATGTATGACATTACAACGCATGCCTTTACAACGCGGTTTTTACAACGCATGCCTTTACAACGCATAGTGCTTTGGGGCGCTGGATAGTGTATTGTTTAATTTACTATTCCAACTCCAGTGCCCGTGGATAGTAGGGAAGGTGTTGGATAGTACATTAAACCTATTCCCTATCCTAGAGCGCCCCCCAGCGCAATGCGTTGTAATGGTTTGCGTTGTAAAAGTTGCGTTGTAAAGGCACTGCGTGGTAAAAGTTGCGTTGTAAAGGATGTTTCCCGCGTCCAATAGAAGAAAGTATTTGGAACTGAATGTTGAAGGGAAGTCAAAAATGGTGCTCGCCTATGCAAAGGGCATAATTTGGTCTTGATCATATAACTGATGCACCCAAATCAGGCCCGTTGTCTCCAAGATTTCCACAATAGAGGTCTAATGTTTCTTAAAATATAACTGTTATGCCGTATAGGAAAGTTGAGAAAGGAGATCAAGGAGGCAGGCGGAATAATCTTGGAAGCATGTTTAATTATAGGGGTGGATACAGACTGCGGTTTGCGTGTGAAGGAGAGATATTCCTGGAAAGAGAATGGTGAAATAAAGGATTGTTCAAGCGTAGTCCAAAGAGGGCAACATTTAAGGAAGGTTCGGAAAGCCATCGTGACGCCTGGTGTAATAGAAAGGATTTATGATAAGCAAGGAAATCAGGGAAATTTTTCCCACCTTCTGATTATGGACGGATCAATTTTGAGATAGACATACGTGATGTATTGTTACTCCACAAAAAAGAAGATAAAATGGAATTGAGTATTTTAAAGTATTGTAAGGAAATGGACAGTGGGATGTTAGAAATTGTATATAAGACTGTAGGCGAAACCATAATTTTTATGGTATCAAGGCGACCCCACCAGGACAAATATAGAGGATGCCATTTTGTTGTTAAAGAGGACAGCCTTTGTTTGAAATTTTCCAAACAACGTGATATAGTCCCTGATATAGATGGAGTGAAATGCAAGCCTAAATACTTGATGAAGTGGGGACTCCATGTGAAACCCAAAGCAGCAAAGTCATCATGAAAAGTATGTTTGGGTAATATCTCACATTTATCCTTATTTAGTTTATATCCAGAAACAGATGCAAAGGAATCGACTTCTCCTAAAAAAGCGGGTCTTGAGGTTTGTGAAAGGAATAGCATCAGCATAAGCAGCCATTTTGATATTAGTCTCCTTGAAAGTAAAACCGTGAATATTGTCATTTTGACGAATTCTTAACAGAAAAGGTTCTAGGGCGATATTAAAAAGAAACGGGGAGAGCAGGCAGCCCTGTCTGACACCTCTGCCAAGGTGAAAGTAGGAAGAAACATCTCCATATACTGATACAGCTGCTCTTGGATTCGAATATAAAATAGATATTAGAGCAATAATTTTTGGGCCAAAGCCAAACCATTGAAGTGTGCGGAAAAGATAAGGCAATTCGATCCTATTGAATGCTTTTTCAGCGTCTAGAGCTATGGCTGCCAAGGGTGAGAGGCATGTGAGGCCTTAAAAAGAATATAAAAAAATAAGCGAGTATTATCTGTAATGAGTCGCCCTTTACAAAACCGGATTGTTCTGTTCCCAACAGATCAGGCATTTGAGATTCTAAACGTAATGCTAGAGCTTTAGAAAATATTTTATAATCGATGTTTACCATAGAAATAGGTCGATAATTTTTATAGTATTGGGGGTCTTTGCCATCCTTAGGTATGAGACAAATAAGGTCATCTGAGAAGGAACCAGAAGACTCGCCGGATTGTAAGAAGGCATGTATGAGGGTATGTAATTTAGGAATAAGTAAATGCGCAAAGTGAGTAAAAAATTCCACAGTGAAGCCGTCAGGGCCAGGGGCCTTATCTTTTTTGAGTCTTTTCAGGGCATCAAGGAGTTCTTTTGGTGTGAAGTCAGATTCTATGAGTGAAAAGTCAGGGCGCTTGTTGGGGGTACGTTGGATTTTGGAAAGAAAATGAGAAATGGAGTGATCAGAGGAGGGGGTTTCAGATGTATAAAGTGACTTATAAAATTGGAGAAATTCATTTAGGATGTCTTCGTCTTTGAATTTCAGTTCATGGTCTTGACCAAAAATAGATTCTATATTGAGTTTGTTTTGTTTGACTATTAAATAATTAGCTAATAATTTCCCGGCTTTGTTCTGGCCACCATAGAACTTTGCACTGGATCTCAACAAATAGTTTGAAGCATTGTTAGTTTTGTCTTGATTCAATTGAAATTTAGCTTTGATAAGTTCAGATAAACAATCTTTTGACTTGGCGGAATAATAGGAGTGTTCCAACCTCTTTATTTTGGCTAACAGGGTGTTGGTGGTTTGTTGTGCTTTTTTACTTTTTTGAGACGAATCTAATAACAAAATATATGGCTGAGGCCTTAAAGACGTCCCAAACTACATGAAAATGTGTGGTGTCTAATAGAATAAAAGAAATATTCATTAAAAAAAGAGATAAAGGATGATGTGAAAACTGGATCCAACAACAATGCGTTATTAAAACACCATTTCCGGGATATTTTAGATTTGTGTAAAACATCAAGATGAATAGTGACAGGAGTATGATCAGAAATTAAGATGGATCCAATATCTGCTGCCACTAGTGATTGAGAAATGTTATGAGATATAAAAAAATAATCAAGTCGTGACTGAGTATGATGTGCCAGTGAATAAAAGGAATACCCTCTCAATGTGGGGTTGCAAAGTCTCCAGGCATCTGTAAGCTTATGTTGTTTGATTGTTTGTGTGAATAATTTATGAGATCTATGAGGGATGAAGGGAGTTAATGAATTCCGATCTATGAAGGGATCTAGAATTTTGGTACAGTCTCCTGCAAGGATAACATTATCATCATAACACTGTGTGCTTTGTTGGGCCAGGGAAGTCCAGAAGGAGGGATCCCCCATTGTGGGCGCATAGACATTTAATAAAGAGAGTGGGACATTATCTACCAAAAATTTAACAAATATCCACATACCCAATTGATCGGCACATTGGGGTAGCACCTTAATCACAAGGGATTTGCGAAAGAGAATAAGAACACCATTAAGTTTACCGTCACCCGGGGAGAAAAGGACCTCATCCACCCATCCTCTTTTCAATTTTGCAGTCTTCAGCTGACAAATGAGATTCCTGAATGCATGCAATATCAGCTCCTACTTTAGCTAAATGAGTCAAAACTCTCTGTCTTTTAATAGGTGAATGTAAACCTCTGACATTCCACAATACAAGTTTTAAAGGTATAGAATAGAACTGTAATTATAAGTTAAATACCGATTAAAGCAAAATTCTGAACAAATTAGACCATGTCTAACAACAAACCAACTGTATTTCAAATGAAGCAATTGAAATGGAAAAAAGAAGAGAGAAGAGAAAGTACAGCAGTTGAAAAACATTTGAAAAGCAAAAGAGTAATGTAAGATAGGGAAAGCTTTTGAAACAAATAGAACCTGAGATAGAGCAGTCAGGGTAGGGGGAAAGGTAGAGAGGAAAAGAAATAGTACTGGAAAGAAAGAGAATAATGAAGACACCAGTCTTACATATAGTCCAGGACATACGAGGGGTGGAGGGGTGTAAGGCCACACGGAAACCCATGTGGGAGGGCAGGAAGGAGAACAGAACCAACGGATTGTAGAACATAGGGAACGTAATAGCACACGGGAACAACCTATGGGAAGAAAAAATATGTTGAATGTATACGTAGAACAATAGGAATGAGTATTTACTATGTGTACCTATTAATATATTGTAATTGAACCAGAAACAAAGTTAAAACTTATGGAAAGAATAGGAACATATCAGAATCCAAAATGTCTATTTGGAGCTTGTTGATGGAGAAGTAGTGTCCATTGAGTCAGCTGGATAAGAGTATAAGAAACTCTTTAATTTTATTGGGTCCTCGTAGGTGGTAGTTTTATTATTAATGGTCACTTTAAATAGGCACGGGTGAAAGAGGTCATAATGTGCACCTATCGCACGTAGTTGTGGCCTTAGCACCAAGAACTCCTTTTGATGATCTGCGGTTGGCTTAGCATAGTCTTGGGAGAAAAATAAGGAGTTTCCTGACCAAGTGATGCGATTCATTGCTCTGGCCACAGAAAGAATTTTCAACAAATCAGTATATTCAAGAAGGTATAAGATCACTCCCCTTGGTTTTTTTTCTGAGGAGGGCGATGTCAGATGCATTGCTTGACCCGAATGGTGGGCTCTTTGTATGTTCAGAGAAGTGCTTTCCGGCATCTTGAGCAGTTTTGGGATAAAGGATTTGAAAACGCGATAGGAACTGAACCTTCTGTTCCTTCAGGTTGACCAAAGATGCGGAGATTATTTCTTCTATTCCTGTCTTCCAAATTTTCCATTTGTTTGTGTAACATCGAGACCTGGTAGCATAAGGAGTCTACCCTACAGTTAGAAGAATGTAAGGAATCCACATTCTGCTCCAAAGTAGTAACACGTTCGTCCACATTTGACCATTTGTCAGAGAGCACTTGAAGCTGAGTTAGTTTCCTCAATAAAGGGGTGCAGAGCTCTAATTTCTTCTAGCTATAAGTCCATCATGACTGAAGTAGATTGCTTAGGAGGTGAGGGAGCATCCTTCTTCAGTTTCTTAGTCAATGCTTTGGTGACATTAGAAGTCAGGGTGGTAACACAGGCCGATGCGCCTTTAGGCGAAGTATTAGTTGGGTCATCCATGGATAAGCACTGGTAGCGTGTGCTAGTATGAAGTAGAAATCTGCGAGACGAGGTGTTAGGTCTTAAGTTGTCTTCCCATAGGTGAAGAAAAGGAACTATGAAACAAGATATCAGCAAAAGCACAATGGCACTCCACAATACCACAGAAAACAGCTTTGCAGCATAGTATGTATAGATGAGCAGGATGTACAGGTATGCATAACTAAACGAATGGCTACAGCGCCGTAATTAGAATTCTATTGAAGAATACATGCATCAAATCAATGACAAAACGGGTTAAAAAGGAGATATGTAGGCTAAACTCTGTTGCATTGAAAAACGCCCTTAAAAACATGCAATAAATATATCATTATGTTAGAATGGCTCATATGAGAGGCAAAATATGCATTACCGTAATGAGAAGAAAACCACATTTATAGCTGTAGAAACATAATATTCATAATAAAGTGGGAGCTACATAATTTGAAAAAAGCGTGTTCAAGAAATTCAGACAGGTAACCTTTAGAGTCTCGCAGAATAACATTGAGTACAGAGACTACAACATGTTGTAGAAAGCAATGAAAGGCATTGGTTGAAATAGCTTGTTGAAACAGGAAAAAAAACTGTTATGTCAAAACATTTAGCGCTCCTGTTGCGATGAAATTATAAGAATCGTAGTGCAAAAGAACTCCGTCATCGGTAAACACAGGAAAGAAAATGGCCGCGAGATCGATGAAGCCGTGATGCATACAGCTCAGAAGAAACAGAAATTCCTTGCAGACCAGAAAAGTTGAAGAGAAGTACCTTCAACAGTTCAGGAAATCTTGAGGAGGCAGCATCTTAATATGCGATGGGTTAACGAGGAAAACGCTCCGTCAGCGGGTTGCACAAGATGGCGTTTGCAAGCTGAGCGAAGCTGTCCTGCAACGTACTCACAGAGTATGGTTGTCCGTAGGTGTTAAAATGCCCCAAAATAGATTCCTTTTAGCTTCTCAGGACTTCACATTAATTTTCCTCTATTTTGAAGCCGGTGCAAGAAGAAGTCCCGCGAGAGCTACGTAACCGCCGCCATTGTCTTCGGGCGATAGCCACACACCCCTTATGAAATGCTGTTTGACGTTAAAATATTACATATTTTCACTATTTTATTTTCCTCGGGAGGGCATGTTTGCATGGAGGCTGAGTGGATCAAAAACCGAGTGTCAGCAGGAATGCCATTAATTGAAATGAGTGGACTGCTGTGAGATGATGGTGGAAGAATTGGGAATTGGGAATGGAACAAAAGGAGAATGGAACCATCATTCCTACAGCAAAACACTAGAGCCAAGGTTCAGACAGTGCAGGATGCATTTCTTCAGTGGCCTTTGGCAGGTAGGAGACGATTCTTCTTTTCTTTTTAGATCCAGGTAGAATATTCCCATTGAGTGGGCCAGCCAGGGTGGTTTAAATGGCAGTCATTGATGGTGTGGTGTAAGCAAACATAATAAAATCCCAAATTGACCATCAAATGTCTTAAGCAAATGATTCAACTTCTCTCCTGGGTATAAGCTTTGTTGCACCAAAAATAGTTCCACGCGCTTAGCGTACAAAATGATCCATCCTTGTCTCAACATGTGCGAAGTTCAATCTTGTCTTATTGCTTCACACATGCCAAACTCAGGTCATTTCACAGAGCTTAAATAAACTCTCCTCCCTTCAATCATACCTCCCTTCTGTAAGGCATGGCTCTACTGAGTCTCAGTGGCCTCCCTCCTGGTGTAATGTAACTAGTGCTCATGTAAAGCGCTCCAATAACGTAGGGTCTAGTTTGCGGTATATAAATTGCAAAAAATATATTAATAATCATTTCGTCTTTCAGTCTCAATTGCCTAAATGCTAGAAACGTGATTTTGACAGCGTTATGAAGGTGCAAATTAAAGATAACATACAATTATTTGTATTTTTTTATTTTTAGTCTTCATTTAACAAAGAAAGCTCGTAGGTTTGGAGAATATAGCCGGTTTAATCAAAAGACTGCAAACCACTATAAAAAGTGGAGAAGAAGGAAAAATACCCAGTCTCTTCTCAAAGAAGGGAGGGCTGATCAGGCCCCCGGGTATTTACCTACGGCAGCAATTTTCAATAGAAAAAAACAAAGCTCCTCCTTGTATGTAGGCCACTCCCATCTAGCCTTAGCTAATTTTCTGTCCTTTTGGGCAAACGAGCAAATTTGTAATCATTGGACCAGAAAGAAAAAGAAGTCCTGCCATTAAAAACACACAATAAAGAAAGGATAGAAACAGAAGACAATGTGAGACAGTATACAACCAGCCTAGATAGATGCAAAAGATATAAACCAACTATCCCAGACATCCTAAAATCTTGTTTTTTTTACCCCGTTTACTTGCTCGCTCTAGAGTTGAGATACATTGGACTGAGCTTATCCATTCTGATTTAGTGGGTGGGATAGGTATAACCCATTTAATACAAATATTCCGTCGTGCCATGAGAATTAAGACAAAAAGTAGTGCCCTCTGGTCTCTTGAAAAGAACTGATTTTCGATCTCAGTTACACATACCCCAAAAATCACTGTTGATGTGGTTAGCCCCACCGTTTTACCCATAATTTCAGAAATAATATCACTCACATGATCCCAGAAGAGCTTAATCGAAGGACATTTCAACTATCAACTCTCCTCATTTTACTATCCCGGCTCTACGTAGTGGTAAGGTCAGAGTATCTTGCAAACATGCCGGGGTCCCAAATTGGTGATTCTTGATTGTAGTACAGTATATCCAATAGTGTCTTCGCTTGAACCCAAACTTTAAGGGCAGCAGTAAGAATCTTCAACCTGACCTTTTTGTAAAATTTTGGGTGGCCAAATTTTAAAAGAAATGAGTCGGCTTGAGAATTGTATGGCTTAGTTAAGGCTACAAAAAGAGGTGAATATGTCTGGGAGTTGTTAAGAAGTTGGCGAAAGCTTTTGAGTTGGAAAGCACAGTAATAGAGATATAGATCCGGTGTAGCTATGCCACCATTAGATTTTTCCTCCTAAGTTTCCTTTGCGAAATTCTAGGGTTTTTCCTTCCCCAAATGAATGAGGAGAAGAGCCCTTGTGCTTTCTTAAACCAGGCTTTAGGGAATTCTAGGGGAATGGTAGCAAATAAAAAGGTAAACCTAGGTAAGATCGACATTTTTAATAGGGTAGATCTGCCTATAATTGTCAAAGGAAGTTTCTCCCATGCCTGCATTCGCTGTTTTACACTGCTCAAGGTTTTCTCTAAATTTAATTTAGCTATCTTATCAATATCCTTTGTTATTTGAACCCTGAGATATCTTAGTTGTGTTTTTAAGACTCTGCTCCTATAGGGGGAATTCCACAGCATCAGCTCTGTTTTCTGCTGGTTTATGGAGTAACCGAATACCTTCCCGAAGTTTTCTAACTGTGCCCAGATATCTGGAAGTGCTTGTTCCAGATCCCCTGTCAGAATCATAAGATCATCTGCACAGAGCCCTATCTTTTTCTCCCAGCCCATACAAGTAAAGGGTGGAATAGTTTGACATGATCTTAATTTACAGGCCAGGGGCTCTATGTAGAGATTGAATAGAAGAAGCGAGAGGGGGCAGCCTTGTCTGATCCCTCGGAAGATTTGAAATTGCTTTGTTAGGTTCCCATTAACAAGTATCCTTGCCGAGAGATCTTTATAGAGAGCTTTAACTGCTGATACAAAACTTCCTCCCAAATTGAAGCGATTAATTACTTCTATTAAAAAGGGCCAGCTGACCCTATCAAAGGCCTTGGCAGTGTCGAATGTTAATACTGCCAATGGAGTCTGATATACATTTGCCAGATCTATCGCCCCTATTAGGTCTTGTGTTAGCTCTATCAATTGCCTTCCTTTTACGAAACCCTTTTGATCGGGATGTATTATTAAGCCTGCAACTTTATCAAGTCTTTTAGTGAGGATTTGGGTATAGATTTTATGGTCACTGTTTAAAAGCGAGATGGGCCTATAGGATTCGCAGTTTTGTGGGTTTTTGTTTGGCTTCAGAATTAAAGTAATAGCTGCCTCATTCCACAATGGTGGTACTTCCTGCGCTTCCTGAAACAATGAGTTAAAAAGTTGACGTAGGAAAGGTGCCAATTCATCTTTCAGAGCGATATATATTTCATTAGGGATGGCATCCGGGCCTGCAGCTTTCCCTTTTTTTATTGTTTTAATTATTTGTGTCACTTCTCCTATCGTAATATGATTGCTCAGATTTTCCCTATCATAACGGATACAGTGGGAAGTTGGACATTTTGGAAAAAGGTTTCTAACATCTCTTGCGATGGAATTAAGTCTTCAGAATATAGATCTGAGAAGAACTTGACAAAAGCTTCTTCGATATCTATGTCTTCGTCTAGGACTCTACCAGTGTTAGGGCATTTAAGGCTCTTCACAATATTTCTGACCAGGTCTGATTTTGTTTTCCACACCATAAATTTTGCGCACCTCTCACCGTATTCGTGGTGGGTGAGTCTACTTGCCTCCCATTTTTTTTTTGTTGATTGCCTCTAAGAAATCTATTAGCTCATTTTTAGCCAAAGAGAATTGTTGCAGAATAATTGGTTCAAATGGTACTTGTTCTGCTATTAAAGATTTTTGGGCAATTTTGGCCTCTATTTTTCCAATTTTTTCTCTTGATTTTTTATTATGTAAGACAGATTGGGAGATTAGTAGTCCCCTTAAAAAAGCCTTGTATGAATCCCAGACAATGGTGAGAGCTGCTGAGCTTTTATTGAATACAAAAAACTCAGTTGTGGCTTTTTTTAACTTATCAATAATTTAAGGTTCAAGGAGTATAACCCGATTCAAGGTTCATCTGCGAGAGGTAGCATGATGTGATATTGTAATTTCTAATGACATGGCAGAGTGGGTAGATAAGTGCTCTGGTAGATGGATGATTTTATTCGTTTTTCTACAGGTAATAGGGTCCACCAAAACAAAATCCATTCTTGATTGGTGACCATGTTTCTTGTTGTAGTAGGTGTATTTTCCCCCTGCCGCCCCTGACACATGCCCTTTTTTCCTCCATATGTCTATGAGACCCCCCTCTGTCATTAGAAGTTTAAGCGTTTTGTGGGTTTTTGGAGTTGCCCCTGCAGCTCTCGTGGATGTAGAGTCGTTAATGGGATTTAATACTAAATTAAAATCTCCTCCTATTATGATTTGATCGTTTACATCGACCAATTGGAGGAACAGAGATTGGAGATGGGACGGATCATCAGAGTTCGGGCCATAATAACTCGCAAAAGTTACCCAAGTGGCTCTAATCTTTGCCCTGACAATTACCCATCTGCCGTGAGGGTCTGCCACAACTTTCTCAATGGTTACCCAATTGCTCTTCCTAAAAATAATAGCTACACCTTTTGTCGGGACTGTTTGTGTTGAGTAGAAGCAGTGTTCAATCCATTTGTAGTTTTTAAGTATTTCTGCCCACTCGTCTTTTAGGAGGTGTGATTCTTGAATAAAAATAATATCATGGTTAGTGAGACACAGATATTCTAAAACTTTCCTTCTTCTAACAGGGAACCTGAGCCCATTCACGTTCCAGGATAAAATCCCTAACCCTTGAGAGCTACCCATGGTTTACAAAAAACAAAAACCGCTTCTGTGAATGGGCTCTTTGGCCATAGCATCTCATATTTTCTGAGCTCATTTTTGAAAAAGAGGACTTCCCCCCCCAATGCACCCCCACCCAGTGAAACAAATATATTTTTTTCTTTTGCGTTATTTATGTTTTGGTGCATACCCTTAAGACCCCTCCCTTCCCTCCTTGGGGAACCCTCCCTCTTCTCTAGAGGCATGCTAGACACCTCTCTCCTTGGGACTCTCTCCCCCTCAAGTCGAACAGGAATACTTCATATAAGTTCAAATTTATGCCTTAGTTTGACGAGCTTTTAATCTGCAATATCCAGGAGCTAACTTCTTCCGGATCTTTGAAAAGAAAATTTTGTTCTTCCACATAACCTTCAGGGAGGCAGGGAATTGGAGTTTGGCGGTGGCCCCTAGGCTCTTCAGCTCCTGTATCTGCTTTCGCCAATTCCGAATTTCTGTCCTGAGTAGTGCGTGAAATCTCCGATCTAATACGGAAGGACCAATTCGCTCTATTGTAATTAAGCATGGGCGGATTTTGCGAATTGGCAATCCGTGAAATTGCGTATTTACGGATTTGCAATCTGCAAAATCCGCGAACTCTCGCGAATTTGCGGATTCCTTTTTTTTTGTGTTCGCAAGTGTTTCTGCCATTTCGCAAGGGTTTTATACCAGTTCGCAAACGCGAACTTACTTGTTGGGTAGCAACGGTCGCGACCATGTTGTTTCTACGTCTGGTTCATCACAGCACCCTCTGTTTCACCACTGCCACCCTCTGTTTCACCACTGCCACCCTCTGGCTCACCCATGCCACCCTCTGGCTCACCCATGCCACCTTCTAGTTCATCACTGTAGATTATGGGGGGAAAAGCACACCTGCCCTGCCTCAACTGACATGAATGAATTAGGGGCTGATTAATGTGTCACTGAATTTGAACTTCCAGGCTGGCACCTGCTTCCTTATCTGTAATTGCTTTCTGTTGCAGTGTAATTTTTTTAACAGGACCTTTGTTGTATACTTGTAGCTATTCTCTGAGCCTGCTGTGAGGGTCAGAGCAGGGCCATAGAATAGTTGCAAGTAGGCAACTGAACTCTGAAGGGGCCCCTCAGGAAGCACTACAGGGAATGGTTACTAATGATAAGATTGAACTTTTGCACCTGCTGAGTGCTTTCAGTTTTGCAAAAATCCAAATATCCAGCAGCATCCACAAAAAGTAATCCTTCCAGGTCAAGATCCAAAACAAAGTGACCAGCACATGAAGAAAGCACTGGGAGGAGCCTGCTGGACAGGAACAGGAAGTTGGAGACTGTGGGGCACTTCCTTCCTCCCACCCCCCCCCCCCCAAAATGGACTCCTTGCAAAAAAAAGTGCAGGCAAATGTCAACCTGAGGAGTTATTCTGATAAAAATCATAATTTTCAAGGTTTATGCTGCCTGCTGGTGGATTTCTTGTGCGAAATTGCAAATTTCGCAATCTCGCAATTGCGAGATTGTCGCTGCCCGCCGCATCTACGTGTTCGCAAGTGTTTACTCCCGCGAAATTGTATAGTATTCTAGTTGGCAAGTGCGACCAAGCAAAAAGTCCGCTTTGCACGGATTTACGAATTTTCGGCAAATTCGCGAGAGTTCGCGGATTGCGAATTTGCCAAAAATCCGCAAAATCCGCGAGCGGAATGGATTTTACGCCCATGCTTAATTGTAATCCCCCTTTTCAACCCTGTGAAAGGACAGCTTCTTTTATGGAATATGTTTTAAAGCTCACTAATATTTTCCTTGGCGTTTTCTTACCCGGACGTCTGTTGAAAGGGTCTCGGCGGATTCTCTGAATATCATTTTGTAGGGTCGATTTCTCGATTTCGGGGTGGATATCAGTTAGGGGATCTATTATGAAGGACCTTATATCTACCCCTTCAAGGCCCTCTGGAATATTTAAAATCCTAATGGTATTTCTCCTAGCGTTGTTCTCCAGACTCTCCAGTATATCGGCTGAGAGTTTATCCTTCAGTTTTAATCTATTAATCTCCTCCGTGTTTTCTGCCACTTGCTTTGAGAGACTCTCCACCGTTGCTTCAACTGCCTCAACTCGACCCATAACATCATTTATTTTACTTTCCAAAGTCTCGCACGTCCCCATAATCTTTAGTTGGTTAGTTTCAGATATCGTACATTTTTCTCTCATCTCTGTAATCAGAATTAAGAGCAGATTCTATGTCTTAGTAGTGGACCCTATTTCTTGGTCTGGGAGACCACCCCCTTGGGCTGGGGACTTAGTTATCGGGCCGTCAGGCATGGTGTCAGAGCTCTGAGGAGTACCTGGAGAGAGAGAGGTGCTAATAGTGACTGTCGCGATTTTAGTATTGGAAGTCTTCTGCACTGCTCCCAGATTTTGTTCATTTTGTGGCATGACCTCATAGTTTTCCAGCCCTGCCATAGCTGAGAAACTATTTTCCAAGGATATCATATTTTCACTGTGCTCTGTAGCCTCCAAGTCTCTTCTGGCACTCATTTTTTTAGGGGGCCTTGTACCCAGATTCGCAGTATCTAGGTTTGTCTGTATATTGCCTTTTGGGCTTGAGCTTGTACCTTGAAGTAGGTGCGACAGGAGGAATATCGCGGGAACTCACTGCGCTAACATGTTTAACCTGTTTTTTGCTGTTTGCTCTAACAGGTCTGCGCCCCTCCGCGTGTTTACAGGGGATCACTTTCTCCGCTTGTAAAAAATTTCAGAATAATGCCTCCTTGGATACTCTTTGTGGGAGACAACTCCTGCCCCCAAATGCCTTTACTCGGAGGGTATATCTGTTCACAGTACTATTTGTTGATGATAAGTTGCCCCCCCTGCCGTTGTTTCAGAAAATTCTAGGGCTTCTAAAGGACTCTCTGCCTGCGATGTAGTGGAAGCCCCAGGGTTAACCTCTCCAACCTTACTCGTGGTAACACTCGTGGTGACACTACAATTCCCTCTCAGCATCCGTGCCCCCTTCTTTTTTCTCCTTACCGGTTGCATCCGTGGGAGGTTTTCATCTCCTAATACGCCGCTCTCGCTGTCCGTCCGTTTAGTGGGCACCGAGATCGCAAAAAGGCTTCCAGCGCCGGGGAATCCAATCCTGGCCACTACCCTGCATCCCCTCGCAAGCCGCAACACTGCCTCTGCCCAGATCCCACCTCGCGGAGGCGGCTCAGCAACTCCGGGAGCCACTGCTGCAGTCTCGCCCGTAACGTCCACCCAGCCAAGAGGGCAAACAAAGTGCCCGACAGAGCAGCCCAGGAAAAAGAAGCCGCAAGCACAGGGGAAGTCACGGGCAGAAAAAAGAGGTTGTCTCAAAAAGCAACGAACACAGCTGCGACTGGAGAAAAGCTCCGGGAAACAGCCGAGTGGCAGACCGGGAAAGAGACGCCCAAAAGAAAACAAAGTCGTAAGTTGGGGGGGGGGGATTCAAAATGAGCTCCTGGAATATGTTAGCCTCATGACGTTTATAAAATACAAGCGCTCGTCATTACGCCGCTCCTGTCGACCTTGGGAGGCTGGAGATCCACGACCTCTCAGCAACCACTGACGGCCGCCATGTACCCCATTCTCCAATGGAATGGAACAAAAGGAGAATGGAACCATCATTCCTACAGCAAAATACTAGAGCCAAGTGTAATGTTGGGGGCCCTGGGCCCTCATTGCTAAAAGGACTGACACTGACCCAGTCAGGTACTTGGTACAACTGGCCCAGAGCACGTGCGCTCGGCCCCTTTTATTAAAGCTGTGTCACCTGACCAGTGACATCAGTGGTGGGTGGGTGTTCAGTGTGCTGGCTTACAAAGCACTAGACTGCTGACCGTGATTCTGGATCACTACATCCCTCCCAAACTTCGGGGAAAATGAAAATAACCGAAAGTCCAACCTGTGGGAGAAAAGGTACAATTCGCAAACCCCACGACAAAGTTCAACCTGTGGGATAGAAAATGTACATACAAATGTAACACTGGACTCTGTAATTTGGAGTGAGTCTCTTTGGTGGATTGCAGGTCGCAGATGGTGTAATTGCTGCATCCAGGATTCATGAGTCACTGTGGCATGGTTTGCCATTTTTCTTCGGCGGGTCCTATCTTCTGTCTGCGCCGCCTGGACGTTGCTCTCTGTCTTGCCTTTGCTTGGCACCACTGGTGACAGTTGGTAGTTTAGATAGAAGGGTGACGTGATCCGAGTATTGTTTGTCTTCTCGGTTCTCCTCTTCAGTCCTGGTCCTTGGTGATGTCTCTGGGCAGGCTTCAAAGTATTTCTGGGCAGATGAAAGGAGTAGGTGCATACATCCCTCTCACTAGGATGCCCCTCTTCGCCGGTATTCCTCTCTCACAAGCTGTCCGGGAGGACCTCTTTGCCAGGCTTCCACTGGACTGGTGTTGTCGGTCATGTTGCTCCACCATAGCCTTCGGGCCGTGAGCGGGGCGCTCCACGATCTTCACCGTTGTGTCCGAGTTCCACCTGAAGGTTACGCTGTTGACTCTTTTCTTGCATGCGAAGTTTCCCTCTCAGTGGGTCGTGCAGACGCACCGTCGTGGATCTGTCTCTCTTGCGGGACTTGCTGCCACCAGAGTCCCTTGAGGCCTTTGATTCTTGGGCTGCCACGGGTTGATGTGGAGTGGTCAGTTCCTCAGCCGGATGTGTGAGCACTCTCGCCATTCAATCTTCCGCTCAACCCCAAAGGTAGAATTGTTGTCAACAGTCCAAACTTGCTCTCTTCTACGATCGCCACATGGATGGATGGCATGTAGGTGGATATCTTTGACTTGTGCCGCCGGTGTTCATGCCAGGCCTTGTTCTCCCCTGCACTCCGGTGTTCTGGTGCATGTCACCATCTTCTTCTGATGGGTGTGTGAGTTGACTGATCACACCTCTTCACTTCTTGTGATCTTCGAGTAGCACCGTGGCACTCACTACCCTTCTTCTCCTCCAATTCCTTTCACAATGTGGTTGGTCCCATTTCTTTTTCTTTCCGGGTGACCAACGGCCTGGTCATCTTCTCCTTTTCTTTCCGGGTGACCAACAGCCTGGTCATCTTCTCCTTTTCTTTTCCGGGCGACCAATTGACTGGTCCGCATCTGGCGGTGACTTTTTGGCAAGTCATCTTCGCTGTGACCTACTGACAGGTCTCCGAGGACGCGATCCCTGCGTTACTCGGTCGTGGTGGCGTGGAGTTCCTTCACTCCTTGCGCGGTCCTGCGCAATGCTGTTTGGTTCTGAGGTGTGGAGTTCCTTCACTCCTTGCGCGGTCCTGCGCAATGCTGTTTGGTTCTGAGGTGTGGATTTCCTTCACTCCTTGCGCGGTCTCGCACAATGCTGGTCTGTGGCGTTGGTGTGTCGCTGGGCAGCGTCACTGGGCGCTCCTGATTTTTGGCGCTCCTGGCGCAGTGCTGCGCTGTCATACGGGTGTGGAGTTCTTCTGGCGTGTTCCTGAGTGTTTTGGCGTGTTTCTGCGTTGCTGAGGCGTTTCTGAGTCGCTCTTGCGTCTCTGGTGGTTCTCCTGCGCCGCTTTCTACCTTGGACACTCTTTAGGATTTTCTGCATGTGCGGTGCTCACTGATCCTTTGTGTGCACAGACGTTTGACAACTGCCTCTTTCGTGTGTGTCCCTGCATCGACTGTGTGTACTACGCAGTCTTAGCATTGGGTTACCGGTGGCAGTCTCTATTGTGCCCTTGTGTTGCTGTCTGCTAGTGTCTTGTGCTGTGGCAAGTGGTGTGGGCTGCAGCCTTCAGTCTGCATTGTTGCAGGCTTGTTTTCCCCCCTGGGATTCTTTTCGCGCAGTTCCTGGACACAGCCACTGGGTGGCAGTGTAGGGTTCTCTATGCTGGTCTTTGCTCGTCCCGGCCGGGAGGCGAGGAGCAGGCTTTGGAGCAAAGAGGCAGGCCTGCCCAGGCCACGGGACCAGAGTTCATCAGGTAAGTGGAAGGGTAGCTCTCCTGTAGACAAAACGGGGTACCGTTGGCCGGGCTGCCGGCTGGATGCTGTGTCTGTGCACCTCCTATGATTGCTGCCTCGCGGGGAAAGTATGGCACCTATAGCACGGTAGCCTGCGCTTCTGCCTCTGGGCTGCTGACGAGTGGGGGGGGGCTGACTCTGGTCAGCCGCGGGCATACGCAGTCTGTCTTGCACTCCCCGCCCGCAGCAGCTTCTTGGGTCACGCTGCACAGGGCGGGGGAAAAGGGTCGTCGCTGCTGCCCGAACCTGCTGGTCTCCCTTGCGCTCTGCCCCCGCCCGCCGCAGCCTTACCGATCCTCACGCTGTGCGGCGGGGAGGGGGTCAATGTCCGCTCTCGGGGGAGATGATGGCACTTCACTGCGGGTCTCACCGCGGGCACATCGAGGAGCGGGGTAGCCTCCCGCTGGCTTTGGGCAGTTCCCGGCCGCTCTCCACACGTTCTCCGCCACCGCAGCTCCAGTCACACGCTGCGCGGCGGGATTGAAGTCGCTGCAGGCAGGCCGCGGGTGGGCTCCGCGAGCCTTGCTTTATTTGAACATTAAGGTGGCTGCAATTACGCCCGGCGAGGCGCGCTGGTCAATGCGGGTGGGCTCCGCTTTCATTGTTCGTTCATTGTCGGCGCTCGGCAGGGCGCCACAGCCATGCGGGTGGGCACCGCTTATGGTACAGTCACGGGGGTCGCTTTATGCTTGCGCGGCCCCCTCCGCTCACCTTTGTGTTCGGCCGACGGGCCTTCCTCCTCCACACGGGTGGGCTCAGCGGAGGTTTCACCGAGCGGTGGCGGCCGATGCAGGTGGGCTCTGCACGGCTCTCTCGGCTCTCTCTCTCTTCACCCCAGGCAGGGGCGCAGTCGCGGCCGACGCGGGTAGGCTCCGGTCGGTCCGCTCTTCTTTCCCCTCACGCCGGAGGGCTCGTGCTGGGCATGGAGGTGCGGGGTGGACTCCCGGTCACCTCCTCATGGATTTTCAGGCCCGGGGCACAGCACACGCCCCGCGGGCCTCTCGGCGGCCGGCGCCGCTTCCCCAGGGGAATGCTCTGCACATGGGCACTTCCCTTCTTCTTTCCCGGGGATCTTCAGCTGCGGCACGCGTGGCTAGCATCCCATCCTCGTCGCCAATGTAATGTTGGGGGCCCTGGGCCCTCATTGCTAAAAGGACTGACACTGACCCAGTCAGGTACTTGGTACAACTGGCCCAGAGCACGTGCGCTCGGCCCCTTTTATTAAAGCTGTGTCACCTGACTAGTGACATCAGTGGTGGGTGGCTGTTCAGTGTGCTGGCTTACAAAGCACTAGACTGCTGACCGTGATTCTGGATCACTACATCAAGGTTCAGACAGTGCAGGATGCAACTCTTCAGTGGCCTTTGGCAGGTAGGAGAAGATTCTTCTTTTCTTTTTAGATCCACGTAGAATATTCCCATTGAGTGGGCCAGCCAGGGTGGTTTAAATGGCAGTTATTGATGGTGAGGTGTAAGCAAACATAATAAAATCCCAAATTGACCATCAAATGTCTTAAGCAAATGATTCAACTTCTCTCCTGGGTAATAGCTTTGTTGAACAAAAAATAGTTCCACGCGCTTAGCGTACAAAATGATCCATCCTTGTCTCAACATGTGCAAAGTTCTATCTTGTCTTATAGCTTCACACATGCCAAACTCAGGTCATTTCCCAGAGCTTAAATAAACTCTTCTCCCTTCAATCATACCTCCCTTCTGTAAGGCATGGCTCTACTGAGTCTCAGTGGCCTCCCTCCTGGTGTAATGTAACTAGTGCTCATGTAAAGCGCTCCAATAACGTAGGGTCTAGTTTGCGGTATATAAATTGCAAAAAATATATTAATAATCATTTCGTCTTTCAGTTTCAATTGCCTAAATGCTAGAAACGTGATTTTGACAGCGTTATAAAGGTGCAAATTAAAGATAACATACAATTCTGTACAGCCCCAGGCTACCAGAAAAATGTGCAATTGAGAATCACATGTTCTTTTTTTAGAAGTAGATGGAAAAATGATATGGTGCACTCCTGTTTCCCATAGTATTCTGTACAACTACACAAAGAAATTGAAGACAGCACATGTCTGTTATCATGTTTAGCAGACGAAAACCACTGAAGAGGCCAAAATGTCAGATGTCTTGCGCAAAACATCGCGAACAATACAAAAGAATGGATCTTATTACAATTCCTCAGGGATAAGTCCTGCCTTGGTGACGGGAAGTCTCAAGTCACATGGAGGACAGATTTATTCCCTGTGACATTTTACTATGTCCACTAAACAATCATGTGTACTGCATGTGGGTCAAGAAGGCTGATGTAATTTAATTTTAAACCTTCCTTTTCAGTGAGGTTACATTCTTCACATTTTTGTAGATACACCACTTGAGGCCTTTCAATCAAAAAGCGCCCTACCACCCACATGAAAGAAAGCCTGTGTGATGAAGGTATAATACTTTGTCAGTCTTTGAGGCATGGACTAGAGAGTGCATGGTCCCCCCTCCCCACCCCTCACCCCCTGCCTCCCAGTTCTCCCAGAGCATGTAGGTCATTTTATGAAGATTTGGGCTGCCTTGTATCAGCAATGAGCCATCTGGGGCATCCCCAAAGACAAGTGCTTGCCCCCACCTGACATGAAGGAATTTGCAACTTGTGAGGGAGCAGGTAGACATCTGAGATATACGAACTGTGCATCACTGATATACAGCCAGCCCTTTGTAAAAGAGGCCCATTATTTTTTAAATCCCTTTATTCCAGTCATTTAGAGACCTTAGTTTAGAAGCAAAAAACTATACTGTGAAATCTTGTAATCATAACTCACTCTTCTATTCTCATAAATATTGTATTAAACATTTCTAGCGTCCACTTGTTTCCTAGCAGTTTCTGATCTAGCTTCCGAGTAACTAATTTACCTCTTTCTATAAAAAAATGGCGGTGTCCCTAATTGACCATGTGTATATTTTCAGAAGCAGAGCATACGGTTGCACTCTGCCCAGGGGGACAAGCGTTGAGTGTTTTATCATTTCCCTGACTTCAATGTAGGTCATAGTGATGTCTCTCTGTGAAAAAGGCTAATACTAGTCTTAGAAAAAAAAAGGGATTTCATGTGGCCTATTATGTTGAGGTGAATTTCATCTATGTTTTCAGCTGTGATGGAATATATATGATAATGACGATACTGACGAACAACACTTGAATTTTAATCCCTCACACTGAAAAATATTCATATTATATGTTGATTTACATTATATGAATGTAAATTTCTATAGAATCAACATATTTAATTATTTGCAACATGGATAACCAAGCACTCGATGATGCTGGAGTATTTATGACCAGATTAATACAAATTATTTTTTAAATGGTTATCATATTTTTTATGTTTTTTAATAAAATATGATCCATATTTATTCACCGGACTTATAGTTTTTTTCAAGAAATTAAACTGTGATATGAGATTTGGAAACAGTAAATCAAACATTTCCATTGCTTGTATAAAATGTGAAGTTCATTATGAATTCTGCTAAAACCCTTTCTTAATGCAGAAGTTGCTTTCCCTGAACAATTGCATAATTGGCTGCAGGTAAAGTGCATAACATTCCTAAATAATACGATCTATTATATGACCTCCTATATATACTAATCAGACTTGTCTCATTGAAATTTCTTCCCACTGAAATTCGCTCTGAACTGGACATTCTATATAGATGACGATAATTTATTACTAACATCCACAAGCTGAATAACTTTGCTGGACTGGCTCGAACTGCCTTCATATTTTCTTTCCTTTTAGGTATAAGTGCTTGTAAACAGCCAAATAAATAAAGAAGATGGAGTAAATAAATAAATAACCCATAAGTGTATGTTTTTAACTAACATACCTTGTGTTTTTTTAGATGGCCGTAAGGTTACCCTGTTAACCCAGGAGTTTGTGTTTTCGGGTTCTGGAACTGCATCACATGTATTATTTATTTCTAAGTAACTTAGGGCCAGATGACCTCACAAACTGTTTACAAAAAGCACACCGACTTTTCGCAACCAGCATTTTGTTTTGAGAACCGACCCATGTATTACCAGGTCGGTTTGCAAAATAAGGAATCGCAGGGGTTTACAGATAGACTTGCCTAATTACTATTGATATTGCAGGTTGCAATATGAGAGCCCCTGTGATTGGCTGCAATGACAGGGATGGTGGCCTGCAAAGGACAGCGGACCACCATCCTTGCCATTGCATTTCAAAATGGAAACACTTTTTAATACAACATGATTTCCTAAAATGGGCTGTTTTAAAAATAAAGTTTTTCATTTTGAAAAACTTTATTGAGAGTTGAGGATAGTTCCCTGGATCACTGCCTATTCACCATTGCGTTGCCACTCTGATTCCCAACAGGCTAGGGGCCTAAAGGAAGGGGGAGTGTATCCTTTGTGAATCAGTTACCACTCCAACATGGGAGTCGGTAACTGATCATTAATTTGCAACCAAAATTACATTTGCAAAGAATTGATTCATATCTTACTAAATTAAAATTTGGAAGGCTCAGATCATACACAGATCTTGAACAATGCCATATAATTACACGTTGTGTTGTTGACCAAAAAACACCCTCAGTCCCTGTAAACTACTCTACCAAAGTTTACCCATATCAAATAAAGTAACACAAAACATGCGAAAACATACATATATGTGCAGTCACACGTAAGGAAACACAAAGGAAACGTACAACAAAACATCACAACCGCCATCATACCTTTCCAACACACTTCAAGAGACTTTCCTCCATACAAATCATTGAATTTCTACCAGACAAGCTCAAATCCAGGGTTAGCACACTTCTACAATATCACATTCTTCTCACATTTAAATAAGACCATCATATCCTTAACCCAGTCTTTTACATAAAGCTTACTCTTTGTCTTCAAAACCTATAGCATCTATTTATTCACTATAAATACAAGCAGAGTTCATTAATAATTCCAAAGCCATGAACAACAAGTAATTCAATGTTTTCTACAAAACAACAACCTCACCAAACGAAGTCCATCAAAAAGGTAATTCTTAAAAGGTGTCAGTGCATATGAAGATCATGAAGGACCAAATGCTACATGCTTTCAGGGTCAGAAATCGAATGAAATCAAAATGCATCTAATTCCCTTGTATATTGAGATTCACTTTACATGATGTTACACACAAAAATTCAATTCTACTCTTTGATTTGGGACCAGGCTCTACAGATCAAGCCAACCACAGCTCTTCCGAATCATCTGAGCTCAACAATGACTGAGTTGTAAGTTGATCAACAAATGTTGCATATAGTAAGCGATTCCATGTCAACCTGTAGAATTACGGCTCTAGGAAACCATTGAAAATCAAAAACGCCATTCTCTGGAAATAACAGTTTTGGTGCATGACGTCCCAACCTATACTTCTAATTATCCATTTTAATAGCTGGCTTCCCCCTTCACTTCACCGAGGTGTTTGAAGCTGATGGTGCCCTGACTTGATAAAAAGTCTGTTTTAAGGTCTCACTGTGTGTACTGTTGTTGAAGGACTCACTCAACAGAACAAAGAAACATTGCTATCTGTAGCTGTCTTAATTAGACACCATTCGCGAGGGACTTGAGGTTTGCATCACACAACCTATTGCATTATGTATTGAACCTGAGAATGATAGTGGCTCAATGCATGAAAAACTTTAAAGCCATTCTGTACGCATGACAATAGTTGGTTAAACACTGCAATGTGTAAAGACCAAAGAAAAGGGAAGTGAGAGTAGCAATCTGTTCTCTAATCCATCCTCCTATTACTTCTGTCGCCGAAAACACAACACAAGTATAATGAACTATGAAGGAGTTAGCATCAGAAGAAAAGTGAGTTCCAGAAGAGTTTCTTTTTTAGGATGTAGGACCCTCTCCCACAAAAGGTGGTATGCTTCATTCTTGGGTGATCTCCAAATTCAGGACTTGTAAACGAGGGAACTCTTTTCAAAGATGTCTGGATCCTACATAATAGTGTGTAAAATTACCTAGTGATTAGCTTGATAATTTATTTGTGGTACCGCTGACAAGATTAAAAACAATGCGAGATTTCAGAAAAGGTTATTATACCTACATCATAGAGGTCCAAATGTTCCAGACATCTGTTAACCTGGTAGGGTTAGTGACCTTTGTCAGGATCAGGGATCCTTATTAACTGGTGCTGGTCTAAATGTTGTGTGTTTGTATAATATACAAAAAGACCAGTTTCAAAGAACCAGTATAGGCTGTACTCACATTTACCAGAATTCTTTCAGGTTGGTGATGTCAGAAGTCCCTCTCATAATTTAAATGTGCACCAAACCACACCCATGTGAGGCAATGAAAACCACAAACACGTGTGAACAACACATTTATGGTTACGGAAACACACACAGCTGGCAAAACAAATGCAGCTGTGTTCCTGTCTTACCCTTAATGTGGGGAAATATTACCCCAAAGACTAAGGGCCAGATGTAGGTAATCCAGATTTACCCATTCTAAAATACTGAATTTTACAGATTCGGTATTTTAGAATCGGTAAATGGAATGTAGGTATTCATTCGGTATTTTTTACCGAATCGGTAAGATTCGGTAAATACCGAATCTGTACTTACCGATTCTGTATTTCCCATTCATCCCTATGGGCCTCCAGGCCCATAGGAATGAATGGGAATTACCGAATCGGTTAATACTGATTCGGTAAAATGGGGAACACATTCAAGGGTGGCAGGGTGTCACTTTGACACCCTGTTGCACGCCTGAATAGTGCATGGGTGCACATGTGGCAGACATACATGCCCTAAGGGCATGTATGTCTGCCACATGGCACTGTTATAATTTACAAAAAATTGCTTTTGTAGGGTTTTCCATATTTACCACCAACTTGTAGTTGGTGGTAAATAGCGAATCCTAAAAAGGGAAAAGCACTCATTTGAGTGCTTCCTACATTACGGATTCGGTAATTTACCGATTCCTTAAAATACCGATTCGGTAAATTACCGAATCCGTAAAATGGCCACCTACATCTCAAAAGCTTAATACCGGTCGGTAACGCCCGAAATTTGGTAATTTCGGCCGTCACCGACCGGTATTGGGCGACCTACATCTGGCCCATAGAGGGGAAGTACCCCCCCCCCAATAGTACGAAAGAGGCACAATAAAATGAAAATGCAGGTATTTAATATTGCTTTGTCACACAATAAAATAAAGCACCTTTTACTTACTACTCCAAGGGATGTGACTTTAGATTGAACCTGTACGTCGCACTCCCTCTGGTAGATGGGGGCTAAATTTATGTTTTTGAAGGACGGGAAAATATGTTTACTGGACTTTGCTTGCAAGTTCTTGCATCAGTAGTGTGTGGCTTAAATGAGCAAATGGCATGCAATGTCACATGACTAGTGTGAACTTGATATTAGAGAATTTGTCTCATTTTCAAATTGGTCAGGAAATGGCAATAACCCCAAGGTAGCACCCAAAAAGAATCATTCAATCCTATCAACCAAATGTAACAATTAATTGTTAATAAAGCTGCCAACTTAACAATATCCTTTAAGATGTGCAACATAAAATGTCACCACCAATTGTACCCTTTAAAAATTCAGCCTGCCTACAATTAATGTTTTTTCTCTACGATACTCAATTTCTGTGCAGTATCTGGTTACTAAATGTTAATACCCACTCCAAGAAAAGAAATGGACCTATAAGATTCACACCTCTGTCAATAATTATCATCCTTTGATGTAAGATTGATCAATGCCCATGCTGACTCAAGGTAGCTGGTAAACAGCCTGCCATCTGATTCTGTGAACACCAAACACATAGTGGATTTAACTGCCCTGGAAAACCATTACATAATGCAAAGACCCTCTTTCACTTTACTTTAATTACATCTCTGATACCCTGTTCAGTGTCCTTTAGTTAGGATTAGAATTACATCTTTATGCAATAATCCATTCCTTCAAAGATTTCTCCACATAATAGTTGAGGTGTCTTCACTAAATAATTGCAGTTCTTCTGGTATTGTTCTATCAACGTTGTTCACAAAGTGTCAGCTACCAGACAATTCTTCATCTTACTCAGGATATATATTCAGGTATGGTATTTGTTGGAAACATGACATGTCTTCTCAAAAAATGGAATCTCCTGGCAAAAAGGTGTTGCTTCTACATAATTTCTTTATAGTACAATATAAATAGTTCAAGGTGCTTCTGTAATAAGCTTCCTTTAAAGCAGTATTTTCCCTTTAATTTTCGCTCTATTCATCCAGTGATTTTTCTGTGAATTTCTTTTTTTTAATTCAGGGGATAAAAATTAATTTATATTCATGGAAATAGTTTGATCTCTACCAATGTTTACTTGCTTCAAGTTACTTCACATAGATCCAAGTTTAGGATTTTCAATGCTTTGTACTTGGAGGGCATATGTTCTTAAATTCTCATAATAATTTCACTCCTGGTTGACAAAGGTTCCCTTGATGTTCTTATGATAAAAGGAAAAATAATACACTTATTATGGTGTATTGTTACACATAGGGAAACCCATTGGTACTGGGACCTGGGTATTCTGCAGTACAATAAGGGATGGTTCCAGTAAACAATACTTTAAGCAAAGGAATAGGATGAACAAGTACTTACAATACGTAAAGAACAATACATACAATCAATGACAACTGTACAAATGTATGTGTAATAGTGGCGAAATAACAAGCCTAATTTGGACTCGTAATGTGAATCAGTTGATTGCACCAATTTTCTTGCCTGTCCATGTGACTCCATCCTCACAGAAAACACCCACTTTTCCTTATACCCCCTTCTTTTCTCCTGGGCACAATGTCAATGTATTCTAAATGTGTTCTTCATATATTTGTAAATACAAGGGTGTTATTAAATAACACTGCTCAGTCATTGATTGTATGCATTGTTCTTTACGTATTGTAAGTACTTGTTTATCCTATTCCTTTGCTTAAAGTATTGTTTACTGGGACCATCCCTTACTGTACTGTATTATGGTGTATTGGTAGTGGCGTAGCAGGGGTGGGGATGGTCCGCCACAGGTGGTACAGGTTCCATGGGCTGGCAATCGTGGGAATATCGCCCCCCTGGTCTTACGCCCGTTGCAGGGCGACAAAGGCAGGGATCGCCAGGGGCAGCAAAGTGGCTAGCTATGCCGCTGTGTATTAGGACAATAGTGTTCTGGAAAAACTAAACAATTATAATTTGAGATGTAATGATTTACTTGGGTATCAATTTCCTGGCATGCTGGCACAGGTTGAAAGAGCAGAGATGAGAGAGTTGGATTCAGACTGGTAGCAATAAATGTCTGCACACGCGACAGGTTGCAGCATGTGATTAAGACTGTCAATTGCAGGGAAGGCATACGGGGGTTGATAAGTTAGTGATATGCAGTCATGCTAATGGTAGCAAATTGGCCCTGGAGAAGTGTTTAGGTGAATTTTGATGAGATAATAGTTTTAGTGTAGAAGTTTCAAAGACATTCCCTTGGGCATAATTAAGGCGACCCAGGTGGTAGGGTTTTTCCAATACCTTTTGTGGAGTAATACAAACAGAAATAGAGAAGCATAATTGTCCTACTTGTACTGTGCAGTATAGAAAAAAACACAATGTTGAGGCATGATCGTGGTGCATCTGTGACATGGACACAGTCTGGCAATCAGGACCAAAGAGTAAACTGTGGTAGACAGTATGGTGAACTCCATCATGAGTGAGGAAGAGAACATTCCAGGCTGGGTGTAAGTGAGGAGTCATGAAGTCCCTGGAGTTGCCGAGCAGTATTGGTTCTTAGGGTGGGGAGTATTGTGTGGACTATAGAGCATTTAATGCTACCACCATTGCTAATGCCCACCCAATTAAATGAGCTAAAATGATTGTTGACACGGTGGCAGTTGCCAGTCTCTTGAATATCTTTGTCATCCTCATTCTGGGCTGACGCAATGCTGTGTCAGATTAAGCAAGCAATAGGCCACTGTCGCAACATCAAAAGCAAAAGGCTAGTCCAACATGGTGCCTCTCCTCTATAGAATAACACTTCCACATTCCAGAAACTCAATAGCTGGTATGCATGAATTCTTCTAATGTATTTGACTCCATGTAGTGCTTTCAGTGCAAGCTGTGAGCACACAGTCAGTATCTGGGCCTTGTGCTGCAAAATGACCCTTATGACAATTGAATGAAGCATGGCACTATGTCCTATCTCAGCCACTAATTCGGTATGGGGAAGCTAGGTTTTCTAGGCTAGAATTGAGGGTATCCTTGAGTAAGAAGTAGCAAGACCCACATCCTTGGTATGAATGGGTACTGTGGAGAGGAGTGTTTTTTCTGTTGTTGGTTATTGTGTGTATCCATTGCCATCTATGTTGCACTTTTAGCAAAGTTCATTATAGAGGAGTAATGATGTACATAAAGTATAATTGTAGGGAATCATCAACATCTAAAATGCTATAAATAGAGACTGGTTTAGCCATGTAGAAATGTGCCAGGTAAGGCCAAATGAGACAACATTTAAAATAACACAAAAATAGATGGGGCTGCAGTAGTACAAACAGAAGGCAGGGTATTCAAGACATTATGGCTATTTAGAATGAAAAAGAAAAGTCTTAGAATTAGCCAGAAAATCGTTTTAACTAGGGAGTCAGAAAAGGCGCTGAAGTTGTGGATATGTCTAAAGACAAAGTAGATGTAAGGCCTTTCTAGACAGGAGGGAAAGGAATTCAGAAGAAAAGAACAAGGAACACTGGAAAATAATATGAGGCAGGAATTCCAAAGAACAGAAGGATGGCAAAATGTAAAATATAATATGACATTGATCTGGGAGACCCGGAAAATGAGAGCATTATTATTCAATTTGTGGAAAGACGAGTATACCTTTGTGGCTTGGTAACCCTGAATGTAATGAAAGAACAGATTTTATGATTTTTTTTCACAAGTGGTACCTCCACCAGAAGGGGAAGTGGCCTGAAGGAGATAAAGGAAGAGTAAAAAAAGAGTCAAAGAGTATGGCTGATGGTTAAGTGCTACGTGGTAGAGAGTGATATGAGAGTGAGAGGAAAGAAACCATTGTAAGTCAAATAGTGGCAGCCATAAAAGGAGAAACCACAAAATAAAACAAAGCCATATTTTTTGGTTTGAGATGACTGAAAGAAAGATTGACATCAGCAATAGAGTAGAAGACAGTGGATCCAGTGATAGGTGGATCTGTGGCTGGTGGGACTGAGGCTGGTCTTGTAGGTCGATGTCTTGTTACAAAAAAATCCTGAAATTATGGATGGGGATTTCTACTGGCAGCTCACCAACTAAAAGTATCACTGCTGGGTAGGTGGATCGGGCGTAATTTTCATTGTGCATCACTGCTGGCAATACATAGCTGTTCAGTATTACTTTGTCGTGTAGGAGGTCCCAATGAACCCCATCCATCTTTTGGGACAGGGCAACAAAGGTGTTTCTTTCCTATCTAGCACAGACATCTCTACTGAGTAGTGGAGTGGACTGCTTGGTAAAAATGACTGGGTAGGCAAAAGGTCAGTTTCACCCTTTTTCTTGCTTACCTTGGTAAAGAGGGGTTTCTTTCTGTTTTTCTGCCCAATCAGCAAAAACAAATATAGTCCCTCAAGGTAAACACCTGTGTGATGCAGGGACCAGCTAAAGGAAGAAAATATTAAACATATATATGCATCATCAATGTACAAGTGGCAGGATAAATCTAAAGAGGATCTGTACCTGTAAAGTGAAGAAGTAAAGATATGAAAAAGAAGATCAAGGCATGAGCCGTGGGGAACACAGAATATTTACAATTGGAGAAAGAAACGTACATTATCTGAGAAAGACAAGGGTTGAAATTGGTAGATAAGGAAGCAACAGAGTAAAATATAGATTTGACTGAAGTGCTCAGTTTGTTGTTAACTCGTCATGATGATCACGTCAAAGCAGAAGGACGTTGTACTTTATATTGGTTGAAAGGTGGTGTATATTGAAATATTTAATTGAAAGGTAGCTATAGAACAAGTAATCAAAATGTTGAGAAGGGGATCAAGATCCTTTGGAAGGGACTAAGGAAAACAAAGTGTAGTAGACGGTCAAAAAACAATTAGGCATGAATGGAGAATTGAGGTAAAGTGAATTTAAAAGTAGGCTAGGCAGGTAGTCAGTGAAAGGCTGAAGTAATCTAAGAATGATAAAGGAGCTTTGCTGAAGCACCTCAAAGTTGTAAGATACAATGTGTGGTGAACAGATGTAGAACAAGTAAGAGAAGCAAGTGTGCTCATAATAGCAAGAGAAATGTTTTAATCAGTAATAAAAATTAACTAAACATTTAAACCAAGAAAATGCTCAAAAGTGAAAGGAGCTTTGTGTTAGAATGATAGAATTCTACAGATGGAGGAGGGGTGGCTAATTAGGGATTACTAATATTATGAGGGTTGTGGAAATGGGTGGAAGGTGGTGTGAAAAAGAATGAGGTTGTGTGGTGATAAAAAAGTAGAAAGAGATCAGTATTATTGGTTCTTGTGGTATGATGGCACCAACCTTAATTATTCAGTGGAAACACAGGCAGAGTGGCAGGACACATTTTAAAAGGGGAAACAACCTTTACAACTCTACCATTACATGGCACTACACTTACAACACAGTCATTACATCGCAACATCCTTTACAACGCATGTCACTACAACGCAAGCATTACAATGCATACCATTACAACGTATGATACTACATCGCATGTCACCACAACGCAGGGATTACAGCGCATAACATTACAATGCATACCATTGGAGTTAGAATAGTAATTTTTAACCACAATACTATCCAACACATACCCTACTGTTGCACCGCCTGGAGTTAGAATAGCAATTTTTACCCCAACACTATCCAACACTTACCCTACTGTTGCACCCCCTGGAGTCAGAATAGTAATTTTTACCCCTATACTATCCAATACTTACCTTAAATGCAATGTAATGGTATGCGTTGTAATGGAATGCGTTACAAAGGTAGTATGTGATGTAATGGAATTCGTTTTAAAGATAGTTTTTTAAAATGCGATGTAGTGCCATTCGATGTAATGGAATGCGTTGTAGTGGATGTTGCGATGTAAAAACTGCTTTGTAAGTGCATGCGTTGTAAATTTATGCATTGTAACTTCATACATTCTTTTAAAAGTGATGGCAATTCTTGAAGTTTTTAAGTTCAAGTTTATATATTTATGCTCTGCTAATTAAAGCCTTTACAAATTGATAAAACATATAAAACAAACACAGGTAAGTGTGGCGCCAAACACTGTCATAAAGTATAATTCAGTGAAAATATTCAAATTGTTGTTATAAGTAAAGTTTGCGTGTGAAAATGCCTGCTTACAATAAAGGAGTGCTGGACAGTGCCTTTTCACAAGTTAATAAAACATTAAAAAAATTGTATACAAGCAAAGGCGACCTCGAACACTTGAATTTTCTGTGCCCGACACTCACTGGGTTCTGGGGGAAGGTATTTGACTTTATAGACAATGTGTTTTCAAGTGTAAAATAATAAGAGACTTTGCCTCGATCACGTCGGCCTTTATCAGAACTGAACTCCCCACAGCGGGAGAAAGAGAACTAATGGACCTTCTGCTAATCGCCGCAGCCAAGTTAGTACTAACAAACTGGAAAGACACCTCTAAAGCATCTTACAGTGGCTGGCTTAACTGGGTCACTTACCTAAGAGGAGCAGACACCATAGCGATAAGAAATGAACCATGGAAAGCCTCCTCCAGACACCTCTGGGAACCACTGGACAACTACATGACCCCTTCTGTCACTCCTCAGAACGGAACCGCTGAACGATCTACCGAATAGTAAAAAATTGACCAAATAATGACAAGGTACACCGGTCCCATTGCGCCGACGTTGCCCTGTGACGTACCATCTAATCTCTCTCTTTCTTTACTTATTCAATCTTTCCCTTTACCCCTTTTTCTCTGTTTCTCCCACCCCACATACAGCCTACCAAAATTGTATAACCAAGCTAAAAAGGGAGCCACACCAAGTATCAACTATGTAACAACTTCCCTGTAATTGTGTGTTTCCTGTATGTCTATAAATGAAAAATCCATAAATAAAAATTCAAAAAAAAAATAATACATCGTTGTTTAAAAAAATAATTCCTTCAACACAATGTCAGAATATTGCCTGGATCAACTTGGTGTTGTTA
This sequence comes from Lissotriton helveticus, assembly GCF_964261635.1. Classification (NCBI taxonomy): domain Eukaryota; kingdom Metazoa; phylum Chordata; class Amphibia; order Caudata; family Salamandridae; genus Lissotriton; species Lissotriton helveticus. Next base: position 316,522,064 of record NC_136069.1, read on the forward strand.
GTATATGATGGTGGTAGCTGGTTGCAACCATCGAATCTTAAAAGCGAGTCAATAGAAATACGTATTTGATTAAAACCACAGTCAGTGCTGTTGCACCCATTATGGTGAAGCTTAAAGTGTCAATGTGTAAATAAAAGTAAGCACATTCCATGAGGGAAAGATTTTGTTCAGGCCCTCCGTGAGGTATTAGGATAGAATGCTGGAGTCAAACTTCTAACAGTCTGAGGGTCAAAATGTCGTTTTGGTGAGCGCTCTTGTTTAATTACCTATGAATCAGTACTTCGTGCATTTGTGTATGTTTAAAAGTGCAAGACAGTGATGGTAGTTTGCATGCAACAGTGTTTAAGCATAAAGACGCATACGGAAGAAGGGATGGTGAATAACAGTTTATGTTCCAAAAGTGACTGGCCGAGTGAAAGCTCTTAGCAGTTTGTCGGTTTTGCTTAGGAATTTGATCAGACCACAAATAGCTTGTGGGTGAGCGTTGTTGAGCAGAAAATCTACTGCTGCTTGAGTTGTTCAGGATCCTTGTTTGATCTATACTTGACAAAGGAATTTCCTGCAGTCATTGATTAGAGCTGGACGAATACAGAGAAGGTGAGATAAGTTCTCCTGAAATTAACCACATAGCCGTTTACACTCAGTTTACACTGGGCATTTTGACCATGGAGGTACAAGATTGAGTGATGTAAAGTTTCCCATCCTAATAAGGCAGTACTTTATTTTGTAGTGCATAGCAAAAAGTGTCTGTAAGATATTTTTTAATCTTTCTTTTGTTGTAGCTTCTTTGTATGAGGTTAGCATGCTTGCGACCCATGAGGTACCGATGATCTTGTACAAATGAAGCTTTTTGGATGGTTCGGTTTAATACCTTTTTAAAATTTTGATGTTTAAGATTTTGGTTCCAGAGAGTCGTGGCTGTTTTAAATTTCAATGCTTCATGAAAGGCAACAGTCCAAGAATTTTGAGCGACTGTATGGTTTGTTGAGGATGCTTCCTTCCAGATTAAAATTTTCAAGGTCCCTACTTTAACAACATGCCTAGCGGTTAGATATTTAAGAATGCAGGTTATTTGTGCCAGGACTTGATCACATAACATGAATTTCAATCTATTCTGGGCTGCTGGAGGATGGTATACAACCTTTACCACGCAACTTTTACAACGACCTACCATTACCATGCATTTTTTACAACGCAGGATCCATTACAACGCATACCATTACCACGCATGTATTTACAACACAGGTACCTTTACAACGCATACCATTACAACGCAAGTATTGGTAAGTATATTATTTTATTAAAAATATTATAAGTTTGCGTTTTTGGGTAAAGGGGTATTTTTAGGGTTCAGGGTCAGTCCAAATTTTTAGGGTTCAGGGTCAGTTTTGGGTTTTTGGGTAAAGGGGTATTTTTAGGGTTCAGGGTCAGTTTTGGGTTTTTGGGTAAAGGGGTATTTTTAGGGTTCAGGGTCAGTTTTCAGTTTTTGGGTAAAGGGGTATTTTTAGGGTTCAGGGTCAGTTTTCAGTTTTTGGGTAAAGGGGTATTTTTCGGGTTCAGGGTCAGTTTTCAGTTTTTGGGTAAAGGGGTATTTTTAGGGTTCAGGGTCAGTTTTCAGTTTTTGGGTAAAGGGGTATTTTTAGGGTTCAGGGTCAGTTTTCAGTTTTTGGGTAAAGGGGTATTTTTAGGGTTCAGGGTCAGTTTTCAGTTTTTGGGTAAAGGGGTATTTTTAGGGTTCAGAGTCAGTTTTGGGTTTTTGGATAAAGGGGTATTTTTAGGGTTCAGGGTCAGTTTTGGGTTTTTGGGTAAAGGGGTATTTTTAGGGTTTAGGGTCAGTTTTGAGTTTTTGGGTAAAGGGGTATTTTTAGGGTTCAGGGTCAGTTTTGGGTTTTTGGGTAAAGGGGTATTTTTTGGGTTCAGGGTCAGTTTTGGGTTTTTGGGTAAAAGGGTACAGGGTAAAAATTAAATATAATTAAATTTAAATTACATTAAATTAAATTGATTAAATTAAATTAAATTAAATTACATTACATTAATTAAATTAAATTAAATTAAATTAAATTAAATTAAATTAAATTAAATTACATTATATTAATTTTAATTAAATTAAATATTAAAAAATATTATATACTTACCAATACTTACGTTGTAATTGTATGCGTTGTAAAGGTATATACGTTGAAAATACATGCGTGGTAATGGTATGCGTTGTAATGGATCCTGCGTTGTAAAAAATGCGTGGTAATGGTAGGCGTGGTAAAAGTATGCGTTGTAACATCATACATCCCTGGAGGATGGTTTAGGAGTGTAAAATGTGCTGAACTCTTGACTCTGAGATTTGTTCAGCAAGGTGCCCAGTTTCCCGGGAAAGGCTTTCGAACCGTATGCCATCATGGGGATTGGTTGGGCTTTTACTATTTTCAGCAGAGGTTCTAAGGTGGGCTGCTTGGTGTGTTTAAAAATGGATTGAAATGCAAAGAGTAGGGGGGCACCCTTTGTTTTGAGGGAATTCTCATGAGATTGGTGTGCTTCCTTATCACCCAGCCAGCATCCAAGGTACTTGTATCTGGGGGCGGTGGACAGACAGTGTTTGCTGAAGTACCATATTCCGGGTTTGTTCTTTTTCCGTCCGAAGATCACAACGTTAGTCTCCTCAAAATTCACTGTCATGCCATTTGCGGTGCTATGTGCAAATAAGATTTTGAGCAGCCTTTACAGGCCCCTGGCTGTTTTATTCAGGAGAACTTCGTCGTCAGCGTAAAGAAGGGATTTGATGTGATGGTATCCCAGTTTTGGCACACCACTAATGATAGCATCAAGGGCAGGAGCGAAGTCACTCATCAAAAAGTTAAAAAGAGCAGGGGCCAAAACTCACTCTTGTTTCACTCCTTGCTCTATCCTGATCGTGTTGGAGACTGTTGAGTTATTATTGAGTTTGACTCTGGCCCATGTTTCAGAGTAGAGTAGCGGTTTGGGGATGTCCCAATTTTTGTGTTCCGACCAGAGAAGTTCCTGTTGGACATGATGGAAGGCCTTGCTGTAATCTACAAAACAGCTGTAGAGGAGTTGTTTTTTCTGCATCTGTTTTGACACTAACATCCTGATTGGTACAAGATTATCAGTAGCGACTAACATGGGTCTGAATTCAGTTTAGTTAAATGCGATCAGGTGTTTTGAGCTGGCCTGTACTTCTAGATATACCAATAATAGGGAAGCAAAGTATTTAGATTCTAGGAGAGCGATGAGACGATAGCTCTCAGAGTTCGCCACTGGGCCTTTTTTGTAAATGGAGTGCAGGATTGATCTTTGCCACGAGGGGGTATGGTGCCTGTGGTGAGATAGGTTCTCTAAACGGTAATCAGACATAATATCGAAAAAATAATATCGACAAGACATAATATCGAAGTTTTTATATCGAAGGTAGATAATATAGAAATATGAAAATATCGAATACAAAAATATCGTAATCAGTAAGTATAACAAAATATCGAAAGCAAGAATATCGTTAGACAAAATATCGACAATAAAAAATATCGTTTTATAGTGGGGGAAAAAAAGTTAAAGTAGTAAAAAAATGTAATGCCATTAAAAAAAGTAATAATCAAAAATATTTAAATATTAAAAAAAATATATATAATTATTAAAATAATTTTAAAAATAACATATCTAGTTTTAGGAGCGGGTTATTGGGTTTATAGGGGATAAGGGTGGGGAGTGTTTTAAAATATAATAAAAAAAATATCTAAAAAAATAAAAATTTATTATTTATTATTATTATATTTATTAATAAAAATATTAATAAAAAAAACAAATCTAGTTTTAGGAGCGGGTTATTGGGTTAATAGGGGATAAGGGTGGGAAGTGTTTTAAAATATATTTAAAAAAATATAATAAAAAAACATTATTAATTGATTTTATAATATTTATTAATAAAAATATTAATAAAAAACATATATAGTTTTAGGAGCGGGTTATTGGGTTTATAGGGGATAAGGGTGGGGAGTGTTTTAAAATATAATAAAAAAAATATCTAAAAAAATAAAAATTTATTATTTATTATTATTATATTTATTAATAAAAATATTAATAAAAAAAACAAATCTAGTTTTAGGCGCGGGTTATTGGGTTAATAGGGGATAAGGGTGGGAAGTGTTTTAAAATATATTAAAAAAAATATAATAAAAAAACATTATTAATTGATTTTATAATATTTATTAATAAAAATATTAATAAAAACATATATAGTTTTAGGAGCGGGTTATTGGGTTAATAGGGGATAAGGGTGGGGAGTGTTTTAAAATATATTAAAAAATATATAATAAAAAAATATTATTAATTTATTTTATAATATTTATTAATAAAAATATTAATAAAAAATATATATATTTTTAGGAGCGGGTTATTGGGTTAATAGGGGATAAGGGTGGGGAGTGTTTTAAAATATATTTAAAAACAAAAAAATTAAAAAATTATTAATAATTTTTATTATATGTATTAATAAAAATATTAATAAAAAACATATCTAGTTTTAGGAGTGGGTTATTGGGTTAATCGGGGATAAGGGCGGGGAGTGTTTTAAAATATATGTAATTTTTTTTTTACATTTTACAAATTATTAAATATTATTATTATATTTGTAAATAAAAATATTATGAAATAAACATATCTAGTTTTAGGAGTGGGTTATTGGGTTAATAGGGGATAAGGGTGGGGAGTGTTTTAAAATATATCTATAAAAATTATTTAAAATGTATTATAATTAATACATATTTTTTTATAATTTTAATAAATAATTATATATAATCATATGTATTGATGATACAAGAAATTTTAAATATTTAAATATTTTTTATAAAAATGTATTAATATTACATAAAAATCATTAGGAGAGGGCCATTGTGTTTATAGGGAATAAGGGTGGTAGTGTCATATAAAACATTTACTAAAAATATCTTAACTAAATTATAGTAATTATAATATAATTAGTGTCCAGCACCTACTTCAATTTAATGTAGACTGGAGTTGGAATAGTAATTATTAATTAATTAGTGTCCAGCACCTACTTCAATTTTATGTAGACTGGAGTTGGAATAGTAATTATTAATTAATTAGTGTCCAGCACCTACTTCAATTTAATGTAGATTGGAGTTGGAATAGTAATTATTAATTAATTAGTGTCCAGCACCTACTTCAATTTAATGTAGACTGGAGTAAGAATAGTAATTATTAATTAATTAGTGTCCAGCACCTACTTCAATTTTATGTAGACTGGAGTGGGAATAGTAAATATTAATTAATTAGTGTCAAGCACCTACTTCAATTAAATGTAGACTGGAGTTGGAATAGTAATTATTAATTAATTAGTGTCCAGGACCTACTTCAATTTAATGTAGACTGGAGTTGGAATAGTAATTATTAATTAATTAGTGTCCAGCACCTACTTCAATTTAATGTAGACTGGAGTTGGAATAGTAAATATTAAATAATTAGTGTCCAGCACCTACTTCAATTTAATGTAGACTGGAGTTGGAATAGTAATTATTACTTAATTAGTGTCCAGCACCTACTTCAATTTAATGTAGACTGGAGTTGGAATAGTAATTATTAATTAATTAGTGTCCAGCACCTACTTCAATTTAATGTAGACTGGAGTTGGAATAGTAATTATTAATTAATTAGTGTCCAGCACCTACTTCAATTTAATGTAGACTGGAGTTGGAATAGTAATTATTAAATAATTAGTGTCCAGCACCTACTTCAATTTAATGTAGACTGGAGTTGGAATAGTAATTATTAATTAATTAGTGTCCAGCACCTACTTCAATTTAATGTAGACTGGAGTTGGAATAGTAATTATTAATTAATTAGTGTCCAGCACCTACTTCAATTTAATGTAGACTGGAGTTGGAATAGTAATTATTAATTAATTAGTGTCCAGCACCTACTTCAATTTAATGTAGACTGGAGTTGGAATAGTAATTATTAAATAATTAGTGTCCAGCACCTACTTCAATTTAATGTAGACTGGAGTTGGAATAGTAATTATTAAATAATTAGTGTCCAGCACCTACTTCAATTTAATGTAGACTGGAGTTGGAATAGTAATTATTATTTAATTAGTGTCCAGCACCTACTTCAATTAAATGTAGACTGGAGTTGGAATAGTAATTATTAATTAATTAGTGTCCAGCACCTACTTCAATTAAATGTAGACTGGAGTTGGAATAGTAATTATTAATTAATTAGTGTCCAGCACCTACTTCAAATTTATGTAGACTGAAGTTGGAATAGTAATTATTAATTAATTAGTGTCCAGCACCTACTTCAATTTAATGTAGACTGGAATTGGAATAGTAATTATTAATTAATTAGTGTCCAGCACCTACTTTTATTTAATGTACACTGGAGTGGGAATAGTAAGTAATGTTTTTTTAGTGTTTAGCAACTATTTCTATATTAAGTAGAGTGGAGTAGGAATAATAATTTTTATTAAATTAGTATCCAGCATTAATTATATTGTCATATAGATTGGAGTGGGAATAGTAAGTTAAATGTTATTAATATCTTGTACCTAATTGGATTTTGCCAATAATAATATTGTGAGATTATAGTAATAACAAAATAGAAAATGTTCAAGATGTTTGTAAACATTTTTTTATTATGTTTTGTATTTTTAGCAGAGATAACAGTTTAAATCATAATTAATTCACTTTTATGAAACATTTATATTTCTGATAATAATTTCCAAATACATTTACAATAAAATTAACAGAAGAAGAAGATAAAATAAAATGGTTATATTTAATATGTAATATTTTTTTTTATAGTATTACATATTATATAGTAAATAAAATAAAACATTACTAATAATATTTATAATATTATTAATAATTTTTTTAACACTTACATTTTTTACATTTCAGTTTCTCTGAAAAAGGGATATTTTTTGTAAACATAATTAGTACATTTAAAGATTGTGAGACATTTTTTTTACATTTCTATACATTGTTGAAATAAATATTATTTTTTTCATAATATTTATTTTTAAACTTTTTATACATATTTGTAAATAATTTCATACTAGCAAAAAAGTTACATTTATTAGCAAATATTAGCAATTTTTAAATGATTTCAGGTAATTGTTAAAATAATTTCTATTATATTTCTTACTTTGGACTATTTTATTACTTTTGGGTTCTTTATTTTGTAACCGGGTTAGATCGTTTTGGGTCATTTGGATGAAGAGCAGCTCGCGGTTGGGAGAGACTTCACGTCGCTTCAGGTAAGGTTTATTTTATATGTTTTATGTGTATTTTAATGTACTTTTGAGAGTAGTGTGCTTTTATTTAGTGTTCTTATATGTGAGTGAGTTGTGTTTTAGATTTTTATAACGATTATTTCCATGTGGTAGATACACGTAGTTTTACTTTGTTATAGGATTGTTTACAGAGTAAATTTATCTAGCTTTTAAGTTTATGTACTAGCAAAATAATGATTTTACTAATGTTAGTACTTATTTATGTGTTGGTTAATCTGGGTGGGAATGTCTGTTTTCTATGTTTTTGTTATAGGTGTTCGCTATATCCGAAGTTCCGTTTTTTTTTTAAAGGAAGTGTTTGTTGGTTTTATTCACCACTGCTTTGCAAACACTTATTTTAAGTTTTCGGTTTTCCTGGAGCGTTTCTTAAACTTTTTACTATTTTTCGGGTTTTTTATGGTTATTCGATGGCTCTTCACACCGTGGATTTGGTTATTTTGGAACAGTTGTATTTTTCCATTTTGCTCAAAATCTAGAATTATATTTTCTGGAGAATAATCATTAGTTTTTTGTTTAATTATATTTTGTTTAATTATATTTAATAATTCCATATAATTCCATATATGTGGAACTATTTTTGTTTGGTAGTAGTGCATATAGTAGTGGTATGTTGCGGTTTTGGTAGAGGCCATGTACTGTGTGTAATTGGAAAAATGGTTTGGGACAGATGTTAAAAGTCCCATCCATCATCCAATATTGGCTTTGCTGAAGTTTTACTAGATTCATATTGGTCCCAAAAATAATAAGTCTTTTGTCATTGTTTTCATTGTCATAAATTATAAATGTTTGCTTGTTTAAAGTTATAATTTGGTTGGCATTTAAATTGATATCATGATATGTTCTGGGAGCTGGTGTGGTAGTAGTAGTAGCTTGTTTAGTTCGTGCTATAGTTCTTTTAAGGGAAAGAATATTTGGCATTTGGCTTGTGGCAGTTTTAGGGATTTTAGGAATTGCTTCTTTTAGAATGACGTTGGTTTGTTTTTGGGAACCTGTACTTGCCTCTTTTATATTTTCCAATGCTGTTCTAACTTCAATTTCAGTAACATTTGGTGGATGATTGTGTTCCCTAGTATACAGTACAGTAGCTTCTCTTGTTGTTGCCCTTCCATAACACTTGTTAGAATAATATTTACAACATTTCTAGAAAATATATATATAATAGTTAATGTCAAGGAAAATGTGTTTATAATTTTAAGTAAGTGATTATTAGTAATGTATATACTTACGTGTTTTAGAATTCAGTGAAATCTTTTGCTATGCTTTATTCTTTCGTTGTGGATACTGTTTTCTGATGTTGTTAGAGCTGTTAGGAAAAACATAAAAAGACAATATTATTACTCAATTTTGTGTATATTTACAATGTTACAGCTAATTTCTACTACAAAAGTGGATCCTAATAAGTGTAGGATTTTAGTTTACATTGTCAAGATACTTACTTATTTTGTTTTAGGTAGGGTTTTCCTGTATAGTTGTATGTTCTTTTTGTGGAGAGTAGTTTGTAGTGTTATCTAAAAAAATAAAAGGTACATATGTGTTACAACATTCACCATGTTTGTAGGTTTTCAACAAGTTAGCAGTTAATTATGTTCTTTAATATACTTACTTAGTGAGTTGTATTTTTGGTATTCCTATTTTGGAGATCTGAATATTTCCAGTATATTTATCTGTAGTGTTAGCTGTATAAAAAAAATAGATAATAGCAACTAATTAGAACAAGTGCTAATGTTTGTTGGTTTTTACCACATTGATTTCAGTTTACAAATACTTACTTAGTAATATTTAATGTAGAAATAGGAATAATGTTCTTGGTTCATTTGTAGTGTAGTTTTCAGTAGTAGAATCTGGAGAAAAAAAGTACATATGTGTGATAAATGTAATTGTTTGTTTGTGTTTTAGAATATTTTACAAGTAAATTAAAAGTGATAATTTACTTACTTACTTATTATTATCTGTAGTTTTTTTATCTTGTTCACAGTTGTTCATAGTAGATTTTTCTCTAGTTGTAGTATCTATAAAAACATTTGTATATATAAATTATTAGCATGTTCAGTAGTAGTAATAGGAAAGGAGCACTGGGTATTTAGCAGGTAAGTAATGTAGTAGCAGCTATTTACTTAGTGTTTAATTTATGTACTTACTTGGAAGATTTGATTATATGTTGATAGTCTTGATGTTCTTGTAGGTGTGCTGCAATTCATCCAGAGATGTATCTCATTCCGTGACTTTTAGCAAGTAGTTTGTGTTTTGGGTTTAATTGTTTATATAGAGGAGTGTCATTAGTAATTAGTTTGCAATTGGTTGTTTTAAAACATCAGTGTCTTGATTGGTTAGTTAGTATTTTTGAATTTAAGTTGTAAGTATTATGTAGTAGAAGGGAAAAGAAAGATAATTATATCATTATAAAAATAGCAGACAATAATTTTCTATGTGTAGGTTATATAATAGATAATATAGAAAAGTTTTGAATATTTTATAAGAAAAATAAAAATTTATAATTAAGTAGTGTGTATTTATTTGCAAAAAAATAATAATATGTTAAATAAATGTGCAAATATATGTATATAAACTGTCGATATATCTGAAAAACCGATATTAATGTAGACGATATTTTTGATGTCGATATTTTATTTAATGTGTATGTATTTTTCAGAAATCGATATTTATGTATACCGATATCAAAGTAGTCGATATAAAAGAAAACGATGTTTGTGTATATCGATATAAAATATCCGATATTTTTGTATATCTATAGTTAAGTATAGGAAGTCGATAATAGTGTAGTCGATATTTTTGTTCAGATATTAGTGTACTACGATATTCTGTATTTCGATAATTTGTCAGACATTCGTTCTAAACAGCATTTCCAGCAGTTGCTATCAAAATTAGATATCCAGTTTGTAAACGTAGGCAGGGATATCATTTAGTCCGGGGGCACCGTCTGCTCTACTTTTTTTTGTATTAAGATGGCATTCCTTTTAGCCGTGATGGTTTGCACTAGACAGTGCATTTGGTCTTTGACGTCCTCCGGGATTCTTGGATTTTGGTCAGTTCGGGAGTGCAAGTTTTGGATGGTGGACAGGTTGGGTTTAGTTTGATACAGAGAGCTGATGTAGTGAGACCAAATGTCCTCAGTCACGTTGTTTCCTTTAAGTCGAGGAGTGTCACTTTTGTTGTTTAGTTGATTCATTATAATCCAAAAGGCTTTAGAGTTTTTTGTTCAGAAAGCCAAGAATAGCTCCAGCTGTAATGCTTCTTCAGCCTCTTTTTTGCTTGCCAGATGGAGCATTTGTATATCCCGGGAAGATTTTTGATTTCTTCTGGGAAAACAGTATTTGAGCCGTTTTTTTGCAATCTGATCTTCTTGTTTAGAGCGCTTTTCAAGATTTTGAGATCTTTTGTGAACCATAGTCGAGTTAAAATAGGTCTTGCGTGGCCTGAGCCCCGGTGCTTCCATTTTTGATGCTGACTTCGCAAGTCGATTGTCTCTAATGTCATGAGTGGCTCGGTCAGATGGCCTTAGAACAGCCTCTGGGGTATGTGATCGCTTTCCCAGCATATTTGGATCATGAAGGATTTTACATGGCTTAACAGCAGAATTGAGCAAAATGTGTAGTCTAGTACTGTCTGTAAAATGTGTGAAATGGACTGACTGATTGTCAGGATAGCAACTATTTAGGGCGCTCAGATACAAGTCCTTTAAACGGCTAGCAGAGCTTGTCCTGTGGGCTGAGTTCCTTGAGGGGCTTTGATCTGTGAGGGTATATGCCACAGTGAATCCGCTAATGTAGAAGAATGTTTTTTAAATGGATTATCTATTAAGTTTAGGTTAAAACTGTTTACAGTAAATGGTCTTTTGGATGAGTTAATCTTATCTCTGTTTTAAGAGCACCAAAGCCTTGATGTTTAGCTTCTTTTCCCAGGCTGCTGAAAGGTTGTAAACATTTAGCAGTATTAAGCTGGCTGCAGAGGGAATTTTGTCTTCAGTTTTTAATTATGGTGCATAGAAGGTTATAGTGGTTAGTGGGATAAATGGATCTGTCGAAGGACTAGCATGGTGATAGGTAGATGGATAAGCCGCCCATCGCATGACCCTTAGTAGATAGTCTGGTGGCTGAATTAAGAAATGCACGGTAAGTTTCCAGCAGGGTCTCTTCTTCACGCCATGATTCCTGTATGCATATGATATTGTGTGATGTTAAAAAAGATTTTGTGTCCAGGACTGTTAAAATGTTTTTGTTTTTTTTAAAGGTTTTATATAGCTCTGGCTAGACCCAGAGGTATCAGAGTGCTTTAAATGGGTATCAGACAATAAATTGCAGGTTACAGCTTTACAAAGGTTACACAGTTATTAGAGCATGACAATTTTAGCTACAAGTAAGGTTGAGACAAACAAAAAGGAACATATAGGTAGGGGAAAAAGCTGGCATGGGGAGATATTCCGGGGAGTGGGGGGTAAAAGCAGGGAAAGTAGACAAAGAGTGGAGGAAAAGAGGAGGGGAGGGTTAGAGACACGGCATGGCAAGAGGAGGGGTAGGGTGATGGGGACACCAACCGGTAGGCGAGTCAAAGCAGATCCCAAAGTCCAGCAGCTGTGATCCCAGAGGGAGTGGTATCATTTCCACATCTCTGTTGCGAGAGGCTACCTAAGCGCACTGGACTCTCTCAGAGGGGTCGCTGAGACTCCAAGGCCTATTTACTGGATCCTTCCCCAAAAAGGGGAGAGGGAGTGTTTTGGCAAGGGGTGCCATACCATACATCAATTTTGAGTAGCTCCCTTGGCGCTGTGGACTCTCTCAGCGGGTATTCTGAGACTCCAGCGTATATAACCTGGATCTTTCCCCAAAAAGGGCAGAAGGAGTGCTTAGTCAAAGGGCACAAAAGGACAGGGGGCTAGGTGGTGAAAGCAGGCAAGGGGAGATATTCCAGGTAATGGGGGGGTTGGAGCAGGGGAAGTAGACTGAGAGTGGAGGGGAGAAAGAGGAGGGGAGGATTAGAGACACGGCAAGGCAAGAGGAGGGGGAAGGTGACAGGGACACAAACCGGTAGGCGAGTCAAAGCTGCGCCCAAAGTCCAGTAAGCTGTGAACCCAGGGGGAGTGGTATCATTTCCCCATCTCTGTTGCGAGAGGCTCCCTAAGTGCAGTGGACTCTCTCAGAGGGGTCTCTGAAACTCCAAGACCTAATTTACTGGATCCTTCCCCAAAAAGGGGAGAGGGAGTGCTTTGGCAAGGGGTGCCATACAATACCTCAATTGTGAGTGACTCCCTTGGCGCTGTGGACTCTCTCAGCGGGTATGCTGAGACTCCAGCGTATATATCTTGGATCTTTCCCCAAAAAGGGGAGAAGGGGTGCTTAGTCAAAGGGCAGAAAAAGACAGGGGCTAGGCGGTGAAGCAGGCAAGAGGAAAGATTCAGGTGAGAGGGGATAGTAGCAAGGAAGTAGACAAAGAACGAAAGAATGCTGAATAGGAACAGATAGATAGGAGACAAGGAAAAAGAAGTCTCAGAAATACGATGGGGGGGGTGGGCAAGACAGGGAGATGGGGAGAAAAACTGTGCCCAATGTCCAGCTGGGTAGGTGATGGTCAGGGGATGAACCAAGGCTGATCTCCTCAATAGCTGAACAGATCAGCTCCACTGGGCGCCAGACATAGTGCTCGGACTCCCCTGTCAGGATGGGGATCTGGGCTGGGCAACTGCCAGAGCTGTTCCTGGTCTTCGGTACGGGTGTCCACTGTTTTTTCAAGGTCATCTGCCCTCTCACCAATGTCTGTTACCTCCTTTCTGATTTCCTTAATAAAAGTCTGGTGTACGCCTCTTTCCACAAGAGTTTGGCAGAGGTATTTTCTCGCATTCCTATGGGTTGGTCACATTTCTAAAGCAGATTCAAAATCATCTATTGCTTTGTTTAGGCTTCCCTCGGTTGCATATAGTGCTCCATGCTTTACCAAAGCTTCAACATTCTTGACATCGATCTCCAGGGCTTTGTTGTATTCATTCATAGCATCAACGTGGAAGCCCACCTTGAAATAATCCACACCGACTTTACACATTTTAAAGCCCAATAAGCAGCTTGTTTCTTCCTGATTGTGGCTGCATAGTCTTCCTCACTGAAGTTTTTCCTTTGTAGACCTCTAATTAAAGATGGTTGATTTGATTTACTGATTCCCGGCCTCCCCAAAAGGAACTCAACCGTTGATGGATTGGCAAATCCTAGGGATTGGTGCAAAGCCTTTTCGTACTCCTGTGAAGGACTACTGGCCAGAGCAATGCTTTGCTTGTAATACACAGGCAGATCTTCAGCTGGAATGACTCCCAACTTCATAGAAGACAGATGGGAAGGAAGAGCAGAGCTCTGCAGGGACACAGTAATTTTCTTGTGATATTGATCAATGTCTTTTATTACAGCTTGTATAAGATCTCCAGTCTGATAATATGACAAGGGATCACCATGGCTACTGAGAGAAGGCACATCTCCCAAAGGATAAAGCGCAGATATTTCTAGTGGCAAGACATCTCTTAGAATTCCACTACCCAGGCAGCTCAATACAATGAAAAATCCAAATTCACGAATGGAACTGATCCTTCCAATCACAACATCCCCACGTTCAACATCCCGGAAAAACATCTCCCGCTTATTTCTGATGGGTACATCCATGAACTGCTCCAAGGGAGGCATTACTGCGTAGTAAGCTTCTGTCTCTTCATTCTTTTCTGTTACTGATGCGGTGTTTGGCTTTCACGAAAGAGAAAAAAGGAGATCCGCTTTTCTTGCAATGAACTGCTGCACCTCAATGTTTTCCACTCTTCTCTCTTTCTTACTGTACGCATGGCACTTGGACACCTCTCCCAGTAGGTTCCTGAAGTCCAGGTTGAGCATGGAGTACAACGTGGGCCCGTGCAGGCTCAGTGACTTCTTTACAAAGCCCTTATCCATGCTGCAGAGACGACGACATAAATGTCTCACTTCCCCAAAGGCTCAACAAACGTGGGCTAACCCCTGCCGTATACACGCAGATATTAAAAAGCACGACTAGGTCTGCATATGACTGTAACACCGATTTCAAACGCAAGCACTAGTGGACATTGCCAAACTTTTCAAAATTGGACATTGGAAAAACATTTCCAGCCCAGCCACATTCCAGGAGAGTAGACTCATTGGTTTGGGCTCATTCTTTGTTTTTAGGAGTGAAGGTGCATGCATTTTATTTGTAAGTCATTTTAACGGAGGACCTGCAAAAGTGGCTGCCAACCAGCCCCAGTCCATTTGCTGATGTATATATTCCTGTGCTGGTGGATTGAACTTACAGAGTCTTCCTTCTTGGGCGTTGGTTGAGATGATCAAACCTTGTTTGAAATTGGTCGCTATAAGATGATGAGCGTCAATTGCGTTCCTGAGGAGTGTTGAGGTGCATGGGTTTTGTTGGCACATGCAACGGATTGTATTATTCACTGGATCGGGGAAGTCCTGTTTTAGAAGTTGTTTCTCAAACCTCATTTTTTCCTGTTACTGATTTATGTTATTATGCGTGTATGAAAGGAACTTTATGTATTCAAGACAGTCATACTTTATATTCACTGTCCTGAAGATGATCCCATATATCTAAGTTAAGGGATCGAAACGCCGACACTATTGTACCATATGGCCTCAAATATTCTGAATTTTTTGTGCAATGGTACCTACATATAATCTAGTCTGTCTACTGATTACTAGAAAACAGACCGCTTCTCCTTTTGCCTGAAATTGCTGTTTTGTCTTGTTTTTGCGGGTCACAGGTAGTGCCCCCTTGATATTAATTTTCATTTCTGTTACACATATATTGTTCAAATAAACTCTGTCCGCTGGACAAAGAGCATATTGTCTATTTAACTTATGTTAAGTTGGTCACCAACGTTCATGTTCTAGGGACCCCTGTCTTTAGTAACAATTTAGTACCCTAGGTCCCTAGTGTATTGCCTTTGGGTTTCCCTTGTCTCTTTAAAAAGTAGACTTCTTGGTCAGCACCGAACTTTTCGTCTGCTGAGATTGAAAAATGCAGTCCCCCTCTGACCTGCAGGAAGTGACTTTTGGTTTCGGTCAGATCGGATCGGAAAATGACAGCACCAATGAAGATCCTGGGGCTGATGGCAGAGTGTTCGGGTGCTGATGGGCTGGTAAGCAGATGAACAAGCTGGCGGTGTGGGGTGAGAGCTGGATGAGCAGGGGAATTGGGGGGCGTGACCGGAGTATGAAAGGCTGGCTCCTTATTAGGGCAAGCTGCGCTGGCCCAACGCCGGCTGCCTCTGCCCCGAGAGGAAGCACCACAGGCCTAGTCTTACCTACATACACACTGGCTGATGGTGAACCACTGCAGCCTCCTCTCACTGAGGCTGTTCGCTGCTGGCTAATTCCTTGCTTCACTCACCTGATGGAAACTGCTGCTCCTCTGGCAGAAAGCGGGGAAGGCAGAGACTGGAGTGTGGAGACACGGGGAGAGAATGTGACAGCGCCTCAGTGCCTCGCCCTCCAAATCTCCTGCAGCTCTGCAGCTGTGCTGCTCGACGGCTGCTCTAATGCTCGGCTCTTCTGCTGCTCTGTGGCTGCTTTGCTGCTCTGCTGGGCATGAAGAATTTCCCACTAGTGATGTGTGCTTTTCTCCCAAAGAAGATGCTTATTGTGTGATTTGTGATTTAGTGTGGAATTGTCTGTGGCAGTAGGTCTACCATGATATGGCACCATTGTGGAACTGGTGTTATGAATGTGGCAACTGGTCACAGACATCAAAAGAGAGGATCATTTTTAGGGCCTGCATGCAAAATGCCCCTGTTTCACCGGGAGATTTCTCCAGGCACTTTGTAGATAAATTCACAGATTTCAGGGCAAAGCACCATGGTTTGACAGAAGGAACGTTTGCATAAGATTCATCCACTGGTTTGTCCCAAATTGGGCAGTCTGCTCAGTGCCATTACCATCAGTCTTAAGGCTGTCAATTTTGTGTTCCCGATAACAGCTATTTAATAAAAGACATCACCTTCCAAAGGTCTCTATGTGGGATGGCAAATGTATAACAATCAAATATCAAGGGAAGTAAAGGTGACACTTGTGGCACCTCAAATGAAATCATTAGAGAAGAAGAAAGACACCAAACCTTTACTCTTCCTTCTCTGCACTGACTCTAAAAGGCTGTTGTCATTATTCCGCTTGGTGTGAATGTCACTACATCATCCTATGCTTACAACTTTGCTGGGAAAATGGCACATAGCTTTTGACACTTGAGTTAGCCATTTTAGTGTGTTGGTAGTATTGCACAGTGCTCCATGCAAGGGAGCTGCTCTCCACCTGAAACATGGGAACTACCTAGGCTTCCCTGCTTCCTTTTTTGCATTGGTTTTGGGGCACTCTATGCCTGAAAGGGCATTGCTTATCTATCTTTCTATCTATCTATCTATCTATCTATCTATCTATCTATCTATCTATCTATCTATCTATCTATCTATCTATCTATCTATCTATCTATCTATCTATCTATCTATCTATTTATCTATCTATCTATATTTATTCTGTTTATTATATATATATTATACATATATAACGTATTCCGCCAAGATATATCTATATAGCTGCATATATCTATACAAAAGCGGTCGGTGCAGGTAAGTGCGGTGGGCGGGCGGATGTCAACAGACGACGGAATAGGATATATTTATTATGTAATTTGCCCTATTCTGTCACTTGTCGACTCCCCACCCTCTTCCTGCCCTGCATCTGCCCCGCCTCACTGTGCTTACATGCACCGGCCGCTGCTGAAGAAATTTTGCATTTTTTTTTCAAGCAGTTAATTTATGATTTTGTCATAAAAAAGAGGCACCAGGTGCAAGAACTTAAGTAGCTCATGCTCTTTTAACTACCACTTCAAAAACCAAAGAAGGCTGTGCTGCTACATCCATATTAGGATGTTGTTAAAAGTCTGAGATGCCCAAATAATGCATCAATAAGAAGTGCCACAGGTTGTTAATTTCATGTGCCTGCAGGTGTTAGAACCCTCAAATCACTATTAAAGAAATGGAACATTGAATTCCAAATTTAAAATTCCTTGTGCTTGAGCCCAGACAGTTGTGGAGGCCGAAGGTTTTGTGTGAACGGTTTATCAGCATTCCAAACGCTGAAACTTTAGTATTTGAAGGCCATTTAGAACAGAAATCCACTGGGGACTCAGAGTGCAATAGTGTTGTGTTTAGGAAGCATGCAGTTCCCAACTTCAAAAATTGGTTTTCAGGTATAGAACATATACAAGACATGTTATTTGTTTTGACATAATATGATACTGATACACCATAATGAAGTCAGAACCCGTGCTTAAGTTGTAAAATAAAAATAAGGTGAAAATATCTCCTCCTAGTTATATTATCCGGGAAAGATCAATCCCAAGGGAAAAGATTCTTGAGTTATGATCGCCTTAACATATTAAAATATATAATGTAAATTGGTGAATATTAAAAGGAAAGATAGTAAGAGGTTCAAGGTACTGAAAAAATATAGCTGCACATCCATTTTTACCGGCAGCGGACGGTGCAGGTAAGCGTGGTGAGGCGGGGGCGGGGGGGGCGAGACGGGGTTTAAGTCGACAGACGACGGAGCAGGAAAAAAAAATAAAAAAAATCATATTATGTTCTGTGTTGACATCCCCCCACGCCCCGCCCCGCCCCGCCCCACCACCCAACCGCCCTTATCTGCACAGGCCGCCGCTGTATTTATATACCTGTAAATATCAACAAAATTCATTCTCCTTACTGTAAGGAAGGTTGGCATTTTGGTAATAGAGTGCCTTTTCCAATATTGTAAACACCATTTTGCAGTTACATAGTCACATGCACGTTATCGTCAATATAAACATAAATCAAGATTAAGCATTTTAGAGTCATACTAAAATAATATAAACATGAAATATTGTTCAATCTTACATGTCTATATTTCTAGTGTGTGATCACATTTCTATATTTCTTGTTGTGTACCAAATGTGCCATATTGTTATCACATGTTCTGCTGACTGGTCTGTTGCCATGGCAGCGTAGGCATTGCTGGTAACACTGAGCATGCGCAAAGGATCTTGTAGGTGACTGTACTGTGGTGTCACCATGCAATACTACTTTTATTTTATTGTTTGTTCCACCATAGTGGGCCATCAACTAGGGGGCTACCATGTGCCTCGCTAGTAGGGAAACATAATAGGCCATTTGTAGGTCCTACTACAAAAGTATATAAGAGGTCTGTGTCTAATTTGCCTAAGTAGGATGACGCACCCCACACTATCTTTTTGTATATGTGAGCCACATAGCAATGTCAAAAGGGATCAAAAGTCCAATATCGCCCTTGTAGGCATACCTCATCTAGGCCTCTTGAGGTCTTACTCTCCTAAAGAGGTGACCCATTGTTGTATTCTAGGTGTGGACCACAATTTCTGTGGTTCACAGTACTGCCTGCCCAGATAATATTAGCTCCAAATCTCGTGTGACGTAATCACCCCACTCACGACAACCCTTTGGAAAAAAACACACACATAAAAAATAATTTGCTCACTAGCAAAATGACAAATCATTTGCTGTAGTCATCAAAGAGCAGTTCAGTAATAATGACAATAAAAAGTCTTGAAACAATCTTAAAAATGTGGAATACCTTCTTTTTCCAAAGGACTTGCTACAGTTACCTATTACTGTTTACGGTCAAACAATTATAAGTGCATATGCATTTCTTCATCACAGTTTAATCCTTTAGGATCTGTGCTGTCTAGGGAGCATATGCATTTTGATTCCATTATCCTAAGTTTTTTTCTCACTATTACCCCCTCTTTCAAATCTTTTTATGCCATCAATCACACTGTACTTGAGGTATTTCTCATCTTCCTCATGTACTTGATGGTAGTGTATCACTACTGGGTAGGTGGTGTCAAAGTTGTTTATCATCCTTACATGTGTAGTATCCTTTTATGTACTACGAGGGTGATGCTGCTTACCTATATTTTTGGTCAGCTGCATTTCAATATGTATACCACAAATTCACTCTTGCACTTTAAGTGCACCTTAATCCTATATATACATATAAATATACATATAAATATATTGGCTACTGGTGGTCCCTATTAGGTAATTATGGTTAGGACCTAGTTTCCATAGGAAAAGCATTTTTGTTTTGGTAATAACTTTAGTATAAATCCGTTCAGTAGTTTTTAAAGTAATAAAAAAAAAAGGTTTATGTATATCTAGGGATGCGACGGGTCCGTAGATCTGACGGACCTCATGGTGAGATCTGATTGGCTGGCACCACTTCAACCAGGAAGGGGTGGCAGCCATCTTGGGACTCAGGATTTGCCCTAAGTTCCAAGAAAAATTAAAACAAATGACATAAGGGGGCAGTCTAGGAATACCGTGACTCCCTAGACCTGGGTTCCAAAAAAATGTTCTTTTTATTTTGCCACATGTTTGTGGAGGATCTGCAGCAATGTTTTCTCTAGAAACAATCACCATCTCCCTTGGGTGGGAAATGTCCCTGCGAATTCTTTACCTTAGTAGTCTGAGGGGACCGCATGTGACCAGGTCTATTATGGCCCTGGGGACCACATTTCCTGGTGCCCAACAGATATTGTGAAGGGAAGGGAGGCAATGCCGCCATGCTCTCCCATGTCCAGCCTTAGTAAAATGTGGGATGGGGGCATGCGAGCCCCGCTCCTGGTCCATTTACAGCCCTTGGGACCCCCAGGCCCGGCCATTGTTAATAACGGGTAGGAGATACACAGCTTCCCTTCTGACGTCAATTCTGTCCCTGGGGACCACATCCCCAGGGGCCCAGCTGCAATAGGAAAGGGGAGTGGGGCCATGCAGCCCCACTCCCGGAGCCATTAATGGCCCTGGGGACCCCATTCCTCAGGGCCGGTTCTTGCTATGCTCTGGGGTGTCCACCCTGGGACATAGCGATTTCTCTGCCCATATTGGCTTGGACAAGGACGCAGGGTTTGCTTTTGCTTGGTGGGAGCTATTTCAAAGCTCCCACCAAACGAGAGCAAACACGAAGTCCAGGGGGAGGGTGGCTGCATGGTTCCCTCCCCCTTAAATAATTGGCCGAACCCTGGGGATAAGATCCCTGGGGCTGAAATCGGCCTGGAGCGGGCTACATGCCCTCCACTCCTTTTAGTAATCAGCTGGGATCTAGGGTCCATAGGGCTAAAATCAGACAGGGAGGGGGGCTGCATGCCCCCTCCCCTTATTAACTTTGGCCATGTTGAAATCGCAAACCAGCGCACTCGCCATGCACTGCTAATTACCCCACATATTACATCACTCATCATATCTTCTGACATCAATGATAATATCAGTGCAATATTTGCTATAAAATTATTGATGAGAAAACTGTGCAATGCGGGGTGCGAGTTCTAGTTGCATTAGGGATGGAGTTATAGTTACTTGAGGTAACTTTAACTATAACTGCTGAATTTGTAGGGTTTTGTGTGTGTGAATTTTTAACATAACTATAACTATTACATCCCTGTAACCTTTTCTAGTGAATTATATATACATATATATCTTTGGATAATGAAAATAATTATGAATTAGAGAATATGAATGAACCACCTGTGAGTAATGAGTCAGTAGAACTTTTGACATTCAACTTGGAAAGGGATGATCATGCCCCATTTCGGCCACCTTCTAGATTTATACCACAGACAACACGAGACAATCTGGATATATTTAATGAAAATGTAACAAAAGACTTGAAGTGCTTGTATTATAAAACAGCAAATCAAAAGAGTAAGATCAATCCTAAAAAAGCACTGATACAAAAAATTGTGTACAAAATTGTTAAAGAAGATGGAGTACCAGTAAAACCTTTGGACAAAGGAGGAAATGTTGTGCTGTGGGGTCGTGAGTTACATAAGAAGGAGGCCCTAAATCAGTTAAATGACACAGAATGTTATCGTAGAATCAAAAGAAAAGAATATGAAGTGGTGAAAGAACAATTCTTTTTTAGACTCGAGTTATGGAAACACCAGGAACTATTAAGCTGGGATGAGTACAAATTCATCAGACAAGGTAACCCAGTATTACCTGTCTTCTACATGCTCCCGAAGGTGCATAAAAGCACCACTACTCCATCTGGGAGACCAATAATATCTTCATGTGGCAGCTTATTTGAAAATACATCTAAATACATTGATTATTTTTTAAATCCTATTGTACGAACATTGACATCATATATTAAGGATTCAACTGATTTTTTAAAATGTATTTATGATATACGCTGGAATGATAATACTATGGTTTTATTAACCCTTGATATTGCTACTTTGTACGCTAGCATAAGGCATACTGACGGTTTGAAGGCTACTGAATATTCCCTAAACCGAATACCCATGAGATTTTATAAGCACAATCAAATGATTTTAGAAATGATGAAATGGTGTCTGACTGGGAAATGTTCTCATTTGGTGAAGAATTGTTCAAGCAAGAACAGGGCACGGCCATGGGCACCTTCTTCGCCCCAAGTTATGCTAATCTACATCTGGGCTGTTGGGAGGAGCAGGTGCTCGGGGGTCCTTTACTGGAACAATGGTCTGAACATGTCCTATTATAGATAAGGTTTATAGATTACGTTTTTTGTGCTGTGGCAGGGCACGGAAACAGACAATGAATTGTTTATTAGGGACCTTAACATGAACACTCTTTTTTTTTTTATTTTATTTTTTTTAAAAACCTTTATTGTGCAGAAAGAAAAGAACAAATACGGGCCCACAACCGTCAGGCCGGCCACGATACATTAAGGCACAAGTGCAGGCAATACAGCTCCTCAGCGGTAGCGGATGATAGAACAACAAGCATCGAATATTACGTCTAATAGAAACTTGGCGCCGAGGAGAAGGAGCATTTCAAGGTTAGGTTTTAAGGTTTTTCTTTTATCGTTTTTGAACCAAGTAAAAGCGATGAAAAATAAGACATAAAGAGAGCTGAATAAAAAATATATTTTGATAAAATTCAACTTGTTATATGAGTTGCTCGGGTTCAGGACAATTTTTATAATACTAAGGACCTCTCCTAGGCCATTGACAAAAAATATTGTGGGCAGGTCCTTTTTCAGTGTTTGATAAAGAGAGCTGAGTCCATATAACAGCATCACGACACTGGCAGGCGGCTGCACAACTGAAAGCAACAATGGAAATGAAGTCCTCAAACAATATGGCGGTACAAAGTAAAACAACCAAAACATCAGCCATCATTCGCACACCATATACAGCGCCGCCCCTCCCATCAACCCCTATCACGGACCCAGAAAAGAACAGGTTAAGAAAGCGCAGAAAAACAAAAAAATAAGGCCCATAGAAACTAAACAGTGTAAAAGAAATCCCACCCCCCACCCAACATCAATGCGGAGGCTACGGCCTACCCCCCCCCCCAGCAGAGTGTCTGTCGCCCATTAAAGAACCCGAAATTCAGACGAAGAAAGAAGAAAAAGGAAAAAGGAAGAAAAAGGAAAGAAAGACCCCTCACACTTGAGATATAGGGAGTAAGAAGGGATAAACTAATCCCCTACCCCCAGAAAAGGAAGGTGGGGAGGAGCCCACCCAATGTCAGAGCTCCCGGACTTCCCAGCCGCATATAACCTCTACGCCGCGGACAACAGTAGAGTCGGAGGACCGAGAACCCAAGGAGTATCAGAATCGGGCAGACCTAGAATTCCGGGTCAGCGCAAATCAACATATCAAAATACGGTGCTGTCCGGGTCCTCACTAGTCAAGCAAACAGTACCAATGAGGGAAACACCCACAGTCTGGCCAGAACCACCAAATCCCACCAGGCATGGCCATCGCGGAGAAGAGGGCCAATTGCATATGCTCCCGGGCTTCCCAACCGCAAATAAACAGTCCATCCCAAATACCATAGTACAGCACGAAACACAGGAGAGAAGGGGGAAAGTCAACGTACAGAACAGCAGCACAAAATGAAGAAGCGCCCCATCTCGAGTCCCACTCGTCAGTCAAGCACATGCCCACCGAGAAAAATACCCCCCTAGCCCCGGACAGTCCGAAAACGGATCCCAGAACATGGCTCCCCCGGAGGGCCCGCCCCCATTTAAACGAAAAGACAAAATGGCCGTACACAACAGAAAGAAGATACCCAGAAGCAAAATGGATTGTACAAGCCACAAACAGCGCCAGCAATCAAAAGAAGCCGACCCGGAGGAGGGCCCTAATAACCGAATCTCGGCCTCCACTGCCAACACCAGACCTAAAACACACGAGTTCCTTCCATAATCCGGCCACCCGAACTTACACAGCCCCGCACAGCTCCCACACCGTGTTACGTTAGATTCAAAAGACATTCAGCCAAGAGAGAATCTAAACATCCATATCTAGAGTCACAGATCAATACATTAATCACAACCCCCACAACCAGAATAAAAAGCAGGACCCAGCGATGTTATAGCAAATCGGGAAAAAGAAATGCATCCTGAGCAGCCAGCCAATCAAAATAGGTCAGTCCGGATCTCCGTCGTCTGTCCGAGCAAAGTCACGAGAAAGAACATCAGCCCTGGCCCGACCGGCGAATTCCAACCGGGGCCGGCCATCGCTGCGAGCACCCTCCAGGTAGAACAAAGGAGCAAGATGGCCGCTCCAAACAAGGAAGAAACCCAGGAGGCGGAGAGGAGCGTCCCCGGTCACCATCAGTTCCAGCATCCATGTAGTTAGACACCCTCTCCGCCACCGGACAGCACAGTCCCCACCGCTGTATAAAGACGGCTCCAGAGACAAAGACCCTAGGGGGAACCAGGCACCGGGAGGCCGATGAATATAGCCAGTGTAGGGAAGGAGTTACAGTTACCAATGTGGGGGGCAACATTGTAGCCAAAGCCTCACCAAGGAGAGAACTAGCAACATTACCGTCCGGGACACTGCACATCTCCGCCCTCACATATTGCATCCGTGTATCAGTTCCAGACAGTGTCAGAGGTGGCAGGGGGTCAGCCTGTCCCGGCCGCGTTACACAAGGGGAAGCACCCTCAATTTTCTCCGCCAGCACCTGAACGTTACGCCTGCATGTTGTCTCCAAGTCCGCCAAGGCGAGCAGGATATCCCTATAAGTCAGGGTGTCCAGAATCAGCAGCCGGTCCGCAGCGAGCGGCGATGCCCCGGGGTCCGCCTCCAGCCCAGTAACAGACCGGGCTGCGCGCGACAAAGATGGCGGGGCAGCCGTCGTTTCGTAATGAAAGGCAGGCGCCATTGCCGCCACTCAGGCAATCCGCAAGAACGAGAGGGAGGATGGGGGCGATCTCACTGTCCGGGGAGGCAGGCGTGAAACCTCCGGTGATTAAGCAGCCCACAGCAAGGGGTTGTACAGCACGAAAATCACCATGCCCTTGTTGCCAATACGAGTGTCTTGCAGCCGAGAGTCGCCCCAGAATGAAGGATGGCCAGGCGAGAAGCAGCAGAGCGGGGGGAAGTGCCGCGCAGGAGCTCCAGTCAAATAGAGACCCACCTCTGCCAAAGTGAGGCACTCTGCAGCAGGAGAGAAATGAAAAGACAGCGCCGAGATCACAACAGTCCCGTGGGCAACGGCACCTCCCCCGCTCGTCTCACCAGCTCGGTATCATGGCGTCCGGCGGTAGTGTTCAGCACAGCTACCCGGGCAGCCCCGGAGATCGACGAAATCAGTAAATCCTGCACCAATTCAGACTGCAGAGGTCTCAATGGAAAGCAGACGGCTTCTGCATCTTCGTTTCAGCAGTTAAACACGGTGTGAGCCAGGAGTAAAGTCAGGATATTCCGCTCAAGGTAGGCGGCTTACGGAGCCGGGAGCTCAGACGTCCGTCCCGTTCGCCATCTTGGCTCCTCCCCAACACTCTTAATTTAAAATGTGTAGGACATTGTAGTAGAACCTCTATAGATTTTCTAGATATCAGAATAAAACCAGTGGAGGCAAAACTTGAAACTACTATCTTTAGGAAGCCAACTGCTGGCAACACTATTCTCCATGCGGAAAGTGCCCATCCTGCGCCTCTCATAAGACGCATACCCTTTGGAGAATTTTATAGGGCACGGAGAGCATGTAGTAGTGAAGAAGAGTACTGCAGAGTGTAGCAGGAAACGACCAGCAGTTTCCTACAGAGAGTTTATTTACCAAAAATCGTACATGGGGCTGCTTTAAAAACTATGCACCTATAAAGACAGAGAGTATTATTTGAATCATCTAGAACGCAACAGAGAAAGAATAATCTAAAAAAATCAGAACCACATTCAGCTAATCACTTATTCATAACAACTTTTAATGTTAAACATACGGAAGGGAGGTCCATTCTAAATAAACATTGGTACTAGTGAGAAATTATCCAAAATTGGGCCCCAGAGTGAATAAACATCCAAATGTGGTATATAGAAAATCGAAATCATTGAAAGATCGGATTGTGAAAAGTGAATACCAAGAACAGAAGAGGGGGAGCCCCCTCATGGCTACAGCAAAAAATGGGTTTTAGGAAGTGTTTTAAATGTAAGGCGTGAAACCATGGAATGAATCGCAAGCATTTTAAAACATCTTTAATAAAACCATCATGATTAAAGGCTTTTTAAGTTGTAGGTCAAGTTTTGTTGTTTGTGGTCTATATGGTGCAATGTCCCTGCAAAAAGAAATATATAGGTATTACAAACGTGCCTGTATTTAAAATAATTTTGCAACATCGGACAGAAATTGTCAACCAGGATCAAACATATCTGATTGGCAGACATTTCCAAACTCATCATCAATGTGATTCCACAGGCTTACAGTATAGTTGTATAGCCGAAGTACCCAGAAAGAAGAGAAGGGGAAATAGGGAGAAGGAACTCTGTAGGTTAGAAACGTATTTCATATTGGAGTGTGACAGCAAGGAACCGCATGGGTTAAATGTAGATGAGCTCCTATATACTTGCTTGTAGAAAGATGATGATGAAATTGAGCAAATAATAATGAAACAAGAACGAGTCAGTACATTCAAGTACCATTTGTTTTCTAGTTTTCAATTTAATTTTTATTTTGATTAAGAGCGAAGGAAATAAGTAAAGAAGATTGATATAGATTTCTTTAGACATAACACTTTATAATTAGTGTAATACAGTGAAAAACTATTTTAAGTAATTATTTTAGAGATTGGCATGAAAAGGAAAAGAGAAAAATTATAGAGAATTTTTTTTAATTTTTATGAAAAACATATAATTTTGTTTTTAAAGTGTATTTTGTAAAGTATTTGCTGATATTTATTGTGTTTTTTATATAAATAATATAATATACTAAAGTATACTAATATACTTTAGAATTATCGGATACTGTAGAAAAGTATACTGGTATTAATAGCAATTAAATTGATTCAAGTATACTTAAGCACTATCACTTTTAAGAGAGTAATGTATTTATAAAAGCATTAGCACCTTTTGATGATTGATTCTTTATAAAGTGAATGTCTAATTTAAGCACTAGCACTTTGAAATGTTAACAGGCTTGCCGTTAAAATAATTCTATATTGGCATTCAGGAAAATATGTAAAAATGGCCACATGGCATGTACATATAGAAAGGAATAATGTTGTTCTGAAATTTAATGCAAGTAACACATTTTGTTGCAAAATATAAAAATTCTGAATGTTTGCCTAACTGTAACAGCCCTAGACCGGAATGTACAAAGGTGAATTGTTTGTAAATTAGGTTCAAACCAAACGTACAACTGGGAATAGGTGGACCGTCTTTGATAATAGGTCTTTTTAACATGTTCTAAGATGGCACCCGGAGTGATAATGTGAAAAACAAACACTTGACCTTCGCCTATGTTGTTATTTTCAGTGACTATTTTAATGTGGAAAAAATGGCGCTCCTACATCGTGAACAAGGCAGCGCGAAGCCGCCGAAACGCGTAGATGTTGTTGTTTTTAAATGAAATAAATCCGAGTGATTATTACCTCATGGAGTGCTGGATGGTCTTTGCTGCAAGCAGGGATCTTATTTGAGATATATGTATATATATATCTATACTAATATAATAAAGAGAGAGCCCAAACCTTTGAGGCGGGTAATCTCAGGTACCACAGCACCAATCACAACACCCAATACAGCGTTGGAAAGGCCAGTTGCAGCAGAAGGACATAGGCTATGCAGACGCCCACAATATACATTTAAAAGGTAAAAGAACCGTGCCAGCAAAGTAGTCCCTAGTGGGCGTGTCTGGGTTGTGATGTGGGCGTGTGCTGGGGGCGTGACAAACGCTGGGGGCGTGTGGTACGTTCTGCCCTTCATGCCATGTCTCATATCGTGTGCTGTGGGCGTGTGCTGAGCGCGCGGAGGTGTGCGGGGCGCGGGATTACGGAAAAAAAAGCGAGCGTTGTGACCTATATTACATTGTTTTTTCTTCCCAGGTTCTGTACATTCCAGCTCCGGGTGTCCACCCTGCTCCCTTTAAATACCCCTGCACCCCATAATCATAACCCACCCTTACTCCTTAAAATACCCCAACACCCTTAAACACTAACCCATCTTAACCCTATAAATATACCCTGTACCCCAAAACCCAAACCTATCCCTAAACCCTAAAAATACCACTGTACCCCAAAACCCAAACCTAGCCCTGAACTCTATAAATACCCCTGTACCTCAAAACCCAAACCTACACCTGAACCCTAAAAATACCCCTGTACCCCAAAACCCAAACCTAGCCCTGAACCCTAAAAATACCCCTGTATCCCAAAACCCAAACCTACCCCTGAACCCTAAAATACCCCTGTACCCCAAAACCCAAACCTAGCCCTGAACCCTTAAAATACCCCTGAACCCCAACACCCAAACCTACCCCTGAACCCTCTAAATACCCCTGTACCCCAAAACCCAAACCTAGCCCTGAACCATAAAAATAACCCTGTACCCCAAAACCCAAACCTACCCCTGAACCCTAAAAATACCCCTATACCCCAAAACCCAAACCTAGCCCTGAAACCTAAAAATACCGCTGTACCCCAAAACCCATACCTATCCCTAAACCCTAAAACTACCCCTGTACCCCATAACCCAAAACTATATCTGAACCCTTAAAATACCCAAACACCCCAAAACATACACCTCAGCACCCCAAAACATATACCCCTATACCCATACTTACCTTATCAAAACATTTTTTAAAAACATGCTTTTACCATTCATGCATTTACAACGAATTTCGTTGTAAATGTATGCGTGGTAAAAGCATATAAAATGTAATGCCATGCGTTATAATGGCATTGCGGAGTCATGGTACTTTTGTAATGAAAGTATGCGGAGTGATGGTATGCGGAAAGAAAGTTGCAGAATAATGGTTGTTAACCCTCCCCCGGTAAGTACATTGGTGGCACGGCGGCCCACATCTCCAGCAACATACTCATATTTTTTCACCACCGATTTGAAAAATGCACAGGTCTCTCTCATTGATGGCCAGCACCGACATAATCTTTTAGACACACCTCCCGCCACAAGTTCTAGAATTGCGAACTTTGAAGCTGGGGAGCTACGTTCGAATCTCGGCATCAGCTCAACATCCTGTGATTCCAGGCAAATCGCTTTGTCTCCCCGTGCCTACCACAAATGAATGTGTTCTACTGTAATGTAAATTGTGCTCATGCCATGTTGTCGAGTTCGTGCTATATAATATTGCAAGGAAAAATAAAGTAGGGAAACTCGAGTTCACACACTACTGAACGCGCACTCTTAAGTGCATCAGCAGTGCACTGTGAATCGGAGCGTTTCACAGGCCTGTCACAGATAAGAAATGCTATCAAAACTAAATCCTACAAAACAATATACTACTGGCCGGCAGCAATTCATACCCGGACAACGACCGGATGGGCTGCTAGTATATATATATATATATATATATATATATATATATATATATATATATATATATATATATCTATATATATATATATATCCAAAACTTGCAGAACCCAAATTCGGAAGGAGCCACACGGAAGGCAATTCATGCTCTTAAACGTGATTTATTGACAGCATGCCAGCAGAGAACATTTCAGGAAAACAGTCCTTCTTTCATCATGCCAGACGCGTTTCAGGAGATTCCTCCTTTCTTCAGTGGCTTCGGAAATGTCAAGGGGAAAGCGTTTTTTGGCGCAGACTGTTCATAAATACTCACTCCCGCCCCATGGGCGTGGCCTCACGGCATTCTGGGTGATGTAGTGCGCACCATTCGTGACCTCAGTGGGTGCATATCCCCAAGTCAAAATGTCCATATTTAAATCAGCAAACATTCTTGAAAGTCTCTGCCCCGCTTTATTTGCTGCCAATAGAGCTTTAAACGGACTCCCATCTGCAAAGGAGCCAATTTCAATCCGTCCTACGAAGGGCAGCACTTGTACATACCACCACGGACCTACTATAAGAAGCAGTGGGCGCCTTCCACGACCTGGGTCAGGCCGTTAACCAAATCCAAAACTTGCTCTATTGTAACTACACGTAATGTTACAACAAAACCACCGCCATCTTTAGACGGAAAATAACAGAGGTAAAAAGTACGATACAATTCAAGTTTCCAATGTAAAGTACTTTACATGATATGGATATTTGCCACCTGGAATTCGATTTTTACATAAAAATCATATCTTTCAATGTACAATACTAATGCCCGCAAAAATGGGTTGGTTTAATGCTTACAATTATTGTGTCCCCAAAGATCTCCTACTACTACAAAAGCCAGTCTGTAGTTATAGTTAGGACAAACTTTTCCCCTAGACAATGTGTTTTTGCTTTGCGAATACCTTTGGCAACAGTTGATGAATCTTCACAAAATTAGTGTACCATTTACTTCAGCTGCTGTTTCCAAAGTTTTAGGGTAATTCGTTAAGCGTGGGCTGAGAAAAAGAGTGGTCCCAAAATGCATTCTCCCATGCAATTTCGTATAGGAATTTTGAACACAACTACAGCCCAAACCGCTGAACAGAAATACACCACATTTAGAAAAAAGCTAGCTTTTTGTCCAGAAAGAGCCCTTTTATAATTTGGTGTAAATCCATTCAGTAGTTTTGGAAATATTTTTAAAAAAAAGAAATACAGATATCTAGGGACTCGAATCCTTTGCAGATCCGACAGATCTCATGCTGAGATCTGATTGGCTGCCAGCACTTCCACCAGGAAGCATTGGCAGTCATTTTGGGACCGAACGTGGACATAGCCAAGTCCCTAAAAAAAAGTAAAAAAGAAAGAGAAGGGCACACATTAGGAATACACTGCCCTTCTAGGCCTGGTGGTGGGGTCCCACATGACCCCCACCGGGGCCAAAAAGCATTTTTTTTTTGCCATGAAAAAAGTGGAAAATGCCCAAATATCAGGATTTTTTTTAAAACATGCTTGTTTTTGCTTCAGCCCCTAGGTGAGCCAGGTCCCGGGGGCAATTCTATATAAGTATAATGGGGAAGGGGGTGCGCATGGCCCCCCCTCCCATAGGCTGATTTCAGCCCCGGAGACCCCCACTTCCCCAGGGTCAGGCCAAAGAAAATTGAAGGGGAAGGTGGAATCGCCTCCCCAGGCCATTTTCATCCCGGGGACCGCCACTTTTCTGGGGGCAGGCCTATTTTCTATAAGGGGAAGGGGGGCTGCCCTCCCCAGGCCATTTACGACCCTGGGGACTGCCACCTTCTAAGGGCAAGGGCAAGGCCAATGTTTGTAAGGGGAATGGGGCCATTCGGACCCCTGTCCCAGGCCATTTACTGCCAACTCCAGGACCACCTACTCCTCTTGGAGGCGGGGAGCCAGCAGGGACCATTGAAGCATTCAGGCTCCCCCCACAGCCCCCAACAGTGCACACTGGGTGCCTTGGATGGGGCCAGAGCACCTAGCATGAAGTGGTCGGGCACTGACGGATGTGGTCCCCGGGCCAAAATCAGTCTGGGGTGGGGCTTCGTGGCACCCTCCCCTTTTACTAAGGTGCTGGGCCCCGGGGGATGTGGTTCCCGGTGCCAAAATCAGCCTCGGGAGGGGAGTCGCATGGCCACTCTCTAAATTACTAAATGACTGCTCCTCTAGGGATTGAGGCCGAAATTGGCCAGGGGAGGGTGCTGCATGGCTGCTCAGCCCCCCTCCCCATGCAGTAAGTTTCCGGGCCCCAAGGGATGTGGTTTCCGGGGCCCTAATTGGCCCAGGGAGGGGGCTGCATCCCCCCCCCTTCCTGGGTTGCCAACAGATGGGGGTGAGCAATAGGACCTGAACTTGCGCTGCTTCTAGCTAGGACTGAAAATTGGATTTCTAGGGACAGCTAGCTGATCTGTGTGGTTGTAGGGATACAACAAGCTTCAAGAGGTCTTTTTCCTGAAGTGCCCAGCTGACCATTGGCAACTGGACTGGGGCTGGATGCTGCTGATGTGCATCCTAGTCCCTAAGTGGTGTCCCTGAGGTCCCGGGAGCTTTGGAAGTGACCATGAGGGGATGCTCCAGAAACTCTGAAATGTTTGGATTTGCAAAGTGTCTGTTACTTCCAAGACCTCCAGAGCTTCAGCAGGACTTTGCAGCAACAGTGGTCAATTTTGAGAGAGCTTCCTCATATACAGCTCCTGGCTTGCCTGCTTAAGGATCTTAAGTTTCATAAATATGACTAAGTCTAAAGGTTGAAATCTTGACTAGACAAAAGAGTGAAAAGTATCTGCCTAACGAGAGGACTTTGATGACCGCGAAATTTTAATTTGTCCCACTTTGAGCTTTTCCATCAAAACCAATGGTTGCAGTGGGACCTCGTCCAATGGCTATCTTGCTTTGGCTTTAATGGGCCTAGTCTGCAACCTTGCACTACTGGAGGATTTTGTCTTAAATTTTAGAGACTAACAGGCACATGCATCAAAGGATTTTGCGATCGCAAATGGTGCGAATCGCAAAAATCGGCCGTTTGCAATCTCAAAATCTGCTTTTGGAATGCATGAAGGGTGAAGGCCCTCGCAATTTGAGAATTCGCAAATATTTGCGAATTCTCAAATTGTGATTGCATTTAAGGAATCGCATTTTGCGATTCCTTAAATGCATCAAGCGATTTCTTGATGCATTGCATTTTGCGATTCCTTAATTGCGATTCCTTATTTTTCGCAATTAAGGAATCGCAAAAAGCAATATTGATGCATGTGCCTGTAAGTCAGAAGATAACATCTTTGACAGGGATGACCCCATTGGGGGCACCATTACGGCCGGGCTGAAATCATGCCTAGGTCTTGGTCAACCACAAATAGCGACTACTGATTGGTGCATTACTTTTTCTGGTCTCTTTTTGTCTTAAATCTTTAAAAATCATATCTTTGATTCCCTGATTGCATTTTTGTTCTTTGGTGTCAATTTATTCATTACATTATTCTCCATTGTTCTAAATAGGTTGTGGAATTTTTAAGTTAAGAATGTCTGCTCTGTGCCATAGATACAATGGTGTTAGGACCAGGTTTAAGCTATTGAAACTTTATTTTACCTCAGCACATTTGTGGCCTTATTTCTTGTGTTGGAATCTAATCCATCAAATTACTGTAATTATTAATCAACTTTCTTGTATGTGCTCTTTTCAATTGTTTCATCTCCTTTATTTAGGAAAATATAACACCAGCCAGTTTATTAAGGGAGCATTGCAAGTACTCACTTTTAAATCATCTGACCTATGTACCCTCCCTGACACATTATTTGTCAATAAAGTAGAAAAAGGGGATGCATTGCTATATATTGGAAGTATCTAGTACACAGAATGGCAAATTTTATTTTCTGGAACTTTCTCCCACATTACCTTTTATTGCCCTAGATTTACAGATTTGTGGGGCAGGTTTTTGAAAGATTTGATGGATTTAATAAGTGACTATGGTGATCAAGACCGACTTATTGATTTAATGTCTGGTTTCTCAAAATAATTTATTTACAAGTGATATACATTTTTAAACACTGTATTCTAATTTTGAATTAAATTGATACATGAGTTTATGGAATTGTAAATGAGATGTCTGTTGAGAAAAGAATGGAGCATAGTAAAGGTATGTAACTTTACAATAAAGAAATTATGGTACAGCAAAGTTAGCCAACCTACTATGAGCAAATTAAATCATACCATCATTAGTTTTATTTGATTTCTTGCCCTTGTCTGCATTTGTGTTATGAAATGGATTAGTTCAAGCTATTAAATCTGTTTTTTATGTCTCCACAGCTCATGATGGCCTCTTAGTCCTTTCCTCCACTCCTCCTGACCTTGGATCCCAGGGCATACTCCCTTCATCATTGTTATTGGTTAGGATCTATACATCTTTGATATGGATGTTATTGTTGAACCTAGAAAAAGTAATCTCTCTTCGGCCCTGTCTCTGTTTCGTTTGTTACCTTTCCCTAACCCTAGTCTCTTCATTTCTGTCAACTTTTTAAAAACATTTTAATGAGGGACCCTCTACATTGAAGTACCAGCCAAGCCTGAATTTACCACTAGACTGCATTTTAATCCAAAAAGACTTAAAATTAGGTGTAAGGGTTTACCTTCCAACCAAGGCCAAATGAGAGCCATGCTTCTTCTGGCACTTGCACCTCGCACTGTGTCTGCCCCACCTCTGTAGCATCTTCACCCAGCCCTGTCCCTCATTCCCTTGTGTCACCTCTTTCCTCGTGTGCCATAGGACGTTCTACCATTCATCAGGGGGTTCTCTTTCGCTTGCATTGCCTGTCCTAGGTCTGGTCTGGAATATTCCCATGGTACATGTGCAGTTGAGCTCTTCTACAATTCCACACTGGCATCCACCCGCCAACTTCATTCAGTAGAATTGTTCTCATCAGCAAGCATGAGCGCGTGACGCCATAGCATGCATGTTCATCTTTCGCGTACAGTTCTTTGCTATTCAGCCACAGGCAAAGCAGGAGCAAGGTGCATTGTTCCTGTCCACGTGTCCTCAAAGGAGAGAGATAATCCTTTGTGAAAAACAATCCCTGGATATATATATATATATTGTTACCATAGATCCCATACAGCAATCACCAATACTCAAACAGAAGATAAAAGGGCAACTCAAACTGTAAACCATAACATCATGTTGAACATTCTATCAAATCCTGTCAAACAGTGATGTAGAGTTCAGCTCCTTTTTCTATTAACTTCTTCTGCCTTTCAACAACACTTATGTATCAATAAAGTAGTTTAGTAAAGGCTAGACACGTTTTGTGGATACATTTTCAAGCGTTTTTCTTCGAGTACCGTGTGCTTTCAGGTGTCTGCTGTTCTAACGTTAATATATTTTATCCCTCTTGTTTTTCTTTACCTGCTTGCTTTCGCTTATTTACATAAACTCTACATTTGGTAATATACAACTTGAATATGCAGGCCTCGATTTGTATAAGTTTTCGAGATGCAACGATATTTTTTGAAGATAGAACAAACATATTAGCTAATATTTCAGCTATATTTTTATTTCACTACTAAATGGTGTTGAGTGCTTTGATATGTGCCTTTTTTCAAATCTGAACACTTCTCCTGACAACAGCTGCACTCCACTGCGTCGCCGAAAACAGACAGACCATAATGAAATAATAATACAAAAAATGTACGTAAGCAAAGCAAGGCTGGAAAGAGCTGTGATGTGGGCAGCTTTTTGAGTCTGGACTGCATTCTCTTTCAAAGAATCGCATTTGCCTCCCACAGCAGGTGAGAAAGGGGAATGCGAGGCAGGGCGATCAGATTTCACGAGTAAAAGTAGGTAAGTGTTGGAAACGGCTATTACAGTAATCCTTTTGTTCTGATGGATTTTATTTGAAGCCAGCAGGTGGCAAGAGAGCGGCCAATTGGTGAAAACCGGGTAATCTTCTCTTCCCTTTGTGGGCCTTCAGCAGAACCGCCGCCCTCGTCTCACCGAGGCAAAAAATAACTTTATTTTAACTTTGCCATCGGTTCATGGCAATCAAATATAACGCATTCAAGTCAACTCGGAGAGGTCGACAGGCTGTCGCCGACGTCAGTCTATTTCTTTCTCTCTCATATTCAGTAACATGTTGTGACGATGTTCACGTTACTACTACATGGCACAGGCTGCACTGGAGTTTCGCTGGTGAGAGCTGCTTACTTTGTAATCCTTTTGTTCTCATTCATCTCGTATTTTTATATATAATTCTAAGTTTTGTTTTTCAACAGACGTGCTTGTGCCTACCCATAAAGTGTTTGGTTGACCAGAACGGACTCATTTCGGACCCATTCCAATAGTGGGGGGACTTGAGTCCGCCTGCCATCATAGCGGGGGCTGGGACTGCCCACCTGGCAGGTGGCGGTCCCCCAACCCCGATTGTGATGCAACCGCCACGGCGGTCCCCCAACCCCGATTATGATGCGACCGCCACAGTGGCGGTCGCATCACCTGTACTTTGCATTGTGGCGGGGATGCGTTCAGCAACCCCGCCACAATGCAAATACAAGGCACTTGCATATCCTTGCACTATGCGGTGGACACCATGCAGTGCCTGCCACATGGTGCAGGGAAACGTGGGGGGGCATCATAGTCCTGCAAGGCACCGCCGCAATGTTGGCCTATGTTTTTGTTCCACAAGGAGGTCGGAAAAGGACTGCATTGCGGAACCGTGGCGAGCGGTCTTTGTGACCGCCACGCTGCTGCATCGATTCCCCACGCCATCGTAATATGGCGGGGGGGAAAATAGCCGTTCGGTGGCGGAGGGACCGCCACCACACGGCTGGCGGTGGCGGACCCTCCACCATCATAATGACCCCTTTAGTGTCTTGAAAGTGGAAACTCCATCTGCATTGGGAAAAATGTTGGCAGTGGTAATTTGGACATGTTTAGACCCTGATTCGGAGCGCTACGAAACTAGGAAAGGGGGTGGTCTGTTTACCATACCCAGAACCTATACCAATACCTCACGGAGAGTTATTTACCAGGTGTGCCAGGTACAGTGTTGGACTGGCCAGTCGCTTACTCTGACACTGCCAAATGGGCTGGCTTGACAGGGACAGTGTGAGCCAGTTTTTATGGTCCCATGGTTTGTGACGGGAACAAAAAACTCTGTCCCACCGAAAGCCCCTTTCAAAATAGCTCTTGTAGCAGTGACAGATTACACGACAGGCTGGTCCAACACTGACTCTATACCTCCTACTCTGAGTTCTGGCCCTGGAAATGAAGCATGACTTGTGGATGCAGTATATAGAACACCAAAATCCACTTGTTGTGCCTTCTTCCTGGGCCTTTTCTGCTAATACATTTCACTAGGTTTTTCCTTGCAAAATCTGTCTTGAGAAAATAGCAGGGTTGTGATAATAATCACATAACTTTGAATTCAGATCTGATTGTAATTTAATCGGCTTTTCACATAAAAGACTTCATAAGAGTGGTGGGGGTTCTCTGTGCCAACGTTGTTGCATTTGCTCGAGAGGAACTTCTGAGGAGGTAAGATGTCTGCCAAAAGTTCTGCCAATGATTGTCTCAATATCCACAAATCGTCTTCCTACCATGCTAGAGTGTGTTTCACTCCATATTAGGGCCAGTAAATTAATTGTCATTCAGGGGTGTTTTTAGCAGTCTTAGAGATCAGACAGTATCTTTGTTGTATCAATATTACTTTACCACTTTCACCTAAATCAGACTTTTGGTGTTGTACACATATCAATGAGATACCATGACCTCCTCTGCTATTCACAGGACCTGTGCCTGCCAGAGAAATAGACATAAAGGACTGACAATTCTGCTGACTTTTGGCAATATGCTGCCCAAGGCGTCCTCAAAATGCATTAACATGCTTTCTTCGTCAGAATCAACAAGAAATTCCATATCTCAAAGGCTTAGGTACACAGAACAATCTTTTGGCTATGAGTTTGAGAAGACATTTTTTTTGTTTTTGTGTGCTGTAGCAATTGATGTAATGGTCCTGTACAGCATCACTATTTTCTGACTGGTACCCTTTTAGGTCTGATCTTAGAATAGCAGTATTGATTTTACTGAAATGATGTGTATAATACACTTAATTAAAAAGGCTTTCAGCCAGCCCTCTTCATCCATCGATTTGGTATAGTTTCAATTACATGTTTCTTTCCCCCTTACAGCTTAAAGCATGGGACATTGAGTATGCCCACTTCAGCAGCCACTAGCTAAATTTACTGTGAGTGATGGCACTCTGTCCTTTCACAAGGAATGCATCCATAAGTGCCAGGGACTACCATGGCAATTTGTGCTTTTTGAGCCCAAACAACATTTGTGCTTCTAGCCATTTTATTTAGATTGATGAGAGCCTGTCAGCTTCTCCAACAATAACTTTTTACAAAAACCAGGACAACAAAACAATCATTGTCAACACCAATGCCCAATGCACTTTGGCAATGCTTGATTTTCTCTGTGTCTAAATGCAGGGCTCCTGAATGATGGGGGATTGTTAACTTCAATGAATTGTTAATCTCACTGTGCTTCTGAGGCAACTCCATCATTTCTTGGGCGTAACTGTTAACTTCCTGTATTGATTGAGTAAGCATATTCCTTGCTTTTTAAACCTTGTGTCGCTAGGATGACTGACTATGAAGTGGATTTAAGGGGCAGGGTGATCAGCACAATGGCCTCAAAAGTAGTATTTAAATGATAAGGACTTTTCATCAGCGTCAAACAGGGCCATGCTTTAAAAAACAGGCAACAAGTGAATTGCTGCGGTAGCAGCTGTTGAAAGGAGCAAAGTGGGCAAGCCAAAACCCTTAAAGTGAATGTTAGACCTGGCATCTTTAGACATGATTCCCTGGCTTTTTGCTTTCTGACCTCCTAGTTTTGACTCTGCTTTTGCTGGTTTTATGTCTCTGCACACTTTCTCACTGCTGTTCAGTATTAAAGTGCAAGTGCTCCTGTTGTAAATTGTGTTATGGATTGGTGTTTCCATGATTGGCATATTTGTTTACTAGTAAGTCTCTAGTAAAGTGCACTGAGAGTGCCAGGGCCTGTAAATCAAATGCCTGCAGAAATGATTGTGCCACCCACCCAAGCAGCCCTGAAAATGGGTCTCAGAACTGTCATTGCAGTGTCTGCATGCAGTTTGTAACAGCCATGTCGACCTGGCAAGTGTACCCACTTGCCAGACCCTAATCTTCTCCTTTTCTTACATGTAAGTCACCACTAAGGTAGGTTCATGGTACCCCTCTGGGCAGGGTGCTGTGTATGTTAAAGGTAGGACATGTACTGGTGTTTGTGACATGTCCTGGTGGTGAATTGTAGTGTATTTTGTTTTTCACCACTGCAAGGCTATCTGTCCCATAGGATAGAATAGGAGGTTACTTATAACATCTTATCAAATATATCTTTCCACTGGGCAAAGATGGAAAGATGGAGTTTAGTATACCTGGACTCAGAATGTAAGAATGCATCTTTTAGTAAAGATGATTTTCATGTTCTGTGTTGGAAAATACCACTTTTAAAAAGTAGGAATGTTCTTGCTTAGCCATCCTATGTGCCTCTGCTGGTTTGTGTATTGACTGTCTGACTTTGGAGTGATAGAGGCTGAGGAAGTGCATTCTCTCAAACAGCCATAGGGGGGGAGTTGATGTATGGCCTGCCTTTCCTGAATGAGTCAGGGCTGCATTCAGAGTAGTGGGAGGAGTTTTCACTAGCACCTCAATGGGCTGGGTCTGCATTTAGAGTGGTGGGTGGAGATTTCCCTTGCACCTGACTGGGCCTGTCTGCCTTGGACAATGCTGTCTCCCCCTCCTGCTGGGAAGCTGGACCAGAGAGGACCAAACTGGTTTGGACTAAGCACAGGCGCTCTCCGCCTGAGAGAACAAAGGAATTTTGGGTATAAATATTAGGGCCCGGACCACAGAACTTTAGAACTCGCTGGAATCAAGAAACTTGCCAAGAAGAAGAGCTGGAAGAGCTGCCAGGAGGAGTACTGCCCCTTTGCTGTGTTGTTGCTTTGTTGGGTTGGCCTTCAGTGGTTTCTTCTGCCTTGGGCAGTGAAAGGACTCAACTGAACTTTCATTACTTGTGCTGAGTATCTCCAAGGGCTTGAAACAGAGCTTGCCTCTGGTTCTGAAGTCTCAGCGACTGCAAAGACTTCACCAACCTCTGGATACTGCTGCAGGAACCGCTGTTTCAGTTGCCACAGAGAATGGAAAAGCAACTGACTCCATCACTGACTCCGTCACTGACTCCATGTCCTGAAAGCATCGCCGCATCTTGCACCACAACCCTGGTCTCCCTGAAGACAGTTGTGCTCAACCCATGCCACTTTGGCCACAGTACCCAAAATAAAGAGAATTAGAGCGGGAGGCCGCTCTTTCTCCTTTAATGTGGCCAAGATGTGGAATGCTCTCCCCCAATATTTAAGGTCCAATCCAGAACTCACCTCCTTTCGTAAGCAATTGAAAACATTTTTGTTTAATAAATAGGATCCCTCTGGCCTACACGACTTTCATCTAAATTGTATTCCTCTGCTTCAGTCTCAGCGCTTGGACGCCTCAGGGCAGCTACGTGCGCTTTACAAAAATCATTTTCATTTCATTTCATTTCATTTCATGATGATGACCGCCGCCACCGAGCCGCTGCTTGCACCGTGACCTGTGGGCACCGTACTCTGCACCGTCTCACTTCACTTTGCCGCCCTGGCCTCACCGATGCCATCGCTGCCTGCTGACTTCGACACCCGTGACCACATCGTGGCTGGGTGCACCGCTCGTCAGTACCACGACGCACCACCTCGTCCTGCAAAAACCAATGCCATGTCCTGGCTCCGTCGCCTGCACCATGATCTGTCAGTACCGCAATGAGCACTGCCTTCACCCCGCATTGCAGCCCTGGTCTCCCTGACGCCACTGGACGACCGTCACCGAGCCGTTGCCTTAACCGCTTCACTTCACATCGCAACCGTGACAGTTGCCACGACCGGCCGCAACACAAAAGGTGCTGTTTACGAGTCTGCCGACACCCCTGACCGACACTGTCAGACGGAACTTTTGGATTCTGTTGTTTTCAGTACCGCGGTAGCCCCGGACGGAGCTACCAACTCGGAAGAACTGTGTATTTGAGATATTTCTGCAATTTTGAAGTATTCTTGCAAGGTGCATATTTTTTAAAGCACTGTATGTTGGATTTTTGTCGTTTTGGTCTTGTTTTGGATATATAAAAATATTGGATATTTTTCTAAACTGGTGTGGTGTCCTTTTGTAGTATTTTTACTGTATTACTGTTGGTTATGTGCAAATGCTTCACACACTATCTCTGAGATAAGCCTGACTGCCCATGCCAAGCTACCAAGGGGGTAAGCAGGGGTTATTTTAGGAGTGTAACTCCCTTACCCTGTCTAGGAAGAAGGATCCCTACTTGGACAAAGGTACCAACTACAGACCCCATTTCTAACAGTGAGTCTGCGGTGTTTTGCAAAAAATTAGATCAAATTGTTCTTTTTATGGTCTAGTTTGACAGCACAGCTGATGCCAGACAATAATGTAAGTATATCTGGAAAGGGTCTTTGACTCCACCCACTTGTTGCGAGCCAGGTATTGCATGTTTAAATTGAGCAGTTGTGTGCTTTCACAAAAAAGGGCTATCCCTTCCACACAACTTTGATTGTTTTGTTTATTTATCCAGATTCCTGAGCTTGAGTTTTCAGGGGGACACACAAGACACTGTATTGCTATTAAAGTGTTTCAGATAACTAGAACATTTGTGTTGTTTTTCTTTGGTAGCTGCACAGATGCGAGAAGGGCAGTCTGGGCTATTTACTGGTAATGCTTCTCAATACCATACAGCATTTCTTTTAAAGACAGACCTATTAGCATTGCCAGTGCTTTCTGAAACAAACTCATGAAGAAATCGGTTATTTAGTAATAGGTGTAATTGGCACTGTTAAAGACAAGCATATGAAAGATTTGAAAACTCCGTGGCCTTCTGAGCAATCCTGGGAGAGTTACCTCTGGAAAAAGAAAAAGACGAGACCTACTGAGCTTTTTCAAATGCAGTTTTACAAATTAATTGGGTAAAACTCAAATTTCAAACATTTAGGTGTGTAAATTGGCTAGACCTTTCCTCATTTAAAAAAAAAAGAGAACTCATCTCTTTACACTTCTTGATTCCACTTGTATCCGTTTCTCCTTCCCCTTTCGAGTAGTTTAGCTGACATATCTGACAAACACTCTGCTTAGAAGAGAAAGGATCAAAACAAAAGACATAACAGTTTCAGACTTAGAATGTAGAGCCATCCAACAGGAAGGCAACTTTTACAGGTTCAAGCTGGTGTGCTAGATCAGACAGATCAGACAGACTGGGCCCGCATGCAGCAGTCACTTATTAGGGATAATTAAGTCATAGTAGGCTGTTAGTTCAAATCAGGAAAAAGACCACCACATGAGTCACAAAAAGACTATCAGAGTATCAAGGGAATGGCTTCCGTGAGCAAAGAAATGATGGCATAATAGTAGCAAAGAGTAACAAACTCAGAATTATTATCACCCAAATAGCAGAGTGAGATATTTGGTAAATGCACTGATTTTGTTTCAGAATATCGTCTTGCTATATATACTCATTGACCTGCCCAAATATTAGACATCATTAGTTGTCAGCTTGTTATCCACTTTAAAACACAACAAATTTGTCTGCAGAGGCGAACTTTTCATTTTTAGTAAATAAACGTATTTTATCCTAAATATCAGTTTGTCATTTTCAGACAGATATTCTCGCAGATTGCTATGTTCATTATGACATTTAGAGTCCTTATGTGCACAGGTACCCCATCATATGCCTGTTAATACCACCATGTGCAGGGCAGCTGTTCCTCCACACGTTTCCATCCCCAAAAACAATTGAACCTTCTGGTTCAGTGACTGCAATAAGAGACTGAGGAAACGTGACTGCCTGATTTGTGCAAAGTACATTCTTGCAATGTTACATACATAGAGTAAACTGGGTTGGACGATAGTATTGGGTTTTTAAGCCTGTTGGATTGGAATACTCTATATATACTACATTGTTTCAGACAAGCAAGAGGGTCAATTATCCACCAAAACCAGTGCTTAATTTTTAAAAATAGTAAGGGCCTGAGCTCTCGTCAGGAGGCCACTGCAGCTTGCACCGCACATTGCCCCGGTCATGCTGATAAATAATCGTAACAACAACATTACTAACCCTCACACACCTACAAGTGTGACAATTCGGTATAGTTTTGGCCTCCAAACTATGAGAATGGCTTGGGCAGCAAGTAATAGTCATTTTGAATGTTTATTGAATTAATAATTAGCTATCTTCCTGCCGCTGCCCCCTGCGGCCACGCCCCCTCCCCGCCCCACTCCCGCCTCCCAGATGCTCCTCCCTCCCCGCCTTAAATGGTGGCTGATACGACGCCAACACCATCCACCCTCTCAACACCGGC
The DNA here is from genome assembly GCF_964261635.1 of Lissotriton helveticus. Lineage (NCBI taxonomy): Eukaryota > Metazoa > Chordata > Amphibia > Caudata > Salamandridae > Lissotriton > Lissotriton helveticus. The sequence continues at coordinate 316,564,722 of NC_136069.1, forward strand.
CAAAACGACCACTGCTTCAAGGCCGCCCCGAAACGCACCCACGGACCCTTCTCCTGCCACACCTGCAACTTCACATGTGACAGAACCACCAAACCTCCAAGGACCGGACCTAACCACCTCCGCTGCATACTCCTCAACACCCGCTCTGCACTCAAACACGCCGTCGAGCTCTGGGACCTGTTCGACACCGCTGCCCAGACATCGCCTTCCTAACCGAAACCTGGTGGAACGACTCCGCGGCACCTGACATCGCCATAGCCGTCCCAGATGGCTACAAGATCTCCCGCAGAGACCACACCAACGGAATTGGAGGAGGAATAGCCATTGTCCACAAGGCCACCCTCCAGGTCCACACCCTCGCAGATGACTCCCTCAACTCCGCCGAACACCTTCACTTCCGGATCCACACCGACCCCAACACCACCCTCAGAGGAACTCTCATCTACAGACCTCCCGGACCTGAGCCCTCTTCAGCTACTCTATAGCCGACCTCGCCAGCACCCACGCACTCGCCTCCACGGACTACATCCTCCTCAGGGACCTGAACTTCCACCTCGGGAACAACACCAACTCCGCCGCCCTGATCGCCAACCTCGGCCTCCGCCAACTCGTCACCGAACCCACCCACGCCGCCTGCCACACGCTCGACCCCGTCTTCTCCACAAGCACCCACATCGCTTTCAACCACACCACCGAACTCCACTGGACCAACCACCGCGTCACCCACTTCACCTTCAAGAAATCAACCACACACCACCACACCCAACAGCTCCTTGCGCTGCTGGAGCAAAGTCACTGAAGACCAGCTGACCTCCACCCTCGCCCAGATTACACCCACCGCCCCCACCAACACAGATGCCGCCGCCCAAAACTTCAAACAGTGGATCGGCGACTGCGCCAACACCCTCGCTCCGCCTAAGAAACCCTCCATCAACCACTCCAGCAAGAAAGCTGCCTGGTTCACGGAAGAACTCAAGACCTCCAAACGTACATGCCAGAAGTTGGAGAAGAAATGGCTCCACGACCGCTCTCCAGACAGCCACGCAGCCCACAAGGACGCCACCTGCCGACATCACCACCTCATCAGAAGAGCCAAGAGATCCTCCTTCAAAGCCCGCCTGGACTACAACACACACAACAGTAAAGAGCTTTTCCACATAGTGAAGGAACTCTCTAACCCCAGCGCCAACACCAACGACATCCCGCCCTCGCAAGACCTGTGCGACCCCCACCCCGAGCACCACCTGCACCAACCAGCTGACCTCCTGGTCCTGCGCCAACGATGACGAGACACGCAAAATCATGAACTCCATCCACTCAGGATCACCGTCAGACCCCGGCCCACACCACGTATTCAACAAAGCAGACGCAACCATCGCACCCCAACTACGGAAGGTCATCAACATTTCCTTCGACACAGCGACATTCTCGGAGAGCTGGAAGCACGCCGAAATCAATGCTCTCCTCAAGAAGCCCAAGGTGGACCCCAAAGACCTCAAGAACCTCCGGCCCATCTCCCTGCTCCCCTTCCCGGCGAAGGTCATCGAAAAAATCGCCAACATACAGCTGACCCGCCACTTCGAGGACAACAACATCCTAGACCCATCCCAGCCCGGATTCAGACGAAACCACAGCACCGAGACAGCCCTCTTTGCCGCTACAGATGACATCAGGTGCCAACTAGACAATTGCGATACTTCTGCTCTAATTCTCCTGGACCTGTCAGCCGCCTTCGACACGGTCTGCCACCGCACACTAAGAACACGCCTCCAAGAAGCCGGAGTCCAAAAGAAGGCCCTGGATTGGACCACGTCCTTCCTCTCTGGCAGAACCCAGCGAGTCCGCCTCCCACCCTTCCGCTAAGAAGCCACTGACTTCATCTGCGGCGTACCCCAGGGCTCATACCTCAGCCCGAACCTGTTCAACGTTTACCTGGCCCCCCTCACGCAAGTGGCCTGACAGCACAACCTGAACATCATCTCATACGCCGATGATACCCAGCTCATCCTCTCCCTCACCAAGGACTCACACACCGCCAAAACCAACCTCCACGAGGGAATGAAGGCCGTCGCCGAGTGGATGAGAAACAGCCGCCTGAAGCTGAACTCAGACAAGACGGAAGTCCTCATCCTCGGCCCCACTCCCTCTGTGTGGGACGACTCCTGGTGGCCGTCCACCCTGGGAACAGCTCCAACACCCACGGACCACGCACGCAACCTAGGATTCATCCTCGACTCCTCCCTCTCCATGTCAAAACAGGTAAACGCCATCTCCTCCTCCTGCTACAACCCCCTCTGCTTGCTTCACAAGATCTACAAGTGGATCCCGACTGAAACCAGAAGAACGGTGACCCAAGCCCTCGTCAGCAGCAGGCTGGACTACGGTAACGCACTCTATGCAGGAATCCAGGCCAAGCACCTGCGATGACTACAACGCATCCAAAACGCCTCCGCCCGGCTGATCCTCAACATCCCCCACCGCAGCCACACCTCCTTCCACCTGAGAGAACTGCTCCCCGTCAACAAGAGGATCACCTTCAAGCTCCTCACCCACGCACACAAGGCTCTCCACAGCACCGGACCAGCCTACCTGAACAACAGACTCAACTTCCACGACCCCGCCCGCCAGCTCCGCTCCGCCAGCCTCGCCCTGGCCGCCGTCCCGCGCATCCAACGAACAGCCTCCGGCGGCAGATCCTTCTCCTTCCTCGCCGCCAAGACTTGGAACACCCTCCCCACTCATCTAAGGATGACCCAAGACCTGCTCACCTTCAGGAGGCTCCTCAAGACCTGGCTCTTTGAGCAGTAGCAGCAGCACCCCACCCCTCCTCCCCTCAGCACCTTGAGACACTCACGGTTAAGTAGTGCGCTCTACAAGTTCTTTGATTGATTGATTGCCTAATTTTGGGGTTTGACCACAACAATCAATCAGACAGGGCCACCTTGAGTCACACTGTCAGTAGCACCGATGGTGACTAATAAGTGCTGGAGCTGAACACCAGAAACCACTCCAGGGCCGGCTCTAGGCTCACGGAGGCCCTGAGCAGGGAGTGTAGGTAGGGGGCCCGAGGCCGCCAAATCCCTGCCAGGGGCCGCCACGCAAATATGTATCTAAGGATATATATTGGCGTGGCGGCCCCTGGGGTTTGGCGGCCCTATGCAGGTGCACAGCTTGCACATGCCTTAGGCCGGCCCTGACCACTGGCTCAAATTAAGCACTGAGCAAAACATAAGGATTTGCATAACAATTGTCAATACTCTGCTAGTTGTGATATTTTCCAAGGCCACCAGGACTTACTATGCATTATATTTTATATCTATATGTATATGAACCTGTTCATTTATATTTGTAAATGCCTGTGTTTTATACATGGATATTGTTTTTTTATATATATGTATATATATATACTTTCTAGCACTTGTGTCGGCTGAGAGATAGCCTGCTACATGGAGATAACAATCCATTGGTGGGCTAACAGTAATACAGTGAATAGGACAAGGTCACAGGGTAAAACCCGCCATTAGTATTATTGCAACACAACCTAAATGCACTGATATGTCAACTAAAATAAAATTTTCCATGCAGTAACCATAAGCCTCTGCTGTGTACTAACAAAAAAACTGTTTTTTCAGGTCGATCTACAAAAATATTGACTCCAGAATGTCGATGATTATGGAATTTGTAATTGGTTGCCAAAGTAAAATACCGTGTTACCTTAGTGAACTAAAGCGTTAAATCATTTGTTGCTGTGATGGTACTGAGCCCAAAAAAGACATAACCTGCTTCGTGAAGCTCACCAGCCAATGATTAGTTATCAGCAAGCATAGTATTACAACACAGTGAATAATACAATGCTTAATAATAGTACTTTTTCAGTTGTTTCATGTTATGACGTATTCTAAAGAGTGTTGCACAGCTGAATGCATTTACTTTACCTAACAGAACTTGTAATGTCCCAGTGGAACAGCAGAAAGTAAACAGTGCTCCATAGAGCACTGTTTACTTTCCCTGGGAACAGGTCTGTTCTGACTGCTTTTGTCCTCTGAGGTTCGAACTTTTATAAAATTTCACTATAATAAATAATTTACTATCTTTAGCTTGAACATAATCCCAGTTTCCACCTTATTCTAATTCAATTGCCTCAAATCAATTACATGATAAATAATTCAATTGAACACTTAACCTGGCCCTAATATTAACCCTTCCTCAACCACTAATGAAATTAATTTTAATTTGAAGCACATAATCAACACTGGTCATTATTTATTTAAAACAAATTATAGTAACTACACTATGGTGAATGTTATTCTACTTGATCTAAATGAATATAGTTGTTATATATTCTACTATAGTTGCTACCTTGATATGGTGGCTTCCAAAGTAGTGACCCATCCAATGTATTTCCCCTTCGATGGAATGGGGGAAATACCAGCTGCTGCACTGAGTTACAGTGGTCTATTTAATACTGTTGTCACCCATTGGGAACTGAGCTGTCATCTGTTTTCTGATAAAAAAAACCCTGTTTGGTTGAATTCGGTTGAATTCGCACTCTAGTGGTACCGTGGGGTACCTCCTTTTTGTAGGATGCATGGCTCCTCCCACTTCTTCCTGGAAGCCCACTTTTCCCTATCCATGTTCAATTCGCCACCCTCAGGACCAAAGAAGTGATGATTCTATTTAAGCCTCTCAACCACTGTTGTGATGATGGAAACGCTGTGTGTCTTCCTGATAATGTGAAAGTGGTCCAGCAAGAGTAGCTCCGTGCATTCTCAGCGGGAACATTAGCTAACTATGATGAGATTTACAACCTGATGTCAGGGATACTTTTCATGTTTTGAAGTTCATCTTTGCGTGTTTCTGTGTAATTATGTGTGTTTAGAAGGCTTTTGATGTGCTGTGCGTAATATACGTTTCTGTTGAGGAGGGGGATGCCACCAGACAGGCATTTATTCCCTATTATTGCTTACCTAGTTGTTTAAAACTGAAGAGTGGGTCTTGCAAGAATTTCTAAGCTATCATCTGCTACACTGAGGGATAGTGACCTGGGTTTTATAGTAGTACCATTAATTTCTGAAGCTGTGATTGATATACTGCTCTTATCTGCTAAATGTATGGACGCAAGGGAACTCCACTAGGCAACGTCTCTTCTGGGACTCTGGTCGACATAGATAATTGAGGAATTAAAAGCAATGCCTACTCAATCGAATTAAAATATAAACTTTTTAAAGAACTGTCAAAGCAAGCAACAGTAGGCACAGGCACACTAAATCAAGAATGAATTAAATATGTATAGTGTAACGAGTGCCATGAAACCTCTTATACACGTCCTGCATTGTTTGTTATTACAGCCCATCCTATCGCTGAAGGGTGCATTTGAGATAATACAATTGACTTACTGGTACTTATACGTGAACATTACATTTATCGTATTTGCAAGGCCTTGTGATTGGTGGAGAGTTGCAAGCCAAGTAGGAGGATTGGCTGATGAAATGCTGCTTTAGACTAGTTTCAAGAAGAAAATAGTCGAGTAATAAGAATGTGTTTAACACACACACACTTCAAATAAGAACACCCACCTTTTTTGGGGGGTGGAGGGGTTTATAGGGCGCAAACTCCCCCCGAAGGTATATGAGGGCTTTACAGAGAGAACCAGTTGCATTACAGACGGACACAATGATTTTGGTAGGCACAGGGAGATTAAGTAATATGCCCCGAATCACATGATGTTGCGGGTCCCTGCCGAGACTCGAACCCGTTTCCCCAGTAAGCAGGTCCATGGACTGGACCAATCAAATATAACTTTTCAGATTAAGCAGGTGTTTGTTGGACATTGGAGAACGGACGCTACCAAGCTCACCCGAATGAGAACATCGGTGGTAACACCACTGATGTGTTTATTGTCACACTGGAGCGCTTTGAAGTGCCATGAGGCTACACACTAGCTCTATATAAGACAACTGTAAATTAATAAATAAATGTACATTAATGCATCCCCATCATTTTTTTTTAAATAAAGTTCACACTTGCGCCCAGTAAACAACTGGCGGTAAAATGTAATTCCCTGACAAGAAAAGGTGTCCCTGGCCCACTCCATTTAATACTGGGGCATTGGGTAGGCTGAAACGCTGTTTTCTGCATGCCGGATCCCACACAATGTTTTTGCACATCTTTTCATCATTCAGTTAGCTGAAGATTTTCATTTAACCTTTGACTGTTTTTATTGCAAAACGATTGGGGAGTCCTTTAATTGCTGCGCTTGTCAAAAACACCCGTCTCTCGTCGACATTCCTGGGATATTTAGGTAACGCGAAACTTTGGTGTGATCCTGCGAGCTGGTAAAGCGTTTAATGTGAGGCCGGGCACTTTTGCAAACAAAGGAAAGCTGTCAGGCGCCGAGTTGGAGGGAAAAGGCTCTTCAGCCAGCGAGGAGCTTCACCTCGGTACAGTTAATCTCAAGAAAGGCTGCTCGGCTTTAATGTGGGGGCCTTGCAGAGACTTGCTCGCGCTATTTGGACAGGTGAACGCTCCAGCCGTGCGATTCATCTGAAACAACCATCTCCTCTCCTCTTGTTTGAAGTCTTCGAGGTGTATCAGTCGCAGCGCTGATGTCTATCTCAACAAATTGCAGATAAATGCTTTCTGTGTTGAATTAGACCAGACACGACAAGTGTTAATCTTTTCTCGTCCTCCCAAATTCCTTGAACAACACCTATGTGACCTGCTGATCTGGCAAGCAAACATGGCATCCTTTGTGGTACAAGAGGGGTTTGCTGATGTTCATGCATGCATCTAATTAACCCTAACGTGCACGGGGTAAATGTTAATTAAGGTATTACAAGCTATAGGTTTTTCTTACCCACTTCCAATAGTTCACTGCCTTTGGTGTAATGGGAATTCTTTGGACCTCATGTGCAAGGCGCTCATGTTGCCTTTTACAGCCTTGCATGTATGATATTCATGCAAATGAAGACTCATACCCAGTGCTTAATGTATCATAAAATAAGTGCCAGGGCCCTCGTAAGGAGGCCACTGCAGCTGGCACCACCCATTGCCACTGCCAGCGCCACCAAAGACAGTACCAACACAACTATTAGTCATTGCACTACTACAAGTGTGACAATTTTGACTATTCCAGGGCCCCAGAGCTATAAGAATGGCTTGGACAGCAGTTATTAGTCATTGTTAATGTATATTCAATTAATTAAAAGCTGTTGTTGTGCTCATCCCCAATTTGCAGACAGCTCCACCATGCGGCAGACTGTCTTAAGATGCAGTGCTGACAATTAAGTGTCGGTGCAGAGCACCAGTGTTATATTCCATGTACCCCAATATAGGCTCCGGTAGTCACCTAACCTTTCACCTACATTCTCCCTTATCATTACACTGTATAACAGTTCTTAGTACTGACCTTTTACATAGTCACGGTAATGTCCAGAGATGACATGGGGTTTTCTCTGAAAAGCTTAAGCCTCATTCATTATGCATGAGGATTCTTGGAATCACAGCAGGATAGCAGGCCTACCATCATCTGCATAACAACTATGTATAAGGGTCATTCCTTCCGTCATCCTAGTCTGACATGACACAGCGAGGTATATCCCCAGGGGGTATCACTTTGGGTATATATACACCATCTCTTGCTAAGGTAGTCAGAGGAGAAAAGGACTTCCATGCCGACATACTGATGCGCGACGCTTAGGTTCCTGCATGCAGACACTCCAGCTCGCAGTGGTCTGAAATCTCGTGACCAAGATGGGCTCCCACAGTCTCTCACTTCAGGTAATGGGGGTGACTTAATCCTAGAGGGATTCTTGGCTTTCACACCCACATACATGCTAGGTACATTTAGGTACATCTAGTTAGGGTCGCAACGTAGGAGTACGCATTTATTACTGTCATGTATTTCATATACTTGCCTGTTTTCATTGTTTTAGCACGATGGTAGAAATCTACCATCCTTTAACTCTGTTAGTGCTTATAATAATTTATATCTGTTACTGTCTAATGGTTGTTTCAGCACACCTATTTTACACTAGAATGATGCTGGTTCACTAAATGCTCATTGAGAGACGTCCCCACAGTTTTTTCTGTGTATCTCTCCGAGACAAAGTGAGCACAAGTGACTGAGCGACAAGTAGCACTGCTTCCACGATCCCTGATGGGACAGGGTTGTCATGTTCGATAGTTGCCAAGAAGTATTCTCTCCTTGGTAAGAGGGGTTTCTAGTGACACTGTGAGCTAGCTGGTATACAGGCTAACATACTCGGCAGGGGTGTCTAGAGTAAGCCTGACACCAATCCTACAGTGTATGTTGTTTAAACGCGCAGATCCTATATGACTTTATAGGAACTACACAACATGGTGCCACCAGTGTTGGTTTGGTACTTATTTAACAGTCAAATCTGAGTAGTTCAGTTGTGCTTTTCTCAGAGACCGCTCCTCATATTTCATCAGAGATGTCTGAAGTGGGAAGGGAACTATCCGCCACAGCTGAGTAGACTAAATTCCTATTTATTGGCTGTAGGTTATTCAAGTTTGAAGGGCAAACAGCTCCTATTGTGCCTAAAACCGTATCTCAGTTTCCTTGAAACTCTTCCGTGAAAAACTTTTCCAACAATGACTGAAGAAGATGCCACTGTGTTAGCACAATGTGCGTTAGTTGACGAAGAACTATAAGGGGAAATTAACATTTCAGAAAATGTTAGAACTTCCCTTTCCTTAAGACTAGCAGACTATGGATTAATAGTTAGGGTTGGGGCACATGAATCATACATTCCCACAAGCAGATGCACAATCAAAAACAATTCATTCTTATTCTAAAGATGAACCACCAAATTAATACTGTCCGTATGAGGGCATTGAAATTCAGTTCACCAACCAGGACCACATAAACTGGTTTAAGGCACCCTCCCCATACTAAAGACAAAGTAAGACTAGGTCCGCTCGGAAGAGACGGAGCCACTTGGCCAGTCTTAGAGGCTCACACACAGCATCCAGTAATGGACTCAATGCCAGTGGCAGACTTACGTCTAATTCATAAAGAAATAATAAAACTTTACAGAAACTTGACACAGTTCGTGATGAGAACACCCACACTTCAGCCAACAAGAGCCACACAAGTAGGACCCATTCAGGGAAATGCAACTAAAATTACGCCACAAACGCTACACGCCGTTATGGGTAAAATGACTTCTAAACGTAAACAAATGCCATTTTGGACAGCTCAGAAAAGAACACAGCTAAAGGCAGTTTTTCCACACACAAGCCCTCAAGAAAAACACAGAATGCTAACAATCTGCTTGCCAATGGGGATAGCTCTCCAGATAGAGGATTGTATCACTTAGGGTACCGTTTTTACTGCCATATATACCAGAACTCATGGTATCCCGTCATTAGCAGTAATACCAGATGTATTAAGACAAATACAGACTGAGTATGGAGCAGAACCTGCGCTGAGCTTAGAGATGAAATTGCTCGGCAATTTTGCCCAGGTATCAGCTATTATATTAGGAAATATAAAAGGGGAGGCAGCAGCAGTGGCAATACTCCAACTCTTGAGGGATTTCACTCCTTTACAACAGGATCGTGAATTACCTAAAATTATTGAAGACACCTATGCTGAGTTAGGTACAGATAGTTTGTGAGCTAGAGCAATAAAACCTCAACTCATATGTGGTCCTGAAAAGGATAACACCAAGCAAGCACCTGATTCCTCCAAGAAGAAATGGGATAATAACAACAAAAAACAAAAGAATAGATCTCAATCCAGGAGTGGGTCTCCTCAACAGGAGCCCTCCAAAGGAGGTACAACCTTAGGAATAGAGGTAATATTAAAAAACCTGACAGCTATAAGGATACTGATACACATTTCTCTTGTTACTTTGAGGGTTCACCAAGAAACTCCAAGAGAAAAGGACAGTCAGAACACAGACATGAAGAGCGTTCAAAGTCTAGAGACACGCAACGCGCTTCAAACTACACTTCTAAAAAAGAAGACAAGCCAAAATGAAAGCCTCGATTTAAAAAGAAGAAAGTAGCAGATCTCAAAGTTAGACATGCCCAGAATTTTGAGGACTCAACTTCTGAACGAGGACTGGGCTCTGACGATGCTAGACATAGCAGAGGAAGTAACAATAGCGCACCCTTATCGAATTTCTGGTGATAGTGGAGTTGAATGAGCATATCACGATGGAAACACCTGATACAAGGGTAAGTGTCCCACAAAGGTTGTATGAGATAACACTCAAAATGGAGGGGGACAAACCCAGAAAAATCAAACATCTCTTTTGGGAGAACCTGAGTTACGGCTATTACATCCTTTTAGCTGAAAAAGATTGGCCCCCAGCAATTTTTATGGATTACCCAAAGGGAGAAATGGTTATTTTACTGTCTTTTTCCTATCTCGTACCAATTTACTTAAAACACACATACGCACAGGAGTGGTTGGTAGCCCTTGCTCCAGCATTATATTGCACCATGTTGGGTGGGATGCTGAGTCAATTCACCTTATAATCCCAGTTAAAAACTAGTCCAACTCCACAGAGACAGTACCCAATAAAACAAGAAGCGAAAAAACAGGTCAGGGAGATCTTAGATCAACTTGAATACTAGGGTGTAATAGAAACTTGCACCTCCCCAATGAATAATACTTTGTTTCCCGTAATGAAACCCGATAATTCATACTGCTAGTTTCAGATTACAGACATCTGCACACATGCACTAAAACATTTGCAGTACCAAATACACACAGCGCCTCATTAATGAATAACATTTTGTGGAAAAAATTTAAAACAAAACTAGATATCTCAAATGGATTTTTCTGCCAAAATATAGTGCCTGAAAGCAGGTATTTGATAGCATTTAGCACACTAGATTCTCAGGGTCAATTTTGTCGACTCCCTCAAGGGTATAAGAATAGCCCGGGATTGTTCTCTGCTAGGGTAACAGAGTTACTTCAGAATTTGGATGAAGAGGCATTGTCCTATGTAGATGATATTTATCTGACGAATGATGATTTAAAGGATCCCTTGTCCGGGGTGAGCAACATCATTTTGGGGTTCGCCTCTGAGGGCTACAAATTTAATTTAAAAAAAATTAAAAATAGCCCACCTCAATGTCCTATTTTTGGGATATGAGCTATCAAGTGAAGGAAAAAGCCTGGCAGCTACACAACGCCCAGTGGAATAGTGCCATGAGAGGGATGGGGAGGGTGGGGGAGTTATGTTCGGAACGTTCCTAAATAACAAAATGAAAATGATTGTCTACTACTGTCACGATGATATCACATATGTACTATATATGTAAAATGAGAATATACTGCGCTGTTGATTAAGAACTGACATTATCCTGTTAATAAAGAAATTTTCAAAAGAAAAAGCCTGGCAGCTAACCTTTTAGAAAACTGTGCGCTGCTTCCTAAATCTTTGAAGAACTTACAATCCATATTGGTATTTTTAAACTTTGGCAGAACATACATTTTGGATTACGCAGGAAAAGTAAAACCTTTCTTGACTTAATCAGAACTGATTTTTCAATTAGGCATTGAACACAGGAACACACAGATATCCTTCATTCCCTACAAGCTGTCATGAAAGCTTCCAAACACTTGCAGACACATGTAAATGTCCGCAACTTGGTGATCCGTGTTATAGCCGGTCAATCTGGGTACACCTACCTAACCTTCAATGAAGGAGAAACAGTACCCGTAGCATACAAATCTCACTTGTACATAAATGCTGAAATATTCTTTGCTTCTATAGAAAAAATACTGACAGCAGTACAGACCGCTGTAGTAAGAGAAAGAGCACTGACTCAGGGGAAACAAATAACTGTCTTAACTCCAGTACCAGCCTAAGTAGCTGCTGCAAAGGCAGGCATTCCACATGCTAAAGCCTCACATCCGAGATGGATACAATGGGTTAATTCTCTCACTGCAACAGATGTAGAGTACTGGTGTAGGAAGGTAGATCCCTGACTATGGTTGCCCCCAACTTTTTGCCTGGTGTTTTGCTGGTTTTCTGACTTAGTTGACCTGAGGCCCTGCTATTCAGGACCTCAGGCCCACTGCTCTCTCTGTAAAATGGATTCCATGTACCTTAGGTACATATCTAAATTGGATACTGAGCCACCTTATCAGTCCCTGTACAGTGTACCTTAGGTACCCAGGGCATAGGTGTACCCAGGGCCTACCAGGGGCTGCAGCATGTATTATGCCACCCCTGGCTGGCCATCCAAATCTGACACAACTGGCTGCACGACAGCTGGGGCAAGGTGGTGTACTCACCCTTTGCTGTAGATATAGTATACCTATATCTAACCCTAAAATGGACACACAGATCTCCTATCAGTCACTCCTATGGCAGGCCTTAACAATCCTGAAGGCAGAGTGCTTGGAATCGTGTGAGATGGTGCTCTGGCATGAGCTGAGCCTATCTGCGGCTTTCGGGATCCATCCCTTGGCCGTTTCCATGATATCGCATACCATATACTCTTAAGTGCATTATAATCCTCGCGGTTATATGCCAACTCTGGTATCGCTTTATCAAAACATGTCGAGTAAGGTGTCATACGAATTGGAATACTAACCTCTCGCCAATTCTGGCGACGGGGTTAGCATTCCACCCTTCTAGAGGGACACGACATGTATGTAACCCCTAACCCCGGTTAAAGTCAAACAGAGCCTCAGCTCCACAAAATGGATGCTGCCACCTCGACACAAGTCTGCCCTCCTGCTGCTGGGAGTCCTCCCAGAGCAGGAGATAAGGACAAAGGGTTTCCTGCCAGGGGCGGTGCCAGCACCGTCCCAGACAGGGTTTTGTGTATTGTAGGTAGGCAGGGCTTTAGAGGAAGGTGACTGCACGTGGCACCCCGGTGCTCACTGTGCATAGGCTGGCTGGAACCAGTTCCAGGGTCACTCCAGACCCTGTGCTGGGGAAAAGCCCGCCAAGGAAGTGGGTGTAACCACCCCCCTCCTAGTCCCACCCCTAGGGCAGGACTTAGTCGCGTGCCAGCCCCTTTTTACAGGATAAAGGTAGGAACTGGCCCCCTTCCAAATCAGATCATCTTTGAATCCTGAAACTACTTTCCACGAAAGGAACTCAAGACTTCTTCCTAAGATTTCTCCCTTGTGACTAAGGAGTAGTCACCCTGCATCCGCAGGCACCATCTAAAGAACACTGCGGTCTGCTGCAAGTCCTTCCTCCGGAATCCGACTGCCCAGCTCGACGAGAACCGGCTTCCCTGGCACCTCTGACCTCTACCTACATCATCAGTCACGCTGAGATTCGTGGGTGTGACGAGACCTCGAGGGACCGGCCATCTTCAAGACTGCACGACTTCTTTCCAGCAAGCCCGCCGAGTGAATTCCTGGTGAGTGCTTTGGGGTCCGAGAAGCCCCCACCCTGAGCAGCTCCAGCACCGAAGTGCAGCCCCCCAGCATCTCCACGATCTGCGTGGGGCCCTTCTGCTTTTTGCTGCTCACCGCGTTGTTTGGCTACTAGCCCGCTGGCTTGTGGCCTTCCTGACGACGCCCGACGACATTTCTGCTGCTGGTCTGGCTGCTCCAGACTGGCCCTTGCTTCCCTCCATCGGAGAAGTACCCTGGACCCTCCTGGTCCGCCCAAGACGCCATTTTAGGTCCACCGCGTGGGCCTTGCATTTGCCAAGACTTGTTGCCCAATCCTGGGTCCAGCGACGTCGACAGCAAGAACCTTCGTGGGACAGCTCGCACCTCCATCCTGGTTGCCGACGACGCCTCCTGGTCCGAGAGACTGCAGAGCCCAGCAGCGCCCACTCACCTGACTGCGGTGACTTCGCCCGGTGCCATCCTGGTGCCCACTTAATCACTGGCTAGTGATTCAAGAACTTGGTCCCCTCTGCTTTCAGGTTTCCTTCTTCCTTGATCCAGGCTTGGATCCATCGAACTTTTCTTCACTGGTCGCCTGCCAGCAACTTCTTCCTTCCAGGCTCCTGGTCCGGCAACGAGATCCCCGACGTCTTTTCAGACCTATGCAGCTGCAGCCCCTGGGCTAGGTAACTTCGGCACTCCGGTGTCCCAGCATAGCCTCACTATCCAAGGGTCAGGATCCACTGTCGTTTTCTCCCTACCAGGTCGGGTTCGCCCGTGAACACTAACTTTGTGAATTCTAGCTTCCATAGACTTTGTCCCGCATCCCGCGTGAGAGTGCACACTCTGCACCCGAGTCCCCTGGGCCTCCTAGTAGTAATCTAACGATTCCCTGGTCCAGTCCTAGCGATTCCAAAGCCTATTAGAACTGTTACTTACCTGCTAGTAATTCGCATTCCACTTTTAGAGTATATGGTTTTTCGTGCCCCTCGGGCATTTGTGTATAACGTGCTAACTTAAGTATTTTCGTAAGAGTTTTGTTGTGTGCTTAGCTCCCTGTCTCATAAAGAGCCAGGGTAGTCTTGTTATAAATAAATACACTGTTTATTTTCATAACAACTTGTGTGGTGTCCTTTCACTGGGTGTTCAAGGGGTAATGTGATGGTAAAACAGCTGGCTTAACACGCCCTCTAGAGTCTTAGCCTTAGACTGCTCGTATCCACGCTACTAGGATAGCTGGTCTATAAGGTTGACTTACAACCAATCATCAATAAGGGTTGTTTGGACTGATATATAGTGATCACTAGAATAGTGAACACTGCACATCAGGCCAACTTCTCACATTGGTGAGCAGCGGTTGGGATTTGAGCTTGCTGTTGTTTTACCACACATGCCCTAAGAATATCTTGTGAAAGATCACATAAGTACTAAAGGTACATATAACTTAGCTTAGAATACTCTGAGTTCTACTGAACCAGCTGTTGTAGCTCCTAGGGCCTAGCACACCCTAAACTACAACTCTAGCAAGGGATCAGTAGGCAAACATATAGTGTAGGTAAGTGCACCACTTACACCTCACTAGAAAAGCATGTCTACCCAGGGAGATTCTACTGAGACTCCCCTGGTCAGTGTTGACCCTCCACAGGTCACTTCAAGATATGCAGCTCTCAGTTTCCAGGAGATGAGACAAGTCTGTACCTCCAGGAAACTGAAGCAGGGGTCTAACCCCACCATTCCATTTCTGATAGGTCTCTTAGAGACATATGATGCCAGAAAGATTTCTCAGTTACATGAGAACATGCCAGCCTTAGAGGGAACCTCTGGTGATCCAGACCTCCCCAACACTGCTACAGCAGTTGAGGAGGAGGATCAAGAGGAACTCTCTGGGGATGAGGTAGACAAAGGTCTTGAGGTAGTCAGAAGGCTAACCAGGGCCAACTTAGACTTGCTTGGGCTAGGATCTGGGGGACCCCCAGTACTGACCCTAAGTAGGCCTAACCTTGGAGTTAGGAGAGATAGATCTCTTTCTAGGGACTCCATTAGATCTCTGCACTCTAATGCCTCTTCTCAGGGGAGAAGGAATCCTCCACAGAGGAGATTTACTTCCCCTCAGAGAAGGGAGCATGAAGCTAGAATGAGACAAGCTGAACTGAGGATTGAAAGGGAAGAAATTGCCCTGGCCAAAGAGAAGCTTGCCCTGGCAAGAGAGCAGCAGATGAGTGGGTTAGCTCCCACTGGTGGCAGCAATCTCCCAAGAGATAGAGAGAAGGGTTTAGATACTAAACACCTGACTAAAATAGTGCCCCCCTTTAAGCAAGGGGATGACATCCAGAAATGGATGGCTGCTCTGGAGAGGGCCTGCACTGTGCAGTGCATTCCCCAGAGTCAGTGGGCAGCTATACTGTGGCTCTCCTTTGATGGTAAAGGTAGAGATAAGCTCCTCACTACAAGAGTGGAGGATGCTAATGATTACCAGGTCCTGAAAAATGCACTGGTTGATGGGTTTGGCTTAACCACTGAGCAGTACAGGTTGCTGTTCAGAGACACCCAGAAAACTCAGTCTCAGGACTGGTCTGACTTTGTTGATTGTGCCACTAAGGCTTTGGAAGGCTGGCTACTGGGTAGTAAGGTTACTGATTTCAAAGGATTGTATAATCTAATTATGAGAGAGCAAGTCTTAAATAATTGTCAGAACCAGTTATTACACCAGCACCTGGTAGACTCTGATCTGACCTCTCCACAAGAATTGGGTAAGAGGGCAGACAAATGGGTCAGAACCAGGATTAGGCCCAAGAACCAAGGTGGTGACCAGAAAAAGGAATCAACCAAGCCTCAAGAGAAGGGTGGGAATAAATCTACAGATCAAACCACATCAGGGCCCCAAAAATCCTCTGAGGGGGGTGGGTCCCAGAATCCTTCCAACAACCAGAAGAAACCTTATTGTTATCCCTGTAAACAGGTGGGTCATTTAAAAACTGACAGCAGTTGCCCCAAGAATAACAATAAGGAAAACATACCCCCAAGTAACATTCCCAAACCTCCTGTTACTACTAGTAGTAATCCCCCAGGTGGTGGGGGTGCCCCCAAGAATTTGGGTGCATTTACTTTGGGAGTTCCTGGGGACTCTGGCCTAACCAGGTCCCCAAACTTAGATACTCTTGTCTGTGAGACTGGCATGGGGTTTGCCAACTTCACAACTTGTCCCAACACTTTGGGCAAGTACAGACAGGAGCCCCTCATCAATGGAATGAAAGTTGAGGCCTATAGAGATACAGGGGCTAGCATCACCATGGTGACTGAGAGTCTAGTCCCCTCAAGGCAACTTTTACCTGGTGCCACATACCAGGTGACCAACATTGATGGAGTGAAGAAAACTCATCCCATGGCAGTAGTAAATCTCAGCTGGGGAAGTGTCACTGGCCACAAGAGAGTGGCAGTGTCACCAAACTTGCCTGTAGATTGCCTACTGGGGAATGATTTAGAGCTCTCAGCCTGGGCTGAAGTTGAGCAAGAAACCCATTCTAAAATGGTAAACACCCATGGTAAGGTTAGTGGGGCAGTGATAGCCACAGCCCCAGTCCAAGATGTCCTCCCTGAACAGGTCAGGAGGGTTGTGCCAGTCACAACCCAATCTCAGACAACTTCCTTCCCAGAACAGGTTGTCAAGGCTGTCATGGTAACAGCCCACACCCAAACTGAGCCCCCTCCTGAAAAGGTTGGGAGAGTTGTGATGGCCACAGCTCCAACTCAGACAGATGATAGTGTTGTGAAGCCTGAAACTATGGATCACTCCACTCAGACAGAGAGCATTGAGGAGGAAGAGAAATCTCCCTCCCACCAGACTTTAGGAACAGATCAGCCTCCTCAGGGAACTGATCTGACCCCTTGTGAAGCAACTGCCACAGAGGTAGTCAGGCCTAGCCTGGCAGAGCCCCTGATGTCAGTGGACTCTTCCAAGGTGGGACCCAGTCTGGAGCAGGTAACCTGCCCCTCTCTACCCTGCCTCAGTCAGCCCAGGGCTGTAGAGGTCAGGGAGGCCAGTGTTGGACCCCAAGGGGCCCCCTGTCCAAAAGAATTTCCCAATCAGCAGATTAAGGGCACTGAAGCTAGTAGACCTAGCCAAGTGAAAATAAGACACACTCCTGAGGGATCCCCCTTAAAATTAGTTAGGGACCTCCCACAGATGGACACTGTTGGGCACAGCCAAACTTGGGACCTGAGGGCCCCAGACCTGAACTGTCCCTCCAGTAAGCCAAACAGAGGGACCCAACCTCCAGCTGTAGGTAGCCAGAGGTTGACCCTGAGAGCCCAAAACAACTCAGTCTTGGAAAGAAAGGCCTCTATGGTGGATAATGATTGGAGGAAGCTGAGCCCAAAGTTAGTGGAGCCTCACTTCAGTACTCCATTTCAGCACCAGCCTTTTTCTTTGACAAAACACACCACAGGTAGAGATTCCCTATGGTGGAGACCCTCAGACACCCTTAGGGTGAGGGATTGCTTAGTGGACCATGACATAGGGGGTAACCATGCCAGTGCTGGTACTTCCTTAAATGGCCACTTAGGCAATATAGGCTTACCTGGACAAGGATAGCCTTATCTCCTTTCGTTTGGGGGGGGGGGTTATGTAGGAAGGTAGATCCCTGACTATGGTTGCCCCCAACTTTTTGCCTGGTGTTTTGCTGGTTTTCTGACTTAGTTGACCTGAGGCCCTGCTATTCAGGACCTCAGGCCCACTGCTCTCTCTGTAAAATGGATTCCATGTACCTTAGGTACATATCTAAATTGGATACTGAGCCACCTTATCAGTCCCTGTACAGTGTACCTTAGGTACCCAGGGCATAGGTGTACCCAGGGCCTACCAGGGGCTGCAGCATGTATTATGCCACCCCTGGCTGGCCATCCAAATCTGACACAACTGGCTGCACGACAGCTGGGGCAAGGTGGTGTACTCACCCTTTGCTGTAGATATAGTATACCTATATCTAACCCTAAAATGGACACACAGATCTCCTATCAGTCACTCCTATGGCAGGCCTTAACAATCCTGAAGGCAGAGTGCTTAGAATCGTGTGAGATGGTGCTCTGGCATGAGCTGAGCCTATCTGCGGCTTTCGGGATCCATCCCTTGGCCGTTTCCATGATATCGCATACCATATACTCTTAAGTGCATTATAATCCTCGCGGTTATATGCCAACTCTGGTATCGCTTTATCAAAACATGTCGAGTAAGGTGTCATACGAATTGGAATACTAACCCCTCGCCAATTCTGGCGACGGGGTTAGCATTCCACCCTTCTAGAGGGACACGACATGTATGTAACCCCTAACCCCGGTTAAAGTCAAACAGAGCCTCAGCTCCACAAAATGGATGCTGCCACCGAGACACAAGTCTGCCCTCCTGCTGCTGGGAGTCCTCCCAGAGCAGGAGATAAGGACAAAGGGTTTCCTGCCAGGGGCGGTGCCAGCACCGTCCCAGACAGGGTTTTGTGTATTGTAGGTAGGCAGGGCTTTAGAGGAAGGTGACTGCACGTGGCACCCCGGTGCTCACTGTGCATAGGCTGGCTGGAACCAGTTCCAGGGTCACTCCAGACCCTGTGCTGGGGAAAAGCCCGCCAAGGAAGTGGGTGTAACCACCCCCCTCCTAGTCCCACCCCTAGGGCAGGACATAGTCGCGTGCCAGCCCCTTTTTACAGGATAAAGGTAGGAACTGGCCCCCTTCCAAATCAGATCATCTTTGAATCCTGAAACTACTTTCCACGGAAGAAAAGTAAAACCTTTCTTGACTTAATCAGAACTGATTTTTCAATTAGGCATTGAACACAGGAACACACAGATATCCTTCATTCCCTACAAGCTGTCATGAAAGCTTCCAAACACTTGCAGACACATGTAAATGTCCGCAACTTGGTGATCCGTGTTATAGCCGGTCAATCTGGGTACACCTACCTAACCTTCAATGAAGGAGAAACAGTACCCGTAGCATACAAATCTCACTTGTACATAAATGCTGAAATATTCTTTGCTTCTATAGAAAAAATACTGACAGCAGTACAGACCGCTGTAGTAAGAGAAAGAGCACTGACTCAGGGGAAACAAATAACTGTCTTAACTCCAGTACCAGCCTAAGTAGCTGCTGCAAAGGCAGGCATTCCACATGCTAAAGCCTCACATCCGAGATGGATACAATGGGTTAATTCTCTCACTGCAACAGATGTAGAGTACTGGTATGACGCTAGTCTAAAATCACAAGCATTCTTGCAATACGGACAGGACTATCCTCTCCCGAATGAAATAATGCCTCTAGATCAATGTGAATACATTATTTACACTGACTTATTTGCTCACCCCACCATAGGAAGTAAACAACAATACAGCGCCGCTTGAGTGACTGGAAAAGAACCTATGCAGGATGGCAAGTTCCATCCTAGCAGTTCGAAGACACAGTCTCTAGGAGATTGTACGGCTCAGCTAGCAGAATTAAAAGCCTTATTACTGGCACTAATAAATACGGATCGATAATTCCCCACACTGATACTGTGCGATTCTTTTTACTGTCCAGTCATACAATGAATATCTTCCCTACTGGGGTCAACATGGGTTTAAAGACTCAAAAGGTGGCACAATTAAGCATAAAATGCTGTCAGAACAGGTAGCTGAGTTGAAAAACTAACTACCAAGAGCTCACGTGATACACATGCTGAGTCATCAACGTGATGGCGTTCTCGTTGAAGGGAATTCATTGACCGATGAAGCTGCAAAAGGGGCAGTATGAACTGCTGCCGAAGCTGCAATCACTCGTTCAAAAACGAGAATAGACGGACAGATAACTGTAGCTGTCATTGCTTCACGCAAAAACAGCACAGCCTTACCAAAAGGTTTTCCACTCAAATACTCCTACAAGTTAGATGCAAACAACATTCCATATGCTCAAATTCCAGGACTGTTGATAGAATAATACCAAATATGGATTAAAGATTAGGTTTAATTCAGCTGCACAGGTTGTTCTAGCTGTAGGTTCTGCACACGCAGGGATTACAGCAACAGTTTCATTATTGAAACAGCGCTATTGGTGGCCTGGTTTAACTAAACAAACAACACTTATTTACTTATAGAGTGACATCTGTCTGCAGATGAAGGGCTCCACCGTGGTGCGTCCAGGGAAGACACCTTTACTAATATCAGACAGGCCACTCACGTGTGTCTATCCGGACCACTGTGGCCCCCTCATTTGGATGGGGCTTGTAAATATATCTTGGTGGCAGTGAATTCATGCTCAAGATTCCTATGGGTATGGCCTCAGCGCTTGGCTGATGCTCAAACTGTTATAAAAGATTTTGGAGTCTTCATAGTGATATATGCAGTTGGCACATTACATTCTGACCGTGACCCCGCGTTTAGCTCTAGGGCTGACAAAGAAGACATGGAAGATTTGGGTGTAGCATTGCGGTACTCCTCTCCATACCACCCGAGGGAAATTCGGTCATGGAGAGGAAAAAAACGTGACTTAAAGCAGTCTTTAACAGCAAGAGTATTAGGTTCAGGTGGTAGTTGGGTCAATCACCTATATGGAGTACAGCATGCTCTCTAACATGCCAAGAAGTTCTCTAGGGGATGTCACTCCTTATGAGGTCCTATTTGGGACGAGAATATGGGTACCTGATCTCGATTGTGAAAGCATAGTGGAGGATGAAAAACCATTTGACATCAAATAACATGTTGCTTTTTACAGGATCTGAACGAATCCAGAGCACTACTAAGCAACATGAAAGTAAACGCACCACCACTGGGAAAGTCAAATCAGTCATGGCAAGATCTGTCTGGATCCCAAAAGTCGTGGATCTGGTCAGAGAAAGATCGAGGACAAGAAACAATTTGGGCCATCATACAGAAAGCCTGTACCTGTCCTGGCTGTCGAAGGTACAAGAACAGGACTTCTTCCGCCTCTTGCCGTAAAAAAGGAAAAGAGATTCATATCCATTGTTCTGATCAAATCACATTATGTGGCCGATAGTGAATGGTAGGCCACGTGGGCTCCTGGGTAGCCAACACTCTCCTCTCACTGACATACAGGAAGTTCAGACAGAAAGACTCATAACGTTCGAAGAGTCACCAAAACAACATGAACGAATTTCCAACAATGAAATGGAACTCGTTCCTCTTGAAACAGAACTTCAAAACAAAGATGAAAGACAAATTTCAATTTGGCCTTCAACCGATGTCTACATCAATGTGCATCGACAAGAGGCATCTCCCAGTTCAACACAACCTGCTGAGCTACCAAAGATAGATTGCACTGCATCTGGCTACTTCATCAATTTTGATCCCAACAAACTTGAGACACTGCCAGCTCCAGTTATCCATAAGCAACAAATTTGTGAGTTCTACACTTTTCTGAAAAGCACTTACTTAGTATCACCTTAGCTCTAGCTCTGGATCATAACTGGAATGTTATTTGTTCGGGATTGGCCTAGTAACTGTATTTTGCTTACTCATAAATGGAAAACATCTCCCAGAACGCTCTGCAGTATCAAATGAGATCTTGGTCCTGAAACCACATACATCATCTAATTGTGAATAAAGAGACTTTTTTCCGTAAACATTACAGCTGTTCCAATTCCAGATGGTATAGTTTGGGACAAAGTTGATTATGATGCATTTGGCCCTGCTGAACTTTTGAAAATGCCACATTTATTTGAAATTTCTTTAAAAGATATCATTACCGAAAGTACATTTTCCGATGATTGGCATTTTAAAACTGTAAAAAATATGTTGTCTGATTTAGAACAACCCGCTGCATATTCTAACATTGAAATGTTAGAGGAAACATTTGACTTTGATAGCATGTACTGTTCCCAGCATTATGGTCATCACTTCTTGCACAAATCTAGTATGCCAATAAATGTTTTTACATACGACCAGTGGAAGCATTGCAACACCATCAAAAGGTAGTTCAAAAACCTTTGCACAGAAATTTTCATATTTTTCAGGGTTTAACACTTCTGACCCGACCTCATATTACTATAAGGTTGCACCTACACCTGCACAGAAAAATATGCTGACTAACACCAAACAGATTTACTCTGCATCCTTTATTTCCCAACTGTCTGAACAGGTTTTTTGCTTATGGAAAGACACTATAGGCACAAAATCAGGCTGGGGTTCTAAGGATTGCCAAGTTCAGGGAACAGAAACACTTTTTAGAGTATGCCTCATCCCACAGCAGATCATCTTTTTGAATGACACAGTGCACCAGACTTCTTGTCTTGGACTTACCAAGGACAAGGATTTGAACACACTAGAATTTCCCACACGTTCACATATCAATTTCACATCACGCGGAGGGAATACAGTAAATGACATCACATAGTGCAATACATCAGACGGCAATTGGAAGGGGTGGTTAGTTTGGCTCACTGACACAAATATATGTTAACCAAGATTCAGAGGTACAACCCAAGGGTTTAATATCAATAGGCCAGACCCACAATATGTACAAAGAGAACATCCAGGGGTAGTGACATCAAACAGTGTTGGAAAGTTGTGCCTCGATTGGCTAAAAGCCTTGACACTGCCCCAGGTGAAACACCACATATCCTTGCTCACAGATGAGGTGGATCTAAGGGATGTTTTATAAGGTCCCAAAAGCCACGTCAGAAACGTTTCTATTATGCTGTCTGTAATGAAATCTGGAAAATCCCTCAACAAGAAGTTGCAGAGAGAGTTCGTGAAATAAATCGAATTAACCTAGAAAAGGCATTAGCTGTAGTTGACAAAGGTATGACTACATTAACATCCAGGATTTATTCACTGGGCAACATTGTATCTTATGCCATTAATATACTAGGACAGGACTTGTCCATACTATAACACTGATAATCTCAACTATGTTCTAATATGTTATTAAGCTGGACGCTGCAATCATTGCGCTCTGGTTATGTGCATTGGCAATTTATCAACAGTACCTCTCTATTTTCAGCATACAATCTCACTGAAAAGCAAATAATAATGGCACAAAGGGGAGCAAAATATACAATGCTGCATATTAAAAAAACTGGAAAAGTTTCCTTTTACTGTGGCAGAATCACTATTCACAGAATGGTTAATCCATGGGTATATAACACTACCGGTCACAACTTTCCAGTTTCAGTATTGCCTAGAACAACAACAGGCAGGAAGATATGAAGCAATGGGTAGGGAATTCATCAAGGAGTCTTGGGAATTGCCGTACAGATTTCAATGCAGAAATGGGGTCACTGAAGTATTTCTTAGTGATACCAACTGCGAGAGCTCTCTCATATGCCAGGATATAATGCTTCACTGGGCTAGTAATGGTTCAGTTGCAAACTTATCCTGTCACTTGAAAGGGACCCGAGCTGCCGTTATGAATCCGGTATTCAAGTTACTTTCAAAAGGGAGTTAATCAATGCTGAATGATAAAGGTTGTTGTGGGTTGCTCCCAGACATCGCATATCTTGACACTTTAGACTCGAGAGTTGCTTGTAGAAGGCAAGTATTGTTTCCACCGACCCACACAGTTGGGGAGGAGCCGTTATGGCCTTCGCTGAAAGTTTCCTTTATACGGTTTATCCTCTGAGCTGAATGAAAGCCATGCTTTTACAGAAAACCATGCCCTTAACCTCCACCCAAGAGACTTTTGATCTCTAGGTCGCAAAGTCCTCCGCTGAGATACTGGCACTAGTACGAACAAACTGCCCTTTCAATTTCACAGAAATGGTACAACGTATCTTTAACATGTCTGATATGCCGGGTATGGTACACCTACTTAAGACCATAGGTTCCGGACTGTTAAGCACCTTTCAGACCGTCTTCAGAGTGATTCCAAACTTCATACACTCCCTATTCGGAAGCATTTTTGGAGGACTTCTACTGATCCTGCTCCTAATAGCAGGAATCCTTATTGTAATTTTTCTGCTACGCTATGGATATCCCAGTCACCAAGGACATGGAAAAAACACACCTGGAGTGCAGATACCGTGATCGCCTAGTACTCCATCTGGGCACACCTTGACTTTCCGAACTAAGCGAGTCTTGGTTCCTGTCATTTAGACCAGTCTGGATACACTGTGTTCTGCCTGTCCTCCGATGCCTGTTCTGCGGACAAGAATGCGCGTTGGATCTCTGTCTAACACTTCCATTGTTTGCGCCACCCGACGTGGATGCTTTACTGGACCCAATAGCGGCTCATGTACTACTGTATCCTCAGCATATTGCCATGTTGATGTCTGCATTCTTAGAGCCACCAAAGGATGCTTCAGCTCCTGTTGGAACAGATACTGTCTCCTCTACAAACACTCAGGCCTTGGATGTCACACAGGCATAACCAGCATCGGCTGTGGGTAATACAAAAGATCATCTGTGCTCGATTGACCTGAACTGTGAGGTGTTGCAGGGATCGTTGTCTGCAATGGCAAGCAACAGTGATGTTGTGTCTCCCAGCCGGGACACAAACATTTGGCTCATCGTGTGCTGGGAAAAAATTCCGACTTTTTCAAAACAACCAAATTAGGATTTTTTTTATAAATAGACACTTTTTCACGCTGAACTGCATGGTTTTCCGATACTTTTAGTTGTTTGAACTATATTTACGAATATATTTCAGTAAGACTTCTACTGCTTAAGATACAATTTTAGCATTTAAAAAAAATAATTAATTTTTATGCACTATTTTGTGGACTAATTTGTTGTTTGCATGCAATGTCTAGAAGTACATTAAAATTATATTATGTCGTCCAGTCAGATGAGGAGTGGGTGTTATGTTTCATATAGGTACCCCAATATAGGCTCCGGCAGCAACATAACCTTTCACATATATTTTCCTCTGCCATTACACTACATAACGGTTCTTGGGACTAACCTTTTACCTAGTTATGGTACTGCTAACAGGACGTGGGGTTTTCTCCAAAACACTAGCCTCATTCATTATGAATGAGGATTTTTGGAATCTCAGTAGGACTACCATTCCCTGCATAATAACTATGTATAAGGGTCATTCCTTCCGTCATCCTAGTCCGACATGACACAGCAAGGTAGATCTCCTGAAGGTACATCTTTGGGTATATAAACACCATATCTTTACTGAGACAGGGAGAGGAGAAAAAATACTTCCATGCTGACACTTTGACGCAAGACTCTGAGGCTCCTGCATGCAGACACTCCAGCTCGCAGTGGTCTGACATTCCTCATGGGGTGTCCATCTCGAGACCAAGACAAGGTCTCACAGTCTCTCACTTCAGGTGATGGGGTTGACTTTATCCTAGAGGTATTCTTAGCTCTACACCTACATACATGCTAGGTACACTTAGGTACATCTAGCTAGGGTTGCATCGTAGGAGTACGCATTATTATTGTCATGTATTTATATAACTGCCTGTAATCATTGTTTTAGCACTATGGTAGTAATCTACCATCCTTTTACTCTGTTGGTGCTTATAATCATTTATATCTGGTCTTGTCTTATGGTTGTTTAAGCACACCTATTTTACACTAGAATGACACTGATTCAAAAAATACTTATTGGAAACGTCCTCACCGTTTATTCTGTGTATCTCTCTGAAACAAAGTGAGCACGAGTGTCTGAGTGAAAAGTATTGCACTGTTTCCACGATCCCTGTTGAGACAGAGTTGTCATGTTCGATAGCTGCCATGAACTATTCTCTCCTTGGTAAGAGGGGTTCTAGTGGCACTGTAAGCTAGCTGGTATACAGGCGAACATACACGGTGGGGGTGTCTGGAATCAGTCCGGACACCAATCCCACAGTCAATATTGTCTAAACACGCAGATCCTGTATAGGTTTATAGAAACTACACGGCAGTTGAGGACAGGATTACGTTAAAAAAACAGGCTGGACCTATCAGCTTAGTAACTTTATTACTTGTGGTGAGCTACCATTTACCCCAATAAACAATTCACTTTCTTACAACAGGTTTTAAATCATCTTTGAGTTTCATGATAACTTGCCAAAAGAAGCACTACAAGATTTCATGTACAATCCTGGACAAAATAGTCAACAGGAGAATATTACCAAACTTGCTACATATGGAGCAATAAGATAAGTCTGCCAACCGAATGCCCTGTGACACCTGTGGGGTTTTCACAGCATCTGGGTAGCTAACAACAGGGAAATAGCTTATGGAATGTCTCTCTGTAAGTAGTAATACAACAAAACTGCCAATAGCATTCGGTTAGAGATTAATACTACCCTGGATTGAGCCAATACATAAATGGCAATTTCTCATGCCACTGGTTAAAGAAAGACAATGGTTTAAAGCGGGTGGATCCAAAGCCCACTCTATGTGTATATTGCTAGCAATGGATCTGTTTTACTACCACACTGTCAACACTTAGACCTAACAAGCATTTGCAATGCAATAGGTCTCGCAGTTGTTAGAGTTTGAGCCATTGGCATTGTAAATGGCAATGCTTTTTATTTATGTGTTGCTTTTTAAAACAAATAAAAGGCATTGTCATTTACAATGCCAATTGGTTAAACTCTCGCAAATGCGAGACATATTGCATTGCAAATGCTTGTTACACATGGAAATACTCTCTGGGCAAAAATATCACCTCATTAGTACCAGTCTAGCAACCAAATATATAAATAAGCATCTAAAGATGACCAGATAACGTCTGTAAAGGGTCTTCCAAAGCGTGTGAACATATATCACCAAGTTTTCAGTAAGCTTTGATCCTTTTGAGTTACAAACAATTTATCTACAGATTATGCGCTAGATCAAGGATAATTATGCAAAATAAAGCAAAAGCAGCAAACACAGGATCGCATAATTCTAGTGGCCCTCCCCTTGACCTACTATTATATTTGAATTCCAACTTTTTGGTGGTCAAACTTGACCCTCTCCATACCTGTCCACTGGGTGCAACGTGATGAATCTATTGTGACCCCCCAGCCCCTACTCTCTCTGCTGCCAAAACATACTTTTGGAGACAGTTCCATTTAAAGATGCTGGAGTGTTTCTAAGGATGGTGAAGTGGATCTAAGGACAGTGGAGTGGCTCTAAGCGACGCATGATTTATTTGGGTTTTTTGGGTAGTCACTGGTAGATTAGGTGATTTGCCCAGAATCACAGGATGTGGAGGCAACCCCGAGGATCGAACCTTGGTTATCAGCACCAAAGTAAATATGAAAAAAGGGACAAAAATCCAGTCATGCTGGTGCAAAGTCGCTATTGTTGGACTTTTTTTTAAAGCTTGCCCAAGTTACACCCGATGTGGAGCAATACACAGATGCACGCATTAGAAACTATCATCATCAAGGAAATGTAAGTAAACAAATAATGTTTCTGTTGATTTGAACGTGCAAAGCAATCTTGCGCATACCAAGCATTCGCCAGCTTTGCAAGGTGCAGAACAGAGCATAAGGGCTGACTCCGAGAGGACACCATGGCAACATTAACAAGCTAACACTACCGCTGTACACAGCGAAGGTAATGTAACACTACCGCGCCGCTCTACACCTACCCTTGTTGATCCCTACTTAAGCGTTCAACTGAGGCCATTTGTATTTTTGCGTCCACGGTCCGGCCACTTCCATCATGCTTTCACTGAATAGATGTTTTATTTTAGGTTGCCATAAAAGATGAAGCAGAAGAATGGAAACCATACATACCACCTGAGAAGGCCATACATACCACCTGGGGAGGAGGGGAGAAGGCCATGCATACCACCTGGGAAGCAGGGGAGAATGGATCATCGATCTTGGAAGCTCTCACTCTTATTGACACATGGGGTACAACACAAAGCTCGTACCTGTGTCAAAAGTGCCAGAGCCCCAGCATACTATGCTGACGCGAGAGAGCTGAAGTGCAAATGGGAACAGAAAATGGAAACAAAGCTGAGCAATAAACAATAGGACCGCATATTAAAGCATGCGAAAACGGTCAGCAGGAACCGCCTTTTCAAATATACACAACGTAATTACACATATTGCACATATCTATCTCAGGCTCGACTAGCTAAAATATATCTGGGAATGCCATTGAAATGCCCTTGATGCTAAATAAATGCAGCTGACCTCTTTAACGTGGTATATGGGATTGCCCCCATATACACACCTACTGGACCACCCTTGTAGATACACTAACAGACCAGACAGGCCAACAGCTACCACTAACAATGGCAACATGAATACTGGGACAATTTCCCAAGCCAATGAAAGCCAAACATCCACATTTTTGGACCTGGTCTTACTACTGGGGAAACCGTCGGCGGCAGTGAAGGTGCCTAGGAGAGGCTCAAGTGGCATCGCAAAAGGGAAAGCTTTCCTCGGGGCAGGTAAACAAAGCTGCAGAAGAGAAGTGCGCACATGCTGCTGCTGTTACTGGGACGATTGCCCAAGCCAATGAAAGCCAAACGTCCACGTTTTTGGACGTGGTCTTACTACTGGGGAAACCGTCAGTGGCAGTGAAGGTGCCTGCGAGAGGCTCACGCGGCATCGCGAATGTGAAAGCTTTCCTCTAGGCAAGAAAACAAAGCCGCAGAAGAGAAGTGCGCACATGCTGCTGCTGTTAACCTGCTGCTTGCGGGTGTCTCCGCTCCAGATACCGTCAGGGGCAGTGAAGGTGCCTGCAAGAAAAAATATGTTGTCTGATTTAGAACAACCCGCTGCATATTCTAACATTGAAATGTTAGAGGAAACATTTGACTTTGATAGCATGTACTGTTCCCAGCATTATGGTCATCACTTCTTGCACAAATCTAGTATGCCAATAAATGTTTTTACATACGACCAGTGGAAGCATTGCAACACCATCAAAAGGTAGTTCAAAAACCTTTGCACAGAAATTTTCATATTTTTCAGGGTTTAACACTTCTGACCCGACCTCATATTACTATAAGGTTGCACCTACACCTGCACAGAAAAATATGCTGACTAACACCATACAGATTTACTCTGCATCCTTTATTTCCCAACTGTCTGAACAGGTTTTTTGCTTATGGAAAGACACTATAGGCACAAAATCAGGCTGGGGTTCTAAGGATTGCCAAGTTCAGGGAACAGAAACACTTTTTAGAGTATGCCTCATCCCACAGCAGATCATCTTTTTGAATGACACAGTGCACCAGACTTCTTGTCTTGGACTTACCAAGGACAAGGATTTGAACACACTAGAATTTCCCACACGTTCACATATCAATTTCACATCACGCGGAGGGAATACAGTAAATGACATCACATAGTGCAATACATCAGACGGCAATTGGAAGGGGTGGTTAGTTTGGCTCACTGACACAAATATATGTTAACCAAGATTCAGAGGTACAACCCAAGGGTTTAATATCAATAGGCCAGACCCACAATATGTACAAAGAGAACATCCAGGGGTAGTGACATCAAACAGTGTTGGAAAGTTGTGCCTCGATTGGCTAAAAGCCTTGACACTGCCCCAGGTGAAACACCACATATCCTTGCTCACAGATGAGGTGGATCTAAGGGATGTTTTATAAGGTCCCAAAAGCCACGTCAGAAACGTTTCTATTATGCTGTCTGTAATGAAATCTGGAAAATCCCTCAACAAGAAGTTGCAGAGAGAGTTCGTGAAATAAATCGAATTAACCTAGAAAAGGCATTAGCTGTAGTTGACAAAGGTATGACTACATTAACATCCAGGATTTATTCACTGGGCAACATTGTATCTTATGCCATTAATATACTAGGACAGGACTTGTCCATACTATAACACTGATAATCTCAACTATGTTCTAATATGTTATTAAGCTGGACGCTGCAATCATTGCGCTCTGGTTATGTGCATTGGCAATTTATCAACAGTACCTCTCTATTTTCAGCATACAATCTCACTGAAAAGCAAATAATAATGGCACAAAGGGGAGCAAAATATACAATGCTGCATATTAAAAAAACTGGAAAAGTTTCCTTTTACTGTGGCAGAATCACTATTCACAGAATGGTTAATCCATGGGTATATAACACTACCGGTCACAACTTTCCAGTTTCAGTATTGCCTAGAACAACAACAGGCAGGAAGATATGAAGCAATGGGTAGGGAATTCATCAAGGAGTCTTGGGAATTGCCGTACAGATTTCAATGCAGAAATGGGGTCACTGAAGTATTTCTTAGTGATACCAACTGCGAGAGCTCTCTCATATGCCAGGATATAATGCTTCACTGGGCTAGTAATGGTTCAGTTGCAAACTTATCCTGTCACTTGAAAGGGACCCGAGCTGCCGTTATGAATCCGGTATTCAAGTTACTTTCAAAAGGGAGTTAATCAATGCTGAATGATAAAGGTTGTTGTGGGTTGCTCCCAGGCATCGCATATCTTGACACTTTAGACTCGAGAGTTGCTTGTAGAAGGCAAGTATTGTTTCCACCGACCCACACAGTTGGGGAGGAGCCGTTATGGCCTTCGCTGAAAGTTTCCTTTATACGGTTTATCCTCTGAGCTGAATGAAAGCCATGCTTTTACAGAAAACCATGCCCTTAACCTCCACCCAAGAGACTTTTGATCTCTAGGTCGCAAAGTCCTCCGCTGAGATACTGGCACTAGTACGAACAAACTGCCCTTTCAATTTCACAGAAATGGTACAACGTATCTTTAACATGTCTGATATGCCGGGTATGGTACACCTACTTAAGACCATAGGTTCCGGACTGTTAAGCACCTTTCAGACCGTCTTCAGAGTGATTCCAAACTTCATACACTCCCTATTCGGAAGCATTTTTGGAGGACTTCTACTGATCCTGCTCCTAATAGCAGGAATCCTGATTGTAATTTTTCTGCTACGCTATGGATATCCCAGTCACCAAGGACATGGAAAAAACACACCTGGAGTGCAGATACCGTGATCGCCTAGTACTCCATCTGGGCACACCTTGACTTTCCGAACTAAGCGAGTCTTGGTTCCTGTCATTTAGACCAGTCTGGATACACTGTGTTCTGCCTGTCCTCCGATGCCTGTTCTGCGGACAAGAATGCGCGTTGGATCTCTGTCTAACACTTCCATTGTTTGCGCCACCCGACGTGGATGCTTTACTGGACCCAATAGCGGCTCATGTACTACTGTATCCTCAGCATATTGCCATGTTGATGTCTGCATTCTTAGAGCCACCAAAGGATGCTTCAGCTCCTGTTGGAACAGATACTGTCTCCTCTACAAACACTCAGGCCTTGGATGTCACACAGGCATAACCAGCATCGGCTGTGGGTAATACAAAAGATCATCTGTGCTCGATTGACCTGAACTGTGAGGTGTTGCAGGGATCGTTGTCTGCAATGGCAAGCAACAGTGATGTTGTGTCTCCCAGCCGGGACACAAACATTTGGCTCATCGTGTGCTGGGAAAAAATTCCGACTTTTTCAAAACAACCAAATTAGGATTTTTTTTATAAATAGACACTTTTTCACGCTGAACTGCATGGTTTTCCGATACTTTTAGTTGTTTGAACTATATTTACGAATATATTTCAGTAAGACTTCTACTGCTTAAGATACAATTTTAGCATTTAAAAAAAATAATTAATTTTTATGCACTATTTTGTGGACTAATTTGTTGTTTGCATGCAATGTCTAGAAGTACATTAAAATTATATTATGTCGTCCAGTCAGATGAGGAGTGGGTGTTATGTTTCATATAGGTACCCCAATATAGGCTCCGGCAGCAACATAACCTTTCACATATATTTTCCTCTGCCATTACACTACATAACGGTTCTTGGGACTAACCTTTTACCTAGTTATGGTACTGCTAACAGGACGTGGGGTTTTCTCCAAAACACTAGCCTCATTCATTATGAATGAGGATTTTTGGAATCTCAGTAGGACTACCATTCCCTGCATAATAACTATGTATAAGGGTCATTCCTTCCGTCATCCTAGTCCGACATGACACAGCAAGGTAGATCTCCTGAAGGTACATCTTTGGGTATATAAACACCATATCTTTACTGAGACAGGGAGAGGAGAAAAAATACTTCCATGCTGACACTTTGACGCAAGACTCTGAGGCTCCTGCATGCAGACACTCCAGCTCGCAGTGGTCTGACATTCCTCATGGGGTGTCCATCTCGAGACCAAGACAAGGTCTCACAGTCTCTCACTTCAGGTGATGGGGTTGACTTTATCCTAGAGGTATTCTTAGCTCTACACCTACATACATGCTAGGTACACTTAGGTACATCTAGCTAGGGTTGCATCGTAGGAGTACGCATTATTATTGTCATGTATTTATATAACTGCCTGTAATCATTGTTTTAGCACTATGGTAGTAATCTACCATCCTTTTACTCTGTTGGTGCTTATAATCATTTATATCTGGTCTTGTCTTATGGTTGTTTAAGCACACCTATTTTACACTAGAATGACACTGATTCAAAAAATACTTATTGGAAACGTCCTCACCGTTTATTCTGTGTATCTCTCTGAAACAAAGTGAGCACGAGTGTCTGAGTGAAAAGTATTGCACTGTTTCCACGATCCCTGTTGAGACAGAGTTGTCATGTTCGATAGCTGCCATGAACTATTCTCTCCTTGGTAAGAGGGGTTCTAGTGGCACTGTAAGCTAGCTGGTATACAGGCGAACATACATGGTGGGGGTGTCTGGAATCAGTCCGGACACCAATCCCACAGTCAATATTGTCTAAACACGCAGATCCTGTATAGGTTTATAGAAACTACACGGCAGTTGAGGACAGGATTACGTTAAAAAAACAGGCTGGACCTATCAGCTTAGTAACTTTATTACTTGTGGTGAGCTACCATTTACCCCAATAAACAATTCACTTTCTTACAACAGGTTTTAAATCATCTTTGAGTTTCATGATAACTTGCCAAAAGAAGCACTACAAGATTTCATGTACAATCCTGGACAAAATAGTCAACAGGAGAATATTACCAAACTTGCTACATATGGAGCAATAAGATAAGTCTGCCAACCGAATGCCCTGTGACACGTGTGGGGTTTTCACAGCATCTGGGTAGCTAAGAACAGGGAAATAGCTTATGGAATGTCTCTCTGTAAGTAGTAATACAACAAAACTGCCAATAGCATTCGGTTAGAGATTAATACTACCCTGGATTGAGCCAATACATAAATGGCAATTTCTCATGCCACTGGTTAAAGAAAGACAATGGTTTAAAGCGGGTGGATCCAAAGCCCACTCTATGTGTATATTGCTAGCAATGGATCTGTTTTACTACCACACTGTCAACACTTAGACCTAACAAGCATTTGCAATGCAATAGGTCTCGCAGTTGTTAGAGTTTGAGCCATTGGCATTGTAAATGGCAATGCTTTTTATTTATGTGTTGCTTTTTAAAACAAATAAAAGGCATTGTCATTTACAATGCCAATTGGTTAAACTCTCGCAAATGCGAGACATATTGCATTGCAAATGCTTGTTACACATGGAAATACTCTCTGGGCAAAAATATCACCTCATTAGTACCAGTCTAGCAACCAAATATATAAATAAGCATCTAAAGATGACCAGATAACGTCTGTAAAGGGTCTTCCAAAGCGTGTGAACATATATCACCAAGTTTTCAGTAAGCTTTGATCCTTTTGAGTTACAAACAATTTATCTACAGATTATGCGCTAGATCAAGGATAATTATGCAAAATAAAGCAAAAGCAGCAAACACAGGATCGCATAATTCTAGTGGCCCTCCCCTTGACCTACTATTATATTTGAATTCCAACTTTTTGGTGGTCAAACTTGACCCTCTCCATACCTGTCCACTGGGTGCAACGTGATGAATCTATTGTGACCCCCCCAGCCCCTACTCTCTCTGCTGCCAAAACATACTTTTGGAGACAGTTCCATTTAAAGATGCTGGAGTGTTTCTAAGGATGGTGAAGTGGATCTAAGGACAGTGGAGTGGCTCTAAGCGACGCATGATTTATTTGGGTTTTTTGGGTAGTCACTGGTAGATTAGGTGATTTGCCCAGAATCACAGGATGTGGAGGCAACCCCGAGGATCGAACCTTGGTTATCAGCACCAAAGTAAATATGAAAAAAGGGACAAAAATCCAGTCATGCTGGTGCAAAGTCGCTATTGTTGGACTTTTTTTTAAAGCTTGCCCAAGTTACACCCGATGTGGAGCAATACACAGATGCACGCATTAGAAACTATCATCATCAAGGAAATGTAAGTAAACAAATAATGTTTCTGTTGATTTGAACGTGCAAAGCAATCTTGCGCATACCAAGCATTCGCCAGCTTTGCAAGGTGCAGAACAGAGCATAAGGGCTGACTCCGAGAGGACACCATGGCAACATTAACAAGCTAACACTACCGCTGTACACAGCGAAGGTAATGTAACACTACCGCGCCGCTCTACACCTACCCTTGTTGATCCCTACTTAAGCGTTCAACTGAGGCCATTTGTATTTTTGCGTCCACGGTCCGGCCACTTCCATCATGCTTTCACTGAATAGATGTTTTATTTTAGGTTGCCATAAAAGATGAAGCAGAAGAATGGAAACCATACATACCACCTGAGAAGGCCATACATACCACCTGGGGAGGAGGGGAGAAGGCCATGCATACCACCTGGGAAGCAGGGGAGAATGGATCATCGATCTTGGAAGCTCTCACTCTTATTGACACATGGGGTACAACACAAAGCTCGTACCTGTGTCAAAAGTGCCAGAGCCCCAGCATACTATGCTGACGCGAGAGAGCTGAAGTGCAAATGGGAACAGAAAATGGAAACAAAGCTGAGCAATAAACAATAGGACCGCATATTAAAGCATGCGAAAACGGTCAGCAGGAACCGCCTTTTCAAATATACACAACGTAATTACACATATTGCACATATCTATCTCAGGCTCGACTAGCTAAAATATATCTGGGAATGCCATTGAAATGCCCTTGATGCTAAATAAATGCAGCTGACCTCTTTAACGTGGTATATGGGATTGCCCCCATATACACACCTACTGGACCACCCTTGTAGATACACTAACAGACCAGACAGGCCAACAGCTACCACTAACAATGGCAACATGAATACTGGGACAATTTCCCAAGCCAATGAAAGCCAAACGTCCACATTTTTGGACCTGGTCTTACTACTGGGGAAACCGTCGGCGGCAGTGAAGGTGCCTAGGAGAGGCTCAAGTGGCATCGCAAAAGGGAAAGCTTTCCTCGGGGCAGGTAAACAAAGCTGCAGAAGAGAAGTGCGCACATGCTGCTGCTGTTACTGGGACGATTGCCCAAGCCAATGAAAGCCAAACGTCCACGTTTTTGGACGTGGTCTTACTACTGGGGAAACCGTCAGTGGCAGTGAAGGTGCCTGCGAGAGGCTCACGCGGCATCGCGAATGTGAAAGCTTTCCTCTAGGCAAGAAAACAAAGCCGCAGAAGAGAAGTGCGCACATGCTGCTGCTGTTAACCTGCTGCTTGCGGGTGTCTCCGCTCCAGATACCGTCAGGGGCAGTGAAGGTGCCTGCAAGAGGCTCTTGCGGTGTTGTGAAAGTGAAAGCATAGGGGAGCGCGAGAAGAGATGCACAAGCGTTCACAGCCCATGTCTCTAAAAGCGCGCGGTCACAGCCATTGTCTCCAATGTGTTGAGAAGCTCGTGCACCACTCTTGTCCCACTTCGCTAAGCTACCCGGCAACAATAAGTCTCGCTTACGCGAGTAGCGCATGGTGCTGCATCGCTAGGCGAGATCTAACATGGGCTCCAATACACTCTTACAGCTGCTGATGGCAGTAAAAGATTGATGAGAATAGAGCAGGTTGGGTAAAACCCAGCATAAGGATGTTTCTGAGGTGCTGAATCCATCATGGCAAACAACTAAACAAAAAGCCAATACTGCAACAATTTTGTAAAAAGAAACAAAGTCGCTGCGCACTAAGAATTAAACTAAGCACGAGTGGTGACAGTTTTGTCAGAATAAATCACATTTATTTTTTATCAAAGTTTGTAGTTATTCATTGGTTCAAAGTTCACCATGAGATTCAAAACAATAATAATGCGGACAATACAAAATACAATTTACATAAAAATGACATCATCACATAAATATTGCAAATCGACTAAACAGACCACATTCATACATCATTGATCAATATTCTCATTCGAAACTAACTCTTTCACACATACCAGGCAACCACAGAACAATATTTACAATCTGAAATGTCACAAATTGAATTAATACAACAGAAAAGCACCAAAGACATTCTTTCAATATAATTTGAATGATTGGTAGAGTCGTAGAAAGCTATTTCAAGAATAGCGGTCTTAAGGTGAAGGAAAACGGTCTACGCGTTTCGAACCCTTATTAAATCGGGGGTTCTCATCAGGACCTTAACACTTTAGTATCAGTGTACACAAATGTGAAAACAGCCGGGCGATGATACTGTGGTTTGTGTCAATATCAGGTAATTCGAATTTGGTGGGTTCCAATATGCGGCAAAGGGATGTTCGAAGAAGGGCGGTCTGGAATGAGTCAGGACCTTTCACCGACTGGCGTGATGTCTCGGGGTAGCGTCCGCTCTATGTCCACTAGTGACATGGATGTTGGGCTGGCGTACGCGGAACTCCTATAACCGCGATCGTACTTCCGGGTCACAGTGCTACTGGGGAGTATGACGAGCTATCGCTTGGAGGGAAATTCTTGCGCATGAGCAGAAGACACTAAAATGGAGTCTTGAAGACTCGTGTGCATGGCATCTGCTTGTTTGAACTAAATCAAGTGTTTTTTACTAATGCGGGGATAAGTCTAATAAATAAACTGGGCTAGAGTAGAGGTGGGTGGTATCAAGTGAAGCCAGTTTTTTGTGAAAGTAACATCTGTCTTTCTGACTTTATCACAAGTGCATATTTGGGCCCCTCATGTATACCCGAAGTAAGCTGAGTCATGTGACAACTGCGCATGTCCACTGAGAGTTAACCCGGAATGATCACTTGAAAGCCAAGGTCGCGAAGTGTCCTATCGTGGGAACGGATGGTGAAAAGTTCAACGTTGTGGACTCACATTATAAAATTGTTGCAAATAAAACATGAATGCGGGTGGGAAATGAAATTATGAATAAAAATTAAGGGGACGAGTTTGTGAACAATGGTCAAACTTATTTAGATGACATGTAAGCATGGTGTGTTGATCTTCCACCCTTTACTGACCAATCAGATTTAGTATTTTTACAATATTGAAACATTAATGGGTGGAACATGCAGAAAAAAAGGTATAATTGAGATTGCCTTAGTTAGTTAGCGCGATTTGAGATGCTATTGCTGCGGGAGGTGCTGTTGCTGGGTGAGATGCTGTGAGATGCTGATGAAGAGCCAAATGCAGAACCTTCTATCCTAATTTAATTGGGTTAGATAAGAAGATCGCTGAAGAATCTCAAGGAGATAGAGAGTGTCAGAGAGGGGTGGGAAACAGCCGTCGGTATTCTAGAGAGGTCATCTATTATGTCCCGAAGTCTTTGTCGCCTGATATATCCCGGGGGACCCTTACCAGCCCTTTGGCCAGGGGGTTGGTCTTCACACCAGTCTTGGTAAATATATTTCCACGCCATTTGCAGATGTTCTTTTCTCTCTGTTCTCTCCCTTTCTGAGCAAGTATGTGTTTTGATGATTAATTAATTGAATTTTCTCTCCTAAGAATGATGGTGACTGCACTGTGTATTTGAGATAGTTCACATGTATTTGAAATTTAGATAAAGATTTAAAACTTTCCCAAGTCTGTGGTTATTTACATTTAATAAAAGAATAAGTTAATTTTTATGTTAATTTTTCACCATCAACGAGTTCAACTAATGGTCCATCGACCAGAGGAAAGAACTTTTTGATCAGTGAATGGTTAGTTAGGGGTATTAAATAACTAATCTTGAAACTGTGGAAAAATTATAAACTTTGACTCCAGCGGTTTACTTAAACTGTAAGTGTGTTTATAGGCCCAGGTGAGTATATGGTAGTGGAGTATCTGTTGTTGTTAGTATGGTGCTGGGTCAGTTTTCTGGTAGCAGAGCTATGGTTATTATTGACTAGTTTGGTGATAAATATTTGAATATTGATTTATGTTTAACAAAAGAGTTAGCGTCTTGTTTTATGTTGTCCGGAAAATCCCGGTGAAATGAATAGCAGGTGGTGACAGAAGCCATACTGCAGTGAGGTTACTTGTCTGTTGGAATAATACTGAGAAGCTACGTAGGGTTGACAGTATTAAACTAGGGACTATTTCGTATAAAAGTACAGTGTGAGTGATAGCAGAGGGTTCGCTGGTGAAACTTTGGTCTTATTTCCCAGTAAAGGTAACACTGAAGGAGTAACTGGTTCTCCCAAGCTTGAATGAAGGGTAAACAGAGGTTTTTACTCACAGAAGAAGAGGAGCAATTCTGAGACTCCAGAATAAATAAAAAATCTATCCTTTGTTTTGGTGGAACAGGTAGAGTAGTGAATGTTTTTAAGTTGTTACTAACGGATTTTATTTGAAAGAAAAGTAAAGAAATACGTTTTCGTATTACCTTGTGAAGGGAGGGTCAGTCGCTGGAGTTGTGCTGACATCACAGAGAGCCACGCTGGGTTGGTTGAAACAGCAGGCTTGAGACAGAAGCAGATTGTAAAGGAGGGGTCAGTAGTAAGGAGCAAACTGACGTCATAAAAGGCAGCACTGGCATTGGTCAGACCACAAGCTTGAGCCTGAGTCTGATTGGTTAAATAGATAGAAGCTGTGCTAGGATTGGCTGAAAAAAGAATTGTATGTTGGATTTTGATTTGACTGCTGGTGTGAGTCGCTCGGATAGTAGAATTTCTGTAAGAAAGATAAGCATGTGTTGACTAGAGAGGGAATTCCTATTCTGCCACCTAAGACGCCTGCTTCCTTTATGATGATGGAAAAATTATATCATACTTGTGTATGGTTGGAGAATTGGATGGAATATACAAAAAGTGATGGAGTTCTAGCTGTTCCAAAACATGGTACGTTTAATGGGTGAGTTCTTCAGAATTTGAGGATGAACATGAATGATTTGGAACCAAGACCTAGGTTAACTCAGTATGAGGCTTTGGGAGAATGGGAGACTGAGTCATTTGAACAAGAGAAATACATTTCTTCCCAGATATTTGCGCGAGTCACGTGAAGGTCAGATGAAGCAATGGAGAAGAGCTATGGTATCAGAAGGTTTATACCCCATGTTAATGGCTGAGAAACGGTCAGAAAGCAAGTGTAAGGAGAAAACAAAACACATGGATGTGACTGGATATGGTGAATCGGATGTTGAATTGTTGGAGGATATCTTAACTAAAAAACGTCCACCGTATCAAGAAGGACACAATAGAATCACCCCAAGTGCACCAGCAATAGGAACACCCTTAATTTCACAAATTTTCCATGATAGGTCAGTTAATAGGGTGTTTCAAGATAATGGGAGAGAAGCCTTAAGTAAAACTAGGGAGGAAATAGTACAGAAAATAAGTCGATTGAATTTAAATACTGAAGCTTTGACAGTACCCGTGACTATAGGTCCTGTTATCCCGATATATGGAGATAAAATGAGTTGCCCAAAACCTCAAGAAGTAACAATTTCTTTAGGTAATCCCAGAAAAGAGGTAATAATACCTGATGATCAGACCAGTGAGTGTGATTCAGTCATTTCATTAATGGACCTTCCAATAAGGGAACCTGCAACTGAAACCTCGAAAAGAGTCACACCTGGAAATTTGAACGAAAAAGTGTCCAAGGTACCTTTAGGAACTAGAAGTTGGACAGCAGTCACTCCAGAAGATTTAGAAAGATGGGCACAGGAAATAGAAAAATGAAGTTCAACGCCAAAGACCTTAGATATTTACAGATTGAAAGTAGAGTTGGAAGAGATGATAGCTGGAAATGTAGGAATAGAAAGGTTGAGTCTTTACAACAATGAAGAGTTGTTGTTTATATGCAGGAGTATAACCAGAAATGCACAATTGTTTCATGAGAGAGTGACAGAGCTTGCTTCAGAGATTGGAGTAGATATAGGGAGATCAAAATTGTTACAGAAACCATACTGAGTGTAGTTTACTGACACGGATTTGGAGAATATGAATATGTCTGGTAAAAGATTGCAGATAAAAGAGTTAATGAACATTTTGCAGAAGTGGGGAGACATTGATAAGTGGAGGACTAGGTGGACAAGGAAGAAGGAGGAAGCCCAAGCAAAAGGAACATCATCAGCATTCGTGCTAAAGCAGAGAGATTGTGTCCTATGAGAGAGGTTTCTGAAGGTGGATATGTTCATATTTCATGGAGCAGACAGGATATTTTGTCACTTACAAATTATTTCCCTAAGTTAAGAGAGAAACCCGTTGAATCGTACAAACAGGTTGAAAGATTTGTGAAAGGTTCTGTTGAAAGATCTGGATGGTTTATTTGATATTGTGGTAGCCGCTGACTTATGCACAGAGTGTAAGATCACTGTTGATTGGCCAAATGAGGGGATGCTTGAGACTCAAAACAGGAGCACCCTCAGCGGAGGTGATGAAGAAATATCACCAAGTAATTACTTTTCTGAAAGGGAAAATCCCTCCTAAAGAAACAGATTGAGTAAAGATAGAGAGAACAATTCAAGAGACAAATAAGTCTGCACATCCATATTATGAGCGGTTATTGCAAGTGTTCAAGCATTACAGTGGTTTTGAGAATATTGGTGATAAGGATATGGGACATTTTGTGTATCGATCTGTGTATGGTCTGAAACCAGAGATTAGTCAGATGATTCAACAGCACATGTGCTGGCAGAGAAAGACGATCAATGAAATTTTGAAGTATGTCAAGTACTGCAGAGATGATATTGAGGCAAGGTGTAGAAAGCTAAAAGAGAAAATGATGTGGGCAGAAGTAAAATTGGCAGAACAGCAGAAGAATCTATTGAATCCCCAGACTGATAATCAGGCGAAAGAGCAGAATCAGAATGATCAAGTGGAGAATGGTGGTAGAGTAAGAGGACGAATGAATAGAGAGGAAGCGAAGAAGAAGTTTCCTTGTCATATGTGCAGAAAGCTTGGACATTGGAAGAATGAGTGTAAGGATGTTCAGAATAATAATGGGCCAAATCAAAATATAAATCCGCAGATGCAGAATGAAGTGGTTATGAATCAGCTGCAGCAGGCAGTTACTCCACAGTATCAGGTGCCACCAGCTCCTATACCAAACTTTGTGAACACTAAAAAATACAGTGGAAACGCTTTTGAATTGCACGATCTGCTGTACACCCGATGGTGTCGCTTTCCAAATCCCTGATGAAGATGTTATATACAACATGATGCTCGCTAAGCAAGGTACAGAAGTAGATGAGATGTTTTCATTGATAACTGAAAGTGAATGATCAGAAGAGCTAAGAACCACAGTGAATCCAGAAGTGTGGGATTTTACAGGAAAAGATATTGGGCTGATGTCAAATGTAGATCTAGTCAAAGTAATTGTGAAAGAAGGTGCAGTTTATCCACACACACAACAGTACAACATGTGTCCGGGAGTAAAAGCAAGAGTTGCTCCAGGAATTGACTGAATGATTAAACAGGGCATTTTGAAGGAAATTATGGGTAGTCCTTGTAATTCACCAATAATGTGACTTAAAAAGCCTAGTGGAAAATATAGGATAGTGCAGGATCTGAGAAAGATCAACCAAATTGTAGTGCCTTGTTGTCCAGTAGTGCAAATGCAGCAGTGATCCTTTATCAGATACCCTGGAATGCAGGCTGGTTTACAGTAATTGATTTATGCCAAGCCTTTTTGTCTATTCCTTTGCACCCAGACAGCCAGTATTTGTTCGCCGTTAGGTTTGAAGCCTGTGTCTTGGCATGGTGCCGAGTTCCTCAAGGGTACACAAAGAGTCCCTCGATGTTTAATCAAATTCTGAAAAAGTGTTTAGAACCATTGGTCATGCCCAGAAATTGAGTCCAGGTTCAGTACATTCATGACTACTAGTGGCATCAAAATCACAAGAAGATTGTGTCACTGACACAATTGCATTACTGAACCATTTGGCCGAAGAAGGACACAAGGTGTCTCCAGAAAAATTGCAGTTTTGTCAACAGGAAGTTAAATATTTAGGCCATAAAATAAAAAGAGGAGTTAGAAAAGTGACCTCAGAGAGAATAAAGTAAATGCAACCACCTCAGACACAAATGGAGGTAAGAATGCTTCTCGGAGTAGTAGGGTACTGTAGGCAGTGGATTGTTGGGATTTCCCTGCTGGCAAAACCATTGATTCAATTGACCCGGAACAGAGCAAAAGATCCGATTGCCTGGAAGGATGAATGCATGGAAGAGTTTGTGAAATTATGGCATCGTCTGTATGAGGCCCCTGCTTTGGGCATGCCTGATTACATGAAAGAATTTTCACTGTTCTGTTGTGAGAGAGAAGGTTGCACACTTTCAGTTTTGACTCAAAGACATGGATTAAGCCGATGTCCAGTAGCATGTTTCTCTGCTACTTTAGATCCTGTGGCTTCAGCATTACCTTGGCTGCTTAAAAGCAGTAGCTGCTACTTGTATGAGTCTGGAACAAAGTGAACCGACTGTGATGGGACATCCAGTCAAAGTTTACTTCCCACATTCATTAGAGATTCTTTTAACAAGAACTCGAACACAGCACCTTACCCCTGGTCGGATGAAAAGGTATGAAAGAGTGATTCTGGGAGCGTAAAATGTAACTGTAATAAGATGTAGAGTGATGAATCCTGCCACATTAATGCCAGACCCGTGGTGTGAAAGATGAAGTGGATCATGACTGTCTGGATGTGACTGAATTGTGTACTAAGCCCCGCTCGGATATCAAGGAAGTACCCTTGAAAGAATCAGATCATGAATTATTTGTAGATGCGTCTTGCATGAGAACTGAGAAAGGAG
Source organism: Lissotriton helveticus (assembly GCF_964261635.1). NCBI lineage: Eukaryota > Metazoa > Chordata > Amphibia > Caudata > Salamandridae > Lissotriton > Lissotriton helveticus. The sequence goes on from NC_136069.1 coordinate 316,607,907, forward strand.
GACTCAGTGCAGCTTACGCTGTATGTAAAAAGTCTTGGGGTCATTGAAACGTCCTGTTTACCGGGTGTCAAATCTGCACAAGTAGCTGAATTGGTGGCCTTAACAGGCATGCAAAATTGGGAAAAATTGGAGGATAACCATATTCACAGATAGTCAATATGGTTTCGGGGTTGTGCACGATTTTGGCCAGCTCTGGGTGCAGAGGGGAATTCTGACTTCTTCAGGATCTCCTATAAGAAATGGCAAAATTGTGAAAGAATTATTGGAAGCAATACAATTGCCAAAAGAAATAGCAGTGGTCAAGTGTGCTGCTCACCAGTCAGGAAATGACTATGTAGTGGCAGGTAACAGATATGCTGACCAAATTGCTCAATATTGTGCAAGAAATAACATGGCACTTAACAGAAAAATTGAAACAAAAAAAATCAGCTGCCAACTTATGTTTTTCTCAGCTCTAAAAACATGGGATGAGGTTAGATAGTTGCAGGGTGAGGTTGAAGCAAATGAAAAGGAAGTCTGGATAAAGTCAGGCTGTGAAAGAAGGATAGAAGATGATGTATGGGTATACACCGATGGCAGACAAATCATGCCAGATTGCTTACTCTCTCAAATGGCATGAATGTATCATGGGGACAGACATGTTGGTAGGGACGCCATGATTAGACTATTCAGACAGAATTGGTACAATCTACAGTTCAGGGTAGTCGCAGAAAGTCTTTGCCAAAGATGTTTGATCTGTCAGCAGTCAGATCCATGCAAGAAGACCGTAGTCAGTTGGCGAAAAATTGGAAAGGCAGCAGGACCATTCACAAGACTGCAGCTTTACTTCATAGAGTTGCCTCCAAGCAACAGAATGAAAAACGTCCTTGTCATAGTGTGTTTGTTTTCACGATGGATGGAGGCGTACCCCACTTGGAGAAATGACAGTTTGACAGTTGCTAAATTGCTGTTAAGAGAATTGATTCCTCATTTTGGTTTCCCAGTCACTTTGAAATCAGAGAGAGGACTTCATTTTAATAATGAAATAATTTGATTAATCTGTGAAGCATTCAATATTGAAAAGAAACTGCACTGTGCTTACCGTCCATAAGCTTCTGGAGTGGTAGAGCAACTAAATGGCACAATCAAGTCAAGGTTAGGGAAGGTGTATGCACCCACATCACTGAAATGGCCAGATGCTTTGCCTCTTGTATTGACGGGACTCCGAAGTATTCCTGACACAATAACAGGATTGAGTCCACATGAGATACTCATGGGAAGGGCAATTAGACAAGCATTTATTCCTTTACATAAATTGATTAATATAACTGATGATCTGGTATTAGACTATTGCAAAGGATTGGCTGACCTAGTGCGTTCTGTCTCTCACCCGGTTGGAGGAGACACAGTTGCCAGGCAGCCAACACAGGCGCATGATTTGAATTCTGGAGACTGGGTGGTAGTGAAGAAACACACCAGAAAGTCGTGCCTATCACCCAGGTGGGATAAACCGCATCAAGTCATTCTGGTCACTCCCACAGCAGTGAAGTGTGCAGGTTTACCCAATTGGATACATACGAGTCATACTAAAAGAGTTCCAGGCCCTACTGAAGAAGAACAGCAACTGAGTAAACGAGTTGAAACAGCTGAAGGTTGTAAAGTCAAAGAATCTAGAGTGGTAGATTCTGAAGTATTAGACTAGGAACAACCGAGCACAAGTTAGGAGGGTTGGATACCAGTGATTAACATACCTGAAGTTGTTATTGAGACAAGAAGAAGAATCGGATTAGAGAGACAGGAAAGTAGTGTGGATCAGATAGGTGCAGAAGAACACGTTCAGGAAGAAGTAAACAAAGCTTCTCGAGACCGTGAGCAGGACCAGAAAGGGAAAGAAGAAAATACTCAGGCAAAGGCAAACATACCTATTCTAAGACCTGAGCAGGGACAGACAGGAAAAGAAGAACATGTTCAGGCAACAGAAGAGCACATTGTAGTAAGACCTGAATAGGACCAGTGAGGAGAAGAAGAACAAGTTTGGGCAGAAGAAGATCAATTCGAAATAAGACCCAAGCAGTACCAGATAGAGGAAGAAAAACAAGTTCAGGTGGGTGAAATAACAATACTAAGATCTGAACAGGAACATGTAGAGAGTGATTGAGAACAAGAACAGATTGTGCCTAGACATACTGAAAATATAAGAACAATATAAAAATACAGCGAGGGTGAAAGTGCAGTTCAAGTTAAAAGGGTCTGAAAAGGTGATAACTAGCCAGGTAGAGTGAAAAGACTGAGATTCTACCTGAGAAAACAAACGAAAGAACAGAGGAAGTGAATGAGGTTACTAGTCAAACTCATTCTAAACAGTCAACTGTGAGAAACATACGAAGAAGCCCAAGACTGAGAAATCTAAACAATAAATACAAGGCCCCTGAGTAGACCTATGTAAAATTAGAAGAATTTGAGAATTTAGATTTAAGTGAGGAATCAGAAGAAGTAGATGCTGCACAGATTGATGAAAGAAAATTGAGACCACCTTAAAAACAAGAGCTTGTATTTCGAAGTGAAGAAATAAAGAGGAGAATTTATCTTCTCAGACTATGATGGTGAGAAATAGAGTCACAGAGCAACTGAAACAAAGTTTCACATGAAGAAATTGTAGAGCTTGCATATGTAGTATTTTATTAGTAATTTCAGTATGGTTATTTCCAAGAGTGGCAGTGCCTTTATTGATGATAACAAGTAAAGAAATTGTTACAGTTACTAATGAGAAGACCGCTACAATAAAAGGAGACATAGTAGAATTAAAAGTAGCAGATGGGACAGATTTTCATCACACAGTATCAGATAATGATACATCTTTGATTGTTTTTACGAAATTATTATTTCAATATGTAGATACAATGGAGATTAGTGATTGTTATGTCTGTATGAAATCACCAGCCTCAGTATCAGAAACAGTTACATATCACCATTTACCCTTGACATATGGTATATCATGTAGTGTTTTAGCAAGTCTGTTTTATGCGACAGGAAAACTTCAGTATTATTATTCAAACTTAGATGTAGTATTTTCAGAGCTTCCTGTTCGAAAGAATATGAATCCAGTACTTAGTAGTCAGGATGCACAGTTCATGGGTGAGTTTTTCTTAACAATGAAATCAATAGATATAGGCAAGACACACAAGAATAAGTTAACATGTATATTACGTGAAGAAGAGAAAGCGTTTTTGAATTTAGTTGAGGAAAGGAGACAGGGTTTCCAAAAGAAAGCTGCTGAACAGAAAACCCATGTACCATCATGGGCCGGGAAAGAGGGAATTTATGCAACTGGCAAGACTCATGCTGCGATGTACATGAACTTTGTGAAGAAAGGGAAAACCTGCCTCCATAGGTGAAAGACAGATTATAATAATGTATTTATTGATTCCAGTGAATGTGAAAATAAATTTCTAATTTTGGGAGGTTGGGGACTAAAAGGGGGAACTGACCCAATATTTCCTGTGGATTACTATGTGTGTAGGAATAATGCTTATTATAAGTTGCCTGCACGGTGGTACGGAAGCTGCTACTTTGGGATAGTATTTCTGAAAATGTATCATGTAAAATGAATCACTGGAAACAATGGAAACACTAATGGACTAACACTGAGAAAGAAAGCTAGTTTTTCAGAATGAGTAGGTGAAATATTTGGTGCATTGATACCTTCAGTGGGGGTCATTCTGAATTCACATAGAATTTGTAAATTGTCAACAGTAGTTGATAATCTCTTGACTGATACTGCTGGGAGTTTCTTGATGATAAACATAGAAATGGTTGCAATTAGGTCTATTGTTTTACAAAATCGACTTGTGCTTGATATTTTATTAGCAAAAGAGGGTGGAGTCTGTAGAATGCTTAAAGTTCAACATTGTTGCACTTACATTCCTGACAAAAGTAAGGAAATTAGAAGGTATATTAAGAATGTTACAAGACTTCAAGGGGATTTGAAACCGCTGGAGGATGACAGTGTATGGGAAATACTAACAAAGAGTATTTCTTCAATAGGGACTTGGTTTTCTGACTTAGGGAAAAGTATTTTAGGTCAAATAATTCTTCCAATGTTGGTATAACAATAATAGTTTTAGCAATAATGATTTGGTGCAAATGTTGCAGAAACAAAGGAAAAGGATGAAGATATAAAGTGAATGGGAAAGGAAAGAACAGAAAGAGGGAATACGAGGAGATACATGGAAGAAATGAAAGGCATGAAAGATGAAAGATTTAGAAAACAAAGATGGAAATAAGAAAGAAGAAGAGGGAAATGAGAATGAGAAATGCTGAAAGTTGTAATCTAGTTGGGATGGGTAATTTTGTGATGGCTCAAAATGCCATCAGAGAGGGGATTAATGGAGCAAGGACTCGTAGAAAAGAGACTTGCTCTGAAGCAACCCACTCCTTTAACTAACTAACAAGTTATTAAAGTTGTTTTGTGTAAAATTAATGTTTACCACATGAATACGCTGGTTAGTGAAGCTTGCTTATGTGTTTGCTAATGAAAATAACATGAACAAAGGACTAATGACGCTCTAAACGGGGATATCTTTACTGTGCATGCGTCAACTGCATCTACGCAGTATGACGAGCTATCGCTTGGAGGGAGATTCTTGCGCATGAGCAGAAGACACTAAAATGGAGTCTTGAAGACTCGCGTGCATGGCATCTGCTTGTTTGAAGTAAATCGAGTGTTTTTACTAATGCTAATGCGGAAATAAGTCTAATAAAGAAACTAGGATAGAGTAGAAGTGGGTGGTATACATTTAAACCATTTATTTGTAGAGGTAACATCCGTCTTTCTGACTTCATCACTAGTGCATATTTGGGCCTCTCTTGTATAACCGAAGTAAGCTAAGTCATGTGACAACTGCGCATGTCCACTGAAAGTGAACCCGGAATGATGACTTGGATGTTGAATGAAAGTCAAGGTCGCAAAGTGTCCTATCCTGGGAACAGATGGTGAAAAGTTCAACGTTGTGGACTCACATTATAAAATTGTTGTAAATAAAACATGAATGCGGGTGGGAAATAAAATTATGAATAAAATTAAGGGGACGGTTTGGTGAACAATGGTCAAACTGATTTAGATGACATGTAAGCATGGTGTGATGATCTTCTCCCCTTGCCTGACCAATCAGATTTAGTATTTTTACGATATTGAAACATTAATGGATGGAACATGCAGAACAAAAGGTATAATTGAGATAACCTTAGTTAGTTAGCACGATTTGGGATGCTGTTGCTGCGGGAGGTTCTGGTGCTCGGAGAGATGCTGTGAGATACTGATGAAGAGCCGAATGCAGAACCTTCTATCCTAATTTAATTGGGTTAGATAAGATCGCAGAAGAATCTCGAGGAGGAAGAAAGTGTCAGAGAGGGTTGCGACACAGCCGTCGGTATTCTAGAGAGGTCATCTATCCTGTCCTGATTCCTGTCCTGAAGTCTTTGTCACCTGATCTATCCCGTGGAACCCTTACCAGCATTTTGGCCAGGGGGTTGGTCTTCACACCTTTCTTGGTAAATATATTTTGATGCTATTTGCAGATGTTCTTGTCTCTCTGTCCTCTCCCTTTCTGAGCATTGATCATTGCATGAGTGCAAAGTATGTGTTTTGATGATTAATTAATTGAATTTTCTCTCCTTAGAATGATGGTAACTGCACTGTGTATTTGAGATGGTTCACATGCATTTGAAATTTAGATAAAGATTTAAAACTTTCCAGAGTCTCTGGTTATTTATATTTAATAAAAGAATACGTTTTTTTTAATGTTAATTTTTCACCATCAACTAGTTCAACTAATGGTCCATCGACCAGAGGAAATAACTTTTTGATCAGTGAAAGGTTAGTTAGGGGTATTAAATAACTAATCTTGCAACTGTGGAAACATTATAAACTTTGACTCCAGTGGTTTATTTAAACTGTGAGTGTGTTTTTGGGCCCAGGTGAGTATATGGTAGTGGAGTATCTGTTGTTGTTAGTACGCCGCTGGATCACACTAACTGTGTTTATTGGGTCACGCTAGACCTAGACAGGGTCACAAGTTCAGACTGACCGCCATGGAGTGCAGGCCAGATGCAGGGACCAAGTTAGGCCCACTGAACAAAGTAACTTATATCTGGGTTGTGGAGTTTTGCACGATATTGTGTGGAGGATGACTTGCGCAGCAGCAATTCTGATGGGTTGCAGGCTGTGATGTAAGGTCCTGCATCAAGGATGTATCACCCAGTGGTGATTTCTGGGAGCTGTGGGTTGCAATGTGAGGTCCTGCTTCGAAGATATGTTCTACGGTGGCGCTTTTGAGGATTTGCTGGGATGCAATGCGAGGTTCTGTGTTTAGGAGACGTCGCACAGTGGTGGTTCCAATGCAGAGCTGTGTCGAGCTGCGTAGGTTCCATCCAAATTACCACAGCTGGGCCGGCAGAGCACCTTCAGTCCCACTTCCAAAGGTTCCAACTGGGCTGGCACCACTTAGGGGAACAAGTCTCAGTCCAGTTGCAGTTTTCAAGGTGGTTGGAGGTTTTTCTGTCTTCTAGGTTCTGATCAGGAGTCCAGCCAAATAGCCCTTGCAGTCACTCTGGTGATCCTGGGTTCAACATGCAGGCCCAGTCCTTTTCACTCAGGCAGCAGGGCATCAAAGTAGCAGTCCAGCTTTACAACTAATGAGGGTTTTTAATTACAATTCTTTAGACAACAAACTCAATATTCCTACCTGTGCCCAACTGTAAGTTATCACTTATAAAATGCCTCTAATCACAATGGAGAGTGATGAACTAGAGTAGCTAGTTCGTTTCCCCAGGGGATATGTATTAATCAACAAGAGCTAGCTACTTGTAAAAGGTTATGTGTCTGTTAGGTCAAAACAATTGTTTTGGGGGGAGAAGGGAAAACAACTAGTTGTTTTTTATGAAGGCCCTCACCCACCAACCTAGTTGGTGGCATGCTTCATCATCGGGCCCCACCCAAGGCACAGAGTGTGCCTCAGGTGTGCTACGATGCCTGATTACAGCGGAGCTGGTTTTGTTAAGTGGGTGTGCAGTGAGGTGACTAGAGTAGGGTTAAAAAAGGCTGTCCTATAGGTCCCAATTAAATAATTTATTGATGGGCCCTAGGCAGAGTTAAAAACAAGGCTTTTGGATGTGGTTGGAGAGACTTATGGTCTCCCACGTCCCGTGTGGTCAACTAGTTTCAGCCAGGCCTTGGTTAGAAAACTGGCTGTCTTCAGGACCTATGTGTAAAGGGGTGAATAAGGGGCTAACGTGTGATGAGCAACTTATGTGTAGCACTCGCTAAGGTGCTGTATATGTAAGAGGAGGTTTTCCTCTCAGTTTGTACCTGTGAAGAAAAAATGGGACAAACACAAAGACACATAGTTCATAAGCCACATAGTTTAGGCACACAATAGAGGTAATGGTGCCTGTTGCCAAAATAGTGAGCGGAGCAACCAACAGTGTAAGCGGCATGTGTCGGTAGTGAGTAAAAATGCTGTGTACTAAATACTATACGGTATAGATGCTAGTACCTGGAGCGGAGATGCACAATGCATGGGTGATAAAGGCTAAACATTTATACAGTGAGAGCTTACTTCCTAATTGTAAAAGACAAACATCATGAGTCTCAGGTGGGGATCCGCAATAATCGACCTTTCTAATGGGGTTCAGAGAGGTAGATATTAGGGTACTAGCATGGAGAAGGGGGCTCTCAGCAAGCGGTAATGATGCACACTCAGAGTATCCCAGGGGCAGCACCGCATTGCGAGGCTCTCCACAACTCCCACTTACTTGGTTAAAATCGCTGGATCAGCTGCTGCACCTGAAGTTACCTGCCTCGAATTCCGTCGATATGGAGACTGAGTTGGGGGCTGCTTAAGTAGGCTGGCCGGCACACAGCTGAATCTGGTTGGAAGCGTGGGTTGCCAAGTGAGTGGCATCCTGGGGTGAACAGTGTCTAATGGAAAGAGACGAAAAAGGCCCAGAGGACAGACTAACACTGTCTGTGTCTGCACTGAAATGGCAAATCTAAAATACTGAAAAATGTGCTGATTAAGGGTGCACCTAAAAATAAAGAGTTTTTCACTACTGGGACATGTAAAAGTAAAAGTACATTTCCACATTTTTTAGTATACTGCCCCCTGCCCTATGGCTTGTTTAGGGCCTACGCCAGGGGTAACTCATATGTATTAAAAGGGAAGGATTAGGCCTGGCAAAAGGTTTATTTTGCCAAGTCGAAATTGCAGTTTAAAACTGGCAGAAGGCAGCAGTGTAGCAGTCTTTTTAGCAGAAGAGCATCACAGCAGCCCTTCTCAGCATTCCACGGGTCCATAGGTATGCTGAAAAGCTAGATCTGAGGGCACAATATTTATACTTGGTGTCTGCTTTGACATAGGAGAAGTTTCTAGAGGGTTCTACCCCGAGAGGTGTTTGGAATTTCCTTCCTTCCTGCCCTGACCCCAGCTTGTCTGGGGAAACAAAACACAAGTGGGGAACCCTTTCTGAGTGCGCCCAGGCAGAGTCTTTCTGATTTGACATGATAAGTGGCAGCTCCGCCTCTTCATCAAGTCAGAGATGGCCCATCCTGTCAACACCCCATCTTGGAGTAATACACAAAGACCAACTGCCAGCTACACCTAGTCATATGATCCAGGATACAGGATACAGGCACCAAATAGTTGGGACAAGAAAATGCCAACATTCTAAAACTTATCAAGTAAAGTTGCCAAAAAGGGATTTTACTTCACAAACAATTGTAAATTCATAAATACTAAGGATGCTCTATTGTAGCATTATAAACAAATTTTCATTAACATGTATTAACTTTCAACAAAGAAATAAATCTCAAAAAAGCTGTGTGTATTTCTTCTTTTTGTGTTTAAAACCTTTTATATGAGATTTCAGGGTACAAATGTCTCTTCAACACATTAGGGACAGATGTCCAACCTTTGTAGATGACACTTCTATTGACCAATGTACAAAACCCATTTCTACAACATATCAAAAACCTGGCCCATACATAGAGCCTAGTTGTCATCCAAAAACAATTGTTGTGGTAAATCTATAAGACCATCTTTAGGACAAAACAATCTTTTGAAGATTAATTATCCTTTCGTGAGCAGATCAGTATGAAAAAAATCGTAGATCTTGTCAAAAATAGATAGTCCTTCTCAGGGCAGATCTTCATTTTTAAGCTCGTCCAAATGCCGTCATTATCGCAACCTTGCATGGCGTCTCCTCCAACAATGGGAAGATCTTCATCATTGGAGGAGACGCAATGCAGGGGTGCCGATAATGACGGCAATTTGACGAGCTCAAAAATGTATATACTATCTCGTACCATGTGAAGGACCGCGTGCCGAAACATATAGCATTTTTAAAGGTATTTACAGAACCAAGTGCTCCCCAGGGATTGTGACTATTGTTGATGGTATCTACATGCATATACCACATGTAATCGATGCATGAAGGGTGGCAATTGAGGGGGTACACAGTGCAGGGGCATACTATTGGCCATGCCAGCAAGTGAAGTAAATATACTTTTCTGTTGGTATGCAGGAGACCGGGCTGAACAGGTAACCAGCACCACCGTACCACCGGGAGGGCCAGAAAAGGCACAGGTAGGCAGAAAACATTTGGTTCAGAGGTAACAAGAGGCCTGAGTGTGCCCCGGGAGATGTCTCCTTTGGCATGAAGCAAGTACAATCAGCAAGTGAGAAAGGTGCACTTCACCTCTGCAAAGACCCGCGTAGACCACCAGAACAGATGATTGTGCGTCTCTGCATGCCGAATTACCAGGTACAGCTTCTGAAGAGAATGGAAAGCACACACACTAAAAAACAAGAAAACATTTTCAACTGAAAGGTTAGCATTGTTGTGCTTGCTACCAGTTCTAGCAAGTAACATAAAGGGAGATATGATGGCTAATTGAACAGTGGGGGATCAGGGGGAACAACTGGGCGTTTTGACAAGAGGCTCAATAAGCAGGACAGATCCAACAATTGTAACGCCAATTGAGTTCCATGAAAATACAACTTTGCTCTCTTTGGTTCTCCAGATCAGCGGAAACGGCTTCAAAGAAATGGATATTTAACAATGAATAATGGTTTTAAGGAAAGCAATAGTAACACAGTGTGGTGGAATAACAATCTACATTCTCATGGGGGGTTAGCAAAACATTTACATGTGGGCGAAAAATTGTGAGCATTGACAAAGAGGTAATTTTATATTGTGCTGAAAAAGAATACGTGAAATCGGGTCTATTCAGGAGTGTTTGAGTGGGGTCACCTTATATGTGATGCATAGCATACCGTCTTCTATGTAGAGTGACATCCTCTCAGAAGCAAACCTAGGCATGCAGCATTTATAGCTAACTTCAGCTGGTTCAGGCCTGACCACAGCCCTGAAACATATTCGCAACAGTTTAGTCAAAGAGGCAGACGGGTCCAGCTGGCATATTATTCTTACCTCAACTAGACTATGTTGTATATGCCGTCCTCGCCCCCTATTTTAACTTCTCCACACCGTGTACAATAAATTATTCTGCTTCTGCAGCTTCCCAGGCCAATTAAGTGAAGTAATTTATTTATGTTTCGGGCTCTCTGATTTTTGCTCCCCCACCATTGCCACCATGAGTCTAGCTGGCCAGGCACTGGTCTGACAGTAAATCGTGAACGAATGCACGCACACCGAATCCAAAATGGCATCCAGGAGTCACTCACATGGGAAGCAATCACAGACACCTCAAGTCGAGTCTGTGCAGCATCTTACCACACCCTTCCCACCTCATCACAGGGTGAGTCCCACCCCAACCTGTGACGATCACTCTTCCCCGCGACGAGTTGGGAAAGGTGGGATGACAATGCCCTCTCCACTCCCTGATTGACATGTAAGCTTAGCACTGCAGGGCTTGCGTCTAAAACACCCAGGGCTAACTTTACCCCCACGTCATCAGGAGCGGAGACTAGCCCTTGATGCTATGTCTTTGCTGAGCTGATGACCCATTAAATACTCTGTAGACTTGCGGTGATGCACTGTAGGGTCACAACATAACGGTGAGTGAAGGACAGTGTAGAAAAGCCCTCGTTCAACTTTCTGATTGTGTGTGTGCATACAAGTTGTTTAAACAAATAAAAAGCAAAAGCAGATTTATCATTGCACATTGCTTTATTTTTCAAGGTGAAAGTAAAGGGGGTGGAGCTCCAACACCCTTACACAGAAACTGCAGCTGGGGTGTGAAAAGCAGTTGTCCTGCAAAGAAAATCCTATAGTAGAGCAACCTATTGGGCAGCTATCACATGAACAGACTGCATTAGCATAGTTAGGCTATGTACTCAGTTTCATGGGGAGTGAATAAGATGACACTTTCTCTGTAAGTAGTGAACTTTAAACACATACTGTTGTACAGTGTTTGATGCCTGTTGTCCACTTTCCTAGGCACAGGGGTCATGCGAATAGCTTACAAACAACCCAATGGGGTTTGAGGCCCAAACTGATAATGCCTTCGCCTTAGCAAATGAGATGAGTTCAAGGTGTACAAAGTTACCAACCAATACCAGAATAGCCAATCACAGAACAAGGGCCGCGATTGCCCACCAATCCCTAGTTCCCAATAGACCTTTGTAAGCAATGGATATTGGAAAGGCAGAGTAGAGCGTTCCCTTACTTCATGGAGGATGTGACTAGAAAGATTTTAGGGAGTAAGACTGGAAGAAATAGGAAATGGGAGAATGTGCTTAGCTGAAAAAAGTAATGCCATAACAGGAACACTAGACACAAAAGGAAAGAGGGGTTTGATGGAGTAACTCTGCATGAAATGTCCTCAGTAAAGAAAATGTGTGACACTTAATGTGTTTCTCACATAATACTTCTGAACCACCAACAACTAAACTACTAAATATTGCATATTAAATAGTTTTGACATAGGGCCAGTATTTTTGTTGCAGCGTTAAGAGACTCTTGGTGCATGCACATTTTTACTTTGAGAACAAGAAAAGCTCCACATCTAACATGATAACAAATATGTGTCAATACTCTCTCTCTGTAACTTTTCTCATACATTTTTGATCACTTGATGACAAGAGGTCAACCATACATAGAAAGCTGTATGTAGCCAGACCTAAAAGACTAGTTTATCGAACTATGAAAAGGTCGGTAGTGCAGCCCGTAGTCTTGAAATCTCACTCCTTAAATTTTTAAGAGGATTTATCTAAATTTAAAATGAGTCTGGGATCAGATGAGCGTGAATCATCAGGTTCAGATACACCCTCCTATTTCGACTTTCTAAAGTTCACAAGCACAGTCAAACATTCAGGAGAGAAGCTCTCCGCCAATTCTCAAGGAGCCGAACACTTATATTTGATGCAAGTATTATTGTCAAATATTCTTTTAAAAAATGTAAGTAGTAACGAAAAACAAGTAAAAAAGTGCGGAGTGTAACCTCGAAGGTTGAACCCCAGGTAACAAGCCTGATATTTTTCAACGAGCTTAAATGTAGTGAAAACCCTGGTCAAATCCTTCACAGCATCTAAAATCTCTTCAAGAACAATTATACTAAAGAATGAAGATCTGGAAAATCACTCTAGGTGCCGAGAATGATGAAAGAAATTTCGCATCGTTTTTTTCAAGCAGTTAATATATGATTTTGTGTTAAAAAAGAGGTACAAGTACTTAAATAGCACATACTCCCTTAGCTACCACTTCAAAAACTGAAAGAGGCGGTGTTGCTACGTCCATATCAGGATGTTGTTAAAAGTCTGAGATGCCCAATTAATACATCAATAAGACGTTCCACAGGTTGTTCCTTTCATGTGTCTGCAGGTGTTAAAACCCTCAAATCACCTTAAAGAAATGGAGCATTTAATTTCAAATTCAAAGCTTCTTGTGCTCGAGTCCAGCCAGTTCTGTTCTGGAGGAAGAAGGTTTTGTGTGAGGGGGTTTTAAGGCATTCCAAATGCTGAAACGTAAGTATTTGACTGAGGGCCATTTGGAACAGAAAGCCGCTCGGGACAGAGAGGGTAATAGTGTTGTGTTTAGGGAGCATGCAGATTCCAGCTTCATACTTTTTAAAATAGTTGTTCATGGATAGAACGTATACAAGAAGTGTTATGTAAGTGCTTTGACATAATATGATAGGGAACTTCTGCCGACCCTTGTAAGGACCCTTGAAAGCCTGTTAGCTCTGCACCCTTGCTGCCCAGCCACCGGAGTCAACTACCTGCCTCCCGCTGCCTCGCTATTTTTCGCCACAATTGTAACGCGGCCGCCGAGTGGAGAGCAGGTTGCGGACCACAACTCCCATCAGCCCATGCGGCCCGCGCTTCACCAAACAACGCCAGTAGGCGCATAAAAACATCGTAAGCCCCTGCTGAGCGGGGAACTTTTGCCGACCCTTGTAAGGACTGACCTGCCGCCTGTTAGCTCTGCACCCTTGCTGCCCAGCCACCGGAGTCAACTACCTGCCTCCTGCTGCCTCGCTATTTTTCGCCACCATTGTAGCGCGGTCGCCGAGTGGAGAGCAGGCTGCGGACCACACTCCCATCAGCCCATGGGGCCCGCGCTTCACCAAACCGCGCCAGGAGGAGCATAAAAACATCGTAAGCCCCTGCTGAGCGGGGAACTTTTGCTGACCCTTGTAAGGACTGACCTGCTGCCTGTTAGCTCTGCACCCTTGCTGCCCAGACACCGGAGTCAACTACCTGCCTCCCGCTGCCTCGCTATTTTTCGCCACCATTGTAGGGCGTCCACCGAGTGGAGAGCAGGCTGCGGACCACAACTCCCATCAGCCCATGCAGCCCGCGCTTCACCAAACCACGCCAGGAGGCGCATAAAAACATCGTAAGCCCCGCCTCGCGGGACGCCGGGCGAAGCCCGGGCCAAGGGCGGGCCCGTCTGCGCCCGTCCGGGGCCTGGAGGTGCCGGGACGGGCCACCCCCCTAAGAAACAGTGTTTTGGTGGCCATTGGTACGTGGTCTGAGCATTCACTCTTTGTAGTGCTAGTTGCTGAGTTAGCGCACGCAATTATCTTCTGCAGGTCTCTTATTGTATACACCGATGTCGACCCGCTCGGGTAAGAGCTTGAGGGGGGGAGGCGGGAGTGTTCTGGGTACTATGGACCAATTCATCACCCATGCATTTTCGGTTGTTGAAAAAGAGATTGCTCTGACAGAGCGCAGACTCTCTCGGGAACTCACGACTGACAAACGCTCTTCTTTGGGGGCACTGGCGTTTGTATCTTCGCCAGTGCATGTTGTTGACGCTCGTCTTAATGAACACCTTGGCCCTGACCACCTTCGTGCAAATGCTATTAGAGCAAGTCTGGATAGACTGTCTCATTTAGCCCAGGGTGGAGGTGTAGTTACATTGTCAGTCCCAGCATCCCTTGAGTCCTCTGTCCCTTTAGTTCCCTTACCTACTGCCCCCGGCCCTGGGGCTTGCACCTCCCAACCGGTGCAGGTCCCAGTGCTAGCTGCAGGAGTAGACTCAACAAAAAGGAAAAGGGCTGTTAGTCCCCGTAAGGGTAGCCGCTCCAAACCCCATAAAAAGATGAGGATAAATTACAACAGGGTGGGTGTGCCCAAGAAAGGTGGAGGGATTGGAGCAAAAACCTGTCAAGAGCAGCAGGGAGGAGAGGTTTCTGGTGCCTCCTGTGAGCAGTCGAATATGGTTTTGCCTACTGCTCCAGTTGATAGTTCCAGACCTGAACTATCTCTGGTTGCTCAGATTGAACATCTAATGAGATCCCTGATCATCCCAGTAGTGGAAAGGTTGAAGTAACTAGGAGAAAGATTGGATAGGTTTGAGCAGGTCTCGTTGGACACTTTTTTTGCCCTGAAATCCTTGATCAAGCTCCATTCCAAAATTAGGGATGGTGATTTGGCAAGGATCACAGCATCTAGGGTACATTCTCCACCCATTTCTCGTGATGTTAGTACTCTCTCTTGCTCGGGAGAGAGGATGCAGGGGCTCGCTGAGGCTAATACTCCTAGTATCAGCCCTGTGGTTGTCCCTGTGGTATTGCCCGTTACGGGGCCGGCTATATCGGCTGCTTTAGCAAAGCCGGATGCCCCTGGGAAAAGTATTAATCCTCTGAAGAGTCTCACAGAGCTTGCCCGTCCCGAACTCTGGGAATAGCAAACGAGCCAAGGAGACTGTGAAGGCCAATTCGATCATAGCTCCGCAGATGCACCCAGAAGGAGGCAAAGGAGCAAATACTACTCCCAATTATTATTTACCTTCTGGTTGCCAGCCTTTTGTAGCAGTTCTTACTGGGGTTCCCCTGCTTAAGCCAGGTAAGCAAGAGTCGTATAATGAGCTCAAGAACAAGACTTTATACTGGCTTAGGGAAAACAGACCTCTGCCCAGTACCATTAATGGCCAGGTTATTTTTGTAAGACGGGTTAGCTGGGTGGGCACCAGGCCTAAAGATTTAAGGGGTGACTGTATCTTAGTCAACTTCAAAGACCCCAGGGTAGCTCGGTTCGTGTGCAGTCAAGATCCTAGCGGGAATGCCTCAGGTATTAGCACCCGTCACCTCAGCTATTTTTACCCGCACCCGGCAACCCCATGGTTTAGTGGTCCTCCCAGGGGGGTGGGATGGGGCAACAGCTATTTACCCTCTCCTAGTGTGCTGTACCATAATCCAGGTTTAAGCAACAACTGGCCAGGGTGGGACTACTGACGTAATAGTCGCAACCTAACTATTAATCTATCTGATGTTACTGAAGATCTCCATGGCCACGGCATATTTAGCCAAGGGGATATAGGGATGTCCTTCTCCCACATACCTTCTTCTGGTCTCTCCTCTGGGGCTCTTCCTGTTTGCTCTAACCCAACTGTCATGGAACCATTGGTAGTGGCAGAGGGCGCGTTAGAAAAGCCTCTCTCTGGGTCCATCTCCTCCCTGCAACAATCCCCAGTTGAGGTAGTAGCTATAGATAGTGACCTAAGGTTTATCAGCTGGAATGTAGCAGGAATTTCCCGTAACCTGTATTCTCCGGAGTGGAACACCTTCATTGATCCCTTCGGGGTATGTCTTTTCCAGGAGACTTGTTCCCTGGAACCACGGCACAAGGTTGGTTACACGACCTACTTTGTTCCAGCTGTTCCCCCCCCTTTAGGAAGGGGCCGCCCATCGGGCAGCCTACTCATCTGGGTAAGCATTTCATTGGGCTGCCGGATTAGGCATATAGAAAATAAAAGCCCTAATTTGCAGAGGATTACTATGAGAGGGCCTCTTGGAGGGCGGTCATTGGAAATGTTTAATATCTATGTTAGGGGACCTAATGGGAGTATGTCTTCCCCTACCCTAGTGAGTCTTGAGGAGGAACTTAGAGCATGCAACCCTAATTCGTATATTCGACTTCAACTGCTCATATGAGCTGTTGGAGGCTGATGCTATTTTGGGTACCCTAGAAGAGGACGCTAGAAGTGGCATCCCACCGTTATCAATGGCACCAATTAAGAGGTGGTCCCAACGGGTCATTCAATTGAATGCTCTCACATTGGAGTATGGGTTAAGAGCAACTAATGGGAGAACAATGTCGGACCCTGTTGGTGCCCATACGTTCAATAGGCCAGATCATTCGTCCAGAATTGATTATATCATGTTGGACCTTAAACTTTGGGCCCACTTGTTGGACATGGTAGTTATACCAACCTCAGATAGTGATCATAACTCTCTCTCACTATCCTTGTCCACCTTTTGGAAGGTGGACAATGTTCTACAGGCGTCCCAGTTGCTGAGGCAGACGGGTGAAGTCTGCCCATCGAACTGTGGGAGACGCCTGAAATGGGACAGGTGGCCATTGACGAGGGGAAAGTCGCAGATATAGGGGTGATTATGTCCGAGGCGCTGACCAGTTTGGAATCAATGACTCAGAGGCTCAGGAGATATCCTCTCTTTTTTGCCATATAACAAAAACCCTGGGAGACCTTTTTATCATACGTAGTAGAGAAGGTAGGACAACAGACCGGGCACGTCCCAAGGCCG
This sequence comes from Lissotriton helveticus, assembly GCF_964261635.1. Taxonomy (NCBI): domain Eukaryota; kingdom Metazoa; phylum Chordata; class Amphibia; order Caudata; family Salamandridae; genus Lissotriton; species Lissotriton helveticus. The sequence continues at coordinate 316,624,897 of NC_136069.1, forward strand.
ACCCAGGATGATATTCCATCGATTGCCGGAGGGCAAAGAGGGAGCTAATTGAAGCAGTTAAAGCAGGGAAAAGTGGGCTAACTAGCACCGCAAGAAAGAACTATAGCGGCGCCATCAGGGAAGCTAAGAAGGGGTGGGAAAATCAGTTCTGGATCGATCTAAAAGCGGCAAGTGCAGGGAGGGACTCTAGAGGTTTCTGGGATCTGGTTAGATCTAGGCATAAGCCTGTTGACTCACTCATCACATGCAATATCCCCGAGGCATCCTGGTTTGAACACTTTTCTCTCCTGTATACTTCTTCCTCGGAAGAAGGTGTGGGCCTTTTTGCTTTACCACCATTGGACCCACCTGGACTAAGTGAGGCCATAGAGTTTACCGCCATGGAAGTGGAGAAGGCAATCAAATCCCTCGTTCCCAATAAAGCTGCAGGTCCTGATGGCCTACCGGGGGATTTGCTTCGCCTCCACTTTGCGGAATGGGGCATTCTCATTTCCTCCCTCCTTAACGCAACTTATTTGGGTGCTATTCTCCCTGAATCCTGGATAGGGGCAGAGGTTGTCCCCATTTTTAAAAAGTGGGAACGGGACAACCCAGGAAACTACCGGCCCGTATGCCTAATTGACTCTACAACGAAAGTTGCAGGGAAAGTGGTCCTTGGAAGGGTCCTCCAGTGGGCTGAAGAACATAGAATCCTGTCTGACTACCAAGCAGGCTTTAGAGCAGGCACTGGGACCATCGAACAGTGCTTTCGTCTAATGCTGCTATATTGGAAGGTAGTCGTACTGGGCAAAGGCAGTCTGTATCTTGCGTTTATCGATTTACGGACTGCCTTTGACCTGGTGCCCCGGGGGCACCTCTGGAGGGCACTGTTCGATATGGGGATGAACCCGCATTTGCTGTCCCTAATCATGAAGTTCCACGCAGAGAACTATGCGCAGGTGCGGTGGGGCAAACATTATATGTGAACGGAGTGATGGAGCACCTTTTAAAAAATCCGGCTGATGTGCCATCCCTGGCAGGCAAGAAAGTTCCCACCCTATTGTTTGCGGACGATACCCTTTTAATTTCCAAATCCCCAGTTGGTTTGCAGAAGCTTCTTGATAGCTTTCAGTCCTTCTGCGACAACAGGGGGTTAGTAATTAACACTGAGAAAACCAAATTTGTGGTCTTGAACCCCCCAAGAAAACTTGGTCGACCACCAGTGTTGGATACGGTAAATTTGGAAAGGGTAAAGGAGTTTGATTACCTGGATATCCGCCTCACTGACACATGAGGTGGAATAGTCATCTCCAAAAAATGCTGTTGTGCCATAAACGGGTGGTGGGGGCGCTCATAAAGGAACAGAGGTCATCCAGTATCAAACCTATTGCCCCGGTCCTAGATATTTACGCAGCAAGAGGTGTTAGCGCTGCCCTATACGGGGCAGAGTTGTGGGGCTCTCAAAATATAGACCTGCTTACGTGTTCGTAGAGCAAGTTTTTAAAAGATCTGTTGTGCGTCCCTTATAGCACCCCAACCCTCCCCCTACTCTTAGACATGGGTTGTCGTGCTATTGCAGATCAGGCCAGACTAAGACCCCTCCTTCTTTGGGCCCGCTTGCGGAGGGTTCCTGAACTTCACAGCTATGCTGAGGGACTGAGGGAAATATTATCCTTGACGGGTAAGACGAAAATAAGGTGGCCCCGGGATGTAAAGCACCTGTTGGGTGAGCTGGGTCTCGAAGAAGCTTGGGAGTCTAGATCGGCCCCCCCCTAAGCAAGTTCTAAAAAGAGTATACTGGGACTGGGTAGCAGGTAGGAGGAATTCCAGCCCTGACTTATGTAAATCGTCCAGAGATTTTTTATTAGTGAAGGAAGTAGCCCTCCGTGAGGATTACCTGGATGTAATTTTGCAACCTGCAGATAGGGCTCTCTACTTTAAATTTAGGATAGGCTTCCTTCCTGTGGGGGTACTGACTTCCCGTTGGAGGATCCCAGCACAAACTACATCCTTCTGCCCCTTTTGTCCCGATAGGTTAGAATCTGTGCCCCATCTTTTGTTTGAATGCCAAGCTTATAAATGCCCTCGCGACAGGTGGCTAAAGCCTTTGTGCAAAACATTGGGTACCAGACAGCATAGTGTAGCTTTGAGAATTTTGAAGTCTGATACCCGGCACCTGTTTGCTTGTGGCATGGCAACGTTTTTAAGTTGGGCATGGCGGATTAGGTCAAGAAGGCTTAGTTACATTGTTTAATCCTGTTTTATCAAAAAATTTAAAACTTTTTTAACAATCCATTGTCGTTTTATGTATTGTATTTTGTCTGACTGTTTTTATGAATTGGATTTTATCTTGTTAAATTTTTTATCATGTGTATGTACTGCTTTTTAAGATATGTTTTATATCGAAATAAAGCCAACTTGACTTGACTAATACACTATAATGACCAGTAAGAGACAGTGCTTAAGGTAAAATAAAAGTAAGGTGATGAATGGAGAGAAATATCTGCTCCCAGTTATATGATATGACGAAATAACCCCAATGGAAAGGGGGCTTGAGTTACGAAGGCCATAAACTATTATAATATAATATAATTGGGTGAATAATAAAATGAAAGATAAGACGACGTTCAAGGTATTGAAATAAAATAGCTGCATGTCCATTTTTACAAAACATGCATGCATCACGTATCCACAGCCGGAGCTCTAGTCTATCTTGTGCATATCACTGTCGCTTTTTGGTGAAACACGCTGAACATGATTTTATTTAAGATTTTCAACTCAACTTACTTTTTATCCCACAGGCGTGGTTAAAAGTGCACTTCCCAGAGGGTATAAAATACTGCTCTTGTATTGTATCTAATACTGCGTTGTGGATTGTTCTTCCCATCGGGGTGGGAGGGTGACACTTATCAGTAAAGTCTCTCTCAGAATTTAGTATATCTCAGTAAGTTATACATTTCATGTCGAATATCTTGGCTTAATTTTGCACTGAGCCTTACATTGAATATCATAGCACTGTTTGTTGATCACCTCCATGACTCACTGAGGGCTTTTGGACCCCTTTCTAGATTTTATAGCCTCTATAAAATTGCAGTATAACAACTTTCTCCTTTTTTCGTGTCAGTGTGTGGGTAAACAACCCCCCCCCCCCCTTTCAGAGAAATTTGTGGATCCATAGACCCCAGCCAGGGGGCCGGACTGACCGAACCGGGCATCGGGCGTTTTCCAGGGAGGCTGGAAGGGTGGGGTCCGGTTTTGCAGTAGTGGGGCCCGTTTTTTTGTTACTAGGGGCCAGTTTTGCAGGAGTGCTGCAATATCGGCCCCCAGTAACAAAAGCAGCAGTGCTTCGTCACACTTGCACCTCTCCCCCTCCTCTCGGGGGCTGGTCCTTCAAAATTGCCAGGACTGCTTTGGGTTCCCTGACCCCAGCGTAGCTCACAACTTGCAGCAATTGATTATAGGCCCCCTCTTCTCGGCAGTCACACTCTTGATATGTTTCTTACCAGCATCTTTTGGACCATTTTACTTTTACCCTTCATCTAGTCTGGACGATGATAAAGCAATTTAGAAAAAAAATAAACGTTCCCTCTCCTCCGCCTCCTGCTGGGCTGTCTAAGGTGACAGATTGGAACGATCTGGCTCAAACTAAGAGGGTTTTATATTAAAATTTCGACCACAAAAATATTGATCGACAAAAATATTGTAGTAAATATGTTGACAACATATATACAAGGCGGTGGTAGCCACTCTGTAGTTAAAATCAGGATACCCAGAGACAGGAATTCCTCGGATTTTTGCTAGCTAATAACTTTGCGCCCATTTGACGAATAATCACAAAATTTCCCGAACAATGTCTTTTTCTACATTCCCGGGTAATGCAATGTTTCGCAGAGATTGGTGGGGGGTGCAAAGAAAAAGAGGGGGCCCCAAAACGCATTTTGGTGCCAATTAATTTTTCAGTTACTTTTTACTCCTTACAGCAGCCAAATGGCTCACCAGATTTCCATGATATGTGGCAAGATTATACATTAAGGTGTGAAGATGATCCTTTTGGGCAGTAGAGTTAAATAGGGTAAATATTTTTTTAAGTTATAAGGCCTCTAAACTTAGTGATATCTGTGGCTGCTGTGGGTTTGTGAAATGTTAAAATACATTTTCCCTAACAATTGCAGCTTTATTAATGTAGTACTAGTTAGAGAAAAAGTATATATAATTTCTATATATTTTTTTAATTACTCACTAGAAAGTACTGGGCTACTTAAAAAAAAATATGTAAAGAAATTAGAAAACACTGTAAAACACTATATTTCACAAATATAGTGTACTGCAGTATATTTTTCAATGTTTTATGCATTTAACATCGTATACAAAATTGTATGGAGTACCACACAAATACTATACAATTACTGCCTACTGAAAAAAAAGTACATTTGTTAAAAAACATGGTACTTCTTAGATACTAACGTGCCACTCTGTGAAACGTAAAAAAAATATAGAGAGAAATAAAAAAGTATTCCCTGCCTATTACCACTTTGATAAAGTGGTAATAGGTAGGGAACAACAATGTCCAATTATATACTGCCTAGTCATCTGCATGTACCACTGTATATCATGAAGTTACCGCAGTATACCATGGCACAATATAGCACAATGGGATGGATTTATCATTGTTTTGCATTAACTTTGTGTCACGTATTGCGTTGCAAGGGCAACACAATAGTTGAGTCATATTTTCCCAGCAACACTAGGCCACCATACGTCACCCTGCTTTTTTGGTAAATCTGTAGAAGCGCAAGGCAGCACAAGTTCCTGCCTGGCATTACTGTGCACACAACATTCTACATTTCTGCAAAATCTTATATGCTTCCATTCACCATTTTCACACTAGATCTCTTTAAACTAAACTCAACGACACTCTAAAAAATGGTGATGGATCAAGCCCTGATCTTTTGACTGGGTATGAGTGTTCTGTTTAACTCAGATGCTCTGTCCATCACCACCCCCATTTCTGAATAGTTTTGGCCACTACAGGAGTGGCTGGGTATGCTCACACATGAGTCCTTTGCTCACTGCACCATCAGGATTCAAGCAAGCCGGGCCGAAGACGGCTGCAATGCCAGAAACCGGTCCCCGGAAGCTTGTTTCCTTTCCAGTAAAGAATTGGCTTGATAGTTTGGTCTGCCCTGTTCCCATGATGCACTGGGCCAGGGTCAGACTAATTTGCATATAGCCAGGTTCTGAGCTGGGATGGTGCAGTGAGCTAAAAAACGGTGATGGATCAAGCCCTGATCTTTTGACTGGGTATGAGTGTTCTGTTTAACTCAGATGCTCTGTCCATCACCACCCCCTTTTCTGAATCGTTTTGGCCACTACAGGAGTGGCAGGGTATGCTCAGACATGAGTCCCTTGCTCACTGCACCATCAGGATTCAAGCAAGCCGGGCCGAAGACGGCTGCAATGCCAGAAACCGGTCCCCGGAAGCTTGTTTCCTTTCCAGTAAAGAATTGGCTTGGTAGTTTGGTCTGCCCTGTTCCCATGATGCACTGGGCCAGGGTCAGACTAATTTGCATATACCCAGGTTCTGAGCTGGGATGGTGCAGTGAGCTAAAAAACGGTGATGGATCAAGCCCTGATCTTTTGACTGGGTATGAGTGTTCTGTTTAACTCAGATGCTCTGTCCATCACCACCCCCTTTTCTGAATCGTTTTGGCCACTACAGGAGTGGCAGGGTATGCTCAGACATGAGTCCCTTGCTCACTGCACCATCAGGATTCAAGCAAGCCGGGCCGAAGACGGCTGCAATGCCAGAAACCGGTCCCCGGAAGCTTGTTTCCTTTCCAGTAAAGAATTGGCTTGGTAGTTTGGTCTGCCCTGTTCCTATGATGCACTGGGCCAGGGTCAGACTAATTTGCATATAGCCAGGTTCTGAGCTGGGATGGTGCAGTGAGCTAAAAAACGGTGATGGATCAAGCCCTGATCTTTTGACTGGGTATGAGTGTTCTGTTTAACTCAGATGCTCTGTCCATCACCACCCCCTTTTCTGAATCGTTTTGGCCACTACAGGAGTGGCAGGGTATGCTCAGACATGAGTCCCTTGCTCACTGCACCATCAGGATTCAAGCAAGCCGGGCCGAAGACGGCTGCAATGCCAGAAACCGGTCCCCGGAAGCTTGTTTCCTTTCCAGTAAAGAATTGGCTTGGTAGTTTGGTCTGCCCTGTTCCCATGATGCACTGGGCCAGGGTCAGACTAATTTGCATATAGCCAGGTTCTGAGCTGGGATGGTGCAGTGAGCTAAAAAACGGTGATGGATCAAGCCCTGATCTTTTGACTGGGTATGAGTGTTCTGTTTAACTCAGATGCTCTGTCCATCACCACCCCCTTTTCTGAATCGTTTTGGCCACTACAGGAGTGGCAGGGTATGCTCAGACACGAGTCCCTTGCTCACTGCACCATCAGGATTCAAGCAAGCCGGGCCAAAGACGGCTGCAATGCCAGAAACCGGTCCCCGGAAGCTTGTTTCCTTTCCAGTAAAGAATTGGCTTGGTAGTTTGATCTGCCCTGTTCCCATGATGCACTGGGCCAGGGTCAGACTAATTTGCATATAGCCAGGCTCTGAGCTGGGATGGTGCAGTGAGCTAAAAAACGGTGATGGATCAAGCCCTGATCTTTTGACTGGGTATGAGTGTTCTGTTTAACTCAGATGCTCTGTCCATCACCACCCCCTTTTCTGAATCGTTTTGGCCGCTACAGGAGTGGCAGGGTATGCTCAGACATGAGTCCCTTGCTCACTGAACCATCAGGATTCAAGCAAGCCGGGCCGAAGACGGCTGCAATGCCAGAAACCGGTCCCCGGAAGCTTGTTTCCTTTCTAGTAAAGAATTGGCTTGGTAGTTTGGTCTGCCCTGTTCCCATGATGCACTGGGCCAGGGTCAGACTAATTTGTGGAAGAGGTGTGGCGCCGCGGCCAGGGCGACTGACTCCGGAATCTGGGGATCACGGTTCGTTCCCCGGCACCGGCGGCAGATTAGCCCAGCACCTTGTGACTCTGGGCAATAGCTTGCTTAATCTTCCCGACGGCCCCCAGCGCCTAGAGACCCTAACGGGTGATTGTGCCCTTTACAAATGTGGATATATTATTATTATTTGCATATAGCCAGGTTCTGAGCTGGAATGGTGCAGTGAGCTAAAAAACGGTGATGGATCAAGCCCTGATCTTTTGACTGGGTATGAGTGTTCTGTTTAACTCAGATGCTCTGTCCATCACCACCCCCTTTTCTGAATCACTCTATTGTATGCATCAACACTGTACACTATTCCACTCTACACCACTCCACTCTACTCTATTCCACTTTATGTCACTCCAATGTACGCCACTCCACTCTATGTCAATATCTTCTATGCTATTCCACTGTATGCCACTCCAGTGTATGCCACTCTACTGTACGCCACTCCATACGCCACTCCACTGTATGCCACTGCACTCAATGCCACTTCACTCTATACTATTCCACTATACCAAGCTCAACTCTACACTACTAAAAGCCACTCCACTCTACGCAATTACACTCTATGCCACTCTACTCTATGATATTCCAGTCTATGCCACTCTGCTCTACGATACTCTACTTTACACCACTCCACTGTATGCTACTCCACTATATGCCACTCTTCTGTACATCACTACACTCTACAAAACCCCACTGTACCCCACTACGCTCAATGCTATTCCACTGTACGCCACTCCACTGTACGCCACTCAGCTCTATGCTACTCCACTGTATGCTACTACACTTGTAGCTATTCTACTCTACACCATGCCACTCTACCCCACTCCCATCTACTCTATTCCACTGTTCGTTATTCCACTCTATGCCACTCCACTCTGTACCAATCCACTGTATGCCACTCCACTGTATGCCACTCTGCTGTACACCACTCCATGCTACACTATTTCACTCTACACCAGTCCACTCTACCCCACTCTGCTCTACTGTAGTCCAGTCTATGTCACTCCACTCTACACTATTCCACTGTGTGCCGGTTCAATCTACACCACACTACTGTACCCCACTTCGCTGTAGGACACTGCACTCTGCAACACTTGACTCTATGCTATTCCACAGTACGACACTTAACTCTACACCAATACACGCCACTCCACTCTGTGCCATCACAGTTTAAGCCACTCCTCTCTACCCCGTTCCGCTCTACACCACTCCACTCTATGTCACTCCCCTATATTCTATTCCACTCTGCACCACTCAAATATACAGCACTACGTTCTACGCACCTCCACTCTATGCCACTCCACTATATGGTATTCCACTGTACACCACTCAGCTCTATTTCAATGAACGCCACTACATACTACAGCACTCCATTGTATGCTGCTGTGCTGTATACCAATCCAATGTAGGCCACTTTATTCTATGCTACTCCACTCTAAGCTATTCAATTTTTTACCAGTTCACTCTGTGCCACTTCACTTTACACCACTTCAGTCTATGGCACTCCACTGTACAGCAACTCTTTGCCACTTCACTGTACGCCACTGCAATCTACGCTATTCCAATCTATGCCACTCCACTCTAAACCACTCTACTGTATGACACTTCACTGTATGCCACTCCACTGTACTTTATTCTACTCTTCACAACCCACTTTACAACATTCCACTCAACAGCTCTCTACTCTAGTGTACGACACGCTACTCAATTCTATGGCACTCCAATCTATGCCACTCCATTGTACGCCACTCCACTCTACTCTACTCTAAGACATGCCACTCCACTGTACACCTCTCGACGCCACACCGCTCCATCTACGCCACTCCACTCCATGCTATTTCACTGTATGCCATTTCACTTTAGGCTTCTCCAGTCTACGAAACTCCACTGTATGCCATTCCACTGTATGGCACTTCAATCTATGCTATTTCATTGTACGCCACATCACTCTACATCACTCCACTGTATGTCATCTCACTCTACGCCACTCCAATGTATGCCACTTTAATCTATGCCACTCCACGCTACGCCACTCAACTCTATGCTACTTCACTCTTGGCCACTCCCCTCTCCCTCACTCCACTCAACTCTAGACGTGTTATGCTCCCCTTTAAATAGGGCATGCTGACATTCCAATGCTTTTTACAGTGAATGAGACGTGCGTCAGTGATATGGCAAAGCAATCCATGATCTCAGTCATTGGTATAGCCCTGGGGATGGCAGAAGCTATGAGAACTCTGAGTGCTTTCACAAAGGCGTTGAAGACCTGGCTATTCACTAACTAACTTCTGATTCGACTTTCCCTAAGGAGTATTACTTAGCGCCAGGACACCCACGGGTAACAGAGCGCTGTACGAATGTCAATATAAATAAATAAATAAATAAATTAGGTGCTTTTATAATCCTTCTCTATATGAGTCAGCAACTATTCACATAAACTCTTGCCAACTTCCTTACCTATTGAAAAACTTTCAGGACATTTTGGCCGGAGATTTCCTGTTCACCACTTGCCTCAATGGTGTGGCAGTAATTTTGGCTGACGGTGTTAAAACTGAGATGCCAATTTCAATGTATATTGTCTACATATTCATCATATTCATCCAGCAACTTCAATGATGTAGAGAATGGCGTAAATAAGTGCAAATCCACATATTTTGTAGACGTAACTCATTCAGGTGGTTGGCCGTGAGTGGGATTTTCCATTTGCTTGATTACGGAGCTGACCTCCAGAAAGTGGGTCTATTGATGCAAATGGGACTGCACTATGACTATGTTCAGGACTCTGAGGTGCAGAGTAAATTCTGATCCCTGTACAAATATAAATTTGCAAAGGTATTAGAATTACCTTAATACCTTAAATACTGTACCCCAGCTGTTAGCCCCTTGCAAATTAGGCAGGTCGAACCTGTAGAAAATTGCTAAGGGAAAACTACAATACTTTCTGATACGGTGTAGAAAACACAGAATTTCTCATTTTCCAGTTGAAAGAACTGAATATGAGGTCACACCTAATAAATATTGCACCCTGGGGTACTGGCATTTGTCTGAGGAGTCAAGTAAATATCTCTCAATTTCCCCTACCTCCTGTTCAGATCCTACAGGCTAATTTGAAGCCTGGTGGCTATTGCCTCCTTCACCCTGGTGGAAAACACATCACCATATTGTGAGAGCCTCAGGGTTCCCATTGCTTTCAGAACAGTGGTTGTTCTGAAGGCCACTACGTTTCATAAGTAGGAGTTATGTTATTTTGCCTCAGCTCAGTAAACTCTTTTGTTTTTCAGAAACAAAGCTGAAAGTGTTTAATAAAAATACAAAAATGCTAATTGTCCTGATGCACAGGGAGCTTTGTCCTAGTGCACGGGGGTCGTTTGCCTTGTTTCCTGACAGCGACTGCCAGGCTTTTTCAGTCTTTCCTCAAAAGGAGAGGTGTACGTCAAAAGGATTTCCTTAAACAGAGTAGGCTTTCTGATATTGTTTGACCCAATGCTGTGTAGCAGATGGCCATCAGTCAAAGGTTTCTGATGCTAGAGACAACTGAGATTCCCCCACCTGTAACCTGCTTTGTCTACCTCTAAATAAGGTGGGCTAAATGTGAATTTGGCAATTCTCCTGCTCTGCCAAACTCTAAATTAGGGCCTTAGGGCCAGATGTATGACGTGATATTGCATGTGCAACCGGGTTTGCAACCTGTTTGCGCATGCAAAATCATGGTGGGCCATGTACAAACACTATTTTGTGACTCACAAAAAATTGTGACTTGCTACATAGTGTTTAGCGACTTGCAATTAGGAAGGGGCGTTCAAAGGGCGTCCCTTCCTAATTGCGACTCGCAGCCGTATGTGTGAATGTTTTACGACCGCAATTGCGATTGCAAAACACTCGCAATTTACTGCCCTCTTCAAGAGGGTGGTAATACAGTCGCATATGGGAAGGGATCGCCAGGGGATCGCGACCCCTTTGCAAATACAGGGGAAAAAACATTTTTAGGGGCAGGCAGTGGTCCCAGGGACAAAGAAAAACCAAAGGTGATGATGGACGGAGCGTTGACAATACAAACACTCACCCCCAGTCAACTGATCTGGGTTTAATCCATCACCATTCTTTAGCTCACTCCGCCACCCCAGGGACACCTACCTGCTCTTAAAAAACGAAATGAAAACGTTTCATTTTTTAAAAAATGCATCCCGTTTCACTTTAAGGAAAAAGGGGGGATTTTTAAAAAGAAAACTGCTTTATTTCAAAGCAGTCCGAGAAATGGAGGTCTGCTGAGCCCGGCAGGCCACCATCCATGGGAAGGCCAGCCATTTGAAAATTGTGAGGGCCTCATGAATATTGATGAGGTTTGCACTTTGCGATCTCATTGGGAATCGTAATCAGTGTCTGAGACACTGCTGTACTTATGAAATTCCGACTCGCAAATTGCGACTCGCAATCGAGTGCAATCTTCAAATCGCTATTTCAAATGTTCGTACATCTGGCTCGTAGTCTTTTATTCCATTTTGTGATTACTGTGTACATGTATTTTCTTTCACTTTTTTGCATAGTGTGATCTAAACCGAACAAACTGCAATAATTATGTTGTTTCCTTAAAGTTCTAGTTAACAATTTTGTAGTCATCTTTGTTAGGCCTTGCTACACGTGATCTTAGCTGTTGTGAGAGCTGGTGCCGTCAACACCAAAAAAATACAAAACAGGGACTTTGGGTCAATGCTTTCTTTGAGGTCAGCCCCTTTCAGTCATTGCTTGCAGAAAGTGTCATTCACTTTTTAGATCAGGCCACTGGAGTGTTTTTTAGCTCACCATTAGCTAATGACAATAAGGTGTATTAGTCCACCTGATAAAACAGTGCTTCTCTTTGCAATGGATGATGGGTGAAGTGAAGAGTTCTTGAAGGCAAATGAAGAAGCATCTGTGCTTTTAAAACTGTTTCTACTCCTTCTTTTGATGCTACGGAGGGACCCGGGGAGAGCCGTGCGCGAGCCGGTCTCTCCCCGGGTAGGTTCGCGCGTGTCAGTGGCCACAGCAGGTGGGTCCTGATTAGCGAGAGTCAGGTGGGGTAATTAGGGTCAGGACAGGGCAGAGGATCATTGCGCACTAGGGAGGCGGGCGGCGAGGTTTGTTTTGTGCGTGCTCCTGTTCCGTTTACCTGATGGCGGACTCCGAGGAAGTTCGGAGGGCGGTCCGGGTCCTTTACCGGGCGGGGCGTGAAGATTTGTTATCCCCTGGAGTCCCCGGCACGGCATGGGTGGGGCTTACTCGCCCCGTTCGCAAGGCGGCTGGGGGAGTTGCGAGGGCTGTGTCTGCCTGCCTTTCCACCCCGGCCGAGAGCGAGGACGACGGCGAGACGGCGATGCCGGCGGCGGAGCCTTCCGGCGAAGCAGGTCCTGCGGAGCAGCTGCCATCTCCCTCCGGTGTGCCGGGCCCCCTGCAACAGGTATGTCCTGCCCCTCTCGGGGCTGCTGGCTTGCGTGGGGTGTCCAGCGGGAGGCGGGGACGCTCCGGGGGGAGGCCACTGAAAAAGGGGAGTGTTTTTTTCTCTGGCAAGGCCCTTAAGCCTGCCTCGAAGGTTAGAGGCCGGCGGGGGCGGAGTTTGGTGCCCGGAGGCTCGTCCTGTGCGCCCTGTGTGCGGTCTCCTTCGGTTCCTGCTCCCACTGCCGTGGGGGAGCCCCCCATGCATGGTTTGGGCCCCTTCTTAGTTTTGAATGGGCAGCGCTATCTTCTTTCGCCTGCCCCATGTGATGCCTCTGGGGTTCCTGTGATTTCTGCGGTGTCTCCTGGTCCTGTTGATGAGTTGGTGGGGCATGTGCCCTGTTTTCCCAGGGTTTCTTCGACCTTTCACCAGGGTTGCCCGGTTGATTGTGTGGAGTCCCCCCCACCTGATGTTCACGTGAGTGGGGTTGCGCAAGGGCCTTCGAGGGGGGAGGTTGTTTCCCCTTTGCTTCCTATTGTTTCTTCCCAGCCTCCCGGGGGTGTGCATCTTGCTGGGGACGCCTCGGCTGCCCCCCTTCACCCCCTCCCTGTGTCCTTCCCCAAGCCTAGGGGGGCGCCCCTTGCTTTGGCCGACCGGTGGCGTGGGCCTTTGGGCGGCGGACGTGGGGAGTGGTTGGGTTCTGGTGGGGATTCGGCGGTGGCTCCTCTGGGTGTGGATGGGGGGGTTAGGCGCTTCGGCGACAGCGCGGTCCGGTCTGAACGGCCGTAGGCGTAAGACTCCTACTACGGCATGTCCTCCTGTTTCCATTGCGCGTGGTTTGCGGGCTGCCCCAACGGCGGCTTCTGAGGAGGGGAGAGCGGAAGGGGTTTCTGGAGCGGATTCCCCTTTTCAGCGGCAGGGCGCAGTGCGCGGTACTGGTATTCAATGGGAGTCTTATGATGTAGGTGTGGGAGATGGGGAGATTCCTGGTGGAAGTGGCGACTATGTTGAGGATGATGTCTTACATTTGGATATTGATGATGATGATTGGGAGGAGGGAGAAGTTCGTGATGGGGATGTTAGTAATGTTGCACCGGTTTGGAACGGGGGTCTGGGGCAATCCCATGTTGTCAGTGTCTTGCAGGAGTCTGGTGCGGACCATGCACCAATGAGAGTTCCGTCTTCCACGAAGCCACGCCAAGGGGATCCTGCGGTGTTTCGGCAGAAGTTGGCGCAGTTGCCTACAGGTTGGTTGGTGGTCTGTGTGGCGACACGGGGAGAGTCTCCCCGTTAAACGTACTCGTTCTATTGGTGTTGGGGTTGGGAATGTTGGTGAGCAAGTTGCTCTTCCGAAGCTGTCTGAGCGGCATGCTGCTGTGAATGCTAAGTCACGAGGGGATGCTACCGCCGCTTCAGCGGGGCGGACAGGGGATGCTGCTCCTGCCATGACTTCAAGCAAAGGGGACCAGTCTGTTCACAAAAAGTTGCCCTATTCTGGCATTGGTATGCTGTTAGGTTCCCACTTATCGGAGAAAACTAAGTCTAGGATTTGGGGTAATGAGTTTGTTGATGTTTTTAAGTTGCTCCATCGGGATATTCAGCGAAGGAAGGGTCTAAGGAGGAGGAGTTGGAGTTGGCTCGGTGGCCGTGGGTCCCCAAGTCCATTGAAAATTGGATGTCTGCCTTTTTGATATATGCTAGTGTTTACTTCCAGCGTCATACGGATAAGTCTGTGGCCATGTTGAAATATGTAGACGTCATCAGGAAAGCTTACAGCTATTTTGGGGGTTTTGCCTGGCTGTCGTATGACGAAGAATTCCGTGCTAGGATGAGTTTGTTTCCTGAGCGGTCCTGGGGGGAGGTCGATACTGAACTATGGTTGCAGTGGATGTCTTCGGCCCATCCGCCCGCCACTACGCACACAGCCAGCGGGTTACCGGTGACATATCGGCCCTTTGCCTCTCGCCCCGCTCAGTCTGGGGCGGGGGTCATGGGCAGGGGACAGACAGCTTTCTCTGGGACTTGTTGGCATTACAACAGGGGCCTGTGTACCAGACCAATGTGTAGATACAAGCATGAATGTGCGCAGTGTGGTGGTAGGCACGCCCTCACCCAATGTTTCCCGGGACACCGTGGCGGAGATACCGGAAGGGGTTCTTGGGGCAGAGGCCAGTCTTCTCACTTTGGCGCAAAGGGCTCCTACTCCTATTAATGTGCAGTTGTTGGATCGATGGTTGCAGGATTACCCAGATGTTGATGAAGCGAAACGATTGTCCTGGGGTTTCAAGGTGGGTTTTCGGATTGGGAACCAGGGCCCCCAGAGTGGGAGGTGGTCGGACAGTTTGAAATTGGCTAAAGAAATCCCCCATGTTGTCCAGACGAACTTAAACCTGAAGTGGTTGCGGGCAGAGTGGCTGGCCCCTTTTAGCACTGCCCTTTGCCTGATTTGATTGTGTCCCCTTTGGGGGTTGTCCCCAAGAAAGCGGTTGGTGAATTCCGGCTTATTCATCATTTGTCTTGGCCTGAGAGTTCTTCCATCAATGACTTCATTGCTCCAGAAGATTCTAGTGTTTCTTACGCTTCTGTGGACGATGCCTTGGGGCTGGTGAGGACTGCGGGCTGGGGTGCACTGCTTGCCAAATGTGACATACAGTCGGCTTTACGCCTTTTGCCAATCCATCCATCTGATTTTGGCCTGTTGGGGATGCATTTCAAAGGGAAGTACTACGTGGATATGGTCTTGCCTATGGGGTGTGCGGTGTCCTGCGCATTGTTTGAGACATTTAGTACCTTCTTGCAGTGGCGCTTTTCCTTCATCAGTGGCCATGAGCTGGTCTGCCATTACCTGGACGATTTTCTGTTCATTGGGGCGCGGGATTCCGGTCTGTGTCAGCTGGCGTTGCAGACTTTTCAGGCAATGGCTGGGGAGTTGGGCGTGCCGTTGGCTTCTGACAAGACGGAAGGTCCCAGCACCACTTTGACTTTTCTGGGAATCAAGATCGATACCTTGGCCATGGTGGCGAGATTGCCCGCTGCAAAAGTGCTTGAGATTTCCTCCTTTTTGTCTTCGGTGGTGGAGGAGCGAAAGTTGGAGCGCCGAAAAGTGCAGAAACTATTGGGGTACTTGAGTTTTGCATGCCGTGTGGTTCGAGCGGGCAGGACATTTTGTAGGAGGTTGGGCATGTCCTTGTCTGGGGCCTATCTTCCACACCACAGGGTGCGCCTTACGGCGGCCATCAGGGCGGATCTGAGTCTCTGGTTGTCTTTTCTGCGGGACTTTAATGGCACGTCCTTATTTTTTACGGAAGAGGACATGGTTTGGCAAGTACAAATCTACACGGATGCTTCTGGTGCCCATGGATTTGGTATCTTCTGGGAAGGGCGGTGGTGCGCTGCTAGCTGGCCGGCTCATTGGCGGAGTCAGGGCCGCAGTATCGCCTTCTTGGAATTGTTTCCCTTGCTAGTGGCCCTTTGCATCTGGGGTGCTGAATTCAAGGACAGGTCTGTTTTGTTCCACGTGGATAATCTGGCAGTGGTGCAGCTGATTAATCGCCAGAAGGCGAGGGATCTGCGTGTTCTTAAGTTGCTGCGTGTTTTCATGTTGCAGTGTTTGTAGTTGAATATTGTCTTCAAAGCACAGCATATCCCAGGGACCACTAATTGTATAGCGGACGCTTTATCTCGATTTCAGTGGTCGGAATTCCGCAGATTGGCTCCTGGGGCAGATCCCAAGCAGACTCCGATTCCACAGTACGTATGGGCCTGGGGGGAGTGAGAACCGCTCAGTTAGTGGAGCATTCAATCGCTGCTTCTACTCGCCGGAGTTACTTACAAGCCTGGAGAGAGTTTTGGGATTTTGGTGAGGGTTTTGCTGTTCCACTTGGGGGGCTGTCTGAAGAACAGTTTTTGTTACGTTTTGTGTTGCATCTTGTTGACAAAGGCTGTCCCACACGACCATCTCCGGCAAATTGGCGTTTTTTTTTTATGGGCTGCTGCAGTGGGGAAGGGATCCAGTGGGGAGTTTGGTCAGGAAGATTTTGAAGGGCCTGGGTCGGCTGTAGTCTGTTTCCCGGTTTTTGCGCCGCCCGGTCACTTTTGACTTGCTTCAGCAACTGTTGTTTCATTTACGGGGTTGCTGTTATGATGATTTTGAGTATTTCAAATTTCGACTGTGTTTTGTGTGGATGATTTTCGGGGCCTTTCGGGCCTCTGAGCTTCTGGGTTTGCGCAACAGGGTGGGCCTGACCAGTGAGGAAGTGGTTCTGGAACCAGATAGGTTGCACATCTGGTTGCATGCTTCCAAAACGGACCAGTTGGGTAGGGGTAAGTGGGTTTTCTTCGGTAGGAGTGGTGTTGTGGCTTGTTGCCCGGTGTGTGAGTGGGAGTGTTTTTTGAAGTCTTGGTTTTTTTCGTCTGGTGTGATTTTTTGTCACGCTGATGGCAGTCCCCTTACAGTTGCCCAGTTATTGGCTGTGTTTCGGAAGGTCTTGTTAACTTTGGGATTGGAGCCTTCGCAGTTTGGTACTCATTCCTTTCGGATTGGGGCGGCGACTGAGGCTGCCCGTTTGGGGTGGGACTGGTCTCAGATCCAGAGAATTGGGCGGTGGCGGTCGAGGTGCTGCGATAAATATGTGAGGAAGTAGCACATCTTTGCTTCCTTAACATTTCTTTTTCTCCTAGGTCCCTGGCTCAGGCGGGCTGGCTTAAAACGGAGAGTGTGGATTATTGGACACTCCTTCGTGAAATGGGCCGCAGTGGCTGCAGAAGGACAACTTTGTGGGCGATCTTTGGGGCTCACCAGCTTAACACTCGAGGTTGTTTGGCATGGTATTGGAGGAATGCGCTGGGGGGGGGTTGCTTCAGTTGTTGGCTACTCTTTGTCTTAAGGGGGGGGGCGCCTGACCTGCTAGTCCTTCATCTGGGCGAGAATGACCTGGTCTCTTTATCTGGTTTAACTTTAATAAAGACAATGCAAATGGATCTGGAGGTCATCCGAGAAGCATGGGCGAGCACCATGGTGATCTGGACAGAATTCGTACCTCGACTTCACTGGACTGGTGCAAGGAAACATTCTGCGATGGAGAAAGCACGAAAGAAGGTGAACCGTGCTATGAGACTGTTTTGTAAGGATTTATGTATTTATGCTTTGGCTCACCCTCATTTGCAGGTTTCGGAATGGCACCTATTTCGTGCGGATGGTGTCCACCTTTCTCGCATGGGTAAATCCTTTTATCTTTTAGAGTTACGTGATTTAATTGCCAAAGCTCTTGATGTTCAATTGTGGTGCGGACTGGCCGGGCTCACGTGTCCCGGTATCTGGTCACACAGTGCGCGGCACGCATAACTGTCAGCAGCATCAGCATGGTGCCTGAGAGGCCTCTGCTGCAGAGTGTGACGATGTGTGGTTCACTGCCAGGACCGACGCCAGACCGAACTTGCTCAGTTTAACTCTTTGGGTGGGGCAGGAAAACTCTAAAGTTTTTCCTGGATGGCAAATTTTTAGTGGGGGGGGGCAGCCTGGTGCGGGTTGGTCCATCCTCAAAAGGCAGTTGTAGGAAAGGAAGGGGTATACATAAGAGTTAGGGGCTTCTGGTTTGGTTAGGGTTAACTTGGTGGGGGGTTTATCAGTTTGTAGGAATGATCTGCTAGGCTGAGAGCAGTTTGAATTAAACAAGTTGTTTGATGTATTCACATCTGTCTTAATAAAGTGGCCTTTCTTGCTGACTAAGAAGTTGTGGACAGTGACTTTCTTGCGCGAACTAAGGTTGAGTTTGCTACTGAATGTGATGTTTACCTAAATGTGCTTTTGCTCCTAAATTTGAAAGAGTTTTTCATATTTCTGCTGATGATGCACTCTCAGCGGCGTAGCTAGGAGGAGGCGAGGGGGGCGGACCGCCCCAGGCGGCACTATTTTGAGGGCGGCCGTCGCGCAGCACTGGCCCTTTGCGGCAGCCTTTATAATTTATTTGGGGACACTCAGAGTGTTCCCAAATACATTATAAAGGCTGCTGCAATGGGCCAGTGCCGCGCGGCCGTGGTTTGAACTGGCAACGGGGCACGCAGCGGGGCTCCAAGTCATTGGACAGGCTGATCATGTCAAATAGGCTGGCCCAGGTGCAGTTGTTGACGCAGTCTCAGATTGGCCCGGCCGTAGCGCTGCAGGAGGACGCCTGACGTCACATCCTGCTTCAAGAGAGCGCAAATTAAATGTTGCGAGGTCAGAGGACTTACTCTGGTGCGGACTGGCCGGGCTCACGTGTCCCGGTATCTGGTCACACAGTGCGCTGCGCGCATAACTGTCAGCAGCATCAGCATGGTGCTTGAGAGGCCTCTGCTGCAGAGTGTGACGATGTGTGGCTCACTGCCAGGACCGATGCCGGACCGAACTTGCTCATACAGTGGAGGACTCGCAGGTGTGTCACGGGGTGTGCAAATGCGTGCATATTTAGCCTTAGTATATAGTCTTTATTAATGTAAATGTTACATTTAATTTTACAGCGTCAGGATTATCACTGCTGGGAGCTATGCTCACTACTTTCTCTTGTGTTGGATGCACGTGACGTGACTAGACCAGACCCTGCCTCAGTGTCTGGTGCCCCTGTTTTACCAGTTATGCAGTTAGTTCACCGCTCTTCGCTGACATATGCGGTGATCTAAGGGTGCCGAGATTGAATCGCGCAAGACCGACTGACTCATCCTTACAAATTCGGTTGGTAATTTAGGCACCCTAAATCAGGGAATTGTAAATAATAGCTGATGTGTGTGTACACACTGCTTACAAATGGCGGGAAGGAAGTATGCACCGAGGCTGACTTTGTACAGCTCTGTCTCCTGCATTACCTTTTCTCTGAGTGACACCTATCCCCTCGAACATGCCTCGTGCAAGCTGGCCTGCCCTTGCACTGTAGATTGGACGGATGCTTTAACACCATGATGGTGCCCTTCCAACTACTGTAAATATCCTGGGAGACTTCAGACGGTCATGTGAATACATCCCGCTTCTAGGCGCCTTGTGATCATGATCGGCGAATAGTGCTCAAGGCGCGATACATTTAATGAGCTGAACATCCTTTCCAGCAGGCGTGCGGGTAAGAGGCCACGGCGAAGAGGCCACGGCAACTTTTCCCTTTTAGGGTGAGGGTGCCTCCTGGATTCTTATTAGTAGGCGTTAAAAATCTGTGAAGGTGTGGAGCATGTGTGCGGTTTCACTCGATAGGAACACAATAAAAGGCTGCTACAGTAAAGCCCCACCGATTTTTACAATTGTGACTCTTTAAAAAAGAAAGGCGAGAAAAGAATTAGGAAACTGGAATGACCTTTACACATGAATAATATTCCAATATAATTTTCGGTTACATCACCCGTGTATCGTTTTTGTGTAGGATGCCAGTGGTATAATTAACCTCTTAGGCTTAAATCATCTGGAAGAAAACATTTTATGGCACAAAAATATTCGAGATAACCATAGCATGCAATATTAGTGTAGTGAATACACACAATGTTAACACAAAAACATGGAAAACACAAATAATTACTAAACGATCAATCTTTGTCCATGAAAACGCCAAAAGAATTAAACCATCACTCACACCATATAACACTGACAAACCATAACATCATTAACATATTTTTGTGTTGTCCTGGACCATTAGGAAGAAATGGTTATTACAATGTCTTGAAAAAGCTATCGCGTTTTCGTCCTTCTAAAATAATTCTAAAAATGCCTTCCAGGGACCTG
Source organism: Lissotriton helveticus (assembly GCF_964261635.1). Lineage (NCBI taxonomy): Eukaryota > Metazoa > Chordata > Amphibia > Caudata > Salamandridae > Lissotriton > Lissotriton helveticus. The sequence goes on from NC_136069.1 coordinate 316,645,032, forward strand.
GATATACAGTGCATAATGATTAATTCCTAAGACCAAACTCTTCCCAAGCGTGCACAGGGTTGTTCCAAAATAAAGATGTAGTGCAGACTTATCCCTGTATAAAACTGAAAGGAACATTGCGATTGGCAGAGTAGAACATGAAGACTGTGGGGTTTCCAAGCCGGATCTCCGGACTTGGGGGGCAAGTGGCCAATCCTTGCAGTACATGTTTTTGGTGTTCCGCACAAATGACATGCAATCATTGAGATTCATTAGTCTTTGATGTTCTAATTGTCAACAGTTAGGACTAATCGTGATTTTAATGACTGAATGTGGGGGTATACACCTGTGCGTCTCATAAGCTGTCAGTAATGAGCTTGACTGTGATAGTGTGATGGCTGTGTTCATATGCTTCGCCCGTTCAGGAGGCCAACCTGCTACAAGGAGTTTTGCACATGAAGTGCCAGCTCTGGTTTACATGCAGTCTTGCTCCACGCCTAGTGTGTGTGTGTCACCTGCAAAGGTCGTAGTGAAAGAGACGCATTGCCCACTCCTGCTTAATTGCCCAGCAACATTTCAGTGGACACAGAGGGAGACAGGAACATGAGGCTCATTTGCAGGCAGTATGGCCCCCCACACCCTCTTTGGTACAGTCTAGTCTCACCGTACCCTTCCAATCTTGGTTGTTTGCAGCACAATTAAGATCTTAGAGTTTTTGGTTGCTCAGTTGGGTGTAATTTTAGATTTCTATATGTTTTCCTCAGCTTGATTTTGCTCGCGAGAAAGTGTCACTCATAGTCGTTGAATGTCACTCATAATTGCACTTAAATTATAAAAATGTCACACATAAGCAATCTGAAACCATGGCAGCTATGAAGCTGCCCACTGGTTTGCAGGCGGCCGGAAAATCATGGTGCTCGCCCCGCAGCACACTGCTATTTGCACCCCAGTAAGACCTGCCCAGCTGGACCCATATCGCGCTGTGGGACCAGGCCATGCACTAAATGGTTATGACACCGCCCGCCAGCAAATTATTTCCGGTAGCCCGGGAGGGCCGACTTAAGGCAACATGCAGTCAGTCAAGTGAGCGCGGTGAGAGGCTGAAGGCTGGTCATGATGAGTTGGTCCGCTGCAAGACTGTGGAGTAAGTACTAACAAAATATGACTGTGGAAGAAATGTTAATAAAGTTCTTGGAACCAGTTCTGCTGTGAACCATAAATGAATCTGTTTACTTTATGAAATATTGTTTTGCCCATAAAGTTTAGATTACATTCAGATTAGTAAATGTAGTTGGTGTCGATAGTCTGTGCAGCTGGATTGCAAGGGGTCGTCTCCAGTTAGTGCCCTTCCATTTCTGGTGCTTTGAAGCAATATTCAAGATCTCCTTAGAGTTTTTCATTGCTCATATGGGTGTCATTTCTGATGTTTGTATGTTTCCCTTGTATTCATTGCTAAAAATTGATCGCAAGAAAGTGTCACTCATAGTCATTGAAATGTCACTCATAATTATACTTAAATTATGAAAATGTCACACAGGGCATTCTGAAACCTTTGCAGCTATGCAACACCAATATTGTTCTGACCTCGGGATACAGGAGGCAGGAATGGCTAAAGGGGGTGATTCATTAATATATGTGGCCATGGCTGTTTTCGTATGTGTATCGCATCAGCGATCCACAGCCTCACACGTTTCTGCAATGGCAGGGGGCTGGTTTTGTATATTCTGAATTTAGAAATCGCATTGTATGAGCACTAAGGAAGAAGGTTCAGGCAGAAGGGAAAAAGAATATGGGGGCCTCTGTCGGATTGGGTTTATGCTCTCTGGCTGGCCCCGGATCCTTGGGTAGAATGACCTGCTTTTGAGCCTAAATGCAGGCATGGTTTTTGCACTGTATGGACAGCACTTTATGATCAGATAAGTTTTGATATTGGTTATATTATACGGGCAGGCTGCTCGAAACCTTTGCAGAGGTATATATTAGACTCTAATGGGGATTGTACTGATGTCTTTTTTTTTTGCATATTTTATTCATGTTTGTAGTCTCAAAAGTCCATGGTTTGATAAATGAGTTCTAATGTCCCCTACAGTTTTTTAATACAGTATTAATTTCGCTCAGATGCTTTTTGTAGTTCTATTTTTGCTTAGTGAGTCTTGTGTGCTGTTTGATAATTGATTACTTACTGATTATGATTCGATTCTTGCTGAATGTGCACACTCTCTCTCCGTTTACTTATTGTGTTGATAAAGTAAATGTTGAAAAGCTTTAATAAAAATGATTGAAAAAAAATTAAAGGGGTATTCAATTGAAAAAATAAGAGACCTACAAAGTGGAGGGAAAACAACTCCGGTAGGAGATGGTTCGAATAAAAAGTGTTAATAGAATGGATAATTAAAGGAGTGCGGAGGCAAATCGGACAAGGAATAAATGAAAGATTTAAGGGATACTCTACCAGCCACACATTTTACTTCAGCTTGTTCAAATGTGTTAAACAGTTGATATGGACGTCTGCATGGTGTGCCTTGCTTGATGTAAGGTTGACCATTGGATGGATATGGAAAGGATCTTGAGTGGTCTAGCTGGACAATTTGGTGCGGATTTGAATGAATTGAACTCTGGGTGTTAGTATGGTGTTGAAAATGTGGTTGAAGGCCTATGACTGACTGCATGGTCTTAAATATGTCCTTGACCCTAAATTTCACAGTGGACTGAGCATGGTAAAATTATCTAGATGGCATGATAGCACTGTCAGTAGTGATAGTTTATGGCACATTTCAGTTCTCTTGGATGCATGCCATCAACTCTAATGTATGATTTGGGATGTTTTATGTAACCTGCTTTGGTTCATACTGGTGTAGTCACACCTCATAGCCAACTACACAGCGTATCTTTATGAGGGATGCTCTCTGTAATGTACTTTATGTGTTGTCTATTGTTGACAAGTATGACGTGATGTGATAGCCAGTTGTAAGGTATGTAGTTTTGTGTCTGTCTCTGCATGTACTTGGTTGGCATGCTGCAGAATGTGATGAAAATGCATGGATTGATGCTATGGTGCCTGATACCCCACGGATAGGACCTGTTTCCTTGAAGTGTCCTACTGTGCCGCAGGTGGGGTGATGGGTAGTGGGAGGGGCATGTGGGATGGCTTCTACTGAGCTCTCATGGGGGGCGTGGGTGGAGGGAGAAGGCTTCCACTGCAGGGCCTCTACTGCCCCAACTGCATTACTCAAGTTAGTCTAGTGATCAAGTTCATTGGACTCACCTGTAGTATCCTGAAGGTGCTACCCTGGGAATCATGGTCAAACCCAATGTGGTGGACCGGTCTGCAGACATTACTGAGGTCATGGACTGGGCAGATAGGGGACAGGGGACAAGGGTCCTGCACAAGCTGTGTTGTTACGAGTGAGATGTCACAAACAGGGTAGGTAGAACTGATGTAAGTTTTGAGTTTCCTCCTGCTTTTCCTTCAGCGGTGTAGCTAGGTGAGGGCGGTCCGCCCCAGGTGGCACTATTTTGGGGACGGGGGTTGTCTAGCCCTGGACCGTGTCATGTATGTGCATGTAACTTGCATGATCAAGGTAACTGTTAGCGGCGATACTACGTGTCTCTCGGACCTCTTTCAGGGGCTCGATGTCCTTTTTCCCCAGCTCCCCCACAGGGGGGCGGCAATCTGAAGGATAGCCCCGGGCGCCACAAGCTCCAGCTACGCCCCTGTGATGCAGCAAGGGTGATTTTACAGCTAAGGTGGATTTTGCACCAAAATGCAATTTTACAACTCAATGTTATTCCACAGTGCTGCGTGTTTTACGCCAAAGGTGGTTTTGCATCCAAAAGTGACCTTCTACCTAAAAGTGATGATTATGCACCATGTTACATGGAACTATGATATGAAGCTTTCTTTGTTGTACATTAGGTGACTATAATGAGATCATGCAAAAGCATGTAGGCTATTCATCTTGAAAACCAGTTTTTATATGAGGCACTTACAAAAGGTAGCCCTATGGTATCACTTAGTTCAGAGAGAAAATAAAAATGTTATAGTATGATGTTATGCTAGGTGCCAAAGGTGTTCATCTGTAAGACCTCACATTTGATTGAAAGCAGCTCAGTGCTCTTGGATGAGACATAAAGTTAAGACTTCTGCTAATTACAAAAGGCATCCAGATGACAGTGCCTTGGCTCCAGTGGTACACTTAGGTGTGCTTGCAACCAGTGCTTAATTTGTAAAACAACATAACTGCCAGGGCTCCTGTCAGAATGACACTGCAGCTTGCACCACACATTGCCCCGGCCATGCTGCCAATGATAGTAACAACAAAACTGCTAACCATCACACTTCTGCAAGTGTGAAAATTCAGTCTATGTCAGGCCTCCTCGGCTATGAGAATGACTTGAGTGGCAGGTAATAGTCATTTTGAATGTGTATTGAATGAATAATTGTCTTTTGTGGTCATCTGTAAATTAGCCAGTCAGCACCACCTTTTGGCACACTGTCATAAGCACTGGTGGTGACAATTAAGTGCCAGAGCCGAGCACAGGAAACCACCAGCTCAAATTAAGCCCTGCTTGCAACATCAGTGGGGCTAGAGGATGAATTGGTAGAAAACAAATCGAATCTCTCCATTCCTGTCCTGATGGCAAACCATGTTTGCCTTTCGCCTCACTCTGTAGGCTGCCCGGGGTCCACGAAGGAGACCCGCTAAAAGGGCGGCCTATTTAGTGCCACAAGAGGCACCCTCTCAGTGTTTGGGAGCCTCAGGGGTCCGGTGTGCCGTGTCACTTCCGGGGAGAGGGGGGAGGGGGTGAGGTACATTTACTTCTTCCCGCCCACTGGGCACCCTCTTTGCCCACTACCCCGACGCTGTTCCGGTCGTGTCCTTTGTGTGCTGCGGACCACGAGGTTAGACACCCCCCACCCCATGGGGTTCCACCATTTGGGCCATGCCCGGGAGGGACTCCATCTCAAGTACTGGTGTCCACCCTGCCCCTATGATAGATGCGCGCCTTTTGGCCTTTGGGGGCCTAGGGCTTGGGAGGGGGACCGGGGCAGGAGGGTTGAGCTCTGGTGAGCTCTGGGCAGGGACCGAATGGCGCGGGCCCTAAGGGGGTTGGGGCAAAGAGGCTTTCGGAGGCGATCAGGCCCTAAACTTGGTCAACGGCTGTGGACAGGAGGTTGCGGGTATCTGTTCCATGGGGCTTAATGTAGTGTAGGGCACTGCCGTGCATGGGCATCGTTGCTTTTATATGTCGCCGTACGGGATTTACGATGGGTTCATGGTTGACTGTTCATCCGCTGTTGTGTCCTGCAGTAGGGGTCGTGTTTCATGGTGAGTGCTTCCTGGGCCCATGTGGGTTCCTTGGCTGCGAGCACGGACCTTGATTTCCGGCCCGATGTCGTCTCTGGCTTGCTCATCCTCCCCCTTACAATTCAGGCGCTTCTTGGGGGTGTGCTTGCCCGCGGGTTAATTCCGGTGGCAGTGAGCATCGCGGGGCTCCATCCCCAGTCATTGATGCCTCCCCTTATCAGTAGGGGAGACAGTGCACTATGCACCCTTCCTTTAGCTCCGTGAGGTTACCGGTCCTTCCAAGGGCACCCACCTTCATGTTTGGCGATCTCATCCGTGCAGGCCGGTTGCAGGGGGGACAGCGCGCAACGCGCCCTCCCCTGGCTCTGTGTGCTCCCAGGTCACCCACTCTCATGTTGGCCCTGCTGTCAAGTCATTGCGATGTCACCTGAGCTGGCCTGGGAGAAGGGGGGGAGCGCGCGTTGCGCCCTCCCCTGGCTCCTTGTTTACCGCGCCTTCCAGGGCACCCTCCGCCATGCTGGCCCAGCATGTTTGGTCTTGGTGACCTCGCCTGCGTAGGCCTGTAGGGGGAGTGCGTTGCACGGCCCCCCTGGTCCTTGTGCTTACCAGGCTTCCAGGGCACCTACCGCTATGCTGGCCCTGCTATACAGGGTACTTACGGTCCAGCCCGGCAGGCCTGTGGGGGGGCAGCGTTCTGGCACCTTCCCCTGGACCCCAAAAAACCCCAAAAAACTGACTGAAGCATACCCACCCATGTCACTGCGTGACACCCTCAGAGAGCCCTTGTTTTTACTCAAAAGGGGAAGAATTGTAATTGCAGGTGTTTTCATGTGTTAGTTTAATGTTCAGTGGCTGACAAATCTCAGGTCTCGTGCCAGCGACCATCGATTGAGGGAGTTAACTAACAGGCAGGGGGGATATGCTAATACTTGTTAGTTTTCCCTTCCAGTGCTTGCACAGTGACATCAGATACGTCGCCTAACGCCGCGCCGACGCTTGCAAAGGATCAGGTACTTGGTCAAGGGGCACACGGTGCACACCAAACAGGGAGAGTCGCACGGACCTGGACACAGGAAGGCTTAGGGTGTGCTTTTGTTTCTTAATTACAGGATGCACTGGAGCAAGAGGCAGGCACTTTACAAGGAAGAGATAGGAGGGAAAAGGAGCAGGTGTGAATAGGGCGCACACCGAAGAGGGAGGTGTCAAGGCATACCTTGGGTTTAAGTTGGTATTTAATTGCCGTGTGGTGCAGGCCACCTTGGGGGGGGGGGGAAAGATGCTGGTCTGAGCCCAGGGGCAACAGCTAACTTGCTTTTCTTCATCTCCAGATGCAGAGCATCCAAGGGATCCGAAATAGGGCGCACCACTGAATAAAGGCCACCACCCAATTAAATTTATTTAAGTATAAGGTGGGGACAAGACGTGAGCAGCGGGCGAAGAAGGTCTCCAACTGAGACCAGAGGTAACCCAGTGGGGTTTTGTTCTGAATCCGTAATTTGTCTCCTCAGATTGGATTGATCGGGGCCACCAGGGCAGCATGGAAGGCCGGCACTCTCCCCCCCCTATTTTCGCAGACTTCTCAGGTGGAGGACTCTCTGCCCGAAACCTCACAGGATGCACAGTGGGCGGTGTTTATCATGTTGGCCAAGACCAAGGGATTGGCAAGGGCCACGGCTCTCTTGAAGGCGAGGGATCCGGAGGATTCGGGGATTGTCGGCGACGCCTCTATCCCAGAGCAGGATCACATCTTGGATGCAGGTCAAGCTGGGCACAAGCGGGTCCGCAAGCCCACGACTAAGGATTTTCCAGCAGATACGCTACCCGCTAAGTCCAGGGCACCGACTACACCCAGGGATGCATTTCCCAGCTGAACTCTTCCCCACCCATGGGTCCAGCCACCCCTTCAGACATTTTGACGGCTGCAGGGAAATTCGCCACCCAGGAAGACCTAGATGAGATCATGGACACCATGAGAGACTTAATGGCAGAGGTCAGAGCAGGTCAACCAGGGCCCAGCTCACTGCTGGTGGGGGCAAGACTAGCATGGGTGAAGGTGGGGCGAGAGTGGCTGCAGCGGCATGGGGAAGTCAGGGTGGCAATCAACAGGCACAACAAGGGGTCCCTGCTGTGGCCAATCTAGTGTTAGCGGGGGTGACCAACCAAGTTACTCCCAAGGCAGCTACTGAAGCAGTGGGGGAAGGGAGTGCACACACCACCGTCAGCCAGCCCCTCTTGAAGACAGTGAGTGCAGAGACAGTGGCGGTCACCTCGGCCGTCGGGGTGGGTCGCTACCTACCACCAGCGCTGCTAGTGTTAGTCCCCCTCCCGTAATAAGGGACCTGTCAGCAGGACCACAAACTACTCCGGTGCCTTCTATGGTAACTCCCTGTAATGGCGCCTCCCGCGCCATTACAGTTGGTTACAGCAGCGCCACTGCTATCGGGACGTTGCTCCTTGGCTTGGCAGGTGCCCCAGGTGGCCAAGGAAGCCATCTGGAGGCACGAACTGATAGATATTTTCTCTCTGCTGTTGCTCGGACAGGATGGCATAGATGCCAGGAAAGCGGGGGTAAAGGAGGAAGACAAAAAAGTTAAGTTTCAGGCCTGGCCTGAGAAGAATATAGAAAATTGTCTGGAAGCTTTCTTCATTTTGTCTCCTGTCATCCTACAAAAACAACCTGAGGGAGGACAAGGGCTCTTGCAATATGGCAGGTTAATCCACAACGAGGCGATTAAATGGGGGGAAGTGGTTGGCTGAACAATGACAGGGAGTTCAGGAAAAAGATGTCCATGTGTCCGGAGATGGCATGGGACAAGAAGGAGGTCCAGCTGTGGTTAGACCACATGGGTTCTCGTGCACAGCAGAGCACAGGGACACTGGGCAAGGCACAGGCAGGGCGGGGGACAGGCAATGGCTCTTTTCTGTGGGAGTTGCATGGGTTTAAACAGACATTTCGGGGTGGGTCCAAAAGAGGTGGCCAGAGGGGGAGCTTTAGGAGGTCTCCCCCAGGAACATGCCGGTTATTCAAAAAAGGTTCATGCTCATGGGGCACAACATGCAAGTTCCTGCATGCATGGAACAGATGTGGGGGACCACACCCTGCGGTCTCTTGTCACTCTCAACAGGAGCGACAGCCCTCCAGCAGAGGCAGGCAGGATAGTTGAGTGCACCGGTGCATCAAAATACATTGTCACAATCCCCTCCTGTAGCAGGGTTTCTGTTCTCCCACAGAACTGTGCACAGAGGATTGGAACCTCAGCGAATTAGGGTGACCCAAAACTCACCTTAGTACCCAACAAACCCCTTACCGAGCTACCTACAGTGTCTCATTGGTCATAACAAACTCCCAATGTTTAGACAAACCAGAACATGAGCTTACAATACCTCAGGTTACGTGGAACAAATGAGCACTCTTTAGTTATACAATCATTTCAAACCAGAACGTGGAGTAAATGAGGACACGTGCACATTTGAAATATTTATTTACTAATGCCGTCTTCTCAGGTGCAGTATCTTAGATAATACAAGGAGACATATTATCAGAAGCAAAGTTATCAGCATAGTTACTAGTCCATAGAAAGCAAATGGTGTCAGCATGCTAACATGCTGTAATGAATAAGGGTTAACAACACTTATTTCTCACCCTCCCTAACACACATATTATATTAATAGCTAAGAAGGTCTCTTTGGGTTTTAGCAGGGCGGGCCCATACCTCAAGATCCTAGAATGAAGGGATCACATCAGCATACACCAGCTCTCTCTGCATGCGAACAGCATCAAGTGTGTTTGTGTGCTTCAAGCAAAGCAATATAAAACCCGCCTAAAGCCCAAAGTTGGCAGAAGCTGCACTTATGTTATGTCTATGAAGGCGCGAAGATCAGACCTCATAACAATTCTGTATCGTGTTATTCCTGAAGCTTCAGCACTCTCTGTACAGACATAGTTTATTAAGCAAAGCTGATATCAGAGTAATAACATATTATTCTCATGTAAACCACAAGGAACTACTAGGTTGAAAGCTAAATCAACAATTAAGTGTCGTGTGCAGAAGCAGCAAAAGGAAAAAATGGCGTTTAAACATGTAATGAGCCTATGCTAACTTAACGCATTATAAAGATATACAGTAGCTATATGACACCCCCCCCCCATGATCCGAGGACGGAAACGATAAGATAAGATAAGGGCAACTTCATGAAAGCAGAGTTCAAGAACCATGAACAACCTTATAATTATAAAAAAGTACAGTAATCAAATCAAAATATAAAAAATGTCAATTTCAGAGTTCAACAGCACTCAAGGCAATAGGACTGGGAGGTGAAAAAAATGCAAAAAAAGTGGGGCATCATCATAAACCAATAAGGTTCATCAAGGCAAGACCGAATATGCAAAATATACAGCAACAGCCTCCAACAGGAAATCACCGTCTTCATCCGAAAACAGTTCTGCCATCCAATTCAAAAGAGGAAAAGAACAAACGTGTTCTCCCAATACTGGAGCCTCTATTACCATCAGAGGAAAACTCGGTGGGTTTTCAAGAAAGCTCAGTGCCAAGAAATCTTGCGCCGCTGTAAGAATGTTCCAAGGTTCCGCGTATAAAGAGGGCACGCCTGGGAGGGCGATCCTTTAGATACTTGGCCCCTCAGTTGTGGAACTCCCTTCCCTTGTCGTTGCGGTCCACGTCCAATCTGTTGGCCTTTAGGAAGGATCTTAAGACTTGGTTATTCTCGAACTAGATTTCTTCTGTCTCCTTCTTCTGTGCTTTCTGTCTGTTGTTATGTTTTTTAGTTCTTTTTCTGGGTCTGGAGCATAAAAGCGCCGGGACACTCCTTTGGAGTAGCCGTTGCGCTATACAAGACCCATATATAACATAACATAACATAACATAACATAAGGACCCATTAGTCCATGCATCGCTGCTAAGGCCATAATCCTGTCGCCAGTACAAACCAACTTTTGAGTAACGATGGGACTCATCAGCTGATTAAAGTCGACTTCAGGAGAAACCGGTCCGCAGAGACACAAATCAATGGCCCAGTCAAAATCACAGCTTAGGCAATGAAACACAGGCTGGGCACAGGTGAAGTATGAAAATCGAAACGATAATCCATATGCCGTGCTTAAAATCGCAAGCGGCAGCGTGCCATAATATTCAAGCATCCGGTTGCGAAACAGCGCCAGGAGGGGCTGGGCGGCCCCTTCCACATGTGGGGCATCCATATTTAAGGAAGCAAACAACCACTAGAACGCCTGCCGCTAGTGCCAGTATAACCGGGAATCCACCAAACAAACTTGAAAAAAGGGAATGGAAGAAAGCAGGGATGACTCCAAAGATGTTTTCAAATGAAGTTACAAGACCACTGCTAACAGATTTTAAAAAATGCGCCAGCCCAGTTGTGGAGGACGCGTTAAAGATAGAATGTACCATCTCGCTGAAATGCAACGGTAAATCAGTATTTAAAAGGGCCTGAACCTCAGTACGGGTATTAGCTATGTGAAGAACGAAAGTTTCCCTAGTCGAACTCAAGGCCACTTCTTTCTGGGACAATAGAGCCCTTATTCTGCTCATGCCGCTGAATTCTGCTTTCAAGGTTGGGATGCGTGGCCAGATGGAAACATCCCTATTTTCATGCGTGGGTGGGTACAGGACATTTCTGCAGCAAACTACACGCTCAGTTACGGTTACTACATAAGCCACACCTTTAATTAACCCGCAACAATCTTCATTATTTAAAAGCAAATAACTACCGTTTCCCAACAAGGTAAAAGTCGGGGTGATTGCAGGCACTGGAGTCCCTTTTAAAACACATGCTAAGTTAGGCCGGTCTTGGTTACAAGAACCGTGCAATTGTATATGCCTACACATTAGCGAATGGTCTGGTGTTTCAGTACACTCCTCCCCATTCAGATAAACCTCCTGGCCGTTTTTCAAACATCTATAAGTGAAAGGGAGGGACTAGACTTCATGGAGAAACGCACTACCTAAGGGCTCATAGCGACCTATGGCAACATATCTCATACAATTTGTAAATTTATACAAAGCAAAAGGTAATGTTATCAAACCGTGGATAAGCCACGTTGCATCGTTGGCCTCTTCCACAGAAAAAGGCAAGGACTCCAATCTCTCAATATGTAACATAGAAAACAAAGCATCTCGCATGGAAAGCAAGCGCTGTTTGTCAGTCAAATTAAAGGGGGCAAAGAGAGAAGAAACATTCATGTAGGTCCATGGCACCTTGCCAGCTTTCAACGTTTGAAGAGTCCATGCAAATTGCATGATAGAACGTAATTGATTCTGACCATGGTACAATACAGACACTTCATCATGCACAATATCCACAACAGAAGACACAATATTATCTAAAGTGTAAATGCGGGAAGAAAGCATGTTAATACTATTATCTACCACAGCAAGCACCTTTTCTAGATTGGCTTGATCTATAGCTCGAAGGCGTGTCGCAGTCTCAACCTGTGATGTCTTCCAGATTTCATTGTAAACAGCATATATCCATCTTTTTGATCTACCACTAGCCGGGCCCTTTATGAAATCATTTAAATCCACATCATCATTCAGCTTTGCAAGATGTAATTTAACTGCAGACAATGTTGAATGTTTCAGCCAATTTTGACATAATTTGCCCACAGAGTAAGTTGTGACAGAATGCTCGGTTTCGAAACGTGGATCAGGTCTGACCTGTGTAAAGCCATCAGATAAACCTAGAAAATGGTGCTGGCATGAATCAGCACTTCTGTGCCACATCAGCCAACCTTTCGGATCCATACTGGATATGTTAAAGGATGAATTCAGCAATAGGGTTTGCAAGTCCCTAATCGAAAACTGAGTATAATTACTCCAGCCTGAATATTCTTCTAACTCTGGGATGGTCGGAGAATTTAATTTTTTAGAAGTAGCCAATCCAAAGCACGTCGTTTGAGAAATAGAGGAATTCAAAAACAACATTTGATTCGGGATGAGACATGCACGGTGCAAAGCCTCAGTGCCTTGTACCTGCCAACTTTTAGAACCCCAAACAGATTTTAAGTCAATAGTTTCCTTCCATAATTCATAGCCGCCAACAGCCAGCTGATCAAGAAAGAACTTCGAATACAACAATTTGGTATCGGTAAGTCTAACCTTGGACATAGGCTTCGGTGTCATTTTGAAATAAAAGGACTCGGGATTAGACTGATTGAAGTCAGTAAAATGAGTGTACTTTTTCAAAAAAGTACTTGAACTGCCTTGTTTTGGAGCTGGGCAATGCTCCCACTGTGTATAATTTACAGTATTCCTTCTGGATGCTGTTTTATGTAAGAAGTGATTGCCAAAATGTTGAAAGCAAAACAAATCACCATAATTAGCAGATTCTAAGTACAAATCTTCCGCATCAAAGGCAGCATAGTATTTCAAATCAGAAAACAAGGACTCTACGGCCTGAACATCCCAATCATCAGAACGTATGTTTTGTTTCACTACATCCCCCATGTTAACTCTAAGCACATTGGGGACATTAACAACCTCGGTAGGGCCACGAATTTGAAACCTAACGGCATCCCACACTATCCCATCAAGGACAGGCCAAGCAGTGATGTTAACTAAGCATGGGCGGATTTAGCGAATCTGGCGTACGCGAACTTGCGTATTTACGGATTCGCAATCCGCAAAATCCGCGAACTCTCGCGAATGTGCGGATTTTTGTGTTTTTTGTGTTCGCAAGGGTTCGCGAGGATTTGTGTGCCAGTTCGCAATTGCGAACTTACTTGTCGGCTCGCAACGGCCGCGACTATGTTGTTTCTACGTCTGGTTCATCATCACAGGTTCACAGCACCCTCTGTTTCACCACTGCCACCCTCTGGTACACCCATGCCACCCTCTGGTACATCCTCACTGCCACCCTCTGGTTGGTTTATCACTGTAAATTATGGGGGTGAAAAAAAGCAAGCACACCTGCCCTGCTTCAACTGCCATTAATTAATTTGGGGTTGATTAATGTGTCAGTGATTTTGAAACTTCCAGTCTGGCTGGCACCTGCTTCCTTCCTTATCTGTAATTTGCTTTCTGTTGCAGTGCAATTTTTTTTTCACAGGACCTTTATGGCCTACTTGTAGCTATTCTATGAGCCTGCTGTTTGGGTCAGAGCAGGGTCATAGAATAGTTGCAAATAGGCAACTGAACTCTGGAGGGGCCCCTCAGGAAGCACTAGAGTGAATGGTTACTAATGTTAAGATTGAACTTTTGCACCTGCTGATTGCTTTCAGTTCTGCAAAAATCGTTTTTCTGCAATTTCGCGCGATTTGCGGGGCGCGAATCCGTGCGAGATCGATTTCGGAAGCCGCGAATTCGAGCGAATACACAATTTGTTTTTTTTGCGGCGTGTATGTTCGCGTGATTTTGTGCGTGTTCGCAAGGCGCTTGTAGCGCTACGTTTGCGAAGTTACCCTAGCGGTCGTACATGGGCGCGGCCATCTTGTTTGCGTGACGTAATTCCGTTTCCGGCCGCTATGTGTAATCTCGCAAAGTATGCGGCTCGCTAGTACAATTTCGCGCGTGATCGCGAGGAAAATCTCGCGCGAACTTACCCACGCGGTCGTGAACGGGCGCGGCCATCTTGTTTCTCATTCATTGTTATGGTTCTGGGCATGCTCTCTGTATCCTTTCTTAATCTCTGCCATCCTTTGCTTTTTTGAAGTTTTTTTAAATCTATTTTACTTATTATCTATCCCTCTATTTTTCTAGCTCTATATTTTTGTGTTTTCTGCTACTTTTAGTTAATTTTGAACTACTTTTTTAAACGCTTTTCTTTTCTTCTTCCCTGTTCTATTTCTTCTTTCTTATTTTGCTTCCTTTCTGCCCAGACCATGGCAAAGGAAGCCGGGAAGAAGCCCGCAAAGGGGAAGGGTCCCGCACCCCGTGCCCGGCTCCCGTGCGGGCGTTTGAGGGGGGAGACAGTGATAGCTCGGGAGATTTTTAATGCGGAGGAGGTGGCCGCACTAATATTTCACGTCCAGCGCCGCCTCCCCAAGACCATCATGGGAGGCGGCAAGATCGCAACCGGCTACGGCATCCGGGAGCGCCGGAAGCGGTGGGAGAAGGTGTGCCGGGCCATGTTTAAACTCTCTGGGGTCCGGCGCACTTATAACCAGGCCACCCACCGCTGGACGGATGTCATGGACCGGGAACGCGACTTGCTGGACGTGCTTGGCGTAGAGATCCCCGGGCTTGGTGAGTAGTAGTAGCTGTTTCTAGCTATTTCATCACTACTCTGTTTTATCCGGCTCTGTTATTTGCAAATGTTTGTTTTTTACCAAGAGCAATAATGCTGCCGATTACATTGTAGGTAAATTATATTTGAAAATCTTCTATGCATTTCAGGTGCACCTCTCTCCTTCTCAGTAGCCTTGCTACTATGCTTATTTGTTTTGTATTTTGTGTTCATTTCATTGGCCTGAGAAATTATGTATGAGTGTAGTGTAAAGAACTGCGTAATGCTAGACACTAAGGGTCATATTTTCAATTACCGGCGCATCCCTGCAAAGTAGCAGGGATGCGCCAGTAATTGTGCGCCATGCCACCACCACCCATGGGCCCAAAACATCACAGAAGCCTTACGCATCTGTGCCGTAAAGGCGGCGCATTGCTGGAGTTGCGTGCCAACGATGGCGCAGCTCCAGCAATGCTCTGGGGTGCCCGATCTCCCCAATGCTGCATCAAGCCGTACGTCGGCTTCAAGCAGGCGCAGGGTTTGAGTCACGCATCATTGTCCTAAAAGTGACTGATTGACATCTTGTAGATTTCCCTCAGCCACTTTTAGGATTCGTTCCTGCGCAGGAACGCCCTCCCTTGCGCCGGAACGCCCCCTGATGGCGCAGGGCTTTACAACGTGATGCATCTCCCATATGCGTCACTTTGTTATTATACGCCGCACCATGGCGCCTCTTTTGTTCTGCCGCTGCGTCACAAAAGTCACGCAACAATGGAGCAAAAGAGCCGCAAGGGGCTTCAAAATCAGCCCCTACAGACTCAAGTCCAGTCCTTCCTTTAGACACATGGCTATAAGAAGAAATAGTGGTGGTGGTCGGTGGATTTATAGTTTGAGTATTCACTGATCTGCAAGCACGATGGACTTTGTCTGTCACTTCGCGTGCTGCGGACTGCTGCCTGCCAGGCCAAGGTAAACCTTTTTAGTAGTCTGTTTCGTGAGTTACATAGGAACTTTCAAAGTCAACGGTCCGCAAATCAAGCAATACTAATAACGTAGTATACCACATGAGATCGGTCAATATATCCCGTGGAATAGTTGTCTATCTATTTGCTATTTCGGCAAAATATTTTGTATTGTTATTTTGAAATGTTTGATTTGGTTGACAAATATCATCCATGTTTTCTGGTCTTTCTTTCTTTCATGTTGTACATCAGCTCCCCCCAGGGGCAAGAGGACACAGGAGGAGGAGGAGGGTGCTGTTCAGGATGCAGGCCAGGATCGGGCGGGCGAGGGCTCCTTTGCTGGCCCCAGTAAGATTTAATTTTAATATAGAGTACCTATTTTTTCCTAGCGTTCCTCATTCGATTTTTTCTAAATCGTCTTTGATCTTCTTGTAGACTGGATCTAAATTCTTATCCTGCCTCGACTATGACTCCCTGTGGTATTACTAGATTATTCTTATTAGTCTGTCTGTGTAGCTAGCTAAGATTGCACATTTGGCAATTCCATTGGACTCCCATTCTAGTCAGCAATAGCTCTATGCACTGAGTGCAGTCCTCTGGGATTGTCCATAATGTCTTTTCAAGTCTTCGAAATGTTTATGCTTTGACAATTGCCAACAATAAAAAGATGAATGACCACCAAGAAAGAATAAGATACTACTTTACTTTTGGTTTGGATACTAGGACAATCCATTCTACTACTGTTGCAGGGACAAATCTGCACAAACAGAACTATGGACACGAAATAATGCAATAAATTATTACATTGTATTTAGTTTTTTTCACATTTCTTTATTCCTCCTAGACCAAATATTATATAGTAGTGAGTGGTGTATTCTGTCAAGGCCGTCCGAATCTTGATCCTCAGGGTTGTGTGATGCTATATGGGGGCCCACCTCTGAATCGACCCAAGTCCGGTTTGCAGTAAGCACAGACTTTTGGACACGATTGAGCGGGGGAAAAAGAAGGGAAGGGACTGCGAGGGATGGAGACCTGCAAGGACGACAAAACACAACAAAGATCAACACCTGCGCTTCCCTACTCTGTCTAGTCCCACCCTTCGCCTCTCGCCAACGTACACATACCTGGTAACTAATAAAGGAACCCAGAGGAAGGAGACGTATTCAAAGGAGAAGGGCAATGTCTATTGTTTTTCAGGCTTCTTCCTTTCCTTTTGACTCCCTCTTTCGATGTACGTTTACCAAGGTCTTGTTTCGGGGGGGAGGTTTCTACCAAACCCAGACAGATAAGTCTCTATCTTGAGATAAAACCTGAACCCCAGAAGTCTCAAGCACAAACTATTATGTACTGACGTTTCAAAGTCTTTTCGTATCCCAAGCAGTTTTAATGTTCTCCAAAAAAGCAAGTTCGTAATCCTAATATAGTCTTAGAACCACAAGAAAACTGGAAACAGTAGTCAAACAAAAAGGGGCAGCTTTCGCGGGTGTGTCCACCGCCCTGCACGAGACCAGCCGGTCTCAGCCAACAGAGAGGTCGCACAACCCAAGCGCCTCTAAGTGCGCCCTCCTCCTCTGCACCAGAACGCCAGAAACCGCGTCTCAGCCAACAGAGGAGAGAGTAAGCCGCCCCGGGTACCTGAAGGTGCTGTGACGTAGGCGGTAAGCGGAGCCGAACTTCTTTGGATGCAGGCAACAGCAAGTATTCCTACGGGAACAGAGAATGAGTAGACAGAGGTCCGATCACGGCAACTCGTAACCGCAACCCACAGGTGACTCTTCAATTATCGGCAGAGAAGTCTGCTGATTGCCGTCTTTTGTTTCCTTTTGCGTCATCACGGTAGCACGTGACACGCCACCTCCGCCCTACGCACGAAAACCCTGGGGAACATGGGAATTGTAGTCCTTCCCCATTTTCTCGTCCGTTCTCACGCAGCTAGCGTGATAATCGGCGCGAAGCATGCGGCGGTTGTGACGGTACATTCCCCTCTTCTCCTGACGCTAGCTGAGAGAGGGCTTTTCCGGATGTAGCCGGTGAAACCGAGCAGTCAGTCTCTGGGCATGCACCGCCTCACTCGGCTCCCAGGAGTCTTCCTCTGGGCCATACCCCTTCCAGGACACTAAATACCACAGCTTGCCCCTCACTTTCTTCGTGTCAAGGATTCCCTTCACCTCGTACTCCTCATCGCCTTGAACTGACACCGGGGCAGGCCGACTCGGCCGAGAACCCTGCAACGGTTTCACCAAGGAGACATGAAAAACAGGATGGATTCTCATGTGCGAAGGAAGTACGAGTCTGAGCGCCACAGGGTTTATGATTTTGGACACCCGGTAGGGACCTATGAACTTGGGACTGAACACACTGTGTTTTTTAAAGCGAATATTCCTGGTGGACAACCAGACCCAATCCCCTGTCTTGTACACGGGACCCGCCCTGCGGTGTTTATCAGCTTGGGATTTGTACCTGATCTTGGCTCTGCGCAAATTAGCTTGTGTGGACCTAAGGATTCTGCGTAAGCGCTGCAGCCTGTGTCTGAGGTCGGGAATTCGTGTGGTAAGATGAGGGAGTGCCACAGGGGTAAACCTGGGGTGAAACCCATATGTGCTATAGAACGGGGAGAAGGACGTGGATGCATGCTTGGAGCTGTTGTATGATATTTCTGCCACCCACAGCCACTCCACCCATGCTTCGGTGTTGTTATTGACATAGCATCGAAGGTAGGTTTTGAGCGTTTGATTAAGTCTCTCGGTCTGTCCGTCTGTCTGAGGGTGGAAGCTTGTTGAGAGGGCGGACTCCATCCGCAGCTCAGCACAGCAGGTTTTCCAGAAGGTGGAGGTGAACTGCGCCCCTCTGTCGGAGACAATAACCTTGGGTAAACTGTGAAGACGAACCACGTTCTGCAATAGCAACTTTGCCAGTTTACTCGCTGAAGGGACCTGTTTGCAGGGGATGAAGTGTCCCATCTTTGTCAGGTAGTCCACCACGACAATTATGGCGGTGTTTCCCTGGTTTTCTGGTAGCCCTACGATGAAATCAATAGAGATCCTTTCCCATGGTGTGTCAGGTGTAGGCATGGTTTGCAAGAGGCCCGCTTTGCGTTGGTGATCCGTTTTTGCTTGAACACATACTGTACAGTCCTTCACCCATAACACCACATCCTTGCGTACAGAGGGCCACCAAAACTGTCTCAACACCCAGTCCAGGGTTTTTTCCCCTCCCTGATGTCCCGCACACGGCAGTGCATGACACCAAGAAAACACCACTCTCCTGAGCGCGTTGGATGTGACCAGCAGCAGTCTTCCCCTCATAGGAAGACTATCCCTCGTCTTCCACTCTGGATGAGACCGAAGCCAACATTGCCATACCATCTTGCGTGTGTCATGGTGTATTCTCTGGAGGAAGGTGTCGGTGTGGGTCACACAGATCACTCTGCTAGGTTCTATGATTGATCCTTTGGGGGGGTTTTCTCTCATAGGAGAGGTGTCCTGACGTGTCAACGCATCCGCTTTTTTGTTCTCTCTCCCAGGACGGAAGGTCACCATAAAATGATACTCCGCGAAAAACTGCATCCAGCGCAGCTGTCTAGGCGTGAGATGACGCGCAGCTCTCATAAATTGGAGATTCCGATGGTCGGTGTATACAGTGACCTGATGAACTGCCCCCAGCAACCAATGTCTCCACTCAAGAAATGCATACCGTATCGCCAGAAGCTCCTTCTCGGCTATAGTATAATTTGCTTCGGCCTCGTTCAATTTCCGGGACATGAATGCTATGGGATGTAGGCAACCGGTGGTGTCTTGCCTTTGGGACAATACTGCTCCTATAGCGACATCCGAGGCGTCCGCCTCTACGATGTAGGGTAAGGCCGGATTCGCATGAGTGAGAACAGGAGCGGTGGTAAAAGCCGTTTTCAGGTGATCAAACACCCTTTGGGCTTCGTCCGTCCAACAGAAGATTGTTCTCTTTCTTGTTTATTTTCTGGTCCCGTGAGGGAATAAACCCTACCACATGGTATCTCCGATCCAGGTATTAAGTCTATCCGGCAATCGTAGCTTCTGTGAGGTGGCAGGACTTCGGCCTTAGTATCATTGAAGACGTCAGAAAACCCCTTATAACAGGAAGGCAGTGCTACTTCCTTTTCGGCTGCTGTGGCAACATGGTAATCGCTCCGGTTTATGCCTGGTGATGGGATTGTGCCTTGACAATGGTTCTGACAGTATGCAGAATCGAAGCGGAGGCTCTTTTTGTTCCAGTTTACTGTCGGTTCATGTTTCTGTAGCCACGGGAGGCCCAATATGGCACCATACATGGGGGCTTGGATTATGTTGAAAGATATCTTTTCCCGATGTTCTCCTTTATATATCATATCACACATCTCAGTCTGATATCGGATGGGACCGGAAGCCAATTCCTTTCCGTCCACTGCGAATACGAGTTCAGGTACGTCCTTCAAGACAAGTGGCACCCCCAGGCGTGAAGCTTCTCCTTCGTCCATAAAACACCCTGTCGCCCCTGAGTCCACCAAAGCAGTGACGTCCTGTGATGTTTTCCCTACCGTGAGAACCAGACTGATAAAGAAATGTTCTTGTTCTTTCGAAACCAGATTGTTTAACGAAGGGATGACCCTACTGCTCAAAGAACCCCCTTCTTCTTTCTTTTAGCTTGGTCGTTTCCCTCCTCCTTTCCCACTTTCAGAACCGCAGCGTGTCCCGTCTTTGTTCTTCCATATTTCGGTTTTACGGGACATTCCCTCAAAAAGTGTCCTTTCTTGCCACAATAGAGGCACAGGCCTTGCTTTCTTCGATGATCCCGCTCGCTCAGTGTCAATGAGGCCCTTACAGTACCAATATCCATGGCTTCTGCTGATCCCGCGGGTTTTTCGGCGACAACGGTCTTCTCGCTATATGACACCACTTTGTCTTTCCCTTTGCCTTCCCCCCGGCGTTCTCGCAGTCTATGATCCAGTCTTAATGTTAACTCAATCAGCGCGGTACATGTAGCTGGTTGAGGATCTATTTGGGCTAAGACGTCTTTCATGTCTTCCGTCAGCCCACGGTAGAATACTGCGGACCGTTTGGCTTCTGGCCAGTCCGTTTCTGCAACCAAACGCCGAAAGTGGTTTAAGTAGGTTACCAAGTCGGCGTTGCCTTGGCGTAGCTCCAGCAGGTCTCTGTCGGCTGAGAAGGTGTCCGCCCTTTGATCAAAAGTGCGTTCAAAGCTGGTCCTGAACTCATCCCAATCATATAGCAATGGGTCGTCTTGGCGAACAATAGGCACAGCCCATTGCGCCGCTTCCCCCCCCAAATAGGAGATTAGAAAGGCTACTCGGGCTTGATTGGTTGAAAATAGCTTGGGTTTGCATGTGAAATGTAGTAATACTTGTGTGAGGAATACCTGCACCTTGTTGATATCTCCATGGAACCTCTCGGGAGGGGCTAGAGGGACCTGTACCGGCATTTCGACTACTACCGGGGTGGGGCGTGCTGACGCTCCGAAGTCAAAAGGGTTTCTCTGTAGTTGGTCTACTCTGGCGTGTAACTCCGTAGTTTCTTGACGAGAGGCGGTCAATTCCGCCTGTACTAATGCCAGACAAGTCACCATGTCATCCATGGTAGCCATTGGGATTGACACACAACCAGGAGGGGTGGAATTCGTGGGCCGATAATTCTGTCAAGGCCGTCCGAATCTTGATCCTCAGGGTTGTGTGATGCTATATGGGGGCCCACCTCTGAATCGACCCAAGTCCGGTTTGCAGTAAGCACAGACTTTTGGACACGATTGAGCGGGGGAAAAAGAAGGGAAGGGACTGCGAGGGATGGAGACCTGCAAGGACGACAAAACACAACAAAGATCAACACCTGCGCTTCCCTACTCTGTCTAGTCCCACCCTTCGCCTCTCGCCAACGTACACATACCTGGTAACTAATAAAGGAACCCAGAGGAAGGAGACTTATTCAAAGGAGAAGGGCAATGTCTATTGTCTTTCAGGCTTCTTCCTTTCCTTTTGACTCCCTCTTTCGATGTACGTTTACCAAGGTCTTGTTTCGGGGGGGAGGTTTCTACCAAACCCAGACAGATAAGTCTCTATCTTGAGATAAAACCTGAACCCCAGACGTCTCAAGCACAAACTATTATGTACTGACGTTTCAAAGTCTTTTCGTATCCCAAGCAGTTTTAATGTTCTCCAAAAAAGCAAGTTCGTAATCCTAATATAGTCTTAGAACCACAAGAAAACTGGAAATAGTAGTCAAACAAAAAGGGGCAGCTTTCGCGGGTGTGTCCACCACCCTGCACGAGACCAGCCGGTCTCAGCCAACAGAGAGGTCGCACAACCCAAGCGCCTCTAAGTGCGCCCTCCTCCTCTGCACGAGAACGCCAGAAACCGCGTCTCAGCCAACAGAGGAGAGAGTAAGCCGCCCCGGGTACCTGAAGGTGCTGAGACGTAGGCGGTAAGCGGAGCCGAACTTCTTCGGATGCAGGCAACAGCAAGTATTCCTACGGGAACAGAGAATGAGTAGACAGAGGTCCGATCACGGCAACTCGTAACCGCAACCCACAGGTGACTCTTCAATTATCGGCAGAGAAGTCTGCTGATTGCCGTCTTTTGTTTCCTTTTGCGTCATCACGGTGGCACGTGACACGCCACCTCCGCCCTACGCACGAAAACCCTGGGGAACATGGGAATTGTAGTCCTTCCCCATTTTCTCGTCCGTTCTCACGCAGCTAGCGTGATAATCGGCGTGAAGCATGCGCGGTTGTGACATATTCTAACATTCTTAAATGTACTTTGTAGGTGGAACATCTGGTGGCTGGGCCAGCACGGAGGTGGTGGTGTTGGACGAGGACTCTGGGGAGGAGGCGGTGCAAGTGCCGGACGTTCCTGTGAGGGTTCACACGGTGGTGGCGGGAAGAGGTAAGCTATATATTCCTTACTTATTGAGATTGAAGAATGCATAGTGTGCTTTCTGCACGGGTGTATTATAAATCAACCAGGTAGTAGCCTCCTCTAAATGTACTTCGACTTAGCTGTGAAGTTTTTGGCGAGAAGAAGCCCAATAAGATCTGAGATGAACTTGATGGATGGGATGAACGAAAAGCGAAAGAAGGGTGTAAGTAAGTGTGGAAGGACGAGAAATTATATGATGGCTGGCAAAGAAGAATGATATGTGTTTGCTTGGTCCCCGAGGTGGCTGGGAAGGAAAGAAAATGGTATGGTGCATGGCTGGGTGAATGATGAAGCAAGGATGGGTGGAAGGAGAACAGCCTGGGTGGGTGAAACAGAAACTGTATGTGTGCGCATATACTTTGAATGGATGGATGCCTGGATCATGGTATTATCTGACTCTTAGATAGCATATGTGTATCTAGAGAGAGTAGACGGTCACTGGATGAACTAAGTGTTACCTTGAAGAGCATGTAACACCGCACCCGCACGTCCGTTCCAGTGTAGGAAAGGCAAGGAAAAGAAGTTGTAATTTTGTCCAAATACTAACATGAATAGTAGCAGTAGTTTGTATTGCAACTGCAAGCACAGCATATATCCGGTTCTTACGGTGGACACTCCCTACCTCTCTTAATAACTTTAGTTTAGTAGTAGTACGTCATTCATGTGTGGGTGTATCACTGTTCACTCAATAATAAGCAAAGCACCTAAAGTCATCCCATATGTCATCAAATACATCCCATGTGAAGTGATAGATAATCAAATTATTTAGCTTCTTCATTTTCCTTTTCTAGTACTCATTTGCACTGTAGGGTGAAAGCTAAATTAATTAAGCAGTAGCCCTTGTAACAGAGTATTCTCAGTGCCACCCGTAATAGAAAAGGAAGAGCTTCACCACCTGCATGTACTGGACCGGTACAGTAACGCAAGTCTGTCTCACTCATCATGGTGTGCGTCTGTTTTTCTCGGGTGCAAGTTCACTGCGCTGGCATTATGCCGGCTTGCATAAGATAACGTACCAATTTTCCTAAACAAGAGAGAAGAAGAAGAATAAGACTGGTGGACTGTCATAGTCGACTGTAATGGAAGTCCATAGTGCTCGTAGAATTAGTTCCTTAAACTCCCACTAATGTTAGAGCAAGGATGAAGAAGTGGGAGGTTAGATAGATACTGTCCTCAATAGTTATGTACTGTGCTTTCAATTTGCTACTTGTGCTGTGACACAACTTTGTGCTCAATCACTTTGTGTTATTAATCTTAAGGAGCATTGGTTACAGACTATGTCTTTCTTTCTTCATATAGTTGCTCCTTCCAAATCAACTAGACCATCACGGAGGGAGCAGGCTCGAGTGGCCCGGCAACGGAGGCTGGATGCCACTGTCGCCGAATATCGGCGGCTGGTGGCCCTGGAGGAGGAGGACACGCAGTCAACCGGTACGACAACAACAACATCTACTGGGACAGCTGCATGCTCCTCTGTGCCCCCACGGGCTGCCAGCCAGCGCAGTGCTCCAGCGGTACGGAGCCGGGCTATCAAAGCCAACTGCCACCGCCGAGCAGCAAAGACACCAGCTGCCCCCCACAGGAGTTGCAAGGCACGCCAGCGCCACTTATCCCTAAGAGTGTCCTACCTGGAGCAGGAGGTCCATACCTACAAGAACTTGGTGGAGGGCCTCCGCTTCGACCATGCCACCCTCCGCAAGGAGTACGAGGCCCTGGCCGCTAAAGTCAACAGCACCGTCCCGTAGTGTAGTGTCCCTTGCCCCTTTTTTAGAGACTTTTGGGGGGTGGGAATTGGGAGTTGGGTTGTGGGACTTTTGAAGGACAATCGTTGGGGTTAGGGAGGGTCTTGCGGGAGATTATTTTGTTAGGGCTACTAAAATATACTTTTTGAAACTTTATCTGACCATACCTGTTTTTTACTGCTTTTGAGTCTGGTGGGTGGGGGTTTAACAGTAAGTTTGTTTTCCTGAGGAGTCCTAGGACTTTAGTAGTACTACCGTCGATCTCTCGTCTATTCCTAATACTCCATTATACTACCTCCCACCAAACGCTTATCTTACCTGTAATTTGTGTTTGAAAGTAGGGCTAGTCCCAGGGCTGGCTCCACAGGAAATGGCGATTAAGGTTGGCAATCCTGGGCGGATTAAATGTCCTCATTGCGGTGGTACTAGTGGTGTGACACAGTGGCAGTTGCATGCATATGGAAAAAAAGAAAATGAAACCTGGTTTGTCCTTACTATAGCATTACAACGGTACGATAGAGAATATAGGAGGGGACAGTTCACTAGAACAGTGCCACACAGAGCCTAACAAATGGTAAAGTAGAAAGTATAACTAGTACTTGTGTTGAATTTCTTTGACATTGGCTACTACTACAAGAAATAGTACTGAAGCTAGCTGAGTAAGTCTAGAATATATCCTCGGATTCCTTCACCAGCCTGTTGCTATGACCTTATCCCCCCCAGCAAGTGTGTGGAATTATTGATGTCATTTAGTCACACATCAAGCAAACCACACAGCCCGGGGGGAGACAGTTAGGGTTTTGAAAATGGATGGGAATGGGGGTTTCTTTTGGGTAGGTTTTGTTGAGAGAAAAAAAAAGCACAGCATTGACAAACAAGAATTGAAGATAAAGAAATCTTTGGGTACATGGCTAAATCTTTTGAACACTAAGTGCCTCTCACAGAGTAAGTGATCCCCCCTTTCCCACCATGGATTTTCTTCAAGTCGCTTGCAACAAAAATTACACATTCCCACGAGTGCTCTAAAACCCCAGAACTCAGTTGCAAAAACCAAGAACACCCCGAAACACATGCAATCCTGCTGCTAGGGCTAACCCTAACGAACCCTAAGTTACAAAAAGTACCGAAACCTTTTTCATCATGGATGTTGTTAAAAGCAGATTTCTCCGGTATTATACCTTCCCAGCAATGGCCCCAGAGCCGTCAACCCAGGCGAAAACAAGTAGAAGACCCCCAAACTGCCAAAAAGCAAATGTACAAAAATGTGGACTTTGTTACTTTTGTGAAAATTTGCCAAATCACTCCGCGCGCGCTCTGCAGCTAGGCCCTAACTCCCCTCTGCCTCCATGGATTTCCTTCAAACCTCTTGCTATCTAAACTATCCATACCCAGTAGTGCTCCCAGACCCCGAAACCCAGCCACAAACACCAGGAAGCCCCCCAAACAGACCCCTGAAAACGCTACATTGAGCAAAAAGTCAGAAAAGGCAAAACCTTTTTTCCTCATGAATGTTGTTTAAACCAGTTTTCTCCGGTATTATACCTTCCCAGCAATGGCCCCAGAGCCGTCAACCCAGGCGAAAACAAGTAGAAGACCCCCAAACTGCCAAACAGCAAAAGTACAAAAATGTGGACTTTGTCACTTTTGTGAAAATTTGCCAAATCACTCCGCTCGCACTCTGCAGCTAGGCCCTAACTCCCCTCTGCCTCCATGGATTTCCTTCAAACCTCTTGCTATCTAAACTATCCATACCCAGTAGTGCTCCCAGGCCCCGAAACCCACCCACAAACACCAGGAAGCCCCCCAAACAGACCCCTGAAAACGCTACATTGAGCAAAAAGTCAGAAAAGGCAAAACCTTTTTTCTTCATGAATGTTGTTTAAACCAGTTTTCTCCGGTATTAGACCTTCCCAGCAATGGCCCCAGAGCCGTCAACCCAGGCGAAAACAAGTAGAAGGTCCCCAAACAGCCAAAAAGCAAAAGTACAGGTGATTAAAGTTTTAATTATATTAACTTGAGCAAAACAAAGAAAGACAGAAACACAGGAATAAAAGTCAATAAGTACGAAAAAAGAAAATGTCTTAATTCATTGGCTCCTTTTCAGGCCTCGGTGTCAGGGAAGAAGAGTTTCTCCTCATACTCTGCGAAATGATCAGGCAGGAATAGGTCAGTGTCACCTAACGCAGAAGAAATTCCCTCATCTAAGTTGCTGTCCTCCTCGTCTTCTTGCGTCGTGCGATCTGGTACTTTGAAATCTGGTGGTATGAGGTGCTCATTCATCTTGATCATTGTCAATATCTCCACATTTTTGGGCGAGAGGCGGGTCCGTTTGCAAGTTACAATGCCACCAGCAGCACTGAAAACACGTTCAGAAGACACACTTGCGAGTGGGCAAGACAAGTAATGTATAGCCAGGCGGGAGATCTCTGGCCACAATTCTTTTTTCCCATGCCAATACGCCAATGGGTCAGCATTAACATAGACCTCTGTTGAGTCATTCAGATAGTCCTGCACCATCGACTCAAAGTTCTCCACGTTTCCTCCACTTTGCTGAATTTTCGCTCGGACCTTTTCAGAACCATAACCAATCTCAGCTAGCCAATCGTCTTCATCACCCGATATTTCTGTTGTGTCTGGTGCAGATGATGCGGTTGCCGGTGTCTTTAACGGCTGAGAGGTCACTTGTGCCACAGCCACAGGTGCAGAAGTGGAGTCTTCTGACTGGGGATGGCCTGCTGATGCTGATGTACTGCCTTTTCCTTCAATTTGCCTCCGTTCTTTTTCAAACCTGATGGCTGACCAGGCTACCCAACGTTTGTATTTTGTAGCATCTTCATCACTAAAAGGAAATAATGCAGAGCCTGCCAGCTCATTTTTGTAGCGTGGATGCAGAATAGTAGCACAAATGTAATGCTGTTCTGAGTGGATCTTTTGAAGACGTTCATCGCCACGTAGACGCTCTAATAATTTCTCCGCTAAAAGAAAAGCGTCTTGCTTTTCTTCATCGTTTTGAAACTTTGAAGACACCGTCTTCAGTTTGTGCTCCAGCATGCGCAACAATGGGATAGCTTTTCCCAAATTACAGTCCTCCCTGCTGACTGCACCCGTGAAGAACTCAAAAGGACGAAGCATGTCTGTCAGGCTTTTAACTAGCTCCCATTGCGCCGCATTTAACCTCAGGTCCTCCTTCACAGCTGTACCCATTGTTAAGAAATACTGATCGAGTACCGTAAACTGCTCATACAGACGCTCAAGCATGTAGAAGGTTGAGTTCCAACGTGTTGGCACCTCCTGGATGAGTGCTTTCACTGGCATTCGACGTTCATGTAGCAGGGTCCTCAGATGCTTCCGGGCCTTAAAAGAATGGCTGAAATGGTTGCACATTTTTCGGCAGGTGACCACTAACTGGCATGCTGGACTTTCTTTCTCCAAGAATTTTTTAACAACCAGGTTTATACAGTGCGCCAAACACGGCACTCTGAAATAGTCACCCAGTTCCATGGCCTTAACTACATTGGCGCCATTATCCGTGGAAACATAACCAATGCCGCATTTTTTTAGAGACAGCCAGTGAAAGACCTTTGTGTTGAACTCATTCAAAATGTTTTCTGCTGTATGACGTTTCTCCAAGCCAAACATGGCTAGTGTTGCATGTTTCCGAGCATCTTTAAAAACTTGGTCCAGGTCAGCACCTGCGTTTAGCTTTGCTTTAACCCCTGAAAAAGAGACCCAGTGTGCAGTGATGCACATGTAATCAGTGCCTGTGCCACTGGTCCACATGTCTGTTGTGAGATGTATAGTGTGAACAGCACTCTTCTGCAAAGCTGCCCCAATCACCTCCAGCACATCTTCATGTAGTGCTGGAACCGCAACTCGGGCAAAATAGTACCGGCTAGGAACCTTCCATTTAGGGCAGAGCGCTGCCACTAATTCGAGAAAACCAACCCCTTCGACAAAAGAAAAAGGGAGAAGATCCAGCGCTAGCATTTTAGCCAGCTTAGTGTTATACAGACGCACCATTGGGTGGTTGCGGTCATATGGCGCGTCTGAAAACAACATTGTTTTAACGTTGCCCTGGACCATTTTACGGGACGATGATAACTTCTTCGACCCAGTTACGCTCGCTGATGAACTTTTTCGCATTGGTGTCTCACTCTGTCCCACACTCTTAGTGTGGCTCCCAGGGGTACTGGGTGTAAGTGAAGTGTGTGACACTTCTTCCTCCTCGTCATCATCAGATGGAACATCAACGTTTTCTCGACTTGCAATTCGGGCTTCCTTGATCTGCTTTAGGTGCGCCAACCATTGGACAGTGTGCTGTCTCTTAAGATGACCTCTCTGGCCTCCAGTCCCATAGTTGGTACCAAGCTTACCACGACTAACTGCAAGCTTACAAATGCTACAAATGGCTATGTTTTCCCTTTTTGTGGAAACACTAAAGAAGTCCCAAACTGCGGACTTGAAATGTCTGTGGGGGCCGGAGGAGGCGATACTGGTGGTGGCCGTGCTGCTAATGCCAGATGAAGTGGAGGATGTGTATTGCTGAACTTTACTATGTTGTGCACTTTCACCACCACTAATTGAGGTCGAGGTGGATGGCGGTCCCTTCTGGCGAGTAAGAAATATGGAAGCGGTACGTTGTGGTGTACTAGTTAACATCAATGAATCTGGTGTTCCCATTGCCTCCTCGTCGACTTCATCATCACGCTCAGCAGCCTGTCGGGCTAGGGTCAAAATGTCTGTTTGCTGCATGCCCGCTGGGGCTTCAATGACGTTAGTGATGATGACTGCGTCGTCGTCGTGAGAGTCTTCAGCAGCAGGAGTATACGCCACTTCTTGTTGAGCGTCATCACACTCCATAACTTTGAGAGTTTCGACGACCTTCCTTTTACGCTTAGCTACCTTTGTCAGATCATGGTGTGCCTCCTCAACCTCACTCTCAGACGGCAGTGGTGCTGGTTCCCAAGTAAGATCCAGATCATCAGAAGGAGGTGGGCTTGAAGAAGATGTAGACACCAACACCCTTGATCTTTTCCTTGCTCGGGATGTGGACGACAATGAATGATCATCTGGAGGAGTGGCTTCCTCGAATGATACCTCGGCTTGATTGTCGATTTCCAGATGTGCCCCTACTTCTGGAGGAACAACTATTGTGGCCACTTGTTGTGCCCCTCCATGCACCTCTGCTTGCTCCTCTCCTTGCGCCGCCTCTCCTTCCACATGTACTTGGGCTTGTACTTGCACATGTGATTGTTGTTGCGGCTGTGGTTGTTCAACACTCGTCAGATGAGCTACAACAACCTGTGTTGATTGAGGGACATTGCTGCTGCTTTCTTGCGATGAGCCAACATCACTGGTCGATGGTGATTGAAGAACTATACTGGCTGTCTCTGAAGCACTCAAGGGCTTGGACCTAAGTTGGCGTGGTGGTGGTGGCACTGAGCCCAATGGAGCGGAGGTGCTGCTCCCAGCTTGGTCCCCAGCAGACTCCGCTGCTGCAGCAGGCGTACTTTTTTTCCCCAAAAATGTGGCGGTCGTCATCACACCAGTCTCCTTGGCAAGTGGCGCCACTTGCTTCTTCTGCTCCTTACTGGCAACTTTCTTGCTAGAGGAGCTACGGGTAACTTTTTTTGGGGCCATCTTCTTCAGATGTCACTCTGAACAGCAGGCCGCAGTTGCACAAGTTGCAGAGTTGTCTGTGGCCACACGTGACGTTGTGCTGCACACACCGCAGCAGGACTTCTTCCTGGCACTGGTGGTTCTCTTGTGCACCTACAAGCAATGGAAGACAGAGGAACATTAGTTATACACCCCAGAAAGTCGAAAAAACTCACAAAAATCAGCACAATCCCAGCCCATCCATGGCCTGAATGGTGTTTAAATTCATGAAGACAACCCACAGAAAGACTAGGCCCATGCACCACTCACTACCCCTGGCCAAAAGGCCCCACCAGCAGCCCCACAAAAATGACAAAAAACACAAAATTCAGCACAATCCCAGCCCATCCATGGCCTCAATGGTGTTTAAATCCAAGAAGACACCCCACAGAAAGACTAGGCCCATGCACCACTCACTACCCCTGGGCAAAAGGCCCCACCAGCAGCCCCAAAAAAACGACAAAAAACACAAAATTCAGCACAATCCCAGCCCATCCATGGCCTTAATGGTGTTTAGATCCAAGAAGACACCCCACAGAAAGACTAGGCCCATGCACCACTCACTACCCCTGGGCATAATGGATGAAAGCTAGGCAAAATAAGTGCAGGCCTCAGACACTGCCTCTCTTCAAAATGGCCCCTTGCACCCCAAGCACATGTTGCCTGTACCAGCACTCAAGATGGCCACCACCACCACCCACATGGCCAGTCCAAATCAACAGTAGCACCCCCAAAAAAAGGAAAAACACACAAAAATCACCACAATCCAATGCCATCCAGGATGTTTACATTAAAGAGAGTGAGACCCCACAGCAGACTCAGTCCATGCACCACTCACTACCCCTGGGCAAAAGGCCCCAACAGCAGCCCCAAAAAAACGACAAAAAAACACAAAATTCAGCACAATCCCAGCCCATCCATGGCCTCAATGGTGTTTAAATCCAAGAAGACACCCCACAGAAAGACTAGGCCCATGCACCACTCACTACCCCTGGGCATAATGGATGAAAGCTAGGCAAAATAAGTGCAGGCCTCAGACACTGCCTGTCTTCAAAATGGCCCCTTGCACCCCAAGCACATGTTGCCTGTACCAGCACTCAAGATGGCCACCACCACCACCCACATGGCCAGTCCAAATCAACAGTAGCACCCCCAAAAAAAGGAAAAACACACAAAAATCACCACAATCCAATGCCATCCAGGATGTTTACATTAAAGAGAGTGAGACCCCACAGGCAGACTCAGTCCATGCACCACTCACTACCCCTGGGCAAAAGGCCCCAACAGCAGCCCCAAAAAACGACAAAAAACACAAAATTCAGCACAATCCCAGCCCATCCATGGCCTTAATGGTGTTTAAATCCAAGAAGACACCCCACAGAAAGACTAGGCCCATGCACCACTCACTACCCCTGGGCATAATGGATGAAAGCTAGGCAAAATAAGTGCAGGCCTCAGACACTGCCTCTCTTCAAAATGGCCCCTTGCACCCCAAGCACATGTTGCCTGTACCAGCACTCAAGATGGCCACCACCACCACCCACATGGCCAGTCCAAATCAACAGTAGCACCCCCAAAAGAAGAAAAAACACACAAAATTCACCACAATCCAATGCCATCCAGGATGTTTACATTAAAGAGAGTGAGACCCCACAGGCAGACTCAGTCCATGCACCACTCACTACCCCTGGGCAAAAGGCCCCAACAGCAGCCCCAAAAAAACGACATAAAACACAAAATTCAGCACAATCCCAGCCCATCCATGGCCTCAATGGTGTTTAAATCCAAGAAGACACCCCACAGAAAGACTAGGCCCATGCACCACTCACTACCCCTGGGCATAATGGATGAAAGCAAGGCAAAATAAGTGCAGGCCTCAGACACTGCCTCTCTTCAAAATGGCCCCTTGCACCCCAAGCACATGTTGCCTGTACCAGCACTCAAGATGGCCACCACCACCACCCACATGGCCAGTCCAAATCAACAGTAGCACCCCCAAAAAAAGGAAAAACACACAAAAATCACCACAATCCAATGCCATCCAGGATGTTTACATTAAAGAGAGTGAGACCCCACAGGCAGACTCAGTCCATGCACCACTCACTACCCCTGGGCAAAAGGCCCCAACAGCAGCCCCAAAAAAACGACAAAAAACACAAAATTCAGCACAATCCCAGCCCATCCATGGCCTCAATGATGTTTAAATTCAACAAAACAGTTGTATAATGCATGAACCCATAACCAACCCTGGTCCTACTGGATACTGTGACTACCCACAATATATTTTATTTAATGTTCTGAAAAAGTTCCAAAATTGTAGTTGCAGCAACTGTAATGCCCCAACAAACTTACTTGTGAAAGTTGATTTCTAATCCAAAAGTGATCCAAAGAAAGTCAAAAAGGCCTCAAATCCAAATATCCAGCAGCACCCACAAAAAGTAATCCTTCCAGGTCAAGGTCCAAATGAAAGTGACCAGCACATGAAGAAAGCACTGGGAGGAGCCTGCTGGACAGGAACAGGAAGTTGGAGACTGTGAGGCACTTCCTTCCTCTCCCCCCCCCCCCAAAAAATGGACTCCTTGCAACAAAAAAGTGCAGGCAAATGTCAACCTGAGGAGTGATTCTGATAAAAATCATCATTTTCTGAAGGTTTATGCTGGTGGATTTCTTGTGCAGAATTGCAAAATCTCTATTTCGCGAGTGCGAGATTGGTCCTGCCCGCCGCACCTACGTGTTCGCAATTGCGAACTCTCGCGATGCGTGCTGTGCAAGGTAAGGTGGCAAGCCGCGATTATGTATTCGCGGGCGCCAACTCCCGCGGGATCCCGTAGCAAGATCCAAAATGGCGCAGCACTCGCAAAATATCGAGAAAAACAACTCAGCAAAGGCTGAATGACGGAAAGTGAACGCCGTGCGCCACGCCGCGCGCCGCAATATTGTATCACCAAGCTAAAAAATCCGCCGCGTGCGAATTGAAAGATTTTCGGCAAATTCGCTAGAGAATTTACCGAAAATCCGCAAATTCCGCGAGCGGAACGGATTTTACGCCCATGCTTAATGTTAACAAACGTCAAGTCTCTCTTCAATCTGTGTGCAGAATGCGATGAGGAAAGGGGGGCCAAAGTTCCATTTAGATGTCGAATGCATGTTCTTTCTTCGACATAGTGTCCATTCATAAGTCGGAAAAAATAAAACACAAACCCAATTGACATAAAAAGGTAAATTGAAAAAAGCACAAGCCAAATATATGTCCAAGGGGGAATTAAAAAATGTTTTTTAAATAAGCTGGCATAAACTGCAAAACGTGAGGGTACTTTTGAGGCATTGGAACCAGTGTCAAATGAAAATCTGGATTCTGTGGCCAAACGGGCTTGCAGGTCAGGCATGGACAAGTCAGTGGGGTAAGTGTAGTCTATTTCAGCAAGGTCCGTACCGGGCAAAGTACTTAATAAAGGACTGGAAATAGCAGGCAACTCGATTGCCACTTCAGTTTCAAGATTAGAAGCAGTGGGCAAAACTGAATTTCTCACAATGGAAGGACAGGAAACAGCCGGTGTCATGCTAAGAAGAATCGGCCACTCTGTGTATCTTGACATTGTCAATTGAGATAAACTTGTTTTCCTTACGACCAGGAAGTGGTGGTAAAATGACTGTTCTTGTGCCCTTCACTCCAAGCACTGGAACCGGAGCTCGATAGGAAGGACCAAACTCTTTCTTGTTATCGATCTTCTCTCGAACCAGGTCACCAACTTGGGGTAGCCAGCCGACTAACGGGATCTGCAACGCAGCATCAGATGTGGAGGGCAAGTGTTCCTTTGCAAGACTGTCTCTGGTGTTTTGTAGATCCTGTAAAACAGCACAATGTTCATCTACGTCAAAGGTTGTGGCGCGAGCCACGCAGTCTAGACCGTCAAGGTCAGGGACGTACATCTTGATGCCAAAGAGCATTTCGTATGGGGTCCGCCCACCCAGAGACCTTCTAGGGAGATTATTAAGAGCACGCTGCGCGCCATTGAGGTGGGTCAGCCAGTTTCTGCCAGTGCCTATAACTCGAGCTGTCAAAGATTGCTTTAAATCACGGTTCATTCGCTCCACTACACTATTACCCTCAGGTCTGTAGGGAGACGAAAACTTGACTTGGACCCCCATCAAAGTCATGGCATCCTTATACGCCTTAGAGGCGAAAGCCGGACCCTGATCCGAATGGAAGGTACCACAGGCAAAAATCCCAACAAAGATGCGCAAATCTCTAATGACAGTCCGTGAATCAGCGCTGCGATGGGGCCAGACCCACACAAAGCGTGTGCATGAATCAACTGCTACTAAGATGTACATATACGCAGTATCAGAAGAAAAAGGACCGCAGTGATCTAAATAAACACAACCTAGCGGTTTATTAGAAATGTACAACTGTGTCTGTGGCGGACGCGCAGCAGTCGAAGGTTTAATCTGCTGACAAATGTCACAAAGAAGGACATAATCACGCATCTGTTTGTACAGTCCCCGCCACCAGAAACTTTGTTGTAATTGAGTTACAGTGGCTGGGACGCCCGCATGCGCAGACGCCACACCTTCATGAGCCGCAGTAATCAAGTCAGCCCTGCGATCCGAGTTGGGAATCAAACGTTCCCCAACTTCAGGAATTTTAACAAAAGGAACCTTTTCGGGACTTAAGTGGTGCTTGTACTTCGAAGGGAACTCCGTAGGATGTTTACCTCCCTTCTCAGTGGCAGCAACAGCCGCCAAGATGTCACTATCAATCTTACTTTTGGACCGAGTAACTGCTGCAACTAAGTATGTAGACACCGCTGATTTCGCTGCTTCATCAGCAAGCGAGTTACCGACAGCGTGGACTCCAACACGCTGGTGGCCAAGAGTATGAATTACAAAAACGAGCGGCAACGTAGCCTTAAGCTCCGCCACTCGAACCCAGATCATCTTATGTTTTATTGTGCTACCCTTGGAATCACGAAAGTCATTCTGAATCCAAAAGAACAAGTTTTCATTGTAAGACTGGACACAGTAGTAAGAATCACTTACAATAAGAGTAGTAACACTAGGATCAGCGTACTCCAACGCTAGTAAGAGAGCATGAAGCTCTGCCAATCGTGCGGTGCAATCTCCCAGAGGCAGCGAGTGAACTTCCCTGGTTATGAACTCATCGTTCAACATGGCACCGACCACAATGGCGCATGCGGAAACGGAGGCATGTTTAGAGCCATGCGCAACCTGCGCCGAACCATCAGTGTAAATGATGCAATGGAAGTCTTCCAAAGGTCGCATAGCTAGAGGAGCAGGATGAACAAATTCATACTGCAAGTACTCTTGCGACCGTAATGAGGCGTCAAAAATCAACGTGACATCCGTGGACGTCAAGGACGCAGCCCACTGAATCCACCGAGGGTGCAAAGCTTTTGAATTTGGTACACTGGCTTTCGTGACCGCCTCCAAATGAGGACAGGGTGTAACAACCAACATGCGTTTCCCCTGTGACAGAGCTCGTTCCTTAAGAATCGCCATCTGCACAGCTGTTAAAACCTTTTCCACAGTGGGAAATCGCATCTCAGCCGAAGTGTACAAGTGTGACTTGTAAGCAATGGGTACTGTGTCTCCTTCATTAAAAGTGAGGTACGTGAAACCCACTGTCCCCGGTATTATTCTTATCACCAGGTTGGTATGGTTATCACGAGTCAGCAAGAACTTAGAAGCGAGCAGATCAGCCTGCAAGGACTGCAAGATGGCTGAGTGCTCAGGCAGCCAGCATGATTTCGAAAAAGTTGGTTGTATCAAAGCATACAAAGGCTTGATACGCTGGGCATATTCCGGAATGTATGTCCTCCCGAAATTCAAAAAGCCCAGTAAAGACTGTAATTTTTTCAGTGTTGTAGGAGCGCGCAACTGTGCGCATTTCTCCAAGAAGTGAGGAGCCAAACCTCTACCTTCATTGTTGAGCTCATAGCCCAGGAACAACACTGTGTACTCAGCAATGTGCGATTTTGCAAAGTTAAATTTGTAACCCATATCTGCAAAGTTACAAATAATTGAATTCACACGACACAGATGCTCCCAAATTTCGTCGTCTGTGAGATATATGTCATCCACATACGAACAAGCATCTGGGTCGATTCTCTCCAAAAGAGAGACTATGTGTGCGGTAAATATACCAGGACTATTCTTATAGCCCATTGGGAGACGCCGGATTTGCTTTTGGACCCCAGCGCATGTAAAACTGGTCCATTGGGAGCTAAAGCTGTCCAATCTGTGGGCATAGAAACCGTTGGATATGTCAAGCGTTGTTTTAAAACGCTTACGCACTAGACTATCCACCAGGGCAGAGCCGTGCGTATTCTGTACTGCACAGTTACGGCAATGCGAGTTCAAATGCCGGTAATCCAATACCAAACGATACGATCCGTCAGGCTTGGTCACAGTAAAAAGAGGATTATTCATCGGTGACACACACGTTTCAATAACTCCCTGATATTCTAATTGTTCAAGGATGTCCGCGACAGAAGCTTTTGCCTCACGCCGAATGGGATATTGAGGTTGAGGCTGCGGCTGAGACCGCAAGGGAATTTCGTGGCAAGGGGACAATTTATCCCAACCACATTGGTTACGGTACAGAGCCGGTGCGAGAGCCCGAGCCCACTCTTCTGCAAAATGCTGCGCATGCTCTTTTGAGACAGCGTTCGTGAAACTGGGGAGGATTACCTCCTCCCCTCGCGGCACCGCGAGCACAAAAGGTGGGGGCCAGTCAGCCTCCGAAAGCAAAATATCATACGTAGAAGAAAGATTCTCCCAAAATACCCCTTTGATGGTACGCTGTATGTCACCTTCAATTAACAGGACAAATTCATAAAGTCTTTCAGGGGGTGCAAGTCTCGTATCGGCTGTTTCAATTACAACGTAGACATCAGTCGCTGTCACCCTCAGTGGTGGATGCAGCGCCTCTCTCACTATGGTAATCTCCGCCGCGCTGTCCAGCAAGGTCAGAGCCCACGTCAGATTCCGAAGCCGCGTTCTCACTATCTGTGGCATATCGATGCGCTGTTAAGGCTGCGACTTTCTTTTTCGCAAACTGCGGTCTCTTTGGCGTAGAATCCTCCTGCTTCGCTGCGCCGTATGTCTGGTGGGACTGGCCACGTCCTTGTTGGCCACCACGTCCCCTACCGCCTCCTCCTCCACCGATCTTCGGGGCCGATGAGTCCTGAAAGGAACGAGGAGAGCGTTGATCAGAAACCTGAAAACGATCAGGTGATTTAATCATCGCGCGATCGCGCAAATCATAAACTCTCTCTGTCGGTGCAGGAACTTGTGGCGCAGGATAAGAATCCTGAGTCTGCTGTTGTTGCTTCCCCTGTTTCTGTTTTTGAGGCCAATTTTGTTTTTTGGACTTGGGCTGGACATCTGCCACAGCAGATTGCCCTTGTGGTTGTTTCTTCTCCTTGACAGGAAAATATTTCAGACCTTTACTTGTGCGACCTATAGTTTTATATGCGGCCACAACAATCTTCGCTAACTGTCGGGGTTTTTCTGCATCGGGTAGAGCAGCCAAAGCATTCGACACCTGAAAGTTCACCGCATCTCCCTTTATATTGGAGAGGATGAGATAGCTAACAATCTCAAAAGAACCACACAGGTGCATACCCAATTCAACCGCTGCTTCCGGTCCGTGATCATCCTGAACACGCTTAACGATCGTAGGCAGTACGGACATAGACGGGGTGCCGAAACACCTCGTATAAACGGCCGCAAATGTTTTCCCCCAACTTTCACAGTCAACGAGTTCAGGAGTTAAATCCTTAGGCAAAGTAATCGTCAACATTCTATGTTTATCAGCAGGAGTAGAATTCGGAAACACAGCCTCCAGTTGGTCAAATTTCTCGGCAAGCCAGAAAGGGAAATCATCTTTATCATCGGGGCGCTTACCAAAAACCGAATTGACCATAACCGGATTGAGCCTTAAACCGCCATGTTCCGTTTGAATGGCCGGACCCCCCGGGGACCACCCGGGAGATGACGACCAATGTATTGCACTAATGCACGAATCACGGCAATCGAGACAACATGCAGTCTGCGAATATCCACAAGGGCACAAGCGCCGTGATTCGGGTGCGGGGTGAATCCACCCAATGGGTAGGGCGCCATCAAACCAAACGCGATGCTGCCAATGATCAATAGGTATTTCCAGTGCCCTTTACGGTGTATATTCAGCCGGTACAGGTGAGGGTGTGTAGGTGTGGAACACACCAGAATTTGCGTCCACCTCCGGAAACGTTACCCACGAATAAAACAGTTCGAAAGGGTACGCCGGATCTACACACACCACCAAAATCACAGCCAAGCCATCTAACGGGACTTGGAAAGCCTGTAAATGGTTGCGCACCGCAATGCGACTATGCTGCGGGATGGCCACAGCCTGCGCCATGATTGCACCGGAATTACTGAAAAACAAAGGAAACTTTGTAGCACAACTGGGTAGTAATTCAAAGAAACCGTTTTAGATAGATTCAAGCTTGAAAAGACCTATTTCAAAAAATAGGTAGGTTTCACCGACACCACCGTTTTCCGGAAACAACAGTGAAGGGGTTAAGGTTTGAACGATATACTACTCGAGTTTCATGATATAAGTCCACCAACGTATGGGCGCCATGTAGCAGGGTTTCTGTTCTCCCACAGAACTGTGCACAGAGGATTGGAACCTCAGCGAATTAGGGTGACCCAAAACTCACCTTAGTACCCAACAAACCCCTTACCGAGCTAGCTACAGTGTCTCATTGGTCATAACAAACTCCCAATGTTTAGACAAACCAGAACATGAGCTTACAATACCTCAGGTTACGTGGAACACATGAGCACTCTTTAGTTATACAATCATTTCAAACCAGAACGTGGAGTAAATGAGGACACGTGCACATTTGAAATATTTATTTACTAATGCCGTCTTCTCAGGCGCAGTATCTTAGATAATACAAGGAGACATATTATCAGAAGCAAAGTTATCAGCATAGTTACTAGTCCATAGAAAGCAAATGGTGACAGCATGCTAACATGCTGTAATGAATAAGGGTTAACAACACTTATTTCTCACCCTCCCTAACACACATATTATATTAATAGCTAAGAAGGTCTCTTTGGGTTTTAGCAGGGCGGGCCCATACCTCAAGATCCTAGAATGAAGGGATCACATCAGCATACACCAGCTCTCTCTGCATGCGAACAGCATCAAGTGTGTTTGTGTGCTTCAAGCAAAGCAATATAAAACCCGCCTAAAGCCCAAAGTTGGCAGAAGCTGCACTTATGTTATGTCTATGAAGGCGCGAAGATCAGACCTCATAACAATTCTGTATTGTGTTATTCCTGAAGCTTCAGCACTCTCTGTACAGACATAGTTTATTAAGCAAAGCTGATATCAGAGTAATAATATATTATTCTCATGTAAACCACAAGGAACTACTAGGTTGAAAGCTAAATCAACAAGTAAGTGTCGTGTGCAGAAGCAGCAAAAGGAAAAAATGGCGTTTAAACGTGTAATGAGCCTATGCTAACTTAACGCATTATAAAGATATACAGTAGCTATATGACACTCCCCTCCCAGTATCACCTCAGCCTTGTCACAGCGCCAGCACCTGGCAACCCTAGCGGTACCCCTACCCTCTCTGGACGTTGCACCCTTTCCCATGCATGCATTCAGGGGCCCATCGCCAGTCAGCCTGGTCAACCTCCTGTCTCTCCTCAGATAGTACCCTAACAAACAAGACGGCATCTTGCTGCTGGAAGGTTTTAGTGAGGGCTTTAAGATTCCCTATGTGGGCCCGCTGGTAAGTCGGGAGGCCGACAATCTTTGGTCAACAAGGGAGCTACCAGCAGTAGTCAGAGCCAAGGTGGAGAAGGAGAGGGTTTTAGGCAGAGTGGCGGGTCCCTTCCTTTGGCCCCCTTTGGACAACTTTGTTGTCTCCCACCTGGGGGTGGTGCCCAAGAAGGAGCCAGGGTCATTCAGACTTATTCATCACTTATCCTACCTTGAGGGAAAATCGGTCAACCATGGGTTAGGGAGGGATCCTGCTCTGTAAAGTATTGTACTCTGGACGTAGCATTGGACTTTGTCAGGAGGGCGGGCAAGGGGGCCTGGTTGGCGAAAGCAGACATAGAATCTGCTTTTCGCTTGCTACCAGTTCACCCGAGCAGCCAATACCTGCCTGGTTTCAGGCTGGAGGACAGGTATTTTTATGGCAGATGCATGCCCATGGGCTGCACGGTTTCCTGTGCCTACTTTGAGGCGTTCACACCTTCCTGCAGTGGGCACTGCAATCAAGCTACGGGGTGGTAGGCGTCACACACTACCTCGACAACTTCCTTTTTATAGGGGGTGAGGGCATGCAGGATTGCAATAAGGCCTTAGAAAAATTTTAAGAATTGGCTCGTCATTTTAGGGTCCCTCTTGTGCCAGGGAAAACGGAGGGTCCGGCGCAGATACTAACATTCCTGGGGATCAAACTCAACACCATAACAGGAGAGTCCAGGCTGCCAGCCGACAAGGTCCAGGACTTGGCAAATCAGATTCAATCAGTCTTAGGCCAGGACAAGGCATCCCTTGGTGGCATTCATCTGGGGGGATCTTGGGTGACGGTGGCCACGCCCAGAGCTGTAGCGGAGTTACAGGGCGATCCAGAGGCTGTAAGGTACATACGGGTACCATCTGCAGGATTACAACAAGGGTTCAAAGGCCAAATATCCACAGGGAGGTCCTCACGTTGGACCCGGGAGGAGCGACGGTGTCCCATTAGTCCTATGGGCGGTTGTGGACCTGAGCAACCAGGGGTTGCCTGGCAGGCTCTGCCCCCTTATGAGGCGTGAGCAAAGGGGTGGCCAGTTGGCCCACTGGTGGGAGGGGTCTCCCCTCCCCAAAAATATGGCAAACACTGTTGGGCAGGGCCACGGTGTCATTTGGCTCATCAGGTGGCAGGCGGCGAGGGGCTGCCTGCCTTGGGATGGCCCGTAAGATAACCCACCAATGTTGGCATATTTGTAATGCTAATAAACCTGCAGCAGTTTTCTCCACAAAGAATGTGTCTTGTCTGGTTATTGCTCTAGGAGAATGCTGTATGGGGGAGGGTGAGTGTTGCGGATATAGGCACTATGTAGGCTGCCTGGGGTCCACGAAG
The DNA here is from genome assembly GCF_964261635.1 of Lissotriton helveticus. Lineage (NCBI taxonomy): Eukaryota > Metazoa > Chordata > Amphibia > Caudata > Salamandridae > Lissotriton > Lissotriton helveticus. Next base: position 316,685,988 of record NC_136069.1, read on the forward strand.
GAGACCCGCTAAAAAGGCGGCCTATTTAGTGCCACAAGAGGCACAGGAGGCAGCCTCCCAGTGTTTGGGACCCTCAGGGGTCCGGTGTGCCGCATCACTTCCGGGGGGAGGGTGGCAGGGCGAGGTACATATACCTTTCCCCACCTGCTGGGCACCCTCTTTGCCCATTACCCTGATGCCGTTTCCCTCCCTACCACATACCCGGTATTCAAGCAGGGTGTGGAGGGGTTTGTCTAATGTATTCTTTTGTGTTGCAGGCGGAGTTACAGGGCAATCCAGAGGCTGTAAGGCACCTGTGGGTACCCTCTGCTGGAGCACAACAAGGGTGCAAAGGCCAAATATCAACAGGGAGGTCCTCACATTGGACCCTGGAGGAGCGACGGCGCTCTGTTAGTCCTTCAGGCGGTTGTGGACTTGAGCAACCGGGCTCTAGGAGAATGCTGTATGGCAGTTCTGCTGCTGAGACCAGCTGGGAGAGGCTGCTCCCTGCCGCACAAACCGTAACGCTGCTAACTACATTAGCATATTTATGAACTCCTGTACTGCAATGGTTGACCAGCTCTGCTCTCACCTGGTTCTCAATGCACCCCGAGGTGTGCTTGTATCATCAGTGGGACCAGTGGATTATATGTCTTGAGAACGCTTTGCATTATTGAAGATTGCCCATTCCCTTTTATTTCGCCAACAGCTCGAATTATCTTGTATCTTTATCCCTAAGAACCCAGTTTATAGCCCCAGCATCGACCATAGAGCAAACAACGTTACCTTTCCTGGCCTTCAAAAAGCCCACACGCTAAAGAGGCAAAACACGCATAAGTGTTCGAATACCAGCTGAAACATTTCCTTGTAAAATAAGTAAAGACCGAAGACACATCAAGAATACGATTATCTCACTGATTTCTGTGGAACAAACTGTGTTTATCATTTAAATACATATTGTCTATTTAACATATTCTTTTGTTATTTTCTTGGTAAATTTTGCCCATTAAATGGGTGGACCATACAACTTTATTCTTTGGTGTTCTGCATTGTCCCTCTCAGGATGTCATGCATGGTTAATACAACCAAATTACTACAAAATGACCCAAAAACCATGCCTTTTCAGTGCATTAGGGAGACTTCTATAGATAAAATACTATTTCCAATGCAGCACTGAAATTCTTGGGGACATTTATGTACTTAAGATAGGCATTGCTAAGGAGAAACTGTTGGACCTTGCCCTCTTTGCAATGTCATCCCCAAACCTTTTTCCTTCCTCCTTGTACTTTTTTGCTGAATTTGTTTTGTTGCCTTAGGACTCTGTGCACTTTACCACTGCCAACCAGTGCTAAAGTGCTTGTGCTCACTCCCCTAAACATGGTTTGATTGTCATATACCTAACTAGTATATTTAATTTACTAATTAGCCCTTGTAGAGTTGTATACCATATCGCCCTTGTAGAGTGGTAAACCATATACCCAGGGCCTTTAAATTAAATGCTACCAGTGAGCCTGCAGCACATCTTGTGCCACCCACTCTAGTAGCCCCCCAAAAAATGTCTAAGGCCTGCCACTGCAGCCTGAATGCAGTGTTCCACTGCGATGTTGTTTTGGCATTTAAACCCCCTTGCCAAGCCTTAAGGTCTACAACATAGGCATCCAGCAAGATTCCCTCAAGTGGATCACGTCCATCCTTACAGGACACACACAGAGCATCTGATGGCCTGCCTTCACCTCTGCCCCCAAAAACTTCATATGCAGCATAACACAAGGATCATCCCTCATCCCCTACCGTGCTCAACATCTACATGACCCCCCTTGCAGATGTCATCAGATCTCAGGGACTCAACATAATCTCCTACTCAGATGGCACTCAACTGATCCGCTTGTTCACTGAGGACCCCTCCAATGCCAAAGCAAACTTCTGCAATGCCATGAACAAAGTATCCAACTTGATGAGTGTCAACTGACTTGAACTCAACTCTGACAAAACTGAAGTACTGATCTACAGGAAGAACACCTCCACATGAGACCACAGCTGGTGGCCTGCAGAACTTGGACCTAATACTCGCACCGACTGACCATCCACTCAACCTCGGCATCATCCTCGACAGCCAACTGACCATGAAATGATAAGTTAATGCAGTTACCTCCTCTTACTTCCATACACTTTGCACGATCTGCAGAATCTTCAGATGGATCCCAACCAACACTAGAAAGACCATCACTCAAGCCCTTGTCACCAGCCACCTCAACTATGGCAAAGCCCTCTATGCCGGCATCTACACCCAGCTTCTCAGAAGACTCCAGACATTACAGAACTCCGCATCCAGACTGATCCTGAACCTCCCAAATGAACCCACATCTCCCCCAGCTGAGAGACCGCCCATCCAGAAGAGATGCCAGTTCAATATCCTCACAAACTCATACAAAAGCCCTCCACGACCTAGGACCTGCCTACATCAACCATCGACTGAACACTAGACACCTGTGCTCCTCTTTACTTACCCTCACACCCCCGCAACCTTCAGAGCTTCCCACTCCTTTTCATACATCGCTACCAAGATCTGGAACTACCGGCCCCTCCCATTCCGTTCAGACCCCTCACTGGCAGACTTCAAAAAGAGACTAAATACCTGGCTCTTCGACTGAGACACAGTGCCCAGATACCCCAAGGGGTGACAGTGTTGTGCTTTACAAATGCTGATTGAATGATTGATAAACTCCCTTTTTATTGAAAATAACTCATCCCTAAGGTAGGCCCTAAGTAGCCCACAGGGCAGGGTGCTTTATAATTAAAAGGTTGTGCATGTACTTTTAGGTTTTACATGTCTTAGTAGTGAACAACTCCTAAACTCATTTAACTACTGTGAGACCTACCCCTCTTCCAGAAATCAACAATGTATGCTTACCTGATAGCCTGTACTGTCTGCTTTGCAGTGATGATATGGACCCAGCTCCATGTACCTTACCTTTCTACTGTGGTGTATTTATTATAGGTACTGTATCGATCCCCCTGTTTCTGACCCTTGTCTGGTTAATAATTAACTAGCAGCCATTCAACTGCACAGAAATCCGTTATCTGATTAGCCACACAACGGCACAGAAGCCCGTTATCTGATTAGGTCATAGCGCATGCCATCTCATTAGGCAAGCACTATTCCTCCAGCCCCCTAATAGGCATACGGTGTTCTCAAAACAAATCAAACCTACCACGACCTGGGAAATCCCCACAGCCATTGTTTTGATTTAGCCGAGAACTTCAGTAAAGAATGTGCGAACGACCAGTTCGTATGACATCCTTATTGACGTATTTATGTCCATCCTTACGTCAATCCCGGCACCATTCAGGTATAAATAATACCGACATTGCCTTAAGCAAACACACGAGGTGGTGACAAGATTGGAGCAGCGAGACTTGCCGAGGAGCCCAGCTGACAGCGAAGCCCACAGACGCTGCCCCTCCTTTCTGACGCGCTGAGAGAGAGAGACGCTGCCTTTTCTCCTGCCGAGAAATCCAGCTCCGGCGCTTCCAAGCAGCCCTCGCAGGCAGCTGGAATATCAAGACCTGAGATAGAGATACCAGCCCTCCAGCCTTCTAAACTCCGAGGTACTGAACTGAATCATCCTTTGTAGAGAATTCTTGAAGCAGACTCTTGGCAAAAAAACTTAACTTAAACTGCTACTTATCTACTCCCGCCACGTATTAGGCTTAGGTCAGGTACATTGGGGTAGGCGTAGTTAGAAGCACCAGTTGAGTACGATTAGTCAATGTATATATGTATGTATCTATTTTATCCATTTTAAGTATCATATGGCTAAGAAACCATATCAATGCTTTTACAGTATTATTTTATAATTCTGTTATTACTGTATGCACTTTACTTAACTCTAAGTATTGCGATAATAGCGATTCATTTCTCTTGTATGAGAAAAGAGACTGATCAATAAATAACATCTTTTTATTGAACACGCCCGTCTCTTCCTTTTCTCTACAATCTGGTGAAACTAAGAATGCACTGAACTGACTGAGTAAAATAAGTTGTCTTTTGTTTTCACACGACTCTAGAGATACACTCTTGATTAGGGGAGAGCAAAGTTGTCATGTTCTATGGTTGTCAGAAACTAAATCCCTTCTTGTCTATCCAGAGAGGTTAAACTCCTCCTTGTCTATTCGAGAAAGTTTCTAGTGAACTCTGAGCTAGCTGGCACACACATAACTTTAAGTCTAATATCGACAGTAGAAGACCTAGTTAACCTCTGTCCTACGTCTATACTATTGAAGATGTTATTCCAATGCGCAGAGCCTATTGGGATGATAGGAACTACACTACATGGCGCCCAACGTGTTTGGATGGGCGATAAATCTAATGTAAGACATTAGAGTAACTCAGTCGTGCTTTTTCACACAGACCCCCTTTCCCCATAATACTCCAAAGACGTCTGGAGTGGGTGAAAGGTTAAATCCGCCAAACTTAGTAGGAGGAGACTCCTATGTATGGTTCTTGGTTTATTCAACGTTGAAGGATACACTGTTCCAAAATATTGTGCATCTAATCTTTGTTTCCATAGAAACCTGATCTGCAAATAAATAAAATAACCTTCTTGACATTAGAATGTCACTAGAAGAAGAAGAAAGGGAGACAGCTATTATAGCAGCTCAACTCCTAGCGGCTGACAATAGTCTCCAAGAGCAAGACCCGGATGCAATACTCATCCCGGTCAACATAAGAAAATCTATAACTTTAAAACTTATAGAAAATGGGCTGACACCGAGAGGTGGTACAGTCATATTCGTAATTGAGGCACACGAATATCGGCAGACAGAGGTATTCTATTCATGGATAAACTTTCCAGCAGCAAACGCTGTAACAAAGGACTTCCACTATTACAAAATAGAGGAACCTCCTAATGAGTACACTCCTTTCGAGGAGGTGGAAATACCACTCAAATACCAAGAGCACCTGCTCTGGTTTAATGGCGCCCTAAAACATAATAATCACATCACCAGGCTCGGTCCACTAGGTAGACCAGGAGCAACGTGGCTGGTCCTATCCGGATACACACCACATCCAGACATTGAAGAAATGTCTGCACCAGAACTTTTAGCACAGCTAAAACAACTAATTAAAATACACAGACAATTAGTCCAATATGTAATGCGGACTTCAACAGTCCAACTAGCTATTAAAATTCCACAGCTGATCCCTCACCAAGGGAACACAAATAAAATTACACCACAGAACATACAGTCCTGTCTAGGTAAAGTACCCGCAAAACGGGAACAAATTCCATTCTGGTTAGCACAAAAAATCACTCAAATAGAGGCGGTATTTCCAGATACCACCCCGGTTGAGAAACACCGGATTCTGACTATCTGTCTTCCAATGGGAATCGCACCACATGTGGAGGACTGTGACACTTGGGGTACAGTCTTTGCTTCCATTTACACAAAAACACATGGTGTTCCATCCATGTCAGTAATACCAGATGTGCTAAAACAAATTCAAGATGAATACGGTCCAGAACCTGCTTTAACTCTTGGTATGAAATTACTAAAAGACTTCAAGCAGGTCTCGGCAATATTACTAGCCAATATTAAGGGAGAAGCAGCAAATGTGGCGATCCGCCAGAGGTTGAAAGAGACAGATATAGCAGACCAACCATTTGAAATTGCCAGAATCATAGAAAAATCCTATGAAGAACTAGGAAGAGATAGTTTGGGTGGAAAACCGGTGAAACCCCAACTAATTGAAAAACCTGAAAAAATATTTATTAAAAATAATCTAAACACTCACAAAAAGAGCTGGGATAGAAATAAACAATCCACTCCTAAAGAAAAAAGATTCCAGTCCAGAGGAAGGTCTCCTCGGCGGAGAGAAAGATCTCCGGACCAAGGACACAAGTCTCCCCAAAGGGAGCCCTCCGAGAAAAAATACAACCTTAGAAATAGGGATAATCTGAAAAAACCTGATAGATATCAAGATATTGATACACGTCCCTCTCAATCTTTTCAGACTTCCTCGCAGAAATCGGAAAGGAGAGGACGATCAGAACACAGGGAAGAGCACGTCAAGTCCAAAGACAAGGAACCTGCTCATCAAAATAAAAAATTACAGTTTCCAAAAAAGAAGGTAGCCAGTATTAAAGTAATCAACCATGCCGAGAATACTGAGGACACAGCTGAAAAACGGAGAATGGGCTCAGACAATGCTAGACAGCGCAGCAGAAGTGAGCATAGCTCGCAAGATCCTTATGAATCATCTGGAGACAGTGGACACGAATGAATACATTCAGGTGGAAACTGCAGATACCAGAGTTAGCAAACCTCATAAAATATATGAAATAACATTGCGTATAGAGGGGGATAAGACTAGGAAAATAAGGGGTCTCTTTTGGGATAATCTCTCCAAGGGCTATGACATCCTTCTAGCTGAAAGAGACTGGCCACCAGAGTTTGTCAGGGAGTGCCCTCATGGCGAAGAAATAATTATGCCTGCCTTCTCAAATCATATTCCAATTCATAAAAAATATACACTTGCAAGAAAGTGGGCAGTAGCCCAAGCTCCTGCATTATATAAAAACCATGTGGGATGGGATGAGGACTCTCCTCCTCACAAAATCCAGTTAAAATCACAACCTACTGCACAACGGCAGTACCCAATTAAGCAAGAAGCTAAAAAACGGGTAAAAGAGATCCTTGATCAACTTGAATACCAGGGGGTAATTGAAACTTGCACCTCACAAATGAATAATCCTTTGTTTCCTGTCTCCAAACCAGACAATTCATATCGTCTTGTTTTGGACTACAGACACCTTAACTCGTGTTGCAAAACCTTTGCAGTACAAAATTCGCATAGTGCTGCACTAATGAATAACATAGTGCGCAAAAAATACAAAACAACATTAGACATCTCTAATGGATTCTTCTGTCAAAATATAGCACCAGAGAGCAGATATTTGACTGCGTTCTCAATAAATGGCGCGCAAAAAAATTTCTGTCGTTTGCCCCAGGGGTTCAAGAACAGCCTTGGATTATTTTCAGCAAGAGTAACAGAGTTACTACAAATATATGATGATGAGGCATTATCTTATGTCGATGACATCTATCTAACAGATGATGACTTGGATACTCACTTGAAGAGAGTGAACACCATAATACTTGGGTTTGCAGCAGAGGGCTACAAATTCAACTTTAAAAAGTCAAGAATTGCCCATCTAACTGTCCTGTTTTTAGGATATGAACTATCAAGTGAAGGCAAAAGCCTGGCTGACAATTTCCTAGAGAAATGTGCTGTAATCCAAGCACCTAGAACACTAAAAAACTTACAATCAATTCTAGGTTTCCTAAATTTCGGAAGAACTTACATTATAAATTATGCAGAGAGAGTTAAACCTCTCTATGACCTTATAAAACCAGATTTTAAAAGAATCAATTGAACTAAAAAACACACAGAAATTTTGAGATCTTTACAAACAGATATGTTAATTAAAACAAAATTACAAACACGTGACAACACACGCAACCTTGTGATTCGAGTCATCCCAGGAAGATGCGGATTCACATACCTGACCTCTAATGAGGGAGAGAAGGTACCAATAGCATACAAATCACACTTGTACACAGAAGCTGAAAAAAGGTTCAGCATTAAGGAAAACATTGTTCATGCGGTTCAAATAGCTGTAGCAAAAGAAAAATACCAAGCCGACGGTAGACAGGTTACAGTCAGAACAGCAGAATCAGCTTTTGAGGCATTAACAACACCATGTAATTTACCAACAACGGCACTGAATCCAGAATGGATACAATGGGTAAATTCTGTTGCTACAGACAAAGTAAAATACTATTTTGACCCGGAAATGAAAGAATTAAAATATCTAGAATATGAGCGAGAATACCCTCTGCCAATCGACATTCTGCCTTTACGACAGTACGCCTGTGTAATATATACAGACGGTCATGCTCAACCCTCAGTTTGGGGAGAGCTGGCTTACAACGCCACATGCGAAATTGTAAAAGAAGTGTGGCGCGGAGGTAAATTAAGACCTCTACTTACAAAAACACACTCAGTGGAAAATAATTCAGAACAACAAACTGAAATAATAGCGTTAAAAATGGCGCTAGATAATGCCGATCGCGAATTCCCAACACTTATAGTGTGCGATTCGTATTACTGCGTCAAATCATATAATAAAGATTTACAGAAATGGATTCAAAATGGTTACAAAGATGACACAGGTGCAACAATAAAGCAAAAAGTGCTTTGGGAACAAGTAGTTCTTTTACAGAAAGAACTACCAAAAACTCACGAGATACATTCACTGAGTCATCAGCGTGATGGCGTTCACGTTGCAGGGAATTCATTGGCTGAGACAGCCACAGCGGTAGCAACTAAATCGGCTTCCGTAGCTACAAAAAAGCGTGCAGTAAAATACATTGACGGGGAAACTGTGCTGGCAGTAAAAACGTCATCAAAAGGCGACTGCTCAGCGCTACCGATCAATTACCACTCAATTATACATACATAATCGATGCAAACTCAGTCCCTTTTGCTCGAATCCCTGGAGTGGGGGATAGAGTAATTCCAAACACGGACAGGAGAGGCTTGTTAATAGCAGACGCACATATGGGTGAGGGTCTCAGACACCTTAAGCTAAAAGATTCTCTGGAAGAATTACAATCAGTGTACTGGTGGCCAGGCATGAGCCTGCATCATCACATTTTTGTAAAAAACTGCCCAGACTGCAATAGAGATCGCAGTGGCGAGAGAAACGGTTTAATACCATGGCGTTTCACTCCAGAATGTATCAAATCAACAAAAAATAAAAACCAGTATGAATAATGCGTCACATTAACATGTAAATACTATTTTCACTTATATATTAGACCCCAACTTTCGGCTGCCGTCGGAACTGTTATACAAAGATTTGCAAGTCTAGAATGGCATATACGCTAGAAGCATGTTACGTTCTGACCAAAATCTTTCCTTTAGCTCTAAAAACAGCTTATGGGGGGTGCCTGGCCAGAATGAACATTGCATTGCGGGACTCTTCTCACTTCCTTCCTGAGGGAAACGGGATGGTGTAAAGAAAAAACCAAGGCATACAGCAATCTATAACAGCAAAGATATTAGGTTCAGGAGTTGGGTGGGTCAAACATTTAATAAGTGTCCAACGTAGTCTAAATAACCTGCCAAGAAATTCTCTGAAAGGACTCAGTCCGTACAAACTATTGTTTGGGACTAGAATGTTAATCCAGGACTTAGATAGTCAGACTTCAGTGGTTAAAGAAAAATGCTTTGATATCAAAGATCGCTTGGCTATTTTACAGGACTTAAATGAAACAAGAAAAGACCTGAGCAACATAAAGTTGAAACAGCAGCCAGCAAACCACTGAAGAAAAACCACCTGTCCCAGCAAGGCCTGTCTGGATTCCAAAAGTCGGGGATCTGGTCAGAGAAAAGATCGCGGTAAAGAAGGAATTTGGGCCTTCTTACAGAAAAGCAGTTCCTGTCTTGTCCATCAACGGGACAAGATCAGTAGTACTACCGCCACTTGCTGGTAAAAAGGAGAACCGAGTCATATCCATCGACCTGGTTAAACCACAATCATGTGGCCGATAACAAATAGTAGGCCAAGTGGACTCCCAAGAAGTAGCAGAACACCAAAGTTTGCTACATCCACAGAGGTTCAAACTGAAAGACTGATCACATTTGGAAAATCTACAGCGAAACAACAAGGACTATGCAACAAAGCAATGGAACTTGAACCTCTTAAAACCCAAATCAAAGCTTTTCATCAAGAAACAACAACCTACGATGATGTAACTACAGAGTCTTCTAATGAAACAAAGCAAAAGCCAAAAGCAAAAAGTAATCCAGAAGCAATTGGAACAATTGACAGAACGGCATCCGGCTACTTCATCAACTTCGATGATTCTTCAGAAGAACAAAGCGATCCAGAAGTACATCCATCAACAAAAACTTTTAAAGACAAAGCAAAGGAACTTTTTCATCAACTAAAGAGAACCTATCTGACTTCTCCATGGATTGAAATTTGGGTGACATTAGGTGCATTTATCCTCATACTTTGGCTCATCACGGTACTATGCTTGGGACATTTCCTTGAGGGAAAATATGCTAAAATGGACACAGCAAGCCAGAAAATCAACTTGGTCCTTAAACCACAGACATCTTCACACGTCAAGAAAAGAGAACTTTCTTCAGTGAACTTCACAGCCAATCCTATACCAGGCGGTGTAGCATGGGACAATACTGATTATGAAATCTATGGCCCGGTTGAAATCATGAAGTATCCACACCAATTTAAGATCTCGTTAAGTGACTTTGTAAAACCTAGCACATTTGCTGATGATTGGGACTTTGAAAGTATTAATGATATGATGTCTGACCTAGTAATGTCTGCTAAATTTACAGAACATGATTATTTGCAGGGTTCATCTAATTATGATCAAATGTTCTGCTATAACCACTATGGTAACCATTATATCCATAAATCTGCACAACCTAGAAATGTTTTAAATTATAACCAATGGGAACATTGTGCTACTCCACCAAAGGGTAGTTCCAAAACATTTTTTGATAAATATTCATACTTTTCAGGGTTTAACACAAGTAATGCAGAAACATTTTATTTCAAATTGTCAAATAAGACAGGTATGAAGACCATGCTTACAAACACAAAATTGATATATTCAGATTCATTTTTTGAGCAAATGAATACATTTGGTTTTGACTTCTGGAACAGTAACATTGAAACAAAAACTGTTTGGGGTACAAAAGATTGGCAAGTACAAGGTATAGAATCATTGTTCAGAGCCTGCATGATCCCAGAACAAATTATATTTTTGAATGACACCATTCATCAAACTACCTGTCTTGGCTTAGCCAAAATCAAAGACTTAAACAAACCGTCTATTCCAAAGCCAACAACGAATAGTAATAACTCTATAGATACTGAGATAGACGTGAACCATATTTTAAACCAAAACAGAACACATCCTGATTGGAAACAATGGTTGATCTGGCCCACAGACACAAATAACTGTCAAGACAGATTCCTGAACAAAATACAGGGGTTCAAATTGACCAGGCCAGACCCTAGATATTCCCAAAGACAACATCCAGGGATAGTAACTACTTACAGTGTGGGCAAGCTCTGCCTTCAATGGCTACAAACATCCACACTGGCAGAAATTAAGCAACACCTAACTTTACTTCAAGAAGGTGCTGACTTGCGTGATTTCATTATGGGACCACGCAAACAGCGTCAAAAACGTTTCATAGCGGCCTCTATATATGCAGCTTACAATGAAGTTTGGAAAGTAACTCAAATTGAGACAGCAGAAAAAATACGGGAAATTGACCGCATTCATTTGGAAAAATCACTTTCTGTTGTGGACAATGGGTTAATGACTCTGTCCTCCAGAATATATTCACTGGACAGTATTGTGTCTTCAGCAATCGATATAATATCGCAAGACTTACTGATGTTACAACACGGTCAGTCCCAATTGCGTTCTATTGTACAACTTGGCTGGACGTTACAAAATCTGCGTTCAGGCTATGTGCCTTGGCGTTTAATCAACACAACGTCACTATTTAATATCTTTAACCTTACTGATAAACAAATCAGTTTGGCACAGAAGGGTGCTGACTATACAATTCTGAGCATTGAAAAACTTGAGAGATTACCATTGACAATGTCAGAACGACCTGTCATTGAATGGATAATACATGGGATAATAAATATTCCGATAACAACTTTCCAGTTTCAATACTGCCAAAAATATATACAGGCAGGCCAGTATGAAAGGTTGGGTAAAGGATACATTAAGTCAACATGGAACTTGCCCTATACACACGCATGTGTTAGTAATAAAGGACAAAGTGTGTTCCTTAGTGGCAATAATTGTGAAAGGTCACTAAGCGGTACACTTCTGTGTCAGGGTATTAGTTTGCATGGAGCATGTGAAGGGAACTCAAATAACCTTTCATGTCACCAGCTAGGCACACCTGCAACACAAATAGAACCATTCTTTAAGAGACTCTCGAATGGGAGTTACATTCTAATTGTAGATCGCAGATGTTGCAGTCTGCTGCCCGGAAAACCTTATCTCATAACCGTGACTACGAAGGTCATGTGCTGTGAACGAGTATTGTACCCGAACGATGCCCGAGACAGGGAGGCAAGGTTGTGGCCCAGTTTGAAAATTTCTTCTATTCGAATTGATACTTTAAGCAGAATGAAGACAGTGCTCCTACAGACGCCGACCATGTTATCGTCATCAAAAGAAACATATGATCTCCAAGTTGCAAGGACAACGGCTGAGATTCATTCACTGTTATCAACCAATTCCCCCATACATTTCGCAGAAATACTGAGCGAAATCTTAAATATTTCTGATACAAGCGGAATCGCGAGTGTATTTAAGACAGTGTTTTCAGGAGCTTTAACCCCATTCAAAGCCATCCTGGGTATTTTTCCTGATTTTGTCCATTCCATCTTTGGCGGACTTCCTCTCCTTTTGGGACTAGTGGCAGGCATCCTATTTTTGATCCTGTTACTTCGCTATGGCAAACCACGTCACAGACAAGACACCAGTGATAATGGAAGAAACAATCCGAGCTATTGGCTACCGGGACCGCATAACTAAAGTCCTTGGACTAGCACGGCTACGAGATTTGAACATGACTTGGTTTCTTTCATTCAGACCGATGTGGCAAAGTTGTGTTATGCCTGTATTAAGGAGCTTGCTATGCGGCGAAGAATGCGTGTTGGACACCTGTCTGACACTACAATCGGATGTGCCAATGGACGCAGAGACTTTGTTGGGTCCGGTAACGGCTCATGCATTGTGCTGTCCCCAGCGGCTACCAATCCTGATGACGGCATTCGTGGAGACTTCACCACTACGATTGAAGAGTTGTGAAGTTCAAGATGAAAGCAGCATCGATCAGGTACAACCTTCTGTCAGCTATGCTGATCGAAACATCAATGAAGGCAATCATGCTCATGAATGCATGTTACAAAATTTACCCGAGTTAGTGGAACTTTCACAAGAAGCAGTTGACAGTTTTTTCGAAAGTCTCAACAATATGATGTTTTCACCAGAGCAGAAAGAATGACTTTGAACAAACTAGCACACGGCGTTCCCTACAACCCTGTATTTGGCCTTCAACCTTGAAAATAAAGCAATAAGAAATGTTCTCACCAGTTTTTACAGAGAGCGAGACATTTTTTCCCCTTCCATTCCAAAATATTTACGAATTTTTTGGGACACTCATCTTCTGCTTAAAGTAAGACTATTCTTAGAGAACAAAATTTCTATATTTAGCTACTCAAGACACATTAGCTACCCTCTAGCATGTTCACGAGTATTATGAATTTGTGATGAGATGGTCTCGACTTTTTCTTCTGTATTAAGAGCCATTTCATGTGTAATTTCCGCATTTCATTCATGCTTATTTCAAAATATGCGTTTAGATTTAGCATTTATTATACTGCTTGAAGTGCATATAGTAACTATACTCATCTTTTCGTGTATTTCGCATTTCCAAATTTCATTATGCAAATGATGGTATTTTGGGGTGGTTCGGTATACACATGCACTACTAGTATGTTTACTATGCCTAGACTTGTAAATATGGACACAGACTACGTGGAGTGGGTGTGGTGTATTTATTATGGGTACTGTATCGATCCCCCTGTTTCTGACCCTTGTCTGGTTAATAATTAACTAGCAGCCATTCAACTGCACAGAAATCCGTTATCTGATTAGCCACACAACGGCACAGAAGCCCGTTATCTGATTAGGTCATAGCGCATGCCATCTCATTAGGCAAGCACTATTCCTCCAGCCCCCTAATAGGCATACGGTGTTCTCAAAACAAATCAAACCTACCACGACCTGGGAAATCCCCACAGCCATTGTTTTGATTTAGCCGAGAACTTCAGTAAAGAATGTGCGAACGACCAGTTCGTATGACATCCTTATTGACGTATTTATGTCCATCCTTACGTCAATCCCGGCACCATTCAGGTATAAATAATACCGACATTGCCTTAAGCAAACACACGAGGTGGTGACAAGATTGGAGCAGCGAGACTTGCCGAGGAGCCCAGCTGACAGCGAAGCCCACAGACGCTGCCCCTCCTTTCTGACGCGCTGAGAGAGAGAGACGCTGCCTTTTCTCCTGCCGAGAAATCCAGCTCCGGCGCTTCCAAGCAGCCCTCGCAGGCAGCTGGAATATCAAGACCTGAGATAGAGATACCAGCCCTCCAGCCTTCTAAACTCCCAGGTACTGAACTGAATCATCCTTTGTAGAGAATTCTTGAAGCAGACTCTTGGCAAAACAAACTTAACTTAAACTGCTACTTATCTACTCCCGCCACGTATTAGGCTTAGGTCAGGTACATTGGGGTAGGCGTAGTTAGAAGCACCAGTTGAGTACGATTAGTCAATGTATATATGTATGTATCTATTTTATCCATTTTAAGTATCATATGGCTAAGAAACCATATCAATGCTTTTACAGTATTATTTTATAATTCTGTTATTACTGTATGCACTTTACTTAACTCTAAGTATTGCGATAATAGCGATTCATTTCTCTTGTATGAGAAAAGAGACTGGTCAATAAATAACATCTTTTTTATTGAACACGCCCGTCTCTTCCTTTTCTCTACAATCTGGTGAAACTAAGAATGCACTGAACTGACTGAGTAAAATAAGTTGTCTTTTGTTTTCACACGACTCTAGAGATACACTCTTGATTAGGGGAGAGCAAAGTTGTCATGTTCTATGGTTGTCAGAAACTAAATCCCTTCTTGTCTATCCAGAGAGGTTAAACTCCTCCTTGTCTATTCGAGAAAGTTTCTAGTGAACTCTGAGCTAGCTGGCACACACATAACTTTAAGTCTAATATCGACAGTAGAAGACCTAGTTAACCTCTGTCCTACGTCTATACTATTGAATATATTATTCCAATGCGCAGAGCCTATTGGGATGATAGGAACTACACTACACTACCTGTGTATATGAGTTCCCAAGAGGGAGATTGGTAAGGGCCAGGGAAGGAGGCCTGATTGGATGGACATCATTGTTGATGCCCTTGCATATTTGTCAACCTTTAGGGTAAGAAAAGGTGTATGCTCTACCCCAGTGAGGTAACCCTCTAGCGCTTAAAACCACCCTTCCTATTTGCAAGTCAACTACAGGAGTTGTGATGTCTGTGAAGTTGGTTGCTTTAGTTGCTATCGTGGTGTTGTTTGCTGGTCTTGTAAGATACTCCCAGAGCCTTCTCTGGGGGTTGAAGCCAAGATGTGTGTTTGATATATATATAAATCTAGTAACAAACATAGAATACATATATTACCACTCATTCAAGTATTACACTTTACATTATTTTACTTTATATGTCTTCTGCTTGATTTGTCTTTCATGTACAATGGTGAGCCCGTCACCTCTGCAGGCTATATTCCATGATTCCAAATCCGGTGGATGATCGACGGGCAACGGAGTAGTAAGCATGAACACTAAACAAACTAAGAATAACAATATCCTACAACACAGTTACTTTGGTCACACTCTGGACCCTGTTAGTATTAATGTTCGAAATCAGAAGATCATTAGTGCATCAGTTAGTTCAAGTTAGTAGTTTCAAGCTGTCAGTAATTAGCATTCATTAATGCGCTTGCTTGTGTTGGGTACCCTATATGTTGACCGTCTCCAATTTCTTAGGTGTGGAGGTAAGTGGCATTACTTACAATTTCTATGTCTTTTTCAGGTGAGACTGAGCGGCGATATCAGATGCATAGATGTGCCATTACAGAAGCTGCAGCTGTTGAATCCATTGAGGAGTCGCAGAGTGAGCAGGGACTCTCAGGTAAGTTATTAGGATCACTCTGCACAGAAATTCTCATGTAGGTTTCAAGATCGCTGGAAGCGCTCCAGGACGAGGTGTTATCTTGATGGTTGTCTTGAGGCAAATCACCTTCTGGAGTCTTGGGCATGGTTTAAATAACAAACAACCAAACAGTGCCCAAGATGGCCACTGGGATTTGCTTCAATCTCGTGAGACCTCAGAAAACCCTGCGGTACTGCTTGGCTACAGTTACCAACTGAAACACAGTGTTGGGAACTGTACTTGAGCTCAGCATGGTTGTGCTGGGGGCTGAGATTACGGGGGCAATAATGAATGGATATACATATTGGCAATCACATTTGACAGCAGTGTGAGTACACATATAAGGTTATCGGAAAACACATATTTACAATCATGTTGGCATAATTACAAACTGACACGCAGTGCCAGTGAATCATAGTATCATGTGCATAACCACTTCACATACACTGGTGGTGGTGCACGGGTTGGTCGGTGGGCTTTTATGGATTCCGATCAATGAGGGAATAATAAGAACTGTGACACCCTCCCATAGGATAACATTAGGGACTCATTATTACATTTAATAATCTGTAAATCCTAATTGGGAGCAGGAAGATATATCATGTTTAGTACCTATGAAACTGTAATGATGGACCATCTTTAATGGTAATGTCGAATGTTTCATTACAATGTTGAAAATACCACCTTTAGAAAGTTGGTACTTTCCTGCCTCATGCCCTTTGTAACTGCAGCCTGTCTTGGGTCACATGACTGTGTGTAGCTGACAGTTGGGCTTTGTGTATTCGTCCTAGACAGCCACACACAATGGGAGCTTAGGTGTGACTGGGTGGGCCATCACTGGAAGGATAGGAGGGAGGAGTTGAGCACAGTCCCACTTACACTTGAATAGGCTTTGTCCTGTCTTCAAACAAAGGGCCTAATGACCCTGCAATGAGCCAGCCTTGAGCCAGGACAGGGGAGGGTTTGAAAAGGCTCCCTTGAGCCATTGAGCTGACAAGCTTCTGGAGATGCACCTGTGCCACTGTGAGAGTTACTGAGACCTGAAATGATTGTGGCAGCCTGCTCAGCAACCCCAAATAAAATTTGTATTTAGCTGTACTGATGACGGATGATATCCAGAAACATGTGTCTAGAGATTTACAGCACTAACCTGCACCAACGTTGGTGGAATACTCCAGTGAAATTTCAAGTAAGCATGTACCATGAAGAGCATTGACCAGAATGCTAAAGGGTGAACTCTGCTGGGAGGTGAAGCAGTGTGCTCCCACCCCTTCCTGTTTGAAAAGGCTCCCTTGAGCCATTGAGCTGACGAGCTTGTGGAGATGCACCTGTGCGCCTGTGAGAGGTACTGAGACCTGAAAAGATTGTGGCAGCCTGCTCAGCAACCCAAAATAAAATTTATTTTTATCTGTACTGATGACGGATGATATCCAGAAACACGTGTCTACAGATTTACAGCACTAACCTGCACCAACCATGGTGGTATACTCCCGTGAAATTTGAAGTAAGCATGTGCCATGAACTACATTGACCAGAATGCTAAGGAGCGAACTGTGTTGGGAGGTGAAGCAGTGTGCTCCCACCCCTTCCTGTCAGAATTCCATGTACTTCAAAGACACTGAATAGAAGCTTCTCCCACCTTCCAGACCCAGGACACTAGTGTATAAAAAAAGGCTATCAGGCCCCCAACTGTTCAGCACACTTCTGACCTGTGATTACTCTGCCAGGAAGAAAGACTGCCTTGCTACTACAAGAACTGCCAGTATACTGGACTGCTGCTCTGCAAGAACTGCTGCCCTGCTGCCTGGGTGAGAAGGACTGGACCTGCAACTGTTAAACCCAGAACCCAGGACCCAGAGTGACTCCTAGGGCTAGTTGGTTGACCTCCTTATCTGAAGCCTCAGGGACATAACAAGCTTCCAACCACCCTGCATCTGCATATGGACAGTCTTGTGTGAGTCTGCCCTGCCAAGTGGTGCCACCCCAGTCCTGGGCTCTTGGAAGTGGGCTTAATGTGCTCTGCCAGCTTTTGTGGATCCAGTGTAACTGATGCATCTCCCATGCTGCATGGCACAAACATGAGCTGAACTGCCACATCGCCGCTGCAGAGTAGATTGGACGTGTCATGAAGACCTGCATAGCATCGTAGCTCTTCGAAACAGCCACATCGCCCGACTGGGTGCTGCATCTATGCTGGACTTCGCATCGCATGTGCCATCGATGAAATACTTGATGACAATGCAGGCCCTCGCATCGCTGCCTCGCCACACTTTGGAACAGACTCATCACTCTGGGTGTGCAACACATCTTCGATGCGGTCCCTCACAACTCTCAGCGGACTAGGATTCAAGGTACTTTGTTCAGCGGTACTTTGTTCAGCGGTTCTAACTGGGCCCCTGTACCCATCTCATCGTGGTCGGCCTGAACTTGTGACTTTGTTCCGGTCTGGCGTGTCCAGATAGCGACAGTTGGCACTTTACGCACTTTGGCGCTATTTTTCCTAAAAAGTCTAAAATTCAATATCTCTGGTTCTACTAATTGAATTTTGGCTTTTTGATGTCAAAGAATTTAATAAAATTTACTCTATTTTCTAAATTGGTTTGGGATTTTTCTTTTTTTGTTGTGTCACTTTATTACTGTTTGTGTGCTGCATAAATGCTTTAGACATTGCCTCTAAGTCAAACCTGACTGCTTTTTGTGCCAAGCTACCCACGGTTAAACAGAGGTTAATTTAGTAACTTTTTGTGTTTCACCCTGCTAGGGATCGTGGCTGTTGCGTGACCAGGGCTCACACTCCTGTCAGCCAACAACCCAATTTCTCACAAAAACATGTTGCGTTAAATATTGATATTAATTGTTAATTGTCATAGACATGTTAAATAAGCCAATAATATTAATTGTAATAAACAGACTGTACCAGTTGGCAAGCTACTATGAATCACACTCATATCATATGTACATGGATTTTAACAGCTCCCCATATCAAAAGACCTGTTACAAATGCTTAGAGGCTATTTGTTATAGAAAATATTGGGCTCTCAAAAGTTGACTGATTCATAATATTTCTGCTATGGAAGGACAACTACATACTATTGTTGTTTTCAATTTTTTCTATTACAGCTCAGATGTATGCAGACTAGGTCGAGACAGGCTAGATTTTGCTTCACAACATAATTCAAATTCAGAACACACATATTTCCAAAGCACTTTTCATACTTGTTAAATGATATCACTTTCCTGGAATTGTTTTCAGTTTTCCTCACTTGCTTTCATTTTCTGTGGTTTCCACTTTTCATGGAATTAACAGCTGTGAATTTTGTCGTAATTGCTGAAATGTCTTGGTATCATTCGAGATTATATCATGGGAATCTCTGCACAGTCTAGACAGAAGGAAAGTAAGGCATGCAAACATAATATTAAAAGACATGATCCATTTACATCCTGTAAGTCTCGAATTCACAGTTAAGCTGTGCGTAATGTCAGAACACTCCTATGTAACCATTTGGTTGTGAATCAATGGTCAAGGTCCATATGTAATAAATCTCTCAGTGAGTTTTCCAGCATTTTTGGGACTTGATGGGACCGCCCATGTAGAGTACTGAGCTTTTAGCTTGAAAACGAACAGTAGGGGCTGTACCATGATGTCGTTTTCTGCACTGTCCGCCAGCGCAGACAGGATCTGTGTGCTTCTTTTTTGGTATCTTAAGCACATATGTTATATCGAAATATCTTGTAATCAATGCAGGTTTTTTGACAATATAGCTCGTAAGCTGTAGATCACTCCAGTCAGAGGCTGCAGGCAAAAGCGCAGCCTGGTCCCCTCCCGCAGGGCCGACTGGGAACCCAAAGCAGCCTTGGCAAATTTGTTGGACAAGTCCCATAGGGGTTGGTGGTGGATCGTGCATGGGTGAATCACTGCTGCTTTTGTTAGTGGAAGCCGATATTGTATCACTGCTGCAAAACCAGCCCCCAGTAATAAAACCGACCCCCACTGCTGCAAAAGCGGCCCTCACCCTTCCAGCCTCCCGCAGAAACACCAATGCCCGCTACGGCCAGTGCAGCCCTGACCTCCTGGTCTGTCCTCCTTTCCCAGGCATTGCCCTGACCAGCTATTCCCTCACCAGACCCTAGCCTGCACTGGCGCTACCCTCCATTGGCAGCCGCCACATGCCGAAAGCAGGTGGTAAACAGCAGTGGTGAAGGACATGTTATGGAGCCCAAAACCGAAAATGACGAAAAGAAACTGACCCTGTACTCCTAGATCTGAATGTTTTTATGCATTCTGGGGTCAATCATTTGTACTGCTACCAATAATTAGGCCCTTAGCGAACAGTTGGTTGTGGTGCTGAGCATAATGAACCTGGATCAATTGACACAGATAAAAAAATATAGAACATTTGCATAGCAGTGCAATTAATGAGAATAAGCTGATTTTTAAGTCGACGAAAAACCTGCTCAAACTTGAGGGTGCAAAGAAAGTAACCACTCGGGGCAGGGCATGCCAGATCCTTTACTGTGGTATTTTTCCTGATTACAGGAAGAAAATTGTTAACATTTTCTCATTTTCTGCCTCTTCTAAGCAGACGGAATACTCCAGCAGAAGTGCCGGTGGATGTGGATTGGGGCACTGAGGAGAGGGAGGAGCGGTAAGTAGAGGTTGGGAGGGTCATGACAGTCTTTCTTTTCCTCAGTTGATTCTAACAGCTACATTTCTGGCAAATTACTTCTTTTACATATGTACTTTTATTTGGTTACTTGTGCTAATCTTGAATCTTCTTAGTCCCATTTGGCTTTAGTCCCAATACTGCTAAAAATCTGAATTTACATTTTTGCAACATTAATCTGTAGGCTAATGTATCCACGCTTGTTTTACTTTATTCCTTGCTAATTGCACACACTATGTCAAACATGGTCCTTACCCTGCCCTCAAAATACCACTACATTGGCACCAGATTAAAAAATATCCACTTTAAAACACTGTGCATCGTACATAAGTCTGTTCGTGGCCTTGCTTCATGACATCTGTCCAGTGTCTTTAAATATTCAAAAATTCCAAAGTTATTTTTTGTGAATCTCCTGGCTATTAAACAATCAAAGTTTACATGATAAAGTGGGACATCTCTCCGTATACAGGTTTCCTACCTCCTCCCTCAACCCTTAAAAATGTAAAAAAAACTTCCTAAAGTTCTGACGAGGCTTGAAGACCTTTTCTCTTCTTATACGGTCTTGACTACCTGGACGTCAACCAAACTTATTGTCCAAAAATGTACGTTTAGGAGCATTCCCAATTTTCCAATACAAAACAGGCCTTGAACCACCAATTTTCCATCCCCTCTGTAGGATTTAAGTGGGCGGATTTCTCCACACACATAACTGCACATAAGGCAGCTAGGAATCCCTTTGTGGATTCCTGGCAGGTGAGGACAAAATAACTTTAGTTGAATGTTTACATCTATTACCGAATATGAAATATGTTAAGCCATTGTTCATCACAGTTTGGACGTAACCATATGCAGTTCAATCCTGAACTGCTCCAATAGGAACAGTTAAGCCAGAACTGTCAGGCCGGGTCCACCCTGAACTGGCACACAAGCAACTCAGGACCGGATTTGCAGTGACTGGGCCTCTCTAGATGGGTGTATGTTGGTTTCAGTGGCACAGTGAGTACAGGATCCACACCTGGACATACCTCAGGCCACTTAGAGCGTTGACCCAAACACATAAAAGTGTCCTTTCACTTGGGAAACCAGTTCAATGAAGGTGAGTTCAATAATTTAACAGACTTGAGTGGTCAGCTAAACAGGAACTTTCCCTTTACCTGGTATTGGCTTCTTTTTATTCCACTCTTCTCCACTGGTTAACCTTACTCTCGAAACCACATTTTATTTAATTCCTGCCTCTCCCAACTCGCCAAGAGTCCCTTCTCATGATGTTTCATGTCAGTCAATTCAGGCCTTTCTTATTGCTGCAACTGTCAGTTCATCGGATGTCCCTCTACATTGCTATCCAAGATCACATTTTGGACAGACAAATTGATGCTAGATTCACTGCAAAAAATGCCTCTAATATACTTGAACTAGTCACTCACAATGGATTTCACTTACTTACTATCACTGAAACATGGCTTAGCGACTCCTCTGGCACCGATACTTCCAACCTCTCCCTTCAAATTAGAACATCTCACTGTGAAATATAGTCCAAGGATGAGGAGGAGAGGTTGATCTGGTACATCATGATTCCCTCCCTTTCTCTCTGACCCCCTGTGAGAGCACCCTAACAAAGGCAGTCACCTCTTCCAACTCCTTCATGATATGCGTGGTTGTCTATCAATCAACTAAAAGCTGCCTCCCAAACATTCTAATCAGACCAATTCAACTTTGTCCAGCATGCTCTATTGCTTTCCAACCATATTATCATCCTTGGAGATATGAATATGTGACAAGTCATCAACTTTATTTGGTCATTAGACCATAAAAGCACAATAAAAAATCTCAATTGGGTAATATCACATGATAATAAACTCATATTGCAATTGCGTTGCAGATTATGTGCCACCCTTTGGCATAAAACAATTATCAATATCAAACAGTCAGGAAGGAATGTCCATGATTATAAAATTTCTAACAGTCAAGAGGGAATGTTCATAATACAATCTCATCTAAAAATATCACTTTACAATGGAATTGTATCACAATCAGACTGCAATGCCATACCCCATTGACATATTCAAATCTCGTCTAAAAAATGCTTCTTTGCTATAAAATTTTATCAACAAGAGGCTATGCTTGTCAGGCCTCTCTTTAACATATTGCAATTATAAAATATTAGGCAGTCACATTTTTTTTCATGTTTAAAAAACTATCTCTCCTTAAATCACAATGCATATTTCATTCTCAATTTCAGTGCTTGGGTACTAAAATTCAGTCGCATATCAATGGATGCTCAAGCCGCTGAAAAAAACCCAAACCCTCCTGATGATTAATGAAAGATCTTCCAATAAGAATTGGGCGTAAAAACCTTATTCTAAAAGAGATAAAGTGCTTGGTTGACTGGTGTGACTTCCCGTCATATGGGCAACCCATGAAGAGGGAAACAAAGTGTCTGTAATAGGAAAAGCCGCTAAAAAATATATCATAATCCCTTTCAGACAGGTGAGATAAAATCTAAGCTCAGCTCCTCTACCCATGTTAAATAGGGCTCCATGCCATTGGTAGTTGATAGTGGCATATATGATTGGACAGTAACTAGGTCCAATACTTTCGTAAACCTAACTTCCTCTT